>NC_138965.1:6257500-7507500 GCF_055761805.1 Camellia sinensis
TCGTATAGGTGTTCAAGTGTTCGAACCGTAATGCGCAAGAAATGGTATGGAAACCCCGTATTTACATATCTGCCACTGTGCAGGAGAATCCGTATAGGTGTTCGAGTGTTCGAACCGTAATGCGCAAGAAATGGTATGTAAACCCCGTATTTACATATTTGCCACTGTGCAGGAGAATCCGTATAGGTGTTCGAGTGTTCGAACCGTAATGCGCAAGAAATGGTATGTAAACCCCGTATTTACATATGTGCCACTGTGCAGGAGAATCCGTATAGGTGTTCGAGTGTTCGAACCGTAATGCGCAAGAAATGGTATGGAAACCCCGTATTTACATATCTGCCACTGTGCAAGAGAATCCGTATAGGTGTTCGAGTGTTCGAACCGTAATGCGCAAGAAATGGTATGTAAACCCCGTATTTACATATCTGTCACTGTGCAGGAGAATCCGTATAGGTGTTCGAGTGTTCGAACCGTAATGCGCAAAAAATAGTATGTAAACCCCGTATTTACATATCTGCCACTGTGCAGGAGAATCCGTATAGGTGTTCGAGTGTTCGAACCGTAATGCGCAAGAAATGGTATGGAAACCCCGTATTTACATATCTGCCACTGTGCAGGAGAATCCGTATAGGTGTTCGAGTGTTCGAACCGTAATGCGCAAGAAATGGTATGGAAACCCTGTATTTACATATCTGCCACTGTGCAGGAGAATCCGTATAGGTGTTCGACTGTTCGAACCGTAATGCGCAAGAAATGGTATGTAAACCCCGTATTTACATATCTACCACTGTGCAGGAGAATCCGTATAGGTGTTTGAGTGTTCGAACCGTATTGCGCAAGAAATGGTATTTAAACCCCGTATTTACATATCTGCCACTGTGCAGGAGAATCCGTATAGGTGTTCGAGTGTTCGAACCGTAATGCGCAAGAAATGGTACGTAAACCCCGTATTTACATATCTGCCACTGTGCGGGAGAATCCGTATAGGTGTTCGAGTGTTCGAACCGTATTGCGCAAGAAATGGTATGTAAACCCCGTATTTACATATCTACCACTGTGTAGGAGAATCCGTATAGGTGTTCGAGTGTTCGAACCGTAATGCGCAAGAAATGGTATGGAAACCCCGTATTTACATATCTGCCACTGTGCAGGAGAATCCGTATAGGTGTTCGAGTGTTCGAACCGTAATGCGCAAGAAATGGTATGGAAACCCCGTATTTACATATTTGCCACTGTGCAAGAGAATCCGTATAGGTGTTCGAGTGTTCGAACCGTAATGCGCAAGAAATGGTATGCAAACCCCGTATTTACATATCTGTCACTGTGCAGGAGAATCCGTATAGGTGTTCGAGTGTTCGAACCGTAATGCGCAAGAAATAGTATGTAAACCCCGTATTTACATATCTGCCACTGTGTAGGAGAATCCGTATAGGTGTTCGAGTGTTCGAACCGTAATGCGCAAGAAATGGTATGGAAACCCCGTATTTACATATCTGCCACTGTGCAGGAGAATCCGTATAGGTGTTCGAGTGTTCGAACCGTAATGCGCAAGAAATGGTATGGAAACCCTGTATTTACATATCTGCCACTGTGCAGGAGAATCCGTATAGGTGTTCGACTGTTCGAACCGTAATGCGCAAGAAATGGTATATAAACCCCGTATTTACATATCTACCACTGTGCAGGAGAATCCGTATAGGTGTTTGAGTGTTCGAACCGTATTGCGCAAGAAATGGTATTTAAACCCCGTATTTACATATCTGCCACTGTGCAGGAGAATCCGTATAGGTGTTCGAGTGTTCTAACCGTAATGCGCAAGAAATGGTATGGAAACCCCGTATTTACATATCTGCCACTGTGTAGGAGAATCCATATAGGTGTTCGAGTGTTCGAACCGTAATGCGCAAGAAATGGTATGTAAACCCCGTATTTACATATCTGCCACTGTGCGGGAGAATCCGTATAGGTGTTCGAGTGTTCGAACCGTAATGCGCAAGAAATGGTATGTAAACCCCGTATTTACATATCTGCCACTGTGCAGGAGAATCCGTATAGGTGTTCGAGTGTTCGAACCGTAATGCGCAAGAAATAGTATGTAAACCCCGTATTTACATATCTGCCACTGTGCAGGAGAATCCGTATAGGTGTTCGAGTGTTCGAACCGTAATCCGCAAGAAATGGTATGGAAACCCCGTATTTACATATCTGCCACTGTGTAAGAGAATCCATATAGGTGTTCGAGTGTTCGAACCGTAATGCGCAAGAAATGGTATGTAAACCCCGTATTTACATATCTGCCACTGTGCAGGAGAATCCGTATAGGTGTTCGAGTGTTCGAACCGTAATGCGCAAGAAATGGTATGGAAACCCCGTATTTACATATCTGCCACTGTGCAGGAGAATCCGTATAGGTGGTCGAGTGTTCGAACCGTAATGCGCAAGAAATGGTATGTAAACCCCGTATTTACATATCTGCCACTGTGCGGGAGAATCCGTATAGGTGTTCGAGTGTTCGAACCGTAATGCGCAAGAAATGGTATGTAAACCCCGTATTTACATATCTGCCACTGTGCAGGAGAATCCGTATAGGTGTTCGAGTGTTCGAACCGTAATGCGCAAGAAATAGTATGTAAACCCCGTATTTACATATCTGCCACTGTGCAGGAGAATCCGTATAGGTGTTCGAGTGTTCGAACCGTAATCCGCAAGAAATGGTATGGAAACCCCGTATTTACATATCTGCCACTGTGAGGAGAATCCGTATAGGTGTTTGAGTGTTCGAACCGTATTGCGCAAGAAATGGTATTTAAACCCCGTATTTACATATCTGCCACTGTGCAGGAGAATCCGTGTAGGTGGTCGAGTGTTCGAACCGTAATGCGGAAGAAATGGTATGTAAACCCCGTATTTACATATCTGCCACTCTGCGGGAGAATCCGTATAGGTGTTCGAGTGTTCGAACCGTAATGCGCAAGAAATGGTATGTAAACCCCGTATTTACATATCTGCCACTGTGTAGGAGAATCCGTATAGGTGTTCGAGTGTTCGAACCGTAATGCGCAAGAAATGGTATGGAAACCCCGTATTTACATATCTGCCACTGTGCAAGAGAATCCGTATAGGTGTTCGAGTGTTCGAACCGTAATGCGCAAGAAATAGTATGTAAACCTCGTATTTACATATCTGCCACTGTGCAGGAGAATCCGTATAGGTGTTCGAGTGTTCGAACCGTAATGCGCAAGAAATGGTATGGAAACCCCGTATTTACATATCTGCCACTATGCAGGAGAATCCGTATAGGTGTTCGAGTGTTCGAACCGTAATGCGCAAGAAATGGTATGGAAACCCCGTATTTACATATCTGCCACTATGCAGGAGAATCCGTATAGGTGTTCGAGTGTTCGAACCGTAATGCGCAAGAAATGGTATGTAAACCCCGTATTTACGTATCCGCCACTGTGCAGGAGAATCCGTATAGGTGTTCGAGTGTTCGAACCGTAATGCGCAAGAAATGGTATGGAAACCCCGTATTTACATATCTGTCACTATGCAGGAGAATCCGTATAGGTGTTCGAGTGTTCGAACCGTAATGCGCAAGAAATGGTATGTAAACCCCGTATTTACATATCTGTCACTATGCAGGAGAATCCGTATAGGTGTTCGAGTGTTCGAACCGTAATGCGCAAGAAATGGTATGTAAACCCCGTATTTACATATCTGCCACTGTGCAGGAGAATCCGTATAGGTGTTCGAGTGTTCGCACCGTAATGCGCAAGAAATGGTATGGAAACCCCGTATTTACATATCTGCCACTGTGCAGGAGAATCCGTATAGGTGTTCGAGTGTTCGAACCGTAATGCGCAAGAAATGGTATGGAAACCCTGTATTTACATATCTGCCACTGTGCAGGAGAATCCGTATAGGTGTTCGAGTGTTCGAACCGTAATGCGCAAGAAATGGTATGTAAACCCCGTATTTACATATCTGCCACTGTGCAGGAGAATCCGTATAGGTGGTCGAGTGTTCGAACCGTAATGCGCAAGAAATGGTATGTAAACCCCGTATTTACATATCTGCCACTGTGCGGGAGAATCCGTATAGGTGTTCGAGTGTTCGAACCGTAATGCGCAAGAAATGGTATGTAAACCCCGTATTTACATATCTGCCACTGTGCAAGAGAATCCGTATAGGTGTTCGAGTGTTCGAACCGTAATGCGCAAGAAATGGTATGGAAACCCCGTATTTACATATCTGCCACTGTGCAAGAGAATCCGTATAGGTGTTCGAGTGTTCGAACCGTAATGCGCAAGAAATAGTATGTAAACCCCGTATTTACATATCTGCCACTGTGCAGGAGAATCCGTATAGGTGTTCGAGTGTTCGAACCGTAATGCGCAAGAAATGGTATGGAAACCCCGTATTTACATATCTGCCACTGTGCAAGAGAATCCGTATAGGTGTTCGAGTGTTCGAACCGTAATGCGCAAGAAATGGTATGTAAACCCCGTATTTACATATCTGTCACTATGCAGGAGAATCCGTATTGGTGTTCGAGTGTTCGAACCGTAATGCGCAAGAAATGGTATGTAAACCCCGTATTTACATATCTGCAACTGTGCAGGAGAATCCGTATAGGTGTTCGAGTGTTCGAACCGTAATGCGCAAGAAATGGTATGTAAACCCCGTATTTACATATCTGCCACTGTGCAGGAGAATCCGTATAGGTGTTCGAGTGTTCGAACCGTAATCCGCAAGAAATGGTATGGAAACCCCGTATTTACATATCTGCCACTGTGCAGGAGAATCCGTATAGGTGTTTGAGTGTTCGAACCGTATTGCGCAAGAAATGGTATTTAAACCCCGTATTTACATATCTGCCACTGTGCAGGAGAATCCGTGTAGGTGGTCGAGTGTTCGAACCGTAATGCGGAAGAAATGGTATGTAAACCCCGTATTTACATATCTGCCACTCTGCGGGAGAATCCGTATAGGTGTTCGAGTGTTCGAACCGTAATGCGCAAGAAATGGTATGTAAACCCCGTATTTACATATCTGCCACTGTGTAGGAGAATCCGTATAGGTGTTCGAGTGTTCGAACCGTAATGCGCAAGAAATGGTATGGAAACCCCGTATTTACATATCTGCCACTGTGCAAGAGAATCCGTATAGGTGTTCGAGTGTTCGAACCGTAATGCGCAAGAAATAGTATGTAAACCTCGTATTTACATATCTGCCACTGTGCAGGAGAATCCGTATAGGTGTTCGAGTGTTCGAACCGTAATGCGCAAGAAATGGTATGGAAACCCCGTATTTACATATCTGCCACTATGCAGGAGAATCCGTATAGGTGTTCGAGTGTTCGAACCGTAATGCGCAAGAAATGGTATGGAAACCCCGTATTTACATATCTGCCACTATGCAGGAGAATCCGTATAGGTGTTCGAGTGTTCGAACCGTAATGCGCAAGAAATGGTATGTAAACCCCGTATTTACGTATCCGCCACTGTGCAGGAGAATCCGTATAGGTGTTCGAGTGTTCGAACCGTAATGCGCAAGAAATGGTATGGAAACCCCGTATTTACATATCTGTCACTATGCAGGAGAATCCGTATAGGTGTTCGAGTGTTCGAACCGTAATGCGCAAGAAATGGTATGTAAACCCCGTATTTACATATCTGTCACTATGCAGGAGAATCCGTATAGGTGTTCGAGTGTTCGAACCGTAATGCGCAAGAAATGGTATGTAAACCCCGTATTTACATATCTGCCACTGTGCAGGAGAATCCGTATAGGTGTTCGAGTGTTCGCACCGTAATGCGCAAGAAATGGTATGGAAACCCCGTATTTACATATCTGCCACTGTGCAGGAGAATCCGTATAGGTGTTCGAGTGTTCGAACCGTAATGCGCAAGAAATGGTATGGAAACCCTGTATTTACATATCTGCCACTGTGCAGGAGAATCCGTATAGGTGTTCGAGTGTTCGAACCGTAATGCGCAAGAAATGGTATGTAAACCCCGTATTTACATATCTGCCACTGTGCAGGAGAATCCGTATAGGTGGTCGAGTGTTCGAACCGTAATGCGCAAGAAATGGTATGTAAACCCCGTATTTACATATCTGCCACTGTGCGGGAGAATCCGTATAGGTGTTCGAGTGTTCGAACCGTAATGCGCAAGAAATGGTATGTAAACCCCGTATTTACATATCTGCCACTGTGCAAGAGAATCCGTATAGGTGTTCGAGTGTTCGAACCGTAATGCGCAAGAAATGGTATGGAAACCCCGTATTTACATATCTGCCACTGTGCAAGAGAATCCGTATAGGTGTTCGAGTGTTCGAACCGTAATGCGCAAGAAATAGTATGTAAACCCCGTATTTACATATCTGCCACTGTGCAGGAGAATCCGTATAGGTGTTCGAGTGTTCGAACCGTAATGCGCAAGAAATGGTATGGAAACCCCGTATTTACATATCTGCCACTGTGCAAGAGAATCCGTATAAGTGTTCGAGTGTTCGAACCGTAATGCGCAAGAAATGGTATGTAAACCCCGTATTTACATATCTGTCACTATGCAGGAGAATCCGTATTGGTGTTCGAGTGTTCGAACCGTAATGCGCAAGAAATGGTATGTAAACCCCGTATTTACATATCTGCCACTGTGCAGGAGAATCCGTATAGGTGTTCGAGTGTTCGAACCGTAATGCGCAAGAAATGGTATGTAAACCCCGTATTTACATATCTGCCACTGTGCAGGAGAATCCGTATAGGTGTTCGAGTGTTCGAACCGTAATCCGCAAGAAATGGTATGGAAACCCCGTATTTACATATCTGCCACTGTGCAGGAGAATCCGTATAGGTGTTTGAGTGTTCGAACCGTATTGCGCAAGAAATGGTATTTAAACCCCGTATTTACATATCTGCCACTGTGCAGGAGAATCCGTGTAGGTGGTCGAGTGTTCGAACCGTAATGCGGAAGAAATGGTATGTAAACCCCGTATTTACATATCTGCCACTCTGCGGGAGAATCCGTATAGGTGTTCGAGTGTTCGAACCGTAATGCGCAAGAAATGGTATGTAAACCCCGTATTTACATATCTGCCACTGTGTAGGAGAATCCGTATAGGTGTTCGAGTGTTCGAACCGTAATGCGCAAGAAATGGTATGGAAACCCCGTATTTACATATCTGCCACTGTGCAAGAGAATCCGTATAGGTGTTCGAGTGTTCGAACCGTAATGCGCAAGAAATAGTATGTAAACCTCGTATTTACATATCTGCCACTGTGCAGGAGAATCCGTATAGGTGTTCGAGTGTTCGAACCGTAATGCGCAAGAAATGGTATGGAAACCCCGTATTTACATATCTGCCACTATGCAGGAGAATCCGTATAGGTGTTCGAGTGTTCGAACCGTAATGCGCAAGAAATGGTATGGAAACCCCGTATTTACATATCTGCCACTATGCAGGAGAATCCGTATAGGTGTTCGAGTGTTCGAACCGTAATGCGCAAGAAATGGTATGTAAACCCCGTATTTACGTATCCGCCACTGTGCAGGAGAATCCGTATAGGTGTTCGAGTGTTCGAACCGTAATGCGCAAGAAATGGTATGGAAACCCCGTATTTACATATCTGTCACTATGCAGGAGAATCCGTATAGGTGTTCGAGTGTTCGAACCGTAATGCGCAAGAAATGGTATGTAAACCCCGTATTTACATATCTGTCACTATGCAGGAGAATCCGTATAGGTGTTCGAGTGTTCGAACCGTAATGCGCAAGAAATGGTATGTAAACCCCGTATTTACATATCTGCCACTGTGCAGGAGAATCCGTATAGGTGTTCGAGTGTTCGCACCGTAATGCGCAAGAAATGGTATGGAAACCCCGTATTTACATATCTGCCACTGTGCAGGAGAATCCGTATAGGTGTTC
The DNA here is from genome assembly GCF_055761805.1 of Camellia sinensis. NCBI lineage: Eukaryota > Viridiplantae > Streptophyta > Magnoliopsida > Ericales > Theaceae > Camellia > Camellia sinensis. Next base: position 6,265,435 of record NC_138965.1, read on the forward strand.
GAGTGTTCGAACCGTAATGCGCAAGAAATGGTATGGAAACCCTGTATTTACATATCTGCCACTGTGCAGGAGAATCCGTATAGGTGTTCGAGTGTTCGAACCGTAATGCGCAAGAAATGGTATGTAAACCCCGTATTTACATATCTGCCACTGTGCAGGAGAATCCGTATAGGTGGTCGAGTGTTCGAACCGTAATGCGCAAGAAATGGTATGTAAACCCCGTATTTACATATCTGCCACTGTGCGGGAGAATCCGTATAGGTGTTCGAGTGTTCGAACCGTAATGCGCAAGAAATGGTATGTAAACCCCGTATTTACATATCTGCCACTGTGCAAGAGAATCCGTATAGGTGTTCGAGTGTTCGAACCGTAATGCGCAAGAAATGGTATGGAAACCCCGTATTTACATATCTGCCACTGTGCAAGAGAATCCGTATAGGTGTTCGAGTGTTCGAACCGTAATGCGCAAGAAATAGTATGTAAACCCCGTATTTACATATCTGCCACTGTGCAGGAGAATCCGTATAGGTGTTCGAGTGTTCGAACCGTAATGCGCAAGAAATGGTATGGAAACCCCGTATTTACATATCTGCCACTGTGCAAGAGAATCCGTATAGGTGTTCGAGTGTTCGAACCGTAATGCGCAAGAAATGGTATGTAAACCCCGTATTTACATATCTGTCACTATGCAGGAGAATCCGTATTGGTGTTCGAGTGTTCGAACCGTAATGCGCAAGAAATGGTATGTAAACCCCGTATTTACATATCTGCCACTGTGCAGGAGAATCCGTATAGGTGTTCGAGTGTTCGAACCGTAATGCGCAAGAAATGGTATGTAAACCCCGTATTTACATATCTGCCACTGTGCAGGAGAATCCGTATAGGTGTTCGAGTGTTCGCACCGTAATGCGCAAGAAATGGTATGGAAACCCCGTATTTACATATCTGCCACTGTGCAGGAGAATCCGTATAGGTGTTCGAGTGTTCGAACCGTAATGCGCAAGAAATGGTATGGAAACCCTGTATTTACATATCTGCCACTGTGCAGGAGAATCCGTATAGGTGTTCGAGTGTTCGAACCGTAATGCGCAAGAAATGGTATGTAAACCCCGTATTTACATATCTGCCACTGTGCAGGAGAATCCGTATAGGTGTTTGAGTGTTCGAACCGTATTGCGCAAGAAATGGTATGTAAACCCCGTATTTACATATCTGCCACTGTGCGGGAGAATCCGTATAGGTGTTCGAGTGTTCGAACCGTAATGCGCAAGAAATGGTATGTAAACCCCGTATTTACATATCTGCCACTGTGCAAGAGAATCCGTATAGGTGTTCGAGTGTTCGAACCGTAATGCGCAAGAAATGGTATGGAAACCCCGTATTTACATATCTGCCACTGTGCAAGAGAATCCGTATAGGTGTTCGAGTGTTCGAACCGTAATGCGCAAGAAATAGTATGTAAACCCCGTATTTACATATCTGCCACTGTGCAGGAGAATCCGTATAGGTGTTCGAGTGTTCGAACCGTAATGCGCAAGAAATGGTATGGAAACCCCGTATTTACATATCTGCCACTGTGGAGGAGAATCCGTATAGGTGTTCGAGTGTTCGAACCGTAATGCGCAAGAAATGGTATGTAAACCCCGTATTTACGTATCTGCCACTGTGCAGGAGAATCCGTATAGGTGTTCGAGTGTTCGAACCGTAATGCGCAAGAAATGGTATGGAAACCCCGTATTTATATATCTGCCACTGTGCAAGAGAATCCGTATAGGTGTTCGAGTGTTCGAACCGTAATGCGCAAGAAATGGTATGTAAACCCCGTATTTACATATCTGTCACTGTGCAGGAGAATCCGTATAGGTGTTCGAGTGTTCGAACCGTAATGCGCAAGAAATGGTATGTAAACCCCGTATTTACATATCTGCCACTGTGCAGGAGAATCCGTATAGGTGTTCGAGTGTTCGAACCGTAATGCGCAAGAAATAGTATGTAAACCCCGTATTTACATATCTGCCACTGTGCAGGAGAATCCGTATAGGTGTTCGAGTGTTCGAACCGTAATGCGCAAGAAATGGTATGGAAACCCCGTATTTACATATCTGCCACTGTGCAGGAGAATCCGTATAGGTGGTCGAGTGTTCGAACCGTAATGCGCAAGAAATGGTATGTAAACCCCGTATTTACATATCTGCCACTGTGCGGGAGAATCCGTATAGGTGTTCGAGTGTTCGAACCGTAATGCGCAAGAAATGGTATGTAAACCCCGTATTTACATATCTGCCACTGTGCAGGAGAATCCGTATAGGTGTTCGAGTGTTCGAACCGTAATGCGCAAGAAATAGTATGTAAACCCCGTATTTACATATCTGCCACTGTGCAGGAGAATCCGTATAGGTGTTCGAGTGTTCGAACCGTAATCCGCAAGAAATGGTATGGAAACCCCGTATTTACATATCTGCCACTGTGCAGGAGAATCCGTATAGGTGTTCGAGTGTTCGAACCGTATTGCGCAAGAAATGGTATTTAAACCCCGTATTTACATATCTGCCACTGTGCAGGAGAATCCGTGTAGGTGGTCGAGTGTTCGAACCGTAATGCGGAAGAAATGGTATGTAAACCCCGTATTTACATATCTGCCACTCTGCGGGAGAATCCGTATAGGTGTTCGAGTGTTCGAACCGTAATGCGCAAGAAATGGTATGTAAACCCCGTATTTACATATCTGCCACTGTGTAGGAGAATCCGTATAGGTGTTCGAGTGTTCGAACCGTAATGCGCAAGAAATGGTATGGAAACCCCGTATTTACATATCTGCCACTGTGCAAGAGAATCCGTATAGGTGTTCGAGTGTTCGAACCGTAATGCGCAAGAAATGGTATGTAAACCCCGTATTTACATATCTGCCACTGTGCAGGAGAATCCGTATAGGTGTTCGAGTGTTCGAACCGTAATGCGCAAGAAATAGTATGTAAACCCCGTATTTACATATCTGCCACTGTGCAGGAGAATCCGTATAGGTGTTCGAGTGTTCGAACCGTAATGCGCAAGAAATGGTATGGAAACCCCGTATTTACAAATCTGCCACTGTGCAGGAGAATCCGTATAGGTGGTCGAGTGTTCGAACCGTAATGCGCAAGAAATGGTATGTAAACCCCGTATTTACATATCTGCCACTGTGCGGGAGAATCCGTATAGGTGTTCGAGTGTTCGAACCGTAATGCGCAAGAAATGGTATGTAAACCCCGTATTTACATATCTGCCACTGTGCAGGAGAATCCGTATAGGTGTTCGAGTGTTCGAACCGTAATGCGCAAGAAATAGTATGTAAACCCCGTATTTACATATCTGCCACTGTGCAGGAGAATCCGTATAGGTGTTCGAGTGTTCGAACCGTAATCCGCAAGAAATGGTATGGAAACCCCGTATTTACATATCTGCCACTGTGCAGGAGAATCCGTATAGGTGTTTGAGTGTTCGAACCGTATTGCGCAAGAAATGGTATTTAAACCCCGTATTTACATATCTGCCACTGTGCAGGAGAATCCGTGTAGGTGGTCGAGTGTTCGAACCGTAATGCGGAAGAAATGGTATGTAAACCCCGTATTTACATATCTGCCACTCTGCGGGAGAATCCGTATAGGTGTTCGAGTGTTCGAACCGTAATGCGCAAGAAATGGTATGTAAACCCCGTATTTACATATCTGCCACTGTGTAGGAGAATCCGTATAGGTGTTCGAGTGTTCGAACCGTAATGCGCAAGAAATGGTATGGAAACCCCGTATTTACATATCTGCCACTGTGCAAGAGAATCCGTATAGGTGTTCGAGTGTTCGAACCGTAATGCGCAAGAAATAGTATGTAAACCTCGTATTTACATATCTGCCACTGTGCAGGAGAATCCGTATAGGTGTTCGAGTGTTCGAACCGTAATGCGCAAGAAATGGTATGTAAACCCCGTATTTACATATCTGCCACTATGCAGGAGAATCCGTATAGGTGTTCGAGTGTTCGAACCGTAATGCGCAAGAAATGGTATGTAAACCCCGTATTTACGTATCCGCCACTGTGCAGGAGAATCCGTATAGGTGTTCGAGTGTTCGAACCGTAATGCGCAAGAAATGGTATGGAAACCCCGTATTTACATATCTGTCACTGTGCAAGAGAATCCGTATAGGTGTTCGAGTGTTCGAACCGTAATGCGCAAGAAATGGTATGTAAACCCCGTATTTACATATCTGCCACTGTGCAGGAGAATCCGTATAGGTGTTCGAGTGTTCGCACCGTAATGCGCAAGAAATGGTATGGAAACCCCGTATTTACATATCTGCCACTGTGCAGGAGAATCCGTATAGGTGTTCGAGTGTTCGAACCGTAATGCGCAAGAAATGGTATGGAAACCCTGTATTTACATATCTGCCACTGTGCAGGAGAATCCGTATAGGTGTTCGAGTGTTCGAACCGTAATGCGCAAGAAATGGTATGTAAACCCCGTATTTACATATCTGCCACTGTGCAGGATAATCCGTATAGGTGTTTGAGTGTTCGAACCGTATTGCGCAAGAAATGGTATTTAAACCCCGTATTTACATATCTGCCACTGTGCAGGAGAATCCGTATAGGTGGTCGAGTGTTCGAACCGTAATGCGCAAGAAATGGTATGTAAACCCCGTATTTACATATCTGCCACTGTGCGGGAGAATCCGTATAGGTGTTCGAGTGTTCGAACCGTAATGCGCAAGAAATGGTATGTAAACCCCGTATTTACATATCTGCCACTGTGCAAGAGAATCCGTATAGGTGTTCGAGTGTTCGAACCGTAATGCGCAAGAAATGGTATGGAAACCCCGTATTTACATATCTGCCACTGTGCAAGAGAATCCGTATAGGTGTTCGAGTGTTCGAACCGTAATGCGCAAGAAATGGTATGTAAACCCCGTATTTACATATCTGCCACTGTGCAGGAGAATCCGTATAGGTGTTCGAGTGTTCGAACCGTAATGCGCAAGAAATAGTATGTAAACCCCGTATTTACATATCTGCCACTGTGCAGGAGAATCCGTATAGGTGTTCGAGTGTTCGAACCGTAATGCGCAAGAAATGGTATGGAAACCCCGTATTTACATATCTGCCACTGTGGAGGAGAATCCGTATAGGTGTTCGAGTGTTCGAACCGTAATGCGCAAGAAATGGTATGTAAACCCCGTATTTACGTATCTGCCACTGTGCAGGAGAATCCGTATAGGTGTTCGAGTGTTCGAACCGTAATGCGCAAGAAATGGTATGGAAACCCCGTATTTATATATCTGCCACTGTGCAAGAGAATCCGTATAGGTGTTCGAGTGTTCGAACCGTAATGCGCAAGAAATGGTATGTAAACCCCGTATTTACATATCTGTCACTATGCAGGAGAATCCGTATAGGTGTTCGAGTGTTCGAACCGTAATGCGCAAGAAATGGTATGTAAACCCCGTATTTACATATCTACCACTGTGCAGGAGAATCCGTATAGGTGTTCGAGTGTTCGAACCGTAATGCGCAAGAAATGGTATGGAAACCCCGTATTTACATATCTGCCACTGTGCAGGAGAATCCGTATAGGTGTTCGAGTGTTCGAACCGTAATGCGCAAGAAATGGTATGGAAACCCAGTATTTACATATCTGCCACTGTGCAGGAGAATCCGTATAGGTGTTCGAGTGTTCGAACCGTAATGCGCAAGAAATGGTATGTAAACCCCGTATTTACATATCTGCCACTATGCAGGAGAATCCGTATAGGTGTTTGAGTGTTCGAACCGTATTGCGCAAGAAATGGTATTTAAACCCCGTATTTACATATCTGCCACTGTGCAGGAGAATCCGTATAGGTGTTCGAGTGTTCGAACCGTAATGCGCAAGAAATGGTATGGAAACCCCGTATTTACATATCTGCCACTGTGTAAGAGAATCCATATAGGTGTTCGAGTGTTCGAACCGTAATGCGCAAGAAATGGTATGTAAACCCCGTATTTACATATCTGCCACTGTGCAGGAGAATCCGTATAGGTGTTCGAGTGTTCGAACCGTAATGCGCAAGAAATGGTATGGAAACCCCGTATTTACATATCTGCCACTGTGCAAGAGAATCCGTATAGGTGTTCGAGTGTTCGAACCGTAATGCGCAAGAAATGGTATGGAAACCCCGTATTTACATATCTGCCACTGTGCAGGAGAATCCGTATAGGTGTTCGAGTGTTCGAACCGTAATGCGCAAGAAATGGTATGGAAACCCCGTATTTACATGCGCAAGAAATGGTATGTAAACCCCGTATTTACATATCTGCCACTGTGTAGGAGAATCCGTATAGGTGTTTGAGTGTTCGAACCGTATTGCGCAAGAAATGGTATTTAAACCCCGTATTTACATATCTGCCACTGTGCAGGAGAATCCGTATAGGTGGTCGAGTGTTCGAACCGTAATGCGCAAGAAATGGTATGTAAACCCCGTATTTACATATCTGCCACTGTGCGGGAGAATCCGTATAGGTGTTCGAGTGTTCGAACCGTAATGCGCAAGAAATGGTATGTAAACCCCGTATTTACATATCTGCCACTGTGCAGGAGAATCCGTATAGGTGTTCGAGTGTTCGAACCGTAATGCGCAAGAAATGGTATGGAAACCCCGTATTTACATATCTGCCACTGTGCAAGAGAATCCGTATAGGTGTTCGAGTGTTCGAACCGTAATGCGCAAGAAATGGTATGTAAACCCCGTATTTACATATCTGTCACTGTGCAGGAGAATCCGTATAGGTGTTCGAGTGTTCGAACCGTAATGCGCAAGAAATAGTATGTAAACCCCGTATTTACATATCTACCACTGTGCAGGAGAATCCGTATAGGTGTTCGAGTGTTCGAACCGTAATGCGCAAGAAATGGTATGGAAACCCCGTATTTACATATCTGCCACTGTGCAGGAGAATCCGTATAGGTGTTCGAGTGTTCGAACCGTAATGCGCAAGAAATGGTATGTAAACCCCGTATTTACATATGTGCCACTGTGCAGGAGAATCCGTATAGGTGTTCGAGTGTTCGAACCGTAATGCGCAAGAAATGGTATGTAAACGCCGTATTTACATATGTGCCACTGTGAAGGAGAATCCGTATAGGTGTTCGAGTGTTCGAACCGTAATGCGCAAGAAATGGTATGGAAACCCCGTATTTACATATCTGCCACTGTGCAAGAGAATCCGTATAGGTGTTCGAGTGTTCGAACCGTAATGCGCAAGAAATGGTATGTAAACCCCGTATTTACATATCTGTCACTGTGCAGGAGAATCCGTATAGGTGTTCGAGTGTTCGAACCGTAATGCGCAAGAAATGGTATGTAAACCCCGTATTTACATATCTGCCACTGTGCAGGAGAATCCGTATAGGTGTTCGAGTGTTCGAACCGTAATGCGCAAAAAATAGTATGTAAACCCCGTATTTACATATCTGCCACTGTGCAGGAGAATCCGTATAGGTGTTCGAGTGTTCGAACCGTAATGCGCAAGAAATGGTATGGAAACCCCGTATTTACATATCTGCCACTGTGCAGGAGAATCCGTATAGGTGGTCGACTGTTCGAACCGTAATGCGCAAGAAATGGTATGTAAACCCCGTATTTACATATCTGCCACTGTGCAGGAGAATCCGTATAGGTGGTCGACTGTTCGAACCGTAATGCGCAAGAAATGGTATGTAAACCCCGTATTTACATATCTGCCACTGTGCAGGAGAATCCGTATAGGTGTTTGAGTGTTCGAACCGTATTGCGCAAGAAATGGTACGTAAACCCCGTATTTACATATCTGCCACTGTGCAGGAGAATCCGTATAGGTGTTCGAGTGTTCGAACCGTAATGCGCAAGAAATGGTACGTAAACCCCGTATTTACATATCTGCCACTGTGCGGGAGAATCCGTATAGGTGTTCGAGTGTTCGAACCGTATTGCGCAAGAAATGGTATGTAAACCCCGTATTTACATATCTACCACTGTGTAGGAGAATCCGTATAGGTGTTCGAGTGTTCGAACCGTAATGCGCAAGAAATGGTATGGAAACCCCGTATTTACATATCTGCCACTGTGCAGGAGAATCCGTATAGGTGTTCGAGTGTTCGAACCGTAATGCGCAAGAAATGGTATGTAAACCCCGTATTTACATATCTGTCACTGTGCAAGAGAATCCGTATAGGTGTTCGAGTGTTCGAACCGTAATGCGCAAGAAATGGTATGTAAACCCCGTATTTACATATCTGTCACTGTGCAGGAGAATCCGTATAGGTGTTCGAGTGTTCGAACCGTAATGCGCAAGAAATAGTATGTAAACCCCGTATTTACATATCTGCCACTGTGCAGGAGAATCCGTATAGGTGTTCGAGTGTTCGAACCGTAATGCGCAAGAAATGGTATGGAAACCCCGTATTTACATATCTGCCACTGTGCAGGAGAATCCGTATAGGTGTTCGACTGTTCGAACCGTAATGCGCAAGAAATGGTATATAAACCCCGTATTTACATATCTGCCACTGTGCAGGAGAATCCGTATAGGTGTTCGACTGTTCGAACCGTAATGCGCAAGAAATGGTATATAAACCCCGTATTTACATATCTACCACTGTGCAGGAGAATCCGTATAGGTGTTCGAGTGTTCGAACCGTATTGCGCAAGAAATGGTATTTAAACCCCGTATTTACATATCTGCCACTGTGTAGGAGAATCCGTATAGGTGTTCGAGTGTTCGAACCGTAATGCGCAAGAAATGGTATGGAAACCCCGTATTTACATATCTGCCACTGTGTAGGAGAATCCGTATAGGTGTTCGAGTGTTCGAACCGTAATGCGCAAGAAATGGTATGTAAACCCCATATTTACATATCTGCCACTGTGCAGGAGAATCCGTATAGGTGTTCGAGTGTTCGAACCGTAATGCGCAAGAAATGGTATGGAAACCCCGTATTTACATATCTGCCACTGTGCAAGAGAATCCGTATAGGTGTTCGAGTGTTCGAACCGTAATGCGCAAGAAATAGTATGTAAACCCCGTATTTACATATCTGCCACTGTGCAGGAGAATCCGTATAGGTGTTCGAGTGTTCGAACCGTAATGCGCAAGAAATGGTATGGAAACCCCGTATTTACATATCTGCCACTGTGCAGGAGAATCCGTATAGGTGTTCGAGTGTTCGAACCGTAATGCGCAAGAAATGGTATGGAAACCCAGTATTTACATATCTGCCACTGTGCAGGAGAATCCGTATAGGTGTTCGAGTGTTCGAACCGTAATGCGCAAGAAATGGTATGTAAACCCCGTATTTACATATCTGCCACTATGCAGGAGAATCCGTATAGGTGTTTGAGTGTTCGAACCGTATTGCGCAAGAAATGGTATTTAAACCCCGTATTTACATATCTGCCACTGTGCAGGAGAATCCGTATAGGTGGTCGAGTGTTCGAACCGTAATGCGCAAGAAATGGTATGTAAACCCCGTATTTACATATCTGCCACTGTGCGGGAGAATCCGTATAGGTGTTCGAGTGTTCGAACCGTAATGCGCAAGAAATGGTATGTAAACCCCGTATTTACATATCTGCCACTGTGCAGGAGAATCCGTATAGGTGTTCGAGTGTTCGAACCATAATGCGCAAGAAATGGTATGGAAACCTCGTATTTACATATCTGCCACTGTGCAAGAGAATCCGTATAGGTGTTCGAGTGTTCGAACCGTAATGCGCAAGAAATAGTATGTAAACCCCGTATTTACATATCTGCCACTGTGCAGGAGAATCCGTATAGGTGTTCGAGTGTTCGAACCGTAATGCGCAAGAAATGGTATGGAAACCCCGTATTTACATATCTGCCACTGTGCAGGAGAATCCGTATAGGTGTTCGAGTGTTCGAACCGTAATGCGCAAGAAATGGTATGTAAACCCCGTATTTACGTATCTGCCACTATGCAGGAGAATCCGTATAGGTGTTCGAGTGTTCGAACCATAATGCGCAAGAAATGGTATGGAAACCCCGTATTTACATATCTGCCACTGTGCAAGAGAATCCGTATAGGTGTTCGAGTGTTCGAACCGTAATGCGCAAGAAATGGTATGTAAACCCCGTATTTACATATCTGTCACTATGCAGGAGAATCCGTATAGGTGTTCGAGTGTTCGAACCGTAATGCGCAAGAAATGGTATATAAACCCCGTATTTACATATCTGCCACTGTGCAGGAGAATCCGTATAGGTGTTCGAGTGTTCGAACCGTAATGCGCAAGAAATGGTATGGAAACCCCGTATTTACATATCTGCCACTGTGCAGGAGAATCCGTATAGGTGTTCGAGTGTTCGAACCGTAATGCGCAAGAAATGGTATGTAAACCCCGTATTTACATATTTGCCACTGTGCAGGAGAATCCGTATAGGTGTTCGAGTGTTCGAACCGTAATGCGCAAGAAATGGTATGTAAACCCCGTATTTACATATGTGCCACTGTGCAGGAGAATCCGTATAGGTGTTCGAGTGTTCGAACCGTATTGCGCAAGAAATGGTATGTAAACCCTGTATTTACATATCTACCACTGTGTAATAGAATTCGTATAGGTGTTCAAGTGTTCGAACCGTAATGCGCAAGAAATGGTATGGAAACCCCGTATTTACATATCTGCCACTGTGCAGGAGAATCCGTATAGGTGTTCGAGTGTTCGAACCGTAATGCGCAAGAAATGGTATGTAAACCCCGTATTTACATATTTGCCACTGTGCAGGAGAATCCGTATAGGTGTTCGAGTGTTCGAACCGTAATGCGCAAGAAATGGTATGTAAACCCCGTATTTACATATGTGCCACTGTGCAGGAGAATCCGTATAGGTGTTCGAGTGTTCGAACCGTAATGCGCAAGAAATGGTATGGAAACCCCGTATTTACATATCTGCCACTGTGCAAGAGAATCCGTATAGGTGTTCGAGTGTTCGAACCGTAATGCGCAAGAAATGGTATGTAAACCCCGTATTTACATATTTGTCACTGTGCAGGAGAATCCGTATAGGTGTTCGAGTGTTCGAACCGTAATGCGCAAGAAATAGTATGTAAACCCCGTATTTACATATCTGCCACTGTGCAGGAGAATCCGTATAGGTGTTCGAGTGTTCGAACCGTAATGCGCAAGAAATGGTATGGAAACCCCGTATTTACATATCTGCCACTGTGCAGGAGAATCCGTATAGGTGTTCGAGTGTTCGAACCGTAATGCGCAAGAAATGGTATGGAAACCCTGTATTTACATATCTGCCACTGTGCAGGAGAATCCGTATAGGTGTTCGACTGTTCGAACCGTAATGCGCAAGAAATGGTATGTAAACCCCGTATTTACATATCTACCACTGTGCAGGAGAATCCGTATAGGTGTTTGAGTGTTCGAACCGTATTGCGCAAGAAATGGTATTTAAACCCCGTATTTACATATCTGCCACTGTGCAGGAGAATCCGTATAGGTGTTCGAGTGTTCGAACCGTAATGCGCAAGAAATGGTACGTAAACCCCGTATTTACATATCTGCCACTGTGCGGGAGAATCCGTATAGGTGTTCGAGTGTTCGAACCGTATTGCGCAAGAAATGGTATGTAAACCCCGTATTTACATATCTACCACTGTGTAGGAGAATCCGTATAGGTGTTCGAGTGTTCGAACCGTAATGCGCAAGAAATGGTATGGAAACCCCGTATTTACATATCTGCCACTGTGCAGGAGAATCCGTATAGGTGTTCGAGTGTTCGAACCGTAATGCGCAAGAAATGGTATGGAAACCCCGTATTTACATATCTGCCACTGTGCAAGAGAATCCGTATAGGTGTTCGAGTGTTCGAACCGTAATGCGCAAGAAATGGTATGTAAACCCCGTATTTACATATCTGTCACTGTGCAGGAGAATCCGTATAGGTGTTCGAGTGTTCGAACCGTAATGCGCAAGAAATAGTATGTAAACCCCGTATTTACATATCTGCCACTGTGCAGGAGAATCCGTATAGGTGTTCGAGTGTTCGAACCGTAATGCGCAAGAAATGGTATGGAAACCCCGTATTTACATATCTGTCACTGTGCAGGAGAATCCGTATAGGTGTTCGAGTGTTCGAACCGTAATGCGCAAGAAATGGTATGGAAACCCCGTATTTACATATCTGCCACTGTGCAAGAGAATCCGTATAGGTGTTCGAGTGTTCGAACCGTAATGCGCAAGAAATGGTATGTAAACCCCGTATTTACATATCTGCCACTGTGCAGGAGAATCCGTATAGGTGTTCGAGTGTTCGAACCGTAATGCGCAAGAAATGGTATGGAAACCCCGTATTTACATATCTGCCACTGTGCAGGAGAATCCGTATAGGTAGTCGAGTGTTCGAACCGTAATGCGCAAGAAATGGTATGTAAACCCCGTATTTACATATCTGCCACTGTGCGGGAGAATCCGTATAGGTGTTCGAGTGTTCGAACCGTAATGCGCAAGAAATGGTATGTAAACCCCGTATTTACATATCTGCCACTGTGCAGGAGAATCCGTATAGGTGTTCGAGTGTTCGAACCGTAATGCGCAAGAAATAGTATGTAAACCCCGTATTTACATATCTGCCACTGTGCAGGAGAATCCGTATAGGTGTTCGAGTGTTCGAACCGTAATCCGCAAGAAATGGTATGGAAACCCCGTATTTACATATCTGCCACTGTGCAGGAGAATCCGTATAGGTGTTTGAGTGTTCGAACCGTATTGCGCAAGAAATGGTATTTAAACCCCGTATTTACATATCTGCCACTGTGCAGGAGAATCCGTATAGGTGGTCGAGTGTTCGAACCGTAATGCGCAAGAAATGGTATGTAAACCCCGTATTTACATATCTGCCACTGTGCGGGAGAATCCGTATAGGTGTTCGAGTGTTCGAACCGTAATGCGCAAGAAATGGTATGTAAACCCCGTATTTACATATCTGCCACTGTGTAGGAGAATCCGTATAGGTGTTCGAGTGTTCGAACCGTAATGCGCAACAAATGGTATGGAAACCCCGTATTTACATATCTGCCACTGTGCAAGAGAATCCGTATAGTTGTTCGAGTGTTCGAACCGTAATGCGCAAGAAATAGTATGTAAACCCCGTATTTACATATCTGCCACTGTGCAGGAGAATCCGTATAGGTGTTCGAGTGTTCGAACCGTAATGCGCAAGAAATGGTATGGAAACCCCGTATTTACATATCTGCCACTATGCAGGAGAATCCGTATAGGTGTTCGAGTGTTCGAACCGTAATGCGCAAGAAATGGTACGTAAACCCCGTATTTACGTATCCGCCACTGTGCAGGAGAATCCGTATAGGTGTTCGAGTGTTCGAACCGTAATGCGCAAGAAATGGTATGGAAACCCCGTATTTACATATCTGCCACTGTGCAAGAGAATCCGTATAGGTGTTCGAGTGTTCGAACCGTAATGCGCAAGAAATGGTATGTAAACCCCGTATTTACATATCTGTCACTATGCAGGAGAATCCGTATAGGTGTTCGAGTGTTCGAACCGTAATGCGCAAGAAATGGTATGTAAACCCCGTATTTACATATCTGCCACTGTGCAGGAGAATCCGTATAGGTGTTCGAGTGTTCGAACCGTAATGCGCAAGAAATGGTATGGAAACCCCGTATTTACATATCTGCCACTGTGCAGGAGAATCCGTATAGGTGTTCGAGTGTTCGAACCGTAATGCGCAAGAAATGGTATGGAAACCCTGTATTTACATATCTGCCACTGTGCAGGAGAATCCGTATAGGTGTTCGAGTGTTCGAACCGTAATGCGCAAGAAATGGTATGTAAACCCCGTATTTACATATCTGCCACTGTGCAGGATAATCCGTATAGGTGTTTGAGTGTTCGAACCGTATTGCGCAAGAAATGGTATTTAAACCCCGTATTTACATATCTGCCACTGTGCAGGAGAATCCGTATAGGTGGTCGAGTGTTCGAACCGTAATGCGCAAGAAATGGTATGTAAACCCCGTATTTACATATCTGCCACTGTGCGGGAGAATCCGTATAGGTGTTCGAGTGTTCGAACCGTAATGCGCAAGAAATGGTATGTAAACCCCGTATTTACATATCTGCCACTGTGCAGGAGAATCCGTATAGGTGTTCGAGTGTTCGAACCGTAATGCGCAAGAAATGGTATGGAAACCCCGTATTTACATATCTGCCACTATGCAGGAGAATCCGTATAGGTGTTCGAGTGTTCGAACCGTAATGCGCAAGAAATGGTATGTAAACCCCGTATTTACGTATCCGCCACTGTGCAGGAGAATCCGTATAGGTGTTCGAGTGTTCGAACCGTAATGCGCAAGAAATGGTATGGAAACCCCGTATTTACATATCTGCCACTATGCACGAGAATCCGTATAGGTGTTCGAGTGTTCGAACCGTAATGCGCAAGAAATGGTATGTAAACCCCGTATTTACGTATCTGCCACTATGCAGGAGAATCCGTATAGGTGTTCGAGTGTTCGAACCGTAATGCGCAAGAAATGGTATGGAAACCCCGTATTTACATATCTGCCACTGTGCAGGAGAATCCGTATAGGTGTTCGAGTGTTCGAACCGTAATGCGCAAGAAATGGTATGTAAACCCCGTATTTACGTATCTGCCACTATGCAGGAGAATCCGTATAGGTGTTCGAGTGTTCGAACCGTAATGCGCAAGAAATGGTATGGAAACCCCGTATTTACATATCTGCCACTGTGCAAGAGAATCCGTATAGGTGTTCGAGTGTTCGAACCGTAATGCGCAAGAAATGGTATGTAAACCCCGTATTTACATATCTGTCACTGTGCAGGAGAATCCGTATAGGTGTTCGAGTGTTCGAACCGTAATGCGCAAGAAATGGTATGTAAACCCCGTATTTACATATCTGCCACTGTGCAGGAGAATCCGTATAGGTGTTCGAGTGTTCGAACCGTAATGCGCAAGAAATGGTATGGAAACCCCGTATTTACATATCTGCCACTGTGCAGGAGAATCCGTATAGGTAGTCGAGTGTTCGAACCGTAATGCGCAAGAAATGGTATGTAAACCCCGTATTTACATATCTGCCACTGTGCGGGAGAATCCGTATAGGTGTTCGAGTGTTCGAACCGTAATGCGCAAGAAATGGTATGTAAACCCCGTATTTACATATCTGCCACTGTGCAGGAGAATCCGTATAGGTGTTCGAGTGTTCGAACCGTAATGCGCAAGAAATAGTATGTAAACCCCGTATTTACATATCTGCCACTGTGCAGGAGAATCCGTATAGGTGTTCGAGTGTTCGAACCGTAATCCGCAAGAAATGGTATGGAAACCCCGTATTTACATATCTGCCACTGTGCAGGAGAATCCGTATAGGTGTTTGAGTGTTCGAACCGTATTGCGCAAGAAATGGTATTTAAACCCCGTATTTACATATCTGCCACTGTGCAGGAGAATCCGTATAGGTGTTCGAGTGTTCGAACCGTAATGCGCAAGAAATGGTATGGAAACCCCGTATTTACATATCTGCCACTGTGCAAGAGAATCCGTATAGGTGTTTGAGTGTTCGAACCGTATTGCGCAAGAAATGGTATTTAAACCCCGTATTTACATATCTGCCACTGTGCAGGAGAATCCGTATAGGTGTTCGATTGTTCGAACCGTAATGCGCAAGAAATAGTATGTAAACCCCGTATTTACATATCTGCCACTGTGCAAGAGAATCCGTATAGGTGTTCGAGTGTTCGAACCGTAATGCGCAAGAAATAGTATGTAAACCCCGTATTTACATATCTGCCACTGTGCAGGAGAATCCGTATAGGTGTTCGAGTGTTCGAACCGTAATGCGCAAGAAATGGTATGGAAACCCCGTATTTACATATCTGCCACTGTGCAGGAGAATCCGTATAGGTGTTCGAGTGTTCGAACCGTAATGCGCAAGAAATGGTATGGAAACCCTGTATTTACATATCTGCCACTGTGCAGGAGAATCCGTATAGGTGTTCGAGTGTTCGAACCGTAATGCGCAAGAAATGGTATGTAAACCCCGTATTTACATATCTGGCACTGTGCAGGAGAATCCGTATAGGTGTTTGAGTGTTCGAACCGTATTGCGCAAGAAATGGTATTTAAACCCCGTATTTACATATCTGCCACTGTGCAGGAGAATCCGTATAGGTGGTCGAGTGTTCGAACCGTAATGCGCAAGAAATGGTATGTAAACCCCGTATTTACATATCTGCCACTGTGCGGGAGAATCCGTATAGGTGTTCGAGTGTTCGAACCGTAATGCGCAAGAAATGGTATGTAAACCCCGTATTTAAATATCTGCCACTGTGCAGGAGAATCCGTATAGGTGTTCGAGTGTTCGAACCGTAATGCGCAAGAAATGGTATGGAAACCCCGTATTTACATATCTGCCACTGTGCAAGAGAATCCGTATAGGTGTTCGAGTGTTCGAACCGTAATGCGCAAGAAATGGTATGTAAACCCCGTATTTACATATCTGTCACTGTGCAGGAGAATCCGTATAGGTGTTCGAGTGTTCGAACCGTAATGCGCAAGAAATGGTGTGGAAACCCCGTATTTACATATCTGCCACTCTGCAGGAGAATCCGTATAGGTGTTCGAGTGTTCGAACCGTAATGCGTGAGAAATGGTAAGTAAACTCCGTATTTACGTATCTGCCACTGTGCAGGAGAATCCGTATAGGTGTTCGAGTGTTCGAACCGTAATGCGCAAGAAATGGTATGTAAACCCCGTATTTACATATCTGCCACTCTGCAGGAGAATCCGTATAGGTGTTCGAGTGTTCGAACCGTATTGCGCAAGAAATGGTATGGAAACCCCGTATTTACATATCTGCCACTGTGCAGGAGAATCCGTATAGGTGTTCGAGTGTTCGAACCGTAATGCGCAAGAAATGGTATGGAAACCCTGTATTTACATATCTGCCACTGTGCAGGAGAATCCGTATAGGTGTTCGAGTGTTCGAACCGTAATGCGCAAGAAATGGTATGGAAACCCCGTATTTACATATCTGCCACTGTGCAAGAGAATCCGTATAGGTGTTCGAGTGTTCGAACCGTAATGCGCAAGAAATGGTATGTAAACCCCGTATTTACATATCTGTCACTGTGCAGGAGAATCCGTATAGGTGTTCGAGTGTTCGAACCGTAATGCGCAAGAAATAGTATGTAAACCCCGTATTTACATATCTGCCACTGTGCAGGAGAATCCGTATAGGTGTTCGAGTGTTCGAACCGTAATGCGCAAGAAATGGTATGGAAACCCCGTATTTACATATCTGCCACTGTGCAGGAGAATCCGTATAGGTGTTCGAGTGTTCGAACCGTAATGCGCAAGAAATGGTATGTAAACCCCGTATTTACATATCTACCACTGTGCAGGAGAATCCGTATAGGTGTTTGAGTGTTCGAACCGTATTGCGCAAGAAATGGTATATAAACCCCGTATTTACATATCTGCCACTGTGCAGGAGAATCCGTATAGGTGTTCGAGTGTTCGAACCGTAATGCGCAAGAAATGGTACGTAAACCCCGTATTTACATATCTGCCACTGTGCGGGAGAATCCGTATAGGTGTTCGAGTGTTCGAACCGTATTGCGCAAGAAATGGTATGTAAACCCCGTATTTACATATCTACCACTGTGTAGGAGAATCCGTATAGGTGTTCGAGTGTTCGAACCGTAATGCGCAAGAAATGGTATGGAAACCCCGTATTTACATATCTGCCACTGTGCAGGAGAATCCGTATAGGTGTTCGAGTGTTCGAACCGTAATGCGCAAGAAATGGTATGTAAACCCCGTATTTACATATCTGCCACTGTGCAGGAGAATCCGTATAGGTGTTCGAGTGTTCGAACCGTATTGCGCAAGAAATGGTATGTAAACCCCGTATTTACATATATGCCACTGTGCAGGAGAGTCTGTATAGGTGTTCGAGTGTTCGAACCGTAATGCGCAAGAAATGGTATGTAAACCCCGTAGTTACATATCTGCCACTGTGCAGGAGAATCCGTATAGGTGTTCGAGTCTTCGAACCCTAATGCGTGAGAAATGGTAAGTAAACGCAGTATTTACATATCTGCCACTGTGCAGGAGAATCCGTATAGGTGTTCGAGTGTTCGAACCGTAATGCGTGAGAAATGGTAAATAAACCCCGTATTTACGTAATTGCCACTGTGCAGGAGAATCCGTATAGGTGTTCGAGTGTTCGAACCGTAATGCGCAAGAAAGGGTATGTAAACCTCGTATTTACATATCTGCCACTGTGCAGGAGAATCCGTATAGGTGTTCGAGTGTTCGAACCGTAATGCGCAAGAAATGGTATGGAAATCCCGTATTTACATAACTGCCACTGTGCAGGAGAATCCGTATAGGTGTTCGAGTGTTCGAACCGTAATGCGCAAGAAATGGTATGTAAACCCCGTATTTACATGTCTGCCACCGTGCAGGAGAATCCGTATAGGTGTTCGAGTCTTCGAACCCTAATGCGTGAGAAATGGTAAGTAAACGCAGTATTTACATATCTGCCACTGTGCAGGAGAATCCGTATAGGTGTTCGAGTCTTCGAACCGTAATGCGTGAGAAATGGTAAGTAAACCCCGTATTTACGTATCTGCCACTGTGCCGGAGAATCCGTATAGGTGTTCGAGTGTTCGAACCGTAATGCGCAAGAAATGGTATGTAAACCCCGTATTTAAATATCTGCCACTGTGCAGGAGAATCCGTATAGGTGTTCGAGTGTTCGAACCGTAATGCGCAAGAAATGGTATGGAAACCCCGTATTTACATATCTGCCACTGTGCAAGAGAATCCGTATAGGTGTTCGAGTGTTCGAACCGTAATGCGCAAGAAATGGTATGTAAACCCCGTATTTACATATCTGTCACTGTGCAGGAGAATCCGTATAGGTGTTCGAGTGTTCGAACCGTAATGCGCAAGAAATGGTGTGGAAACCCCGTATTTACATATCTGCCACTCTGCAGGAGAATCCGTATAGGTGTTCGAGTGTTCGAACCGTAATGCGTGAGAAATGGTAAGTAAACTCCGTATTTACGTATCTGCCACTGTGCAGGAGAATCCGTATAGGTGTTCGAGTGTTCGAACCGTAATGCGCAAGAAATGGTATGTAAACCCCGTATTTACATATCTGCCACTCTGCAGGAGAATCCGTATAGGTGTTCGAGTGTTCGAACCGTATTGCGCAAGAAATGGTATGGAAACCCCGTATTTACATATCTGCCACTGTGCAGGAGAATCCGTATAGGTGTTCGAGTGTTCGAACCGTAATGCGCAAGAAATGGTATGGAAACCCTGTATTTACATATCTGCCACTGTGCAGGAGAATCCGTATAGGTGTTCGAGTGTTCGAACCGTAATGCGCAAGAAATGGTATGGAAACCCCGTATTTACATATCTGCCACTGTGCAAGAGAATCCGTATAGGTGTTCGAGTGTTCGAACCGTAATGCGCAAGAAATGGTATGTAAACCCCGTATTTACATATCTGTCACTGTGCAGGAGAATCCGTATAGGTGTTCGAGTGTTCGAACCGTAATGCGCAAGAAATAGTATGTAAACCCCGTATTTACATATCTGCCACTGTGCAGGAGAATCCGTATAGGTGTTCGAGTGTTCGAACCGTAATGCGCAAGAAATGGTATGGAAACCCCGTATTTACATATCTGCCACTGTGCAGGAGAATCCGTATAGGTGTTCGAGTGTTCGAACCGTAATGCGCAAGAAATGGTATGTAAACCCCGTATTTACATATCTACCACTGTGCAGGAGAATCCGTATAGGTGTTTGAGTGTTCGAACCGTATTGCGCAAGAAATGGTATATAAACCCCGTATTTACATATCTGCCACTGTGCAGGAGAATCCGTATAGGTGTTCGAGTGTTCGAACCGTAATGCGCAAGAAATGGTACGTAAACCCCGTATTTACATATCTGCCACTGTGCGGGAGAATCCGTATAGGTGTTCGAGTGTTCGAACCGTATTGCGCAAGAAATGGTATGTAAACCCCGTATTTACATATCTACCACTGTGTAGGAGAATCCGTATAGGTGTTCGAGTGTTCGAACCGTAATGCGCAAGAAATGGTATGGAAACCCCGTATTTACATATCTGCCACTGTGCAGGAGAATCCGTATAGGTGTTCGAGTGTTCGAACCGTAATGCGCAAGAAATGGTATGTAAACCCCGTATTTACATATCTGCCACTGTGCAGGAGAATCCGTATAGGTGTTCGAGTGTTCGAACCGTATTGCGCAAGAAATGGTATGTAAACCCCGTATTTACATATATGCCACTGTGCAGGAGAGTCTGTATAGGTGTTCGAGTGTTCGAACCGTAATGCGCAAGAAATGGTATGTAAACCCCGTAGTTACATATCTGCCACTGTGCAGGAGAATCCGTATAGGTGTTCGAGTCTTCGAACCCTAATGCGTGAGAAATGGTAAGTAAACGCAGTATTTACATATCTGCCACTGTGCAGGAGAATCCGTATAGGTGTTCGAGTGTTCGAACCGTAATGCGTGAGAAATGGTAAATAAACCCCGTATTTACGTAATTGCCACTGTGCAGGAGAATCCGTATAGGTGTTCGAGTGTTCGAACCGTAATGCGCAAGAAAGGGTATGTAAACCTCGTATTTACATATCTGCCACTGTGCAGGAGAATCCGTATAGGTGTTCGAGTGTTCGAACCGTAATGCGCAAGAAATGGTATGGAAATCCCGTATTTACATAACTGCCACTGTGCAGGAGAATCCGTATAGGTGTTCGAGTGTTCGAACCGTAATGCGCAAGAAATGGTATGTAAACCCCGTATTTACATGTCTGCCACCGTGCAGGAGAATCCGTATAGGTGTTCGAGTCTTCGAACCCTAATGCGTGAGAAATGGTAAGTAAACGCAGTATTTACATATCTGCCACTGTGCAGGAGAATCCGTATAGGTGTTCGAGTCTTCGAACCGTAATGCGTGAGAAATGGTAAGTAAACCCCGTATTTACGTATCTGCCACTGTGCCGGAGAATCCGTATAGGTGTTCGAGTGTTCGAACCGTAATGCGCAAGAAATGGTATGTAAACCCCGTATTTACATATCTGTCACTGTGCAGGAGAATCCGTATAGGTGTTCGAGTTTTCGAACAGTAATGCGCAAGAAATAGTATGTAAACCCCGTATTTACATATCTGCCACTGTGCAGGAGAATCCGTATAGGTGTTCGAGTGTTCGAACCGTAATGCGCAAGAAATGGTATGGAAACCCCGTATTTACATATCTGCCACTGTGCAGGAGAATCCGTATAGGTGTTCGAGTGTTCGAACCGTAATGCGCAAGAAATGGTATGGAAACCCTGTATTTACATATCTGCCACTGTGCAGGAGAATCCGTATAGGTGTTCGACTGTTCGAACCGTAATGCGCAAGAAATGGTATGTAAACCCCGTATTTACATATCTGCCACTGTGCAGGAGAATCCGTATAGGTGTTTTAGTGTTCGAACCGTATTGCGCAAGAAATGGTATTTAAACCCCGTATTTACATATCTGCCACTGTGCAGGAGAATCCGTATAGGTGTTCGAGTGTTGGAACCGTAATGCGCAAGAAATGGTATGTAAACCCCGTATTTACATATCTGCCACTGTGCGGGAGAATCCGTATAGGTGTTCGAGTGTTCGAACCGTATTGCGCAAGAAATGGTATGTAAACCCCGTATTTACATATCTACCACTGTGTAGGAGAATCCGTATAGGTGTTCGAGTGTTCGAACCGTAATGCGCAAGAAATGGTATGGAAACCCCGTATTTACATATCTGCCACTGTGCAGGAGAATCCGTATAGGTGTTCGAGTGTTCGAACCGTAATGCGCAAGAAATGGTATGTAAACCCCGTATTTACATATCTGCCACTGTGCAGGAGAATCCGTATAGGTGTTCGAGTGTTCGAACCGTATTGCGCAAGAAATGGTATGTAAACCCCGTATTTACATATATGCCACTGTGCAGGAGAGTCCGTATAGGTGTTCGAGTGTTCGAACCGTAATGCGCAAGAAATGGTATGTAAACCCCGTAGTTACATATCTGCCACTGTGCAGGAGAATCCGTATTGGTGTTCGAGTCTTCGAACCCTAATGCGTGAGAAATGGTAAGTAAACGCAGTATTTACATATCTGCCATTGTGCCGGAGAATCCGTATAGGTGTTCGAGTGTTCGAACCGTAATGCGTGAGAAATGGTAAGTAAACCTCGTATTTACGTAATTGCCACTGTGCAGGAGAATCCGTATAGGTGTTCGAGTGTTCGAACCGTAATGCGCAAGAAAGGGTATGTAAACCTCGTATTTACATATCTGCCACTGTGCAGGAGAATCCGTATAGGTGTTCGAGTGTTCGAACCGTATTGCGCAAGAAATGGTATGGAAACCCCGTATTTACATATCTGCCACTGTGCAGGAGAATCCGTATAGGTGTTCGAGTGTTCGAACCGTAATGCGCAAGAAATGGTATGGAAACCCCGTATTTACATATCTGCCACTGTGCAGGAGAATCCGTATAGGTGTTCGAGTGTTCGAACCGTAATGCGCAAGAAATGGTATGTAAACCCCGTATTTACATGTCTGCCACTGTGCAGGAGAATCCGTATAGGTGTTCGAGTCTTCGAACCCTAATGCGTGAGAAATGGTAAGTAAACGCAGTATTTACATATCTGCCACTGTGCACGAGAATCCGTGTAGGTGTTCGAGTGTTCGAACCGTAATGCGTGAGAAATGGTAAGTAAACCCCGTATTTACGTATCTGCCACTGTGCAGGAGAATCCGTATAGGTGTTCGAGTGTTCGAACCGTAATGCGCAAGAAATGGTATGTAAACCCCGTATTTACATATCTGCCACTGTGCAGGAGAATCCGTATAGGTGTTCGAGTGTTCGAACCGTATTGCGCAAGAAATGGTATGGAAACCCCGTATTTACATATCTGCCACTGTGCAGGAGAATCCGTATAGGTGTTCGAGTGTTCGAACCGTAATGCGCAAGAAATGGTATGGAAACCCCGTATTTACATATCTGCCACTGTGCAGGAGAATCCGTATAGGTGTTCGACTGTTCGAACAGTAATGCGCAAGAAATGGTATGTAAACCCCGTATTTACATATCTGCCACTGTGCTAGAGAATCCGTATAGGTGTTCGAGTCTTCGAACCCTAATGCGTGAGAAATGGTAAGTGAACGCAGTATTTACATATCTGCCACTGTGCAGGAGAATCCGTATTGGTGTTCGAGTGTTCGAACCGTAATGCGTGAGAAATGGTAAGTAAACCCCGTATTTACGTATCTGCCACAGTGTAGGTGAATCCGTATAGGTGTTCGAGCGTTCGAACCGTAATGCGCAAGAAATGGTATGTAAACCCCGTATTTACATATCTGCCCCTGTGCAGGAGAATCCGTATAGTTGTTTGAGTGTTCGAACCGTATTGCGCAAAAATGGTATTTAAACCCCGTATTTACATATCTGCCACTGTGCAGGAGAATCCGTATAGGTGTTCGAGTGTTCGAACCGTAATGCGCAAGAAATGGTATGTAAACCCCGTATTTACATATCTGCCACTGTACGGGAGAATCCGTATAGGTGTTCGAGTGTTCGAACCGTATTGCGCAAGAAATGGTATGTAAACCCCGTATTTACATCTCTACCACTGTGTAGGAGAATCCGTATAGGTGTTCGAGTGTTCGAACCGTAATGCGCAAGAAATGGTATGGAAACCCCGTATTTACATATCTGCCACTGTGCTGGAGAATCCGTATAGGTGTTCGAGTGTTCGAACCGTAATGCGCAAGAAATGGTATGGAAACCCCGTATTTACATATCTGCCACTGTGCAGGAGAATCCGTGTAGGTGTTCGAATGTTCGAACCGTAATGCGCAAGAAATGGTGTGGAAACCCCGTATTTACATATCTGCCACTCTGCAGGAGAATCCGTATAGGTGTTCGAGTGTTCGAACCGTAATGCGTGAGAAATGGTAAGTAAACTCCGTATTTACGTATCTGCCACTGTGCAGGAGAATCCGTATAGGTGTTCGAGTGTTCGAACCGTAATGCGCAAGAAATGGTATGTAAACCCCGTATTTACATATCTGCCACTCTGCAGGAGAATCCGTATAGGTGTTCGAGTGTTCGAACCGTATTGCGCAAGAAATGGTATGGAAACCCCGTATTTACATATCTGCCACTGTGCAGGAGAATCCGTATAGGTGTTCGAGTGTTCGAACCGTAATGCGCAAGAAATGGTATGGAAACCCTGTATTTACATATCTGCCACTGTGCAGGAGAATCCGTATAGGTGTTCGAGTGTTCGAACCGTAATGCGCAAGAAATGGTATGTAAACCCCGTATTTACATATCTGCCACTATGCAGGAGAATCCGTATAGGTGTTTGAGTGTTCGAACCGTATTGCGCAAGAAATGGTATTTAAACCCCGTATTTACATATCTGCCACTGTGCAGGAGAATCCGTATAGGTGTTCGAGTGTTCGAACCGTAATGCGCAAGAAATGGTATGGAAACCCCGTATTTACATATCTGCCACTGTGCAGGAGAATCCGTATAGGTGTTCGAGTGTTCGAACCGTAATGCGCAAGAAATGGTATGTAAACCCCGTATTTACATATCTGCCACTGTGCAGGAGAATCCGTATAGGTGTTCGAGTGTTCGAACCGTAATGCGCAAGAAATGGTATGGAAACCCCGTATTTACATATCTGCCACTGTGCAAGAGAATCCGTATAGGTGTTCGAGTGTTCGAACCGTAATGCGCAAGAAATGGTATGGAAACCCCGTATTTACATATCTGCCACTATGCAAGAGAATCCGTATAGGTGTTCGAGTGTTCGAACCGTAATGCGTAAGAAATGGTATGTAAACCCCGTATTTACATATCTGTCACTGTGCAGGAGAATCCGTATAGGTGTTCGAGTGTTCGAACCGTAATGCGCAAGAAATGGTATGTAAACCCCGTATTTACATATCTGCCACTGTGCAGGAGAATCCGTATAGGTGTTCGAGTGTTCGAACCGTAATGCGCAAGAAATGGTATGGAAACCCCGTATTTACATATCTGCCACTGTGCAAGAGACTCCGTATAGGTGTTCGAGTGTTCGAACCGTAATGCGCAAGAAATAGTATGTAAACCCCGTATTTACATATCTGCCACTGTGCAGGAGAATCCGTATAGGTGTTCGAGTGTTCGAACCGTAATGCGCAAGAAATGGTATGGAAACCCCGTATTTACATATCTGCCACTGTGCAGGAGAATCCGTATAGGTGTTCGAGTGTTCGAACCGTAATGCGCAAGAAATGGTATGGAAACCCCGTATTTACATATCTGCCACTGTGCAGGAGAATCCGTATAGGTGTTCGAGTGTTCGAACCGTAATGCGCAAGAAATGGTATGTAAACCCCGTATTTACATATCTGCCACTGTGCAGGAGAATCCGTATAGGTGTTTGAGTGTTCGAACCGTATTGCGCAAGAAATGGTATTTAAACCCCGTATTTACATATCTGCCACTGTGCAGGAGAATCCGTATAGGTGGTCGAGTGTTCGAACCGTAATGCGCAAGAAATGGTATGTAAACCCCGTATTTACATATCTGCCACTGTGCGGGAGAATCCGTATAGGTGTTCCAGTGTTCGAACCGTAATGCGCAAGAAATGGTATGTAAACCCCGTATTTACATATCTGCCACTGTGTAGGAGAATCCGTATAGGTGTTCGAGTGTTCGAACCGTAATGCGCAAGAAATGGTATGGAAACCCCGTATTTACATATCTGCCACTGTGCAAGAGAATCCGTATAGGTGTTCGAGTGTTCGAACCGTAATGCGCAAGAAATGGTATGTAAACCCCGTATTTACATATCTGTCACTGTGCAGGAGAATCCGTATAAATGTTCGAGTGTTCGAACCGTATTGCGCAAGAAATGGTATGTAAACCCCGTATTTACATATCTACCACTGTGTAGGAGAATCCGTATTGGTGTTCGAGTGTTCGAACCGTAATGCGCAAGAAATGGTATGGAAACCCCGTATTTACATATCTGCCACTGTGCAGGAGAATCCGTATAGGTGTTCGAGTGTTCGAACCGTAATGCGCAAGAAATGGTATGTAAACCCCGTATTTACATATTTGCCACTGTGCAGGAGAATCCGTATAGGTGTTCGAGTGTTCAAACCGTAATGCGCAAGAAATGGTATGTAAACCCCGTATTTACATATGTGCCACTGTGCAGGAGAATCCGTATAGGTATTCGAGTGTTCGAACCGTAATGCGCAAGAAATGGTATGGAAACCCCGTATTTACATATCTGCCACTGTGCAAGAGAATCCGTATAGGTGTTCGAGTGTTCGAACCGTAATGCGCAAGAAATGGTATGTAAACCCCGTATTTACATATCTGTCACTGTGCAGGAGAATCCGTATAGGTGTTCGAGTGTTCGAACCGTAATGCGCAAGAAATAGTATGTAAACCCCGTATTTACATATCTGCCACTGTGCAGGAGAATCCGTATAGGTGTTCGAGTGTTCGAACCGTAATGCGCAAGAAATGGTATGGAAACCCCGTATTTACATATCTGCCACTGTGCAGGAGAATCCGTATAGGTGTTCGAGTGTTCGAACCGTAATGCGCAAGAAATGGTATGGAAACCCTGTATTTACATATCTCCCACTGTGCAGGAGAATCCGTATAGGTGTTCGACTGTTCGAACCGTAATGCGCAAGAAATGGTATGTAAACCCCGTATTTACATATCTGCCACTGTGTAGGAGAATCCGTATAAGTGTTTGAGTGTTCGAACCGTATTGCGCAAGAAATGGTATTTAAACCCCGTATTTACATATCTACCACTGTGCGGGAGAATCCGTATAGGTGTTCGAGTGTTCGAACCGTATTGCGCAAGAAATGGTATGTAAACCCCGTATTTACATATCTGCCACTGTGCACGAGAATCCGTATAGGTGTTCGAGTCTTCGAACCCTAATGCGTGAGAAATGGTAAGTAAACGCAGTATTTACATATCTGCCACTGTGCAGGAGAATCCGTATAGGTGTTCGAGTGTTCGAACCGTAATGCGTGAGAAATGGTAAGTAAACCCCGTATTTACGTATCTGCCACTGTGCAGGAGAATCCGTATAGGTGTTCGAGTGTTCGAACCGTAATGCGCAAGAAATGGTATGTAAATCCCGTATTTACATATCTGCCACTATGCAGGAGAATCCGTGTAGGTGTTCGAGTGTTCGAACCGTATTGCGCAAGAAATGGTATGTAAACCCCGTATTTACATATCTGCCACTGTGCAGGAGAATCCGTATAGGTGTTCGAGTGTTCGAACCGTAATGCGCTAGAAATGGTGTGGAAATCCCGTATTTACATATCTGCCACTCTGCAGGAGAATCCGTATAGGTGTTCGAGTGTTCGAACCGTAATGCGTGAGAAATGGTAAGTAAACCCCGTATTTACGTATCTGCCACTGTGCAGGAGAATCCGTATAGGTGTTCGAGTGTTCGAACCGTAATGCGCAAGAAATAGTATGTAAACCCCGTATTTACATATCTGCCACTGTGCAGGAGAATCCGTATAGGTGTTCGAGTGTTCGAACCGTAATGCGCAAGAAATGGTATGGAAACCCCGTATTTACATATCTGCCACTGCGCAGGAGAATCCGTACTGGTGTTCGAGTGTTCGAACCGTAATGCGCAAGAAATGGTATGTAAATCCCGTATTTACATATCTGCCACTATGTAGGAGAATCCGTGTAGGTGTTCGAGTGTTCGAACCGTATTGCGCAAGAAATGGTATGTAAACCCCGTATTTACATATCTAACACTGTGCAGGAGAATCCGTATAGGTGTTCGGGTGTTCGAACCGTAATGCGCTAGAAATGGTGTGGAAACCCCGTATTTACATATCTGCCACTGTGCAGGAGAATCCGTATAGGTGTTTGAGTGTTCGAACCGTAATGCGTGAGAAATGGTAAGTAAACCCCGTATTTACGTATCTGCCACTGTGCAGGAGAATCCGTATTGGTGTTCGAGTGTTCGAACCGTAATGCGCAAGAAATGGTATGTAAATCCCGTATTTACATATCTGCCACTGTGCAGGAGAATCCGTATAGGTGTTCGAGTGTTCGAACCGTAATGCGCAAGAAATGGTATGTAAACCCCGTATTTACATATCTGCCACTATGCAGGAGAATCCGTATAGGTGTTCGAGTGTTCAAACCATATTGCGCAAGAAATGGTATGTAAACCCCGTATTTACATATCTGCCACTGTGTAGGAGAATCGGTATAGGTGTTCGAGTGTTCGAACCGTAATGCGCAAGAAATGGTGTGGAAACCCCGTATTTACATATCTGCCACTGTGCAGGAGAATCCGTATAGGTGTTCGAGTGTTCGAACCGGAATGCGCAAGAAATGGTATGTAAACCCCGTATTTACATATCTGCCACTGTGCAGGAGAATCCGTATAGGTGTTCGAGTGTTCGAACCGTAATGCGCAAGAAATGGTATGGAAACCCTGTATTTACATATCTGCCACTGTGCAGGAGAATCCGTATAGGTGTTCGAGTGTTCGAACCGTAATGCGCAAGAAATGGTATGTAAACCCCGTATTTACATATCTGCCACTATGCAGGAGAATCCGTATAGGTGTTTGAGTGTTCGAACCGTATTGCGCAAGAAATGGTATTTAAACCCCGTATTTACATATCTGCCACTGTGCAGGAGAATCCGTATAGGTGTTCGAGTGTTCGAACCGTAATGCGCAAGAAATGGTATGGAAACCCCGTATTTACATATCTGCCACTGTGCAGGAGAATCCGTATAGGTGTTCGAGTGTTCGAACCGTAATGCG
The DNA here is from genome assembly GCF_055761805.1 of Camellia sinensis. Lineage (NCBI taxonomy): Eukaryota > Viridiplantae > Streptophyta > Magnoliopsida > Ericales > Theaceae > Camellia > Camellia sinensis. The sequence goes on from NC_138965.1 coordinate 6,294,415, forward strand.
CAAGAAATGGTATGTAAACCCCGTATTTACATATCTGCCACTGTGCAGGAGAATCCGTATTGGTGTTCGAGTGTTCGAACCGTAATGCGCAAGAAATGGTATGGAAACCCCGTATTTACATATCTGCCACTGTGCAAGAGAATCCGTATAGGTGTTCGAGTGTTCGAACCGTAATGCGCAAGAAATGGTATGGAAACCCCGTATTTACATATCTGCCACTATGCAAGAGAATCCGTATAGGTGTTCGAGTGTTCGAACCGTAATGCGTAAGAAATGGTATGTAAACCCCGTATTTACATATCTGTCACTGTGCAGGAGAATCCGTATAGGTGTTCGAGTGTTCGAACCGTAATGCGCAAGAAATGGTATGTAAACCCCGTATTTACATATCTGCCACTGTGCAGGAGAATCCGTATAGGTGTTCGAGTGTTCGAACCGTATTGCGCAAGAAATGGTATTTAAACCCCGTATTAACATATCTGCCACTGTGCAGGATAATCTGTATAGGTGTTTGAGTGTTCGAACCGTAATGCGCAAGAAATGGTATGTAAACCCCGTATTTACATATCTGTCACTGTGCAGGAGAATCCGTATAGGTGTTCGAGTGTTCGAACCGTATTGCGCAAGAAATGGTATGTAAACTCCGTATTTACATATCTGCCACTGTGCAGGAGAATCCGTATAGGTGTTCGAGTGTTCGAACCGTAATGCGCAAGAAATGGTATGTAAACCTCGTATTTACATATCTGCCACTGTGCAGGAGAATCCGTATAGGTGTTCGAGTGTTCGAACCGTAATGCGCAAGAAATGGTATGTAAACCCCGTATTTACATATCTGCCACTATGCAGGAGAATCCGTATAGGTGTTCTAGTGTTCAAACCATATTGCGCAAGAAATGGTATGTAAACCCCGTATTTACATATCTGCCACTATGCAAGAGAATCCGTATAGGTGTTCGAGTGTTCGAACCGTAATGCGCAAGAAATGGTATGGAAACCCCGTATTTACATATCTGCCACTATGCAAGAGAATCCGTATAGGTGTTCGAGTGTTCGAACCGTAATGCGTAAGAAATGGTATGTAAACCCCGTATTTACATATCTGTCACTGTGCAGGAGAATCCGTATAGGTGTTCGAGTGTTCGAACCGTAATGCGCAAGAAATGGTATGTAAACCCCGTATTTACATATCTGCCACTGTGTAGGAGAATCCGTATAGGTGTTCGAGTGTTCGAACCGTAATGCGCAAGAAATGGTGTGGAAACCCCGTATTTACATATCTGCCACTGTGCAGGAGAATCCGTATAGGTGTTCGAGTGTTCGAACCGTAATGCGCAAGAAATGGTATGGAAACCCCGTATTTACATATCTGCCACTGTGCAGGAGAATCCGTATAGGTGTTCGAGTGTTCGAACCGTAATGCGCAAGAAATGGTATGTAAACCCCGTATTTACATATCTGCCACTATGCAGGAGAATCCGTATAGGTGTTCTAGTGTTCAAACCATATTGCGCAAGAAATGGTATGTAAACCCCGTATTTACATATCTGCCACTATGCAAGAGAATCCGTATAGGTGTTCGAGTGTTCGAACCGTAATGCGCAAGAAATGGTATGGAAACCCCGTATTTACATATCTGCCACTATGCAAGAGAATCCGTATAGGTGTTCGAGTGTTCGAACCGTAATGCGTAAGAAATGGTATGTAAACCCCGTATTTACATATCTGTCACTGTGCAGGAGAATCCGTATAGGTGTTCGAGTGTTCGAACCGTAATGCGCAAGAAATGGTATGTAAACCCCGTATTTACATATCTGCCACTGTGTAGGAGAATCCGTATAGGTGTTCGAGTGTTCGAACCGTAATGCGTAAGAAATGGTATGTAAACCCCGTATTTACATATCTGTCACTGTGCAGGAGAATCCGTATAGGTGTTCGAGTGTTCGAACCGTAATGCGCAAGAAATGGTATGTAAACCCCGTATTTACATATCTGCCACTGTGTAGGAGAATCCGTATAGGTGTTCGAGTGTTCGAACCGTAATGCGCAAGAAATGGTGTGGAAACCCCGTATTTACATATCTGCCACTGTGCAGGAGAATCCGTATAGGTGTTCGAGTGTTCGAACCGTAATGCGCAAGAAATGGTATGGAAACCCCGTATTTACATATCTGCCACTGTGCAGGAGAATCCGTATAGGTGTTCGAGTGTTCGAACCGTAATGCGCAAGAAATGGTATGTAAACCCCGTATTTACATATCTGCCACTATGCAGGAGAATCCGTATAGGTGTTCTAGTGTTCAAACCATATTGCGCAAGAAATGGTATGTAAACCCCGTATTTACATATCTGCCACTATGCAAGAGAATCCGTATAGGTGTTCGAGTGTTCGAACCGTAATGCGCAAGAAATGGTATGGAAACCCCGTATTTACATATCTGCCACTATGCAAGAGAATCCGTATAGGTGTTCGAGTGTTCGAACCGTAATGCGTAAGAAATGGTATGTAAACCCCGTATTTACATATCTGTCACTGTGCAGGAGAATCCGTATAGGTGTTCGAGTGTTCGAACCGTAATGCGCAAGAAATGGTATGTAAACCCCGTATTTACATATCTGCCACTGTGTAGGAGAATCCGTATAGGTGTTCGAGTGTTCGAACCGTAATGCGCAAGAAATGGTGTGGAAACCCCGTATTTACATATCTGCCACTGTGCAGGAGAATCCGTATAGGTGTTCGAGTGTTCGAACCGTAATGCGCAAGAAATGGTATGGAAACCCCGTATTTACATATCTGCCACTGTGCAGGAGAATCCGTATAGGTGTTCGAGTGTTCGAACCGTAATGCGCAAGAAATGGTATGTAAACCCCGTATTTACATATCTGCCACTGTGCAGGAGAATCCGTATAGGTGTTCGAGTGTTCGAACCGTATTGCGCAAGAAATGGTATTTAAACCCCGTATTAACATATCTGCCACTGTGCAGGATAATCTGTATAGGTGTTTGAGTGTTCGAACCGTAATGCGCAAGAAATGGTATGTAAACCCCGTATTTACATATCTGTCACTGTGCAGGAGAATCCGTATAGGTGTTCGAGTGTTCGAACCGTATTGCGCAAGAAATGGTATGTAAACTCCGTATTTACATATCTGCCACTGTGCAGGAGAATCCGTATAGGTGTTCGAGTGTTCGAACCGTAATGCGCAAGAAATGGTATGTAAACCTCGTATTTACATATCTGCCACTGTGCAGGAGAATCCGTATAGGTGTTCGAGTGTTCGAACCGTATTGCGCAAGAAATGGTATGTAAACTCCGTATTAACATATCTGCCACTGTGCAGGAGAATCCGTATAGGTGTTCGAGTGTTCGAACCGTAATGCGCAAGAAATGGTATGGAAACCCCGTATTTACATATCTGCCACTGTGCAGGAGAATCCGTACTGGTGTTCGAGTGTTCGAACCGTAATGCGCAAGAAATGGTATGTAAATCCCGTATTTACATATCTGCCACTATGCAGGAGAATCCGTGTAGGTGTTCGAGTGTTCGAACCGTATTGCGCAAGAAATGGTATGTAAACCCCGTATTTACATATCTGCCACTGTGCAGGAGAATCCGTATAGGTGTTCGAGTGTTCGAACCGTAATGCGCTAGAAATGGTGTGGAAATCCCGTATTTACATATCTGCCACTCTGCAGGAGAATCCGTATAGGTGTTCGAGTGTTCGAACCGTAATGCGTGAGAAATGGTAAGTAAACCCCGTATTTACGTATCTGCCACTGTGCAGGAGAATCCGTATAGGTGTTCGAGTGTTCGAACCGTAATGCGCAAGAAATAGTATGTAAACCCCGTATTTACATATCTGCCACTGTGCAGGAGAATCCGTATAGGTGTTCGAGTGTTCGAACCGTAATGCGCAAGAAATGGTATGGAAACCCCGTATTTACATATCTGCCACTGCGCAGGAGAATCCGTACTGGTGTTCGAGTGTTCGAACCGTAATGCGCAAGAAATGGTATGTAAATCCCGTATTTACATATCTGCCACTATGTAGGAGAATCCGTGTAGGTGTTCGAGTGTTCGAACCGTATTGCGCAAGAAATGGTATGTAAACCCCGTATTTACATATCTAACACTGTGCAGGAGAATCCGTATAGGTGTTCGGGTGTTCGAACCGTAATGCGCTAGAAATGGTGTGGAAACCCCGTATTTACATATCTGCCACTGTGCAGGAGAATCCGTATAGGTGTTTGAGTGTTCGAACCGTAATGCGTGAGAAATGGTAAGTAAACCCCGTATTTACGTATCTGCCACTGTGCAGGAGAATCCGTATTGGTGTTCGAGTGTTCGAACCGTAATGCGCAAGAAATGGTATGTAAATCCCGTATTTACATATCTGCCACTGTGCAGGAGAATCCGTATAGGTGTTCGAGTGTTCGAACCGTAATGCGCAAGAAATGGTATGTAAACCCCGTATTTACATATCTGCCACTATGCAGGAGAATCCGTATAGGTGTTCGAGTGTTCAAACCATATTGCGCAAGAAATGGTATGTAAACCCCGTATTTACATATCTGCCACTGTGTAGGAGAATCGGTATAGGTGTTCGAGTGTTCGAACCGTAATGCGCAAGAAATGGTGTGGAAACCCCGTATTTACATATCTGCCACTGTGCAGGAGAATCCGTATAGGTGTTCGAGTGTTCGAACCGGAATGCGCAAGAAATGGTATGTAAACCCCGTATTTACATATCTGCCACTGTGCAGGAGAATCCGTATAGGTGTTCGAGTCTTCGAACCGTAATGCGCAAGAAATGGTATGGAAACCCCGTAGTTACATATCTACCACTGTGCAGGAGAATCCGTATAGGTGTTCGAGTGTTCGAACCGTAATGCGCAAGAAATGGTATGTAAACCCCGTATTTACATATCTGCCACTATGCAGGAGAATCCGTATAGGTGTTCTAGTGTTCAAACCATATTGCGCAAGAAATGGTATGTAAACCCCGTATTTACATATCTGCCACTATGCAAGAGAATCCGTATAGGTGTTCGAGTGTTCGAACCGTAATGCGTAAGAAATGGTATGGAAACCCCGTATTTACATATCTGCCACTATGCAAGAGAATCCGTATAGGTGTTCGAGTGTTCGAACCGTAATGCGTAAGAAATGGTATGTAAACCCCGTATTTACATATCTGTCACTGTGCAGGAGAATCCGTATAGGTGTTCGAGTGTTCGAACCGTAATGCGCAAGAAATGGTATGTAAACCCCGTATTTACATATCTGCCACTGTGTAGGAGAATCCGTATAGGTGTTCGAGTGTTCGAACCGTAATGCGCAAGAAATGGTGTGGAAACCCCGTATTTACATATCTGCCACTGTGCAGGAGAATCCGTATAGGTGTTCGAGTGTTCGAACCGTAATGCGCAAGAAATGGTATGGAAACCCCGTATTTACATATCTGCCACTGTGCAGGAGAATCCGTATAGGTGTTCGAGTGTTCGAACCGTAATGCGCAAGAAATGGTATGTAAACCCCGTATTTACATATCTTCCACTGTGCAGGAGAATCCGTATAGGTGTTCGAGTGTTCGAACCGTATTGCGCAAGAAATGGTATTTAAACCCCGTATTAACATATCTGCCACTGTGCAGGATAATCTGTATAGGTGTTTGAGTGTTCGAACCGTAATGCGCAAGAAATGGTATGTAAACCCCGTATTTACATATCTGTCACTGTGCAGGAGAATCCGTATAGGTGTTCGAGTGTTCGAACCGTATTGCGCAAGAAATGGTATGTAAACTCCGTATTTACATATCTGCCACTGTGCAGGAGAATCCGTATAGGTGTTCGAGTGTTCGAACCGTAATGCGCAAGAAATGGTATGTAAACCTCGTATTTACATATCTGCCACTGTGCAGGAGAATCCGTATAGGTGTTCGAGTGTTCGAACCGTATTGCGCAAGAAATGGTATGTAAACTCCGTATTAACATATCTGCCACTGTGCAGGAGAATCCGTATAGGTGTTCGAGTGTTCGAACCGTAATGCGCAAGAAATGGTATGGAAACCCCGTATTTACATATCTGCCACTGTGCAGGAGAATCCGTATAGTTGTTCGAGTGTTCGAATTGTAATGCGAAGAAATGGTATGTAAACACCGTATTTACGTATCTGCCACTGTGCAAGAGAATCTGTATGGGTGTTCGAGTGTTCGAACCGTAATACGTGAGAAATGGTAAGTAAACGCCGCATTTACATATCTGCCACTGTGCAGGAGAATCCGTCTAGGTGTTCGAGTGTTCGAACCCTAACGCGTGAGAAATGGTATGCAAACGCCGTATTTACATATCTGGCACTGTGCAGAAGAATCTGTATAAGTGTTCGAGTGTTCGAACCGTAATACGCAAGAAATGGTATGTAAACCCCGTATTTACATATCTGCCACTGTGCAAGAGAATCCGTATAGGTGTTTGAGTCTTCGAACCCTAATGCGTGAGAAATGGTAAGTAAATGCAGTATTTACATATCTGCCACTGTGCAGGAGAATCCGTATAGGTGTTCGAGTGTTCGAACCGTAATGCGTGAGAAATGGTAAGTAAACCCCGTATTTACGAATCTGCCACTGTGCAGGAGAATCCGTATAGGTGTTCGAGTGTTCGAACCGTAATGCGCAAGAAATGGTATGTAAACCCCGTATTTACATATCTGCCACTGTGCAGGAGAATCCGTATAGGTGTTCGAGTGGTCGAACCGTAATGCGTGAGAAATGGTAAGTAAACCCCGTATTTACGTATCTGCCATTGTGCAGGAGAATCCGTATAGGTGTTCGAGTGTTCGAACCGTAATGCGCAAGAAATGGTTTGTAAACCCCGTATTTACATATCTGCCACTATGCAGGAGAATCCGTATTGGTGTTCGAGTGTTCGAACCGTATTGCGCAAGAAATGGTATGTAAACCCGGTATTTACATATCTGCCACTGTGCAGGAGAATCCGTATAGGTGTTCGAGTGTTCGAACCGTAATGCGCAAGAAATGGTGTGGAAACCCCGTATTTACATATCTGCCACTGTGCAGGAGAATCCGTATAGGTGTTCGAGTGTTCGAACCGTAATGCGTGAGAAATGGTAAGTAAACCCCGTATTTACGTATCTGCCACTGTGCAGGAGAATCCGTATAGGTGTTCGAGTGTTCGAACCGTAATGCGCAAGAAATGGTATGTAAACCCCGTATTTACATATCTGCCACTCTGCAGGAGAATCCGTATAGGTGTTCGAGTGTTCGAACCGTATTGCGCAAGAAATGGTATGGAAACCCCGTATTTACATATCTGCCACTGTGCAGGAGAATCCGTATAGGTGTTCGAGTGTTCGAACCGTAATGCGCAAGAAATGGTATGGAAACCCCGTATTTACATATCTGCCACTGTGCAGGAGAATCCGTATAGGTGTTCGAGTGTTCGAACCGTAATGCGCAAGAAATGGTATGTAAACCCCGTATTTACATATCTGCCACTGTGCAGGAGAATCCGTATAGGTGTTCGAGTGTTCGAACCGTATTGCGCAAGAAATGGTATTTAAACCCCGTATTTACATATCTGCCACTGTGCAGGATAATCTGTATAGGTGTTTGAGTGTTCGAACCGTAATGCGCAAGAAATGGTATGTAAACCCCGTATTTACATATCTGTCACTGTGTAGGAGAATCCGTATAGGTGTTCGAGTGTTCGAACCGTATTGCGCAAGAAATGGTATGTAAACTCCGTATTTACATATCTGCCACTGTGCAGGAGAATCCGTATAGGTGTTCGAGTGTTCGAACCGTAATGCGCAAGAAATGGTATGTAAACCCCGTATTTACATATCTGCCACTGTGCGGGAGAATCCGTATAGGTGTTCGAGTGTTCGAACCGTATTGCGCAAGAAATGGTATGTAAACCCCGTATTTACATATCTGCCACTGTGCACGAGAATCCGTATAGGTGTTCGAGTCTTCGAACCCTAATGCGTGAGAAATGGTAAGTAAACGCAGTATTTACATATCTGCCACTGTGCAGGAGAATCCGTATAGGTGTTCGAGTGTTCGAACCGTAATGCGTGAGAAATGGTAAGTAAACCCCGTATTTACGTATCTGCCACTGTGCAGGAGAATCCGTATAGGTGTTCGAGTGTTCGAACCGTAATGCGCAAGAAATGGTATGGAAACCCCGTATTTACATATCTGCCACTGTGCAGGAGAATCCGTACTGGTGTTCGAGTGTTCGAACCGTAATGCGCAAGAAATGGTATGTAAATCCCGTATTTACATATCTGCCACTATGCAGGAGAATCCGTGTAGGTGTTCGAGTGTTCGAACCGTATTGCGCAAGAAATGGTATGTAAACCCCGTATTTACATATCTGCCACTGTGCAGGAGAATCCGTATAGGTGTTCGAGTGTTCGAACCGTAATGCGCTAGAAATGGTGTGGAAATCCCATATTTACATATCTGCCACTCTGCAGGAGAATCCGTATAGGTGTTCGAGTGTTCGAACCGTAATGCGTGAGAAATGGTAAGTAAATCCCGTATTTAAGTATCTGCCACTGTGCAGGAGAATCCGTATAGGTGTTCGAGTGTTCGAACCGTAATGCGCAAGAAATGGTATGTAAACCCCGTATTTACATATCTGCCACTGTGCAGGAGAATCCGTATTGGTGTTCGAGTGTTCGAACCGTAATGCGCAAGAAATGGTATGGAAACCCCGTATTTACATATCTGCCACTGCGCAGGAGAATCCGTACCGGTGTTCGAGTGTTCGAACCGTAATGCGCAAGAAATGGTATGTAAATCCCGTATTTACATATCTGCCACTATGCAGGAGAATCCGTGTAGGTGTTCGAGTGTTCGAACCGTAATGCGTGAGAAATGGTAAGTAAACCCCGTATTTACGTATCTGCCACTGTGCAGGAGAATCCGTATAGGTGTTCGAGTGTTCGAACCGTAATGCGCAAGAAATGGTATGTAAATCCCGTATTTACATATCTGCCACTGTGCAGGAGAATCCGTATAGGTGTTCGAGTGTTCGAACCGTAATGCGCAAGAAATGGTATGTAAACCCCGTATTTACATATCTGCCACTATGCAGGAGAATCCGTATAGGTGTTCGAGTGTTCAAACCATATTGCGCAAGAAATGGTATGTAAACCCCGTATTTACATATCTGCCACTGTGTAGGAGAATCGGTATAGGTGTTCGAGTGTTCGAACCGTAATGCGCAAGAAATGGTGTGGAAACCCCGTATTTACATATCTGCCACTATGCAGGAGAATCCGTATAGGTGTTCGAGTGTTCGAACCGGAATGCGCAAGAAATGGTATGTATACCCCGTATTTACATATCTGCCACTGTGCAGGAGAATCCGTATAGGTGTTCGAGTCTTCGAACCGTAATGCGCAAGAAATGGTATGGAAACCCCGTAGTTACATATCTACCACTGTGCAGGAGAATCCGTACAGGTGTTCGAGTGTTCGAACCGTAATGCGCAAGAAATTGTATGTAAACCCCGTATTTACATATCTGCCACTATGCAGGAGAATCCGTATAGGTGTTCGAGTGTTCAAACCATATTGCGCAAGAAATGGTATGTAAACCCCGTATTTACATATCTGCCACTGTGTAGGAGAATCCGTATAGGTGTTCGAGTGTTCGAACCGTAATGCGCAAGAAATGGTGTGGAAACCCCGTATTTACATATCTGCCACTGTGCAGGAGAATCCGTATAGGTGTTCGAGTGTTCGAACCGTAATGCGCAAGAAATGGTATGGAAACCCCGTATTTACATATTTGCCACTGTGCAGGAGAATCCGTATAGGTGTTCGAGTGTTCGAACCGTAATGCGCAAGAAATGGTATGTAAACCCCGTATTTACATATCTGCCACTGTGCAGGAGAATCCGTATAGGTGTTCGAGTGTTCGAACCGTATTGCGCAAGAAATGGTATTTAAACCCCGTATTTACATATCTGCCACTGTGCAGGATAATCTGTATAGGTGTTTGAGTGTTCGAACCGTAATGCGCAAGAAATGGTATGTAAACCCCGTATTTACATATCTGTCACTGTGCAGGAGAATCCGTATAGGTGTTCGAGTGTTCGAACCGTATTGCGCAAGAAATGGTATGTAAACTCCGTATTTACATATCTGCCACTGTGCAGGAGAATCCGTATAGGTGTTCGAGTGTTCGAACCGTAATGCGCAAGAAATGGTATGGAAACCCCGTATTTACATATCTGCCACTGTGCAGGAGAATCCGTATAGGTGTTCGAGTGTTCGAACCGTAATGCGCAAGAAATGGTATGTAAATCCCGTATTTACATATCTGCCACTGTGCAGGAGAATCCGTATAGGTGTTCGAGTGTTCGAACCGTAATGCGCAAGAAATGGTATGTAAACCCCGTATTTACATATCTGCCACTATGCAGGAGAATCCATATAGGTGTTCGAGTGTTCAAACCATATTGCGCAAGAAATGGTATGTAAACCCCGTATTTACATATCTGCCACTGTGTAGGAGAATCGGTATAGGTGTTCGAGTGTTCGAACCGTAATGCGCAAGAAATGGTGTGGAAACCCCGTATTTACATATCTGCCACTATGCAGGAGAATCCGTATAGGTGTTCGAGTGTTCGAACCGGAATGCGCAAGAAATGGTATGTATACCCCGTATTTACATATCTGCCACTGTGCAGGAGAATCCGTATAGGTGTTCGAGTCTTCGAACCGTAATGCGCAAGAAATGGTATGGAAACCCCGTAGTTACATATCTACCACTGTGCAGGAGAATCCGTACAGGTGTTCGAGTGTTCGAACCGTAATGCGCAAGAAATGGTATGTAAACCCCGTATTTACATATCTGCCACTATGCAGGAGAATCCGTATAGGTGTTCGAGTGTTCAAACCATATTGCGCAAGAAATGGTATGTAAACCCCGTATTTACATATCTGCCACTGTGTAGGAGAATCCGTATAGGTGTTCGAGTGTTCGAACCGTAATGCGCAAGAAATGGTGTGGAAACCCCGTATTTACATATCTGCCACTGTGCAGGAGAATCCGTATAGGTGTTCGAGTGTTCGAACCGTAATGCGCAAGAAATGGTATGGAAACCCCGTATTTACATATCTGCCACTGTGCAGGAGAATCCGTATAGGTGTTCGAGTGTTCGAACCGTAATGCGCAAGAAATGGTATGTAAACCCCGTATTTACATATCTGCCACTGTGCAGGAGAATCCGTATAGGTGTTCGAGTGTTCGAACCGTATTGCGCAAGAAATGGTATTTAAACCCCGTATTTACATATCTGCCACTGTGCAGGATAATCTGTATAGGTGTTTGAGTGTTCGAACCGTAATGCGCAAGAAATGGTATGTAAACCCCGTATTTACATATCTGTCACTGTGCAGGAGAATCCGTATAGGTGTTCGAGTGTTCGAACCGTATTGCGCAAGAAATGGTATGTAAACTCCGTATTTACATATCTGCCACTGTGCAGGAGAATCCGTATAGGTGTTCGAGTGTTCGAACCGTAATGCGCAAGAAATGGTATGGAAACCCCGTATTTACATATCTGCCACTGTGCAGGAGAATCCGTATAGGTGTTCGAGTGTTCGAACCGTAATGCGCAAGAAATGGTATGTAAATCCCGTATTTACATATCTGCCACTGTGCAGGAGAATCCGTATAGGTGTTCGAGTGTTCGAACCGTAATGCGCAAGAAATGGTATGTAAACCCCGTATTTACATATCTGCCACTATGCAGGAGAATCCATATAGGTGTTCGAGTGTTCAAACCATATTGCGCAAGAAATGGTATGTAAACCCCGTATTTACATATCTGCCACTGTGTAGGAGAATCGGTATAGGTGTTCGAGTGTTCGAACCGTAATGCGCAAGAAATGGTGTGGAAACCCCGTATTTACATATCTGCCACTATGCAGGAGAATCCGTATAGGTGTTCGAGTGTTCGAACCGGAATGCGCAAGAAATGGTATGTATACCCCGTATTTACATATCTGCCACTGTGCAGGAGAATCCGTATAGGTGTTCGAGTCTTCGAACCGTAATGCGCAAGAAATGGTATGGAAACCCCGTAGTTACATATCTACCACTGTGCAGGAGAATCCGTACAGGTGTTCGAGTGTTCGAACCGTAATGCGCAAGAAATGGTATGTAAACCCCGTATTTACATATCTGCCACTATGCAGGAGAATCCGTATAGGTGTTCGAGTGTTCAAACCATATTGCGCAAGAAATGGTATGTAAACCCCGTATTTACATATCTGCCACTGTGTAGGAGAATCCGTATAGGTGTTCGAGTGTTCGAACCGTAATGCGCAAGAAATGGTGTGGAAACCCCGTATTTACATATCTGCCACTGTGCAGGAGAATCCGTATAGGTGTTCGAGTGTTCGAACCGTAATGCGCAAGAAATGGTATGGAAACCCCGTATTTACATATCTGCCACTGTGCAGGAGAATCCGTATAGGTGTTCGAGTGTTCGAACCGTAATGCGCAAGAAATGGTATGTAAACCCCGTATTTACATATCTGCCACTGTGCAGGAGAATCCGTATAGGTGTTCGAGTGTTCGAACCGTATTGCGCAAGAAATGGTATTTAAACCCCGTATTTACATATCTGCCACTGTGCAGGATAATCTGTATAGGTGTTTGAGTGTTCGAACCGTAATGCGCAAGAAATGGTATGTAAACCCCGTATTTACATATCTGTCACTGTGCAGGAGAATCCGTATAGGTGTTCGAGTGTTCGAACCGTATTGCGCAAGAAATGGTATGTAAACTCCGTATTTACATATCTGCCACTGTGTAGGAGAATCCGTATAGGTGTTCGAGTGTTCGAACCGTAATGCGCAAGAAATGGTATGGAAACCCCGTATTTACATATCTGCCACTGTGCAGGAGAATCCGTATAGTTGTTCGAGTGTTCGAATTGTAATGCGAAGAAATGGTATGTAAACACCGTATTTACATATCTGCCACTGTGCAAGAGAATCTGTATAGGTGTTCGAGTGTTCGAACCGTAATACGTGAGAAATGGTAAGTAAACGCCGCATTTACATATCTGCCACAGTGCAGGAGAATCCGTCTAGGTGTTCGAGTGTTCGAACCCTAACGCGTGAGAAATGGTATGCAAACGCCGTATTTACATATCTGGCACTGTGCAGAAGAATCTGTATTGGTGTTCGAGTGTTCGAACCGTAATACGCAAGAAATGGTATGTAAACCCCGTATTTACATATCTGCCACTGTGCAAGAGAATCCGTATAGGTGTTCGAGTCTTCGAACCCTAATGCGTGAGAAATGTTAAGTAAATGCAGTATTTACATATCTGCCACTGTGCAGGAGAATCCGTATAGGTGTTCGAGTGTTCGAACCGTAATGCGTGAGAAATGGTAAGTAAACCCCGTATTTACGTATCTGCCACTGTGCAGGAGAATCCGTATAGGTGTTCGAGTGTTCGAACCGTAATGCGCAAGAAATGGTATGTAAACCCCGTATTTACATATCTGCCACTGTGCAGGAGAATCCGTATAGGTGTTCGAGTGGTCGAACCGTAATGCGTGAGAAATGGTAAGTAAACCCCGTATTTACGTATCTGCCACTGTGCAGGAGAATCCGTATAGGTGTTCGAGTGTTCGAACCGTAATGCGCAAGAAATGGTATGTAAACCCCGTATTTACATATCTGCCACTATGCAGGAGAATCCGCATTGGTGTTCGAGTGTTCGAACCGTATTGCGCAAGAAATGGTATGTAAACCCTGTATTTACATATCTGCCACTGTGCAGGAGAATCCGTATAGGTGTTCGAGTGTTCGAACCGTAATGCGCAAGAAATGGTGTGGAAACCCCGTGTTTACATATCTGCCACTGTGTAGGAGAATCCGTATAGGTGTTCGAGTGTTCGAACCGTAATGCGTGAGAAATGGTAAGTAAACCCCGTATTTACGTATCTGCCACTGTGCAGGAGAATCCGTATAGGTGTTCGAGTGTTCGAACCGTAATGCGCAAGAAATGGTATGTAAACCCCGTATTTACATATCTGCCACTGTGCAGGAGAATCCGTATAGGTGTTCGAGTGGTCGAACCGTAATGCGTGAGAAATGGTAAGTAAACCCCGTATTTACGTATCTGCCACTGTGCAGGAGAATCCGTATAGGTGTTCGAGTGTTCGAACCGTAATGCGCAAGAAATGGTATGTAAACCCCGTATTTACATATCTGCCACTATGCAGGAGAATCCGCATTGGTGTTCGAGTGTTCGAACCGTATTGCGCAAGAAATGGTATGTAAACCCTGTATTTACATATCTGCCACTGTGCAGGAGAATCCGTATAGGTGTTCGAGTGTTCGAACCGTAATGCGCAAGAAATGGTGTGGAAACCCCGTGTTTACATATCTGCCACTGTGTAGGAGAATCCGTATAGGTGTTCGAGTGGTCGAACCGTAATGCGTGAGAAATGGTAAGTAAACCCCGTATTTACGTATCTGCCATTGTGCAGGAGAATCCGTATAGGTGTTCGAGTGTTCGAACCGTAATGCGCAAGAAATGGTTTGTAAACCCCGTATTTACATATCTGCCACTATGCAGGAGAATCCGTATTGGTGTTCGAGTGTTCGAACCGTATTGCGCAAGAAATGGTATGTAAACCCGGTATTTACATATCTGCCACTGTGCAGGAGAATCCGTATAGGTGTTCGAGTGTTCGAACCGTAATGCGCAAGAAATGGTGTGGAAACCCCGTATTTACATATCTGCCACTGTGCAGGAGAATCCGTATAGGTGTTCGAGTGTTCGAACCGTAATGCGTGAGAAATGGTAAGTAAACCCCGTATTTACGTATCTGCCACTGTGCAGGAGAATCCGTATAGGTGTTCGAGTGTTCGAACCGTAATGCGCAAGAAATGGTATGTAAACCCCGTATTTACATATCTGCCACTCTGCAGGAGAATCCGTATAGGTGTTCGAGTGTTCGAACCGTATTGCGCAAGAAATGGTATGGAAACCCCGTATTTACATATCTGCCACTGTGCAGGAGAATCCGTATAGGTGTTCGAGTGTTCGAACCGTAATGCGCAAGAAATGGTATGGAAACCCCGTATTTACATATCTGCCACTGTGCAGGAGAATCCGTATAGGTGTTCGAGTGTTCGAACCGTAATGCGCAAGAAATGGTATGTAAACCCCGTATTTACATATCTGCCACTGTGCGGGAGAATCCGTATAGGTGTTCGAGTGTTCGAACCGTATTGCGCAAGAAATGGTATGTAAACCCCGTATTTACATATCTGCCACTGTGCACGAGAATCCGTATAGGTGTTCGAGTCTTCGAACCCTAATGCGTGAGAAATGGTAAGTAAACGCAGTATTTACATATCTGCCACTGTGCAGGAGAATCCGTATAGGTGTTCGAGTGTTCGAACCGTAATGCGTGAGAAATGGTAAGTAAACCCCGTATTTACGTATCTGCCACTGTGCAGGAGAATCCGTATAGGTGTTCGAGTGTTCGAACCGTAATGCGCAAGAAATGGTATGGAAACCCCGTATTTACATATCTGCCACTGTGCAGGAGAATCCGTACTGGTGTTCGAGTGTTCGAACCGTAATGCGCAAGAAATGGTATGTAAATCCCGTATTTACATATCTGCCACTATGCAGGAGAATCCGTGTAGGTGTTCGAGTGTTCGAACCGTATTGCGCAAGAAATGGTATGTAAACCCCGTATTTACATATCTGCCACTGTGCAGGAGAATCCGTATAGGTGTTCGAGTGTTCGAACCGTAATGCGCTAGAAATGGTGTGGAAATCCCATATTTACATATCTGCCACTCTGCAGGAGAATCCGTATAGGTGTTCGAGTGTTCGAACCGTAATGCGTGAGAAATGGTAAGTAAATCCCGTATTTAAGTATCTGCCACTGTGCAGGAGAATCCGTATAGGTGTTCGAGTGTTCGAACCGTAATGCGCAAGAAATGGTATGTAAACCCCGTATTTACATATCTGCCACTGTGCAGGAGAATCCGTATAGGTGTTCGAGTGTTCGAACCGTAATGCGCAAGAAATGGTATGGAAACCCCGTATTTACATATCTGCCACTGCGCAGGAGAATCCGTACCGGTGTTCGAGTGTTCGAACCGTAATGCGCAAGAAATGGTATGTAAATCCCGTATTTACATATCTGCCACTATGCAGGAGAATCCGTGTAGGTGTTCGAGTGTTCGAACCGTAATGCGTGAGAAATGGTAAGTAAACCCCGTATTTACGTATCTGCCACTGTGCAGGAGAATCCGTATAGGTGTTCGAGTGTTCGAACCGTAATGCGCAAGAAATGGTATGTAAATCCCGTATTTACATATCTGCCACTGTGCAGGAGAATCCGTATAGGTGTTCGAGTGTTCGAACCGTAATGCGCAAGAAATGGTATGTAAACCCCGTATTTACATATCTGCCACTATGCAGGAGAATCCGTATAGGTGTTCGAGTGTTCGAACCGTAATGCGCAAGAAATGGTATGGAAACCCCGTATTTACATATCTGCCACTGTGTAGGAGAATCGGTATAGGTGTTCGAGTGTTCGAACCGTAATGCGCAAGAAATGGTGTGGAAACCCCGTATTTACATATCTGCCACTATGCTGGAGAATCCGTATAGGTGTTCGAGTGTTCGAACCGGAATGCGCAAGAAATGGTATGTATACCCCGTATTTACATATCTGCCACTGTGCAGGAGAATCCGTATAGGTGTTCGAGTCTTCGAACCGTAATGCGCAAGAAATGGTATGGAAACCCCGTAGTTACATATCTACCACTGTGCAGGAGAATCCGTACAGGTGTTCGAGTGTTCGAACCGTAATGCGCAAGAAATTGTATGTAAACCCCGTATTTACATATCTGCCACTATGCAGGAGAATCCGTATAGGTGTTCGAGTGTTCAAATCATATTGCGCAAGAAATGGTATGTAAACCCCGTATTTACATATCTGCCACTGTGTAGGAGAATCCGTATAGGTGTTCGAGTGTTCGAACCGTAATGCGCAAGAAATGGTGTGGAAACCCCGTATTTACATATCTGCCACTGTGCAGGAGAATCCGTATAGGTGTTCGAGTGTTCGAACCGTAATGCGCAAGAAATGGTATGGAAACCCCGTATTTACATATTTGCCACTGTGCAGGAGAATCCGTATAGGTGTTCGAGTGTTCGAACCGTAATGCGCAAGAAATGGTATGTAAACCCCGTATTTACATATCTGCCACTGTGCAGGAGAATCCGTATAGGTGTTCGAGTGTTCGAACCGTATTGCGCAAGAAATGGTATTTAAACCCCGTATTTACATATCTGCCACTGTGCAGGATAATCTGTATAGGTGTTTGAGTGTTCGAACCGTAATGCGCAAGAAATGGTATGTAAACCCCGTATTTACATATCTGTCACTGTGCAGGAGAATCCGTATAGGTGTTCGAGTGTTCGAACCGTATTGCGCAAGAAATGGTATGTAAACTCCGTATTTACATATCTGCCACTGTGCAGGAGAATCCGTATAGGTGTTCGAGTGTTCGAACCGTAATGCGCAAGAAATGGTATGGAAACCCCGTATTTACATATCTGCCACTGTGCAGGAGAATCCGTATAGGTGTTCGAGTGTTCGAACCGTAATGCGCAAGAAATGGTATGTAAATCCCGTATTTACATATCTGCCACTGTGCAGGAGAATCCGTATAGGTGTTCGAGTGTTCGAACCGTAATGCGCAAGAAATGGTATGTAAACCCCGTATTTACATATCTGCCACTATGCAGGAGAATCCATATAGGTGTTCGAGTGTTCAAACCATATTGCGCAAGAAATGGTATGTAAACCCCGTATTTACATATCTGCCACTGTGTAGGAGAATCGGTATAGGTGTTCGAGTGTTCGAACCGTAATGCGCAAGAAATGGTGTGGAAACCCCGTATTTACATATCTGCCACTATGCAGGAGAATCCGTATAGGTGTTCGAGTGTTCGAACCGGAATGCGCAAGAAATGGTATGTATACCCCGTATTTACATATCTGCCACTGTGCAGGAGAATCCGTATAGGTGTTCGAGTCTTCGAACCGTAATGCGCAAGAAATGGTATGGAAACCCCGTAGTTACATATCTACCACTGTGCAGGAGAATCCGTACAGGTGTTCGAGTGTTCGAACCGTAATGCGCAAGAAATGGTATGTAAACCCCGTATTTACATATCTGCCACTATGCAGGAGAATCCGTATAGGTGTTCGAGTGTTCAAACCATATTGCGCAAGAAATGGTATGTAAACCCCGTATTTACATATCTGCCACTGTGTAGGAGAATCCGTATAGGTGTTCGAGTGTTCGAACCGTAATGCGCAAGAAATGGTGTGGAAACCCCGTATTTACATATCTGCCACTGTGCAGGAGAATCCGTATAGGTGTTCGAGTGTTCGAACCGTAATGCGCAAGAATTGGTATGGAAACCCCGTATTTACATATCTGCCACTGTGCAGGAGAATCCGTATAGGTGTTCGAGTGTTCGAACCGTAATGCGCAAGAAATGGTATGTAAACCCCGTATTTACATATCTGCCACTGTGCAGGAGAATCCGTATAGGTGTTCGAGTGTTCGAACCGTATTGCGCAAGAAATGGTATTTAAACCCCGTATTTACATATCTGCCACTGTGCAGGATAATCTGTATAGGTGTTTGAGTGTTCGAACCGTAATGCGCAAGAAATGGTATGTAAACCCCGTATTTACATATCTGTCACTGTGCAGGAGAATCCGTATAGGTGTTCGAGTGTTCGAACCGTATTGCGCAAGAAATGGTATGTAAACTCCGTATTTACATATCTGCCACTGTGTAGGAGAATCCGTATAGGTGTTCGAGTGTTCGAACCGTAATGCGCAAGAAATGGTATGGAAACCCCGTATTTACATATCTGCCACTGTGCAGGAGAATCCGTATAGTTGTTCGAGTGTTCGAATTGTAATGCGAAGAAATGGTATGTAAACACCGTATTTACATATCTGCCACTGTGCAAGAGAATCTGTATAGGTGTTCGAGTGTTCGAACCGTAATACGTGAGAAATGGTAAGTAAACGCCGCATTTACATATCTGCCACAGTGCAGGAGAATCCGTCTAGGTGTTCGAGTGTTCGAACCCTAACGCGTGAGAAATGGTATGCAAACGCCGTATTTACATATCTGGCACTGTGCAGAAGAATCTGTATTGGTGTTCGAGTGTTCGAACCGTAATACGCAAGAAATGGTATGTAAACCCCGTATTTACATATCTGCCACTGTGCAAGAGAATCCGTATAGGTGTTCGAGTCTTCGAACCCTAATGCGTGAGAAATGTTAAGTAAATGCAGTATTTACATATCTGCCACTGTGCAGGAGAATCCGTATAGGTGTTCGAGTGTTCGAACCGTAATGCGTGAGAAATGGTAAGTAAACCCCGTATTTACATATCTGCCACTGTGCAGGAGAATCCGTATAGGTGTTCGAGTGTTCGAACCGTAATGCGCAAGAAATGGTATGTAAACCCCGTATTTACATATCTGCCACTGTGCAGGAGAATCCGTATAGGTGTTCGAGTGTTCGAACCGTATTGCGCAAGAAATGGTATTTAAACCCCGTATTTACATATCTGCCACTGTGCAGGATAATCTGTATAGGTGTTTGAGTGTTCGAACCGTAATGCGCAAGAAATGGTATGTAAACCCCGTATTTACATATCTGTCACTGTGCAGGAGAATCCGTATAGGTGTTCGAGTGTTCGAACCGTATTGCGCAAGAAATGGTATGTAAACTCCGTATTTACATATCTGCCACTGTGCAGGAGAATCCGTATAGGTGTTCGAGTGTTCGAACCGTAATGCGCAAGAAATGGTATGTAAACCCCGTATTTACATATCTGCCACTGTGCGGGAGAATCCGTATAGGTGTTCGAGTGTTCGAACCGTATTGCGCAAGAAATGGTATGTAAACCCCGTATTTACATATCTGCCACTGTGCACGAGAATCCGTATAGGTGTTCGAGTCTTCGAACCCTAATGCGTGAGAAATGGTAAGTAAACGCAGTATTTACATATCTGCCACTGTGCAGGAGAATCCGTATAGGTGTTCGAGTGTTCGAACCGTAATGCGTGAGAAATGGTAAGTAAACCCCGTATTTACGTATCTGCCACTGTGCAGGAGAATCCGTATAGGTGTTCGAGTGTTCGAACCGTAATGCGCAAGAAATGGTATGGAAACCCCGTATTTACATATCTGCCACTGTGCAGGAGAATCCGTACTGGTGTTCGAGTGTTCGAACCGTAATGCGCAAGAAATGGTATGTAAATCCCGTATTTACATATCTGCCACTATGCAGGAGAATCCGTGTAGGTGTTCGAGTGTTCGAACCGTATTGCGCAAGAAATGGTATGTAAACCCCGTATTTACATATCTGCCACTGTGCAGGAGAATCCGTATAGGTGTTCGAGTGTTCGAACCGTAATGCGCTAGAAATGGTGTGGAAATCCCATATTTACATATCTGCCACTCTGCAGGAGAATCCGTATAGGTGTTCGAGTGTTCGAACCGTAATGCGTGAGAAATGGTAAGTAAATCCCGTATTTAAGTATCTGCCACTGTGCAGGAGAATCCGTATAGGTGTTCGAGTGTTCGAACCGTAATGCGCAAGAAATGGTATGTAAACCCCGTATTTACATATCTGCCACTGTGCAGGAGAATCCGTATAGGTGTTCGAGTGTTCGAACCGTAATGCGCAAGAAATGGTATGGAAACCCCGTATTTACATATCTGCCACTGCGCAGGAGAATCCGTACCGGTGTTCGAGTGTTCGAACCGTAATGCGCAAGAAATGGTATGTAAATCCCGTATTTACATATCTGCCACTATGCAGGAGAATCCGTGTAGGTGTTCGAGTGTTCGAACCGTAATGCGTGAGAAATGGTAAGTAAACCCCGTATTTACGTATCTGCCACTGTGCAGGAGAATCCGTATAGGTGTTCGAGTGTTCGAACCGTAATGCGCAAGAAATGGTATGTAAATCCCGTATTTACATATCTGCCACTGTGCAGGAGAATCCGTATAGGTGTTCGAGTGTTCGAACCGTAATGCGCAAGAAATGGTATGTAAACCCCGTATTTACATATCTGCCACTATGCAGGAGAATCCGTATAGGTGTTCGAGTGTTCAAACCATATTGCGCAAGAAATGGTATGTAAACCCCGTATTTACATATCTGCCACTGTGTAGGAGAATCGGTATAGGTGTTCGAGTGTTCGAACCGTAATGCGCAAGAAATGGTGTGGAAACCCCGTATTTACATATCTGCCACTATGCAGGAGAATCCGTATAGGTGTTCGAGTGTTCGAACCGGAATGCGCAAGAAATGGTATGTATACCCCGTATTTACATATCTGCCACTGTGCAGGAGAATCCGTATAGGTGTTCGAGTCTTCGAACCGTAATGCGCAAGAAATGGTATGGAAACCCCGTAGTTACATATCTACCACTGTGCAGGAGAATCCGTACAGGTGTTCGAGTGTTCGAACCGTAATGCGCAAGAAATTGTATGTAAACCCCGTATTTACATATCTGCCACTATGCAGGAGAATCCGTATAGGTGTTCGAGTGTTCAAATCATATTGCGCAAGAAATGGTATGTAAACCCCGTATTTACATATCTGCCACTGTGTAGGAGAATCCGTATAGGTGTTCGAGTGTTCGAACCGTAATGCGCAAGAAATGGTGTGGAAACCCCGTATTTACATATCTGCCACTGTGCAGGAGAATCCGTATAGGTGTTCGAGTGTTCGAACCGTAATGCGCAAGAAATGGTATGGAAACCCCGTATTTACATATTTGCCACTGTGCAGGAGAATCCGTATAGGTGTTCGAGTGTTCGAACCGTAATGCGCAAGAAATGGTATGTAAACCCCGTATTTACATATCTGCCACTGTGCAGGAGAATCCGTATAGGTGTTCGAGTGTTCGAACCGTATTGCGCAAGAAATGGTATTTAAACCCCGTATTTACATATCTGCCACTGTGCAGGATAATCTGTATAGGTGTTTGAGTGTTCGAACCGTAATGCGCAAGAAATGGTATGTAAACCCCGTATTTACATATCTGTCACTGTGCAGGAGAATCCGTATAGGTGTTCGAGTGTTCGAACCGTATTGCGCAAGAAATGGTATGTAAACTCCGTATTTACATATCTGCCACTGTGCAGGAGAATCCGTATAGGTGTTCGAGTGTTCGAACCGTAATGCGCAAGAAATGGTATGGAAACCCCGTATTTACATATCTGCCACTGTGCAGGAGAATCCGTATAGGTGTTCGAGTGTTCGAACCGTAATGCGCAAGAAATGGTATGTAAATCCCGTATTTACATATCTGCCACTGTGCAGGAGAATCCGTATAGGTGTTCGAGTGTTCGAACCGTAATGCGCAAGAAATGGTATGTAAACCCCGTATTTACATATCTGCCACTATGCAGGAGAATCCATATAGGTGTTCGAGTGTTCAAACCATATTGCGCAAGAAATGGTATGTAAACCCCGTATTTACATATCTGCCACTGTGTAGGAGAATCGGTATAGGTGTTCGAGTGTTCGAACCGTAATGCGCAAGAAATGGTGTGGAAACCCCGTATTTACATATCTGCCACTATGCAGGAGAATCCGTATAGGTGTTCGAGTGTTCGAACCGGAATGCGCAAGAAATGGTATGTATACCCCGTATTTACATATCTGCCACTGTGCAGGAGAATCCGTATAGGTGTTCGAGTCTTCGAACCGTAATGCGCAAGAAATGGTATGGAAACCCCGTAGTTACATATCTACCACTGTGCAGGAGAATCCGTACAGGTGTTCGAGTGTTCGAACCGTAATGCGCAAGAAATGGTATGTAAACCCCGTATTTACATATCTGCCACTATGCAGGAGAATCCGTATAGGTGTTCGAGTGTTCAAACCATATTGCGCAAGAAATGGTATGTAAACCCCGTATTTACATATCTGCCACTGTGTAGGAGAATCCGTATAGGTGTTCGAGTGTTCGAACCGTAATGCGCAAGAAATGGTGTGGAAACCCCGTATTTACATATCTGCCACTGTGCAGGAGAATCCGTATAGGTGTTCGAGTGTTCGAACCGTAATGCGCAAGAATTGGTATGGAAACCCCGTATTTACATATCTGCCACTGTGCAGGAGAATCCGTATAGGTGTTCGAGTGTTCGAACCGTAATGCGCAAGAAATGGTATGTAAACCCCGTATTTACATATCTGCCACTGTGCAGGAGAATCCGTATAGGTGTTCGAGTGTTCGAACCGTATTGCGCAAGAAATGGTATTTAAACCCCGTATTTACATATCTGCCACTGTGCAGGATAATCTGTATAGGTGTTTGAGTGTTCGAACCGTAATGCGCAAGAAATGGTATGTAAACCCCGTATTTACATATCTGTCACTGTGCAGGAGAATCCGTATAGGTGTTCGAGTGTTCGAACCGTATTGCGCAAGAAATGGTATGTAAACTCCGTATTTACATATCTGCCACTGTGTAGGAGAATCCGTATAGGTGTTCGAGTGTTCGAACCGTAATGCGCAAGAAATGGTATGGAAACCCCGTATTTACATATCTGCCACTGTGCAGGAGAATCCGTATAGTTGTTCGAGTGTTCGAATTGTAATGCGAAGAAATGGTATGTAAACACCGTATTTACATATCTGCCACTGTGCAAGAGAATCTGTATAGGTGTTCGAGTGTTCGAACCGTAATACGTGAGAAATGGTAAGTAAACGCCGCATTTACATATCTGCCACAGTGCAGGAGAATCCGTCTAGGTGTTCGAGTGTTCGAACCCTAACGCGTGAGAAATGGTATGCAAACGCCGTATTTACATATCTGGCACTGTGCAGAAGAATCTGTATTGGTGTTCGAGTGTTCGAACCGTAATACGCAAGAAATGGTATGTAAACCCCGTATTTACATATCTGCCACTGTGCAAGAGAATCCGTATAGGTGTTCGAGTCTTCGAACCCTAATGCGTGAGAAATGTTAAGTAAATGCAGTATTTACATATCTGCCACTGTGCAGGAGAATCCGTATAGGTGTTCGAGTGTTCGAACCGTAATGCGTGAGAAATGGTAAGTAAACCCCGTATTTACGTATCTGCCACTGTGCAGGAGAATCCGTATAGGTGTTCGAGTGTTCGAACCGTAATGCGCAAGAAATGGTATGTAAACCCCGTATTTACATATCTGCCACTGTGCAGGAGAATCCGTATAGGTGTTCGAGTGTTCGAACCGTATTGCGCAAGAAATGGTATTTAAACCCCGTATTTACATATCTGCCACTGTGCAGGATAATCTGTATAGGTGTTTGAGTGTTCGAACCGTAATGCGCAAGAAATGGTATGTAAACCCCGTATTTACATATCTGTCACTGTGCAGGAGAATCCGTATAGGTGTTCGAGTGTTCGAACCGTATTGCGCAAGAAATGGTATGTAAACTCCGTATTTACATATCTGCCACTGTGCAGGAGAATCCGTATAGGTGTTCGAGTGTTCGAACCGTAATGCGCAAGAAATGGTATGTAAACCCCGTATTTACATATCTGCCACTGTGCGGGAGAATCCGTATAGGTGTTCGAGTGTTCGAACCGTATTGCGCAAGAAATGGTATGTAAACCCCGTATTTACATATCTGCCACTGTGCACGAGAATCCGTATAGGTGTTCGAGTCTTCGAACCCTAATGCGTGAGAAATGGTAAGTAAACGCAGTATTTACATATCTGCCACTGTGCAGGAGAATCCGTATAGGTGTTCGAGTGTTCGAACCGTAATGCGTGAGAAATGGTAAGTAAACCCCGTATTTACGTATCTGCCACTGTGCAGGAGAATCCGTATAGGTGTTCGAGTGTTCGAACCGTAATGCGCAAGAAATGGTATGGAAACCCCGTATTTACATATCTGCCACTGTGCAGGAGAATCCGTACTGGTGTTCGAGTGTTCGAACCGTAATGCGCAAGAAATGGTATGTAAATCCCGTATTTACATATCTGCCACTATGCAGGAGAATCCGTGTAGGTGTTCGAGTGTTCGAACCGTATTGCGCAAGAAATGGTATGTAAACCCCGTATTTACATATCTGCCACTGTGCAGGAGAATCCGTATAGGTGTTCGAGTGTTCGAACCGTAATGCGCTAGAAATGGTGTGGAAATCCCATATTTACATATCTGCCACTCTGCAGGAGAATCCGTATAGGTGTTCGAGTGTTCGAACCGTAATGCGTGAGAAATGGTAAGTAAATCCCGTATTTAAGTATCTGCCACTGTGCAGGAGAATCCGTATAGGTGTTCGAGTGTTCGAACCGTAATGCGCAAGAAATGGTATGTAAACCCCGTATTTACATATCTGCCACTGTGCAGGAGAATCCGTATAGGTGTTCGAGTGTTCGAACCGTAATGCGCAAGAAATGGTATGGAAACCCCGTATTTACATATCTGCCACTGCGCAGGAGAATCCGTACCGGTGTTCGAGTGTTCGAACCGTAATGCGCAAGAAATGGTATGTAAATCCCGTATTTACATATCTGCCACTATGCAGGAGAATCCGTGTAGGTGTTCGAGTGTTCGAACCGTAATGCGTGAGAAATGGTAAGTAAACCCCGTATTTACGTATCTGCCACTGTGCAGGAGAATCCGTATAGGTGTTCGAGTGTTCGAACCGTAATGCGCAAGAAATGGTATGTAAATCCCGTATTTACATATCTGCCACTGTGCAGGAGAATCCGTATAGGTGTTCGAGTGTTCGAACCGTAATGCGCAAGAAATGGTATGTAAACCCCGTATTTACATATCTGCCACTATGCAGGAGAATCCGTATAGGTGTTCGAGTGTTCAAACCATATTGCGCAAGAAATGGTATGTAAACCCCGTATTTACATATCTGCCACTGTGTAGGAGAATCGGTATAGGTGTTCGAGTGTTCGAACCGTAATGCGCAAGAAATGGTGTGGAAACCCCGTATTTACATATCTGCCACTATGCAGGAGAATCCGTATAGGTGTTCGAGTGTTCGAACCGGAATGCGCAAGAAATGGTATGTATACCCCGTATTTACATATCTGCCACTGTGCAGGAGAATCCGTATAGGTGTTCGAGTCTTCGAACCGTAATGCGCAAGAAATGGTATGGAAACCCCGTAGTTACATATCTACCACTGTGCAGGAGAATCCGTACAGGTGTTCGAGTGTTCGAACCGTAATGCGCAAGAAATTGTATGTAAACCCCGTATTTACATATCTGCCACTATGCAGGAGAATCCGTATAGGTGTTCGAGTGTTCAAATCATATTGCGCAAGAAATGGTATGTAAACCCCGTATTTACATATCTGCCACTGTGTAGGAGAATCCGTATAGGTGTTCGAGTGTTCGAACCGTAATGCGCAAGAAATGGTGTGGAAACCCCGTATTTACATATCTGCCACTGTGCAGGAGAATCCGTATAGGTGTTCGAGTGTTCGAACCGTAATGCGCAAGAAATGGTATGGAAACCCCGTATTTACATATTTGCCACTGTGCAGGAGAATCCGTATAGGTGTTCGAGTGTTCGAACCGTAATGCGCAAGAAATGGTATGTAAACCCCGTATTTACATATCTGCCACTGTGCAGGAGAATCCGTATAGGTGTTCGAGTGTTCGAACCGTATTGCGCAAGAAATGGTATTTAAACCCCGTATTTACATATCTGCCACTGTGCAGGATAATCTGTATAGGTGTTTGAGTGTTCGAACCGTAATGCGCAAGAAATGGTATGTAAACCCCGTATTTACATATCTGTCACTGTGCAGGAGAATCCGTATAGGTGTTCGAGTGTTCGAACCGTATTGCGCAAGAAATGGTATGTAAACTCCGTATTTACATATCTGCCACTGTGCAGGAGAATCCGTATAGGTGTTCGAGTGTTCGAACCGTAATGCGCAAGAAATGGTATGGAAACCCCGTATTTACATATCTGCCACTGTGCAGGAGAATCCGTATAGGTGTTCGAGTGTTCGAACCGTAATGCGCAAGAAATGGTATGTAAATCCCGTATTTACATATCTGCCACTGTGCAGGAGAATCCGTATAGGTGTTCGAGTGTTCGAACCGTAATGCGCAAGAAATGGTATGTAAACCCCGTATTTACATATCTGCCACTATGCAGGAGAATCCATATAGGTGTTCGAGTGTTCAAACCATATTGCGCAAGAAATGGTATGTAAACCCCGTATTTACATATCTGCCACTGTGTAGGAGAATCGGTATAGGTGTTCGAGTGTTCGAACCGTAATGCGCAAGAAATGGTGTGGAAACCCCGTATTTACATATCTGCCACTATGCAGGAGAATCCGTATAGGTGTTCGAGTGTTCGAACCGGAATGCGCAAGAAATGGTATGTATACCCCGTATTTACATATCTGCCACTGTGCAGGAGAATCCGTATAGGTGTTCGAGTCTTCGAACCGTAATGCGCAAGAAATGGTATGGAAACCCCGTAGTTACATATCTACCACTGTGCAGGAGAATCCGTACAGGTGTTCGAGTGTTCGAACCGTAATGCGCAAGAAATGGTATGTAAACCCCGTATTTACATATCTGCCACTATGCAGGAGAATCCGTATAGGTGTTCGAGTGTTCAAACCATATTGCGCAAGAAATGGTATGTAAACCCCGTATTTACATATCTGCCACTGTGTAGGAGAATCCGTATAGGTGTTCGAGTGTTCGAACCGTAATGCGCAAGAAATGGTGTGGAAACCCCGTATTTACATATCTGCCACTGTGCAGGAGAATCCGTATAGGTGTTCGAGTGTTCGAACCGTAATGCGCAAGAATTGGTATGGAAACCCCGTATTTACATATCTGCCACTGTGCAGGAGAATCCGTATAGGTGTTCGAGTGTTCGAACCGTAATGCGCAAGAAATGGTATGTAAACCCCGTATTTACATATCTGCCACTGTGCAGGAGAATCCGTATAGGTGTTCGAGTGTTCGAACCGTATTGCGCAAGAAATGGTATTTAAACCCCGTATTTACATATCTGCCACTGTGCAGGATAATCTGTATAGGTGTTTGAGTGTTCGAACCGTAATGCGCAAGAAATGGTATGTAAACCCCGTATTTACATATCTGTCACTGTGCAGGAGAATCCGTATAGGTGTTCGAGTGTTCGAACCGTATTGCGCAAGAAATGGTATGTAAACTCCGTATTTACATATCTGCCACTGTGTAGGAGAATCCGTATAGGTGTTCGAGTGTTCGAACCGTAATGCGCAAGAAATGGTATGGAAACCCCGTATTTACATATCTGCCACTGTGCAGGAGAATCCGTATAGTTGTTCGAGTGTTCGAATTGTAATGCGAAGAAATGGTATGTAAACACCGTATTTACATATCTGCCACTGTGCAAGAGAATCTGTATAGGTGTTCGAGTGTTCGAACCGTAATACGTGAGAAATGGTAAGTAAACGCCGCATTTACATATCTGCCACAGTGCAGGAGAATCCGTCTAGGTGTTCGAGTGTTCGAACCCTAACGCGTGAGAAATGGTATGCAAACGCCGTATTTACATATCTGGCACTGTGCAGAAGAATCTGTATTGGTGTTCGAGTGTTCGAACCGTAATACGCAAGAAATGGTATGTAAACCCCGTATTTACATATCTGCCACTGTGCAAGAGAATCCGTATAGGTGTTCGAGTCTTCGAACCCTAATGCGTGAGAAATGTTAAGTAAATGCAGTATTTACATATCTGCCACTGTGCAGGAGAATCCGTATAGGTGTTCGAGTGTTCGAACCGTAATGCGTGAGAAATGGTAAGTAAACCCCGTATTTACGTATCTGCCACTGTGCAGGAGAATCCGTATAGGTGTTCGAGTGTTCGAACCGTAATGCGCAAGAAATGGTATGTAAACCCCGTATTTACATATCTGCCACTGTGCAGGAGAATCCGTATAGGTGTTCGAGTGGTCGAACCGTAATGCGCGAGAAATGGTAAGTAAACCCCGTATTTACGTATCTGCCACTGTGCAGGAGAATCCGTATAGGTGTTCGAGTGTTCGAACCGTAATGCGCAAGAAATGGTATGTAAACCCCGTATTTACATATCTGCCACTATGCAGGAGAATCCGCATTGGTGTTCGAGTGTTCGAACCGTATTGCGCAAGAAATGGTATGTAAACCCTGTATTTACATATCTGCCACTGTGCAGGAGAATCCGTATAGGTGTTCGAGTGTTCGAACCGTAATGCGCAAGAAATGGTGTGGAAACCCCGTGTTTACATATCTGCCACTGTGTAGGAGAATCCGTATAGGTGTTCGAGTGTTCGAACCGTAATGCGTGAGAAATGGTAAGTAAACCCCGTATTTACGTATCTGCCACTGTGCAGGAGAATCCGTATAGGTGTTCGAGTGTTCGAACCGTAATGCGCAAGAAATGGTATGTAAACCCCGTATTTACATATCTGCCACTCTGCAGGAGAATCCGTATAGGTGTTCGAGTGTTCGAACCGTAATGCGCAAGAAATGGTATGTAAACCCCGTATTTACATATCTGCCACTATGCAGGAGAATCCGTATAGGTGTTCGAGTGTTCAAACCATATTGCGCAAGAAATGGTATGTAAACCCCGTATTTACATATCTGCCACTGTGTAGGAGAATCCGTATAGGTGTTCGAGTGTTCGAACCGTAATGCGCAAGAAATGGTGTGGAAACCCCGTATTTACATATCTGCCACTGTGCAGGAGAATCCGTATAGGTGTTCGAGAGTTCGAACCGTAATGCGCAAGAAATGGTATGGAAACCCCGTATTTACATATCTGCCACTGTGCAGGAGAATCCGTATAGGTGTTCGAGTGTTCGAACCGTAATGCGCAAGAAATGGTATGTAAACCCCGTATTTACATATCTGCCACTGTGCAGGAGAATCCGTATAGGTGTTCGAGTGTTCGAACCGTATTGCGCAAGAAATGGTATTTAAACCCCGTATTTACATATCTGCCACTGTGCAGGATAATCTGTATAGGTGTTTGAGTGTTCGAACCGTAATGCGCAAGAAATGGTATGTAAACCCCGTATTTACATATCTGTCACTGTGCAGGAGAATCCGTATAGGTGTTCGAGTGTTCGAACCGTATTGCGCAAGAAATGGTATGTAAACTCCGTATTTACATATCTGCCACTGTGCAGGAGAATCCGTATAGGTGTTCGAGTGTTCGAACCGTAATGCGCAAGAAATGGTATGGAAACCCCGTATTTACATATCTGCCACTGTGCAGGAGAATCCGTATAGTTGTTCGAGTGTTCGAATTGTAATGCGAAGAAATGGTATGTAAACACCGTATTTACATATCTGCCACTGTGCAAGAGAATCTGTATAGGTCTTCGAGTGTTCGAACCGTAATACGTGAGAAATGGTAAGTAAACGCCGCATTTACATATCTGCCACAGTGCAGGAGAATCCGTCTAGGTGTTCTAGTGTTCGAACCCTAACGCGTGAGAAATGGTATGCAAACGCCGTATTTACATATCTGGCACTGTGCAGAAGAATCTGTATAGGTGTTCGAGTGTTCGAACCGTAATACGCAAGAAATGGTATGTAAACCCCGTATTTACATATCTGCCACTGTGCAAGAGAATCCGTATAGGTGTTCGAGTCTTCGAACCCTAATGCGTGAGAAATGGTAAGTAAATGCAGTATTTACATATCTGCCACTGTGCAGGAGAATCCGTATAGGTGTTCGAGTGTTCGAACCGTAATGCGTGAGAAATGGTAAGTAAACCCCGTATTTACGTATCTGCCACTGTGCAGGAGAATCCGTATAGGTGTTCGAGTGTTCGAACCGTAATGCGCAAGAAATGGTATGTAAACCCCGTATTTACATATCTGCCACTGTGCAGGAGAATCCGTATAGGTGTTCGAGTGGTCGAACCGTAATGCGTGAGAAATGGTAAGTAAACCCCGTATTTACGTATCTGCCACTGTGCAGGAGAATCCGTATAGGTGTTCGAGTGTTCGAACCGTAATGCGCAAGAAATGGTATGTAAACCCCGTATTTACATATCTGCCACTATGCAGGAGAATCCGCATTGGTGTTCGAGTGTTCGAACCGTATTGCGCAAGAAATGGTATGTAAACCCTGTATTTACATATCTGCCACTGTGCAGGAGAATCCGTATAGGTGTTCGAGTGTTCGAACCGTAATGCGCAAGAAATGGTGTGGAAACCCCGTGTTTACATATCTGCCACTGTGTAGGAGAATCCGTATAGGTGTTCGAGTGTTCGAACCGTAATGCGTGAGAAATGGTAAGTAAACCCCGTATTTACGTATCTGCCACTGTGCAGGAGAATCCGTATAGGTGTTCGAGTGTTCGAACCGTAATGCGCAAGAAATGGTATGTAAACCCCGTATTTACATATCTGCCACTCTGCAGGAGAATCCGTATAGGTGTTCGAGTGTTCGAACCGTAATGCGCAAGAAATGGTATGTAAACCCCGTATTTACATATCTGCCACTATGCAGGAGAATCCGTATAGGTGTTCGAGTGTTCAAACCATATTGCGCAAGAAATGGTATGTAAACCCCGTATTTACATATCTGCCACTGTGTAGGAGAATCCGTATAGGTGTTCGAGTGTTCGAACCGTAATGCGCAAGAAATGGTGTGGAAACCCCGTATTTACATATCTGCCACTGTGCAGGAGAATCCGTATAGGTGTTCGAGTGTTCGAACCGTAATGCGCAAGAAATGGTATGGAAACCCCGTATTTACATATCTGCCACTGTGCAGGAGAATCCGTATAGGTGTTCGAGTGTTCGAACCGTAATGCGCAAGAAATGGTATGTAAACCCCGTATTTACATATCTGCCACTGTGCAGGAGAATCCGTATAGGTGTTCGAGTGTTCGAACCGTATTGCGCAAGAAATGGTATTTAAACCCCGTATTTACATATCTGCCACTGTGCAGGATAATCTGTATAGGTGTTTGAGTGTTCGAACCGTAATGCGCAAGAAATGGTATGTAAACCCCGTATTTACATATCTGTCACTGTGCAGGAGAATCCGTATAGGTGTTCGAGTGTTCGAACCGTATTGCGCAAGAAATGGTATGTAAACTCCGTATTTACATATCTGCCACTGTGCAGGAGAATCCGTATAGGTGTTCGAGTGTTCGAACCGTAATGCGCAAGAAATGGTATGGAAACCCCGTATTTACATATCTGCCACTGTGCAGGAGAATCCGTATAGTTGTTCGAGTGTTCGAATTGTAATGCGAAGAAATGGTATGTAAACACCGTATTTACATATCTGCCACTGTGCAAGAGAATCTGTATAGGTGTTCGAGTGTTCGAACCGTAATACGTGAGAAATGGTAAGTAAACGCCGCATTTACATATCTGCCACAGTGCAGGAGAATCCGTCTAGGTGTTCGAGTGTTCGAACCCTAACATGTGAGAAATGGTATGCAAACGCCGTATTTACATATCTGGCACTGTGCAGAAGAATCTGTATAGGTGTTCGAGTGTTCGAACCGTAATACGCAAGAAATGGTATGTAAACCCCGTATTTACATATCTGCCACTGTGCAAGAGAATCCGTATAGGTGTTCGAGTCTTCGAACCCTAATGCGTGAGAAATGGTAAGTAAATGCAGTATTTACATATCTGCCACTGTGCAGGAGAATCAGTATAGGTGTTCGAGTGTTCGAACCGTAATGCGTGAGAAATGGTACGTAAACCCCGTATTTACGTATCTGCCACTGTGCAGGAGAATCCGTATAGGTGTTCGAGTGTTCGAACCGTAATGCGCAAGAAATGGTATGTAAACCCCGTATTTACATATCTGCCACTGTGCAGGAGAATCCGTATAGGTGTTCGAGTGGTCGAACCGTAATGCGTGAGAAATGGTAAGTAAACCCCGTATTTACGTATCTGCCACTGTGCAGGAGAATCCGTATAGGTGTTCGAGTGTT
Organism: Camellia sinensis; assembly: GCF_055761805.1. Taxonomy (NCBI): domain Eukaryota; kingdom Viridiplantae; phylum Streptophyta; class Magnoliopsida; order Ericales; family Theaceae; genus Camellia; species Camellia sinensis. The sequence continues at coordinate 6,327,502 of NC_138965.1, forward strand.
CGAACCGTAATGCGCAAGAAATGGTATGTAAACCCCGTATTTACATATCTGCCACTATGCAGGAGAATCCGCATTGGTGTTCGAGTGTTCGAACCGTATTGCGCAAGAAATGGTATGTAAACCCTGTATTTACATATCTGCCACTGTGCAGGAGAATCCGTATAGGTGTTCGAGTGTTCGAACCGTAATGCGCAAGAAATGGTGTGGAAACCCCGTATTTACATATCTGCCACTGTGTAGGAGAATCCGTATAGGTGTTCGAGTGTTCGAACCGTAATGCGTGAGAAATGGTAAGTAAACCCCGTATTTACGTATCTGCCACTGTGCAGGAGAATCCGTATAGGTGTTCGAGTGTTCGAACCGTAATGCGCAAGAAATGGTATGTAAACCCCGTATTTACATATCTGCCACTCTGCAGGAGAATCCGTATAGGTGTTCGAGTGTTCGAACCGTATTGCGCAAGAAATGGTATGGAAACCCCGTATTTACATATCTGCCACTATGCAGGAGAATCCGTATAGGTGTTCGAGTGTTCGAACCGTAATGCGCAAGAAATGGTATGGAAACCCCGTATTTACATATCTGCCACTGTGCAGGAGAATCTGTATAGGTGTTCGAGTGTTCGAACCGTAATGCGCAAGAAATGGTATGTAAACCCCGTATTTACATATCTGCCACTGTGCAGGAGAATCCGTATAGGTGTTCGAGTGTTCGAACCGTATTGCGCAAGAAATGGTATTTAAACCCCGTATTTACATATCTGCCACTGTGCAGGATAATCTGTATAGGTGTTTGAGTGTTCGAACCGTAATGCGCAAGAAATGGTATGTAAACCCCGTATTTACATATCTGTCACTGTGCAGGAGAATCCGTATAGGTGTTCGAGTGTTCGAACCGTATTGCGCAAGAAATGGTATGTAAACTCCGTATTTACATATCTGCCACTGTGCAGGAGAATCCGTATAGGTGTTCGAGTGTTCGAACCGTAATGCGCAAGAAATGGTATGTAAACCTCGTATTTACATATCTGCCACTGTGCAGGAGAATCCGTATAGGTGTTCGAGTGTTCGAACCGTATTGCGCAAGAAATGGTATGTAAACTCCGTATTTACATATCTGCCATTGTGCAGGAGAATCCGTATAGGTGTTCGAGTGTTCGAACCGTAATGCGCAAGAAATGGTATGGAAACCCCGTATTTACATATCTGCCACTGTGCAGGAGAATCCGTATAGTTGTTCGAGTGTTCGAATTGTAATGCGAAGAAATGGTATGTAAACACCGTATTTACATATCTGCCACTGTGCAAGAGAATCCGTATAGGTGTTCGAGTGTTCGAACCGTAATACGTGAGAAATGGTAAGTAAACGCCGCATTTACATATCTGCCACTGTGCAGGAGAATCCGTCTAGGTGTTCGAGTGTTCGAACCCTAACGCGTGAGAAATGGTATGCAAATGCCGTATTTACATATCTGGCACTGTGCAGAAGAATCTGTATAGGTGTTCGAGTGTTCGAACCGTAATACGCAAGAAATGGTATGTAAACCCCGTATTTACATATCTGCCACTGTGCAAGAGAATCCGTATAGGTGTTCGAGTCTTCGAACCCTAATGCGTGAGAAATGGTAAGTAAATGCAGTATTTACATATCTGGCACTGTGCAGGAGAATCCGTATAGGTGTTCGAGTGTTCGAACCGTAACGCGTGAGAAATGGTAAGTAAACCCCGTATTTACGTATCTGCCACTGTGCAGGAGAATCCGTATAGGTGTTCGAGTGTTCGAACCGTAATGCGCAAGAAATGGTATGTAAACCCCGTATTTACATATCTGCCACTGTGCAGGAGAATCCGTATAGGTGTTCGAGTGTTCGAACCGTAATGCGTGAGAAATGGTAAGTAAACCCCGTATTTACGTATCTGCCACTGTGCAGGAGAATCCGTATAGGTGTTCGAGTGTTCGAACCGTAATGCGCAAGAAATGGTATGTAAACCCCGTATTTACATATCTGCCACTATGCAGGAGAATCCGTATTGGTGTTCGAGTGTTCGAACCGTATTGCGCAAGAAATGGTATGTAAACCCTGTATTTACATATCTGCCACTGTGCAGGAGAATCCGTATAGGTGTTCGAGTGTTCGAACCGTAATGCGCAAGAAATGGTGTGGAAACCCCGTATTTACATATCTGCCACTGTGCAGGAGAATCCGTATAGGTGTTCAAGTGTTCGAACCGTAATGCGTGAGAAATGGTAAGTAAACCCCGTATTTACGTATCTGCCACTGTGCAGGAGAATCCGTATAGGTGTTCGAGTGTTCGAACCGTAATGCGCAAGAAATGGTATGTAAACCCCGTATTTACATATCTGCCACTCTGCAGGAGAATCCGTATAGGTGTTCGAGTGTTCGAACCGTATTGCGCAAGAAATGGTATGGAAACCCCGTATTTACATATCTGCCACTTTGCAGGAGAATCCGTATAGGTGTTCGAGTGTTCGAACCGTAATGCGCAAGAAATGGTATGGAAACACCGTATTTACATATCTGCCACTGTGCAGGAGAATCCGTATAGGTGTTCGATTGTTCGAACAGTAATACGCAAGAAATGGTATGTAAACCCCGTATTTACATATCTGCCACTGTGCAAGAGAATCCGTATAGGTGTTCGAGTCTTCGAACCCTAATGCGTGAGAAATGGTAAGTAAACGCAGTATTTACATATCTGCCACTGTGCAGGAGAATCCTTATAGGTGTTCGAGTGTTCGAACCGTAATGCGTGAGAAATGGTAAGTAAACCCCGTATTTACATATCTGCCACTGTGCAGGAGAATCCGTATAGGTGTTCGAGTGTTCGAACCGTAATGCGCAAGAAATGGTTAGTAAACCCCGTATTTACATATCTGCCACTGTGCAGGAGAATCCGTATAGGTGTTCGAGTGTTAGAACCATAATGCGCAAGAAATGGTATGGAAACCCCGTATTTACATATCTGCCACTGTGCAGGAGAATCCGTATAGGCGTTCGAGTGTTCGAACCGTAATGCGCAAGAAATGGTATGTAAACCCCGTATTTACATATCTGCCACAATGCAGGAGAATCCGTATTGGTGTTCGAGTGTTCGAACCGTATTGCGCAAGAAATGGTATGTAAACCCTGTATTTACATATCTGCCACTGTGCAGGAGAATCTGTATAGGTGTTCGAATGTTCGAACCGTAATGCGCAAGAAATGGTGTGGAAACCCCGTATTTACATATCTGCCACTGTGCAGGAGAATCCGTATAGGTGTACGAGTGTTCGAACCGTAATGCGTGAGAAATGGTAAGTAAACCCCGTATTTACGTATCTGCCACTGTGCAGGAGAATCCGTATAGGTGTTCGAGTGTTCGAACCGTAATGCGCAAGAAATGGTATGTAAATCCCGTATTTACATATCTGCCACTGTGCAGGAGAATCCGTATAGGTGTTCGAGTCTTCGAACCGTAATGCGCAAGAAATGGTATGGAAACCCCGTATTTACATATCTGCCACTGTGCAGGAGAATCCGTATAGGTGTTCGAGTGTTCGAACCGTAATGCGCAAGAAATGGTATGTAAACCCCGTATTTACATATCTGCCACTATGCAGGAGAATTCGTATAGGTGTTCGAGTGTTCAAACCATATTGCGCAAGAAATGGTATGTAAACCCCGTATTTACATATCTGCCACTGTGCAGGAGAATCCGTATAGGTGTTCGAGTGTTCGAACCGTATTGCGCAAGAAATGGTATTTAAACCCCGTATTTACATATCTGCCACTGTGCAGGATAATCTGTATAGGTGTTCGAGTGTTCGAACCGTAATGCGCAAGAAATGGTACGTAAACCCCGTATTTACATATCTGTCACTGTGCAGGAGAATCCGTATAGGTGTTCGAGTGTTCGAACCGTAATGCGCAAGAAATCGTATGGAAACCCCGTATTTACATATCTGCCACTGTGCAGGAGAATCCGTATAGGTGTTCGAGTGTTCGAACCGTAATGCGCAAGAAATCGTATGGAAACCCCGTATTTACATATCTGCCACTGTGCAGGAGAATCCGTATAGGTGTTCGAGTGTTCGAACCGTAATGCGCAAGAAATGGTATGTAAACCCCGTATTTACATATCTGCCACTGTGCAGGAGAATCCGTATAGGTGTTCGAGTGTTCGAACCGTATTGCGCAAGAAATGGTATTTAAACCCCGTATTTACATATCTGCCACTGTGCAGGATAATCTGTATAGGTGTTCGAGTGTTCGAACCGTAATGCGCAAGAAATGGTACGTAAACCCCGTATTTACATATCTGTCACTGTGCAGGAGAATCCGTATAGGTGTTCGAGTGTTCGAACCGTATTGCGCAAGAAATGGTATGTAAACTCCGTATTTACATATCTGCCACTGTGCAGGAGAATCCATATAGGTGTTCGAGTGTTCGAACCGTAATGCGCAAGAAATGGTATGTAAACCTCGTATTTACATATCTGCCACTCTGCAGGAGAATCCGTATAGGTGTTCGAGTGTTCGAACCGTATTGCGCAAGAAATGGTATGTAAACTCCGTATTTACATATCTGCCACTGTGCAGGAGAATCCGTATAGGTGTTCGAGTGTTCGAACCGTAATGCGTGAGAAATGGTAAGTAAACCCCGTATTTACGTATCTGCCACTGTGCAGGAGAATCCGTATAGGTGTTCGAGTGTTCGAACCGTAATGCGCAAGAAATGGTATGTAAACCCCGTATTTACATATCTGCCACTATGCAGGAGAATCCGTATTGGTGTTCGAGTGTTCGAACCGTATTGCGCAAGAAATGGTATGTAAACCCTGTATTTACATATCTGCCACTGTGCAGGAGAATCCGTATAGGTGTTCGAGTGTTCGAACCGTAATGCGCAAGAAATGGTGTGGAAACCCCGTATTTACATATCTGCCACTGTGCAGGAGAATCCGTATAGGTGTTCAAGTGTTCGAACCGTAATGCGTGAGAGATGGTAAGTAAACCCCGTATTTACGTATCTGCCACTGTGCAGGAGAATCCGTATAGGTGTTCGAGTGTTCGAACCGTAATGCGCAAGAAATGGTATGTAAACCCCGTATTTACATATCTGCCACTCTGCAGGAGAATCCGTATAGGTGTTCGAGTGTTCGAACCGTATTGCGCAAGAAATGGTATGGAAACCCCGTATTTACATATCTGCCACTGTGCAGGAGAATCCGTATAGGTGTTCGAGTGTTCGAACCGTAATGCGCAAGAAATGGTATGGAAACACCGTATTTACATATCTGCCACTGTGCAGGAGAATCCGTATAGGTGTTCGATTGTTCGAACAGTAATACGCAAGAAATGGTATGTAAACCCCGTATTTACATATCTGCCACTGTGCAAGAGAATCCGTATAGGTGTTCGAGTCTTCGAACCCTAATGCGTGAGAAATGGTAAGTAAACGCAGTATTTACATATCTGCCACTGTGCAGGAGAATCCGTATAGGTGTTCGAGTGTTCGAACCGTAATGCGTGAGAAATGGTAAGTAAACCCCGTATTTACATATCTGCCACTGTGCAGGAGAATCCGTATAGGTGTTCGAGTGTTCGAACCGTAATGCGCAAGAAATGGTTAGTAAACCCCGTATTTACATATCTGCCACTGTGCAGGAGAATCCGTATAGGTGTTCGAGTGTTAGAACCATAATGCGCAAGAAATGGTATGTAAACCCCGTATTTACATATCTGCCACAATGCAGGAGAATCCGTATTGGTGTTCGAGTGTTCGAACCGTATTGCGCAAGAAATGGTATGTAAACCCTGTATTTACATATCTGCCACTGTGCAGGAGAATCTGTATAGGTGTTCGAATGTTCGAACCGTAATGCGCAAGAAATGGTGTGGAAACCCCGTATTTACATATCTGCCACTGTGCAGGAGAATCCGTATAGGTGTACGAGTGTTCGAACCGTAATGCGTGAGAAATGGTAAGTAAACCCCGTATTTACGTATCTGCCACTGTGCAGGAGAATCCGTATAGGTGTTCGAGTGTTCGAACCGTAATGCGCAAGAAATGGTATGTAAATCCCGTATTTACATATCTGCCACTTTGCAGGAGAATCCGTATAGGTGTTCGAGTCTTCGAACCGTAATGCGCAAGAAATGGTATGGAAACCCCGTATTTACATATCTGCCACTGTGCAGGAGAATCCGTATAGGTGTTCGAGTGTTCGAACCGTAATGCGCAAGAAATGGTATGTAAACCCCGTATTTACATATTTGCCACTATGCAGGAGAATCCGTATAGGTGTTCGAGTGTTCAAACCATATTGCGCAAGAAATGGTATGTAAACCCCGTATTTACATATCTGCCACTGTGTAGGAGAATCCGTATAGGTGTTCGAGTGTTCGAACCGTAATGCGCAAGAAATGGTGTGGAAACCCCGTATTTACATATCTGCCACTGTGCAGGAGAATCCGTATAGGTGTTCGAGTGTTCGAACCGTAATGCGCAAGAAATCGTATGGAAAACCCGTATTTACATATCTGCCACTGTGCTGGAGAATCCGTATAGGTGTTCGAGTGTTCGAACCGTAATGCGCAAGAAATGGTATGTAAACCCCGTATTTACATATCTGCCACTGTGCAGGAGAATCCGTATAGGTGTTCGAGTGTTCGAACCGTATTGCGCAAGAAATGGTATTTAAACCCCGTATTTACATATCTGCCACTGTGCAGGATAATCTGTATAGGTGTTCGAGTGTTCGAACCGTAATGCGCAAGAAATGGTACGTAAACCCCGTATTTACATATCTGTCACTGTGCAGGAGAATCCGTATAGGTGTTCGAGTGTTCGAACCGTATTGCGCAAGAAATGGTATGTAAACTCCGTATTTACATATCTGCCACTGTGCAGGAGAATCCATATAGGTGTTCGAGTGTTCGAACCGTAATGCGCAAGAAATGGTATGTAAACCTCGTATTTACATATCTGCCACTCTGCAGGAGAATCCGTATAGGTGTTCGAGTGTTCGAACCGTATTGCGCAAGAAATGGTATGTAAACTCCGTATTTACATATCTGCCACTGTGCAGGAGAATCCGTATAGGTGTTTGAGTGTTCGAACCGTAATGCGCAAGAAATGGTATGGAAACCCCGTATTTACATATCTGCCACTGTGTAGGAGAATACGTATAGGTGTTCGAGTGTTCGAATTGTAATGCGAAGAAATGGTATGTAAACGCCGTATTTACATATCTGCCACTGTGCAAGAGAATCCGTATAGGTGTTCGAGTGTTCGAACCGTAATACGTGAGAAATGGTAAGTAAACGCCGCATTTACATATCTGCCACTGTGCAGGAGAATCCGTATAGGTGTTCGAGTGTTCGTACCCTAACGCGTGAGAAATGGTATGCAAACGCCGTATTTACATATCTGGCACAGTGCAGAAGAATCTGTATAGGTGTTCGAGTGTTCGAACCGTAATACGCAAGAAATGGTATGTAAACCCCGTATTTACATATCTGCCACTGTGCAAGAGAATTCGTATAGGTGTTCGAGTCTTCGAACCCTAATGCGTGAGAAATGGTAAGTAAACGCAGTATTTACATATCTGCCACTGTGCAGGAGAATCCGTATAGGTGTTCGAGTGTTCGAACCGTAATGCGTGAGAAATGGTAAGTAAACCCCGTATTTACGTATCTGCCACTGTGCAGGAGAATCCGTATAGGTGTTCGAGTGTTCGAACCGTAATGCGCAAGAAATGGTATGTAAACCCCGTATTTACATATCTGCCACTGTGCAGGAGAATCCGTATAGGTGTTCGAGTGTTAGAACCGTAATGCGCAAGAAATGGTATGGAAACCCCGTATTTACATATCTGCCACTGTGCAGGAGAATCTGTATAGGTGTTCGAGTGTTCGAACCGTAATGCGCAAGAAATGGTGTGGAAACCCCGTATTTACATATCTGCCACTGTGCAGGAGAATCCGTATAGGTGTTCGAGTGTTCGAACCGTAATGCGTGAGAAATGGTAAGTAAACCCCGTATTTACGTATCTGCCACTGTGCAGGAGAATCCGTATAGGTGTTCGAGTGTTCGAACCGTAACGCGCAAGAAATGGTGTGGAAACCCCGTATTTACATATCTGCCACTGTGCAGGAGAATCCGTATAGGTGTACGAGTGTTCGAACCGTAATGCGTGAGAAATGGTAAGTAAACCCCGTATTTACGTATCTGCCACTGTGCAGGAGAATCCGTATAGGTGTTCGAGTGTTCGAACCGTAATGCGCAAGAAATGGTATGTAAACCCCGTATTTACATATCTGCCACTGTGCAGGAGAATCCGTATAGGTGTTCGAGTGTTAGAACCATAATGCGCAAGAAATGGTATGGAAACCCCGTATTTACATATCTGCCACTGTGCAGGAGAATCCGTATAAGTGTTCGAGTGTTCGAACCGTAATGCGCAAGAAATGGTATGTAAACCCCGTATTTACATATCTGCCACTATGCTGCAGAATCCGTATTGGTGTTCGAGTGTTCGAACCGTATTGCGCAAGAAATGGTATGTAAACCCTGTATTTACATATCTGCCACTGTGCAGGAGAATCCGTATAGGTGTTCGAGTGTTCGAACCGTAATGCGCAAGAAATGGTGTGGAAACCCCGTATTTACATATCTGCCACTGTGCAGGAGAATCCGTATAGGTGTTCGATTGTTCGAACAGTAATACGCAAGAAATGGTATGTAAACCCCGTATTTACATATCTGCCACTGTGCAAGAGAATCCGTATAGGTGTTCGAGTCTTCGAACCCTAATGCGTGAGAAATGCTAAGTAAACGCAGTATTTACATATCTGCCACTGTGCAGGAGAATCCGTATAGGTGTTCGAGTGTTCGAACCGTAATGCGTGATAAATGGTAAGTAAACCCCGTATTTACGTATCTGCCACTGTGCAGGAGAATCCGTATAGGTGTTCGAGTGTTCGAACCGTAATGCGCAAGAAATGGTATGTAAACCCCGTACTTACATATCTGCCACTGTGCAGGAGAATCCGTATAGGTGTTCGAGTGTTAGAACCATAATGCGCAAGAAATGGTATGGAAACCCCGTATTTACATATCTGCCACTGTGCAGGAGAATCCGTATAAGTGTTCGAGTGTTCGAACCGTAATGCGCAAGAAATGGTATGTAAACCCCGTATTTACATATCTGCCACTATGCTGCAGAATCCGTATTGGTGTTCGAGTGTTCGAACCGTATTGCGCAAGAAATGGTATGTAAACCCTGTATTTACATATCTGCCACTGTGCAGGAGAATCCGTATAGGTGTTCGAGTGTTCGAACCGTAATGCGCAAGAAATGGTGTGGAAACCCCGTATTTACATATCTGCCACTGTGCAGGAGAATCCGTATAGGTGTTCGAGTGTTCGAACCGTAATGCGTGAGAAATGGTAAGTAAACCCCGTGTTTACGTATCTGCCACTGTGCAGGAGAATCCGTATAGGTGTTCGAGTGTTCGAACCGTAATGCGCAAGAAATGGTATGTAAACCCCGTATTTACATATCTGCCACTCTGCAGGAGAATCCGTATAGGTGTTCGAGTGTTCGAACCGTATTGCGCAAGAAATGGTATGGAAACCCCGTATTTACATATCTGCCACTGTGCAGGAGAATCCGTATAGGTGTTCGAGTGTTCGAACCGTAATGCGCAAGAAATGGTATGGAAACCCCGTATTTACATATCTGTCACTGTGCAGGAGAATCCGTACTGGTGTTCGAGTGTTCGAACCGTAATGCGCAAGAAATGGTATGTAAACCCCGTATTTACATATCTGCCACTATGCAGGAGTATCCGTATTGGTGTTCGAGTGTTCGAACCGTATTGCGCAAGAAATGGTATGTAAACCCTGTATTTACATATCTGCCACTGTGCAGGAGAATCCGTATAGGTGTTCGAGTGTTCGAACCGTAATGCGCAAGAAATGGTGTGGAAACCCCGTATTTACATATCTGCCACTGTGCAGGAAAATCCGTATAGGTGTTCGAGTGTTCGAACCGTAATGCGTGAGAAATGGTAAGTAAACCCCGTATTTACGTATCTGTCACTGTGCAGGAGAATCCGTATAGGTGTTCGAGTGTTCGAACCGTAATGCGCAAGAAATGGTATGTAAACCCCGTATTTACATATCTGCCACTCTGCAGGAGAATCCGTATAGGTGTTCGAGTGTTCGAACCGTATTGCGCAAGAAATGGTATGGAAACCCCGTATTTACATATCTGCCACTGTGCAGGAGAATCCGTATAGGTGTTCGAGTGTTCGAACCGTAATGCGCAAGAAATGGTATGTGAACCCCGTATTTACATATCTGCCACTATGCAGGAGAATCCGTATTGGTGTTCGAGTGTTCAAACCGTATTGCGCAAGAAATGGTATGTAAACCCTGTATTTACATATCTGCCACTGTGCAGGAGAATCCGTATAGGTGTTCGAGTGTTCGAACCGTAATGCGCAAGAAATGGTGTGGAAACCCCGTATTTACAAATCTGCCACTGTGCAGGAGAATCCGTATAGGTGTTCGAGTGTTCGAACCGTAATGCGTGAGAAATGGTAAGTAAACCCCGTATTTACGTATCTGCCACTGTGCAGGAGAATCCGTATAGGTGTTCGAGTGTTCGAACCGTAATGCGCAAGAAATTGTATGTAAACCCCGTATTTACATATCTGCCACTATGCAGGAGAATCCGTATAGGTGTTCGAGTGTTAGAACCATAATGCGCAAGAAATGGTATGGAAACCCCGTATTTACATATCTGCCACTGTGCAGGAGAATCCGTATAGGTGTTCGAGTGTTCGAACCGTAATGCGCAAGAAATGGTATGTAAACCCCGTATTTACATATCTGCCACTCTGCAGGAGAATCCGTATTGGTGTTCGAGTGTTCGAACCGTATTGCGCAAGAAATGGTATGTAAACCCTGTATTTACGTATCTGCCACTATGCAGGAGAATCCGTATAGGTGTTCGAGTGTTCGAACCGTAATGCGCAAGAAATGGTGTGGAAACCCCGTATTTACATATCTGCCACTATGCAGGAGAATCCGTATAGGTGTTCGAGTGTTCGAACCGTAATGCGTGAGAAATGGTAAGTAAACCCCGTATTTACGAATCTGCCACTGTGCCGGAGAATCCCTATAGGTGTTCGAGTGTTCGAACCGTAATGCGCAAGAAATGGTATGTAAACCCCGTATTTACATATCTGCCACTCTGCAGGAGAATCCGTATAGGTGTTCGAGTGTTCGAACCGTATTGCGCAAGAAATGGTATGGAAACCCCGTATTTACATATCTGCCACTGTGCAGGAGAATCCGTATAGGTGTTCGAGTGTTCGAACCGTAATGCGCAAGAAATGGTATGGAAACCCCGTATTTACATATCTGCCACTGTGCAGGAAAATCCGTACTTGTGTTCGAGTGTTCGAACCGTAATGCGCAAGAAATGGTATGTAAACCCCGTATTTACATATCTGCCACTATGCAGGAGAATCCGTATTGGTGTTCGAGTGTTCGAACCGTATTGCGCAAGAAATGGTATGTAAACCCTGTATTTACATATCTGCCACTGTGCAGGAGAATCCGTATAGGTGTTCGAGTGTTCGAACCGTAATGCGCAAGAATTGGTGTGGAAACCCCGTATTTACATATCTGCCACTGTGCAGGAGAATCCGTATAGGTGTTCGACTGTTCGAACCGTAATGCGCAAGAAATGGTATGGAAACACCGTATTTACATATCTGCCACTGTGCAGGAGAATCCGTATAGGTGTTCGATTGTTCGAACAGTAATACGCAAGAAATGGTATGTAAACCCCGTATTTACATATCTGCCACTGTGCAGGAGAATCCGTATAGGTGTTCGAGTGTTAGAACCATAATGCGCAAGAAATGGTATGGAAACCCCGTATTTACATATCTGCCACTGTGCAGGAGAATCCGTATAGGTGTTCGAGTGTTCGAACCGTAATGCGCAAGAAATGGTATGTAAACCCCGTATTTACATATCTGCCACTATGCAGGAGAATCCGTATTGGTGTTCGGGTGTTCGAACCGTATTGCGCAAGAAATGGTATGTAAACCCTGTATTTACATATCTGCCACTGTGCAGGAGAATCCGTATAGGTGTTCGAGTGTTCGAACCGTAATGCGCAAGAAATGGTGTGGAAACCCCGTATTTACATATCTGCCACTGTGCAGGAGAATCCGTATAGGTGTTCGAGTGTTCGAACCGTAATGCGTGAGAAATGGTAAGTAAACCCCGTGTTTACGTATCTGCCACTGTGTAGGAGAATCCGTATAGGTGTTCGAGTGTTCGAACCGTAATGCGCAAGAAATGGTATGTCAACCCCGTATTTACATATCTGCCACTCTGCAGGAGAATCCGTATAGGTGTTCGAGTGTTCGAACCGTATTGCGCTAGAAATGGTATGGAAACCCCGTATTTACATATCTGCCACTGTGCAGGAGAATCCGTATAGGTGTTCGAGTGTTCGAACCGTAATGCGCAAGAAATGGTATGGAAACCCCGTATTTACATATCTGTCACTGTGCAGGAGAATCCGTACTGGTGTTCGAGTGTTCGAACCGTAATGCGCAAGAAATGGTATGTAAACCCCGTATTTACATATCTGCCACTATGCAGGAGAATCCGTATTGGTGTTCGAGTGTTCGAAACGTATTGCGCAAGAAATGGTTTGTAAACCCTGTATTTACATATCTGCCACTGTGCAGGAGAATCCGTATAGGTGTTCGAGTGTTCGAACCGTAATGCGCAAGAAATGGTGTGGAAACCCCGTATTTACATATCTGCCACTGTGCAGGAGAATCCGTATAGGTGTTCGAGTGTTCGAACCGTAATGCGTGAGAAATGGTAAGTAAACCCCGTATTTACGTATCTGTCACTGTGCAGGAGAATCCGTATAGGTGTTCGAGTGTTCGAACCGTAATGCGCAAGAAATGGTATGTAAACCCCGTATTTACATATCTGCCACTCTGCAGGAGAATCCGTATAGGTGTTCGAGTGTTCGAACCGTATTGCGCAAGAAATGGTATGGAAACCCCGTATTTACATATCTGCCACTATGCAGGAGAATCCGTATAGGTGTTCGAGTGTTCGAACCGTAATGCGCAAGAAATGGTATGTAAACCCCGTATTTACATATCTGCCACTATGCAGGAGAATCCGTATTGGTGTTCGAGTGTTCAAACCGTATTGCGCAAGAAATGGTATGTAAACCCTGTATTTACATATCTGCCACTGTGCAGGAGAATCCGTATAGGTGTTCGAGTGTTCGAACCGTAATGCGCAAGAAATGTGTGGAAACCCCGTATTTACATATCTGCCACTGTGCAGGAGAATCCGTATAGGTGTTCGAGTGTTCGAACCGTAATGCGTGAGAAATGGTAAGTAAACCCCGTATTTACGTATCTGCCACTGTGCAGGAGAATCCGTATAGGTGTTCGAGTGTTCGAACCGTAATGCGCAAGAAATGGTATGTAAACCCCGTATTTACATATCTGCCACTGTGCAGGAGAATCCGTATAGGTGTTCGAGTGTTAGAACCATAATGCGCAAGAAATGGTATGGAAACCCCGTATTTACATATCTGCCACTGTGCAGGAGAATCCGTATAGGTGTTCGAGTGTTCGAACCGTAATGCGCAAGAAATGGTATGTAAACCCCGTATTTACATATCTGCCACTCTGCAGGAGAATCCGTATTGGTGTTCGAGTGTTCGAACCGTATTGCGCAAGAAATGGTATGTAAACCCTGTATTTACATATCTGCCACTGTGCAGGAGAATCCGTATAGGTGTTCGAGTGTTCGAACCGTAATGCGCAAGAAATGGTGTGGAAACCCCGTATTTACATATCTGCCACTATGCAGGAGAATCCGTATAGGTGTTCGAGTGTTCGAACCGTAATGCGTGAGAAATGGTAAGTAAACCCCGTATTTACGAATCTGCCACTGTGCCGGAGAATCCCTATAGGTGTTCGAGTGTTCGAACAGTAATGCGCAAGAAATGGTATGTAAACCCCGTATTTACATATCTGCCACTCTGCAGGAGAATCCGTATAGGTGTTCGAGTGTTCGAACCGTATTGCGCAAGAAATGGTATGGAAACCCCGTATTTACATATCTGCCACTGTGCAGGAGAATCCGTATAGGTGTTCGAGTGTTCGAACCGTAATGCGCAAGAAATGGTATGTAAACCGCGTATTTACATATCTGCCACTGTGCAGGAGAATCCGTACTGGTGTTCGAGTGTTCGAACCGTAATGCGCAAGAAATGGTATGTAAACCCCGTATTTACATATCTGCCACTATGCAGGAGAATCCGTATTGGTGTTCGAGTGTTCGAACCGTATTGCGCAAGAAATGGTATGTAAACCCTGTATTTACATATCTGCCACTGTGCAGGAGAATCCGTATAGGTGTTCGAGTGTTCGAACCGTAATGCGTGAGAAATGGTAAGTAAACCCCGTATTTACATATCTGCCACTGTGCAGGAGAATCCGTATAGGTGTTCGAGTGTTCGAACCGTAATGCATGAGAAATGGTAAGTAAACCCCGTATTTACGTATCTGCCACTGTGCAGGAGAATCCGTATAGGTGTTCGAGTGTTCGAACCGTAATGCGCAAGAAATGGTATGTAAACCCCGTATTTACATATCTGCCACTCTGCAGGAGAATCCGTATAGGTGTTCGAGTGTTCGAACCGTATTGCGCAAGAAATGGTATGGAAACCCCGTATTTACATATCTGCCACTGTACAGGAGAATCCGTATAGGTGTTCGAGTGTTCGAAACGTAATGCGCAAGAAATGGTATGGAAACCCCGTATTTACATATCTGCCATTGTGCAGGAGAATCCGTACTGGTGTTCGAGTGTTCGAACCGTAATGCGCAAGAAATGGTATGTAAATCCCGTATTTACATATCTGCCACTATGCAGGAGAATCCGTGCAGGTGTTCGAGTGTTCGAACCGTATTGCGCAAGAAATGGTATGTAAAACCCGTATTTACATATCTGCCACTGTGCAGGAGAATCCGTATAGGTGTTCGAGTGTTCGAACCGTAATGCGCTAGAAATGGTGTGGAAACCCCGTATTTACATATCTGCCACTGTGCTGGAGAATCCGTATAGGTGTTCGAGTGTTCGAACCGTAATGCGTGAGAAATGGTAAGCAAACCCCGTATTTACGTATCTGCCACTGTGCAGGAGAATCCGTATAGGTGTTCGAGTGTTCGAACCGTAATGCGCAAGAAATGGTATGTAAACCCCGTATTTACATATCTGCCACTCTGCAGGAGAATCCGTATAGGTGTTCGAGTGTTCGAACCGTATTGCGCAAGAAATGGTATGGAAACCCCGTATTTACATATCTGCCACTGTGCAGGAGAATCCGTATAGGTGTTCGAGTGTTCGAACCGTAATGCGCAAGAAATGGTATGGAAACCTCGTATTTACATATCTGCCACTGTGCAGGAGAATCCGTACTGGTGTTCGAGTGTTCGAACCGTAATGCGCAAGAAATGGTATGTAAACCCCGTATTTACATATCTGCCACTATGCAGGAGAATCGGTATTGGTGTTCGAGTGTTCGAACCGTATTGCGCAAGAAATGGTATGTAAACCCTGTATTTACATATCTGCCACTGTGCAGGAGAATCCGTATAGGTGTTCGAGTGTTCGAACCGTAATGCGCAAGAAATGGTGTGGAAACCCCGTATTTACATATCTGCCACTGTGCAGGAGAATCCGTATAGGTGTTCGAGTGTTCGAACCGTAATGCGTGAGAAATGGTAAGTAAACCCCGTATTTACGTATCTGCCACTGTGCAGGAGAATCCGTATAGGTGTTCGATTGTTCGAACCGTAATGCGCAAGAAATGGTATGTAAACCCCGTATTTACATATCTGCCACTCTGCAGGAGAATCCGTATAGGTGTTCGAGTGTTCGAACCGTATTGCGCAAGAAATGGTATGGAAATCCCGTATTTACATATCTGCCACTGTGCAGGAGAATCCGTATAGGTGTTCGAGTGTTCGAACCGTAATGCGCAAGAAATGGTATGGAAACCCCGTATTTACATATCTGCCACTGTGCAGGAGAATCCGTACTGGTGTTCGAGTGTTCGAACCGTAATGCGCAAGAAATGGTATGTAAACCCCGTATTTACATATCTGCCACTATGCAGGAGAATCCGTATTGGTGTTCGAGTGTTCGAACCGTATTGTGCAAGAAATGGTATGTAAACCCTGTATTTACATATCTGCCACTGTGCAGGAGAATCCGTATAGGTGTTCGAGTGTTCGAACCGTAATGCGCAAGAAATGGTGTGGAAACCCCGTATTTACATATCTGCCACTGTGCAGGAGAATCCGTATAGGTGTTCGAGTGTTCGAACCGTAATGCGTGAGAAATGGTAAGTAAACCCCGTATTTACGTATCTGCCACTGTGCAGGAGAATCCGTATAGGTGTTCGAGTGTTCGAACCGTACTGCGCAAGAAATGGTATGTAAACCCCGTATTTACATATCTGCCACTCTGCAGGAGAATCCGTATAGGTGTTCGAGTGTTCGAACCGTATTGCGCAAGAAATGGTATGAAAACCCCGTATTTACATATCTGCCACTGTGTAGGAGAATCCGTATAGGTGTTCGAGTGTTCGAACCGTAATGCGCAAGAAATGGTATGGAAACCCCGTATTTACATATCTGCCACTGTGCAGGAGAATCCGTACTGGTGTTCGAGTGTTCGAACCGTAATGCGCAAGAAATGGTATGTAAATCCCGTATTTACATATCTGCCACTATGCAGGAGAATCCGTGTAGGTGTTCGAGTGTTCGAACCGTATTGCGCAAGAAATGGTATGTAAAACCTGTATTTACATATCTGCCACTGTGCAGGAGAATCCATATTGGTGTTCGAGTGTTCGAACCGTAATGCGCTAGAAATGGTGTGGAAACCCCGTATTTACATATCTGCCACTGTGTTGGAGAATCCGTATAGGTGTTCGAGTGTTCGAACCGTAATGCATGAGAAATGGTAAGTAAACCCCGTATTTACGTATCTGCCACTGTGCAGGAGAATCCGTATAGGTGTTCGAGTGTTCGAACCGTAATGCGCAAGAAATGGTATGTAAATCCCGTATTTACATATCTGCCACTGTGCAGGAGAATCCGTATAGGTGTTCGAGTGTTCGAACCGTAATGCGCAAGAAATGGTATGGAAACCCCGTATTTACATATCTGCCACTGTGCAGGAGAATCCGTATAGGTGTTCGAGTGTTCGAACCGTAATGCGCAAGAAATGGTATGTAAACCCCGTATTTACATATCTGCCACTATGTAGGATAATCCGTATAGGTGTTCGAGTGTTCAAACCATATTGCGCAAGAAATAGTATGTAAACCCCGTATTTACATATCTGCCACTGTGCAGGAGAATCCGTATAGGTGTTCGAGTGTTCGAACCGTAATGCGCAAGAAATGGTGTGGAAACCCCGTATTTACATATCTGCCACTGTGCAGGAGAATCCGTATAGGTGTTCGAGTGTTCGAACTGTAATGCGTGAGAAATGGTAAGTAAACCCCGTATTTACGTATCTGCCACTGTGCAGGAGAATCCGTATAAGTGTTCGAGTGTTCGAACCGTAATGCGCAAGAAATGGTATGTAAACCCCGTATTTACATATTTGCCACTCTGCAGGAGAATCCGTATAGGTGTTCGAGTGTTCGAACCGTATTACGCAAGAAATGGTATGGAAACCCCGTATTTACATATCTGCCACTGTGCAGGAGAATCCGTATAGGTGTTCGAGTGTTCGAACCGTAATGCGCAAGAAATGGTATGGAAACCCCGTATTTACATATCTGCCACTGTGCAGGAGAATCCGTACTGTGTTCGAGTGTTCGAACCGTAATGCGCAAGAAATGGTATGTAAACCCCGTATTTACATATCTGCCACTATGCAGGAGAATCCGTATTGGTGTTCGAGTTTTCGAACCGTATTGCGCAAGAAATGGTATGTAAACCCTGTATTTACATATCTGCCACTGTGCAGGAGAATCCGTATAGGTGTTCGAGTGTTCCAACCGTAATGCGCAAGAAATGGTGTGGAAACCCCGTATTTACATATCTGCCACTGTGCAGGAGAATCCGTATAGGTGTTCGAGTGTTCGAACCGTAATGCGTGAGAAATGGTAAGTAAACCCCGTATTTACGTATCTGCCACTGTGCAGGAGAATCCGTATAGGTGTTCGAGTGTTCGAACCGTAATGCGCAAGAAATGGTATGTAAACCCCGTATTTACATATCTGCCACTCTGCAGGAGAATCCGTATAGGTGTTCGAGTGTTCGAACCGTATTGCGCAAGAAATGGTATGGAAACCCCGTATTTTCATATCTGCCACTGTGTAGGAGAATCCGTATAGGTGTTCGAGTGTTCGAACCGTAATGCGCAAGAAATGGTATGGAAACCCCGTATTTACATATCTGCCACTGTGCAGGAGAATCCGTACTGGTGTTCGAGTGTTCGAACCGTAATGCGCAAGAAATGGTATGTAAATCCCGTATTTACATATCTGCCACTATGCAGGAGAATCCGTGTAGGTGTTCGAGTGTTCGAACCGTATTGCGCAAGAAATGGTATGTAAAACCCGTATTTACATATCTGCCACTGTGCAGGAGAATCCGTATAGGTGTTCGAGTGTTCGAACCGTAATGCGCTAGAAATGGTGTGGAAACCCCGTATTTACATATCTGCCACTGTGCTGGAGAATCCGTATAGGTGTTCGAGTGTTCGAACCGTAATGCGTGAGAAATGGTAAGTAATCCCCGTATTTACGTATCTGCCACTGTGCAGGAGAATCCGTATGGGTGTTCGAGTGTTCGAACCGTAATGCGCAAGAAATGGTATGTAAATCCCGTATTTACATATCTGCCACTGTGCAGGAGAATCCGTATAGGTGTTCGAGTGTTCGAACCGTAACGCGCAAGAAATGGTATGGAAACCCCGTATTTACATATCTGCCACTGTGCAGGAGAATCCGTATAGGTGTTCGAGTGTTCGAACCGTAATGCGCAAGAAATGGTATGTAAACCCCGTATTTACACATCTGCCACCATGCAGGAGAATCCGTATAGGTGTTCGAGTGTTCAAACCATATTGCGCAAGAAATGGTATGTAAACCCCGTATTTACATATCTGCCACTGTGCAAGAGAATCCGTATAGGTGTTCGAGTGTTCGAACCGTAATGCGCAAGAAATGGTGTGGAAACCCCGTATTTACATATCTGCCACTGTGCAGGAGAATCCGTATAGGTGTTCGAGTGTTCGAACCGTAATGCGTGAGAAATGGTAAGCAAACCCCGTATTTACGTATCTGCCACTGTGCAGGAGTATCCGTATAGGTGTTCGAGTGTTCGAACCGTAATGCGCAAGAAATGGTATGTAAACCCCGTATTTACATATCTGCCACTCTGCAGGAGAATCCGTATAGGTGTTCGAGTGTTCGAACCGTATTGCGCAAGAAATGGTATGGAAACCCCGTATTTACATATCTGCCACTGTGCAGGAGAATCCGTATAGGTGTTCGAGTGTTCGAACCGTAATGCGCAAGAAATGGTACGAAAACCCCGTATTTACATATCTGCCACTGTGCAGGAGAATCCGTACTGGTGTTCGAGTGTTCGAACCGTAATGCGCAAGAAATGGTATGTAAACCCCGTATTTACATATCTGCCACTCTGCAGGAGAATCCGTATTGGTGTTCGAGTGTTCGAACCGTATTGCGCAAGAAATGGTATGTAAACCCTGTATTTACATATCTGCCACTGTGCAGGAGAATCCGTATAGGTGTTCGAGTGTTCGAACCGTAATGCGGAAGAAATGGTGTGGAAACCCCGTATTTACATATCTGCCACTGTGCAGGAGAATCCGTATAGGTGTTCGAGTGTTCGAACCGTAATGCGTGAGAAATGGTAAGTAAACCCCGTATTTACGTATCTGCCACTGTGCAGGAGAATCCGTATAAATGTTCGAGTGTTCGAACCCTAATGCGCAAGAAATGGTATGTAAACCCCGTATTTACATATCAGCCACTGTGCAGGAGAATCCGTATAGGTGTTCGAGTGTTCGAACCGTATTGCGCAAGAAATGGTATGGAAACCCCGTATTTACATATCTGCCACTGTGTAGGAGAATCCGTATAGGTGTTCGAGTGTTCGAACCGTAATGCGCAAGAAATGGTATGGAAACCCCGTATTTACATATCTGCCACTGTGCAGGAGAATCCGTACTGGTGTTCGAGTGTTAGAACCGTAATGCGCAAGAAATGGTATGTAAATCCCGTATTTACATATCTGCCACTATGCAGGAGAATCCGTGTAGGTGTTCGAGTGTTCGAACCGTATTGCGCAAGAAATGGTATGTAAAACCCGTATTTACATATCTGCCACTGTGCAGGAGAATCCGTATAGGTGTTCGAGTGTTCGAACCGTAATGCGCTAGAAATGGTGTGGAAACCCCGTATTTACATATCTGCCACTGTGCTGGAGAATACGTATAGGTGTTCGAGTGTTCGAGCCGTAATGCGTGAGAAATGGTAAGTAAACCCCGTATTTACGTATCTGCCACTGTGCAGGAGAATCCGTATAGGTGTTCGAGTGTTCGAACCGTAATGCGCAAAAAATGGTATGTAAACCCCGTATTTACATATCTGCCACTATGCAGGAGAATCCGTATAGGTGTTCGAGTGTTCAAACCATATTGCGCAAGAAATAGTATGTAAACCCCGTATTTACATATCTGCCACTGTGCAGGAGAATCCGTATAGGTGTTCGAGTGTTCGAACCGTAATGCGCAAGAAATGGTGTGGAAACCCCGTATTTACATATCTGCCACTGTGCAGGAGAATCCGTATAGGTGTTCGAGTGTTCAAACCGTAATGCGTGAGAAATTGTAAGTAAACCCCGTATTTACGTATCTGCCACTGTGTAGGAGAATCCGTATAGGTGTTCGAGTGTTCGAACCGTAATGCGCAAGAAATGGTATGTAAACCCCGTATTTACATATCTGCCACTCTGCAGGAGAATCCGTATAGGTGTTCGAGTGTTCGAACCGTAATGCGCAAGAAATGGTGTGGAAACCCCGTATTTACATATCTGCCACTGTGTAGGAGAATCCGTATAGGTGTTCGAGTGTTCGAACCGTAATGCGTGAGAAATGGTAAGTAAACACCGTATTTACGTATCTGCCACTGTGCAGGAGAATCCGTATAGGTGTTCGAGTTTTCGAACCGTAATGCGCAAGAAATGGTATGTAAACCCCGTATTTACATATCTGCCACTGTACAGGAGAATCCGTATAGGTGTTCGAGTGTTCGAACCGTAATGCGCAAGAAATGGTATGGAAACCCCGTATTTACATATCTACCACTGTGCAGGAGAATCCGTACTGGTGTTCGAGTGTTCGAACCGTAATGCGCAAGAAATGGTATGTAAATCCCGTATTTACATATCTGCCACTATGCAGGAGAATCCGTGTAGGTGTTCGAGTGTTCGAACCGTATTGCGCAAGAAATGGTGTTTAAACCCCGTATTTACATATCTGCCACTGTGCAGGAGAATCCGCATAGGTGTTCGAGTGTTCGAACCGTAATGCGCAAGAAATGGTATGTAAACCCCGTATTTACATATCTGCCACTCTGCAGGAGAATCCGTATAGGTGTTCGAGTCATCGAACCCTAATGCGTGAGAAATGGTAAGTAAACGCAGTATTTACATATCTGCCACTGTGCAGGAGAATCCGTATAGGTGTTCGAGTCTTCGAACCGTAATGCGTGAGAAATGGTAAGTAAACCCCGTATTTACGTATCTGCCACTGTGCAGGAGAATCCGTATAGGTGTTCGAGTGTTCGAACCGTAATGCGCAAGAAATGGTATGTAAACCCCATATTTACATATCTGCCACTGTGGAGGAGAATCCGTATAGGTGTTCGTGTGTTAGAACCATAATGCGCAAGAAATGATATGGAAACCCCGTATTTACATATCTGCCACTGTGCAGGAGAATCCGTATAGGTGTTCGAGTGTTCGAACCGTAATGCGCAAGAAATGGTATGTAAACCCCGTATTTACATATCTGCCACTATGCAGGAGAATCCGTATTGGTGTTCGAGTGTTCGAACCGTATTGCGCAAGAAATGGTATGTAAACCCTGTATTTACATATCTGCCACTGTGCAGGAGAATCCGTATAGGTGTTCGAGTGTTCGAACCGTAATGCGCAAGAAATGGTGTGGAAACCCCGTATTTACATATCTGCCACTGTGCAGGAGAATCCGTATAGTTGTTCAAGTGTTCGAACCGTAATGCGTGAGAAATGGTAAGTAAACCCCGTATTTACGTATCTGCCACTGTGCAGGAGAATCCGTATAGGTGTTCGAGTGTTCGAACCGTAATGCGCAAGAAATGGTATGTAAACCCCGTATTTACATATCTGCCACTGTGCAGGAGAATCCGTATAGGTGTTCGAGTGTTAGAACCATAATGCGCAAGAAATGATATGGAAACCCCGTATTTACATATCTGCCACTGTGTAGGAGAATCCGTATAGGTGTTCGAGTGTTCGAACCGTAATGCGCAAGAAATGGTATGTAAACCCCGTATTTACATATCTGCCACTATGCAGGAGAATCCATATTGGTGTTCGAGTGTTCGAACCGTATTGCGCAAGAAATGGTATGTAAACCCTGTATTTACATATCTGCCACTGTGCAGGAGAATCCGTATAGGTGTTCGAGTGTCCGAACCGTAATGCGCAAGAAATGGTGTGGAAACCCCGTATTTACATATCTGCCACTGTGCAGGAGAATCCGTATAGGTGTTCGAGTGTTCGAACCGTAATGCGCGAGAAATGGTAAGTAAACCCCGTATTTACGTATCTGCCACTGTGCAGGAGAATCCGTATAGGTGTTTGAGTGTTCGAACCGTAATGCGCAAGAAATGGTATGTAAACCCCGTATTTACATATCTGCCACTCTGCAGGAGAATCCGTATAGGTGTTCGAGTGTTCGAACCGTATTGCGCAAGAAATGGTATGGAAACCCCGTATTTACATATCTGCCACTGTGCAGGAGAATCCGTATAGGTGTTCGAGTGTTCGAACCGTAATGCGCAAGAAATGGTTTGGAAACCCCGTATTTACATATCTGCCACTGTGCAGGAGAATCCGTACTGGTGTTCGAGTGTTCGAACCGTAATGCGCAAGAAATGGTATGTAAATCCCGTATTTACATATCTGCCACTATGCAGGAGAATCCGTGTATGTGTTCGAGTGTTCGAACCGTATTGCGCAAGAAATGGTATGTAAAACCCGTATTTACATATCTACCACTGTGCAGGAGAATCCGTATAGGCGTTCGAGTGTTCGAACCGTAATGTGCTAGAAATGGTGTGGAAACCCCGTATTTGCATATCTGCCACTGTGCAGGAGAATCCGTATAGGTGTTCGAGTGTTCGAACCGTAATGCGTGAAAAATGGTAAGTAAACCCCGTATTTACATATCTGCCACTGTGCAGGAGAATCCGTATAGGTGTTCGAGTCTTTGAACCGTAATGCGCAAGAAATGGTATGGAAACCCCGTATTTACATATCTGCCACTGTGCAGGAGAATCCGTATAGGTGTTCGAGTGTTCGAACCGTAATGCGCAAGAAATGGTATGTAAACCCCGTATTTACATATCTGCCACTATGGAGGAGAATCCGTATAGGTGTTCGAGTGTTCAAACCATATTGCGCAAGAAATGGTATGTAAACCCCGTATTTACATATCTGCCACTGTGCAGGAGAATCCGTATAGGTGTTCGAGTGTTCGAACCGTAATGCGCAAGAAATGGTGTGGAAACCCCGTATTTACATATCTGCCACTGTGTAGGAGAATCCGTATAGGTATTCGAGTGTTCGAACCGTAATGCGCAAGAAATGGTATGGAAACCCCGTATTTACATATCTGCCACTGTGCAGGAGAATCCGTATAGGTGTTCGAGTGTTCGAACCGTAATGCGCAAGAAATGGTATGTAAACCCCGTATTTACATATCTGCCACTGTGCAGGAGAATCCGTATAGGTGTTCGAGTGTTCGAACCGTATTGCGCAAGAAATGGTATTTAAACCCCGTATTTACATTTCTGCCACTGTGCAGGATAATCGGTATAGGTGTTCGAGTGTTCGAACCGTAATGCGCAAGAAATGGTATGTAAACCCCGTATTTACATATCTGTCACTGTGCAGGAGAATCCGTATAGGTGTTCGAGTGTTCGAACCGTATTGCGCAAGAAATGGTATGTAAACTCCGTATTTACATATCTGCCACTGTGCAGGAGACTCCGTATAGGTGTTCGAGTGTTCGAACCGTAATGCGCAAGAAATGGTGTGGAAACCTCGTATTTACATATCTGCCACTATGCAGGAGAATCCGTATAGGTGTTCGAGTGTTCGAACCGTATTGCGCAAGAAATGGTGTGGAAACCCCGTATTTACATATCTGCCACTGTGCAGGAGAATCCGTATAGGTGTTCGAGTGTTCGAATTGTAATGCGAAGAAATGGTATGTAAACGCCGTATTTACATATCTGCCACTGTGCAAGAGAATCCGTATAGGTGTTCGAGTGTTCGAACCGTAATACGTGAGAAATGGTAAGTAAACGCCGCATTTACATATCTGCCACTGTGCAGGAGAATCCGTCTAGGTGTTCGAGTGTTCGAACCCTAACACGTGAGAAATGGTATGCAAACGCCGTATTTACATATCTGGCACTGTGCAGAAGAATCTGTATAGGTGTTCGAGTGTTCGAACCGTAATACGCAAGAAATGGTAAGTAAACCCCGTATTTACATATCTGCCACTGTGCAAGAGAATCCGTATAGGTGTTCGAGTCTTCGAACCCTAATGCGTGAGAAATGGTAAGTAAACGCAGTATTTACATATCTGCCACTGTGCAGGAGAATCCGTATAGGTGTTCGAGTGTTCGAACCGTAATGCGTGAGAAATGGTAAGTAAACCCCGTATTTACGTATCTGCCACTGTGCAGGAGAATCCGTATAGGTGTTCGAGTGTTCGAACCGTAATGCGCAAGAAATGGTATGTAAACCCCGTATTTACATATCTGCCACTGTGCTGGAGAATCCGTATAGGTGTTCGAGTGTTAGAACCGTAATGCGCAAGAAATGGTATGGAAACGCCGTATTTACATATCTGCCACTGTACAGGAGAATCCGTATAGGTGTTCGAGTGTTCGAACCGTAATGCGCAAGAAATGGTATGTAAACCTCGTATTTACATATCTGCCACTCTACAGGAGAATCCGTATAGGTGTTCGAGTGTTCGAACCGTATTGCGCAAGAAATGGTATGTAAACTCCGTATTTACATATCTGCCACTGTGCAGGAGAATCCGTATAGGTGTTCGAGTGTTCGAACCGTAATGCGCAAGAAATGGTATGTAAACCCCGTATTTACATATCTGCCACTGTGCAGGAGAATCCGTATAGGTGTTCGAGTGTTAGAACCGTAATGCGCAAGAAATGGTATGGAAACCCCGTATTTACATATCTGCCTCTGTGCAGGAGAATCCGTATAGGTGTTCGAGTGTTCGAACCGTAATGCGCAAGAAATGGTATGTAAACCCCGTATTTACATATCTGTCACTGTGCAGGAGAATCCGTATAGGTGTTCGAGTGTTCGAACCGTATTGCGCAAGAAATGGTATGTAAACTCCGTATTTACATATCTGCCACTGTGCAGGAGAATCCGTATAGGTGTTCGAGTGTTCGAACCGTAATGCGCAAGAAATGGTGTGGAAACCCCGTATTTACATATCTGCCACTGTGCAGGAGAATCCGTATAGGTGTTCGAGTGTTCGAACCGTATTGCGCAAGAAATGGTATGGAAACCCCGTATTTACATATCTGCCACTGTGCAGGAGAATCCGTATAGGTGTTCGAGTGTTCGAATTGTAATGCGAAGAAATGGTATGTAAACGCCGTATTTACATATCTGCCACTGTGCAAGAGAATCCGTATAGGTGTTCGAGTGTTCGAACCGTAATACGTGAGAAATGGTAAGTAAACGCCGCATTTACATATCTGCCACTGTGCAGGAGAATCCGTCTAGGTGTTCGAGTGTTCGAACCCTAACACGTGAGAAATGGTATGCAAACGCCGTATTTACATATCTGGCACTGTGCAGAAGAATCTGTATAGGTGTTCGAGTGTTCGAACCGTAATACGCAAAAAATGGTATGTAAACCCCGTATTTACATATCTGCCACTGTGCAAGAGAATCCGTATAGGTGTTCGAGTCTTCGAACCCTAATGCGTGAGAAATGGTAAGTAAACGCAGTATTTACATATCTGCCACTGTGCAGGAGAATCCGTATAGGTGTTCGAGTGTTCGAACCGTAATGCGTGAGAAATGGTAAGTAAACCCCGAATTTACGTATCTGCCACTGTGCAGGAGAATCCGTATAGGTGTTCGAGTGTTCGAACCGTAATGCGCAAGAAATGGTATGTAAACCCCGTATTTACATATCTGCCACTGTGCTGGAGAATCCGTATAGGTGTTCGAGTGTTAGAACCGTAATGCGCAAGAAATGGTATGGAAACCCCGTATTTACATATCTGCCACTGTGCAGGAGAATCCGTATAGGTGTTCGAGTGTTCGAACCGTAATGCGCAAGAAATGGTATGTAAACCCCGTATTTACATATCTGCCACTGTGCAGGAGAATCCGTATAGGTGTTCGAGTGTTCGAACCGTATTGCGCAAGAAATGGTATTTAAACCCCGTATTTACATATCTGCTACAGTGCAGGATAATCTGTATAGGTGTTCTAGTGTTCGAACCGTAATGCGCAAGAAATGGTATGTAAACCCCGTATTTACATATCTGTCACTGTGTCGGAGAATCCGTATAGGTGTTCGAGTGTTCGAACCGTATTGCGCAAGAAATGGTATTTAAACCCCGTATTTACATATCTGCCACAGTGCAGGATAATCTGTATAGGTGTTCGAGTGTTCGAACCGTAATGCGCAAGAAAAGGTATGTAAACCTCGTATTTACATATCTGCCACTCTGCAGGAGAATCCGTATAGGTGTTCGAGTGTTCGAACCGTATTGCGCAAAAAATGGTATGTAAACTCCGTATTTACATATCTGCCACTGTGCAGGAGAATCCGTATAGGTGTTCGAGTGTTCGAACCGTAATGCGCAAGAAATGGTATGTAAACCCCGTATTTACATATCTGCCACTGTGCAGGAGAATCCGTATAGGTGTTCGAGCGTTCGAACCGTATTGCGCAAGAAATGGTATTTAAACCCCGTATTTACATATCTGCCACTGTGCAGGAGAATCCGTATAGGTGTTCGAGTGTTCGAACCGTAATGCGCAAGAAATGGTATGGAAACCCCGTATTTACATATCTGCCACTGTGCAGGAGAATCCGTATAGGTGTTCGAGTGTTCGAATTGTAATGCGAAGAAATGGTATGTAAACGCCGTATTTACATATCTGCCACTGTGCAAGAGAATCCGTATAGGTGTTCGAGTGTTCGAACCGTAATACGTGAGAAATGGTAAGTGAACGCCGCATTTACATATCTGCCACTGTGCAGAAGAATCCGTCTAGGTGTTCGAGTGTTCGAACCCTAACGCGTGAGAAATGGTATGCAAACGCCGTATTTACATATCTGGCACTGTGTAGAAGAATCTGTATAGGTGTTCGAGTGTTCGAACCGTAATACGCAAGAAATGGTATGTAAACCCCGTATTTACATATCTGCCACTGTGCAAGAGAATCCGTATAGGTGTTCGAGTCTTCGAACCCTAATGCGTGAGAAATGGTAAGTAAACGCAGTATTTACATATCTGCCACTGTGCAGGAGAATCCGTATAGGTGTTTGAGTGTTCGAACCGTAATGCGTGAGAAATGGTAAGTAAACCCCGTATTTACGTATCTGCCACTGTGCAGGAGAATCCGTATAGGTGTTCGAGTGTTCGAACTGTAATGCCCAACAAATGGTATGTAAACCCCGTATTTACATATCTGCCACTGTGCAGGAGAATCCGTATAGGTGTTCGAGTGTTAGAACCGTAATGCGCAAGAAATGGTATGGAAACCCCGTATTTACATATCTGCCACTGTGCAGGAGAATCCGTATAGGTGTTCGAGTGTTCGAAACGTAATGCGCAAGAAATGGTATGTAAACCCCGTATTTACATATCTGCCACTGTGCTGGAGAATCCGTATAGGTGTTCGAGTGTTCGAACCGTATTGCGCAAGAAATGGTGTTTAAACCCCGTATTTACATATCTGCCACTGTGCAGGATAATCTGTATAGGTGTTCGAGTGTTCGAACCGTAATGCGCAAGAAATGGTATGTAAACCCCGTATTTACATATCTGTCACTGTGCAGGAGAATCCGTATAGGTGTTTGAGTGTTCGAACCGTATTGCGCAAGAAATGGTATGTAAACTCCGTATTTACATATCTGCCACTGTGCAGGAGAATCCGTATAGGTGTTCGAGTGTTCGAACCGTAATGCGCAAGAAATGGTATGTAAACCTCGTATTTACATATCTGCCACTCTGCAGGAGAATCCGTATAGGTGTTCGAGTGTTCGAACCGTATTGCGCAAGAAATGGTATGTAAACTCCGTATTTACATATCTGCCACTATGCAGGAGAATCCGTATAGGTGTTCGAGTGTTCGAACCGTAATGCGCAAGAAATGGTATGTAAACCCCGTATTTACATATCTGCCACTGTGCAGGAGAATCCGTATAGGTGTTCGAGTGTTAGAACCGTAATGCGCAAGAAATGGTATGGAAACCCCGTATTTACATATCTGCCTCTGTGCAGGAGAATCCGTATAGGTGTTCGAGTGTTCGAACCGTAATGTGCAAGAAATGGTATGTAAACCCCGTATTTACATATCTGCCACTGTGCAGGAGAATCCGTATAGGTGTTCGAGTGTTCGAACCGTATTGCGCAAGAAATGGTATTTAAACCCCGTATTTGCATATCTGCCACTGTGCAGGATAATCTGTATAGATGTTCGAGTGTTCGAACCGTAATGCGCAAGAAATGGTATGTAAACCCCGTATTTACATATCTGTCACTGTGCAAGAGAATCCGTATAGGTGTTCGAGTGTTCGAACCGTAATACGCAAGAAATGGTATGTAAACCCCGTATTTACATATCTGCCACTGTGCAAGAGAATCCGTATAGGTGTTCGAGTCTTCGAACCCTAATGCGTGAGAAATGGTAAGTAAACGCAGTATTTACATATCTGCCACTGTGCAGGAGAATCCGTATAGGTGTTCGAGTGTTCGAACCGTAATGCGTGAGAAATGGTAAGTAGACCCCGTATTTACGTATCTGCCACTGTGCAGGAGAATCCGTATAGGTGTTCGAGTGTTCGAACCGTAATGCGCAAGAAATGGTATGTAAACCCCGTATTTACATATCTGCCACTGTGCAGGAGAATCCGCATAGGTGTTCGAGTGTTCGAACCGTAATGCGCAAGAAATGGTATGTAAACCCCGTATTTACATATCTGCCACTGTGCAGGAGAATCCGTATAGGTGTTCGAGTGTTCGAACCGTATTGCGCAAGAAATGGTATTTAAACCCCGTATTTGCATATCTGCCACTGTGCAGGATAATCTGTATAGATGTTCGAGTGTTTGAACCGTAATGCGCAAGAAATGGTATGTAAACCCCGTATTTACATATCTGTCACTGTGCAGGAGAATCCGTATAGGTGTTCGAGTGTTCGAACCGTATTGCGCAAGAAATGGTATGTAAACTCCGTATTTACATATCTGCCACTGTGCAGGAGAATCGGTATAGGTGTTCGAGTGTTCGAACCGTAATGCGCAAGAAATGGTATGTAAACCTCGTATTTACATATCTGCCACTCTGCAGGAGAATCCGTATAGGTGTTCGAGTGTTCGAACCGTATTGCGCAAGAAATGGTATGTAAACTCCGTATTTACATATCTGCCACTGTGCAGGAGAATCCGTATAGGTGTTCGAGTGTTCGAACCGTAATGCGCAAGAAATGGTATGGAAACCCCGTATTTACATATCTGCCACTGTGCAGGAGAATCCGTATAGGTGTTCGAGTGTTCGAATTGTAATGCGAAGAAATGGTATGTAAACGCCGTATTTACATATCTGCCACTGTGCAAGAGAATCCGTATAGGTGTTCGAGTGTTCGAACCGTAATACGTGAGAAATGGTAAGTAAACGCCGCATTTACATATCTGCCACTGTGCAGGAGAATCCGTCTAGGTGTTCGAGTGTTCGAACCCTAACGCGTGAGAAATGGTATGCAAACGCCGTATTTACATATCTGGCACTGTGCAGAAGAATCTGTATAGGTGTTCGAGTGTTCGAACCGTAATACGCAAGAAATGGTATGTAAACCCCGTATTTACATATCTGCCACTGTGCAAGAGAATCCGTATAGGTGTTCGAGTCTTCGAACCCTAATGCGTGAGAAATGGTAAGTAAACGCAGTATTTACATATCTGCCACTGTGCAGGAGAATCCGTATAGGTGTTCGAGTGTTCGAACCGTAATGCGTGAGAAATGGTAAGTAAACCCCGTATTTACGTATCTGCCACTGTGCAGGAGAATCCGTATAGGTGTTCGAGTGTTCGAACCGTAATGCGCAAGAAATGGTATGTAAACCCCGTATTTACATATCTGCCACTGTACAGGAGAATCCGTATAGGTGTTCGAGTGTTAGAACCGTAATGCGCAAGAAATGGTATGGAAACCCCGTATTTACATATCTGCCACTGTGCAGGAGAATCCGTATAGGTGTTCGAGTGTTCGAACCGTAATGCGCAAGAAAAGGTACGTAAACCCCGTATTTACATATCTGCCACTGTGCAGGAGAATCCGTATAGGTGTTCGAGTGTTCGAACCGTATTGCGCAAGAAATGGTATTTAAACCCCGTATTTACATATCTGCCACAGTGCAGGATAATCTGTATAGGTGTTCGAGTGTTCGAACCGTAATGCGCAAGAAATGGTATGTAAACCCCGTATTTACATATCTGTCACTGTGCCGGAGAATCCGTATAGGTGTTCGAGTGTTCGAACCGTATTGCGCAAGAAATGGTATGTAAACTCCGTATTTACATATCTGCCACTGTGCAGGAGAATCCGTATAGGTGTTCGAGTGTTCGAACCGTAATGCGCAAGAAATGGTATGTAAACCTCGTATTTACATATCTGCCACTCTGCAGGAGAATCCGTATAGGTGTTCGAGTGTTCGAACCGTATTGCGCAACAAATGGTATGTAAACTCCGTATTTACATATCTGCCACTGTGCAGGAGAATCCGTATAGGTGTTCGAGTGTTCGAACCGGAATGCGCAAAAAATGGTATGGAAACCCCGTATTTACATATCTGCCACTGTGCAGGAGAATCCGTATAGGTGTTCGAGTGTTCGAATTGTAATGCGAAGAAATGGTATGTAAACGCCGTATTTACATATCTGCCACTGTGCAAGAGAATCCGTATAGGTGTTCGAGTGTTCGAACCGTAATACGTGAGAAATGGTAAGTGAACGCCGCATTTACATATCTGCCACTGTGCAGGAGAATCCGTCTAGGTGTTCGAGTGTTCGAACCCTAACGCGTGAGAAATGGTATGCAAACGCCGTATTTACATATCTGGCACTGTGTAGAAGAATCTGTATAGGTGTTCGAGTGTTCGAACCGTAATACGCAAGAAATGGTATGTAAACCCCGTATTTACATATCTGCCACTGTGCAAGAGAATCCGTATAGGTGTTCGAGTCTTCGAACCCTAATGCGTGAGAAATGGTAAGTAAACGCAGTATTTACATATCTGCCACTGTGCAGGAGAATCCGTATAGGTGTTCGAGTGTTCGAACCGTAATGCGTGAGAAATGGTAAGTAAACCCCGTATTTACGTATCTGCCACTGTGCAGGAGAATCCGTATAGGTGTTCGAGTGTTCGAACTGTAATACGCAAGAAATGGTATGTAAACCCCGTATTTACATATCTGCCACTGTGCAGGAGAATCCGTATAGGTGTTCGAGTGTTAGAACCGTAATGCGCAAGAAATGGTATGGAAACCCCGTATTTACATATCTGCCACTGTGCAGGAGAATCCGTATAGGTGTTCGAGTGTTCGAACCGTAATGCGCAAGAAATGGTATGTAAACCCCGTATTTACATATCTGCCACTGTGCAGGAGAATCCGTATAGGTGTTCGAGTGTTCGAACCGTATTGCGCAAGAAATGGTGTTTAAACCCCGTATTTACATATCTGCCACTGTGCAGGATAATCTGTATAGGTGTTCGAGTGTTCGAACCGTAATGCGCAAGAAATGGTATGTAAACCCCGTATTTACATATCTGTCACTGTGCAGGAGAATCCGTATAGGTGTTTGAGTGTTCGAACCGTATTGCGCAAGAAATGGTATGTAAACTCCGTATTTACATATCTGCCACTGTGTAGGAGAATCCGTATAGGTGTTCGAGTGTTCGAACCGTAATGCGCAAGAAATGGTATGTAAACCTCGTATTTACATATCTGCCACTCTGCAGGAGAATCCGTATAGGTGTTCGAGTGTTCGAACCGTATTGCGCAAGAAATGGTATGTAAACTCCGTATTTACATATCTGCCACTGTGCAGGAGAATCCGTATAGGTGTTCGAGTGTTCGAACCGTAATGCGCAAGAAATGGTATGTAAACCCCGTATTTACATATCTGCCACTATGCAGGAGAATCCGTATAGGTGTTCGAGTGTTAGAACCGTAATGCGCAAGAAATGGTATGGAAACCCCGTATTTACATATCTGCCTCTGTGCAGGAGAATCCGTATAGGTGTTCGAGTGTTCGAACCGTAATGCGCAAGAAATGGTATGTAAATCCCGTATTTACATATCTGCCACTGTGCAGGAGAATCCGTATAGGTGTTCGAGTGTTCGAACCGTATTGCGCAAGAAATGGTATTTAAACCCCGTATTTGCATATCTGCCACTGTGCAGGATAATCTGTATAGATGTTCGACTGTTCGAACCGTAATGCGCAAGAAATGGTATGTAAACCCCGTATTTACATATCTGTCACTGTGCAGGAGAATCCGTATAGGTGTTCGAGTGTTCGAACCGTAATACGCAAGAAATGGTATGTAAACCCCGTATTTACATATCTGCCACTGTGCAAGAGAATCCGTATAGGTGTTCGAGTCTTCGAACCCTAATGCATGAGAAATGGTAAGTAAACGCAGTATTTACATATCTGCCACTGTGTAGGAGAATCCGTATAGGTGTTCGAGTGTTCGAACCGTAATGCGTGAGAAATGGTAAGTAAACCCCGTATTTACGTAATTGCCACTGTGCAGGAGAATCCGTATAGCTGTTCGAGTCTTCGAACCCTAATGCGTGAGAAATGGTAAGTAAACGCCGTATTTACATATCTGCCACTGTGCAGGAGAATCCGTATAGGTGTTCGAGTGTTCGAACCGTAATGCGCAAGAAATGGTAAGTAAACCCCGTATTTACGTAATTGCCACTGTGCAGGAGAATCCGTATAGGTGTTCGAGTGTTCGAACCGTAATGCGCAAGAAATGGTATGTAAACCTCGTATTTACATATCTGCCACTCTGCAGGAGAATCCGTATAGGTGTTCGAGTGTTCGAACCGTATTGCGCATGAAATGGTATGGAAACCCCGTATTTACATATCTGCCACTGTGCAGGAGAATCCGTATAGGTGTTCGAGTGTTCGAACCGTAATGCGCAAGAAATGGTATGGAAACCCCGTATTTACATATCTGCCACTGTGCAGGAGAATCCGTATAGGTGTTCGAGTGTTCGAACCGTAATGCGCAAGAAATGGTATGTAAACCCCGTATTTACATATCTGCCACTGTGCAGGAGAATCCGTATAGGTGTTCGAGTCTTCGAACCCTAATGCGTGAGAAATGGTAAGTAAACGCAGTATTTACATATCTGCCACTGTGCAGGAGAATCCGTATAGGTGTTCGAGTGTTCGAACCGTAATGCGTGAGAAATGGTTAGTAAACCCCGTATTTACGTAATTGCCACTGTGCAGGAGAATCCGTATAGGTGTTCGAGTGTTCGAACCGTAATGCGCAAGAAATGGTATGTAAACCTCGTATTTACATATCTGCCACTCTGCAGGAGAATCCGTATAGGTGTTCGAGTGTTCGAACCGTATTGCGCAAGAAATGGTATGGAAACCCCGTATTTACATATCTGCCACTGTGCAGGAGAATCCGTATAGGTGTTCGAGTGTTCGAACCGTAATGCGCAAGATTTGGTATGGAAACCCCGTATTTACATATCTGCCACTGTGCAGGAGAATCCGTATAGGTGTTCGAGTGTTCGAACCGTAATGCGCAAGAAATGGTATGTAAACCCCGTATTTACATATCTGCCACTGTGCAGGAGAATCCGTATAGGTGTTCGAGTCTTCGAACCCTAATGCGTGAGAAATGGTAAGTAAACGCAGTATTTACATATCTGCCACTGTGCAGGAGAATCCGTATAGGTGTTCGAGTGTTCGAACCGTAATGCGTGAGAAATGGTAAGTAAACCCCGTATTTACGTATCTGCCACTGTGCAGGAGAATCCGTATAGGTGTTCGAGTGTTCGAACCGTAATGCGCAAGAAATGGTATGTAAACCCCGTATTTACATATCTGCCACTGTGCTGGAGAATCCGTATAGGTGTTCGAGTGTTAGAACCGTAATGCGCAAGAAATGGTATGGAAACGCCGTATGTACATATCTGCCACTGTACAGGAGAATCCGTATAGGTGTTCGAGTGTTCGAACCGTAATGCGCAAGAAATGGTATGTAAACCTCGTATTTACATATCTGCCACTCTGCAGGAGAATCCGTATAGGTGTTCGAGTGTTCGAACCGTATTGCGCAAGAAATGGTATGTAAACTCCGTATTTACATATCTGCCACTGTGCAGGAGAATCCGTATAGGTGTTCGAGTGTTCGAACCGTAATGCGCAAGAAATGGTATGTAAACCCCGTATTTACATATCTGCCACTGTGCAGGAGAATCCGTATAGGTGTTCGAGTGTTAGAACCGTAATGCGCAAGAAATGGTATGGAAACCCCGTATTTACATATCTGCCTCTGTGCAGGAGAATCCGTATAGGTGTTCGAGTGTTCGAACCGTAATGCGCAAGAAATGGTATGTAAACCCCGTATTTACATATCTGTCACTGTGCAGGAGAATCCGTATAGGTGTTCGAGTGTTCGAACCGTATTGCGCAAGAAATGGTATGTAAACTCCGTATTTACATATCTGCCACTGTGCAGGAGAATCCGTATAGGTGTTCGAGTGTTCGAACCGTAATGCGCAAGAAATGGTGTGGAAACCCCGTATTTACATATCTGCCACTGTGCAGGAGAATCCGTATAGGTGTTCGAGTGTTCGAACCGTATTGCGCAAGAAATGGTATGGAAACCCCGTATTTACATATCTGCCACTGTGCAGGAGAATCCGTATAGGTGTTCGAGTGTTCGAATTGTAATGCGAAGAAATGGTATGTAAACGCCGTATTTACATATCTGCCACTGTGCAAGAGAATCCGTATAGGTGTTCGAGTGGTCGAACCGTAATACGTGAGAAATGGTAAGTAAACGCCGCATTTACATATCTGCCACTGTGCAGGAGAATCCGTCTAGGTGTTCGAGTGTTCGAACCCTAACACGTGAGAAATGGTATGCAAACGCCGTATTTACATATCTGGCACTGTGCAGAAGAATCTGTATAGGTGTTCGAGTGTTCGAACCGTAATACGCAAGAAATGGTATGTAAACCCCGTATTTACATATCTGCCACTGTGCAAGAGAATCCGTATAGGTGTTCGAGTCTTCGAACCCTAATGCGTGAGAAATGGTAAGTAAACGCAGTATTTACATATCTGCCACTGTGCAGGAGAATCCGTATAGGTGTTCGAGTGTTCGAACCGTAATGCGTGAGAAATGGTAAGTAAACCCCGAATTTACGTATCTGCCACTGTGCAGGAGAATCCGTATAGGTGTTCGAGTGTTCGAACCGTAATGCGCAAGAAATGGTATGTAAACCCCGTATTTACATATCTGCCACTGTGCTGGAGAATCCGTATAGGTGTTCGAGTGTTAGAACCGTAATGCGCAAGAAATGGTATGGAAACCCCGTATTTACATATCTGCCACTGTGCAGGAGAATCCGTATAGGTGTTCGAGTGTTCGAACCGTAATGCGCAAGAAATGGTATGTAAACCCCGTATTTACATATCTGCCACTGTGCAGGAGAATCCGTATAGGTGTTCAAGTGTTCGAACCGTATTGCGCAAGAAATGGTATTTAAACCCCGTATTTACATATCTGCTACAGTGCAGGATAATCTGTATAGGTGTTCTAGTGTTCGAACCGTAATGCGCAAGAAATGGTATGTAAACCCCGTATTTACATATCTGTCACTGTGTCGGAGAATCCGTATAGGTGTTCGAGTGTTCGAACCGTATTGCGCAAGAAATGGTATTTAAACCCCGTATTTACATATCTGCCACAGTGCAGGATAATCTGTATAGGTGTTCGAGTGTTTGAACCGTAATGCGCAAGAAAAGGTATGTAAACCTCGTATTTACATATCTGCCACTCTGCAGGAGAATCCGTATAGGTGTTCGAGTGTTCGAACCGTATTGCGCAAAAAATGGTATGTAAACTCCGTATTTACATATCTGCCACTGTGCAGGAGAATCCGTATAGGTGTTCGAGTGTTCGAACCGTAATGCGCAAGAAATGGTATGTAAACCCCGTATTTACATATCTGCCACTGTGCAGGAGAATCCGTATAGGTGTTCGAGTGTTCGAACCGTATTGCGCAAGAAATGGTATTTAAACCCCGTATTTACATATCTGCCACTGTGCAGGAGAATCCGTATAGGTGTTCGAGTGTTCGAACCGTAATGCGCAAGAAATGGTATGGAAACCCCGTATTTACATATCTGCCACTGTGCAGGAGAATCCGTATAGGTGTTCGAGTGTTCGAATTGTAATGCGAAGAAATGGTATGTAAACGCCGTATTTACATATCTGCCACTGTGCAAGAGAATCCGTATAGGTGTTCGAGTGTTCGAACCGTAATACGTGAGAAATGGTAAGTGAACGCCGCATTTACGTATCTGCCACTGTGCAGAAGAATCCGTCTAGGTGTTCGAGTGTTCGAACCCTAACGCGTGAGAAATGGTATGCAAACCCCGTATTTACGTATCTGCCACTGTGCAGGAGAATCTGTATAGGTGTTCGAGTGTTCGAACCGTAATACGCAAGAAATGGTATGTAAACCACGTATTTACATATCTGCCACTGTGCAAGAGAATCCGTATAGGTGTTCGAGTCTTCGAACCCTAATGCGTGAGAAATGGTAAGTAAACGCAGTATTTACATATCTGCCACTGTGCAGGAGAATCCGTATAGGTGTTCGAGTGTTCGAACCGTAATGCGTGAGAAATGGTAAGTAAACCCCGAATTTACGTATCTGCCACTGTGCAGGAGAATCCGTATAGGTGTTCGAGTGTTCGAACCGTAATGCGCAAGAAATGGTATGTAAACCCCGTATTTACATATCTGCCACTGTGCTGGAGAATCCGTATAGGTGTTCGAGTGTTAGAACCGTAATGCGCAAGAAATGGTATGGAAACCCCGTATTTACATATCTGCCACTGTGCAGGAGAATCCGTATAGGTGTTCGAGTGTTCGAACCGTAATGCGCAAGAAATGGTATGTAAACCCCGTATTTACATATCTGCCACTGTGCAGGAGAATCCGTATAGGTGTTCAAGTGTTCGAACCGTATTGCGCAAGAAATGGTATTTAAACCCCGTATTTACATATCTGCTACAGTGCAGGATAATCTGTATAGGTGTTCTAGTGTTCGAACCGTAATGCGCAAGAAATGGTATGTAAACCCCGTATTTACATA
This sequence comes from Camellia sinensis, assembly GCF_055761805.1. NCBI lineage: Eukaryota > Viridiplantae > Streptophyta > Magnoliopsida > Ericales > Theaceae > Camellia > Camellia sinensis. Next base: position 6,365,630 of record NC_138965.1, read on the forward strand.
TCTGTCACTGTGTCGGAGAATCCGTATAGGTGTTCGAGTGTTCGAACCGTATTGCGCAAGAAATGGTATTTAAACCCCGTATTTACATATCTGCCACAGTGCAGGATAATCTGTATAGGTGTTCGAGTGTTTGAACCGTAATGCGCAAGAAAAGGTATGTAAACCTCGTATTTACATATCTGCCACTCTGCAGGAGAATCCGTATAGGTGTTCGAGTGTTCGAACCGTATTGCGCAAAAAATGGTATGTAAACTCCGTATTTACATATCTGCCACTGTGCAGGAGAATCCGTATAGGTGTTCGAGTGTTCGAACCGTAATGCGCAAGAAATGGTATGTAAACCCCGTATTTACATATCTGCCACTGTGCAGGAGAATCCGTATAGGTGTTCGAGTGTTCGAACCGTATTGCGCAAGAAATGGTATTTAAACCCCGTATTTACATATCTGCCACTGTGCAGGAGAATCCATATAGGTGTTCGAGTGTTCGAACCGTAATGCGCAAGAAATGGTATGGAAACCCCGTATTTACATATCTGCCACTGTGCAGGAGAATCCGTATAGGTGTTCGAGTGTTCGAATTGTAATGCGAAGAAATGGTATGTAAACGCCGTATTTACATATCTGCCACTGTGCAAGAGAATCCGTATAGGTGTTCGAGTGTTCGAACCGTAATACGTGAGAAATGGTAAGTGAACGCCGCATTTACGTATCTGCCACTGTGCAGAAGAATCCGTCTAGGTGTTCGAGTGTTCGAACCCTAACGCGTGAGAAATGGTATGCAAACCCCGTATTTACGTATCTGCCACTGTGCAGGAGAATCTGTATAGGTGTTCGAGTGTTCGAACCGTAATACGCAAGAAATGGTATGTAAACCACGTATTTACATATCTGCCACTGTGCAAGAGAATCCGTATAGGTGTTCGAGTCTTCGAACCCTAATGCGTGAGAAATGGTAAGTAAACGCAGTATTTACATATCTGCCACTGTGCAGGAGAATCCGTATAGGTGTTTGAGTGTTCGAACCGTAATGCGTGAGAAATGGTAAGTAAACCCCGTATTTACGTATCTGCCTCTGTGCAGGAGAATCCGTATAGGTGTTCGAGTGTTCGAACCGTAATGTGCAAGAAATGGTATGTAAACCCCGTATTTACATATCTGCCACTGTGCAGGAGAATCCGTATAGGTGTTCGAGTGTTCGAACCGTATTGCGCAAGAAATGGTATTTAAACCCCGTATTTGCATATCTGCCACTGTGCAGGATAATCTGTATAGATGTTCGAGTGTTCGAACCGTAATGCGCAAGAAATGGTATGTAAACCCCGTATTTACATATCTGTCACTGTGCAGGAGAATCCGTATAGGTGTTCGAGTGTTCGAACCGTAATACGCAAGAAATGGTATGTAAACCCCGTATTTACATATCTGCCACTGTGCAAGAGAATCCGTATAGGTGTTCGAGTCTTCGAACCCTAATGCGTGAGAAATGGTAAGTAAACGCAGTATTTACATATCTGCCACTGTGCAGGAGAATCCGTATAGGTGTTCGAGTGTTCGAACCGTAATGCGTGAGAAATGGTAAGTAGACCCCGTATTTACGTATCTGCCACTGTGCAGGAGAAGCCGTATAGGTGTTCGAGTGTTCGAACCGTAATGCGCAAGAAATGGTATGTAAACCCCGTATTTACATATCTGCCACTGTGCAGGAGAATCCGCATAGGTGTTCGAGTGTTCGAACCGTAATGCGCAAGAAATGGTATGTAAACCCCGTATTTACATATCTGCCACTGTGCAGGAGAATCCGTATAGGTGTTCGAGTGTTCGAACCGTATTGCGCAAGAAATGGTATTTAAACCCCGTATTTGCATATCTGCCACTGTGCAGGATAATCTGTATAGATGTTCGAGTGTTTGAACCGTAATGCGCAAGAAATGGTATGTAAACCCCGTATTTACATATCTGTCACTGTGCAGGAGAATCCGTATAGGTGTTCGAGTGTTCGAACCGTATTGCGCAAGAAATGGTATGTAAACTCCGTATTTACATATCTGCCACTGTGCAGGAGAATCGGTATAGGTGTTCGAGTGTTCGAACCGTAATGCGCAAGAAATGGTATGTAAACCTCGTATTTACATATCTGCCACTCTGCAGGAGAATCCGTATAGGTGTTCGAGTGTTCGAACCGTATTGCGCAAGAAATGGTATGTAAACTCCGTATTTACATATCTGCCACTATGCAGGAGAATCCGTATAGGTGTTCGAGTGTTCGAACCGTAATGCGCAAGAAATGGTATGGAAACCCCGTATTTACATATCTGCCACTGTGCAGGAGAATCCGTATAGGTGTTCGAGTGTTCGAATTGTAATGCGAAGAAATGGTATGTAAACGCCGTATTTACATATCTGCCACTGTGCAAGAGAATCCGTATAGGTGTTCGAGTGTTCGAACCGTAATACGTGAGAAATGGTAAGTAAACGCCGCATTTACATATCTGCCACTGTGCAGGAGAATCCGTCTAGGTGTTCGAGTGTTCGAACCCTAACGCGTGAGAAATGGTATGCAAACGCCGTATTTACATATCTGGCACTGTGCAGAAGAATCTGTATAGGTGTTCGAGTGTTCGAACCGTAATACGCAAGAAATGGTATGTAAACCCCGTATTTACATATCTGCCACTGTGCAAGAGAATCCGTATAGGTGTTCGAGTCTTCGAACCCTAATGCGTGAGAAATGGTAAGTAAACGCAGTATTTACATATCTGCCACTGTGCAGGAGAATCCGTATAGGTGTTCGAGTGTTCGAACCGTAATGCGTGAGAAATGGTAAGTAAATCCCGTATTTACGTATCTGCCACTGTGCAGGAGAATCCGTATAGGTGTTCGAGTGTTCGAACCGTAATGCGCAAGAAATGGTATGTAAACCCCGTATTTACATATCTGCCACTGTGCAGGAGAATCCGTATAGGTGTTCGAGTGTTAGAACCGTAATGCGCAAGAAATGGTATGGAAACCCCGTATTTACATATCTGCCACTGTGCAGGAGAATCCGTATAGGTGTTCGAGTGTTCGAACCGTAATGCGCAAGAAAAGGTACGTAAACCCCGTATTTACATATCTGCCACTGTGCAGGAGAATCCGTATAGGTGTTCGAGTGTTCGAACCGTATTGCGCAAGAAATGGTATTTAAACCCCGTATTTACATATCTGCCACAGTGCAGGATAATCTGTATAGGTGTTCGAGTGTTCGAACCGTAATGCGCAAGAAATGGTATGTAAACCCCGTATTTACATATCTGTCACTGTGCCGGAGAATCCGTATAGGTGTTCGAGTGTTCGAACCGTATTGCGCAAGAAATGGTATGTAAACTCCGTATTTACATATCTGCCACTGTGCAGGAGAATCCGTATAGGTGTTCGAGTGTTCGAACCGTAATGCGCAAGAAATGGTATGTAAACCCCGTATTTACATATCTGCCACTCTGCAGGAGAATCCGTATAGGTGTTCGAGTGTTCGAACCGTATTGCGCAACAAATGGTATGTAAACTCCGTATTTACATATCTGCCACTGTGCAGGAGAATCCGTATAGGTGTTCGAGTGTTCGAACCGGAATGCGCAAAAAATGGTATGGAAACCCCGTATTTACATATCTGCCACTGTGCAGGAGAATCCGTATAGGTGTTCGAGTGTTCGAATTGTAATGCGAAGAAATGGTATGTAAACGCCGTATTTACATATCTGCCACTGTGCAAGAGAATCCGTATAGGTGTTCGAGTGTTCGAACCGTAATACGTGAGAAATGGTAAGTGAACGCCGCATTTACATATCTGCCACTGTGCAGGAGAATCCGTCTAGGTGTTCGAGTGTTCGAACCCTAACGCGTGAGAAATGGTATGCAAACGCCGTATTTACATATCTGGCACTGTGTAGAAGAATCTGTATAGGTGTTCGAGTGTTCGAACCGTAATGCGTGAGAAATGGTAAGTAGACCCCGTATTTACGTATCTGCCACTGTGCAGGAGAAGCCGTATAGGTGTTCGAGTGTTCGAACCGTAATGCGCAAGAAATGGTATGTAAACCCCGTATTTACATATCTGCCACTGTGCAGGAGAATCCGCATAGGTGTTCGAGTGTTCGAACCGTAATGCGCAAGAAATGGTATGTAAACCCCGTATTTACATATCTGCCACTGTGCAGGAGAATCCGTATAGGTGTTCGAGTGTTCGAACCGTATTGCGCAAGAAATGGTATTTAAACCCCGTATTTGCATATCTGCCACTGTGCAGGATAATCTGTATAGATGTTCGAGTGTTTGAACCGTAATGCGCAAGAAATGGTATGTAAACCCCGTATTTACATATCTGTCACTGTGCAGGAGAATCCGTATAGGTGTTCGAGTGTTCGAACCGTATTGCGCAAGAAATGGTATGTAAACTCCGTATTTACATATCTGCCACTGTGCAGGAGAATCGGTATAGGTGTTCGAGTGTTCGAACCGTAATGCGCAAGAAATGGTATGTAAACCTCGTATTTACATATCTGCCACTCTGCAGGAGAATCCGTATAGGTGTTCGAGTGTTCGAACCGTATTGCGCAAGAAATGGTATGTAAACTCCGTATTTACATATCTGCCACTATGCAGGAGAATCCGTATAGGTGTTCGAGTGTTCGAACCGTAATGCGCAAGAAATGGTATGGAAACCCCGTATTTACATATCTGCCACTGTGCAGGAGAATCCGTATAGGTGTTCGAGTGTTCGAATTGTAATGCGAAGAAATGGTATGTAAACGCCGTATTTACATATCTGCCACTGTGCAAGAGAATCCGTATAGGTGTTCGAGTGTTCGAACCGTAATACGTGAGAAATGGTAAGTAAACGCCGCATTTACATATCTGCCACTGTGCAGGAGAATCCGTCTAGGTGTTCGAGTGTTCGAACCCTAACGCGTGAGAAATGGTATGCAAACGCCGTATTTACATATCTGGCACTGTGCAGAAGAATCTGTATAGGTGTTCGAGTGTTCGAACCGTAATACGCAAGAAATGGTATGTAAACCCCGTATTTACATATCTGCCACTGTGCAAGAGAATCCGTATAGGTGTTCGAGTCTTCGAACCCTAATGCGTGAGAAATGGTAAGTAAACGCAGTATTTACATATCTGCCACTGTGCAGGAGAATCCGTATAGGTGTTCGAGTGTTCGAACCGTAATGCGTGAGAAATGGTAAGTAAATCCCGTATTTACGTATCTGCCACTGTGCAGGAGAATCCGTATAGGTGTTCGAGTGTTCGAACCGTAATGCGCAAGAAATGGTATGTAAACCCCGTATTTACATATCTGCCACTGTGCAGGAGAATCCGTATAGGTGTTCGAGTGTTAGAACCGTAATGCGCAAGAAATGGTATGGAAACCCCGTATTTACATATCTGCCACTGTGCAGGAGAATCCGTATAGGTGTTCGAGTGTTCGAACCGTAATGCGCAAGAAAAGGTACGTAAACCCCGTATTTACATATCTGCCACTGTGCAGGAGAATCCGTATAGGTGTTCGAGTGTTCGAACCGTATTGCGCAAGAAATGGTATTTAAACCCCGTATTTACATATCTGCCACAGTGCAGGATAATCTGTATAGGTGTTCGAGTGTTCGAACCGTAATGCGCAAGAAATGGTATGTAAACCCCGTATTTACATATCTGTCACTGTGCCGGAGAATCCGTATAGGTGTTCGAGTGTTCGAACCGTATTGCGCAAGAAATGGTATGTAAACTCCGTATTTACATATCTGCCACTGTGCAGGAGAATCCGTATAGGTGTTCGAGTGTTCGAACCGTAATGCGCAAGAAATGGTATGTAAACCCCGTATTTACATATCTGCCACTCTGCAGGAGAATCCGTATAGGTGTTCGAGTGTTCGAACCGTATTGCGCAACAAATGGTATGTAAACTCCGTATTTACATATCTGCCACTGTGCAGGAGAATCCGTATAGGTGTTCGAGTGTTCGAACCGGAATGCGCAAAAAATGGTATGGAAACCCCGTATTTACATATCTGCCACTGTGCAGGAGAATCCGTATAGGTGTTCGAGTGTTCGAATTGTAATGCGAAGAAATGGTATGTAAACGCCGTATTTACATATCTGCCACTGTGCAAGAGAATCCGTATAGGTGTTCGAGTGTTCGAACCGTAATACGTGAGAAATGGTAAGTGAACGCCGCATTTACATATCTGCCACTGTGCAGGAGAATCCGTCTAGGTGTTCGAGTGTTCGAACCCTAACGCGTGAGAAATGGTATGCAAACGCCGTATTTACATATCTGGCACTGTGTAGAAGAATCTGTATAGGTGTTCGAGTGTTCGAACCGTAATACGCAAGAAATGGTATGTAAACCCCGTATTTACATATCTGCCACTGTGCAAGAGAATCCGTATAGGTGTTCGAGTCTTCGAACCCTAATGCGTGAGAAATGGTAAGTAAACGCAGTATTTACATATCTGCCACTGTGCAGGAGAATCCGTATAGGTGTTCGAGTGTTCGAACCGTAATGCGTGAGAAATGGTAAGTAAACCCCGTATTTACGTATCTGCCACTGTGCAGGAGAATCCGTATAGGTGTTCGAGTGTTCGAACTGTAATACGCAAGAAATGGTATGTAAACCCCGTATTTACATATCTGCCACTGTGCAGGAGAATCCGTATAGGTGTTCGAGTGTTAGAACCGTAATGCGCAAGAAATGGTATGGAAACCCCGTATTTACATATCTGCCACTGTGCAGGAGAATCCGTATAGGTGTTCGAGTGTTCGAACCGTAATGCGCAAGAAATGGTGTGTAAACCCCGTATTTACATATCTGCCACTGTGCAGGATAATCCGTATAGGTGTTCGAGTGTTCGAACCGTAATGCGCAAGAAATGGTATGTAAACCCCGTATTTACATATCTGTCACTGTGCAGGAGAATCCGTATAGGTGTTCGAGTGTTCGAACCGTATTGCGCAAGAAATGGTATGTAAACTCCGTATTTACATATCTGCCACTGTGTAGGAGAATCCGTATAGGTGTTCGAGTGTTCGAACCGTAATGCGCAAGAAATGGTATGTAAACCTCGTATTTACATATCTGCCACTCTGCAGGAGAATCCGTATAGGTGTTCGAGTGTTCGAACCGTATTGCGCAAGAAATGGTATGTAAACTCCGTATTTACATATCTGCCACTGTGCAGGAGAATCCGTATAGGTGTTCGAGTGTTCGAACCGTAATGCGCAAGAAATGGTATGTAAACCCCGTATTTACATATCTGCCACTATGCAGGAGAATCCGTATAGGTGTTCGAGTGTTAGAACCGTAATGCGCAAGAAATGGTATGGAAACCCCGTATTTACATATCTGCCTCTGTGCAGGAGAATCCGTATAGGTGTTCGAGTGTTAGAACCGTAATGCGCAAGAAATGGTATGGAAACCCCGTATTTACATATCTGCCTCTGTGCAGGAGAATCCGTATAGGTGTTCGAGTGTTCGAACCGTAATGTGCAAGAAATGGTATGTAAATCCCGTATTTACATATCTGCCACTGTGCAGGAGAATCCGTATAGGTGTTCGAGTGTTCGAACCGTATTGCGCAAGAAATGGTATTTAAACCCCGTATTTGCATATCTGCCACTGTGCAGGATAATCTGTATAGATGTTCGACTGTTCGAACCGTAATGCGCAAGAAATGGTATGTAAACCCCGTATTTACATATCTGTCACTGTGCAGGAGAATCCGTATAGGTGTTCGAGTGTTCGAACCGTAATACGCAAGAAATGGTATGTAAACCCCGTATTTACATATCTGCCACTGTGCAAGAGAATCCGTATAGGTGTTCGAGTCTTCGAACCCTAATGCATGAGAAATGGTAAGTAAACGCAGTATTTACATATCTGCCACTGTGTAGGAGAATCCGTATAGGTGTTCGAGTGTTCGAACCGTAATGCGTGAGAAATGGTAAGTAAACCCCGTATTTACGTAATTGCCACTGTGCAGGAGAATCCGTATAGCTGTTCGAGTCTTCGAACCCTAATGCGTGAGAAATGGTAAGTAAACGCCGTATTTACATATCTGCCACTGTGCAGGAGAATCCGTATAGGTGTTCGAGTGTTCGAACCGTAATGCGCAAGAAATGGTAAGTAAACCCCGTATTTACGTAATTGCCACTGTGCAGGAGAATCCGTATAGGTGTTCGAGTGTTCGAACCGTAATGCGCAAGAAATGGTATGTAAACCTCGTATTTACATATCTGCCACTCTGCAGGAGAATCCGTATAGGTGTTCGAGTGTTCGAACCGTATTGCGCATGAAATGGTATGGAAACCCCGTATTTACATATCTGCCACTGTGCAGGAGAATCCGTATAGGTGTTCGAGTGTTCGAACCGTAATGCGCAAGAAATGGTATGGAAACCCCGTATTTACATATCTGCCACTGTGCAGGAGAATCCGTATAGGTGTTCGAGTGTTCGAACCGTAATGCGCAAGAAATGGTATGTAAACCCCGTATTTACATATCTGCCACTATGCAGGAGAATCCGTATAGGTGTTCGAGTCTTCGAACCCTAATGCGTGAGAAATGGTAAGTAAACGCAGTATTTACATATCTGCCACTGTGCAGGAGAATCCGTATAGGTGTTCGAGTGTTCGAACCGTAATGCGTGAGAAATGGTTAGTAAACCCCGTATTTACGTAATTGCCACTGTGCAGGAGAATCCGTATAGGTGTTCGAGTGTTCGAACCGTAATGCGCAAGAAATGGTATGTAAACCTCGTATTTACATATCTGCCACTCTGCAGGAGAATCCGTATAGGTGTTCGAGTGTTCGAACCGTATTGCGCAAGAAATGGTATGGAAACCCCGTATTTACATATCTGCCACTGTGCAGGAGAATCCGTATAGGTGTTCGAGTGTTCGAACCGTAATGCGCAAGATTTGGTATGGAAACCCCGTATTTACATATCTGCCACTGTGCAGGAGAATCCGTATAGGTGTTCGAGTGTTCGAACCGTAATGCGCAAGAAATGGTATGTAAACCCCGTATTTACATATCTGCCACTGTGCAGGAGAATCCGTATAGGTGTTCGAGTCTTCGAACCCTAATGCGTGAGAAATGGTAAGTAAACGCAGTATTTACATATCTGCCACTGTGCAGGAGAATCCGTATAGGTGTTCGAGTGTTCGAACCGTAATGCGTGAGAAATGGTAAGTAAACCCCGTATTTACGTATCTGCCACTGTGCAGGAGAATCCGTATAGGTGTTCGAGTGTTCGAACCGTAATGCGCAAGAAATGGTATGGAAACCCCGTATTTACATATCTGCCACTGTGCAGGAGAATCCGTATAGGTGTTCGAGTGTTAGAACCGTAATGCGAAGAAATGGTATGTAAACGCCGTATTTACATATCTGCCACTCTGCAGGAGAATCCGTATAGGTGTTCGAGTGTTCGAACCGTAATGCGCAAGAAATGGTATGTAAACCCCGTATTTACATATCTGCCACTGTGCAGGAGAATCCGTATTGGTGTTCGAGTGTTCGAACCGTATTGCGCAAGAAATGGTATGTAAACCCCGTATTTACATATCTGGCACTGTGTAGAAGAATCTGTATAGGTGTTCGAGTGTTCGAACCGTAATGCGCAAGAAATGGTGTGGAAACCCCGTATTTACATATCTGCCACTGTGCAGGAGAATCCGTATAGGTGTTCGAGTGTTCGAACCGTAATGCGCAAGAAATGGTGTGGAAACGCAGTATTTACATATCTGCCACTGTGCAGGAGAATCCGTATAGGTGTTCGAGTGTTCGAACCGTAATGCGTGAGAAATGGTAAGTAAACCCCGTATTTACGTATCTGCCACTGTGCAGGAGAATCCGTATAGGTGTTCGAGTGTTCGAACCGTAATGCGCAAGAAATGGTATGTAAACCCCGTATTTACATATCTGCCACTGTACAGGAGAATCCGTATAGGTGTTCGAGTGTTCGAACCGTAATGCGCAAGAAATGGTATGGAAACCCCGTATTTACATATCTGCCACTGTGCAGGAGAATCCGTACTGGTGTTCGAGTGTTCGAACCGTAAAGCGCAAGAAATGGTATGTAAATCCCGTATTTACATATCTGCCACTGTGCAGGAGAATCCGTGTAGGTGTTCGAGTGTTCGAACCGTGTTGCGCAAGAAATGGTATGTAAACCCCGTATTTACATATCTGCCACTGTGCAGGAGAATCCGTATAGGTGTTCGAGTGTTCGAACCGTAATGCGCAAGAAATGGTATGGAAACCCCGTATTTACATATCTGCCACTGTGCAGGAGAATCCGCATAGGTGTTCGAGTGTTCGAACCATAATACGCAAGAAATGGTATGTAAACCCGGTATTTACATATCTGCCACTGTGCAGGAGAATCCGTATAGGTGTTCGAGTCTTCGAACCCTAATGCGTGAGAAATGGTAAGTAAACGCAGTATTTACATATCTGCCATTGTACAGGAGAATCCGTATAGGTGTTCGAGTGTTCGAATCGTAATGCGTGAGAAATGGTAAGTAAACCCCGTATTTACGTAATTGCCACTGTGCAGGAGAATCCGTATAGGTGTTCGAGTCTTCGAACCCTAATGCATGAGAAATGGTAAGTAAACGCAGTATTTACATATCTGCCACTGTGCAGGAGAATCCGTATAGGTGTTCGAGTGTTCGGACCGTAATGCGTGAGAAATGGTAAGTAAACCCCGTATTTACGTAATTGCCACTGTGCAGGAGAATCCGTATAGGTGTTCGAGTGTTCGAACCGTAATGCGCAAGAAATGGTATGTAAACCTCGTATTTACATATCTGCCACTCTGCAGGAGAATCCGTATAGGTGTTCGAGTGTTCGAACCGTATTGCGCAAGAAATGGTATGGAAACCCCGTATTTACATATCTGCCACTGTGCAGGAGAATCCGTATAGGTGTTCGAGTGTTCGAACCGTAATGCGCAAGAATTGGTATGGAAACCCCGTATTTACATATCTGCCACTGTGCAGGAGAATCCGTATAGGTGTTCGAGTGTTCGAACCGTAATGCGCAAGAAATGGTATGTAAACCCCGTATTTACATATCTGCCACTGTGCAGGAGAATCCGTATAGGTGTTCGAGTCTTCGAACCCTAATGCGTGAGAAATGGTAAGTAAACGCAGTATTTACATATCTGCCACTGTGCAGGAGAATCCGTATAGGTGTTCGAGTGTTCGAACCGTAATGCGTGAGAAGTGGTAAGTAAACCCCGTATTTACGTATCTGCCACTGTGCAGGAGAATCCGTATAGGTGTTCGAGTGTTCGAACCGTAATGCGCAAGAAATGGTATGGAAACCCCGTATTTACATATCTGCCACTGTGCAGGAGAATCCGTATAGGTGTTCGAGTGTTCGAATTGTAATGCGAAGAAATGGTATGTAAATGCCGTATTTACATATCTGCCACTGTGCAAGAGAATCCGTATAGGTGTTCGAATGTTCGAACCGTAATACGTGAGAAATGGTAAGTAAACGCCGCATTTACATATCTGCCACTGTGCAGGAGAATCCGTCTAGGTGTTCGAGTGTTCGAACCCTAACGCGTGAGAAATGGTATGCAAACGCCGTATTTACATATCTGGGACTGTGCAGAAGAATCTGTATAGGTGTTCGAGTGTTCGAACCGTAATACGCAAGAAATGGTATGTAAACCCCGTATTTACATATCTGCCACTGTGCAAGAGAATCCGTATAGGTGTTCGAGTCTTCGAACCCTAATGCGTGAGAAATGGTATGTAAACGCAGTATTTACATATCTGCCACTGTGCAGGAGAATCCGTATAGGTGTTGTAGTGTTCGAACCGTAATGCGTGAGAAATGGTAAGTAAACCCCGTATTTACGTATCTGCCACTGTGCAGGAGAATCCGTATAGGTGTTCGAGTGTTCGAACCGTAATGCGCAAGAAATGGTATGTAAACCCCGTATTTACATATCTGCCACTGTGCAGGAGAATCCGTATAGGTGTTCGAGTGTTCGAGTGTTCGAACCGTAATGCGTGAGAAATGGTATGGAAACCCCGTATTTACATATCTGCCACTGTGCAGGAGAATCCGTATAGGTGTTCGAGTGTTCGAACCGTAATGCGCAAGAAATGGTATGTAAACCCCGTATTTACATATCTGCCACTATGCAGGAGAATCCGTATTGGTGTTCGAGTGTTCGAACCGTATTGCGCAAGAAATGGTATGTAAACCCCGTATTTACGTATCTGCCACTGTGCAGGAGAATCCGTATAGGTGTTCGAGTGTTCGAACCGTAATGCGCAAGAAATGGTGTGGAAACCCCGTATTTACATATCTGCCACTGTGCAGGAGAATCCGTATAGGTGTTCGAGTGTTCGAACCGTAATGCGCAAGAAATGGTGTGGAAACCCCGTATTTACATATCTGCCACTGTGCAGGAGAATCCGTATAGGTGTTCGAGTGTTCGAACCCTAATGCGTGAGAAATGGTAAGTAAACCCCGTATTTACGTATCTGCCACTGTGCAGGAGAATCCGTATAGGTGTTCGAGTGTTCGAACCGTAATGCGCAAGAAATGGTATGTAAACCCCGTATTTACATATCTGCCACTATACAGGAGAATCCGTGTAGGTGTTCGAGTGTTCGAACCGTAATGCGCAAGAAATGGTATGGAAACCCCGTATTTACATATCTGCCACTGTGCAGGAGAATCCGTATAGGTGTTCGAGTCTTCGAACCGTATTGCGCAAGAAATGGTAAGTAAACGCAGTATTTACATATCTGCCACTGTGCAGGAGAATCCGTATAGGTGTTCGAGTGTTCGAACCGTAATGCGTGAGAAATGGTAAGTAAACCCCGTATTTACGTATCTGCCACTGTGCAGGCGAATCCGTATAGGTGTTCGAGTGTTCGAACCGTAATGCGCAAGAAATGGTATGGAACCCCGTATTTACATATCTGCCACTGTGCAGGAGAATCCGTATAGGTGTTCGAGTCTTCGAACCCTAATGCGTGAGAAATGGTATGTAAACGCCGTATTTACATATCTGCCACTGTGCAAGAGAATCCGTATAGGTGTTCGAGTGTTCGAACCGTAATACGTGAGAAATGGTAAGTAAACGCCGCATTTACATATCTGCCACTGTGCAGGAGAATCCGTCTAGGTGTTCGAGTGTTCGAACCCTAACGCGTGAGAAATGGTATGTAAACCCCGTATTTACATATCTGGCACTGTGCAGAAGAATCCGTATAGGTGTTCGAGTGTTCGAACCGTATTGCGAAAGAAATGGTATGGAAACCCCGTATTTACATATCTGCCACTATGCTGGAGAATCCGTATAGGTGTTCGAGTGTTCGAACCGTAATGCGCAAGAAATGGTATGGAAACCCCGTATTTACATATTTGCCACTGTGCAGGAGAATCCGTATAGGTGTTCGAGTGTTCAAACCGTAATACGCAAGCAATGGTATGTAAACCCCGTATTTACATATCTGCCACTGTGCAAGAGAATCCGTATAGGTGTTCGACTCTTCGAACCCTAATGCGTGAGAAATGGTAAGTAAACGCAGTATTTACACATCTGCCACTGTGCAGGAGAATCCGTATAGGTGTTCGAGTGTTCGAACCGTAATGCGCAAGAAATGGTATGTAAACCCCGTATTTACATATCTGCCATTGTGCAAGAGAATCCGTATAGGTGTTCGAGTCTTCGAATCCTAATGCGTGAGAAATGGTAAGTAAACGCAGTATTTACATATCTGCCACTGTGCAGGAGAATCCGTATAGGTGTTCGAGTGTTCGAACCGTAATGCGTGAGAAATGGTAAGTAAACCCCGTATTTACGTAATTGCCACTGTGCAGGAGAATCCGTATAGGTGTTCGAGTGTTCGAACCGTAATGCGCAAGAAATGGTATGTAAACCCCGTATTTACATATCTGCCACTGTGCAGGAGAATCCGTATAGGTGTTCGAGTGTTAGAACCATAATGCGCAAGAAATGGTATGGAAACCCCGTATTTACATATCTGCCACTGTGCAGGAGAATCCGTATAAGTGTTCGAGTGTTCGAACCGTAATGCGCAAGAAATGGTATGTAAACCCCGTATTTACGTATCTGCCACTGTGCAGGAGAATCCGTATAGGTGTTCGAGTGTTCGAACCGTAATGCGCAAGAAATGGTATGTAATCCCCGTATTTACATATCTGCCACTGTGCAGGAGAATCCGTATAGGTGTTCGAGTGTTCGAACCGTAATGCGCAAGAAATGGTATGGAAACCCCGTATTTACATATCTGCCACTGTGCAGGAGAATCCGTATAGGTGTTCGAGTCTTCGAACCGTATTGCGCAAGAAATGGTAAGTAAACGCAGTATTTACATATCTGCCACTGTGCAGGAGAATCCGTATAGGTGTTCGAGTGTTCGAACCGTAATGCGTGAGAAATGGTAAGTAAACCCCGTATTTACGTATCTGCCACTGTGCAGGAGAATCCGTATAGGTGTTCGAGTGTTCGAACCGTAATGCGCAAGAAATGGTATGGAAACCCCGTATTTACATATCTGCCACTGTGCAGGAGAATCCGTATAGGTGTTCGAGTCTTCGAACCCTAATGCGTGAGAAATGGTATGTAAACGCCGTATTTACATATCTGCCACTGTGCAAGAGAATCCGTATAGGTGTTCGAGTGTTCGAACCGTAATACGTGAGAAATGGTAAGTAAACGCCGCATTTACATATCTGCCACTGTGCAGGAGAATCCGTCTAGGTGTTCGAGTGTTCGAACCCTAACGCGTGAGAAATGGTATGTAAACCCCGTATTTACATATCTACCACTGTGCAGAAGAATCCGTATAGGTGTTCGAGTGTTCGAACCGTATTGCGAAAGAAATGGTATGGAAACCCCGTATTTACATATCTGCCACTATGCAGGAGAATCCGTATAGGTGTTCGAGTGTTCGAACCGTAATGCGCAAGAAATGGTATGGAAACCCCGTATTTAAACATTTGCCACTGTGCAGGAGAATCCGTATAGGTGTTCGAGTGTTCAAACCGTAATACGCAAGCAATGGTATGTAAACCCCGTATTTACATATCTGCCACTGTGCAAGAGAATCCGTATAGGTGTTCGACTCTTCGAACCCTAATGCGTGAGAAATGGTAAGTAAACGCAGTATTTACACATCTGCCACTGTGCAGGAGAATCCGTATAGGTGTTCGAGTGTTCGAACCGTAATGCGCAAGAAATGGTATGTAAACCCCGTATTTACATATCTGCCATTGTGCAAGAGAATCCGTATAGGTGTTCGAGTCTTCGAATCCTAATGCGTGAGAAATGGTAAGTAAACGCAGTATTTACATATCTGCCACTGTGCAGGAGAATCCGTATAGGTGTTCGAGTGTTCGAACCGTAATGCGTGAGAAATGGTAAGTAAACCCCGTATTTACGTAATTGCCACTGTGCAGGAGAATCCGTATAGGTGTTCGAGTGTTCGAACCGTAATGCGCAAGAAATGGTATGTAAACCCCGTATTTACATATCTGCCACTGTGCAGGAGAATCCGTATAGGTGTTCGAGTGTTAGAACCATAATGCGCAAGAAATGGTATGGAAACCCCGTATTTACATATCTGCCACTGTGCAGGAGAATCCGTATAGGTGTTCGAGTGTTCGAACCGTAATGCGCAAGAAATGGTATGTAAACCCCGTATTTACGTATCTGCCACTGTGCAGGAGAATCCGTATAGGTGTTCGAGTGTTCGAACCGTAATGCGCAAGAAATGGTATGTAATCCCCGTATTTACATATCTGCCACTGTGCAGGAGAATCCGTATAGGTGTTCGAGTGTTCGAACCGTAATGCGCAAGAAATGGTATGGAAACCCCGTATTTACATATCTGCCACTGTGCAGGAGAATCCGTATAGGTGTTCGAGTGTTCGAACCGTAATGCGCAAGAAATGGTATGTAAATCCCGTATTTACATATTTGCCACTATGCAGGAGAATCCGTATTGGTGTTCGAGTGTTCGAACCGTATTGCGCAAGAAATGGTATGTAAACCCCGTATTTACATATCTGCCACTGTGCAGGAGAATCCGTATAGGTATTCGAGTGTTCGAACCGTAATGCGCAAGAAATGGTGTGGAAACCCCGTATTTACCTATCTGCCACTGTGCAGGAGAATCCGTATAGGTGTTCGAGTGTTCGAACCGTAATGCGTGAGAAATGGTAAGTAAACCCCGTATTTACGTATCTGCCACTGTGCAGGAGAATCCGTATAGGTGTTCGAGTGTTCGAACCGTAATGCGCAAGAAATGGTATGTAAACCCCGTATTTACATATCTGCCACTGTGCAGGAGAATCCGTATAGGTGTTCGAGTGTTAGAACCATAATGCGCAAGAAATGGTATGGAAACCCCGTATTTACATATCTACCACTGTGCAGGAGAATCCGTATAGGTGTTCGAGTGTTCGAACCGTAATGCGCAAGAAATGGTATGTAAACCCCGTATTTACATATCTGCCACTATGCAGGAGAATCCGTATTGGTGTTCGAGTGTTCGAACCGTATTGCGCAAGAAATGGTATGTAATCCCCGTATTTACATATCTGCCACTGTGCAGTAGAATCCGTATAGGTGTTCGAGTGTTCGAACCGTAATGCGCAAGAAATGGTATGGAAACCCCGTATTTACATATTTGCCACTGTGCAGGAGAATCCGTATAGGTGTTCGAGTGTTCGAACCGTAATACGCAAGAAATGGTATGTAAACCCCGTATTTACATATCAGCCACTGTGCAAGAGAATCCGTATAGGTGTTCGACTCTTCGAACCCTAATGCGTGAGAAAT
The DNA here is from genome assembly GCF_055761805.1 of Camellia sinensis. Lineage (NCBI taxonomy): Eukaryota > Viridiplantae > Streptophyta > Magnoliopsida > Ericales > Theaceae > Camellia > Camellia sinensis. The sequence goes on from NC_138965.1 coordinate 6,382,515, forward strand.
GGTAAGTAAACGCAGTATTTACATATCTGCCACTGTGCAGGAGAATCCGTATAGGTGTTCGAGTGTTCGAACCGTAATGCGTGAGAAATGGTAAGTAAACCCCGTATTTACGTAATTGCCACTGTGCAGGAGAATCCGTATAGGTGTTCGAGTGTTCGAACCGTAATGCGCAAGAAATGGTATGTAAACCTCGTATTTACATATCTGCCACTCTGCAGGAGAATCCGTATAGGTGTTCGAGTGTTCGAACCGTATTGCGCAAGAAATGGTATGGAAACCCCGTATTTACATATCTGCCACTGTGCAGGAGAATCCGTATAGGTGTTCGAGTGTTCGAACCGTAATGCGCAAGAAATGGTATGGAAACCCCGTATTTACATATCTGCCACTGTGCAGGAGAATCCGTATAGGTGTTCGAGTGTTCGAACCGTAATGCGCAAGAAATGGTATGTAAACCCCGTATTTACATATCTGCCACTGTGCAGGAGAATCCGTATAGGTGTTCGAGTCTTCGAACCCTAATGCGTGAGAAATGGTAAGTAAACGCAGTATTTACATATCTGCCACTGTGCAAGAGAATCCGTATAGGTGTTCGAGTGTTCGAACCGTAATGCGTGAGAAATGGTAAGTAAACCCCGTATTTACGTATCTGCCACTGTGCAGGAGAATCCGTATAGGTGTTCGAGTGTTCGAACCGTAATACGCAAGAAATGGTATGTAAACCCCGTATTTACATATCTGCCACTCTGCAGGAGAATCCGTATAGGTGTTCGAGTGTTCGAACCGTATTGCGCAAGAAATGGTATGGAAACCCCGTATTTACATATCTGCCACTATGCAGGAGAATCCGTATAGGTGTTCGAGTGTTCGAACAGTAATGCGCAAGAAATGGTATGGAAACCCCGTATTTACATATTTGCCACTGTGCAGGAGAATCCGTATAGGTGTTCGAGTGTTCGAACCGTAATACGCAAGCAATGGTATGTAAACCCCGTATTTACATATCTGCCACTGTGCAGGAGAATCCGTATAGGTGTTCGAGTCTTCGAACCGTATTGCGCAAGAAATGGTAAGTAAACGCAGTATTTACATATCTGCCACTGTGCAGGAGAATCCGTATAGGTGTTCGAGTGTTCGAACCGTAATGCGTGAGAAATGGTAAGTAAACCCCGTATTTACGTATCTGCCACTGTGCAGGAGAATCCGTATAGGTGTTCGAGTGTTCGAACCGTAATGCGCAAGAAATGGTATGGAAACCCCGTGTTTACATATCTGCCACTGTGCAGGAGAATCCGTATAGGTGTTCGAGTCTTCGAACCCTAATGCGTGAGAAATGGTATGTAAACGCCGTATTTACATATCTGCCACTGTGCAAGAGAATCCGTATAGGTGTTCGAGTGTTCGAACCGTAATACGTGAGAAATGGTAAGTAAACGCCGCATTTACATATCTGCCACTATGCAGGAGAATCCGTCTAGGTGTTCGAGTGTTCGAACCCTAACGCGTGAGAAATGGTATGTAAACCCCGTATTTACATATCTGGCACTGTGCAGAAGAATCCGTATAGGTGTTCGAGTGTTCGAACCGTATTGCGAAAGAAATGGTATGGAAACCCCGTATTTACATATCTGCCACTATGCAGGAGAATCCGTATAGGTGTTCGAGTGTTCGAACCGTAATGCGCAAGAAATGGTATGGAAACCCTGTATTTACATATTTGCCACTGTGCAGGAGAATCCGTATAGGTGTTCGAGTGTTCAAACCGTAACACGCAAGCAATGGTATGTAAACCCCGTATTTACATATCTGCCACTGTGCAAGAGAATCCGTATAGGTGTTCGACTCTTCGAACCCTAATGCGTGAGAAATGGTAAGTAAACGCAGTATTTACACATCTGCCACTGTGCAGGAGAATCCGTATAGGTGTTCGAGTGTTCGAACCGTAATGCGCAAGAAATGGTATGTAAACCCCGTATTTACATATCTGCCATTGTGCAAGAGAATCCGTATAGGTGTTCGAGTCTTCGAATCCTAATGCGTGAGAAATGGTAAGTAAACGCAGTATTTACATATCTGCCACTGTGCAGGAGAATCCGTATAGGTGTTCGAGTGTTCGAACCGTAATGCGTGAGAAATGGTATGTAAACCCCGTATTTACGTAATTGCCACTGTGCAGGAGAATCCGTATAGGTATTCGAGTGTTCGAACCGTAATGCGCAAGAAATGGTATGTAAACCCCGTATTTACATATCTGCCACTGTGCAGGAGAATCCGTATAGGTGTTCGAGTGTTAGAACCATAATGCGCAAGAAATGGTATGGAAACCCCGTATTTACATATCTGCCACTGTGCAGGAGAATCCGTATAGGTGTTCGAGTGTTCGAACCGTAATGCGCAAGAAATGGTATGTAAACCCCGTATTTACGTATCTGCCACTGTGCAGGAGAATCCGTATAGGTGTTCGAGTGTTCGAACTGTAATGCGCAAGAAATGGTATGTAATCCCCGTATTTACATATCTGCCACTGTGCAGGAGAATCCGTATAGGTGTTCGAGTGTTCGAACCGTAATGCCCAACAAATGGTATGGAAACCCCGCATTTACATATCTGCCACTGTGCAGGAGAATCCGTATAGGTGTTCGAGTGTTCGAACCGTAATGCGCAAGAAATGGTATGTAAATCCCGTATTTACATATTTGCCACTATGCAGGAGAATCCGTATTGGTGTTCGAGTGTTCGAACCGTATTGCGCAAGAAATGGTATGTAAACCCCGTATTTACATATCTGCCACTGTGCTGGAGAATCCGTATAGGTATTCGAGTGTTCGAACCGTAATGCGCAAGAAATGGTGTGGAAACCCCGTATTTACCTATCTGCCACTGTGCAGGAGAATCCGTATAGGTGTTCGAGTGTTCGAACCGTAATGCGTGAGAAATGGTAAGTAAACCCCGTATTTACGTATCTGCCACTGTGCAGGAGAATCCGTATAGGTGTTCGAGTGTTCGAACCGTATTGCGCAAGAAATGGTATGTAAACCCCGTATTTACATATCTGCCACTGTGCAGGAGAATCCGTATAGGTGTTCGAGTGTTAGAACCATAATGCGCAAGAAATGGTATGGAAACCCCGTATTTACATATCTGCCACTGTGCAGGAGAATCCGTATAGGTGTTCGAGTGTTCGAACCATAATGCGCAAGAAATGGTATGTAAACCCCGTATTTACATATCTGCCACTATGCAGGAGAATCCGTATTGGTGTTCGAGTGTTCGAACCGTATTGCGCAAGAAATGGTATGTAATCCCCGTATTTACATATCTGCCACTGTGCAGTAGAATCCGTATAGGTGTTCGAGTGTTCGAACCGTAATGCGCAAGAAATGGTATGGAAACCCCGTATTTACATATTTGCCACTGTGCAGGAGAATCCGTATAGGTGTTCGAGTGTTCGAACCGTAATACGCAAGAAATGCTATGTAAACCCCGTATTAACATATCAGCCACTGTGCAAGAGAATCCGTATAGGTGTTCGACTCTTCGAACCCTAATGCGTGAGAAATGGTAAGTAAACGCAGTATTTACATATCTGCCACTGTGCAGGAGAATCCGTATAGGTGTTCGAGTGTTCGAACCGTAATGCGTGAGAAATGGTAAGTAAACCCCGTATTTACGTAATTGCCACTGTGCAGGAGAATCCGTATAGGTGTTCGAGTGTTCGAACCGTAATGCGCAAGAAATGGTATGTAAACCTCGTATTTACATATCTGCCACTCTGCAGGAGAATCCGTATAGGTGTTCGAGTGTTCGAACCGTATTGCGCAAGAAATGGTATGGAAACCCCGTATTTACATATCTGCCACTGTGCAGGAGAATCCGTATAGGTGTTCGAGTGTTCGAACCGTAATGCGCAAGAAATGGTATGGAAACCCCGTATTTACATATCTGCCACTGTGCAGGAGAATCCGTATAGGTGTTCGAGTGTTCGAACCGTAATGCGCAAGAAATGGTATGTAAACCCCGTATTTACATATCTGCCACTGTGCAGGAGAATCCGTATAGGTGTTCGAGTCTTCGAACCCTAATGCGTGAGAAATGGTAAGTAAACGCAGTATTTACATATCTGCCACTGTGCAAGAGAATCCGTATAGTGTTCGAGTGTTCGAACCGTAATGCGTGAGAAATGGTAAGTAAACCCCGTATTTACGTATCTGCCACTGTGCAGGAGAATCCGTATAGGTGTTCGAGTGTTCGAACCGTAATACGCAAGAAATGGTATGTAAACCCCGTATTTACATATCTGCCACTCTGCAGGAGAATCCGTATAGGTGTTCGAGTGTTCGAACCGTATTGCGCAAGAAATGGTATGGAAACCCCGTATTTACATATCTGCCACTATGCAGGAGAATCCGTATAGGTGTTCGAGTGTTCGAACAGTAATGCGCAAGAAATGGTATGGAAACCCCGTATTTACATATTTGCCACTGTGCAGGAGAATCCGTATAGGTGTTCGAGTGTTCGAACCGTAATACGCAAGCAATGGTATGTAAACCCCGTATTTACATATCTGCCACTGTGCAAGAGAATCCGTATAGGTGTTCGACTCTTCGAACCCTAATGCGTGAGAAATGGTAAGTAAACGCAGTATTTACATATCTGCCACTGTGCAGGAGAATCCGTATAGGTGTTCGAGTGTTCGAACCGTAATGCGCAAGAAATGGTATGTAAACCCCGTATTTACATATCTGCCATAGTGCAAGAGAATCCGTATAGGTGTTCGAGTCTTCGAATCCTAATGCGTGAGAAATGGTAAGTAAACGCAGTATTTACATATCTGCCACTGTGCAGGAGAATCCGTATAGGTGTTCGAGTGTTCGAACCGTAATGCGTGAGAAATGGTAAGTAAACCCCGTATTTACGTATCTGCCACTGTGCAGGAGAATCCGTATAGGTGTTCGAGTGTTCGAACCGTAATGCGCAAGAAATGGTATGTAAACCCCGTATTTACATATCTGCCACTGTGCAGGAGAATCCGTATAGGTGTTCAAGTGTTCGAACCGTAATGCGCAAGAAATGGTATGTAAATCCCGTATTTACACATTTGCCACTATGCAGGAGAATCCGTATTGGTGTTCGAGTGTTCGAACCGTATTGCGCAAGAAATGGTATGTAAACCCCGTATTTACATATCTGCCACTGTGCAGGAGAATCCGTATAGGTATTCGAGTGTTCGAACCGTAATGCGCAAGAAATGGTGTGGAAACCCCGTATTTACATATCTGCCACTGTGCAGGAGAATCCGTATAGGTGTTCGAGTGTTCGAACCGTAATGCGTGAGAAATGGTAAGTAAACCCCGTATTTACGTATCTGTCACTGTGCAGGAGAATCCGTATAGGTGTTCGAGTGTTCGAACCGTAATGCGCATGAAATGGTATGTAAACCCCGTATTTACATATCTGCCACTGTGCAGGAGAATCCGTATAGGTGTTCGAGTGTTAGAACCATAATGCGCAAGAAATGGTATGGAAACCCCGTATTTACATATCTGCCACTGTGCAGGAGAATCCGTATAGGTGTTCGAGTGTTCGAACCGTAATGCGCAAGAAATGGTATGTAAACCCCGTATTTACATATCTGCCACTATGCAGGAGAATCCGTATTGGTGTTCGAGTGTTCGAACCGTATTGCGCAAGAAATGGTATGTAAACCCCGTATTTACATATCTGCCACTGTGCAGGAGAATCCGTATAGGTGTTCGAGTGTTCGAACCGTAATGCGCAAGAAATGGTGTGTAAACCCCGTATTTACATATCTGCCACTATGCAGGAGAATCCGTATTGGTGTTCGAGTGTTCGAACCGTATTGCGCAAGAAATGGTATGTAATCCCCGTATTTACATATCTGCCACTGTGCAGTAGAATCCGTATAGGTGTTCGAGTGTTCGAACCGTAATGCGCAAGAAATGGTATGGAAACCCCGTATTTACATATTTGCCACTGTGCAGGAGAATCCGTATAGGTGTTCGAGTGTTCGAACCGTAATACGCAAGAAATGGTATGTAAACCCCGTATTTACATATCAGCCACTGTGCAAGAGAATCCGTATAGGTGTTCGACTCTTCGAACCCTAATGCGTGAGAAATGGTAAGTAAACGCAGTATTTACATATCTGCCACTGTGCAGGAGAATCCGTATAGGTGTTCGAGTGTTCGAACCGTAATGCGTGAGAAATGGTAAGTAAACCCCGTATTTACGTAATTGCCACTGTGCAGGAGAATCCGTATAGGTGTTCGAGTGTTCGAACCGTAATGCGCAAGAAATGGTATGTAAACCTCGTATTTACATATCTGCCACTCTGCAGGAGAATCCGTATAGGTGTTCGAGTGTTCGAACCGTATTGCGCAAGAAATGGTATGGAAACCCCGTATTTACATATCTGCCACTGTGCAGGAGAATCCGTATAGGTGTTCGAGTGTTCGAACCGTAATGCGCAAGAAATGGTATGGAAACCCCGTATTTACATATCTGCCACTGTGCAGGAGAATCCGTATAGGTGTTCGAGTGTTCGAACCGTAATGCGCAAGAAATGGTATGTAAACCCCGTATTTACATATCTGCCACTGTGCAGGAGAATCCGTATAGGTGTTCGAGTCTTCGAACCCTAATGCGTGAGAAATGGTAAGTAAACGCAGTATTTACATATCTGCCACTGTGCAAGAGAATCCGTATAGGTGTTCGAGTGTTCGAACCGTAATGCGTGAGAAATGGTAAGTAAACCCCGTATTTACGTATCTGCCACTGTGCAGGAGAATCCGTATAGGTGTTCGAGTGTTCGAACCGTAATACGCAAGAAATGGTATGTAAACCCCGTATTTACATATCTGCCACTCTGCAGGAGAATCCGTATAGGTGTTCGAGTGTTCGAACCGTATTGCGCAAGAAATGGTATGGAAACCCCGTATTTACATATCTGCCACTATGCAGGAGAATCCGTATAGGTGTTCGAGTGTTCGAACAGTAATGCGCAAGAAATGGTATGGAAACCCCGTATTTACATATTTGCCACTGTGCAGGAGAATCCGTATAGGTGTTCGAGTGTTCGAACCGTAATACGCAAGCAATGGTATGTAAACCCCGTATTTACATATCTGCCACTGTGCAAGAGAATCCGTATAGGTGTTCGACTCTTCGAACCCTAATGCGTGAGAAATGGTAAGTAAACGCAGTATTTACATATCTGCCACTGTGCAGGAGAATCCGTATAGGTGTTCGAGTGTTCGAACCGTAATGCGCAAGAAATGGTATGTAAACCCCGTATTTACATATCTGCCATAGTGCAAGAGAATCCGTATAGGTGTTCGAGTCTTCGAATCCTAATGCGTGAGAAATGGTAAGTAAACGCAGTATTTACATATCTGCCACTGTGCAGGAGAATCCGTATAGGTGTTCGAGTGTTCGAACCGTAATGCGTGAGAAATGGTAAGTAAACCCCGTATTTACGTATCTGCCACTGTGCAGGAGAATCCGTATAGGTGTTCGAGTGTTCGAACCGTAATGCGCAAGAAATGGTATGTAAACCCCGTATTTACATATCTGCCATAGTGCAAGAGAATCCGTATAGGTGTTCGAGTCTTCGAATCCTAATGCGTGAGAAATGGTAAGTAAACGCAGTATTTACATATCTGCCACTGTGCAGGAGAATCCGTATAGGTGTTCGAGTGTTCGAACCGTAATGCGTGAGAAATGGTAAGTAAACCCCGTATTTACGTATCTGCCACTGTGCAGGAGAATCCGTATAGGTGTTCGAGTGTTCGAACCGTAATGCGCAAGAAATGGTATGTAAACCCCGTATTTACATATCTGCCACTGTGCAGGAGAATCCGTATAGGTGTTCAAGTGTTCGAACCGTAATGCGCAAGAAATGGTATGTAAATCCCGTATTTACACATTTGCCACTATGCAGGAGAATCCGTATTGGTGTTCGAGTGTTCGAACCGTATTGCGCAAGAAATGGTATGTAAACCCCGTATTTACATATCTGCCACTGTGCAGGAGAATCCGTATAGGTATTCGAGTGTTCGAACCGTAATGCGCAAGAAATGGTGTGGAAACCCCGTATTTACATATCTGCCACTGTGCAGGAGAATCCGTATAGGTGTTCGAGTGTTCGAACCGTAATGCGTGAGAAATGGTAAGTAAACCCCGTATTTACGTATCTGTCACTGTGCAGGAGAATCCGTATAGGTGTTCGAGTGTTCGAACCGTAATGCGCATGAAATGGTATGTAAACCCCGTATTTACATATCTGCCACTGTGCAGGAGAATCCGTATAGGTGTTCGAGTGTTAGAACCATAATGCGCAAGAAATGGTATGGAAACCCCGTATTTACATATCTGCCACTGTGCAGGAGAATCCGTATAGGTGTTCGAGTGTTCGAACCGTAATGCGCAAGAAATGGTATGTAAACCCCGTATTTACATATCTGCCACTATGCAGGAGAATCCGTATTGGTGTTCGAGTGTTCGAACCGTATTGCGCAAGAAATGGTATGTAAACCCCGTATTTACATATCTGCCACTGTGCAGGAGAATCCGTATAGGTGTTCGAGTGTTCGAACCGTAATGCGCAAGAAATGGTGTGTAAACCCCGTATTTACATATCTGCCACTATGCAGGAGAATCCGTATTGGTGTTCGAGTGTTCGAACCGTATTGCGCAAGAAATGGTATGTAATCCCCGTATTTACATATCTGCCACTGTGCAGTAGAATCCGTATAGGTGTTCGAGTGTTCGAACCGTAATGCGCAAGAAATGGTATGGAAACCCCGTATTTACATATTTGCCACTGTGCAGGAGAATCCGTATAGGTGTTCGAGTGTTCGAACCGTAATACGCAAGAAATGGTATGTAAACCCCGTATTTACATATCAGCCACTGTGCAAGAGAATCCGTATAGGTGTTCGACTCTTCGAACCCTAATGCGTGAGAAATGGTAAGTAAACGCAGTATTTACATATCTGCCACTGTGCAGGAGAATCCGTATAGGTGTTCGAGTGTTCGAACCGTAATGCGTGAGAAATGGTAAGTAAACCCCGTATTTACGTAATTGCCACTGTGCAGGAGAATCCGTATAGGTGTTCGAGTGTTCGAACCGTAATGCGCAAGAAATGGTATGTAAACCTCGTATTTACATATCTGCCACTCTGCAGGAGAATCCGTATAGGTGTTCGAGTGTTCGAACCGTATTGCGCAAGAAATGGTATGGAAACCCCGTATTTACATATCTGCCACTGTGCAGGAGAATCCGTATAGGTGTTCGAGTGTTCGAACCGTAATGCGCAAGAAATGGTATGGAAACCCCGTATTTACATATCTGCCACTGTGCAGGAGAATCCGTATAGGTGTTCGAGTGTTCGAACCGTAATGCGCAAGAAATGGTATGTAAACCCCGTATTTACATATCTGCCACTGTGCAGGAGAATCCGTATAGGTGTTCGAGTCTTCGAACCCTAATGCGTGAGAAATGGTAAGTAAACGCAGTATTTACATATCTGCCACTGTGCAAGAGAATCCGTATAGGTGTTCGAGTGTTCGAACCGTAATGCGTGAGAAATGGTAAGTAAACCCCGTATTTACGTATCTGCCACTGTGCAGGAGAATCCGTATAGGTGTTCGAGTGTTCGAACCGTAATACGCAAGAAATGGTATGTAAACCCCGTATTTACATATCTGCCACTCTGCAGGAGAATCCGTATAGGTGTTCGAGTGTTCGAACCGTATTGCGCAAGAAATGGTATGGAAACCCCGTATTTACATATCTGCCACTATGCAGGAGAATCCGTATAGGTGTTCGAGTGTTCGAACAGTAATGCGCAAGAAATGGTATGGAAACCCCGTATTTACATATTTGCCACTGTGCAGGAGAATCCGTATAGGTGTTCGAGTGTTCGAACCGTAATACGCAAGCAATGGTATGTAAACCCCGTATTTACATATCTGCCACTGTGCAAGAGAATCCGTATAGGTGTTCGACTCTTCGAACCCTAATGCGTGAGAAATGGTAAGTAAACGCAGTATTTACATATCTGCCACTGTGCAGGAGAATCCGTATAGGTGTTCGAGTGTTCGAACCGTAATGCGCAAGAAATGGTATGTAAACCCCGTATTTACATATCTGCCATAGTGCAAGAGAATCCGTATAGGTGTTCGAGTCTTCGAATCCTAATGCGTGAGAAATGGTAAGTAAACGCAGTATTTACATATCTGCCACTGTGCAGGAGAATCCGTATAGGTGTTCGAGTGTTCGAACCGTAATGCGTGAGAAATGGTAAGTAAACCCCGTATTTACGTATCTGCCACTGTGCAGGAGAATCCGTATAGGTGTTCGAGTGTTCGAACCGTAATGCGCAAGAAATGGTATGTAAACCCCGTATTTACATATCTGCCACTGTGCAGGAGAATCCGTATAGGTGTTCGAGTGTTCGAACCGTAATGCGCAAGAAATGGTATGTAAATCCCGTATTTACACATTTGCCACTATGCAGGAGAATCCGTATTGGTGTTCGAGTGTTCGAACCGTATTGCGCAAGAAATGGTATGTAAACCCCGTATTTACATATCTGCCACTGTGCAGGAGAATCCGTATAGGTATTCGAGTGTTCGAACCGTAATGCGCAAGAAATGGTGTGGAAACCCCGTATTTACATATCTGCCACTGTGCAGGAGAATCCGTATAGGTGTTCGAGTGTTCGAACCGTAATGCGTGAGAAATGGTAAGTAAACCCCGTATTTACGTATCTGCCACTGTGCAGGAGAATCCGTATAGGTGTTCGAGTGTTCGAACCGTAATGCGCATGAAATGGTATGTAAACCCCGTATTTACATATCTGCCACTGTGCAGGAGAATCCGTATAGGTGTTCGAGTGTTAGAACCATAATGCGCAAGAAATGGTATGGAAACCCCGTATTTACATATCTGCCACTGTGCAGGAGAATCCGTATAGGTGTTCGAGTGTTCGAACCGTAATGCGCAAGAAATGGTATGTAAACCCCGTATTTACATATCTGCCACTATGCAGGAGAATCCGTATTGGTGTTCGAGTGTTCGAACCGTATTGCGCAAGAAATGGTATGTAAACCCCGTATTTACATATCTGCCACTGTGCAGGAGAATCCGTATAGGTGTTCGAGTGTTCGAACCGTAATGCGCAAGAAATGGTGTGTAAACCCCGTATTTACATATCTGCCACTATGCAGGAGAATCCGTATTGGTGTTCGAGTGTTCGAACCGTATTGCGCAAGAAATGGTATGTAATCCCCGTATTTACATATCTGCCACTGTGCAGTAGAATCCGTATAGGTGTTCGAGTGTTCGAACCGTAATGCGCAAGAAATGGTATGGAAACCCCGTATTTACATATTTGCCACTGTGCAGGAGAATCCGTATAGGTGTTCGAGTGTTCGAACCGTAATACGCAAGAAATGGTATGTTAACCCCGTATTTACATATCAGCCACTGTGCAAGAGAATCCGTATAGGTGTTCGACTCTTCGAACCCTAATGCGTGAGAAATGGTAAGTAAACGCAGTATTTACATATCTGCCACTGTGCAGGAGAATCCGTATAGGTGTTCGAGTGTTCGAACCGTAATGCGTGAGAAATGGTAAGTAAACCCCGTATTTACGTAATTGCCACTGTGCAGGAGAATCCGTATAGGTGTTCGAGTGTTCGAACCGTAATGCGCAAGAAATGGTATGTAAACCTCGTATTTACATATCTGCCACTCTGCAGGAGAATCCGTATAGGTGTTCGAGTGTTCGAACCGTATTGCGCAAGAAATGGTATGGAAACCCCGCATTTACATATCTGCCACTGTGCAGGAGAATCCGTATAGGTGTTCGAGTGTTCGAACCGTAATGCGCAAGAAATGGTATGGAAACCCCGTATTTACATATCTGCCACTGTGCAGGAGAATCCGTATAGGTGTTCGAGTGTTCGAACCGTAATGCGCAAGAAATGGTATGTAAACCCCGTATTTACATATCTGCCACTGTGCAGGAGAATCCGTATAGGTGTTCGAGTCTTCGAACCCTAATGCGTGAGAAATGGTAAGTAAACGCAGTATTTACATATCTGCCACTATGCAAGAGAATCCGTATAGGTGTTCGAGTGTTCGAACCGTAATGCGTGAGAAATGGTAAGTAAACCCCGTATTTACGTATCTGCCACTGTGCAGGAGAATCCGTATAGGTGTTCGGGTGTTCGAACCGTAATACGCAAGAAATGGTATGTAAACCCCGTATTTACATATCTGCCACTCTGCAGGAGAATCCGTATAGGTGTTCGAGTGTTCGAACCGTATTGCGCAAGAAATGGTATGGAAACCCCGTATTTACATATCTGCCACTATGCAGGAGAATCCGTATAGGTGTTCGAGTGTTCGAACAGTAATGCGCAAGAAATGGTATGGAAACCCCGTATTTACATATTTGCCACTGTGCAGGAGAATCCGTATAGGTGTTCGAGTGTTCGAACCGTAATACGCAAGCAATGGTATGTAAACCCCGTATTTACATATCTGCCACTGTGCAAGAGAATCCGTATAGGTGTTCGACTCTTCGAACCCTAATGCGTGAGAAATGGTAAGTAAACGCAGTATTTACATATCTGCCACTGTGCAGGAGAATCCGTATAGGTGTTCGAGTGTTCGAACCGTAATGCGCAAGAAATGGTATGTAAACCCCGTATTTACATATCTGCCATAGTGCAAGAGAATCCGTATAGGTGTTCGAGTCTTCGAATCCTAATGCGTGGGAAATGGTAAGTAAACGCAGTATTTACATATCTGCCACTGTGCAGGAGAATCCGTATAGCTGTTCGAGTGTTCGAACCGTAATGCGTGAGAAATGGTAAGTAAACCTCGTATTTACGTATCTGCCACTGTGCAGGAGAATCCGTATAGGTGTTCGAGTGTTCGAACCGTAATGCGCAAGAAATGGTATGTAAACCCCGTATTTACATATCTGCCACTGTGCAGGAGAATCCGTATAGGTGTTCGAGTGTTCGAACCGTAATGCGCAAGAAATGGTATGTAAATCCCGTATTTACACATTTGCCACTATGCAGGAGAATCCGTATTGGTGTTCGAGTGTTCGAACCGTATTGCGCAAGAAATGGTATGTAAACCCCGTATTTACATATCTGCCACTGTGGAGGAGAATCCGTATAGGTATTCGAGTGTTCGAACCGTAATGCGCAAGAAATGGTGTGGAAACCCCATATTTACATATCTGCCACTGTGCAGGAGAATCCGTATAGGTGTTCGAGTGTTCGAACCGTAATGCGTGAGAAATGGTAAGTAAACCCCGTATTTACGTATCTGCCACTGTGCAGGAGAATCCGTATAGGTGTTCGAGTGTTCGAACCGTAATGCGCAAGAAATGGTATGTAAACCCCGTATTTACATATCTGCCACTGTGCAGGAGAATCCGTATAGGTGTTCGAGTGTTAGAACCATAATGCGCAAGAAATGGTATGGAAACCCCGTATTTACATATCTGCCACTGTGCAGGAGAATCCGTATAGGTGTTCGAGTGTTCGAACCGTAATGCGCAAGAAATGGTATGTAAACCCCGTATTTACATATCTGCCACTATGCAGGAGAATCCGTATTGGTGTTCGAGTGTTCGAACCGTATTGCGCAAGAAATGGTATGTAAACCCCGTATTTACATATCTGCCACTGTGCAGGAGAGTCCGTATAGGTGTTCGAGTGTTCGAACCGTAATGCGCAAGAAATGGTGTCGAAACCCCGTATTTACATATCTGCCACTGTGCAGGAGAATCCGTATAGGTGTTCGAGTGTTCGAACCGTAATGCGTGAGAAATGGTAAGTAAACCCCGTATTTACGTATCTGCCACTGTGCAGGAGAATCCGTATAGGTGTTCGAGTGTTCGAACCGTAATGCGCAAGAAATGGTATGTAAACCCCGTATTTACATATCTGCCACTGTGCAGGAGAATCCGTATAGGTGTTCGAGTGTTCGAACCGTAATGCGCAAGAAATGGTATGGAAACCCCGTATTTACATATCTGCCACTGTGCAGGAGAATCCGTACTGGTGTTCGAGTGTTCGAACCGTAATGCGCAAGAAATGGTATGTAAATCCCGTATTTACATATCTGCCACTATGCAGGAGAATCCGTGTAGGTGTTCGAGTGTTCGAACCGTATTGCGCAAGAAATGGTATGTAAACCCCGTAATTACATATCTGCCACTGTGCAGGAGAATCCGTATAGGTGTTCGAGTGTTCGAACCGTAATGCGCTAGAAATGGTGTGGAAACCCCGTATTTACATATCTGCCACTGTGTAGGAGAATCCGTATAGGTGTTCGAGTGTTAGAACCGTAATGCGTGAGAAATGGTAAGTAAACCCCGTATTTACATATCTGCCACTGTGCAGGAGAATCCGTATAGGTGTTCGAGTGTTCGACCCGTAATGCGCAAGAAATGGTATGTAAATCCCGTATTTACATATCTGCCACTGTGCAGGAGAATCCGTATAGGTGTTCGAGTCTTCGAACCGTAATGCGCAAGAAATGGTATGGAAACCCCGTATTTACATATCTGCCACTGTGCTGGAGAATCCGTATAGGTGTTCGAGTATTCGAACCGTAATGCGCAAGAAATGGTATGTAAACCCCGTATTTACATATCTGCCACTATGCAGGAGAATCCGTATAGGTGTTCGAGTGTTCAAACCAAATTGCGCAAGAAATGGTTTGTAAACCCCGTATTTACATATCTGCCACTGTGCAGGAGAATCCGTATAGGTGTTCGAGTGTTCGAACCGTAATGCGAAAGAAATGGTGTGGAAACCCCGTATTTACATATCTGCCACTGTGCAGGAGAATCCGTATAGGTGTTCGAGTGTTCGAACCGTAACGCGCAAGAAATGGTATGGAAACCCCGTATTTACATATCTGCCACTGTGCAGGAGAATCCGCATAGGTGTTCGAGTGTTCGAATCATAATGCGCAAGAAATGGTATGTAAACCCGGTATTTACATATCTGCCACTGTGCAGGAGAATCCGTATAGGTGTTCCAGTCTTCGAACCCTAATGCGTGAGAAATGGTAAGTAAACGCAGTATTTACATATCTGCCATTGTACAGGAGAATCCGTATAGGTGTTCGAGTGTTCGAACCGTAATGCGTGAGAAATGGTAAGTAAACCCCATATTTACGTAATTGCCACTGTGCAGGAGAATCCGTATAGGTGTTCGAGTCTTCGAACCCTAATGCGTGAGAAATGGTAAGTAAACGCAGTATTTACATATCTGCCACTGTGCAGGAGAATCCGTATAGGTGTTCGAGTGTTCGAACCGTAATGCGTGAGAAATGGTAAGTAAACCCCGTATTTACGTAATTGCCACTGTGCAGGAGAATCCGTATAGGTGTTCGAGTGTTCGAACCGTAATGCGCAAGAAATGGTATGTAAACCTCGTATTTACATATCTGCCACTCTGCAGGAGAATCCGTATAGGTGTTCGAGAGTTCGAACCGTATTCCGCAAGAAATGGTATGGAAACCCCGTATTTACATATCTGCCACTGTGCAGGAGAATCCGTATAGGTGTTCGAGTGTTCGAACCGTAATGCGCAAGAAATGGTATGGAAACCCCGTATTTACATATCTGCCACTGTGCAGGAGAATCCGTATAGGTGTTCGAGTGTTCGAACCGTAATGCGCAAGAAATGGTATGTAAACCCCGTATTTACATATCTGCCACTGTGCAGGAGAATCCGCATAGGTGTTCGAGTGTTCGAACCATAATGCGCAAGAAATGGTATGTAAACCCGGTATTTACATATCTGCCACTGTGCAGGAGAATCCGTATAGGTGTTCGAGTCTTCGAACCCTAATGCGTGAGAAATGGTAAGTAAACGCAGTATTTACATATCTGCCGCTGTGCAGGAGAATCCGTATAGGTGTTCGAGTGTTCGAACCGTAATGCGTGAGAAATGGTAAGTAAACCCCGTATTTACGTAATTGCCACTGTGCAGGAGAATTCGTATAGGTGTTCGAGTGTTCGAACCGTAATGCGCTAGAAATGGTGTGGAAACCCCGTATTTACATATCTGCCACTGTGTAGGAGAATCCGTATAGGTGTTCGAGTGTTAGAATCGTAATGCGTGAGAAATGGTAAGTAAACCCCGTATTTACGTATCTGCCACTGTGCAGGAGAATCCGTATAGGTGTTCGAGTGTTCGAACCGTAATGCGCAAGAAATGGTATGTAAACCCTGTATTTACATATCTGCCACTATGAAGGAGAATCCGTATTGGTGTTCGAGTGTTCGAACCGTATTGCGCAAGAAATGGTATGTAAACCCCGTATTTACATATCTGCCACTGTGCAGGAGAATCCGTATAGGTGTTCGAGTGTTCGAACCGTAATGCGCAAGAAATGGTATGGGAACCCCGTATTTACATATTTGCCACTGTGCAGGAGAATCCGTATAGGTGTTCGAGTGTTCGAACCGTAATACGCAAGAAATGGTATGTAAACCCCGTATTTACATATCAGCCACTGTGCAAGAGAATCCGTATAGGTGTTCGAGTGTTCGAACCGTAATGCGTGAAAAATGGTAAGTAAACCCCGTATTTACGTATCTGCCACTGTGCAGGAGAATCCGTATAGGTGTTCGAGTGTTCGAACCGTAATGCGCAAGAAATGGTATGTAAACCCCGTATTTACATATCTGCCACTGTGCAGGAGAATCCGTATAGGTGTTCGAGTGTTCGAACCGTAATGCGTGAGAAATGGTAAGTAAACCCCGTATTTACGTATCTGCCACTGTGCAGGAGAATCCGTATAGGTGTTCGAGTGTTCGAACCGTAATGCGCAAGAAATGGTATGTAAACCCCGTATTTACATATCTGCCACTATGCAGGAGAATCCGTATTGGTGTTCGAGTGTTCGAACCGTATTGCGCAAGAAATGGTATGTAAACCCCGTATTTACATATCTGCCACTGTGCAGGAGAATCCGTATAGGTGTTCGAGTGTTCGAACCGTAATGCGCAAGAAATGGTGTCGAAACCCCGTATTTACGTATCTGCCACTGTGCAGGAGAATCCGTATAGGTGTTCGAGTGTTCGAACCGTAATACGCAAGAAATGGAATGTAAACCCCGTATTTACATATCTGCCACTCTGCAGGAGAATCCGTATAGGTGTTCGAGTGTTCGAACCGTATTGCGCAAGAAATGGTATGGAAACCCCGTATTTACATATCTGCCACTATGCAGGAGAATCCGTATAGGTGTTCGAGTGTTCGAACCGTAATGCGCAAGAAATGGTATGAAAACCCCGTATTTACATATTTGCCACTGTGCAGGAGAATCCGTATAGGTGTTCGAGTGTTCGAACCGTAATACGCAAGCAATGGTATGTAAACCCCGTATTTACATATCTGCCACTGTGCAAGAGAATCCGTATAGGTGTTCGACTCTTCGAACCCTAATGCGTGAGAAATGGTAAGTAAACGCAGAATTTACATATCTGCCACTGTGCAGGAGAATCCGTATAGGTGTTCGAGTGTTCGAACCGTAATGCGCAAGAAATGGTATGTAAACCCCGTATTTACATATCTGCCATAGTGCAAGAGAATCCGTATAGGTGTTCGAGTCTTCGAATCCTAATGCGTGAGAAATGGTAAGTAAACGCAGTATTTACATATCTGCCACTGTGCAGGAGAATCCGTATAGGTGTTCGAGTGTTCGAACCGTAATGCGTGAGAAATGGTAAGTAAACCCCGTATTTACGTATCTGCCACTGTGCAGGAGAATCCGTATAGGTGTTCGAGTGTTCGAACCGTAATGCGCAAGAAATGGTATGTAAACCCCGTATTTACATATCTGCCACTGTGCAGGAGAATCCGTATAGGTGTTCCAGTGTTAGAACCGTAATGCGCAAGAAATGGTATGGAAACCCCGTATTTACATATCTGCCACTGTGCAGGAGAATCCGTATAGGTGTTCGAGTGTTCGAACCGTAATGCGCAAGAAATGGTATGTAAATCCCGTATTTACACATTTGCCACTATGCAGGAGAATCCGTATTGGTGTTCGAGTGTTCGAACCGTATTGCGCAAGAAATGGTATGTAAACCCCGTATTTACATATCTGCCACTGTGCAGGAGAATCCGTATAGGTATTCGAGTGTTCGAACCGTAATGCGCAAGAAATGGTGTGGAAACCCCGTATTTACATATCTGCCACTGTGCAGGAGAATCCGTATAGGTGTTCGAGTGTTCGAACCGTAATGCGTGAGAAATGGTAAGTAAACCCCGTATTTACGTATCTGCCACTGTGCAGGAGAATCCGTATAGGTGTTCGAGTGTTCGAACCGTAATGCGCAAGAAATGGTATGTAAACCCCGTATTTACATATCTGCCACTGTGCAGGAGAATCCGTATAGGTGTTCGAGTGTTAGAACCATAATGCGCAAGAAATGGTATGGAAACCCCGTATTTACATATCTGCCACTGTGCAGGAGAATCCGTATAGGTGTTCGAGTGTTCGAACCGTAATGCGCAAGAAATGGTATGTAAACCCCGTATTTACATATCTGCCACTATGCCGGAGAATCCGTATTGGTGTTCGAGTGTTCGAACCGTATTGCGCAAGAAATGGTATGTAAACCCCGTATTTACATATCTGCCACTGTGCAGTAGAATCCGTATAGGTGTTCGAGTGTTCGAACCGTAATGCGCAAGAAATGGTGTGGAAACCCCGTATTTACATATCTGCCACTGTGCAGGAGAATCCGTATAGGTGTTCGAGTGTTCGAACCGTAATGCGTGAGAAATGGTAAGTAAACCCCGTATTTACGTATCTGCCACTGTGCAGGAGAATCCGAATAGGTGTTCGAGTGTTCGAACCGTAATGCGCAAGAAATGGTATGTAAACCCCGTATTTACATATCTGCCACTGTGCAGGAGAATCCGTATAGGTGTTCCAGTGTTAGAACCGTAATGCGCAAGAAATGGTATGGAAACCCCGTATTTACATATCTGCCACTGTGCAGGAGAATCCGTATAGGTGTTCGAGTGTTCGAACCGTAATGCGCAAGAAATGGTATGTAAATCCCGTATTTACACATTTGCCACTATGCAGGAGAATCCGTATTGGTGTTCGAGTGTTCGAACCGTATTGCGCAAGAAATGGTATGTAAACCCCGTATTTACATATCTGCCACTGTGCAGGAGAATCCGTATAGGTATTCGAGTGTTCGAACCGTAATGCGCAAGAAATGGTGTGGAAACCCCGTATTTACATATCTGCCACTGTGCAGGAGAATCCGTATAGGTGTTCGAGTGTTCGAATCATAATGCGCAAGAAATGGTATGTAAACCCGGTATTTACATATCTGCCACTGTGCAGGAGAATCCGTATAGGTGTTCGAGTGTTCGAACCGTAACGCGCAAGAAATGGTATGGAAACCCCGTATTTACATATCTGCCACTGTGCAGGAGAATCCGCATAGGTGTTCGAGTGTTCGAATCATAATGCGCAAGAAATGGTATGTAAACCCGGTATTTACATATCTGCCACTGTGCAGGAGAATCCGTATAGGTGTTCGAGTCTTCGAACCCTAATGCGTGAGAAATGGTAAGTAAACGCAGTATTTACATATCTGCCATTGTACAGGAGAATCCGTATAGGTGTTCGAGTGTTCGAACCGTAATGCGTGAGAAATGGTAAGTAAACCCCATATTTACGTAATTGCCACTGTGCAGGAGAATCCGTATAGGTGTTCGAGTCTTCGAACCCTAATGCGTGAGAAATGGTAAGTAAACGCAGTATTTACATATCTGCCACTGTGCAGGAGAATCCGTATAGGTGTTCGAGTGTTCGAACCGTAATGCGTGAGAAATGGTAAGTAAACCCCGTATTTACGTAATTGCCACTGTGTAGGAGAATCCGTATAGGTGTTCGAGTGTTCGAACCGTAATGCGCAAGAAATGGTATGTAAAACTCGTATTTACATATCTGCCACTGTGCAGGAGAATCCGTATAGGTGTTCGAGAGTTCGAACCGTATTGCGCAAGAAATGGTATGGAAACCCCGTATTTACATATCTGCCACTGTGCAGGAGAATCCGTATAGGTGTTCGAGTGTTCGAACCGTAATGCGCAAGAAATGGTATGGAAACCCCGTATTTACATATCTGCCACTGTGCAGGAGAATCCGTATAGGTGTTCGAGTGTTCGAACCGTAATGCGCAAGAAATGGTATGTAAACCCCGTATTTACATATCTGCCACTGTGCAGGAGAATCCGCATAGGTGTTCGAGTGTTCGAACCATAATGCGCAAGAAATGGTATGTAAACCCGGTATTTACATATCTGCCACTGTGCAGGAGAATCCGTATAGGTGTTCGAGTCTTCGAACCCTAATGCGTGAGAAATGGTAAGTAAACGCAGTATTTACATATCTGCCACTATGCAGGAGAATCCGTATAGGTGTTCGAGTGTTCGAACCGTAATGCGTGAGAAATGCTAAGTAAACCCCGTATTTACGTAATTGCCACTGTGCAGGAGAATCCGTATAGGTGTTCGAGTGTTCGAACCGTAATGCGCTAGAAATGGTGTGGAAACCCCGTATTTACATATCTGCCACTGTGTAGGAGAATCCGTATAGGTGTTCGAGTGTTAGAACCGTAATGCGTGAGAAATGGTAAGTAAACCCCGTATTTACGTATCTGCCACTGTGCAGGAGAATCCGTATAGGTGTTCGAGTGTTCGACCCGTAATGCGCAAGAAATGGTATGTAAATCCCGTATTTACATATCTGCCACTGTGCAGGAGAATCCGTATAGGTGTTCGAGTCTTCGAACCGTAATGCGCAAGAAATGGTATGTAAACCCCGTATTTACATATCTGCCACTGTGCAGGAGAATCCGTATAGGTGTTCGAGTCTTCGAACCCTAATGCGTGAGAAATGGTAAGTAAACGCAGTATTTACATATCTGCCACTGTGCAAGAGAATCCGTATAGGTGTTCGAGTGTTCGAACCGTAATGCGTGAGAAATGGTAAGTAAACCCCGTATTTACATATCTGCCACTGTGCAGGAGAATCCGTATAGGTGTTCGAGTGTTCGAACCGTAATACGCAAGAAATGGTATGTAAACCCCGTATTTACATATCTGCCACTCTGCAGGAGAATCCGTATAGGTGTTCGAGTGTTCGAACCGTATTGCGCAAGAAATGGTATGGAAACCCCGTATTTACATATCTGCCACTATGCAGGAGAATCCGTATAGGTGTTCGAGTGTTCGAACCGTAATGCGCAAGAAATGGTATGGAAACCCCGTATTTACATATTTGCCACTGTGCAGGAGAATCCGTATAGGTGTTCGAGTGTTCGAACCGTAATACGCAAGCAATGGTATGTAAACCCCGTATTTACATATCTGCCACTGTGCAAGAGAATCCGTATAGGTGTTCGACTCTTCGAACCCTAATGCGTGAGAAATGGTAAGTAAACGCAGTATTTACATATCTGCCACTGTGTAGGAGAATCCGTATAGGTGTTCGAGTGTTCGAACCGTAATGCGCAAGAAATGGTATGTAAACCCCGTATTTACATATCTGCCATAGTGCAAGAGAATCCGTATAGGTGTTCGAGTCTTCGAATCCTAATGCGTGAGAAATGGTAAGTAAACGCAGTATTTACATATCTGCCACTGTGCAGGAGAATCCGTATAGGTCTTCGAGTGTTCGAACCGTAATGCGTGAGAAATGGTAAGTAAACCCCGTATTTACGTATCTGCCACTGTGCAGGAGAATCCGTATAGGTGTTCGAGTGTTCGAACCGTAATGCGCAAGAAATGGTATGTAAACCCCGTATTTACATATCTGCCACTGTGCAGGAGAATCCGTATAGGTGTTCGAGTGTTCGAACCGTAATGCGCAAGAAATGGTATGGGAACCCCGTATTTACATATCTGCCACTGTGCAGGAGAATCCGTATAGGTGTTCGAGTGTTCGAACCGTAATGCGCAAGAAATGGTATGTAAATCCCGTATTTACACATTTGCCACTATGCAGGAGAATCCGTATTGGTGTTCGAGTGTTCGAACCGTATTGCGCAAGAAATGGTATGTAAACCCCGTATTTACATATCTGCCACTGTGCAGGAGAATCCGTATAGGTATTCGAGTGTTCGAACCGTAATGCGCAAGAAATGGTGTGGAAACCCCGTATTTACATATCTGCCACTGTGCAGGAGAATCCGTATAGGTGTTCGAGTGTTCGAACCGTAATGCGTGAGAAATGGTAAGTAAACCCCGTATTTACGTATCTGCCACTGTGCAGGAGAATCCGTATAGGTGTTCGAGTGTTCGAACCGTAATGCGCAAGAAATGGTATGTAAACCCCGTATTTACATATCTGCCACTGTGCAGGAGAATCCGTATAGGTGTTCGAGTGTTAGAACCATAATGCGCAAGAAATGGTATGGAAACCCCGTATTTACATATCTGCCACTATGCAGGAGAATCCGTATAGGTGTTCGAGTGTTCGAACCGTAATGCGCGAGAAATGGTATGTAAACCCCGTATTTACATATCTGCCACTATGCAGGAGAATCCGTATTGGTGTTCGAGTGTTCGAACCGTATTGCGCAAGAAATGGTATGTAAACCCCGTATTTACATATCTGCCACTGTGCAGGAGAATCCGTATAGGTATTCGAGTGTTCGAACCGTAATGCGCAAGAAATGGTGTGGAAACCCCGTATTTACATATCTGCCACTGTGCAGGAGAATCCGTATAGGTGTTCGAGTCTTCGAACCCTAATGCGTGAGAAATGGTAAGTAAACGCAGTATTTCCATATCTGCCACTGTGCAAGAGAATCCGTATAGGTGTTCGAGTGTTCGAACCGTAATGCGTGAGAAATGGTAAGTAAACCCCGTATTTACGTATCTGCCACTGTGCAGGAGAATCCGTATAGGTGTTCGAGTGTTCGAACCGTAATACGCAAGAAATGGTATGTAAACCCCGTATTTACATATCTGCCACTCTGCCGGAGAATCCGTATAGGTGTTCGAGTGTTCGAACCGTATTGCGCAAGAAATGGTATGGAAACCCCGTATTTACATATCTGCCACTATGCAGGAGAATCCGTATAGGTGTTCGAGTGTTCGAACCGTAATGCGCAAGAAATGGTATGGAAACCCCGTATTTACATATTTGCCACTGTGCAGGAGAATCCGTATAGGTGTTCGAGTGTTCGAACCGTAATACGCAAGCAATGGTATGTAAACCCCGTATTTACATATCTGCCACTGTGCAAGAGAATCCGTATAGGTGTTCGACTCTTCGAACCCTAATGCGTGAGAAATGGTAAGTAAACGCAGTATTTACATATCTGCCACTGTGTAGGAGAATCCGTATAGGTGTTCGAGTGTTCGAACCGTAATGCGCAAGAAATGGTATGTAAACCCCGTATTTACATATCTGCCATAGTGCAAGAGAATCCGTATAGGTGTTCGAGTCTTCGAATCCTAATGCGTGAGAAATGGTAAGTAAACGCAGTATTTACATATCTGCCACTGTGCAGGAGAATCCGTATAGGTCTTCGAGTGTTCGAACCGTAATGCGTGAGAAATGGTAAGTAAACCCCGTATTTACGTATCTGCCACTGTGCAGGAGAATCCGTATAGGTGTTCGAGTGTTCGAACCGTAATGCGCAAGAAATGGTATGTAAACCCCGTATTTACATATCTGCCACTGTGCAGGAGAATCCGTATAGGTGTTCGAGTGTTAGAACCATAATGCGCAAGAAATGGTATGGGAACCCCGTATTTACATATCTGCCACTGTGGAGGAGAATCCGTATAGGTGTTCGAGTGTTCGAACCGTAATGCGCAAGAAATGGTATGTAAATCCCGTATTTACACATTTGCCACTATGCAGGAGAATCCGTATTGGTGTTCGAGTGTTCGAACCGTATTGCGCAAGAAATGGTATGTAAACCCCGTATTTACATATCTGCCACTGTGCAGGAGAATCCGTATAGGTATTCGAGTGTTCGAACCGTAATGCGCAAGAAATGGTGTGGAAACCCCGTATTTACATATCTGCCACTGTGCAGGAGAATCCGTATAGGTGTTCGAGTGTTCGAACCGTAATGCGTGAGAAATGGTAAGTAAA
This sequence comes from Camellia sinensis, assembly GCF_055761805.1. Taxonomy (NCBI): domain Eukaryota; kingdom Viridiplantae; phylum Streptophyta; class Magnoliopsida; order Ericales; family Theaceae; genus Camellia; species Camellia sinensis. The sequence goes on from NC_138965.1 coordinate 6,406,732, forward strand.
CCCCGTATTTACGTATCTGCCACTGTGCAGGAGAATCCGTATAGGTGTTCGAGTGTTCGAACCGTAATGCGCAAGAAATGGTATGTAAACCCCGTATTTACATATCTGCCACTGTGCAGGAGAATCCGTATAGGTGTTCGAGTGTTAGAACCATAATGCGCAAGAAATGGTATGGAAACCCCGTATTTACATATCTGCCACTGTGCAGGAGAATCCGTATAGGTGTTCGAGTGTTCGAACCGTAATGCGCGAGAAATGGTATGTAAACCCCGTATTTACATATCTGCCACTATGCAGGAGAATCCGTATTGGTGTTCGAGTGTTCGAACCGTATTGCGCAAGAAATGGTATGTAAACCCCGTATTTACATATCTGCCACTGTGCAGGAGAATCCGTATAGGTGTTCGAGTGTTCGAACCGTAATGCGCAAGAAATGGTGTGGAAACCCCGTATTTACATATCTGCCACTGTGCAGGAGAATCCGTATAGGTGTTCGAGTGTTCGAACCGTAATGCGTGAGAAATGGTAAGTAAACCCCGTATTTACGTAATTGCCACTGTGCAGGAGAATCCGTATAGGTGTTCGAGTGTTCGAACCGTAATGCGCAAGAAATGGTATGTAAACCTCGTATTTACATATCTGCCACTCTGCAGGAGAATCCGTATAGGTGTTCGAGAGTTCGAACCGTATTGCGCAAGAAATGGTATGGAAACCCCGTATTTACATATCTGCCACTGTGCAGGAGAATCCGTATAGGTGTTCGAGTGTTCGAACCGTAATGCGCAAGAAATGGTATGGAAACCCCGTATTTACATATCTGCCACTGTGCAGGAGAATCCGTATAGGTGTTCGAGTGTTCGAACCGTAATGCGCAAGAAATGGTATGTAAACCCCGTATTTACATATCTGCCACTGTGCAGGAGAATCCGCATAGGTGTTCGAGTGTTCGAACCATAATGCGCAAGAAATGGTATGTAAACCCGGTATTTACATATCTGCCACTGTGCAGGAGAATCCGTATAGGTGTTCGAGTCTTCGAACCCTAATGCGTGAGAAATGGTAAGTAAACGCAGTATTTACATATCTGCCACTGTGCAGGAGAATCCGTATAGGTGTTCGAGTGTTCGAACCGTAATGCGTGAGAAATGGTAAGTAAACCCCGTATTTACGTAATTGCCACTGTGCAGGAGAATCCGTATAGGTGTTCGAGTGTTCGAACCGTAATGCGCTAGAAATGGTGTGGAAACCCCGTATTTACATATCTGCCACTGTGTAGGAGAATCCGTATAGGTGTTCGAGTGTTAGAACCGTAATGCGTGAGAAATGGTAAGTAAACCCCGTATTTACGTATCTGCCTCTGTGCAGGAGAATCCGTATAGGTGTTCGAGTGTTCGACCCGTAATGCGCAAGAAATGGTATGTAAATCCCGTATTTACATATCTGCCACTGTGCAGGAGAATCCGTATAGGTGTTCGAGTCTTCGAACCGTAATGCGCAAGAAATGGTATGTAAACCCCGTATTTACATATCTGCCACTGTGCAGGAGAATCCGTATAGGTGTTCGAGTCTTCGAACCCTAATGCGTGAGAAATGGTAAGTAAACGCAGTATTTACATATCTGCCACTGTGCAAGAGAATCCGTATAGGTGTTCGAGTGTTCGAACCGTAATGCGTGAGAAATGGTAAGTAAACCCCGCATTTACGTATCTGCCACTGTGCAGGAGAATCCGTATAGGTGTTCGAGTGTTCGAACCGTAATACGCAAGAAATGGTATGTAAACCCCGTATTTACATATCTGCCACTCTGCAGGAGAATCCGTATAGGTGTTCGAGTGTTCGAACCGTATTGCGCAAGAAATGGTATGGAAACCCCGTATTTACATATCTGCCACTATGCAGGAGAATCCGTATAGGTGTTCGAGTGTTCGAACCGTAATGCGCAAGAAATGGTATGGAAACCCCGTATTTACATATTTGTCACTGTGCAGGAGAATCCGTATAGGTGTTCGAGTGTTCGAACCGTAATACGCAAGCAATGGTATGTAAACCCCGTATTTACATATCTGCCACTGTGCAAGAGAATCCGTATAGGTGTTCGACTCTTCGAACCCTAATGCGTGAGAAATGGTAAGTAAACGCAGTGTTTACATATCTGCCACTGTGTAGGAGAATCCGTATAGGTGTTCGAGTGTTCGAACCGTAATGCGCAAGAAATGGTATGTAAACCCCGTATTTACATATCTGCCATAGTGCAAGAGAATCCGTATAGGTGTTCGAGTCTTCGAATCCTAATGCGTGAGAAATGGTAAGTAAACGCAGTATTTACATATCTACCACTGTGCAGGAGAATCCGTATAGGTCTTCGAGTGTTCGAACCGTAATGCGTGAGAAATGGTAAGTAAACCCCGTATTTACGTATCTGCCACTGTGCAGGAGAATCCGTATAGGTGTTCGAGTGTTCGAACCGTAATGCGCAAGAAATGGTATGTAAACCCCGTATTTACATATCTGCCACTGTGCAGGAGAATCCGTATAGGTGTTCGAGTGTTAGAACCATAATGCGCAAGAAATGGTATGGGAACCCCGTATTTACATATCTGCCACTGTGGAGGAGAATCCGTATAGGTGTTCGAGTGTTCGAACCGTAATGCGCAAGAAATGGTATGTAAATCCCGTATTTACACATTTGCCACTATGCAGGAGAATCCGTATTGGTGTTCGAGTGTTCGAACCGTATTGCGCAAGAAATGGTATGTAAACCCCGTATTTACATATCTGCCACTGTGCAGGAGAATCCGTATAGGTATTCGAGTGTTCGAACCGTAATGCGCAAGAAATGGTGTGGAAACCCCGTATTTACATATCTGCCACTGTGCAGGAGAATCCGTATAGGTGTTCGAGTGTTCGAACCGTAATGCGTGAGAAATGGTAAGTAAACCCCGTATTTATGTATCTGCCACTGTGCAGGAGAATCCGTATAGGTGTTCGAGTGTTCGAACCGTAATGCGCAAGAAATGGTATGTAAACCCCGTATTTACATATCTGCCACTGTGCAGGAGAATCCGTATAGGTGTTCGAGTGTTAGAACCATAATGCGCAAGAAATGGTATGGAAACCCCGTATTTACATATCTGCCACTGTGCAGGAGAATCCGTATAGGTGTTCGAGTGTTCGAACCGTAATGCGCGAGAAATGGTATGTAAACCCCGTATTTACATATCTGCCACTATGCAGGAGAATCCGTATTGGTGTTCGAGTGTTCGAACCGTATTGCGCAAGAAATGGTATGTAAACCCCGTATTTACATATCTGCCACTGTGCGGGAGAATCCGTATAGGTGTTCGAGTGTTCGAACCGTAATGCGCAAGAAATGGTGTGGAAACCCCGTATTTACATATCTGCCACTGTGCAGGAGAATCCGTATAGGTGTTCGAGTGTTCGAACCGTAATGCGTGAGAAATGGTAAGTAAACCCCGTATTTACGTAATTGCCACTGTGCAGGAGAATCCGTATAGGTGTTCGAGTGTTCGAACCGTAATGCGCAAGAAATGGTATGTAAACCTCGTATTTACATATCTGCCACTCTGCAGGAGAATCCGTATAGGTGTTCGAGAGTTCGAACCGTATTGCGCAAGAAATGGTATGGAAACCCCGTATTTACATATCTGCCACTGTGCAGGAGAATCCGTATAGGTGTTCGAGTGTTCGAACCGTAATGCGCAAGAAATGGTATGGAAACCCCGTATTTACATATCTGCCACTGTGCAGGAGAATCCGTATAGGTGTTCGAGTGTTCGAACCGTAATGCGCAAGAAATGGTATGTAAACCCCGTATTTACATATCTGCCACTGTGCAGGAGAATCCGCATAGGTGTTCGAGTGTTCGAACCATAATGCGCAAGAAATGGTATGTAAACCCGGTATTTACATATCTGCCACTGTGCAGGAGAATCCGTATAGGTGTTCGAGTCTTCGAACCCTAATGCGTGAGAAATGGTAAGTAAACGCAGTATTTACATATCTGCCACTGTGCAGGAGAATCCGTATAGGTGTTCGAGTGTTCGAACCGTAATGCGTGAGAAATGGTAAGTAAACCCCGTATTTACGTAATTGCCACTGTGCAGGAGAATCCGTATAGGTGTTCGAGTGTTCGAACCGTAATGCGCTAGAAATGGTGTGGAAACCCCGTATTTACATATCTGCCACTGTGTAGGAGAATCCGTATAGGTGTTCGAGTGTTAGAACCGTAATGCGTGAGAAATGGTAAGTAAACCCCGTATTTACGTATCTGCCTCTGTGCAGGAGAATCCGTATAGGTGTTCGAGTGTTCGACCCGTAATGCGCAAGAAATGGTATGTAAATCCCGTATTTACATATCTGCCACTGTGCAGGAGAATCCGTATAGGTGTTCGAGTCTTCGAACCGTAATGCGCAAGAAATGGTATGTAAACCCCGTATTTACATATCTGCCACTGTGCAGGAGAATCCGTATAGGTGTTCGAGTCTTCGAACCCTAATGCGTGAGAAATGGTAAGTAAACGCAGTATTTACATATCTGCCACTGTGCAAGAGAATCCGTATAGGTGTTCGAGTGTTCGAACCGTAATGCGTGAGAAATGGTAAGTAAACCCCGTATTTACGTATCTGCCACTGTGCAGGAGAATCCGTATAGGTGTTCGAGTGTTCGAACCGTAATACGCAAGAAATGGTATGTAAACCCCGTATTTACATATCTGCCACTCTGCAGGAGAATCCGTATAGGTGTTCGAGTGTTCGAACCGTATTGCGCAAGAAATGGTATGGAAACCCCGTATTTACATATCTGCCACTATGCAGGAGAATCCGTATAGGTGTTCGAGTGTTCGAACCGTAATGCGCAAGAAATGGTATGGAAACCCCGTATTTACATATTTGCCACTGTGCAGGAGAATCCGTATAGGTGTTCGAGTGTTCGAACCGTAATACGCAAGCAATGGTATGTAAACCCCGTATTTACATATCTGCCACTGTGCAAGAGAATCCGTATAGGTGTTCGACTCTTCGAACCCTAATGCGTGAGAAATGGTAAGTAAACGCAGTGTTTACATATCTGCCACTGTGTAGGAGAATCCGTATAGGTGTTCGAGTGTTCGAACCGTAATGCGCAAGAAATGGTATGTAAACCCCGTATTTACATATCTGCCATAGTGCAAGAGAATCCGTATAGGTGTTCGAGTCTTCGAATCCTAATGCGTGAGAAATGGTAAGTAAACGCAGTATTTACATATCTGCCACTGTGCAGGAGAATCCGTATAGGTCTTCGAGTGTTCGAACCGTAATGCGTGAGAAATGGTAAGTAAACCCCGTATTTACGTATCTGCCACTGTGCAGGAGAATCCGTATAGGTGTTCGAGTGTTCGAACCGTAATGCGCAAGAAATGGTATGTAAACCCCGTATTTACATATCTGCCACTGTGCAGGAGAATCCGTATAGGTGTTCGAGTGTTAGAACCATAATGCGCAAGAAATGGTATGGGAACCCCGTATTTACATATCTGCCACTGTGGAGGAGAATCCGTATAGGTGTTCGAGTGTTCGAACCGTAATGCGCAAGAAATGGTATGTAAATCCCGTATTTACACATTTGCCACTATGCAGGAGAATCCGTATTGGTGTTCGAGTGTTCGAACCGTATTGCGCAAGAAATGGTATGTAAACCCCGTATTTACATATCTGCCACTGTGCAGGAGAATCCGTATAGGTATTCGAGTGTTCGAACCGTAATGCGCAAGAAATGGTGTGGAAACCCCGTATTTACATATCTGCCACTGTGCAGGAGAATCCGTATAGGTGTTCGAGTGTTCGAACCGTAATGCGTGAGAAATGGTAAGTAAACCCCGTATTTACGTATCTGCCACTGTGCAGGAGAATCCGTATAGGTGTTCGAGTGTTCGAACCGTAATGCGCAAGAAATGGTATGTAAATCCCGTATTTACATATCTGCCACTGTGCAGGAGAATCCGTATAGGTGTTCGAGTGTTAGAACCATAATGCGCAAGAAATGGTATGGAAACCCCGTATTTACATATCTGCCACTGTGCAGGAGAATCCGTATAGGTGTTCGAGTGTTCGAACCGTAATGCGCAAGAAATGGTATGTAAACGCCGTATTTACATATCTGCCACTATGCAGGAGAATCCGTATTGGTGTTCGAGTGTTCGAACCGTATTGCGCAAGAAATGGTATGTAAACCCCGTATTTACATATCTGCCACTGTGCAGGAGAATCCGTATAGGTGTTCGAGTGTTCGAACCGTAATGCGCAAGAAATGGTGTGGAAACCCCGTATTTACATATCTGCCACTGTGCAGGAGAATCCGTATAGGTGTTCGAGTGTTCGAACCGTAATGCGTGAGAAATGGTAAGTAAACCCCGTATTTACGTATCTGCCACTGTGCAGGAGAATCCGTATAGGTGTTCGAGTGTTCGAACCGTAATGCGTGAGAAATGGTAAGTAAACCCCGTATTTACGTAATTGCCACTGTGCAGGAGAATCCGTATAGGTGTTCGAGTGTTCGAACCGTAATGCGCAAGAAATGGTATGTAAACCTCGTATTTACATATCTGCCACTCTGCAGGAGAATCCGTATAGGTGTTCGAGAGTTCGAACCGTATTGCGCAAGAAATGGTATGGAAACCCCGTATTTACATATCTGCCACTGTGCAGGAGAATCCGTATAGGTGTTCGAGTGTTCGAACCGTAATGCGCAAGAAAGGGTATGGAAACCCCGTATTTACATATCTGCCACTGTGCAGGAGAATCCGTATAGGTGTTCGAGTGTTCGAACCGTAATGCGCAAGAAATGGTATGTAAACCCCGTATTTACATATCTGCCACTGTGCAGGAGAATCCGCATAGGTGTTCGAGTGTTCGAACCATAATGCGCAAGAAATGGTATGTAAACCCGGTATTTACATATCTGCCACTGTGCAGGAGAATCCGTATAGGTGTTCGAGTCTTCGAACCCTAATGCGTGAGAAATGGTAAGTAAACGCAGTATTTACATATCTGCCACTGTGCAGGAGAATCCGTATAGGTGTTCGAGTGTTCGAACCGTAATGCGTGAGAAATGGTAAGTAAACCCCGTATTTACGTAATTGCCACTGTGCAGGAGAATCCGTATAGGTGTTCGAGTGTTCGAACCGTAATGCGCTAGAAATGGTGTGGAAACCCCGTATTTACATATCTGCCACTGTGTAGGAGAATCCGTATAGGTGTTCGAGTGTTAGAACCGTAATGCGTGAGAAATGGTAAGTAAACCCCGTATTTACGTATCTGCCTCTGTGCAGGAGAATCCGTATAGGTGTTCGAGTGTTCGACCCGTAATGCGCAAGAAATGGTATGTAAATCCCGTATTTACATATCTGCCACTGTGCAGGAGAATCCGTATAGGTGTTCGAGTCTTCGAACCGTAATGCGCAAGAAATGGTATGTAAACCCCGTATTTACATATCTGCCACTGTGCAGGAGAATCCGTATAGGTGTTCGAGTCTTCGAACCCTAATGCGTGAGAAATGGTAAGTAAACGCAGTATTTACATATCTGCCACTGTGCAAGAGAATCCGTATAGGTGTTCGAGTGTTCGAACCGTAATGCGTGAGAAATGGTAAGTAAACCCCGTATTTACGTATCTGCCACTGTGCAGGAGAATCCGTATAGGTGTTCGAGTGTTCGAACCGTAATACGCAAGAAATGGTATGTAAACCCCGTATTTACATATCTGCCACTCTGCAGGAGAATCCGTATAGGTGTTCGAGTGTTCGAACCGTATTGCGCAAGAAATGGTATGGAAACCCCGTATTTACATATCTGCCACTATGCAGGAGAATCCGTATAGGTGTTCGAGTGTTCGAACCGTAATGCGCAAGAAATGGTATGGAAACCCCGTATTTACATATTTGCCACTGTGCAGGAGAATCCGTATAGGTGTTCGAGTGTTCGAACCGTAATACGCAAGCAATGGAATGTAAACCCCGTATTTACATATCTGCCACTGTGCAAGAGAATCCGTATAGGTGTTCGACTCTTCGAACCCTAATGCGTGAGAAATGGTAAGTAAACGCAGTGTTTACATATCTGCCACTGTGTAGGAGAATCCGTATAGGTGTTCGAGTGTTCGAACCGTAATGCGCAAGAAATGGTATGTAAACCCCGTATTTACATATCTGCCATAGTGCAAGAGAATCCGTATAGGTGTTCGAGTCTTCGAATCCTAATGCGTGAGAAATGGTAAGTAAACGCAGTATTTACATATCTGCCACTGTGCAGGAGAATCCGTATAGGTCTTCGAGTGTTCGAACCGTAATGCGTGAGAAATGGTAAGTAAACCCCGTATTTACGTATCTGCCACTGTGCAGGAGAATCCGTATAGGTGTTCGAGTGTTCGAACCGTAATGCGCAAGAAATGGTATGTAAACCCCGTATTTACATATCTGCCACTGTGCAGGAGAATCCGTATAGGTGTTCGAGTGTTAGAACCATATTGCGCAAGAAATGGTATGGGAACCCCGTATTTACATATCTGCCACTGTGGAGGAGAATCCGTATAGGTGTTCGAGTGTTCGAACCGTAATGCGCAAGAAATGGTATGTAAATCCCGTATTTACACATTTGCCACTATGCAGGAGAATCCGTATTGGTGTTCGAGTGTTCGAACCGTATTGCGCAAGAAATGGTATGTAAACCCCGTATTTACATATCTGCCACTGTGCAGGAGAATCCGTATAGTTATTCGAGTGTTCGAACCGTAATGCGCAAGAAATGGTGTGGAAACCCCGTATTTACATATCTGCCACTGTGCAGGAGAATCCGTATAGGTGTTCGAGTGTTCGAACCGTAATGCGTGAGAAATGGTAAGTAAACCCCGTATTTACGTATCTGCCACTGTGCAGGAGAATCCGTATAGGTGTTCGAGTGTTCGAACCGTAATGCGCAAGAAATGGTATGTAAATCCCGTATTTACATATCTGCCACTGTGCAGGAGAATCCGTATAGGTGTTCGAGTGTTAGAACCATAATGCGCAAGAAATGGTATGGAAACCCCGTATTTACATATCTGCCACTGTGCAGGAGAATCCGTATAGGTGTTCGAGTGTTCGAACCGTAATGCGCAAGAAATGGTATGTAAACGCCGTATTTACATATCTGCCACTATGCAGGAGAATCCGTATTGGTGTTCGAGTGTTCGAACCGTATTGCGCAAGAAATGGTATGTAAACCCCGTATTTACATATCTGCCACTGTGCAGGAGAATCCGTATAGGTGTTCGAGTGTTCGAACCGTAATGCGCAAGAAATGGTGTGGAAACCCCGTATTTACATATCTGCCACTGTGCAGGAGAATCCGTATAGGTGTTCGAGTGTTCGAACCGTAATGCGTGAGAAATGGTAAGTAAACCCCGTATTTACGTATCTGCCACTGTGCAGGAGAATCCGTATAGGTGTTCGAGTGTTCGAACCGTAATGCGCAAGAAATGGTATGTAAACCCCGTATTTACATATCTGCCACTGTGCAGGAGAATCCGTATAGGTGTTCGAGTGTTCGAACCGTAATGCGCAAGAAATGGTATGGAAACCCCGTATTTACATATCTGCCACTGTGGAGGAGAATCCGTACTGGTGTTCGAGTGTTCGAACCGTAATGCGCAAGAAATGGTATGTAAATCCCGTATTTACATATCTGCCACTATGCAGGAGAATCCGTGTAGGTGTTCGAGTGTTCGAACCGTATTGCGCAAGAAATGGTATGTAAACCCCGTATTTACATATCTGCCACTGTGCAGGAGAATCCGTATAGGTGTTCGAGTGTTCGAACCGTAATGCGCTAGAAATGGTGTGGAAACCCCGTATTTACATATCTGCCACAGTGTAGGAGAATCCGTATAGGTGTTCGAGTGTTAGAACCGTAATGCGTGAGAAATGGTAAGTAAACCCCGTATTTACGTATCTGCCACTGTGCAGGAGAATCCGTATAGGTGTTCGAGTGTTCGACCCGTAATGCGCAAGAAATGGTATGTAAATCCCGTATTTACATATCTGCCACTGTGCAGGAGAATCCGTATAGGTGTTCGAGTCTTCGAACCGTAATGCGCAAGAAATGGTATGGAAACCCCGTAATTACATATCTGCCACTATGCTGGAGAATCCGTATAGGTGTTCGAGTATTCGAACCGTAATGCGCAAGAAATGGTATGTAAACCCCGTATTTACATATCTGCCACTATGCAGGAGAATCCGTATAGGTGTTCGAGTGTTCAAACCATATTGCGCAAGAAATGGTTTGTAAACCCCGTATTTACATATCTGCCACTGTGCAGGAGAATCCGTATAGGTGTTCGAGTGTTCGAACCGTAATGCGAAAGAAATGGTGTGGAAACCCCGTATTTACATATCTGCCACTGTGCAGGAGAATCCGTATAGGTGTTCGAGTGTTCGAACCGTAACGCGCAAGAAATGGTATGGAAACCCCGTATTTACATATCTGCCACTGTGCAGGAGAATCCGCATAGGTGTTCGAGTGTTCGAATCATAATGCGCAAGAAATGGTATGTAAACCCGGTATTTACATATCTGCCACTGTGCAGGAGAATCCGTATAGGTGTTCGAGTCTTCGAACCCTAATACGTGAGAAATGGTAAGTAAACGCAGTATTTACATATCTGCCATTGTACAGGAGAATCCGTATAGGTGTTCGAGTGTTCGAACCGTAATGCGTGAGAAATGGTAAGTAAACCCCATATTTACGTAATTGCCACCGTGCAGGAGAATCCGTATAGGTGTTCGAGTCTTCGAACCCTAATGCGTGAGAAATGGTAAGTAAACGCAGTATTTACATATCTGCCACTGTGCAGGAGAATCCGTATAGGTGTTCGAGTGTTCGAACCGTAATGCGTGAGAAATGGTAAGTAAACCCCGTATTTACGTAATTGCCACTGTGCAGGAGAATCCGTATAGGTGTTCGAGTGTTCGAACCGTAATGCGCAAGAAATGGTATGTAAACCTCGTATTTACATATCTGCCACTCTGCAGGAGAATCCGTATAGGTGTTCGAGAGTTCGAACCGTATTGCGCAAGAAATGGTATGGAAACCCCGTATTTACATATCTGCCACTGTGCAGGAGACTCCGTATAGGTGTTCGAGTGTTCGAACCGTAATGCGCAAGAAATGGTATGGAAACCCCGTATTTACATATCTGCCACTGTGCAGGAGAATCCGTATAGGTGTTCGAGTGTTCGAACCGTAATGCGCAAGAAATGGTATGTAAACCCCGTATTTACATATCTGCCACTGTGCAGGAGAATCCGCATAGGTGTTCGAGTGTTCGAACCATAATGCGCAAGAAATGGTATGTAAACCCGGTATTTACATATCTGCCACTGTGCAGGAGAATCCGTATAGTTGTTCGAGTCTTCGAACCCTAATGCGTGAGAAATGGTAAGTAAACGCAGTATTTACATATCTGCCACTGTGCAGGAGAATCCGTATAGGTGTTCGAGTGTTCGAACCGTAATGCGTGAGAAATGGTAAGTAAACCCCGTATTTACGTAATTGCCACTGTGCAGGAGAATCCGTATAGGTGTTCGAGTGTTCGAACCGTAATGCGCTAGAAATGGTGTGGAAACCCCGTATTTACATATCTGCCACTGTGCAGGAGAATCCGTATAGGTGTTCGAGTGTTAGAACCGTAATGCGTGAGAAATGGTAAGTAAACCCCGTATTTACGTATCTGCCACTGTGCAGGAGAATCCGTATAGGTGTTCGAGTGTTCGACCCGTAATGCGCAAGAAATGGTATGTAAATCCCGTATTTACATATCTGCCACTGTGCAGGAGAATCCGTATAGGTGTTCGAGTCTTCGAACCGTAATGCGCAAGAAATGGTATGTAAACCCCGTATTTACATATCTGCCACTGTGCAGGAGAATCCGTATAGGTGTTCGAGTCTTCGAACCCTAATGCGTGAGAAATGGTAAGTAAACGCAGTATTTACATATCTGCCACTGTGCAAGAGAATCCGTATAGGTGTTCGAGTGTTCGAACCGTAATGCGTGAGAAATGGTAAGTAAACCCCGTATTTACGTATCTGCCACTGTGCAGGAGAATCCGTATAGGTGTTCGAGTGTTCGAACCGTAATACGCAAGAAATGGTATGTAAACCCCGTATTTACATATCTGCCACTCTGCAGAAGAATCCGTATAGGTGTTCGAGTGTTCGAACCGTATTGCGCAAGAAATGGTATGGAAACCCCGTATTTACATATCTGCCACTATGCAGGAGAATCCGTATAGGTGTTCGAGTGTTCAAACCATATTGCGCAAGAAATGGTTTGTAAACCCCGTATTTACATATCTGCCACTGTGCAGGAGAATCCGTATAGGTGTTCGAGTGTTCGAACCGTAATGCGAAAGAAATGGTGTGGAAACCCCGTATTTACATATCTGCCACTGTGCAGGAGAATCCGTATAGGTGTTCGAGTGTTCGAACCGTAACGCGCAAGAAATGGTATGGAAACCCCGTATTTACATATCTGCCACTGTGCAGGAGAATCCGCATAGGTGTTCGAGTGTTCGAATCATAATGCGCAAGAAATGGTATGTAAACCCGGTATTTACATATCTGCCACTGTGCAGGAGAATCCGTATAGGTGTTCGAGTCTTCGAACCCTAATACGTGAGAAATGGTAAGTAAACGCAGTATTTACATATCTGCCATTGTACAGGAGAATCCGTATAGGTGTTCGAGTGTTCGAACCGTAATGCGTGAGAAATGGTAAGTAAACCCCATATTTACGTAATTGCCACCGTGCAGGAGAATCCGTATAGGTGTTCGAGTCTTCGAACCCTAATGCGTGAGAAATGGTAAGTAAACGCAGTATTTACATATCTGCCACTGTGCAGGAGAATCCGTATAGGTGTTCGAGTGTTCGAACCGTAATGCGTGAGAAATGGTAAGTAAACCCCGTATTTACGTAATTGCCACTGTGCAGGAGAATCCGTATAGGTGTTCGAGTGTTCGAACCGTAATGCGCAAGAAATGGTATGTAAACCTCGTATTTACATATCTGCCACTCTGCAGGAGAATCCGTATAGGTGTTCGAGAGTTCGAACCGTATTGCGCAAGAAATGGTATGGAAACCCCGTATTTACATATCTGCCACTGTGCAGGAGACTCCGTATAGGTGTTCGAGTGTTCGAACCGTAATGCGCAAGAAATGGTATGGAAACCCCGTATTTACATATCTGCCACTGTGCAGGAGAATCCGTATAGGTGTTCGAGTGTTCGAACCGTAATGCGCAAGAAATGGTATGTAAACCCCGTATTTACATATCTGCCACTGTGCAGGAGAATCCGCATAGGTGTTCGAGTGTTCGAACCATAATGCGCAAGAAATGGTATGTAAACCCGGTATTTACATATCTGCCACTGTGCAGGAGAATCCGTATAGTTGTTCGAGTCTTCGAACCCTAATGCGTGAGAAATGGTAAGTAAACGCAGTATTTACATATCTGCCACTGTGCAGGAGAATCCGTATAGGTGTTCGAGTGTTCGAACCGTAATGCGTGAGAAATGGTAAGTAAACCCCGTATTTACGTAATTGCCACTGTGCAGGAGAATCCGTATAGGTGTTCGAGTGTTCGAACCGTAATGCGCTAGAAATGGTGTGGAAACCCCGTATTTACATATCTGCCACTGTGTAGGAGAATCCGTATAGGTGTTCGAGTGTTAGAACCGTAATGCGTGAGAAATGGTAAGTAAACCCCGTATTTACGTATCTGCCACTGTGCAGGAGAATCCGTATAGGTGTTCGAGTGTTCGACCCGTAATGCGCAAGAAATGGTATGTAAATCCCGTATTTACATATCTGCCACTGTGCAGGAGAATCCGTATAGGTGTTCGAGTCTTCGAACCGTAATGCGCAAGAAATGGTATGTAAACCCCGTATTTACATATCTGCCACTGTGCAGGAGAATCCGTATAGGTGTTCGAGTCTTCGAACCCTAATGCGTGAGAAATGGTAAGTAAACGCAGTATTTACATATCTGCCACTGTGCAAGAGAATCCGTATAGGTGTTCGAGTGTTCGAACCGTAATGCGTGAGAAATGGTAAGTAAACCCCGTATTTACGTATCTGCCACTGTGCAGGAGAATCCGTATAGGTGTTCGAGTGTTCGAACCGTAATACGCAAGAAATGGTATGTAAACCCCGTATTTACATATCTGCCACTCTGCAGGAGAATCCGTATAGGTGTTCGAGTGTTCGAACCGTATTGCGCAAGAAATGGTATGGAAACCCCGTATTTACATATCTGCCACTATGCAGGAGAATCCGTATAGGTGTTCGAGTGTTCGAACCGTAATGCGCAAGAAATGGTATGGAAACCCCGTATTTACATATTTGCCACTGTGCAGGAGAATCCGTATAGGTGTTCGAGTGTTCGAACCGTAATACGCAAGCAATGGTATGTAAACCCCGTATTTACATATCTGCCACTGTGCAAGAGAATCCGTATAGGTGTTCGACTCTTCGAACCCTAATGCGTGAGAAATGGTAAGTAAACGCATTATTTACATATCTGCCACTGTGCAGGAGAATCCGTATAGGTGTTCGAGTGTTCGAACCGTAATGCGCAAGAAATGGTATGTCAACCCCGTATTTACATATCTGCCATTGTGCAAGAGAATCCGTATAGGTGTTCGAGTCTTCGAATCCTAATGCGTGAGAAATGGTAAGTAAACGCAGTATTTACATATCTGCCACTGTGCAAGAGAATCCGTATAGGTCTTCGAGTGTTCGAACCGTAATGCGTGAGAAATGGTAAGTAAACCCCGTATTTACGTATCTGCCACTGTGCAGGAGAATCCGTATAGGTGTTCGAGTGTTCGAACCGTAATGCGCAAGAAATGGTATGTAAACCCCGTATTTACATATCTGCCACTGTGCAGGAGAATCCGTATAGGTGTTCGAGTGTTAGAACCATAATGCGCAAGAAATGGTATGGAAACCCAGTATTTACATATCTGCCACTGTGCAGGAGAATCCGTATAGGTGTTCGAGTGTTCGAACCGTATTGCGCAAGAAATGGTATGTAAACCCCGTATTTACCTATCTGCCACTGTGCAGGAGAATCCGTATAGGTGTTCGAGTGTTCGAACCGTAATGCGCAAGAAATGGTATGTAAACCCCGTATTTACATATCTGCCACTGTGCAGGAGAATCCGTATAGGTGTTCGAGTCTTCGAACCCTAATGCGTGAGAAATGGTAAGTAAACGCAGTATTTACATATCTGCCACTGTGCAAGAGAATCCGTATAGGTGTTCTAGTGTTCGAACCGTAATGCGTGAGAAATGGTAAGTAAACCCCGTATTTGCGTATCTGCCACTGTGCAGGAGAATCCGTATAGGTGTTTGAGTGTTCGAACCGTAATACGCAAGAAATGGTATGTAAACCCCGTATTTACATATCTGCCACTCTGCAGGAGAATCCGTATAGGTGTTCGAGTGTTCGAACCGTATTGCGCAAGAAATGGTATGGAAACCCCGTATTTACATATCTGCCACTATGCAGGAGAATCCGTATAGGTGTTCGAGTGTTCGAACCGTAATGCGCAAGAAATGGTATGGAAACCCCGTATTTACATATTTGCCACTGTGCAGGAGAATGCGTATAGGTGTTCGAGTGTTCGAACCGTAATACGCAAGCAATGGTATGTAAACCCCGTATTTACATATCTGCCACTGTGCAAGAGAATCCGTATAGGTGTTCGACTCTTCGAACCCTAATGCGTGAGAAATGGTAAGTAAACGCAGTATTTACATATCTGCCACTGTGCAGGAGAATCCGTATAGGTGTTCGAGTGTTCGAACCGTAATGCGCAAGAAATGGTATGTCAACCCCGTATTTACATATCTGCCATTGTGCAAGAGAATCCGTATAGGTGTTCGAGTCTTCGAATCCTAATGCGTGAGAAATGGTAAGTAAACGCAGTATTTACATATCTGCCACTGTGCAAGAGAATCCGTATAGGTCTTCGAGTGTTCGAACCGTAATGCGTGAGAAATGGTAAGTAAACCCCGTATTTACGTATCTGCCACTGTGCAGGAGAATCCGTATAGGTGTTCGAGTGTTCGAACCGTAATGCGCAAGAAATGGTATGTAAACCCCGTATTTACATATCTGCCACTGTGCAGGAGAATCCGTATAGGTGTTCGAGTGTTAGAACCATAATGCGCAAGAAATGGTATGGAAACCCAGTATTTACATATCTGCCACTGTGCAGGAGAATCCGTATAGGTGTTCGAGTGTTCGAACCGTAATGCGCAAGAAATGGTATGTAAACCCCGTATTTACATATCTGCCACTATGCAGGAGAATCCGTATTGGTGTTCGAGTGTTCGAACCGTATTGCGCAAGAAATGGTATGTAAACCCCGTATTTACATATCTGCCACTGTGCAGGAGAATCCGTATAGGTATTCGAGTGTTCGAACCGTAATGCGCAAGAAATGGTGTGGAAACCCCGTATTTAGATATCTGCCACTGTGCAGGAGAATCCGTATAGGTGTTCGAGTGTTCGAACCGTAATGCGTGAGATATGGTAAGTAAACCCCGTATTTACGTATCTGCCACTGTGCAGGAGAATCCGTATAGGTGTTCGAGTGTTCGAACCGTAATGCGCAAGAAATGGTATGTAAACCCCGTATTTACATATCTGCCACTGTGCAGGAGAATCCGTATAGGTGTTCGAGTGTTAGAACCATAATGCGCAAGAAATGGTATGGAAACCCCGTATTTACATATCTGCCACTGTGCAGGAGAATCCGTATAGGTGTTCGAGTGTTCGAACCGTAATGCGCAAGAAATGGTATGTAAACCCCGTATTTACATATCTGCCACTATGCAGGAGAATCCGTATTGGTGTTCGAGTGTTCGAACCGTATTGCGCAAGAAATGGTATGTAAACCCCGTATTTATGTATCTGCCACTGTGCAGGAGAATCCGTATAGGTGTTCGAGTGTTCGAACCGTAATGCGCAAGAAATGGTGTGGAAACCCCGTATTTACATATCTGCCACTGTGCAGGAGAATCCGTATAGGTGTTCGAGTGTTCGAACCGTAATGCGCAAGAAATGGTATGGAAACCCCGTATTTACATATCTGCCACTGTGCAGGAGAATCCGTACTGGTGTTCGAGTGTTCGAACCGTAATGCGCAAGAAATGGCATGTAAATCCCGTATTTACATATCTGCCACTATGCAGGAGAATCCGTGTAGGTGTTCGAGTGTTCGAACCGTATTGCGCAAGAAATGGTATGTAAACCCCGTATTTACATATCTGCCACTGTGCAGGAGAATCCGTATAGGTGTTCGAGTGGTCGAACCGTATTACGCAAGAAATGGTATGTAAACCCCGTATTTACATATCTGCCACTGTGCAGGAGAATCCGTATAGGTGTTCGAGTGTTAGAACCATAATGCGCAAGAAATGGTATGGAAACCCCGTATTTACATATCTGCCGCTGTGCAGGAGAATCCGTATAGGTGTTCGAGTGTTCGAACCGTAATGCGCAAGAAATGGTATGTAAACCCCGTATTTACATATCTGCCACTATGCAGGAGAATCCGTATTGGTGTTCGAGTGTTCAAACCGTATTGCGCAAGAAATGGTATGTAAACCCCGTATTTACATATCTGCCACTGTGCAGGAGAATCCGTATAGGTATTCGAGTGTTCGAACCGTAATGCGCAAGAAATGGTGTGGAAACCCCGTATTTAGATATCTGCCACTGTGCAGGAGAATCCGTATAGGTGTTCGAGTGTTCGAACCGTAATGCGTGAGATATGGTAAGTAAACCCCGTATTTACGTATCTGCCACTGTGCAGGAGAATCCGTATAGGTGTTCGAGTGTTCGAACCGTAATGCGCAAGAAATGGTATGTAAACCCCGTATTTACATATCTGCCACTGTGCAGGAGAATCCGTATAGGTGTTCGAGTGTTAGAACCATAATGCGCAAGAAATGGTATGGAAACCCCGTATTTACATATCTGCCACTGTGCAGGAGAATCCGTATAGGTGTTCGAGTGTTCGAACCGTAATGCGCAAGAAATGGTATGTAAACCCCGTATTTACATATCTGCCACTATGCAGGAGAATCCGTATTGGTGTTCGAGTGTTCGAACCGTATTGCGCAAGAAATGGTATGTAAACCCCGTATTTACATATCTGCCACTGTGCAGGAGAATCCGTATAGGTGTTCGAGTGTTCGAACCGTAATGCGCAAGAAATGGTGTGGAAACCCCGTATTTACATATCTGCCACTGTGCAGGAGAATCCGTATAGGTGTTCGAGTGTTCGAACCGTAATGCGTGAGAAATGGTAAGTAAACCCCGTATTTATGTATCTGCCACTGTGCAGGAGAATCCGTATAGGTGTTCGAGTGTTCGAACCGTAATGCGCAAGAAATGGTATGTAAACCCCGTATTTACATATCTGCCACTGTGCAGGAGAATCCGTATAGGTGTTCGAGTGTTCGAACCGTAATGCGCAAGAAATGGTATGGAAACCCCGTATTTACATATCTGCCACTGTGCAGGAGAATCCGTACTGGTGTTCGAGTGTTCGAACCGTAATGCGCAAGAAATGGTATGTAAATCCCGTATTTACATATCTGCCACTATGCAGGAGAATCCGTGTAGGTGTTCGAGTGTTCGAACCGTATTGCGCAAGAAATGGTATGTAAACCCCGTATTTACCTATCTGCCACTGTGCAGGAGAATCCGTATAGGTGTTCGAGTGGTCGAACCGTATTGCGCAAGAAATGGTATGTAAACCCCGTATTTACATATCTGCCACTGTGTAGGAGAATCCGTATAGGTATTCGAGTGTTAGAACCATAATGCGCAAGAAATGGTATGGAAACCCCGTATTTACATATCTGCCACTGTGCAGGAGAATCCGTATAGGTGTTCGAGTGTTCGAACCGTAATGCGCAAGAAATGGTATGTAAACCCCGTATTTACATATCTGCCACTATGCAGGAGAATCCGTATTGGTGTTCGAGTGTTCGAACCGTATTCCGCAAGAAATGGTATGTAAACCCCGTATTTACATATCTGCCACTGTGCAGGAGAATCCGTATAGGTATTCGAGTGTTCGAACCGTAATGCGCAAGAAATGGTGTGGAAACCCCGTATTTAGATATCTGCCACTGTGCAGGAGAATCCGTATAGGTGTTCGAGTGTTCGAACCGTAATGCGTGAGATATGGTAAGTAAACCCCGTATTTACGTATCTGCCACTGTGCAGGAGAATCCGTATAGGTGTTCGAGGGTTCGAACCGTAATGCGCAAGAAATGGTATGTAAACCCCGTATTTACATATCTGCCACTGTGCAGGAGAATCCGTATAGGTGTTCGAGTGTTAGAACCGTAATGCGCAAGAAATGGTATGGAAACCCCGTATTTACATATCTGCCACTGTGCAGGAGAATCCGTATAGGTGTTCGAGTGTTCGAACCGTAATGCGCAAGAAATGGTGTGGAAACCCCGTATTTACATATCTGCCACTGTGCAGGAGAATCCGTATAGGTGTTCGAGTGTTCGAACCGTAATGCGTGAGAAATGGTAAGTAAACCCCGTATTTATGTATCTGCCACTGTGCAGGAGAATCCGTATAGGTGTTCGAGTGTTCGAACCGTAATGCGCAAGAAATGGTATGTAAACCCCGTATTTACATATCTGCCACTGTGCAGGAGAATCCGTATAGGTGTTCGAGTGTTCGAACCGTAATGCGCAAGAAATGGTATGGAAACCCCGTATTTACATATCTGCCACTGTGCAGGAGAATCCGTACTGGTGTTCGAGTGTTCGAACCGTAATGCGCAAGAAATGGTATGTAAATCCCGTATTTACATATCTGCCACTATGCAGGAGAATCCGTGTAGGTGTTCGAGTGTTCGAACCGTATTGCGCAAGAAATGGTATGTAAACCCCGTATTTACATATCTGCCACTGTGCAGGAGAATCCGTATAGGTGTTCGAGTGTTCGAACCGTAATGCGCTAGAAATGGTGTGGAAACCCCGTATTTACATATCTGCCACTGTGTAGGAGAATCCGTATAGGTGTTCGAGTGTTCGACCCGTAATGCGCAAGAAATGGTATGTAAATCCCGTATTTACATATCTGCCACTGTGCAGGAGAATCCGTATAGGTGTTCGAGTCTTCGAACCGTAATGCGCAAGAAATGGTATGGAAACCCCGTATTTACATATCTGCCACTGTGCTGGAGAATCCGTATAGGTGTTCGAGTATTCGAACCGTAATGCGCAAGAAATGGTATGTAAACCCCGTATTTACATATCTGCCACTATGCAGGAGAATCCGTATAGGTGTTCGACTGTTCAAACCATATTGCGCAAGAAATGGTTTGTAAACCCCGTATTTACATATCTGCCACTGTGCAGGAGAATCCGTATAGGTGTTCGAGTGTTCGAACCGTAATGCGAAAGAAATGGTGTGGAAACCCCGTATTTACATATCTGCCACTGTGCAGGAGAATCCGTATAGGTGTTCGAGTGTTTGAACCGTAACGCGCAAGAAATGGTATGGAAACCCCGTATTTACATATCTGCCACTGTGCAGGAGAATCCGCATAGGTGTTCGAGTCTTCGAACCCTAATGCGTGAGAAATGGTAAGTAAACGCAGTATTTACATATCTGCCATTGTACAGGAGAATCCGTATAGGTGTTCGAGTGTTCGAACCGTATTGCGCAAGAAATGGTATGTAAACCCCGTATTTACCTATCTGCCACTGTGCAGGAGAATCCGTATAGGTGTTCGAGTGGTCGAACCGTATTGCGCAAGAAATGGTATGTAAACCCCGTATTTACATATCTGCCACTGTGTAGGAGAATCCGTATAGGTGTTCGAGTGTTAGAACCATAATGCGCAAGAAATGGTATGGAAACCCCGTATTTACATATCTGCCACTGTGCAGGAGAATCCGTATAGGTGTTCGAGTGTTCGAACCGTAATGCGCAAGAAATGGTATGTAAACCCCGTATTTACATATCTGCCACTGTGCAGGAGAATCCGTATAGGTGTTCGAGTCTTCGAACCCTAATGCCTGAGAAATGGTAAGTAAACGCAGTATTTACATATCTGCCATTGTACAGGAGAATCCGTATAGGTGTTCGAGTGTTCGAACCGTAATGCGTGAGAAATGGTAAGTAAACCCCATATTTACGTAATTGCCACTGTGCAGGAGAATCCGTATAGGTGTTCGAGTCTTCGAACCCTAATGCGTGAGAAATGGTAAGTAAACGCAGTATTTACATATCTGCCACTGTGCAGGAGAATCCGTATAGGTGTTCGAGTGTTCGAACCGTAATGCGTGAGAAATGGTAAGTAAACCCCGTATTTACGTAATTGCCACTGTGCAGGAGAATCCGTATAGGTGTTCGAGTGTTCGAACCGTAATGCGCAAGAAATGGTATGTAAACCTCGTATTTACATATCTGCCACTCTGCAGGAGAATCCGTATAGGTGTTCGAGAATTCGAACCGTATTGCGCAAGAAATGGTATGGAAACCCCGTATTTACATATCTGCCACTGTGCAGGAGAATCCGTATAGGTGTTCGAGTGTTCGAACCGTAATGCGCAAGAAATGGTATGGAAACCCCGTATTTACATATCTGCCACTGTGCAGGAGAATCCGTATAGGTGTTCGAGTGTTCGAACCGTAATGCGCAAGAAATGGTATGTAAACCCCGTATTTACATATCTGCCACTGTGCAGGAGAATCCGTATAGGTGTTCGAGTCTTCGAACCCTAATGCGTGAGAAATGGTAAGTAAACGCAGTATTTACATATCTGCCACTGTGCAGGAGAATCCGTATAGGTGTTCGAGTGTTCGAACCGTAATGCGTGAGAAATGGTAAGTAAACCCCGTATTTACGTATCTGCCACTATGCAGGAGAATCCGTATAGGTGTTCGAGTGTTCGAACCGTAATGCGCAAGAAATGGTATGTAAACCTCGTATTTACATATCTGCCACTCTGCAGGAGAATCCGTATAGGTGTTCGAGTGTTCGAACCGTATTGCGCAAGAAATGGTATGGAAACCCCGTATTTACATATCTGCCACTGTGCAGGAGAATCCGTATAGGTGTTCGAGTGTTCGAACCGTAATGCGCAAGAAATGGTATGGAAACCCCGTATTTACATATCTGCCACTGTGCCGGAGAATCCGTATAGGTGTTCGAGTGTTCGAACCGTAATGCGCAAGAAATGGTATGTAAACCCCGTATTTACATATCTGCCACTGTGCAGGAGAATCCGTATAGGTGTTCGAGTCTTCGAACCCTAATGCGTGAGAAATGGTAAGTAAATGCAGTATTTACATATCTGCCACTGTGCAGGAGAATCCGTATAGGTGTTCGAGTGTTCGAACCGTAATGCGTGAGAAATGGTAAGTAAACCCCGTATTTACGTATCTGCCACTGTGCAGGAGAATCCGTATAGGTGTTCGAGTGTTCGAACCGTAATGCGCAAGAAATGGTATGGAAACCCCGTATTTACATATCTGCCACTGTGTAGGAGAATCCGTATAGGTGTTCGAGTGTTCAAATTGTAATGCGAAGAAATGGTATGTAAACGCCATATTTACATATCAGCCACTGTGCAAGAGAATCCGTATAGGTGTTCGAGTGTTCGAACCGTAATACGTGAGAAATGGTAAGTAAACGCCGCATTTACATATCTGCCACTGTGCAGGAGAATCCGTCTAGGTGTTCGAGTGTTCGAACCCTAACACGTGAGAAATGGTATGCAAACGCCGTATTTACATATCTGGCACTGTGCAGAAGAATCTGTATAGGTGTTCGAGTGTTCGAACCGTAATACGCAAGAAATGGTATGTAAACCCCGTATTTACATATCTGCCACTGTGCAAGAGAATCCGTATAGGTGTTCGAGTCTTCGAACCCTAATGCGTGAGAAATGGTAAGTAAACGCAGTATTTACATATCTGCCACTGTGCAGGAGAATCCGTATAGGTGTTCGAGTGTTCGAATCGTAATGCGTGAGAAATGGTAAGTAAACCCCGTATTTACGTATCTGCCACTGTGCAGGAGAATCCGTATAGGTGTTCGAGTGTTCGAACCGTAATGCGCAAGAAATGGTATGTAAACCCCGTATTTACATATCTGCCACTGTGCAGGAGAATCCGTATAGGTGTTCGAGTGTTAGAACCGTAATGCGCAAGAAATGGTATGGAAACCCCGTATTTACATATCTGCCACTGTGCAGGAGAATCCGTATAGGTGTTCGAGTGTTCGAACCGTAATGCGCAAGAAATGGTATGTAAACCCCGTATTTACATATCTGCCACTATGCAGGAGAATCCGTATTGGTGTTCGAGTGTTCGAACCGTATTGCGCAAGAAATGGTATGTAAACCACGTATTTACGTATCTGCCACTGTGCAGGAGAATCCGTATAGGTGTTCGAGTGTTCGAACCGTAATGCGCAAGAAATGGTGTGGAAACCCCGTATTTACATATCTGCCACTGTGCAGGAGAATCCGTATAGGTGTTCGAGTGTTCGAACCGTAATGCGCAAGAAATGGTGTGGAAACCCCGTATTTACATATCTGCCACTGTGCAGGAGAATCCGTATAGGTGTTCGAGTGTTCGAATTGTAATGCGAAGAAATGGTATGTAAACGCCGTATTTACATATCTGCCACTGTGCAAGAGAATCCGTATAGGTGTTCGAGTGTTCGAACCGTAATACGTGAGAAATGGTAAGTAAACGCCGCATTTACATATCTGCCACTGTGCAGGAGAATCCGTCTAGGTGTTCGAGTGTTCGAACCCTAACGCGTGAGAAATGGTATGGAAACGCCGTATTTACATATCTGGCACTGTGCAGAAGAATCTGTATAGGTGTTCGAGTGTTCGAACCGTAATACGCAAGAAATGGTATGTAAACCCCGTATTTACATATCTGCCACTGTGCAAGAGAATCCGTATAGGTGTTCGAGTCTTCGAACCCTAATGCGTGAGAAATGGTAAGTAAACGCAGTATTTACATATCTGCCACTGTGCAGGAGAATCCGTATAGGTGTTCGAGTGTTCGAACCGTAATGCGCAAGAAATGGTATGGAAACCCCGTATTTACATATCTGCCACTGTGCAGGAGAATCCGTATAGGTGTTCGAGTGTTCGAACCGTAATGCGCAAGAAATGGTATGTAAACCCCGTATTTACATATCTGCCACTGTGCAGGAGAATCCGTATAGGTGTTCGAGTCTTCGAACCCTAATGCGTGAGAAATGGTAAGTAAACGCAGTATTTACATATCTGCCACTGTGCAGGAGAATCCGTATAGGTGTTCGAGTGTTCGAACCGTAATGCGTGAGAAATGGTAAGTAAACCCCGTATTTACGTATCTGCCACTTTGCAGGAGAATCCGTATAGGTGTTCGAGTGTTCGAACCGTAATGCGCAAGAAATGGTATGTAAACCTTGTATTTACATATCTGCCACTCTGCAGGAGAATCCGTATAGGTGTTCGAGTGTTCGAACCGTATTGCGCAAGAAATGGTATGGAAACCCCGTATTTACATATCTGCCACTGTGCAGGAGAATCCGTATAGGTGTTCGAGTGTCCGAACCGTAATGCGCAAGAAATGGTATGGAAACCCCGTATTTACATATCTGCCACTGTGCAGGAGAATCCGTATAGGTGTTCGAGTGTTCGAACCGTAATGCGCAAGAAATGGTATGTAAACCCCGTATTTACATATCTGCCACTGTGCAGGAGAATCCGTATAGGTGTTCGAGTCTTCGAACCCTAATGCGTGAGAAATGGTAAGTAAACGCAGTATTTACATATCTGCCACTGTGCAGGAGAATCCGTATAGGTGTTCGAGTGTTCGAACCGTAATGCGTGAGAAATGGTAAGTAAACCCCGTATTTACGTATCTGCCACTGTGCAGGAGAATCCGTATAGGTGTTCGAGTGTTCGAACCGTAATGCGCAAGAAATGGTATGGAAACCCCGTATTTACATATCTGCCACTGTGCATGAGAAAACGTATAGGTGTTCGAGTGTTCGAATTGTAATGCGAAGAAATGGTATGTAAACGCCGTATTTACATATCTGCCACTGTGCAAGAGAATCCGTATAGGTGTTCGAGTGTTCGAACCGTAATACGTGAGAAATGGTAAGTAAACGCCGCATTTACATATCTGCCACTGTGCAGGAGAATCCGTCTAGGTGTTCGAGTGTTCGAACCCTAACGCGTGAGAAATGGTATGCAAACGCCGTATTTACATATCTGGCACTGTGCAGAAGAATCTGTATAGGTGTTCGAGTTTTCGAACCGTAATACGCAAGAAATGGTATGTAAACCCCGTATTTACATATCTGCCACTGTGCAAGAGAATCCGTATAGGTGTTCGAGTCTTCGAACCCTAATGCATGAGAAATGGTAAGTAAACGCAGTATTTACATATCTGCCACTGGGCAGTAGAATCCGTATAGGTGTTCGAGTGTTCGAACCGTAATGCGTGAGAAATGGTAAGTAAACCCCGTATTTACGTATCTGCCACTATGCAGGAGAATCCGTATAGGTGTTCGAGTGTTCGAACCGTAATGCGCAAGAAATGGTATGTAAACCCCGTATTTACATATCTGCCACTGTGCAGGAGAATCCGTATAGGTGTTCGAGTGTTAGAACCGTAATGCGCAAGAAATGGTATGGAAACCCCGTATTTACATATCTGCCACTGTGCAGGAGAATCCGTATAGGTGTTCGAGTGTTCGAACCGTAATGTGCAAGAAATGGTATGTAAACCCCGTATTTACATATCTGCCACTATGCAGGAGAATCCGTATTGGTGTTCGAGTGTTCGAACCGTATTGCGCAAGAAATGGTATGTAAACCCCGTATTTACGTATCTGCCACTGTGCAGGAGAATCCGTATAGGTGTTCGAGTGTTCGAACCGTAATGCGCAAGAAATGGTGTGGAAACCCCGTATTTACATATCTGCCACTGTGCAGGAGAATCCGTATAGGTGTTCGAGTGTTCGAACCGTAATGCGCAAGAAATGGTGTGGAAACCCCGTATTTACATATCTGCCACTGTACAGGAGAATCCGTATAGGTGTTCGAGTGTTCGAATTGTAATGCGAAGAAATGGTATGTAAACGCCGTATTTACATATCTGCCACTGTGCAAGAGAATCCGTATAGGTGTTCGAGTGTTCGAACCGTAATACGTGAGAAATGGTAAGTAAACGCCGCATTTACATATCTGCCACTGTGCAGGAGAATCCGTCTAGGTGTTCGAGTGTTCGAACCCTAACGCGTGAGAAATGGTATGGAAACGCCGTATTTACATATCTGGCACTGTGCAGAAGAATCTGTATAGGTGTTCGAGTGTTCGAACCGTAATACGCAAGAAATGGTATGTAAACCCCGTATTTACATATCTGCCACTGTGCAAGAGAATCCGTATAGGTGTTCGAGTCTTCGAACCCTAATGCGTGAGAAATGGTAAGTAAACGCAGTATTTACATATCTGCCACTGTGCAGGAGAATCCGTATAGGTGTTCGAGTGTTCGAACCGTAATGCGCAAAAAATGGTATGGAAACCCCGTATTTACATATCTGCCACTGTGCAGGAGAATCCGTATAGGTGTTCGAGTGTTCGAACCATAATGCGCAAGAAATGGTATGAAAACCCGGTATTTACATATCTGCCACTGTGCAGGAGAATCCGTATAGGTGTTCGAGTCTTCGAACCCTAATGCGTGAGAAATGGTAAGTAAACGCAGTATTTACATATCTGCCATTGTACAGGAGAATCCGTATAGGTGTTCGAGTGTTCGAACCGTAATGCGTGAGAAATGGTAAGTAAACCCCGTATTTACGTAATTGCCACTGTGCAGGAGAATCCGTATAGGTGTTCGAGTCTTCGAACCCTAATGCGTGAGAAATGGTAAGTAAACGCAGTATTTATATATCTGCCACTGTGCAGGAGAATCCGTATAGGTGTTCGAGTGTTCGAACCGTAATGCGTGAGAAATGGTAAGTAAACCCCGTATTTACGTAATTGCCACTGTGCAGGAGAATCCGTATAGGTGTTCGAGTGTTCGAACCGTAATGCGCAAGAAATGGTATGTAAACCTCGTATTTACATATCTGCCACTCTGCAGGAGAATCCGTATAGGTGTTCGAGTGTTCGAACCGTATTGCGCAAGAAATGGTATGGAAACCCCGTATTTACATATCTGCCACTGTGCAGGAGAATCCGTATAGGTGTTCGAGTGTTCGAACCGTAATGCGCAAGAAATGGTATGGAAACCCCGTATTTACATATCTGCCACTGTGCAGGAGAATCCGTATAGGTGTTCGAGTGTTCGAACCGTAATGCGCAAGAAATGGTATGTAAACCCCGTATTTACATATCTGCCACTGTGCAGGAGAATCCGTATAGGTGTTCGAGTCTTCGAACCCTAATGCGTGAGAAATGGTAAGTAAACGCAGTATTTACATATCTGCCACTGTGCAGGAGAATCCGTATAGGTGTTCGAGTGTTCGAACCGTAATGCGTGAGAAATGGTAAGTAAACCCCGTATTTACGTATCTGCCACTGTGCAGGAGAATCCGTATAGGTGTTCGAGTGTTCGAACCGTAATGCGCAAGAAATGGTATGTAAACCCCGTATTTACATATCTGCCACTCTGCAGGAGAATCCGTATAGGTGTTCGAGTGTTCGAACCGTAATGCGCAAGAAATGGTATGGAAACCCCGTATTTACATATTTGCCACTGTGCAGGAGAATCCGTATAGGTGTTCGAGTGTTCGAACCGTAATACGCAAGAAATGGTATGTAAACCCCGTATTTACATATCAGCCACTGTGCAAGAGAATCCGTATAGGTGTTCGACTCTTCGAACCCTAATGCGTGAGAAATGGTAAGTAAACGCAGTATTTACATATTTGCCACTGTGCAGGAGAATCCGTATAGGTGTTCGAGTGTTCGAACCTTAATGTGTGAGAAATGGTAAGTAAACCCCGTATTTACGTAATTGCCACTGTGCAGGAGAATCCGTATAGGTGTTCGAGTGTTCGAACCGTAATGCGCAAGAAATGGTATGTAAACCTCGTATTTACATATCTGCCACTCTGCAGGAGAATCCGTATAGGTGTTCGAGTGTTCGAACCGTATTGCGCAAGAAATGGTATGGAAATCCCGTATTTACATATCTGCCACTGTGCAGGAGAATCCGTATAGGTGTTCGAGTGTTCGAACCGTAATGCGCAAGAAATGGTATGGAAACCCCGTATTTACATATCTGCCACTGTGCAGGAGAATCCGTATAGGTGTTCGAGTGTTCGAACCGTAATGCGCAAGAAATGGTATGTAAACCCCGTATTTACATATCTGCCACTGTGCAGGAGAATCCGTATAGGTGTTCGAGTCTTCGAACCCTAATGCGTGAGAAATGGTAAGTAAACGCAGTATTTACATATCTGCCACTGTGCAAGAGAATCCGTATAGGTGTTCGAGTGTTCGAACCGTAATGCGTGAGAAATGGTAAGTAAACCCCGTATTTACGTATCTGCCACTGTGCAGGAGAATCCGTATAGGTGTTCGAGTGTTCGAACCGTAATGCGCAAGAAATGGTATGTAAACCCCGTATTTACATATCTGCCACTCTGCAGGAGAATCCGTATAGGTGTTCGAGTGTTCGAACCGTATTGCGCAAGAAATGGTATGGAAACCCCGTATTTACATATCTGCCACTATGCAGGAGAATCCGTATAGGTGTTCGAGTGTTCGAACCGTAATGCGCAAGAAATGGTATGGAAACCCCGTATTTACATATTTGCCACTGTGCAGGAGAATCCGTATAGGTGTTCGAGTGTTCGAACCGTAATACGCAAGCAATGGTATGTAAACCCCGTATTTTCATATCTGCCACTGTGCAAGAGAATCCGTATAGGTGTTCGACTCTTCGAACCCTAATGCGTGAGAAATGGTAAGTAAACGCAGTATTTACACATCTGCCACTGTGCAGGAGAATCCGTATAGGTGTTCGAGTGTTCGAACCGTAATGCGCAAGAAATGGTATGTAAACCCCGTATTTACTATCTGCCATTGTGCAAGAGAATCCGTATAGGTGTTCGAGTCTTCGAATCCTAATGCGTGAGAAATGGTAAGTAAACGCAGTATTTACATATCTGCCACTGTGTAGGAGAATCCGTATAGGTGTTCGAGTGTTCGAGTGTTCGAATCGTAATGCGTGAGAAATGGTAAGTAAACCCCGTATTTACGTATCTGCCACTGTGCAGGAGAATCCGTATAGGTGTTCGAGTGTTCGAACCGTAATGCGCAAGAAATGGTATGTAAACCCCGTATTTACATATCTGCCACTGTGCAGGAGAATCCGTATAGGTGTTCGAGTGTTAGAACCATAATGCGCAAGAAATGGTATGGAAACCCCGTATTTACATATCTGCCACTGTGCAGGAGAATCCGTATAGGTGTTCGAGTGTTCGAACCGTAATGCGCAAGAAATGGTATGTAAACCCCGTATTTACATATCTGCCACTGTGCAGGAGAATCCGTATTGGTGTTCGAGTGTTCGAACCGTATTGCGCAAGAAATGGTATGTAAACCCTGTATTTACATATCTGCCACTATGCAGGAGAATCCGTATAGGTATTCGAGTGTTCGAACCGTAATGCGCAAGAAATGGTGTGGAAACCCCGTATTTACATATCTGCCACTGTGCAGGAGAATCCGTATAGGTGTTCGAGTGTTCGAACCGTAATGCGTGAGAAATGGTAAGTAAACCCCGTATTTACGTATCTGCCACTGTGCAGGAGAATCCGTATAGGTGTTCGAGTGTTCGAACCGTAATGCGCAAGAAATGGTATGGAAACCCCGTATTTACATATCTGCCACTGTGCAGGAGAATCCGTATAGGTGTTCGAGTGTTCGAACCGTAATGCGCAAGAAATGGTATGTAAACCCCGTATTTACATATCTGCCACTGTGCAGGAGAATCCGTATAGGTGTTCGAGTCTTCGAACCCTAATGCGTGAGAAATGGTAAGTAAACGCAGTATTTACATATCTGCCACTGTGCAAGAGAATCCGTATAGGTGTTCGAGTGTTCGAACCGTAATGCGTGAGAAATGGTAAGTAAACCTCGTATTTACGTATCTGCCACTGTGCAGGAGAATCCGTATAGGTGTTCGAGTGTTCGAACCATAATGCGCAAGAAATGGTATGTAAACCCCGTATTTACATATCTGCCACTCTGCAGGAGAATCCGTATAGGTGTTCGAGTGTTCGAACCGTATTGCGCAAGAAATGGTATGGAAACCCCGTATTTACATATCTGCCACTATGCAGGAGAATCCGTATAGGTGTTCGAGTGTTCGAACCGTAATACGCAAGAAATGGTATGGAAACCCCGTATTTACATATTTGCCACTGTGCAGGAGAATCCGTATAGGTGTTCGAGTGTTCGAACCGTAATACGCAAGCAATGGTATGTAAACCCCGTATTTTCATATCTGCCACTGTGCAAGAGAATCCGTATAGGTGTTCGACTCTTCGAACCCTAATGCGTGAGAAATGGTAAGTAAACGCAGTATTTACATATCTGCCACTGTGCAGGAGAATCCGTATAGGTGTTCGAGTGTTCGAACCGTAATGCGTGAGAAATGGTAAGTAAACCCCGTATTTACGTAATTGCCACTGTGCAGGAGAATCCGTATAGGTGTTCGAGTGTTCGAACCGTAATGCGCAAGAAATCGTATGTAAACCTCGTATTTAAATATCTGCCACTCTGCAGGAGAATCCGTATAGGTGTTCGAGTGTTCGAACCGTATTGCGCAAGAAATGGTATGGAAACCCCGTATTTACATATCTGCCACTGTGCAGGAGAATCCGTATAGGTGTTCGAGTGTTCGAACCGTAATGCGTGAGAAATGGTAAGTAAACCCCGTATTTACGTAATTGCCACTGTGCAGGAGAATCCGTATAGGTGTTCGAGTCTTCGAACCCTAATGCGTGAGAAATGGTAAGTAAACGCAGTATTTACATATCTGCCACTGTGCAGGAGAATCCGTATAGGTGTTCGAGTGTTCGAACCGTAATGCGTGAGAAATGGTAAGTAAACCCCGTATTTACGTAATTGCCACTGTGCAGGAGAATCCGTATAGGTGTTCGAGTGTTCGAACCGTAATGCGCAAGAAATGGTATGTAAACCTCGTATTTACATATCTGCCACTCTGTAGGAGAATCCGTATAGGTGTTCGAGTGTTCGAACCGTATTGCGCAAGAAATGGTATGGAAACCCCGTATTTACATATCTGCCACTGTGCAGGAGAATCCGTATAGGTGTTCGAGTGTTCGAACCGTAATGCGCAAGAAATGGTATGGAAACCCCGTATTTACATATCTGCCACTGTGCAGGAGAATCCGTATAGGTGTTCGAGTGTTCGAACCGTAATGCGCAAGAAATGGTATGTAAACCCCGTATTTACATATCTGCCACTGTGCAGGAGAATCCGTATAGGTGTTCGAGTCTTCGAACCCTAATGCGTGAGAAATGGTAAGTAAACGCAGTATTTACATATCTGCCACTGTGCAGGAGAATCCGTATAGGTGTTCGAGTGTTCGAACCGTAATGCGTGAGAAATGGTAAGTAAACCCCGTATTTACGTATCTGCCACTGTGCAGGAGAATCCGTATAGGTGTTCGAGTGTTCGAACCGTAATGCGCAAGAAATGGTATGTAAACCCCGTATTTACATATCTGCCACTCTGCAGGAGAATCCGTATAGGTGTTCGAGTGTTCGAACCGTAATGCGCAAGAAATGGTATGGAAACCCCGTATTTACATATTTGCCACTGTGCAGGAGAATCCGTATAGGTGTTCGAGTGTTCGAGCCGTAATACGCAAGAAATGGTATGTAAACCCCGTATTTACATATCAGCCACTGTGCAAGAGAATCCGTATAGGTGTTCGACTCTTCGAACCCTAATGCGTGAGAAATGGTAAGTAAACGCAGTATTTACATATCTGCCACTGTGCAGGAGAATCCGTATAGGTGTTCGAGTGTTCGAACCGTAATGCGTGAGAAATGGTAAGTAAACCCCGTATTTACGTAATTGCCACTGTGCAGGAGAATCCGTATAGGTGTTCGAGTGTTCGAACCGTAATGCGCAAGAAATGGTATGTAAACCTCGTATTTACATATCTGCCACTCTGCAGGAGAATCCGTATAGGTGTTCGAGTGTTCGAACCGTATTGCGCAAGAAATGGTATGGAAACCCCGTATTTACATATCTGCCACTGTGCAGGAGAATCCGTATAGGTGTTCGAGTGTTCGAACCGTAATGCGCAAGAAATGGTATGGAAACCCCGTATTTACATATCTGCCACTGTGCAGGAGAATCCGTATAGGTGTTCGAGTGTTCGAACCGTAATGCGCAAGAAATGGTATGTAAACCCCGTATTTACATATCTGCCACTGTGCAGGAGAATCCGTATAGGTGTTCGAGTCTTCGAACCCTAATGCGTGAGAAATGGTAAGTAAACGCAGTATTTACATATCTGCCACTGTGCAAGAGAATCCGTATAGGTGTTCGAGTGTTCGAACCGTAATGCGTGAGAAATGGTAAGTAAACCTCGTATTTACGTATCTGCCACTGTGCAGGAGAATCCGTATAGGTGTTCGAGTGTTCGAACCATAATGCGCAAGAAATGGTATGTAAACCCCGTATTTACATATCTGCCACTCTGCAGGAGAATCCGTATAGGTGTTCGAGTGTTCGAACCGTATTGCGCAAGAAATGGTATGGAAACCCCGTATTTACATATCTGCCACTATGCAGGAGAATCCGTATAGGTGTTCGAGTGTTCGAACCGTAATGCGCAAGAAATGGTATGGAAACCCCGTATTTACATATTTGCCACTGTGCAGGAGAATCCGTATAGGTGTTCGACTCTTCGAACCCTAATGCGTGAGAAATGGTAAGTAAACGCAGTATTTACATATCTGCCACTGTGCAGGAGAATCCGTATAGGTGTTCGAGTGTTCGAACCGTAATGCGTGAGAAATGGTAAGTAAACCCCGTATTTACGTAATTGCCACTGTGCAGGAGAATCCGTATAGGTGTTCGAGTGTTCGAACCGTAATGCGCAAGAAATCGTATGTAAACCTCGTATTTACATATCTGCCACTCTGCAGGAGAATCCGTATAGGTGTTCGAGTGTTCGAACCGTATTGCGCAAGAAATGGTATGGAAACCCCGTATTTACATATCTGCCACTGTGCAGGAGAATCCGTA
This sequence comes from Camellia sinensis, assembly GCF_055761805.1. Lineage (NCBI taxonomy): Eukaryota > Viridiplantae > Streptophyta > Magnoliopsida > Ericales > Theaceae > Camellia > Camellia sinensis. Next base: position 6,440,151 of record NC_138965.1, read on the forward strand.
TAGGTGTTCGAGTGTTCGAACCGTAATGCGTGAGAAATGGTAAGTAAACCCCGTATTTACGTAATTGCCACTGTGCAGGAGAATCCGTATAGGTGTTCGAGTCTTCGAACCCTAATGCGTGAGAAATGGTAAGTAAACGCAGTATTTACATATCTGCCACTGTGCAGGAGAATCCGTATAGGTGTTCGAGTGTTCGAACCGTAATGCGTGAGAAATGGTAAGTAAACCCCGTATTTACGTAATTGCCACTGTGCAGGAGAATCCGTATAGGTGTTCGAGTGTTCGAACCGTAATGCGCAAGAAATGGTATGTAAACCTCGTATTTACATATCTGCCACTCTGCAGGAGAATCCGTATAGGTGTTCGAGTGTTCGAACCGTATTGCGCAAGAAATGGTATGGAAACCCCGTATTTACATATCTGCCACTGTGCAGGAGAATCCGTATAGGTGTTCGAGTGTTCGAACAGTAATGCGCAAGAAATGGTATGGAAACCCCGTATTTACATATCTGCCACTGTGCAGGAGAATCCGTATAGGTGTTCGAGTGTTCGAACCGTAATGCGCAAGAAATGGTATGTAAACCCCGTATTTACATATCTGCCACTGTGTAGGAGAATCCGTATAGGTGTTCGAGTCTTCGAACCCTAATGCGTGAGAAATGGTAAGTAAACGCAGTATTTACATATCTGCCACTGTGCAGGAGAATCCGTATAGGTGTTCGAGTGTTCGAACCGTAATGCGTGAGAAATGGTAAGTAAACCCCGTATTTACGTATCTGCCACTGTGCAGGAGAATCCGTATAGGTGTTCGAGTGTTCGAACCGTAATGCGCAAGAAATGGTATGTAAACCCCGTATTTACATATATGCCACTCTGCAGGAGAATCCGTATAGGTGTTCGAGTGTTCGAACCGTAATGCGCAAGAAATGGTATGGAAACCCCGTATTTACATATTTGCCACTGTGCAGTAGAATCCGTATAGGTGTTCGAGTGTTCGAGCCGTAATACGCAAGAAATGGTATGTAAACCCCGTATTTACATATCAACCACTGTGCAAGAGAATCCGTATAGGTGTTCGACTCTTCGAACCCTAATGCGTGAGAAATGGTAAGTAAACGCAGTATTTACATATCTGCCACTGTGCAGGAGAATCCGTATAGGTGTTCGAGTGTTCGAACCGTAATGCGTGAGAAATGGTAAGTAAACCCCGTATTTACGTAATTGCCACTGTGCAGGAGAATCCGTATAGGTGCTCGAGTGTTCGAACCGTAATGCGCAAGAAATGGTATGTAAACCTCGTATTTACATATCTGCCACTCTGCAGGAGAATCCGTATAGGTGTTCGAGTGTTCGAACCGTATTGCGCAAGAAATGGTATGGAAACCCCGTATTTACATATCTGCCACTGTGCAGGAGAATCCGTATAGGTGTTCGAGTGTTCGAACCGTAATGTGCAAGAAATGGTATGGAAACCCCGTATTTACATATCTGCCACTGTGCAGGAGAATCCGTATAGGTGTTTGAGTGTTCGAACCGTAATGCGCAAGAAATGGTATGTAAACCCCGTATTTACATATCTGCCACTGTGCAGGAGAATCCGTATAGGTGTTCGAGTCTTCGAACCCTAATGCGTGAGAAATGGTAAGTAAACGCAGTATTTACATATCTGCCACTGTGCAAGAGAATCCGTATAGGTGTTCGAGTGTTCGAACCGTAATGCGTGAGAAATGGTAAGTAAACCTCGTATTTACGTATCTGCCACTGTGCAGGAGAATCCGTATAGGTGTTCGAGTGTTCGATCCATAATGCGCAAGAAATGGTATGTAAACCCCGTATTTACATATCTGCCACTCTGCAGGAGAATCCGTATAGGTGTTCGAGTGTTCGAACCGTATTGCGCAAGAAATGGTAAGGAAACCCCGTATTTACATATCTGCCACTATGCAGGAGAATCCGTATAGGTGTTCGAGTGTTCGAACCGTAATGCGCAAGAAATGGTATGGAAACCCCGTATTTACATATTTGCCACTGTGCAGGAGAATCCGTATAGGTGTTCGAGTGTTCGAACCGTAATACGCAAGCAATGGTATGTAAACCCCGTATTTTCATATCTGCCACTGTGCAAGAGAATCCGTATAGGTGTTCGACTCTTCGAACCCTAATGCGTGAGAAATGGTAAGTAAACGCAGTATTTACATATCTGCCACTGTGCAGGAGAATCCGTATAGGTGTTCGAGTGTTCGAACCGTAATGCGTGAGAAATGGTAAGTAAACCCCGTATTTACTTAATTGCCACTGTGCAGGAGAATCCGTATAGGTGTTCGAGTGTTCGAACCGTAATGCGCAAGAAATCGTATGTAAACCTCGTATTTACATATCTGCCACTCTGCAGGAGAATCCGTATAGGTGTTCGAGTGTTCGAACCGTATTGCGCAAGAAATGGTATGGAAACCCCGTATTTACATATCTGCCACTGTGCAGGAGAATCCGTATAGGTGTTCGAGTGTTCGAACCGTAAAGCGTGAGAAATGGTAAGTAAACCCCGTATTTACGTAATTGCCACTGTGCAGGAGAATCCGTATAGGTGTTCGAGTCTTCGAACCCTAATGCGTGAGAAATGGTAAGTAAACGCAGTATTTACATATCTGCCACTGTGCAGGAGAATCCGTATAGGTGTTCGAGTGTTCGAACCGTAATGCGTGAGAAATGGTAAGTAAACCCCGTATTTACGTAATTGCCACTGTGCAGGAGAATCCGTATAGGTGTTCGAGTGTTCGAACCGTAATGCGCAAGAAATGGTATGTAAACCTCGTATTTACATATCTGCCACTCTGCAGGAGAATCCGTATAGGTGTTCGAGTGTTCGAACCCTATTGCGCAAGAAATGGTATGGAAACCCCGTATTTACATATCTGCCACTGTGCAGGAGAATCCGTATAAGTGTTCGAGTGTTCGAACCGTAATGCGCAAGAAATGGTATGGAAACCCCGTATTTACATATCTGCCACTGTGCAGGAGAATCCGTACTGGTGTTCGAGTGTTCGAACCGTAATGCGCAAGAAATGGTATGTAAACCCCGTATTTACATATCTGCCACTATGCAGGAGAATCCGTATTGGTGTTCGAGTGTTCGAACCGTATTGCGCAAAAAATTGTATGTAAACCCTGTATTTACATATCTGCCACTGTGCAGGAGAATCCGTATAGGTGTTCGAGTGTTCGAACCGTAATGCGCAAGAATTGGTGTGGAAACCCCGTATTTACATATCTGCCACTGTGCAGGAGAATCCGTATAGGTGTTCGACTGTTCGAAGCGTAATGTGCAAGAAATGGTATGGAAACACCGTATTTACATATCTGCCACTGTGAAGGAGAATCCGTATAGGTGTTCGATTGTTCGAACAGTAATACGCAAGAAATGGTATGTAAACCCCGTATTTACATATCTGCCACTGTGCAAGAGAATCCGTATAGGTGTTCGAGTCTTCGAACCCTAATGCGTGAGAAATGGTAAGTAAACGCAGTATTTACATATCTGCCACTGTGCAGGAGAATCCGTATAGGTGTTCGAGTGTTCGAACCGTAATGCGTGAGAAATGGTAAGTAAACCCCGTATTTACGTAATTGCCACTGTGCAGGAGAATCCGTATAGGTGTTCGAGTGTTCGAACCGTAATGCGCAAGAAATGGTATGTAAACCTCGTATTTACATATCTGCCACTCTGCAGGAGAATCCGTATAGGTGTTCGAGTGTTCGAACCGTATTGCGCAAGAAATGGTATGGAAACCCCGTATTTACATATCTGCCACTGTGCAGGAGAATCCGTATAGGTGTTCGAGTGTTCGAACCGTAATGCGCAAGAAATGGTATGGAAACCCCGTATTTACATATCTGCCACTGTGCAGGAGAATCCGTATAGGTGTTTGAGTGTTCGAACCGTAATGCGCAAGAAATGGTATGTAAACCCCGTATTTACATATCTGCCACTGTGCAGGAGAATCCGTATAGGTGTTCGAGTCTTCGAACCCTAATGCGTGAGAAATGGTAAGTAAACGCAGTATTTACATATCTGCCACTGTGCAAGAGAATCCGTATAGGTGTTCGAGTGTTCGAACCGTAATGCGTGAGAAATGGTAAGTAAACCTCGTATTTACGTATCTGCCACTGTGCAGGAGAATCCGTATAGGTGTTCGAGTGTTCGAACCATAATGCGCAAGAAATGGTATGTAAACCCCGTATTTACATATCTGCCACTCTGCAGGAGAATCCGTATAGGTGTTCGAGTGTTCGAACCGTATTGCGCAAGAAATGGTATGGAAACCCCGTATTTACATATCTGCCACTATGCAGGAGAATCCGTATAGGTGTTCGAGTGTTCGAACCGTAATGCGCAAGAAATGGTATGGAAACCCCGTATTTACATATTTGCCACTGTGCAGGAGAATCCGTATAGGTGTTCGAGTGTTCGAACCGTAATACGCAAGCAATGGTATGTAAACCCCGTATTTTCATATCTGCCACTGTGCAAGAGAATCCGTATAGGTGTTCGACTCTTCGAACCCTAATGCGTGAGAAATGGTAAGTAAACGCAGTATTTACATATCTGCCACTGTGCAGGAGAATCCGTATAGGTGTTCGAGTGTTCGAACCGTAATGCGTGAGAAATGGTAAGTAAACCCCGTATTTACGTAATTGCCACTGTGCAGGAGAATCCGTACAGGTGTTCGAGTGTTCGAACCGTAATGCGCAAGAAATGGTATGTAAACCTCGTATTTACATATCTGCCACTCTGCAGGAGAATCCGTATAGGTGTTCGAGTGTTCGAACCGTATTGCGCAAGAAATGGTATGGAAACCCCGTATTTACATATCTGCCACTGTGCAGGAGAATCCGTATAGGTGTTCGAATGTTCGAACAGTAATGCGCAAGAAATGGTATGGAAACCCCGTATTTACATATCTGCCACTGTGCAGGAGAATCCGTATAGGTGTTCGAGTGTTCGAACCGTAATGCGCAAGAAATGGTATGTAAACCCCGTATTTACATATCTGCCACTGTGCAGGAGAATCCGTATAGGTGTTCGAGTCTTCGAACCCTAATGCGTGAGAAATGGTAAGTAAACGCAGTATTTACATATCTGCCACTGTGCAGGAGAATCCGTATAGGTGTTCGAGTGTTCGAACCGTAATGCGTGAGAAATGGTAAGTAAACCCCGTATTTACGTATCTGCCACTGTGCAGGAGAATCCGTATAGGTGTTCGAGTGTTCGAACCGTAATGCGCAAGAAATGGTATGTAAACCCCGTATTTACATATCTGCCACTCTGCAGGAGAATCCGTATAGGTGTTCGAGTGTTCGAACCGTAATGCGCAAGAAATGGTATGGAAACCCCGTATTTACATATTTGCCACTGTGCAGGAGAATCCGTATAGGTGTTCGAGTGTTCGAGCCGTAATACGCAAGAAATGGTATGTAAACCCCGTATTTACATATCAACCACTGTGCAAGAGAATCCGTATAGGTGTTCGACTCTTCGAACCCTAATGCGTGAGAAATGGTAAGTAAACGCAGTATTTACATATCTGCCACTGTGCAGGAGAATCCGTATAGGTGTTCGAGTGTTCGAACCGTAATGCGTGAGAAATGGTAAGTAAACCCCGTATTTACGTAATTGCCACTGTGCAGGAGAATCCGTATAGGTGTTCGAGTGTTCGAACCGTAATGCGCAAGAAATGGTATGTAAACCTCGTATTTACATATCTGCCACTCTGCAGGAGAATCCGTATAGGTGTTCGAGTGTTCGAACCGTATTGCGCAAGAAATGGTATGGAAACCCCGTATTTACATATCTGCCACTGTGCAGGAGAATCCGTATAGGTGTTCGAGTGTTCGAACAGTAATGCGCAAGAAATGGTATGGAAACCCCGTATTTACATATCTGCCACTGTGCAGGAGAATCCGTATAGGTGTTCGAGTGTTCGAACCGTAATGCGCAAGAAATGGTATGTAAACCCCGTATTTACATATCTGCCACTGTGCAGGAGAATCCGTATAGGTGTTCGAGTCTTCGAACCCTAATGCGTGAGAAATGGTAAGTAAACGCAGTATTTACATATCTGCCACTGTGCAGGAGAATCCGTATAGGTGTTCGAGTGTTCGAACCGTAATGCGTGAGAAATGGTAAGTAAACCCCGTATTTACGTATCTGCCACTGTGCAGGAGAATCCGTATAGGTGTTCGAGTGTTCGAACCGTAATGCGCAAGAAATGGTATGTAAACCCCGTATTTACATATCTGCCACTCTGCAGGAGAATCCGTATAGGTGTTCGAGTGTTCGAACCGTAATGCGCAAGAAATGGTATGGAAACCCCGTATTTACATATTTGCCACTGTGCAGGAGAATCCGTATAGGTGTTCGAGTGTTCGAGCCGTAATACGCAAGAAATGGTATGTAAACCCCGTATTTACATATCAACCACTGTGCAAGAGAATCCGTATAGGTGTTCGACTCTTCGAACCCTAATGCGTGAGAAATGGTAAGTAAACGCAGTATTTACATATCTGCCACTGTGCAGGAGAATCCGTATAGGTGTTCGAGTGTTCGAACCGTAATGCGTGAGAAATGGTAAGTAAACCCCGTATTTACGTAATTGCCACTGTGCAGGAGAATCCGTATAGGTGTTCGAGTGTTCGAACCGTAATGCGCAAGAAATGGTATGTAAACCTCGTATTTACATATCTGCCACTCTGCAGGAGAATCCGTATAGGTGTTCGAGTGTTCGAACCGTATTGCGCAAGAAATGGTATGGAAACCCCGTATTTACATATCTGCCACTGTGCAGGAGAATCCGTATAGGTGTTCGAGTGTTCGAACCGTAATGCGCAAGAAATGGTATGGAAACCCCGTATTTACATATCTGCCACTGTGCAGGAGAATCCGTATAGGTGTTTGAGTGTTCGAACCGTAATGCGCAAGAAATGGTATGTAAACCCCGTATTTACATATCTGCCACTGTGCAGGAGAATCCGTATAGGTGTTCGAGTCTTCGAACCCTAATGCGTGAGAAATGGTAAGTAAACGCAGTATTTACATATCTGCCACTGTGCAAGAGAATCCGTATAGGTGTTCGAGTGTTCGAACCGTAATGCGTGAGAAATGGTAAGTAAACCTCGTATTTACGTATCTGCCACTTTGCAGGAGAATCCGTATAGGTGTTCGAGTGTTCGAACCATAATGCGCAAGAAATGGTATGTAAACCCCGTATTTACATATCTGCCACCCTGCAGGAGAATCCGTATAGGTGTTCGAGTGTTCGAACCGTATTGCGCAAGAAATGGTATGGAAACCCCGTATTTACATATCTGCCACTATGCAGGAGAATCCGTATAGGTGTTCGAGTGTTCGAACCGTAATGCGCAAGAAATGGTATGGAAACCCCGTATTTACATATTTGCCACTGTGCAGGAGAATCCGTATAGGTGTTCGAGTGTTCGAACCGTAATACGCAAGCAATGGTATGTAAACCCCGTATTTTCATATCTGCCACTGTGCAAGAGAATCCGTATAGGTGTTCGACTCTTCGAACCCTAATGCGTGAGAAATGGTAAGTAAACGCAGTATTTACATATCTGCCACTGTGCAGGAGAATCCGTATAGGTGTTCGAGTGTTCGAACCGTAATGCGTGAGAAATGGTAAGTAAACCCCGTATTTACGTAATTGCCACTGTGCAGGAGAATCCGTACAGGTGTTCGAGTGTTCGAACCGTAATGCGCAAGAAATGGTATGTAAACCTCGTATTTACATATCTGCCACTCTGCAGGAGAATCCGTATAGGTGTTCGAGTGTTCGAACCGTATTGCGCAAGAAATGGTATGGAAACCCCGTATTTACATATCTGCCACTGTGCAGGAGAATCCGTATAGGTGTTCGAATGTTCGAACAGTAATGCGCAAGAAATGGTATGGAAACCCCGTATTTACATATCTGCCACTGTGCAGGAGAATCCGTATAGGTGTTCGAGTGTTCGAACCGTAATGCGCAAGAAATGGTATGTAAACCCCGTATTTACATATCTGCCACTGTGCAGGAGAATCCGTATAGGTGTTCGAGTCTTCGAACCCTAATGCGTGAGAAATGGTAAGTAAACGCAGTATTTACATATCTGCCACTGTGCAGGAGAATCCGTATAGGTGTTCGAGTGTTCGAACCGTAATGCGTGAGAAATGGTAAGTAAACCCCGTATTTACGTATCTGCCACTGTGCAGGAGAATCCGTATAGGTGTTCGAGTGTTCGAACCGTAATGCGCAAGAAATGGTATGTAAACCCCGTATTTACATATCTGCCACTCTGCAGGAGAATCCGTATAGGTGTTCGAGTGTTCGAACCGTAATGCGCAAGAAATGGTATGGAAACCCCGTATTTACATATTTGCCACTGTGCAGGAGAATCCGTATAGGTGTTCGAGTGTTCGAGCCGTAATACGCAAGAAATGGTATGTAAACCCCGTATTTACATATCAACCACTGTGCAAGAGAATCCGTATAGGTGTTCGACTCTTCGAACCCTAATGCGTGAGAAATGGTAAGTAAACGCAGTATTTACATATCTGCCACTGTGCAGGAGAATCCGTATAGGTGTTCGAGTGTTCGAACCGTAATGCGTGAGAAATGGTAAGTAAACCCCGTATTTACGTAATTGCCACTGTGCAGGAGAATCCGTATAGGTGTTCGAGTGTTCGAACCGTAATGCGCAAGAAATGGTATGTAAACCTCGTATTTACATATCTGCCACTCTGCAGGAGAATCCGTATAGGTGTTCGAGTGTTCGAACCGTATTGCGCAAGAAATGGTATGGAAACCCCGTATTTACATATCTGCCACTGTGCAGGAGAATCCGTATAGGTGTTCGAGTGTTCGAACAGTAATGCGCAAGAAATGGTATGGAAACCCCGTATTTACATATCTGCCACTGTGCAGGAGAATCCGTATAGGTGTTCGAGTGTTCGAACCGTAATGCGCAAGAAATGGTATGTAAACCCCGTATTTACATATCTGCCACTGTGCAGGAGAATCCGTATAGGTGTTCGAGTCTTCGAACCCTAATGCGTGAGAAATGGTAAGTAAACGCAGTATTTACATATCTGCCACTGTGCAGGAGAATCCGTATAGGTGTTCGAGTGTTCGAACCGTAATGCGTGAGAAATGGTAAGTAAACCCCGTATTTACGTATCTGCCACTGTGCAGGAGAATCCGTATAGGTGTTCGAGTGTTCGAACCGTAATGCGCAAGAAATGGTATGTAAACCCCGTATTTACATATCTGCCACTCTGCAGGAGAATCCGTATAGGTGTTCGAGTGTTCGAACCGTAATGCGCAAGAAATGGTATGGAAACCCCGTATTTACATATTTGCCACTGTGCAGGAGAATCCGTATAGGTGTTCGAGTGTTCGAGCCGTAATACGCAAGAAATGGTATGTAAACCCCGTATTTACATATCAACCACTGTGCAAGAGAATCCGTATAGGTGTTCGACTCTTCGAACCCTAATGCGTGAGAAATGGTAAGTAAACGCAGTATTTACATATCTGCCACTGTGCAGGAGAATCCGTATAGGTGTTCGAGTGTTCGAACCGTAATGCGTGAGAAATGGTAAGTAAACCCCGTATTTACGTAATTGCCACTGTGCAGGAGAATCCGTATAGGTGTTCGAGTGTTCGAACCGTAATGCGCAAGAAATGGTATGTAAACCCCGTATTTACATATCTGCCACTCTGCAGGAGAATCCGTATAGGTGTTCGAGTGTTCCAACCGTATTGCGCAAGAAATGGTATGGAAACCCCGTATTTACATATCTGCCACTGTGCAGGAGAATCCGTATAGGTGTTCGAGTGTTCGAACCGTAATGCGCAAGAAATGGTATGGAAACCCCGTATTTACATATCTGCCACTGTGCAGGAGAATCCGTACTGGTGTTCGAGTGTTCGAACCGTAATGCGCAAGAAATGGTATGTAAACCCCGTATTTACATATCTGCCACTATGCAGGAGAATCCGTATTGGTGTTCGAGTGTTCGAACCGTATTGCGCAAGAAATGGTATGTAAACCCTGTATTTACATATCTGCCACTGTGCAGGAGAATCCGTATAGGTGTTCGAGTGTTCGAACCGTAATGCGCAAGAAATGGTGTGGAAACCCCGTATTTACATATCTGCCACTGTGCAGGAGAATCCGTATAGGTGTTCGAGTGTTCGAACCGTAATGCGCAAGAAATGGTATGGAAACACCGTATTTACATATCTGCCACTGTGCAGGAGAATCCGTATAGGTGTTCGATTGTTCGAACAGTAATACGCAAGAAATGGTATGTAAACCCCGTATTTACATATCTGCCACTGTGCAAGAGAATCCGTATAGGTGTTCGAGTCTTCGAACCCTAATGCGTGAGAAATGGTAAGTAAACGCAGTATTTACATATCTGCCACTGTGCAGGAGAATCCGTATAGGTGTTCGAGTGTTCGAACCGTAATGCGTGAGAAATGGTAAGTAAACCCCGTATTTACGTATCTGCCACTGTGCAGGAGAATCCGTATAGGTGTTCGAGTGTTCGAACCGTAATGCGCAAGAAATGGTATGTAAACCCCGTATTTACATATCTGCCACTGTGCAGGAGAATCCGTATAGGTGTTCGAGTGTTAGAGCCATAATGCGCAAGAAATGGTATGGAAACCCCGTATTTACATATCTGCCACTGTGCAGGAGAATCTGTATAGGTGTTCGAGTGTTCGAACCGTAATGCGCAAGAAATGGTATGTAAACCCCGTATTTACATATCTGCCACTATGCAGGAGAATCCGTATTGGTGTTCGGGTGTTCGAACCGTATTGCGCAAGAAATGGTATGTAAACCCTGTATTTACATATCTGCCACTGTGCAGGAGAATCCGTATAGGTGTTCGAGTGTTCGAACCGTAATGCGCAAGAAATGGTGTGGAAACCCCGTATTTACATATCTGCCACTGTGCAGGAGAATCCGTATAGGTGTTCGAGTGTTCGAACCGTAATGCGTGAGAAATGGTAAGTAAACCCCGTGTTTACGTATCTGCCACTGTGTAGGAGAATCCGTATAGGTGTTCGAGTGTTCGAACCGTAATGCGCAAGAAATGGTATGTAAACCCCGTATTTACATATCTGCCACTCTGCAGGAGAATCCGTATAGGTGTTCGAGTGTTCGAACCGTATTGCGCTAGAAATGGTATGGAAACCCCGTATTTACATATCTGCCACTGTGCAGGAGAATCCGTATAGGTGTTCGAGTGTTCGAACCGTAATGCGCAAGAAATGGTATGGAAACCCCGTATTTACATATCTGTCACTGTGCAGGAGAATCCGTACTGGTGTTCGAGTGTTCGAACCGTAATGCGCAAGAAATGGTATGTAAACCCCGTATTTACATATCTGCCACTATGCAGGAGAATCCGTATTGGTGTTCGAGTGTTCGAAACGTATTGCGCAAGAAATGGTATGTAAACCCTGTATTTACATATCTGCCACTGTGCAGGAGAATCCGTATAGGTGTTCGAGTGTTCGAACCGTAATGCGCAAGAAATGGTGTGGAAACCCCGTATTTACATATCTGCCACTGTGCAGGAGAATCCGTATAGGTGTTCGAGTGTTCGAACCGTAATGCGTGAGAAATGGTAAGTAAACCCCGTATTTACGTATCTGTCACTGTGCAGGAGAATCCGTATAGGTGTTCGAGTGTTCGAACCGTAATGCGCAAGAAATGGTATGTAAACCCCGTATTTACATATCTGCCACTCTGCAGGAGAATCCGTATAGGTGTTCGAGTGTTCGAACCGTATTGCGCAAGAAATGGTATGGAAACCCCGTATTTACATATCTGCCACTATACAGGAGAATCCGTATAGGTGTTCGAGTGTTCGAACCGTAATGCGCAAGAAATGGTATGTAAACCCCGTATTTACATATCTGCCACTATGCAGGAGAATCCGTATTGGTGTTCGAGTGTTCAAACCGTATTGCGCAAGAAATGGTATGTAAACCCTGTATTTACATATCTGCCACTGTGCAGGAGAATCCGTATAGGTGTTCGAGTGTTCGAACCGTAATGCGCAAGAAATGGTGTGGAAACCCCGTATTTACATATCTGCCACTGTGCAGGAGAATCCGTATAGGTGTTCGAGTGTTCGAACCGTAATGCGTGAGAAATGGTAAGTAAACCCCGTATTTACGTATCTGCCACTGTGCAGGAGAATCCGTATAGGTGTTCGAGTGTTCGAACCGTAATGCGCAAGAAATGGTATGTAAACCCCGTATTTACATATCTGCCACTGTGCAGGAGAATCCGTATAGGTGTTCGAGTGTTAGAACCATAATGCGCAAGAAATGGTATGGAAACCCCGTATTTACATATCTGCCACTGTGCAGGAGAATCCGTATAGGTGTTCGAGTGTTCGAACCGTAATGCGCAAGAAATGGTATGTAAACCCCGTATTTACATATCTGCCACTCTGCAGGAGAATCCGTATTGGTGTTCGAGTGTTCGAACCGTATTGCGCAAGAAATGGTATGTAAACCCTGTATTTACATATCTGCCACTGTGCAGGAGAATCCGTATAGGTGTTCGAGTGTTCGAACCGTAATGCGCAAGAAATGGTGTGGAAACCCCGTATTTACATATCTGCCACTATGCAGGAGAATCCGTATAGGTGTTCGAGTGTTCGAACCGTAATGCGTGAGAAATGGTAAGTAAACCCCGTATTTACGAATCTGCCACTGTGCCGGAGAATCCCTATAGGTGTTCGAGTGTTCGAACAGTAATGCGCAAGAAATGGTATGTAAACCCCGTATTTACATATCTGCCACTCTGCAGGAGAATCCGTATAGGTGTTCGAGTGTTCGAACCGTATTGCGCAAGAAATGGTATGGAAACCCCGTATTTACATATCTGCCACTGTGCAGGAGAATCCGTATAGGTGTTCGAGTGTTCGAACCGTAATGCGCAAGAAATGGTATGGAAACCCCGTATTTACATATCTGCCACTGTGCAGGAGAATCCGTACTGGTGTTCGAGTGTTCGAACCGTAATGCGCAAGAAATGGTATGTAAACCCCGTATTTACATATCTGCCACTATGCAGGAGAATCCGTATTGGTGTTCGGGTGTTCGAACCGTATTGCGCAAGAAATGGTATGTAAACCCTGTATTTACATATCTGCCACTGTGCAGGAGAATCCGTATAGGTGTTCGAGTGTTCGAACCGTAATGCGCAAGAAATGGTGTGGAAACCCCGTATTTACATATCTGCCACTATGCAGGAGAATCCGTATAGGTGTTCGAGTGTTCGAACCGTAATGCGTGAGAAATGGTAAGTAAACCCCGTGTTTACGTATCTGCCACTGTGCAGGAGAATCCGTATAGGTGTTCGAGTGTTCGAACCGTAATGCGCAAGAAATGGTATGTAAACCCCGTATTTACATATCTGCCACTCTGCAGGAGAATCCGTATAGGTGTTCGAGTGTTCCAACCGTATTGCGCAAGAAATGGTATGGAAACCCCGTATTTACATATCTGCCACTGTGCAGGAGAATCCGTATAGGTGTTCGAGTGTTCGAACCGTAATGCGCAAGAAATGGTATGGAAACCCCGTATTTACATATCTGCCACTGTGCAGGAGAATCCGTACTGGTGTTCGAGTGTTCGAACCGTAATGCGCAAGAAATGGTATGTAAACCCCGTATTTACATATCTGCCACTATGCAGGAGAATCCGTATTGGTGTTCGAGTGTTCGAACCGTATTGCGCAAGAAATGGTATGTAAACCCTGTATTTACATATCTGCCACTGTGCAGGAGAATCCGTATAGGTGTTCGAGTGTTCGAACCGTAATGCGCAAGAAATGGTGTGGAAACCCCGTATTTACATATCTGCCACTGTGCAGGAGAATCCGTATAGGTGTTCGAGTGTTCGAACCGTAATGCGCAAGAAATGGTATGGAAACACCGTATTTACATATCTGCCACTGTGCAGGAGAATCCGTATAGGTGTTCGATTGTTCGAACAGTAATACGCAAGAAATGGTATGTAAACCCCGTATTTACATATCTGCCACTGTGCAAGAGAATCCGTATAGGTGTTCGAGTCTTCGAACCCTAATGCGTGAGAAATGGTAAGTAAACGCAGTATTTACATATCTGCCACTGTGCAGGAGAATCCGTATAGGTGTTCGAGTGTTCGAACCGTAATGCGTGAGAAATGGTAAGTAAACCCCGTATTTACGTATCTGCCACTGTGCAGGAGAATCCGTATAGGTGTTCGAGTGTTCGAACCGTAATGCGCAAGAAATGGTATGTAAACCCCGTATTTACATATCTGCCACTGTGCAGGAGAATCCGTATAAGTGTTCGAGTGTTAGAGCCATAATGCGCAAGAAATGGTATGGAAACCCCGTATTTACATATCTGCCACTGTGCAGGAGAATCTGTATAGGTGTTCGAGTGTTCGAACCGTAATGCGCAAGAAATGGTATGTAAACCCCGTATTTACATATCTGCCACTATGCAGGAGAATCCGTATTGGTGTTCGGGTGTTCGAACCGTATTGCGCAAGAAATGGTATGTAAACCCTGTATTTACATATCTGCCACTGTGCAGGAGAATCCGTATAGGTGTTCGAGTGTTCGAACCGTAATGCGCAAGAAATGGTGTGGAAACCCCGTATTTACATATCTGCCACTGTGCAGGAGAATCCGTATAGGTGTTCGAGTGTTCGAACCGTAATGCGTGAGAAATGGTAAGTAAACCCCGTGTTTACGTATCTGCCACTGTGTAGGAGAATCCGTATAGGTGTTCGAGTGTTCGAACCGTAATGCGCAAGAAATGGTATGTAAACCCCGTATTTACATATCTGCCACTCTGCAGGAGAATCCGTATAGGTGTTCGAGTGTTCGAACCGTATTGCGCTAGAAATGGTATGGAAACCCCGTATTTACATATCTGCCACTGTGCAGGAGAATCCGTATAGGTGTTCGAGTGTTCGAACCGTAATGCGCAAGAAATGGTATGGAAACCCCGTATTTACATATCTGTCACTGTGCAGGAGAATCCGTACTGGTGTTCGAGTGTTCGAACCGTAATGCGCAAGAAATGGTATGTAAACCCCGTATTTACATATCTGCCACTATGCAGGAGAATCCGTATTGGTGTTCGAGTGTTCGAAACGTATTGCGCAAGAAATGGTATGTAAACCCTGTATTTACATATCTGCCACTGTGCAGGAGAATCCGTATAGGTGTTCGAGTGTTCGAACCGTAATGCGCAAGAAATGTGTGGAAACCCCGTATTTACATATCTGCCACTGTGCAGGAGAATCCGTATAGGTGTTCGAGTGTTCGAACCGTAATGCGTGAGAAATGGTAAGTAAACCCCGTATTTACGTATCTGTCACTGTGCAGGAGAATCCGTATAGGTGTTCGAGTGTTCGAACCGTAATGCGCAAGAAATGGTATGGAAACCCCGTATTTACATATCTGCCACTCTGCAGGAGAATCCGTATAGGTGTTCGAGTGTTCGAACCGTATTGCGCAAGAAATGGTATGGAAACCCCGTATTTACATATCTGCCACTATACAGGAGAATCCGTATAGGTGTTCGAGTGTTCGAACCGTAATGCGCAAGAAATGGTATGTAAACCCCGTATTTACATATCTGCCACTATGCAGGAGAATCCGTATTGGTGTTCGAGTGTTCAAACCGTATTGCGCAAGAAATGGTATGTAAACCCTGTATTTACATATCTGCCACTATGCAGGAGAATCCGTATAGGTGTTCGAGTGTTCGAACCGTAATGCGCAAGAAATGGTGTGGAAACCCCGTATTTACATATCTGCCACTGTGCAGGAGAATCCGTATAGGTGTTCGAGTGTTCGAACCGTAATGCGTGAGAAATGGTAAGTAAACCCCGTATTTACGTATCTGCCACTGTGCAGGAGAATCCGTATAGGTGTTCGAGTGTTCGAACCGTAATGCGCAAGAAATGGTATGTAAACCCCGTATTTACATATCTGCCACTGTGTAGGAGAATCCGTATAGGTGTTCGAGTGTTAGAACCATAATGCGCAAGAAATGGTATGGAAACCCCGTATTTACATATCTGCCACTGTGCAGGAGAATCCGTATAGGTGTTCGAGTGTTCGAACCGTAATGCGCAAGAAATGGTATGTAAACCCCGTATTTACAATCTGCCACTCTGCAGGAGAATCCGTATTGGTGTTCGAGTGTTCGAACCGTATTGCGCAAGAAATGGTATGTAAACCCTGTATTTACATATCTGCCACTGTGCAGGAGAATCCGTATAGGTGTTCGAGTGTTCGAACCGTAATGCGCAAGAAATGGTGTGGAAACCCCGTATTTACATATCTGCCACTATGCAGGAGAATCCGTATAGGTGTTCGAGTGTTCGAACCGTAATGCGTGAGAAATGGTAAGTAAACCCCGTATTTACGAATCTGCCACTGTGCCGGAGAATCCCTATAGGTGTTCGAGTGTTCGAACAGTAATGCGCAAGAAATGGTATGTAAACCCCGTATTTACATATCTGCCACTCTGTAGGAGAATCCGTATAGGTGTTCGAGTGTTCGAACCGTATTGCGCAAGAAATGGTATGGAAACCCCGTATTTACATATCTGCCACTGTGCAGGAGAATCCGTATAGGTGTTCGAGTGTTCGAACCGTAATGCGCAAGAAATGGTATGGAAACCCCGTATTTACATATCTGCCACTGTGCAGGAGAATCCGTACTGGTGTTCGAGTGTTCGAACCGTAATGCGCAAGAAATGGTATGTAAACCCCGTATTTACATATCTGCCACTATGTAGGAGAATCCGTATTGGTGTTCGAGTGTTCGAACCGTATTGCGCAAGAAATGGTATGTAAACCCTGTATTTACATATCTGCCACTGTGCAGGAGAATCCGTATAGGTGTTCGAGTGTTCGAACCGTAATGCGTGAGAAATGGTAAGTAAACCCCGTATTTACATATCTGCCACTGTGCAGGAGAATCCGTATAGGTGTTCGAGTGTTCGAACCGTAATGCATGAGAAATGGTAAGTAAACCCCGTATTTACGTATCTGCCACTGTGCAGGAGAATCCGTATAGGTGTTCGAGTGTTCGAACCGTAATGCGCAAGAAATGGTATGTAAACCCCGTATTTACATATCTGCCACTCTGCAGGAGAATCCGTATAGGTGTTCGAGTGTTCGAACCGTATTGCGCAAGAAATGGTATGGAAACCCCGTATTTACATATCTGCCACTGTGTAGGAGAATCCGTATAGGTGTTCGAGTGTTCGAACCGTAATGCGCAAGAAATGGTATGGAAACCCCGTATTTACATATCTGCCATTGTGCAGGAGAATCCGTACTGGTGTTCGAGTGTTCGAACCGTAATGCGCAAGAAATGGTATGTAAACCCCGTATTTACATATCTGCCACTATGCAGGAGAATCCGTATTGGTGTTCGGGTGTTCGAACCGTATTGCGCAAGAAATGGTATGTAAACCCTGTATTTACATATCTGCCACTGTGCAGGAGAATCCGTATAGGTGTTCGAGTGTTCGAACCGTAATGCGCAAGAAATGGTGTGGAAACCCCGTATTTACATATCTGCCACTATGCAGGAGAATCCGTATAGGTGTTCGAGTGTTCGAACCGTAATGCGTGAGAAATGGTAAGTAAACCCCGTGTTTACGTATCTGCCACTGTGCAGGAGAATCCGTATAGGTGTTCGAGTGTTCGAACCGTAATGCGCAAGAAATGGTATGTAAACCCCGTATTTACATATCTGCCACTCTGCAGGAGAATCCGTATAGGTGTTCGAGTGTTCCAACCGTATTGCGCAAGAAATGGTATGGAAACCCCGTATTTACATATCTGCCACTGTGCAGGAGAATCCGTATAGGTGTTCGAGTGTTCGAACCGTAATGCGCAAGAAATGGTATGGAAACCCCGTATTTACATATCTGCCACTGTGCAGGAGAATCCGTACTGGTGTTCGAGTGTTCGAACCGTAATGCGCAAGAAATGGTATGTAAACCCCGTATTTACATATCTGCCACTATGCAGGAGAATCCGTATTGGTGTTCGAGTGTTCGAACCGTATTGCGCAAGAAATGGTATGTAAACCCTGTATTTACATATCTGCCACTGTGCAGGAGAATCCGTATAGGTGTTCGAGTGTTCGAACCGTAATGCGCAAGAAATGGTGTGGAAACCCCGTATTTACATATCTGCCACTGTGCAGGAGAATCCGTATAGGTGTTCGAGTGTTCGAACCGTAATGCGCAAGAAATGGTATGGAAACACCGTATTTACATATCTGCCACTGTGCAGGAGAATCCGTATAGGTGTTCGATTGTTCGAACAGTAATACGCAAGAAATGGTATGTAAACCCCGTATTTACATATCTGCCACTGTGCAAGAGAATCCGTATAGGTGTTCGAGTCTTCGAACCCTAATGCGTGAGAAATGGTAAGTAAACGCAGTATTTACATATCTGCCACTGTGCAGGAGAATCCGTATAGGTGTTCGAGTGTTCGAACCGTAATGCGTGAGAAATGGTAAGTAAACCCCGTATTTACGTATCTGCCACTGTGCAGGAGAATCCGTATAGGTGTTCGAGTGTTCGAACCGTAATGCGCAAGAAATGGTATGTAAACCCCGTATTTACATATCTGCCACTGTGCAGGAGAATCCGTATAGGTGTTCGAGTGTTAGAGCCATAATGCGCAAGAAACGGTATGGAAACCCCGTATTTACATATCTGCCACTGTGCAGGAGAATCTGTATAGGTGTTCGAGTGTTCGAACCGTAATGCGCAAGAAATGGTATGTAAACCCCGTATTTACATATCTGCCACTATGCAGGAGAATCCGTATTGGTGTTCGGGTGTTCGAACCGTATTGCGCAAGAAATGGTATGTAAACCCTGTATTTACATATCTGCCACTGTGCAGGAGAATCCGTATAGGTGTTCGAGTGTTCGAACCGTAATGCGCAAGAAATGGTGTGGAAACCCCGTATTTACATATCTGCCACTGTGCAGGAGAATCCGTATAGGTGTTCGAGTGTTCGAACCGTAATGCGTGAGAAATGGTAAGTAAACCCCGTGTTTACGTATCTGCCACTGTGTAGGAGAATCCGTATAGGTGTTCGAGTGTTCGAACCGTAATGCGCAAGAAATGGTATGTAAACCCCGTATTTACATATCTGCCACTCTGCAGGAGAATCCGTATAGGTGTTCGAGTGTTCGAACCGTATTGCGCAAGAAATGGTATGGAAACCCCGTATTTACATATCTGCCACTATACAGGAGAATCCGTATAGGTGTTCGAGTGTTCGAACCGTAATGCGCAAGAAATGGTATGTAAACCCCGTATTTACATATCTGCCACTATGCAGGAGAATCCGTATTGGTGTTCGAGTGTTCAAACCGTATTGCGCAAGAAATGGTATGTAAACCCTGTATTTACATATCTGCCACTATGCAGGAGAATCCGTATAGGTGTTCGAGTGTTCGAACCGTAATGCGCAAGAAATGGTGTGGAAACCCCGTATTTACATATCTGCCACTGTGCAGGAGAATCCGTATAGGTGTTCGAGTGTTCGAACCGTAATGCGTGAGAAATGGTAAGTAAACCCCGTATTTACGTATCTGCCACTGTGCAGGAGAATCCGTATAGGTGTTCGAGTGTTCGAACCGTAATGCGCAAGAAATGGTATGTAAACCCCGTATTTACATATCTGCCACTGTGTAGGAGAATCCGTATAGGTGTTCGAGTGTTAGAACCATAATGCGCAAGAAATGGTATGGAAACCCCGTATTTACATATCTGCCACTGTGCAGGAGAATCCGTATAGGTGTTCGAGTGTTCGAACCGTAATGCGCAAGAAATGGTATGTAAACCCCGTATTTACAATCTGCCACTCTGCAGGAGAATCCGTATTGGTGTTCGAGTGTTCGAACCGTATTGCGCAAGAAATGGTATGTAAACCCTGTATTTACATATCTGCCACTGTGCAGGAGAATCCGTATAGGTGTTCGAGTGTTCGAACCGTAATGCGCAAGAAATGGTGTGGAAACCCCGTATTTACATATCTGCCACTATGCAGGAGAATCCGTATAGGTGTTCGAGTGTTCGAACCGTAATGCGTGAGAAATGGTAAGTAAACCCCGTATTTACGAATCTGCCACTGTGCCGGAGAATCCCTATAGGTGTTCGAGTGTTCGAACAGTAATGCGCAAGAAATGGTATGTAAACCCCGTATTTACATATCTGCCACTCTGTAGGAGAATCCGTATAGGTGTTCGAGTGTTCGAACCGTATTGCGCAAGAAATGGTATGGAAACCCCGTATTTACATATCTGCCACTGTGCAGGAGAATCCGTATAGGTGTTCGAGTGTTCGAACCGTAATGCGCAAGAAATGGTATGGAAACCCCGTATTTACATATCTGCCACTGTGCAGGAGAATCCGTACTGGTGTTCGAGTGTTCGAACCGTAATGCGCAAGAAATGGTATGTAAACCCCGTATTTACATATCTGCCACTATGTAGGAGAATCCGTATTGGTGTTCGAGTGTTCGAACCGTATTGCGCAAGAAATGGTATGTAAACCCTGTATTTACATATCTGCCACTGTGCAGGAGAATCCGTATAGGTGTTCGAGTGTTCGAACCGTAATGCGTGAGAAATGGTAAGTAAACCCCGTATTTACATATCTGCCACTGTGCAGGAGAATCCGTATAGGTGTTCGAGTGTTCGAACCGTAATGCATGAGAAATGGTAAGTAAACCCCGTATTTACGTATCTGCCACTGTGCAGGAGAATCCGTATAGGTGTTCGAGTGTTCGAACCGTAATGCGCAAGAAATGGTATGTAAACCCCGTATTTACATATCTGCCACTCTGCAGGAGAATCCGTATAGGTGTTCGAGTGTTCGAACCGTATTGCGCAAGAAATGGTATGGAAACCCCGTATTTACATATCTGCCACTGTGTAGGAGAATCCGTATAGGTGTTCGAGTGTTCGAACCGTAATGCGCAAGAAATGGTATGGAAACCCCGTATTTACATATCTGCCATTGTGCAGGAGAATCCGTACTGGTGTTCGAGTGTTCGAACCGTAATGCGCAAGAAATGGTATGTAAACCCCGTATTTACATATCTGCCACTATGCAGGAGAATCCGTATTGGTGTTCGGGTGTTCGAACCGTATTGCGCAAGAAATGGTATGTAAACCCTGTATTTACATATCTGCCACTGTGCAGGAGAATCCGTATAGGTGTTCGAGTGTTCGAACCGTAATGCGCAAGAAATGGTGTGGAAACCCCGTATTTACATATCTGCCACTATGCAGGAGAATCCGTATAGGTGTTCGAGTGTTCGAACCGTAATGCGTGAGAAATGGTAAGTAAACCCCGTGTTTACGTATCTGCCACTGTGCAGGAGAATCCGTATAGGTGTTCGAGTGTTCGAACCGTAATGCGCAAGAAATGGTATGTAAACCCCGTATTTACATATCTGCCACTCTGCAGGAGAATCCGTATAGGTGTTCGAGTGTTCCAACCGTATTGCGCAAGAAATGGTATGGAAACCCCGTATTTACATATCTGCCACTGTGCAGGAGAATCCGTATAGGTGTTCGAGTGTTCGAACCGTAATGCGCAAGAAATGGTATGGAAACCCCGTATTTACATATCTGCCACTGTGCAGGAGAATCCGTACTGGTGTTCGAGTGTTCGAACCGTAATGCGCAAGAAATGGTATGTAAACCCCGTATTTACATATCTGCCACTATGCAGGAGAATCCGTATTGGTGTTCGAGTGTTCGAACCGTATTGCGCAAGAAATGGTATGTAAACCCTGTATTTACATATCTGCCACTGTGCAGGAGAATCCGTATAGGTGTTCGAGTGTTCGAACCGTAATGCGCAAGAAATGGTGTGGAAACCCCGTATTTACATATCTGCCACTGTGCAGGAGAATCCGTATAGGTGTTCGAGTGTTCGAACCGTAATGCGCAAGAAATGGTATGGAAACACCGTATTTACATATCTGCCACTGTGCAGGAGAATCCGTATAGGTGTTCGATTGTTCGAACAGTAATACGCAAGAAATGGTATGTAAACCCCGTATTTACATATCTGCCACTGTGCAAGAGAATCCGTATAGGTGTTCGAGTCTTCGAACCCTAATGCGTGAGAAATGGTAAGTAAACGCAGTATTTACATATCTGCCACTGTGCAGGAGAATCCGTATAGGTGTTCGAGTGTTCGAACCGTAATGCGTGAGAAATGGTAAGTAAACCCCGTATTTACGTATCTGCCACTGTGCAGGAGAATCCGTATAGGTGTTCGAGTGTTCGAACCGTAATGCGCAAGAAATGGTATGTAAACCCCGTATTTACATATCTGCCACTGTGCAGGAGAATCCGTATAGGTGTTCGAGTGTTAGAGCCATAATGCGCAAGAAACGGTATGGAAACCCCGTATTTACATATCTGCCACTGTGCAGGAGAATCTGTATAGGTGTTCGAGTGTTCGAACCGTAATGCGCAAGAAATGGTATGTAAACCCCGTATTTACATATCTGCCACTATGCAGGAGAATCCGTATTGGTGTTCGGGTGTTCGAACCGTATTGCGCAAGAAATGGTATGTAAACCCTGTATTTACATATCTGCCACTGTGCAGGAGAATCCGTATAGGTGTTCGAGTGTTCGAACCGTAATGCGTGAGAAATGGTAAGTAAACCCCGTATTTACAAATCTGCCACTGTGCCGGAGAATCCCTATAGGTGTTCGAGTGTTCGAACAGTAATGCGCAAGAAATGGTATGTAAACCCCGTATTTACATATCTGCCACTCTGTAGGAGAATCCGTATAGGTGTTCGAGTGTTCGAACCGTATTGCGCAAGAAATGGTATGGAAACCCCGTATTTACATATCTGCCACTGTGCAGGAGAATCCGTATAGGTGTTCGAGTGTTCGAACCGTAATGCGTGAGAAATGGTAAGTAAACCCCGTGTTTACGTATCTGCCACTGTGTAGGAGAATCCGTATAGGTGTTCGAGTGTTCGAACCGTAATGCGCAAGAAATGGTATGTAAACCCCGTATTTACATATCTGCCACTCTGCAGGAGAATCCGTATAGGTGTTCGAGTGTTCGAACCGTATTGCGCTAGAAATGGTATGGAAACCCCGTATTTACATATCTGCCACTGTGCAGGAGAATCCGTATAGGTGTTCGAGTGTTCGAACCGTAATGCGCAAGAAATGGAATGGAAACCCCGTATTTACATATCTGTCACTGTGCAGGAGAATCCGTACTGGTGTTCGAGTGTTCGAACCGTAATGCGCAAGAAATGGTATGTAAACCCCGTATTTACATATCTGCCACTATGCAGGAGAATCCGTATTGGTGTTCGAGTGTTCGAAACGTATTGCGCAAGAAATGGTATGTAAACCCTGTATTTACATATCTGCCACTGTGCAGGATAATCCGTATAGGTGTTCGAGTGTTCGAACCGTAATGCGCAAGAAATGGTGTGGAAACCCCGTATTTACATATCTGCCACTCTGCAGGAGAATCCGTATAGGTGTTCGAGTGTTCGAACCGTAATGCGTGAGAAATGGTAAGTAAACCCCGTATTTACGTATCTGTCACTGTGCAGGAGAATCCGTATAGGTGTTCGAGTGTTCGAACCGTAATGCGCAAGAAATGGTATGTAAACCCCGTATTTACATATCTGCCACTCTGCAGGAGAATCCGTATAGGTGTTCGAGTGTTCGAACCGTATTGCGCAAGAAATGGTATGGAAACCCCGTATTTACATATCTGCCACTATACAGGAGAATCCGTATAGGTGTTCGAGTGTTCGAACCGTAATGCGCAAGAAATGGTATGTAAACCCCGTATTTACATATCTGCCACTATGCAGGAGAATCCGTATTGGTGTTCGAGTGTTCAAACCGTATTGCGCAAGAAATGGTATGTAAACCCTGTATTTACATATCTGCCACTGTGCAGGAGAATCCGTATAGGTGTTCGAGTGTTCGAACCGTAATGCGCAAGAAATGGTGTGGAAACCCCGTATTTACATATCTGCCACTGTGCAGGAGAATCCGTATAGGTGTTCGAGTGTTCGAACCGTAATGCGTGAGAAATGGTAAGTAAACCCCGTATTTACGTATCTGCCACTGTGCAAGAGAATCCGTATAGGTGTTCGAGTGTTCGAACCGTAATGCGCAAGAAATGGTATGTAAACCCCGTATTTACATATCTGCCACTGTGCAGGAAAATCCGTATAGGTGTTCGAGTGTTAGAACCATAATGCGCAAGAAATGGTATGGAAACCCCGTATTTACATATCTGCCACTGTGCAGGAGAATCCGTATAGGTGTTCGAGTGTTCGAACCGTAATGCGCAAGAAATGGTATGTAAACCCCGTATTTACATATCTGCCACTCTGCAGGAGAATCCGTATTGGTGTTCGAGTGTTCGAACCGTATTGCGCAAGAAATGGTATGTAAACCCTGTATTTACATATCTGCCACTGTGCAGGAGAATCCGTATAGGTGTTCGAGTGTTCGAACCGTAATGCGCAAGAAATGGTGTGGAAACCCCGTATTTACATATCTGCCACTATGCAGGAGAATCCGTATAGGTGTTCGAGTGTTCGAACCGTAATGCGTGAGAAATGGTAAGTAAACCCCGTATTTACAAATCTGCCACTGTGCCGGAGAATCCCTATAGGTGTTCGAGTGTTCGAACAGTAATGCGCAAGAAATGGTATGTAAACCCCGTATTTACATATCTGCCACTCTGTAGGAGAATCCGTATAGGTGTTCGAGTGTTCGAACCGTATTGCGCAAGAAATGGTATGGAAACCCCGTATTTACATATCTGCCACTGTGCAGGAGAATCCGTATAGGTGTTCGAGTGTTCGAACCGTAATGCGCAAGAAATGGTATGGAAACCCCGTATTTACATATCTGCCACTGTGCAGGAGAATCCGTACTGGTGTTCGAGTGTTCGAACCGTAATGCGCAAGAAATGGTATGTAAACCCCGTATTTACATATCTGCCACTATGTAGGAGAATCCGTATTGGTGTTCGAGTGTTCGAACCGTATTGCGCAAGAAATGGTATGTAAACCCTGTATTTACATATCTGCCACTGTGCAGGAGAATCCGTATAGGTGTTCGAGTGTTCGAACCGTAATGCGTGAGAAATGGTAAGTAAACCCCGTATTTACATATCTGCCACTGTGCAGGAGAATCCGTATAGGTGTTCGAGTGTTCGAACCGTAATGCATGAGAAATGGTAAGTAAACCCCGTATTTACGTATCTGCCACTGTGCAGGAGAATCCGTATAGGTGTTCGAGTGTTCGAACCGTAATGCGCAAGAAATGGTATGTAAACCCCGTATTTACATATCTGCCACTCTGCAGGAGAATCCGTATAGGTGTTCGAGTGTTCGAACCGTATTGCGCAAGAAATGGTATGGAAACCCCGTATTTACATATCTGCCACTGTGTAGGAGAATCCGTATAGGTGTTCGAGTGTTCGAACCGTAATGCGCAAGAAATGGTATGGAAACCCCGTATTTACATATCTGCCATTGTGCAGGAGAATCCGTACTGGTGTTCGAGTGTTCGAACCGTAATGCGCAAGAAATGGTATGTAAATCCCGTATTTACATATCTGCCACTATGCAGGAGAATCCGTGCAGGTGTTCGAGTGTTCGAACCGTATTGCGCAAGAAATGGTATGTAAAACCCGTATTTACATATCTGCCACTGTGCAGGAGAATCCGTATAGGTGTTCGAGTGTTCGAACCGTAATGCGCTAGAAATGGTGTGGAATCCCCGTATTTACATATCTGCCACTGTGCTGGAGAATCCGTATAGGTGTTCGAGTGTTCGAACCGTAATGCGTGAGAAATGGTAAGTAAACCCCGTATTTACGTATCTGCCACTGTGCAGGAGAATCCGTATAGGTGTTCGAGTGTTCGAACCGTAATGCGCAAGAAATGGTATGTAAACCCCGTATTTACATATCTGCCACTCTGCAGGAGAATCCGTATAGGTGTTCGAGTGTTCGAACCGTATTGCGCAAGAAATGGTATGGAAACCCGGTATTTACATATCTGCCACTGTGCAGGAGAATCCGTATAGGTGTTCGAGTGTTCGAACCGTAATGCGCAAGAAATGGTATGGAAACCCCGTATTTACATATCTGCCACTGTGCAGGAGAATCCGTACTGGTGTTCGAGTGTTCGAACCGTAATGCGCAAGAAATGGTATGTAAACCCCGTATTTACATATCTGCCACTATGCAGGAGAATCCGTATTGGTGTTCGAGTGTTCGAACCGTATTGCGCAAGAAATGGTATGTAAACCCTGTATTTACATATCTGCCACTGTGCAGGAGAATCCGTATAGGTGTTCGAGTGTTCGAACCGTAATGCGCAAGAAATGGTGTGGAAACCCCGTATTTACATATCTGCCACTGTGCAGGAGAATCCGTATAGGTGTTCGAGTGTTCGAACCGTAATGCGTGAGAAATGGTAAGTAAACCCCGTATTTACGTATCTGCCACTGTGCAGGAGAATCCGTATAGGTGTTCGAGTGTTCGAACCGTAATGCGCAAGAAATGGTATGTAAACCCCGTATTTACATATCTGCCACTCTGCAGGAGAATCCGTATAGGTGTTCGAGTGTTCGAACCGTATTGCGCAAGAAATGGTATGGAAACCCCGTATTTACATATCTGCCACTGTGCAGGAGAATCCGTATAGGTGTTCGAGTGTTCGAACCGTAATGCGCAAGAAATGGTATGGAAACCCCGTATTTACATATCTGCCACTGTGCAGGAGAATCCGTACTGGTGTTCGAGTGTTCGAACCGTAATGCGCAAGAAATGGTATGTAAACCCCGTATTTACATATCTGCCACTATGCAGGAGAATCCGTATTGGTGTTCGAGTGTTCGAACCGTATTGCGCAAGAAATGGTATGTAAACCCTGTATTTACATATCTGCCACTGTGCAGGAGAATCCGTATAGGTGTTCGAGTGTTCGAACCGTAATGCGCAAGAAATGGTGTGGAAACCCCGTATTTACATATCTGCCACTGTGCAGGAGAATCCGTATAGGTGTTCGAGTGTTCGAACCGTAATGCGTGAGAAATGGTAAGTAAACCCCGTATTTACGTATCTGCCACTGTGCAGGAGAATCCGTATAGGTGTTCGAGTGTTCGAACCGTAATGCGCAAGAAATGGTATGTAAACCCCGTATTTACATATCTGCCACTCTGCAGGAGAATCCGTATAGGTGTTCGAGTGTTCGAACCGTATTGCGCAAGAAATGGTATGAAAACCCCGTATTTACATATCTGCCACTGTGTAGGAGAATCCGTATAGGTGTTCGAGTGTTCGAACCGTAATGCGCAAGAAATGGTATGGAAACCCCGTATTTACATATCTGCCACTGTGCAGGAGAATCCGTACTGGTGTTCGAGTGTTCGAACCGTAATGCGCAAGAAATGGTATGTAAATCCCGTATTTACATATCTGCCACTATGCAGGAGAATCCGTGTAGGTGTTCGAGTGTTCGAACCGTATTGCGCAAGAAATGGTATGTAAAACCTGTATTTACATATCTGCCACTGTG
Organism: Camellia sinensis; assembly: GCF_055761805.1. Lineage (NCBI taxonomy): Eukaryota > Viridiplantae > Streptophyta > Magnoliopsida > Ericales > Theaceae > Camellia > Camellia sinensis. The sequence continues at coordinate 6,467,902 of NC_138965.1, forward strand.
CAGGAGAATCCATATTGGTGTTCGAGTGTTCGAACCGTAATGCGCTAGAAATGGTGTGGAAACCCCGTATTTACATATCTGCCACTGTGTTGGAGAATCCGTATAGGTGTTCGAGTGTTCGAACCGTAATGCATGAGAAATGGTAAGTAAACCCCGTATTTACGTATCTGCCACTGTGCAGGAGAATCCGTATAGGTGTTCGAGTGTTCGAACCGTAATGCGCAAGAAATGGTATGTAAATCCCGTATTTACATATCTGCCACTGTGCAGGAGAATCCGTATAGGTGTTCGAGTGTTCGAACCGTAATGCGCAAGAAATGGTATGGAAACCCCGTATTTACATATCTGCCACTGTGCAGGAGAATCCGTATAGGTGTTCGAGTGTTCGAACCGTAATGCGCAAGAAATGGTATGTAAACCCCGTATTTACATATCTGCCACTATGCAGGATAATCCGTATAGGTGTTCGAGTGTTCAAACCATATTGCGCAAGAAATAGTATGTAAACCCCGTATTTACATATCTGCCACTGTGCAGGAGAATCCGTATAGGTGTTCGAGTGTTCGAACCGTAATGCGCAAGAAATGGTGTGGAAACCCCGTATTTACATATCTGCCACTGTGCAGGAGAATCCGTATAGGTGTCCGAGTGTTCGAACCGTAATGCGTGAGAAATGGTAAGTAAACCCCGTATTTACGTATCTGCCACTGTGCAGGAGAATCCGTATAGGTGTTCGAGTGTTCGAACCGTAATGCGCAAGAAATGGTATGTAAACCCCGTATTTACATATTTGCCACTCTGCAGGAGAATCCGTATAGGTGTTCGAGTGTTCGAACCGTATTGCGCAAGAAATGGTATGGAAACCCCGTATTTACATATCTGCCACTGTGCAGGAGAATCCGTATAGGTGTTCGCGTGTTCGAACCGTAATGCGCAAGAAATGGTATGGAAACCCCGTATTTACATATCTGCCACTGTGCAGGAGAATCCGTACTGGTGTTCGAGTGTTCGAACCGTAATGCGCAAGAAATGGTATGTAAACCCCGTATTTACATATCTGCCACTATGCAGGAGAATCCGTATTGGTGTTCGAGTTTTCGAACCGTATTGCGCAAGAAATGGTATGTAAACCCTGTATTTACATATCTGCCAGTGTGCAGGAGAATCCGTATAGGTGTTCGAGTGTTCCAACCGTAATGCGCAAGAAATGGTGTGGAAACCCCGTATTTACATATCTGCCACTGTGCAGGAGAATCCGTATAGGTGTTCGAGTGTTCGAACCGTAATGCGTGAGAAATGGTAAGTAAACCCCGTATTTACGTATCTGCCACTGTGCAGGAGAATCCGTATAGGTGTTCGAGTGTTCGAACCGTAATGCGCAAGAAATGGTATGTAAACCCCGTATTTACATATCTGCCACTCTGCAGGAGAATCCATATAGGTGTTCGAGTGTTCGAACCGTATTGCGCAAGAAATGGTATGGAAACCCCGTATTTTCATATCTGCCACTGTGTAGGAGAATCCGTATAGGTGTTCGAGTGTTCGAACCGTAATGCGCAAGAAATGGTATGGAAACCCCGTATTTACATATCTGCCACTGTGCAGGAGAATCCGTACTGGTGTTCGAGTGTTCGAACCGTAATGCGCAAGAAATGGTATGTAAATCCCGTATTTACATATCTGCCACTATGCAGGAGAATCCGTGTAGGTGTTCGAGTGTTCGAACCGTATTGCGCAAGAAATGGTATGTAAAACCCGTATTTACATATCTGCCACTGTGCAGGAGAATCCGTATAGGTGTTCGAGTGTTCGAACCGTAATGCGCTAGAAATGGTGTGGAAACCCCGTATTTACATATCTGCCACTGTGCTGGAGAATCCGTATAGGTGTTCGAGTGTTCGAACCGTAATGCGTGAGAAATGGTAAGTAAACCCCGTATTTACGTATCTGCCACTGTGCAGGAGAATCCGTATGGGTGTTCGAGTGTTCGAACCGTAATGCGCAAGAAATGGTATGTAAATCCCGTATTTACATATCTGCCACTGTGCAGGAGAATCCGTATAGGTGTTCGAGTGTTCGAACCGTAACGCGGAAGAAATGGTATGGAAACCCCGTATTTACATATCTGCCACTGTGCAGGAGAATCCGTATAGGTGTTCGAGTGTTCGAACCGTAATGCGCAAGAAATGGTATGTAAACCCCGTATTTACACATCTGCCACCATGCAGGAGAATCCGTATAGGTGTTCGAGTGTTCAAACCATATTGCGCAAGAAATGGTATGTAAACCCCGTATTTACATATCTGCCACTGTGCAAGAGAATCCGTATAGGTGTTCGAGTGTTCGAACCGTAATGCGCAAGAAATGGTGTGGAAACCCCGTATTTACATATCTGCCACTGTGCAGGAGAATCCGTATAGGTGTTCGAGTGTTCGAACCGTAATGCGTGAGAAATGGTATGTAAACCCCGTATTTACGTATCTGCCACTGTGCAGGAGTATCCGTATAGGTGTTCGAGTGTTCGAACCGTAATGCGCAAGAAATGGTATGTAAACCCCGTATTTACATATCTGCCACTCTGCAGGAGAATCCGTATAGGTGTTCGAGTGTTCGAACCGTATTGCGCAAGAAATGGTATGGAAACCCCGTATTTACATATCTGCCACTGTGCAGGAGAATCCGTATAGGTGTTCGAGTGTTCGAACCGTAATGCGCAAGAAATGGTATGGAAACCCCGTATTTACATATCTGCCACTGTGCAGGAGAATCCGTACTGGTGTTCGAGTGTTCGAACCGTAATGCGCAAGAAATGGTATGTAAACCCCGTATTTACATATCTGCCACTCTGCAGGAGAATCAGTATTGGTGTTCGAGTGTTCGAACCGTATTGCGCAAGAAATGGTATGTAAACCCTGTATTTACATATCTGCCACTGTGCAGGAGAATCCGTATAGGTGTTCGAGTGTTCGAACCGTAATGCGCAAGAAATGGTGTGGAAACCCCGTATTTACATATCTGCCACTGTGCAGGAGAATCCGTATAGGTGTTCGAGTGTTCGAACCGTAATGCGTGAGAAATGGTAAGTAAACCCCGTATTTACGTATCTGCCACTGTGCAGGAGAATCCGTATAGGTGTTCGAGTGTTCGAACCCTAATGCGCAAGAAATGGTATGTAAACCCCGTATTTACATATCAGCCACTGTGCAGGAGAATCCGTATAGGTGTTCGAGTGTTCGAACCGTATTGCGCAAGAAATGGTATGGAAACCCCGTATTTACATATCTGCCACTGTGTAGGAGAATCCGTATAGGTGTTCGAGTGTGCGAACCGTAATGCGCAAGAAATGGTATGGAAACCCCGTATTTACATATCTGCCACTGTGCAGGAGAATCCGTACTGGTGTTCGAGTGTTAGAACCGTAATGCGCAAGAAATGGTATGTAAATCCCGTATTTACATATCTGCCACTATGCAGGAGAATCCGTGTAGGTGTTCGAGTGTTCGAACCGTATTGCGCAAGAAATGGTATGTAAAACCCGTATTTACATATCTGCCACTGTGCAGGAGAATCCGTATAGGTGTTCGAGTGTTCGAACCGTAATGCGCTAGAAATGGTGTGGAAACCCCGTATTTACATATCTGCCACTGTGCTGGAGAATACGTATAGGTGTTCGAGTGTTCGAGCCGTAATGCGTGAGAAATGGTAAGTAAACCCCGTATTTACGTATCTGCCACTGTGCAGGAGAATCCGTATAGGTGTTCGAGTGTTCGAACCGTAATGCGCAAGAAATGGTATGTAAACCCCGTATTTACATATCTGCCACTATGCAGGAGAATCCGTATAGGTGTTCGAGTGTTCAAACCATATTGCGCAAGAAATAGTATGTAAACCCCGTATTTACATATCTGCCACTGTGCAGGAGAATCCGTATAGGTGTTCGAGTGTTCGAACCGTAATGCGCAAGAAATGGTGTGGAAACCCCGTATTTACATATCTGCCACTGTGCAGGAGAATCCGTATAGGTGTTCGAGTGTTCAAACCGTAATGCGTGAGAAATTGTAAGTAAACCCCGTATTTACGTATCTGCCACTGTGCAGGAGAATCCGTATAGGTGTTCGAGTGTTCGAACCGTAATGCGCAAGAAATGGTATGTAAACCCCGTATTTACATATCTGCCACTCTGCAGGAGAATCCGTATAGGTGTTCGAGTGTTCGAACCGTAATGCGCAAGAAATGGTGTGGAAACCCCGTATTTACATATCTGCCACTGTGTAGGAGAATCCGTATAGGTGTTCGAGTGTTCGAACCGTAATGCGTGAGAAATGGTAAGTAAACCCCGTATTTACGTATCTGCCACTGTGCAGGAGAATCCGTATAGGTGTTCGAGTGTTCGAACCGTAATGCGCAAGAAATGGTTTGGAAACCCCGTATTTACATATCTGCCACTGTGCAGGAGAATCCGTACTGGTGTTCGAGTGTTCGAACCGTAATGCGCAAGAAATGGTATGTAAATCCCGTATTTACATATCTGCCACTATGCAGGAGAATCCGTGTAGGTGTTCGAGTGTTCGAACCGTATTGCGCAAGAAATGGTGTTTAAACCCCGTATTTACATATCTGCCACTGTGCAGGAGAATCCGCATAGGTGTTCGAGTGTTCGAACCGTAATGCGCAAGAAATGGTATGTAAACCCCGTATTTACATATCTGCCACTCTGCAGGAGAATCCGTATAGGTGTTCGAGTCTTCGAACCCTAATGCGTGAGAAATGGTAAGTAAACGCAGTATTTACATATCTGCCACTGTGCAGGAGAATCCGTATAGGTGTTCGAGTCTTCGAACCGTAATGCGTGAGAAATGGTAAGTAAACCCCGTATTTACGTATCTGCCACTGTGCAGGAGAATCCGTATAGGTGTTCGAGTGTTCGAACCGTAATGCGCAAGAAATGGTATGTAAACCCCATATTTACATATCTGCCACTGTGCAGGAGAATCCGTATAGGTGTTCGTGTGTTAGAACCATAATGCGCAAGAAATGGTATGGAAACCCCGTATTTACATATCTGCCACTGTGCAGGAGAATCCGTATAGGTGTTCGAGTGTTCGAACCGTAATGCGCAAGAAATGGTATGTAAACCCCGTATTTACATATCTGCCACTATGCAGGAGAATCCGTATTGGTGTTCGAGTGTTCGAACCGTATTGCGCAAGAAATGGTATGTAAACCCTGTATTTACATATCTGCCACTGTGCAGGAGAATCCGTATAGGTGTTCGAGTGTCCGAACCGTAATGCGCAAGAAATGGTGTGGAAACCCCGTATTTACATATCTGCCACTGTGCAGGAGAATCCGTATAGTTGTTCAAGTGTTCGAACCGTAATGCGTGAGAAATGGTAAGTAAACCCCGTATTTACGTATCTGCCACTGTGCAGGAGAATCCGTATAGGTGTTCGAGTGTTCGAACCGTAATGCGCAAGAAATGGTATGTAAACCCCGTATTTACATATCTGCCACTGTGCAGGAGAATCCGTATAGGTGTTCGAGTGTTAGAACCATAATGCGCAAGAAATGATATGGAAACCCCGTATTTACATATCTGCCACTGTGCAGGAGAATCCGTATAGGTGTTCGAGTGTTCGAACCGTAATGCGCAAGAAATGGTATGTAAACCCCGTATTTACATATCTGCCACTATGCAGGAGAATCCATATTGGTGTTCGAGTGTTCGAACCGTATTGCGCAAGAAATGGTATGTAAACCCTGTATTTACATATCTGCCACTGTGCAGGAGAATCCGTATAGGTGTTCGAGTGTCCGAACCGTAATGCGCAAGAAATGGTGTGGAAACCCCGTATTTACATATCTGCCACTGTGCAGGAGAATCCGTATAGGTGTTCGAGTGTTCGAACCGTAATGCGCGAGAAATGGTAAGTAAACCCCGTATTTACGTATCTGCCACTGTGCAGGAGAATCCGTATAGGTGTTTGAGTGTTCGAACCGTAATGCGCAAGAAATGGTATGTAAACCCCGTATTTACATATCTGCCACTCTGCAGGAGAATCCGTATAGGTGTTCGAGTGTTCGAACCGTATTGCGCAAGAAATGGTATGGAAACCCCATATTTACATATCTGCCACTGTGCAGGAGAATCCGTATAGGTGTTCGAGTGTTCGAACCGTAATGCGCAAGAAATGGTTTGGAAACCCCGTATTTACATATCTGCCACTGTGCAGGAGAATCCGTACTGGTGTTCGAGTGTTCGAACCGTAATGCGCAAGAAATGGTATGTAAATCCCGTATTTACATATCTGCCACTATGCAGGAGAATCCGTGTATGTGTTCGAGTGTTCGAACCGTATTGCGCAAGAAATGGTATGTAAAACCTGTATTTACATATCTGCCACTGTGCAGGAGAATCCGTATAGGCGTTCGAGTGTTCGAACCGTAATGTGCTAGAAATGGTGTGGAAACCCCGTATTTGCATATCTGCCACTGTGCAGGAGAATCCGTATAGGTGTTCGAGTGTTCGAACCGTAATGCGTGAGAAATGGTAAGTAAACCCCGTATTTACATATCTGCCACTGTGCAGGAGAATCCGTATAGGTGTTCGAGTCTTTGAACCGTAATGCGCAAGAAATGGTATGGAAACCCCGTATTTACATATCTGCCACTGTGCAGGAGAATCCGTATAGGTGTTCGAGTGTTCGAACCGTAATGCGCAAGAAATGGTATGTAAACCCCGTATTTACATATCTGCCACTATGGAGGAGAATCCGTATAGGTGTTCGAGTGTTCAAACCATATTGCGCAAGAAATGGTATGTAAACCCCGTATTTACATATCTGCCACTGTGCAGGAGAATCCGTATAGGTGTTCGAGTGTTCGAACCGTAATGCGCAAGAAATGGTGTGGAAACCCCGTATTTACATATCTGCCACTGTGTAGGAGAATCCGTATAGGTATTCGAGTGTTCGAACCGTAATGCGCAAGAAATGGTATGGAAACCCCGTATTTACATATCTTCCACTGTGCAGGAGAATCCGTATAGGTGTTCGAGTGTTCGAACCGTAATGCGCAAGAAATGGTATGGAAACCCCGTATTTAGATATCTGCCACTGTGCAGGAGAATCCGTATAGGTGTTCGAGTGTTCGAATTGTAATGCGAAGAAATGGTATGTAAACGCCGTATTTACATATCTGCCACTGTGCAAGAGAATCCGTATAGGTGTTCGAGTGTTCGAACCGTAATACGTGAGAAATGGTAAGTAAACGCCGCATTTACATATCTGCCACTGTGCAGGAGAATCCGTCTAGGTGTTCGAGTGTTCGAACCCTAACACGTGAGAAATGGTATGCAAACGCCGTATTTACATATCTGGCACTGTGCAGAAGAATCTGTATAGGTGTTCGAGTGTTCGAACCGTAATACGCAAGAAATGGTAAGTAAACCCCGTATTTACATATCTGCCACTGTGCAAGAGAATCCGTATAGGTGTTCGAGTCTTCGAACCCTAATGCGTGAGAAATGGTAAGTAAACGCAGTTATTACATATCTGCCACTGTGCAGGAGAATCCGTATAGGTGTTCGAGTGTTCGAACCGTAATGCGTGAGAAATGGTAAGTAAACCCCGTATTTACGTATCTGCCACTGTGCAGGAGAATCCGTATAGGTGTTCGAGTGTTCGAACCGTAATGCGCAAGAAATGGTATGTAAACCCCGTATTTACATATCTGCCACTGTGCTGGAGAATCCGTATAGGTGTTCGAGTGTTAGAACCGTAATGCGCAAGAAATGGTATGGAAACGCCGTATTTACATATCTGCCACTGTGCAGGAGAATCCGTATAGGTGTTCGAGTGTTCGAACCGTAATGCGCAAGAAATGGTATGTAAACCTCGTATTTACATATCTGCCACTCTGCAGGAGAATCCGTATAGGTGTTCGAGTGTTCGAACCGTATTGCGCAAGAAATGGTATGTAAACTCCGTATTTACATATCTGCCACTGTGCAGGAGAATCCGTATAGGTGTTCGAGTGTTCGAACCGTAATGCGCAAGAAATGGTATGTAAACCCCGTATTTACATATCTGCCACTGTGCAGGAGAATCCGTATAGGTGTTCGAGTGTTAGAACCGTAATGCGCAAGAAATGGTATGGAAACCCCGTATTTACATATCTGCCTCTGTGCAGGAGAATCCGTATAGGTGTTCGAGTGTTCGAACCGTAATGCGCAAGAAATGGTATGTAAACCCCGTATTTACATATCTGCCACTGTGCAGGAGAATCCGTATAGGTGTTCGAGTGTTCGAACCGTATTGCGCAAGAAATGGTATGTAAACTCCGTATTTACATATCTGCCACTGTGCAGGAGAATCCGTATAGGTGTTCGAGTGTTCGAACCGTAATGCGCAAGAAATGGTGTGGAAACCCCGTATTTACATATCTGCCACTGTGCAGGAGAATCCGTATAGGTGTTCGAGTGTTCGGACCGTATTGCGCAAGAAATGGTATGGAAACCCCGTATTTACATATCTGCCGCTGTGCAGGAGAATCCGTATAGGTGTTCGAGTGTTCGAATTGTAATGCGAAGAAATGGTATGTAAACGCCGTATTTACATATCTGCCACTGTGCAAGAGAATCCGTATAGGTGTTCGAGTGTTCGAACCGTAATACGTGAGAAATGGTAAGTAAACGCCGCATTTACATATCTGCCACTGTGCAGGAGAATCCGTCTAGGTGTTCGAGTGTTCGAACCCTAACACGTGAGAAATGGTATGCAAACGCCGTATTTACATATCTGGCACTGTGCAGAAGAATCTGTATAGGTGTTCGAGTGTTCGAACCGTAATACGCAAGAAATGGTAAGTAAACCCCGTATTTACATATCTGCCACTGTGCAAGAGAATCCGTATAGGTGTTCGAGTCTTCGAACCCTAATGCGTGAGAAATGGTAAGTAAACGCAGTATTTACATATCTGCCACTGTGCAGGAGAATCCGTATAGGTGTTCGAGTGTTCGAACCGTAATGCGTGAGAAATGGTAAGTAAACCCTGTATTTACGTATCTGCCACTGTGCAGGAGAATCCGTATGGGTGTTCGAGTGTTCGAACCGTAATGCGCAAGAAATGGTATGTAAACCCCGTATTTACATATCTGCCACTGTGCTGGAGAATCCGTATAGGTGTTCGAGTGTTAGAACCGTAATGCGCAAGAAATGGTATGGAAACGCCGTATTTACATATCTGCCACTGTGCAGGAGAATCCGTATAGGTGTTCGAGTGTTCGAACCGTAATGCGCAAGAAATGGTATGTAAACCTCGTATTTACATATCTGCCACTCTGCAGGAGAATCCGTATAGGTGTTCGAGTGTTCGAACCGTATTGCGCAAGAAATGGTATGTAAACTCCGTATTTACATATCTGCCACTGTGCAGGAGAATCCGTATAGGTGTTCGAGTGTTCGAACCGTAATGCGCAAGAAATGGTATGTAAACCCCGTATTTACATATCTGCCACTGTGCAGGAGAATCCGTATAGGTGTTCGAGTGTTAGAACCGTAATGCGCAAGAAATGGTATGGAAACCCCGTATTTACATATCTGCCTCTGTGCAGGAGAATCCGTATAGGTGTTCGAGTGTTCGAACCGTAATGCGCAAGAAATGGTATGTAAACCCCGTATTTACATATCTGCCACTGTGCAGGAGAATCCGTATAGGTGTTCGAGTGTTCGAACCGTATTGCGCAAGAAATGGTATGTAAACTCCGTATTTACATATCTGCCACTGTGCAGGAGAATCCGTATAGGTGTTCGAGTGTTCGAACCGTAATGCGCAAGAAATGGTGTGGAAACCCCGTATTTACATATCTGCCACTGTGCAGGAGAATCCGTATAGGTGTTCGAGTGTTCGGACCGTATTGCGCAAGAAATGGTATGGAAACCCCGTATTTACATATCTGCCACTGTGCAGGAGAATCCGTATAGGTGTTCGAGTGTTCGAATTGTAATGCGAAGAAATGGTATGTAAACGCCGTATTTACATATCTGCCACTGTGCAAGAGAATCCGTATAGGTGTTCGAGTGTTCGAACCGTAATACGTGAGAAATGGTAAGTAAACGCCGCATTTACATATCTGCCACTGTGCAGGAGAATCCGTCTAGGTGTTCGAGTGTTCGAACCCTAACACGTGAGAAATGGTATGCAAACGCCGTATTTACATATCTGGCACTGTGCAGAAGAATCTGTATAGGTGTTCGAGTGTTCGAACCGTAATACGCAAGAAATGGTATGTAAACCCCGTATTTACATATCTGCCACTGTGCAAGAGAATCCGTATAGGTGTTCGAGTCTTCGAACCCTAATGCGTGAGAAATGGTAAGTAAACGCAGTATTTACATATCTGCCACTGTGCAGGAGAATCCGTATAGGTGTTCGAGTGTTCGAACCGTAATGCGTGAGAAATGGTAAGTAAACCCCGAATTTACGTATCTGCCACTGTGCAGGAGAATCCGTATAGGTGTTCGAGTGTTCGAACCGTAATGCGCAAGAAATGGTATGTAAACCCCGTATTTACATATCTGCCACTGTGCTGGAGAATCCGTATAGGTGTTCGAGTGTTAGAACCGTAATGCGCAAGAAATGGTATGGAAACCCCGTATTTACATATCTGCCACTGTGCAGGAGAATCCGTATAGGTGTTCGAGTGTTCGAACCGTAATGCGCAAGAAATGGTATGTAAACCCCGTATTTACATATCTGCCACTGTGCAGGAGAATCCGTATAGGTGTTCGAGTGTTCGAACCGTATTGCGCAAGAAATGGTATTTAAACCCCGTATTTACATATCTGCCACAGTGCAGGATAATCTGTATAGGTGTTCTAGTGTTCGAACCGTAATGCGCAAGAAATGGTATGTAAACCCCGTATTTACATATCTGTCGCTGTGCCGGAGAATCCGTATAGGTGTTCGAGTGTTCGAACCGTATTGCGCAAGAAATGGTATTTAAACCCCGTATTTACATATCTGCCACAGTGCAGGATAATCTGTATAGGTGTTCGAGTGTTCGAACCGTAATGCGCAAGAAAAGGTATGTAAACCTCGTATTTACATATCTGCCACTCTGCAGGAGAATCCGTATAGGTGTTCGAGTGTTCGAACCGTATTGCGCAAAAAATGGTATGTAAACTCCGTATTTACATATCTGCCACTGTGCAGGAGAATCCGTATAGGTGTTCGAGTGTTCGAACCGTAATGCGCAAGAAATGGTATGTAAACCCCGTATTTACATATCTGCCACTGTGCAGGAGAATCCGTATAGGTGTTCGAGTGTTCGAACCGTATTGCGCAAGAAATGGTATTTAAACCCCGTATTTACATATCTGCCACAGTGCAGGATAATCTGTATAGGTGTTCGAGTGTTCGAACCGTAATGCGCAAGAAAAGGTATGTAAACCTCGTATTTACATATCTGCCACTCTGCAGGAGAATCCGTATAGGTGTTCGAGTGTTCGAACCGTATTGCGCAAAAAATGGTATGTAAACTCCGTATTTACATATCTGCCACTGTGCAGGAGAATCCGTATAGGTGTTCGAGTGTTCGAACCGTAATGCGCAAGAAATGGTATGGAAACCCCGTATTTACATATCTGCCACTGTGCAGGAGAATCCGTATAGGTGTTCGAGTGTTCGAATTGTAATGCGAAGAAATGGTATGTAAACGCCGTATTTACATATCTGCCACTGTGCAAGAGAATCCGTATAGGTGTTCGAGTGTTCGAACCGTAATACGTGAGAAATGGTAAGTAAACGCCGCATTTACATATCTGCCACTGTGCAGGAGAATCCGTCTAGGTGTTCGAGTGTTCGAACCCTAACGCGTGAGAAATGGTATGCAAACGCCGTATTTACATATCTGGCACTGTGCAGAAGAATCTGTATAGGTGTTCGAGTGTTCGAACCGTAATACGCAAGAAATGGTATGTAAACCCCGTATTTACATATCTGCCACTGTGCAAGAGAATCCGTATAGGTGTTCGAGTCTTCGAACCCTAATGCGTGAGAAATGGTAAGTAAACGCAGTATTTACATATCTGCCACTGTGCAGGAGAATCCGTATAGGTGTTCGAGTGTTCGAACCGTAATGCGTGAGAAATGGTAAGTAAACCCCGTATTTACGTATCTGCCACTGTGCAGGAGAATCCGTATAGGTGTTCGAGTGTTCGAACCGTAATGCGCAAGAAATGGTATGTAAACCCCGTATTTACATATCTGCCACTGTGCAGGAGAATCCGTATAGGTGTTCGAGTGTTAGAACCGTAATGCGCAAGAAATGGTATGGAAACCCCGTATTTACATATCTGCCACTGTGCAGGAGAATCCGTATAGGTGTTCGAGTGTTCGAACCGTAATGCGCAAGAAAAGGTATGTAAACCCCGTATTTACATATCTGCCACTGTGCAGGAGAATCCGTATAGGTGTTCGAGTGTTCGAACCGTAATGCGCAAGAAATGGTATGGAAACCCCGTATTTACATATCTGCCACTGTGCAAGAGAATCCGTATAGGTGTTCGAGTGTTCGAACCGTAATGCGCAAGAAATGGTATGGAAACCCCGTATTTACATATCTGCCACTGTGCAGGAGAATCCGTATAGGTGTTCGAGTGTTCGAACCGTAATGCGCAAGAAAAGGTATGTAAACCCCGTATTTACATATCTGCCACTGTGCAGGAGAATCCGTATAGGTGTTCGAGTGTTCGAACCGTATTGCGCAAGAAATGGTATTTAAACCCCGTATTTACATATCTGCCACAGTGCAGGATAATCTGTATAGGTGTTCGAGTGTTCGAACCGTAATGCGCAAGAAATGGTATGTAAACCCCGTATTTACATATCTGTCACTGTGCCGGAGAATCCGTATAGGTGTTCGAGTGTTCGAACCGTATTGCGCAAGAAATGGTATGTAAACTCCGTATTTACATATCTGCCACTGTGCAGGAGAATCCGTATAGGTGTTCGAGTGTTCGAACCGTAATGCGCAAGAAATGGTATGTAAACCTCGTATTTACATATCTGCCACTCTGCAGGAGAATCCGTATAGGTGTTCGAGTGTTCGAACCGTATTGCGCAACAAATGGTATGTAAACTCCGTATTTACATATCTGCCACTGTGCAGGAGAATCCGTATAGGTGTTCGAGTGTTCGAACCGGAATGCGCAAAAAATGGTATGGAAACCCCGTATTTACATATCTGCCACTGTGCAGGAGAATCCGTATAGGTGTTCGAGTGTTCGAATTGTAATGCGAAGAAATGGTATGTAAACGCCGTATTTACATATCTGCCACTGTGCAAGAGAATCCGTATAGGTGTTCGAGTGTTCGAACCGTAATACGTGAGAAATGGTAAGTGAACGCCGCATTTACATATCTGCCACTGTGCAGGAGAATCCGTCTAGGTGTTCGAGTGTTCGAACCCTAACGCGTGAGAAATGGTATGCAAACGCCGTATTTACATATCTGGCACTGTGTAGAAGAATCTGTATAGGTGTTCGAGTGTTCGAACCGTAATACGCAAGAAATGGTATGTAAACCCCGTATTTACATATCTGCCACTGTGCAAGAGAATCCGTATAGGTGTTCGAGTCTTCGAACCCTAATGCGTGAGAAATGGTAAGTAAACGCAGTATTTACATATCTGCCACTGTGCAGGAGAATCCGTATAGGTGTTCGACTGTTCGAACCGTAATGCGTGAGAAATGGTAAGTAAACCCCGTATTTACGTATCTGCCACTGTGCAGGAGAATCCGTATAGGTGTTCGAGTGTTCGAACTGTAATACGCAAGAAATGGTATGTAAACCCCGTATTTACATATCTGCCACTGTGCAGGAGAATCCGTATAGGTGTTCGAGTGTTAGAACCGTAATGCGCAAGAAATGGTATGGAAACCCCGTATTTACATATCTGCCACTGTGCAGGAGAATCCGTATAGGTGTTCGAGTGTTCGAACCGTAATGCGCAAGAAATGGTATGTAAACCCCGTATTTACATATCTGCCACTGTGCAGGAGAATCCGTATAGGTGTTCGAGTGTTCGAACCGTATTGCGCAAGAAATGGTGTTTAAACCCCGTATTTACATATCTGCCACTGTGCAGGATAATCTGTATAGGTGTTCGAGTGTTCGAACCGTAATGCGCAAGAAATGGTATGTAAACCCCGTATTTACATATCTGTCACTGTGCAGGAGAATCCGTATAGGTGTTTGAGTGTTCGAACCGTATTGCGCAAGAAATGGTATGTAAACTCCGTATTTACATATCTGCCACTGTGTAGGAGAATCCGTATGGGTGTTCGAGTGTTCGAACCGTAATGCGCAAGAAATGGTATGTAAACCTCGTATTTACATATCTGCCACTCTGCAGGAGAATCCGTATAGGTGTTCGAGTGTTCGAACCGTATTGCGCAAGAAATGGTATGTGAACTCCGTATTTACATATCTGCCACTGTGCAGGAGAATCCGTATAGGTGTTCGAGTGTTCGAACCGTAATGCGCAAGAAATGGTATGTAAACCCCGTATTTACATATCTGCCACTATGCAGGAGAATCCGTATAGGTGTTCGAGTGTTAGAACCGTAATGCGCAAGAAATGGTATGGAAACCCCGTATTTACATATCTGCCTCTGTACAGGAGAATCCGTATAGGTGTTCGAGTGTTCGAACCGTAATGCGCAAGAAATGGTATGTAAATCCCGTATTTACATATCTGCCACTGTGCAGGAGAATCCGTATAGGTGTTCGAGTGTTCGAACCGTATTGCGCAAGAAATGGTATTTAAACCCCGTATTTGCATATCTGCCACTGTGCTGGATAATCTGTATAGATGTTCGAGTGTTCGAACCGTAATGCGCAAGAAATGGTATGTAAACCCCGTATTTACATATCTGTCACTGTGCAGGAGAATCCGTATAGGTGTTCGAGTGTTCGAACCGTAATACGCAAGAAATGGTATGTAAACCCCGTATTTACATATCTGCCACTGTGCAAGAGAATCCGTATAGGTGTTCGAGTCTTCGAACCCTAATGCATGAGAAATGGTAAGTAAACGCAGTATTTACATATCTGCCACTGTGCAGGAGAATCCGTATAGGTGTTCGAGTGTTCGAACCGTAATGCGTGAGAAATGGTAAGTAAACCCCGTATTTACGTAATTGCCACTGTGCAGGAGAATCCGTATAGCTGTTCGAGTCTTCGAACCCTAATGCGTGAGAAATGGTAAGTAAACGCAGTATTTACATATCTGCCACTGTGCAGGAGAATCCGTATAGGTGTTCGAGTGTTCGAACCGTAATGCGCAAGAAATGGTAAGTAAACCCCGTATTTACGTAATTGCCACTGTGCAGGAGAATCCGTATAGGTGTTCGAGTGTTCGAACCGTAATGCGCAAGAAATGGTATGTAAACCTCGTATTTACATATCTGCCACTCTGCAGGAGAATCCGTATAGGTGTTCGAGTGTTCGAACCGTATTGCGCATGAAATGGTATGGAAACCCCGTATTTACATATCTGCCACTGTGCAGGAGAATCCGTATAGGTGTTCGAGTGTTCGAACCGTAATGCGCAAGAAATGGTATGGAAACCCCGTATTTACATATCTGCCACTGTGCAGGAGAATCCGTATAGGTGTTCGAGTGTTCGAACCGTAATGCGCAAGAAATGGTATGTAAACCCCGTATTTACATATCTGCCACTGTGCAGGAGAATCCGTATAGGTGTTCGAGTCTTCGAACCCTAATGCGTGAGAAATGGTAAGTAAACGCAGTATTTACATATCTGCCACTGTGCAGGAGAATCCGTATAGGTGTTCGAGTGTTCGAACCGTAATGCGTGAGAAATGGTTAGTAAACCCCGTATTTACGTAATTGCCACTGTGCAGGAGAATCCGTATAGGTGTTCGAGTGTTCGAACCGTAATGCGCAAGAAATGGTATGTAAACCTCGTATTTACATATCTGCCACTCTGCAGGAGAATCCGTATAGGTGTTCGAGTGTTCGAACCGTATTGCGCAAGAAATGGTATGGAAACCCCGGATTTACATATCTGCCACTGTGCAGGAGAATCCGTATAGGTGTTCGAGTGTTCGAACCGTAATGCGCAAGATTTGGTATGGAAACCCCGTATTTACATATCTGCCACTGTGCAGGAGAATCCGTATAGGTGTTCGAGTGTTCGAACCGTAATGCGCAAGAAATGGTATGTAAACCCCGTATTTACATATCTGCCACTGTGCAGGAGAATCCGTATAGGTGTTCGAGTCTTCGAACCCTAATGCGTGAGAAATGGTAAGTAAACGCAGTATTTACATATCTGCCACTGTGCAGGAGAATCCGTATAGGTGTTCGAGTGTTCGAACCGTAATGCGTGAGAAATGGTAAGTAAACCCCGTATTTACGTATCTGCCACTGTGCAGGAGAATCCGTATAGGTGTTCGAGTGTTCGAACCGTAATGCGCAAGAAATGGTATGGAAACCCCGTATTTACATATTTGCCACTGTGCAGGAGAATCCGTATAGGTGTTCGAGTGTTCAAACCGTAATACGCAAGCAATGGTATGTAAACCCCGTATTTACATATCTGCCACTGTGCAAGAGAATCCGTATAGGTGTTCGACTCTTCGAACCCTAATGCGTGAGAAATGGTAAGTAAACGCAGTATTTACACATCTGCCACTGTGCAGGAGAATCCGTATAGGTGTTCGAGTGTTCGAACCGTAATGCGCAAGAAATGGTATGTAAACCCCGTATTTACATATCTGCCATTGTGCAAGAGAATCCGTATAGGTGTTCGAGTCTTCGAATCCTAATGCGTGAGAAATGGTAAGTAAACGCAGTATTTACATATCTGCCACTGTGCAGGAGAATCCGTATAGGTGTTCGAGTGTTCGAACCGTAATGCGTGAGAAATGGTAAGTAAACCCCGTATTTACGTAATTGCCACTGTGCAGGAGAATCCGTATAGGTGTTCGAGTGTTCGAACCGTAATGCGCAAGAAATGGTATGTAAACCCCGTATTTACATATCTGCCACTGTGCAGGAGAATCCGTATAGGTGTTCGAGTGTTAGAACCATAATGCGCAAGAAATGGTATGGAAACCCCGTATTTACATATCTGCCACTGTGCAGGAGAATCCGTATAGGTGTTCGAGTGTTCGAACCGTAATGCGCAAGAAATGGTATGTAAACCCCGTATTTACGTATCTGCCACTGTGCAGGAGAATCCGTATAGGTGTTCGAGTGTTCGAACCGTAATGCGCAAGAAATGGTATGTAATCCCCGTATTTACATATCTGCCACTGTGCAGGAGAATCCGTATAGGTGTTCGAGTGTTCGAACCGTAATGCGCAAGAAATGGTATGGAAACCCCGTATTTACATATCTGCCACTGTGCAGGAGAATCCGTATAGGTGTTCGAGTGTTCGAACCGTAATGCGCAAGAAATGGTATGTAAATCCCGTATTTACATATTTGCCACTATGCAGGAGAATCCGTATTGGTGTTCGAGTGTTCGAACCGTATTGCGCAAGAAATGGTATGTAAACCCCGTATTTACATATCTGCCACTGTGCAGGAGAATCCGTATAGGTATTCGAGTGTTCGAACCGTAATGCGCAAGAAATGGTGTGGAAACCCCGTATTTACCTATCTGCCACTGTGCAGGAGAATCCGTATAGGTGTTCGAGTGTTCGAACCGTAATGCGTGAGAAATGGTAAGTAAACCCCGTATTTACGTATCTGCCACTGTGCAGGAGAATCCGTATAGGTGTTCGAGTGTTCGAACCGTAATGCGCAAGAAATGGTATGTAAACCCCGTATTTACATATCTGTCACTATGCAGGAGAATCCGTATAGGTGTTCGAGTGTTAGAACCATAATGCGCAAGAAATGGTATGGAAACCCCGTATTTACATATCTGCCACTGTGCAGGAGAATCCGTATAGGTGTTCGAGTGTTCGAACCGTAATGCGCAAGAAATGGTATGTAAACCCCGTATTTACATATCTGCCACTATGCAGGAGAATCCGTATTGGTGTTCGAGTGTTCAAACCGTATTGCGCAAGAAATGGTATGTAATCCCCGTATTTACATATCTGCCACTGTGCAGTAGAATCCGTATAGGTGTTCGAGTGTTCGAACCGTAATGCGCAAGAAATGGTATGGAAACCCCGTATTTACATATTTGCCACTGTGCAGGAGAATCCGTATAGGTGTTCGAGTGTTCGAACCGTAATACGCAAGAAATGGTATGTAAACCCCGTATTTACATATCAGCCACTGTGGAAGAGAATCCGTATAGGTGTTCGACTCTTCGAACCCTAATGCGTGAGAAATGGTAAGTAAACGCAGTATTTACATATCTGCCACTGTGCAGGAGAATCCGTATAGGTGTTCGAGTGTTCGAACCGTAATGCGTGAGAAATAGTAAGTAAACCCCGTATTTACGTAATTGCCACTGTGCAGGAGAATCCGTATAGGTGTTCGAGTGTTCGAACCGTAATGCGCAAGAAATGGTATGTAAACCTCGTATTTACATATCTGCCACTCTGCAGGAGAATCCGTATAGGTGTTCGAGTGTTCGAACCGTATTGCGCAAGAAATGGTATGGAAACCCCGTATTTACATATCTGCCACTGTGCAGGAGAATCCGTATAGGTGTTCGAGTGTTCGAACCGTAATGCGCAAGAAATGGTATGGAAACCCCGTATTTACATATCTGCCACTGTGCAGGAGAATCCGTATAGGTGTTCGAGTGTTCGAACCGTAATGCGCAAGAAATGGTATGTAAACCCCGTATTTACATATCTGCCACTGTGCAGGAGAATCCGTATAGGTGTTCGAGTCTTCGAACCCTAATGCGTGAGAAATGGTAAGTAAACGCAGTATTTACATATCTGCCACTGTGCAAGAGAATCCGTATAGGTGTTCGAGTGTTCGAACCGTAATGCGTGAGAAATGGTAAGTAAACCCCGTATTTACGTATCTGCCACTGTGCAGGAGAATCCGTATAGGTGTTCGAGTGTTCGAACCGTAATACGCAAGAAATGGTATGTAAACCCCGTATTTACATATCTGCCACTCTGCAGGAGAATCCGTATAGGTGTTCGAGTGTTCGAACCGTATTGCGCAAGAAATGGTATGGAAACCCCGTATTTACATATCTGCCACTATGCAGGAGAATCCGTATAGGTGTTCGAGTGTTCGAACAGTAATGCGCAAGAAATGGTATGGAAACCCCGTATTTACATATTTGCCACTGTGCAGGAGAATCCGTATAGGTGTTCGAGTGTTCGAACCGTAATACGCAAGCAATGGTATGTAAACCCCGTATTTACATATCTGCCACTGTGCAAGAGAATCCGTATAGGTGTTCGACTCTTCGAACCCTAATGCGTGAGAAATGGTAAGTAAACGCAGTATTTACATATCTGCCACTGTGCAGGAGAATCCGTATAGGTGTTCGAGTGTTCGAACCGTAATGCGCAAGAAATGGTATGTAAACCCCGTATTTACATATCTGCCATAGTGCAAGAGAATCCGTATAGGTGTTCGAGTCTTCGAATCCTAATGCGTGAGAAATGGTAAGTAAACGCAGTATTTACATATCTGCCACTGTGCAGGAGAATCCGTATAGGTGTTCGAGTGTTCGAACCGTAATGCGTGAGAAATGGTAAGTAAACCCCTTATTTACGTATCTGCCACTGTGCAGGAGAATCCGTATAGGTGTTCGAGTGTTCGAACCGTAATGCGCAAGAATTGGTATGGAAACCCCGTATTTACATATCTGCCACTGTGCAAGAGAATCCGTATAGGTGTTCGAGTGTTCGAACCGTAATGCGCAAGAAATGGTATGTAAACCCCGTATTTACATATCTGCCACTATGCAGGAGAATCCGTATTGGTGTTCGAGTGTTCAAACCGTATTGCGCAAGAAATGGTATGTAATCCCCGTATTTACATATCTGCCACTGTGCAGTAGAATCCGTATAGGTGTTCGAGTGTTCGAACCGTAATGCGCAAGAAATGGTATGTAAACCCCGTATTTACATATCTGCCACTGTGCAGGAGAATCCGTATAGGTGTTCGAGTGTTAGAACCATAATGCGCAAGAAATGGTATGGAAACCCCGTATTTACATATCTGCCACTGTGCAGGAGAATCCGTATAGGTGTTCGAGTGTTCGAACCGTAATGCGCAAGAAATGGTATGTAAACCCCGTATTTACGTATCTGCCACTGTGCAGGAGAATCCGTATAGGTGTTCGAGTGTTCGAACCGTAATGCGCAAGAAATGGTATGTAATCCCCGTATTTACATATCTGCCACTGTGCAGGAGAATCCGTATAGGTGTTCGAGTGTTCGAACCGTAATGCGCAAGAAATGGTATGGAAACCCCGTATTTACATATCTGCCACTGTGCAGGAGAATCCGTATAGGTGTTCGAGTGTTCGAACCGTAATGCGCAAGAAATGGTATGTAAATCCCGTATTTACATATTTGCCACTATGCAGGAGAATCCGTATTGGTGTTCGAGTGTTCGAACCGTATTGCGCAAGAAATGGTATGTAAACCCCGTATTTACATATCTGCCACTGTGCAGGAGAATCCGTATAGGTATTCGAGTGTTCGAACCGTAATGCGCAAGAAATGGTGTGGAAACCCCGTATTTACCTATCTGCCACTGTGCAGGAGAATCCGTATAGGTGTTCGAGTGTTCGAACCGTAATGCGTGAGAAATGGTAAGTAAACCCCGTATTTACGTATCTGCCACTGTGCAGGAGAATCCGTATAGGTGTTCGAGTGTTCGAACCGTAATGCGCAAGAAATGGTATGTAAACCCCGTATTTACATATCTGTCACTATGCAGGAGAATCCGTATAGGTGTTCGAGTGTTAGAACCATAATGCGCAAGAAATGGTATGGAAACCCCGTATTTACATATCTGCCACTGTGCAGGAGAATCCGTATAGGTGTTCGAGTGTTCGAACCGTAATGCGCAAGAAATGGTATGTAAACCCCGTATTTACATATCTGCCACTATGCAGGAGAATCCGTATTGGTGTTCGAGTGTTCAAACCGTATTGCGCAAGAAATGGTATGTAATCCCCGTATTTACATATCTGCCACTGTGCAGTAGAATCCGTATAGGTGTTCGAGTGTTCGAACCGTAATGCGCAAGAAATGGTATGGAAACCCCGTATTTACATATTTGCCACTGTGCAGGAGAATCCGTATAGGTGTTCGAGTGTTCGAACCGTAATACGCAAGAAATGGTATGTAAACCCCGTATTTACATATCAGCCACTGTGCAAGAGAATCCGTATAGGTGTTCGACTCTTCGAACCCTAATGCGTGAGAAATGGTAAGTAAACGCAGTATTTACATATCTGCCACTGTGCAGGAGAATCCGTATAGGTGTTCGAGTGTTCGAACCGTAATGCGTGAGAAATAGTAAGTAAACCCCGTATTTACGTAATTGCCACTGTGCAGGAGAATCCGTATAGGTGTTCGAGTGTTCGAACCGTAATGCGCAAGAAATGGTATGTAAACCTCGTATTTACATATCTGCCACTCTGCAGGAGAATCCGTATAGGTGTTCGAGTGTTCGAACCGTATTGCGCAAGAAATGGTATGGAAACCCCGTATTTACATATCTGCCACTGTGCAGGAGAATCCGTATAGGTGTTCGAGTGTTCGAACCGTAATGCGCAAGAAATGGTATGGAAACCCCGTATTTACATATCTGCCACTGTGCAGGAGAATCCGTATAGGTGTTCGAGTGTTCGAACCGTAATGCGCAAGAAATGGTATGTAAACCCCGTATTTACATATCTGCCACTGTGCAGGAGAATCCGTATAGGTGTTCGAGTCTTCGAACCCTAATGCGTGAGAAATGGTAAGTAAACGCAGTATTTACATATCTGCCACTGTGCAAGAGAATCCGTATAGGTGTTCGAGTGTTCGAACCGTAATGCGTGAGAAATGGTAAGTAAACCCCGTATTTACGTATCTGCCACTGTGCAGGAGAATCCGTATAGGTGTTCGAGTGTTCGAACCGTAATACGCAAGAAATGGTATGTAAACCCCGTATTTACATATCTGCCACTCTGCAGGAGAATCCGTATAGGTGTTCGAGTGTTCGAACCGTATTGCGCAAGAAATGGTATGGAAACCCCGTATTTACATATCTGCCACTATGCAGGAGAATCCGTATAGGTGTTCGAGTGTTCGAACAGTAATGCGCAAGAAATGGTATGGAAACCCCGTATTTACATATTTGCCACTGTGCAGGAGAATCCGTATAGGTGTTCGAGTGTTCGAACCGTAATACGCAAGCAATGGTATGTAAACCCCGTATTTACATATCTGCCACTGTGCAAGAGAATCCGTATAGGTGTTCGACTCTTCGAACCCTAATGCGTGAGAAATGGTAAGTAAACGCAGTATTTACATATCTGCCACTGTGCAGGAGAATCCGTATAGGTGTTCGAGTGTTCGAACCGTAATGCGCAAGAAATGGTATGTAAACCCCGTATTTACATATCTGCCATAGTGCAAGAGAATCCGTATAGGTGTTCGAGTCTTCGAATCCTAATGCGTGAGAAATGGTAAGTAAACGCAGTATTTACATATCTGCCACTGTGCAGGAGAATCCGTATAGGTGTTCGAGTGTTCGAACCGTAATGCGTGAGAAATGGTAAGTAAACCCCTTATTTACGTATCTGCCACTGTGCAGGAGAATCCGTATAGGTGTTCGAGTGTTCGAACCGTAATGCGCAAGAATTGGTATGGAAACCCCGTATTTACATATCTGCCACTGTGCAAGAGAATCCGTATAGGTGTTCGAGTGTTCGAACCGTAATGCGCAAGAAATGGTATGTAAACCCCGTATTTACATATCTGCCACTGTGCAGGAGAATCCGTATAGGTGTTCGAGTCTTCGAACCGTATTGCGCAAGAAATGGTAAGTAAACGCAGTATCTACATATCTGCCACTGTGCAGGAGAATCCGTATAGGTGTTCGAGTGTTCGAACCGTAATGCGTGAGAAATGGTAAGTAAACCCCGTATTTACGTATCTGCCACTGTGCAGGAGAATCCGTATAGGTGTTCGAGTGTTCGAACCGTAATGCGCAAGAAATGGTATGGAAACCCCGTATTTACATATCTGCCACTATGCAGGAGAATCCGTATAGGTGTTCGAGTCTTCGAACCCTAATGCGTGAGAAATGGTATGTAAACGCCGTATTTACATATCTGCCACTGTGCGAGAGAATCCGTATAGGTGTTCGAGTGTTCGAACCGTAATACGTGAGAAATGGTAAGTAAACGCCGCATTTACATATCTGCCACTGTGCAGGAGAATCCGTCTAGGTGTTCTAGTGTTCGAACCCTAACGCGTGAGAAATGGTATGTAAACCCCGTATTTACATATCTGGCACTGTGCAGAAGAATCCGTATAGGTGTTCGAGTGTTCGAACCGTATTGCGAAAGAAATGGTATGGAAACCCCGTATTTACATATCTGCCACTATGCAGGAGAATCCGTATAGGTGTTCGAGTGTTCGAACCGTAATGCGCAAGAAATGGTATGGAAACCCCGTATTTACATATTTGCCACTGTGCAGGAGAATCCGTATAGGTGTTCGAGTGTTCAAACCGTAATACGCAAGCAATGGTATGTAAACCCCGTATTTACATATCTGCCACTGTGCAAGAGAATCCGTATAGGTGTTCGACTCTTCGAACCCTAATGCGTGAGAAATGGTAAGTAAACGCAGTATTTACACATCTGCCACTGTGCAGGAGAATCCGTATAGGTGTTCGAGTGTTCGAACCGTAATGCGCAAGAAATGGTATGTAAACCCCGTATTTACATATCTGCCATTGTGCAAGAGAATCCGTATAGGTGTTCGAGTCTTCGAATCCTAATGCGTGAGAAATGGTAAGTAAACGCAGTATTTACATATCTGCCACTGTGCAGGAGAATCCGTATAGGTGTTCGAGTGTTCGAACCGTAATGCGTGAGAAATGGTAAGTAAACCCCGTATTTACGTAATTGCCACTGTGCAGGAGAATCCGTATAGGTGTTCGAGTGTTCGAACCGTAATGCGCAAGAAATGGTATGTAAACCCCGTATTTACATATCTGCCACTGTGCAGGAGAATCCGTATAGGTGTTCGAGTGTTCGAACCGTAATGCGCAAGAAATGGTATGTAATCCCCGTATTTACATATCTGCCACTGTGCAGGAGAATCCGTATAGGTGTTCGACTCTTCGAACCCTAATGCGTGAGAAATGGTAAGTAAACGCAGTATTTACATATCTGCCTCTGTGCAGGAGAATCCGTATAGGTATTCGAGTGTTCGAACCGTAATGCGCAAGAAATGGTGTGGAAACCCCGTATTTACCTATCTGCCACTGTGCAGGAGAATCCGTATAGGTGTTCGAGTGTTCGAACCGTAATGCGTGAGAAATGGTAAGTAAACCCCGTATTTACGTATCTGCCACTGTGCAGGAGAATCCGTATAGGTGTTCGAGTGTTCGAACCGTAATGCGCAAGAAATGGTATGTAAACCCCGTATTTACATATCTGCCACTATGCAGGAGAATCCGTATAGGTGTTCGAGTGTTAGAACCATAATGCGCAAGAAATGGTATGGAAACCCCGTATTTACATATCTGCCACTGTGCAGGAGAATCCGTATAGGTGTTCGAGTGTTCGAACCGTAATGCGCAAGAAATGGTATGTAAACCCCGTATTTACATATCTGCCACTATGCAGGAGAATCCGTATTGGTGTTCGAGTGTTCGAACCGTATTGCGCAAGAAATGGTATGTAATCCCCGTATTTACATATCTGCCACTGTGCAGTAGAATCCGTATAGGTGTTCGAGTGTTCGAACCGTAATGCGCAAGAAATGGTATGGAAACCCCGTATTTACATATTTGCCACTGTGCAGGAGAATCCGTATAGGTGTTCGAGTGTTCGAACCGTAATACGCAAGAAATGGTATGTAAACCCCGTATTTACATATCAGCCACTGTGCAAGAGAATCCGTATAGGTGTTCGACTCTTCGAACCCTAATGCGTGAGAAATGGTAAGTAAACGCAGTATTTACATATCTGCCACTGTGCAGGAGAATCCGTATAGGTGTTCGAGTGTTCGAACCGTAATGCGTGAGAAATAGTAAGTAAACCCCGTATTTACGTAATTGCCACTGTGCAGGAGAATCCGTATAGGTGTTCGAGTGTTCGAACCGTAATGCGCAAGAAATGGTATGTAAACCTCGTATTTACATATCTGCCACTCTGCAGGAGAATCCGTATAGGTGTTCGAGTGTTCGAACCGTATTGCGCAAGAAATGGTATGGAAACCCCGTATTTACATATCTGCCACTGTGCAGGAGAATCCGTATAGGTGTTCGAGTGTTCGAACCGTAATGCGCAAGAAATGGTATGGAAACCCCGTATTTACATATCTGCCACTGTGCAGGAGAATCCGTATAGGTGTTCGAGTGTTCGAACCGTAATGCGCAAGAAATGGTATGTAAACCCCGTATTTACATATCTGCCACTGTGCAGGAGAATCCGTATAGGTGTTCGAGTCTTCGAACCCTAATGCGTGAGAAATGGTAAGTAAACGCAGTATTTACATATCTGCCACTGTGCAAGAGAATCCGTATAGGTGTTCGAGTGTTCGAACCGTAATGCGTGAGAAATGGTAAGTAAACCCCGTATTTACGTATCTGCCACTGTGCAGGAGAATCCGTATAGGTGTTCGAGTGTTCGAACCGTAATACGCAAGAAATGGTATGTAAACCCCGTATTTACATATCTGCCACTCTGCAGGAGAATCCGTATAGGTGTTCGAGTGTTCGAACCGTATTGCGCAAGAAATGGTATGGAAACCCCGTATTTACATATCTGCCACTATGCAGGAGAATCCGTATAGGTGTTCGAGTGTTCGAACAGTAATGCGCAAGAAATGGTATGGAAACCCCGTATTTACATATTTGCCACTGTGCAGGAGAATCCGTATAGGTGTTCGAGTGTTCGAACCGTAATACGCAAGCAATGGTATGTAAACCCCGTATTTACATATCTGCCACTGTGCAAGAGAATCCGTATAGGTGTTCGACTCTTCGAACCCTAATGCGTGAGAAATGGTAAGTAAACGCAGTATTTACATATCTGCCACTGTGCAGGAGAATCCGTATAGGTGTTCGAGTGTTCGAACCGTAATGCGCAAGAAATGGTATGTAAACCCCGTATTTACATATCTGCCATAGTGCAAGAGAATCCGTATAGGTGTTCGAGTCTTCGAATCCTAATGCGTGAGAAATGGTAAGTAAACGCAGTATTTACATATCTGCCACTGTGCAGGAGAATCCGTATAGGTGTTCGAGTGTTCGAACCGTAATGCGTGAGAAATGGTAAGTAAACCCCGTATTTACGTATCTGCCACTGTGCAGGAGAATCCGTATAGGTGTTCGAGTGTTCGAACCGTAATGCGCAAGAAATGGTATGTAAACCCCGTATTTACATATCTGCCACTGTGCAGGAGAATCCGTATAGGTGTTCGAGTGTTCGAACCGTAATGCGCAAGAAATGGTATGTAAATCCCGTATTTACACATTTGCCACTATGCAGGAGAATCCGTATTGGTGTTCGAGTGTTCGAACCGTATTGCGCAAGAAATGGTATGTAAACCCCGTATTTACATATCTGCCACTGTGCAGGAGAATCCGTATAGGTATTCGAGTGTTCGAACCGTAATGCGCAAGAAATGGTGTGGAAACCCCGTATTTACATATCTGCCACTGTGCAGGAGAATCCGTATAGGTGTTCGAGTGTTCGAACCGTAATGCGTGAGAAATGGTAAGTAAACCCCGTATTTACGTATCTGCCACTGTGCAGGAGAATCCGTATAGGTGTTCGAGTGTTCGAACCGTAAAGCGCAAGAAATGGTATGTAAACCCCGTATTTACATATCTGCCACTGTGCAGGAGAATCCGTATAGGTGTTCGAGTGTTAGAACCATAATGCGCAAGAAATGGTATGGAAACCCCGTATTTACATATCTGCCACTGTGCAAGAGAATCCGTATAGGTGTTCGAGTGTTCGAACCGTAATGCGCAAGAAATGGTATGTAAACCCCGTATTTACATATCTGCCACTATGCAGGAGAATCCGTATTGGTGTTCGAGTGTTCGAACCGTATTGCGCAAGAAATGGTATGTAAACCCCGTATTTACATATCTGCCACTGTGCAGGAGAATCCGTATAGGTGTTCGAGTGTTCGAACCGTAATGCGCAAGAAATGGTGTCGAAACCCCGTATTTACATATCTGCCACTGTGCAGGAGAATCCGTATAGGTGTTCGAGTGTTCGAACCGTAATGCGTGAGAAATGGTAAGTAAACCCCGTATTTACGTATCTGCCACTGTGCAGGAGAATCCGTATAGGTGTTCGAGTGTTCGAACCGTAATGCGCAAGAAATGGTATGTAAACCCCGTATTTACATATCTGCCACTGTGCAGGAGAATCCGTATAGGTGTTCGAGTGTTCGAACCGTAATGCGCAAGAAATGGTATGGAAACCCCGTATTTACATATCTGCCACTGTGCAGGAGAATCCGTACTGGTGTTCGAGTGTTCGAACCGTAATGCGCAAGAAATGGTATGTAAATCCCGTATTTACATATCTGCCACTATGCAGGAGAATCCGTGTAGGTGTTCGAGTGTTCGAACCGTATTGCGCAAGAAATGGTATGTAAACCCCGTAATTACATATCTGCCACTGTGCAGGAGAATCCGTATAGGTGTTCGAGTGTTCGAACCGTAATGCGCTAGAAATGGTGTGGAAACCCCGTATTTACATATCTGCCACTGTGTAGGAGAATCCGTATAGGTGTTCGAGTGTTAGAACCGTAATGCGTGAGAAATGGTAAGTAAACCCCGTATTTACGTATCTGCCACTGTGCAGGAGAATCCGTATAGGTGTTCGAGTGTTCGACCCGTAATGCGCAAGAAATGGTATGTAAACCCCGTATTTACATATCTGCCACTGTGCAGGAGAATCCGTATAGGTGTTCGAGTCTTCGAACCGTAATGCGCAAGAAATGGTATGGAAACCCCGTATTTACATATCTGCCACTGTGCTGGAGAATCCGTATAGGTGTTCGAGTATTCGAACCGTAATGCGCAAGAAATGGTATGTAAACCCCGTATTTACATATCTGCCACTATGCAGGAGAATCCGTATAGGTGTTCGAGTGTTCAAACCATATTGCGCAAGAAATGGTTTGTAAACCCCGTATTTACATATCTGCCACTGTGCAGGAGAATCCGTATAGGTGTTCGAGTGTTCGAACCGTAATGCGAAAGAAATGGTGTGGAAACCCCGTATTTACATATCTGCCACTGTGCAGGAGAATCCGTATAGGTGTTCGAGTGTTCGAACCGTAACGCGCAAGAAATGGTATGGAAACCCCGTATTTACATATCTGCCACTGTGCAGGAGAATCCGCATAGGTGTTCGAGTGTTCGAATCATAATGCGCAAGAAATGGTATGTAAACCCGGTATTTACATATCTGCCACTGTGCAGGAGAATCCGTATAGGTGTTCGACTCTTCGAACCCTAATGCGTGAGAAATGGTAAGTAAACGCAGTATTTAAATATCTGCCACTGTGCAGGAGAATTCGTATAGGTGTTCGAGTGTTCGAACCGTAATGCGTGAGAAATAGTAAGTAAACCCCGTATTTACGTAATTGCCACTGTGCAGGAGAATCCGTATAGGTGTTCGAGTGTTCGAACCGTAATGCGCAAGAAATGGTATGTAAACCTCGTATTTACATATCTGCCACTCTGCAGGAGAATCCGTATAGGTGTTCGAGTGTTCGAACCGTATTGCGCAAGAAATGGTATGGAAACCCCGTATTTACATATCTGCCACTGTGCAGGAGAATCCGTATAGGTGTTCGAGTGTTCGAACCGTAATGCGCAAGAAATGGTATGGAAACCCCGTATTTACATATCTGCCACTGTGCAGGAGAATCCGTATAGGTGTTCGAGTGTTCGAACCGTA
Organism: Camellia sinensis; assembly: GCF_055761805.1. Lineage (NCBI taxonomy): Eukaryota > Viridiplantae > Streptophyta > Magnoliopsida > Ericales > Theaceae > Camellia > Camellia sinensis. The sequence continues at coordinate 6,497,039 of NC_138965.1, forward strand.
ATGCGCAAGAAATGGTATGTAAACCCCGTATTTACATATCTGCCACTGTGCAGGAGAATCCGTATAGGTGTTCGAGTCTTCGAACCCTAATGCGTGAGAAATGGTAAGTAAACGCAGTATTTACATATCTGCCACTGTGCAAGAGAATCCGTATAGGTGTTCGAGTGTTCGAACCGTAATGCGTGAGAAATGGTAAGTAAACCCCGTATTTACGTATCTGCCACTGTGCAGGAGAATCCGTATAGGTGTTCGAGTGTTCGAACCGTAATACGCAAGAAATGGTATGTAAACCCCGTATTTACATATCTGCCACTCTGCAGGAGAATCCGTATAGGTGTTCGAGTGTACGAACCGTATTGCGCAAGAAATGGTATGGAAACCCCGTATTTACATATCTGCCACTATGCAGGAGAATCCGTATAGGTGTTCGAGTGTTCGAACAGTAATGCGCAAGAAATGGTATGGAAACCCCGTATTTACATATTTGCCACTGTGCAGGAGAATCCGTATAGGTGTTCGAGTGTTCGAACCGTAATACGCAAGCAATGGTATGTAAACCCCGTATTTACATATCTGCCACTGTGCAAGAGAATCCGTATAGGTGTTCGACTCTTCGAACCCTAATGCGTGAGAAATGGTAAGTAAACGCAGTATTTACATATCTGCCACTGTGCAGGAGAATCCGTATAGGTGTTCGAGTGTTCGAACCGTAATGCGCAAGAAATGGTATGTAAACCCCGTATTTACATATCTGCCATAGTGCAAGAGAATCCGTATAGGTGTTCGAGTCTTCGAATCCTAATGCGTGAGAAATGGTAAGCAAACGCAGTATTTACATATCTGCCACTGTGCAGGAGAATCCGTATAGGTGTTCGAGTGTTCGAACCGTAATGCGTGAGAAATGGTAAGTAAACCCCGTATTTACGTATCTGCCACTGTGCAGGAGAATCCGTATAGGTGTTCGAGTGTTCGAACCGTATTGCGCAAGAAATGGTATGGAAACCCCGTATTTACATATCTGCCACTGTGCAGGAGAATCCGTATAGGTGTTCGAGTGTTCGAACCGTAATGCGCAAGAAATGGTATGGAAACCCCGTATTTACATATCTGCCACTGTGCAGGAGAATCCGTATAGGTGTTCGAGTGTTCGAACCGTAATGCGCAAGAAATGGTATGTAAACCCCGTATTTACATATCTGCCACTGTGCAGGAGAATCCGTATAGGTGTTCGAGTCTTCGAACCCTAATGCGTGAGAAATGGTAAGTAAACGCAGTATTTACATATCTGCCACTGTGCAAGAGAATCCGTATAGGTGTTCGAGTGTTCGAACCGTAATGCGTGAGAAATGGTAAGTAAACCCCGTATTTACGTATCTGCCACTGTGCAGGAGAATCCGTATAGGTGTTCGAGTGTTCGAACCGTAATACGCAAGAAATGGTATGTAAACCCCGTATTTACATATCTGCCACTCTGCAGGAGAATCCGTATAGGTGTTCGAGTGTACGAACCGTATTGCGCAAGAAATGGTATGGAAACCCCGTATTTACATATCTGCCACTATGCAGGAGAATCCGTATAGGTGTTCGAGTGTTCGAACAGTAATGCGCAAGAAATGGTATGGAAACCCCGTATTTACATATTTGCCACTGTGCAGGAGAATCCGTATAGGTGTTCGAGTGTTCGAACCGTAATACGCAAGCAATGGTATGTAAACCCCGTATTTACATATCTGCCACTGTGCAAGAGAATCCGTATAGGTGTTCGACTCTTCGAACCCTAATGCGTGAGAAATGGTAAGTAAACGCAGTATTTACATATCTGCCACTGTGCAGGAGAATCCGTATAGGTGTTCGAGTGTTCGAACCGTAATGCGCAAGAAATGGTATGTAAACCCCGTATTTACATATCTGCCATAGTGCAAGAGAATCCGTATAGGTGTTCGAGTCTTCGAATCCTAATGCGTGAGAAATGGTAAGCAAACGCAGTATTTACATATCTGCCACTGTGCAGGAGAATCCGTATAGGTGTTCGAGTGTTCGAACCGTAATGCGTGAGAAATGGTAAGTAAACCCCGTATTTACGTATCTGCCACTGTGCAGGAGAATCCGTATAGGTGTTCGAGTGTTCGAACCGTATTGCGCAAGAAATGGTATGGAAACCCCGTATTTACATATCTGCCACTGTGCAGGAGAATCCGTATAGGTGTTCGAGTGTTCGAACCGTAATGCGCAAGAAATGGTATGGAAACCCCGTATTTACATATCTGCCACTGTGCAGGAGAATCCGTATAGGTGTTCGAGTGTTCGAACCGTAATGCGCAAGAAATGGTATGTAAACCCCGTATTTACATATCTGCCACTGTGCAGGAGAATCCGTATAGGTGTTCGAGTCTTCGAACCCTAATGCGTGAGAAATGGTAAGTAAACGCAGTATTTACATATCTGCCACTGTGCAAGAGAATCCGTATAGGTGTTCGAGTGTTCGAACCGTAATGCGTGAGAAATGGTAAGTAAACCCCGTATTTACGTATCTGCCACTGTGCAGGAGAATCCGTATAGGTGTTCGAGTGTTCGAACCGTAATACGCAAGAAATGGTATGTAAACCCCGTATTTACATATCTGCCACTCTGCAGGAGAATCCGTATAGGTGTTCGAGTGTACGAACCGTATTGCGCAAGAAATGGTATGGAAACCCCGTATTTACATATCTGCCACTATGCAGGAGAATCCGTATAGGTGTTCGAGTGTTCGAACAGTAATGCGCAAGAAATGGTATGGAAACCCCGTATTTACATATTTGCCACTGTGCAGGAGAATCCGTATAGGTGTTCGAGTGTTCGAACCGTAATACGCAAGCAATGGTATGTAAACCCCGTATTTACATATCTGCCACTGTGCAAGAGAATCCGTATAGGTGTTCGACTCTTCGAACCCTAATGCGTGAGAAATGGTAAGTAAACGCAGTATTTACATATCTGCCACTGTGCAGGAGAATCCGTATAGGTGTTCGAGTGTTCGAACCGTAATGCGCAAGAAATGGTATGTAAACCCCGTATTTACATATCTGCCATAGTGCAAGAGAATCCGTATAGGTGTTCGAGTCTTCGAATCCTAATGCGTGAGAAATGGTAAGCAAACGCAGTATTTACATATCTGCCACTGTGCAGGAGAATCCGTATAGGTGTTCGAGTGTTCGAACCGTAATGCGTGAGAAATGGTAAGTAAACCCCGTATTTACGTATCTGCCACTGTGCAGGAGAATCCGTATAGGTGTTCGAGTGTTCGAACCGTAATGCGCAAGAAATGGTATGTAAACCCCGTATTTACATATCTGCCACTGTGCAGGAGAATCCGTATAGGTGTTCGAGTGTTCGAACCGTAATGCGCAAGAAATGGTATGTAAATCCCGTATTTACACATTTGCCACTATGCAGGAGAATCCGTATTGGTGTTCGAGTGTTCGAACCGTATTGCGCAAGAAATGGTATGTAAACCCCGTATTTACATATCTGCCACTGTGCAGGAGAATCCGTATAGGTATTCGAGTGTTCGAACCGTAATGCGCAAGAAATGGTGTGGAAACCCCGTATTTACATATCTGCCACTGTGCAGGAGAATCCGTATAGGTGTTCGAGTGTTCGAACCGTAATGCGTGAGAAATGGTAAGTAAACCCCGTATTTACGTATCTGCCACTGTGCAGGAGAATCCGTATAGGTGTTCGAGTGTTCGAACCGTAATGCGCAAGAAATGGTATGTAAACCCCGTATTTACATATCTGCCACTGTGCAGGAGAATCCGTATAGGTGTTCGAGTGTTAGAACCATAATGCGCAAGAAATGGTATGGAAACCCCGTATTTACATATCTGCCACTGTGCAGGAGAATCCGTATAGGTGTTCGAGTGTTCGAACCGTAATGCGCAAGAAATGGTATGTAAACCCCGTATTTACATATCTGCCACTATGCAGGAGAATCCGTATTGGTGTTCGAGTGTTCGAACCGTATTGCGCAAGAAATGGTATGTAAACCCCGTATTTACATATCTGCCACTGTGCAGGAGAATCCGTATAGGTGTTCGAGTGTTCGAACCGTAATGCGCAAGAAATGGTGTCGAAACCCCGTATTTACATATCTGCCACTGTGCAGGAGAATCCGTATAGGTGTTCGAGTGTTCGAACCGTAATGCGTGAGAAATGGTAAGTAAACCCCGTATTTACGTATCTGCCACTGTGCAGGAGAATCCGTATAGGTGTTCGAGTGTTCGAACCGTAATGCGCAAGAAATGGTATGTAAACCCCGTAATTACATATCTGCCACTGTGCAGGAGAATCCGTATAGGTGTTCGAGTGTTCGAACCGTAATGCGCTAGAAATGGTGTGGAAACCCCGTATTTACATATCTGCCACTGTGTAGGAGAATCCGTATAGGTGTTCGAGTGTTAGAACCGTAATGCGTGAGAAATGGTAAGTAAACCCCGTATTTACGTATCTGCCACTGTGCAGGAGAATCCGTATAGGTGTTCGAGTGTTCGACCCGTAATGCGCAAGAAATGGTATGTAAACCCCGTATTTACATATCTGCCACTGTGCAGGAGAATCCGTATAGGTGTTCGAGTCTTCGAACCGTAATGCGCAAGAAATGGTATGGAAACCCCGTATTTACATATCTGCCACTGTGCTGGAGAATCCGTATAGGTGTTCGAGTATTCGAACCGTAATGCGCAAGAAATGGTATGTAAACCCCGTATTTACATATCTGCCACTATGCAGGAGAATCCGTATAGGTGTTCGAGTGTTCAAACCATATTGCGCAAGAAATGGTTTGTAAACCCCGTATTTACATATCTGCCACTGTGCAGGAGAATCCGTATAGGTGTTCGAGTGTTCGAACCGTAATGCGAAAGAAATGGTGTGGAAACCCCGTATTTACATATCTGCCACTGTGCAGGAGAATCCGTATAGGTGTTCGAGTGTTCGAACCGTAACGCGCAAGAAGTGGTATGGAAACCCCGTATTTACATATCTGCCACTGTGCAGGAGAATCCGCATAGGTGTTCGAGTGTTCGAATCATAATGCGCAAGAAATGGTATGTAAACCCGGTATTTACATATCTGCCACTGTGCAGGAGAATCCGTATAGGTGTTCCAGTCTTCGAACCCTAATGCGTGAGAAATGGTAAGTAAACGCAGTATTTACATATTTGCCATTGTACAGGAGAATCCGTATAGGTGTTCGAGTGTTCGAACCGTAATGCGTGAGAAATGGTAAGTAAACCCCATATTTACGTAATTGCCACTGTGCAGGAGAATCCGTATAGGTGTTCGAGTCTTCGAACCCTAATGCGTGAGAAATGGTAAGTAAACGCAGTATTTACATATCTGCCACTGTGCAGGAGAATCCGTATAGGTGTTCGAGTGTTCGAACCGTAATGCGTGAGAAATGGTAAGTAAACCCCGTATTTACGTAATTGCCACTGTGCAGGAGAATCCGTATAGGTGTTCGAGTGTTCGAACCGTAATGCGCAAGAAATGGTATGTAAACCTCGTATTTACATATCTGCCACTCTGCAGGAGAATCCGTATAGGTGTTCGAGAGTTCGAACCGTATTGCGCAAGAAATGGTATGGAAACCCCGTATTTACATATCTGCCACTGTGCAGGAGAATCCGTATAGGTGTTCGAGTGTTCGAACCGTAATGCGCAAGAAATGGTATGGAAACCCCGTATTTACATATCTGCCACTGTGCAGGAGAATCCGTATAGGTGTTCGAGTGTTCGAACCGTAATGCGCAAGAAATGGTATGTAAACCCCGTATTTACATATCTGCCACTGTGCAGGAGAATCCGCATAGGTGTTCGAGTGTTCGAACCATAATGCGCAAGAAATGGTATGTAAACCCGGTATTTACATATCTGCCACTGTGCAGGAGAATCCGTATAGGTGTTCGAGTCTTCGAACCCTAATGCGTGAGAAATGGTAAGTAAACGCAGTATTTACATATCTGCCACTGTGCAGGAGAATCCGTATAGGTGTTCGAGTGTTCGAACCGTAATGCGTGAGAAATGGTAAGTAAACCCCGTATTTACGTAATTGCCACTGTGCAGGAGAATTCGTATAGGTGTTCGAGTGTTCGAACCGTAATGCGCTAGAAATGGTGTGGAAACCCCGTATTTACATATCTGCCACTGTGTAGGAGAATCCGTATAGGTGTTCGAGTGTTAGAATCGTAATGCGTGAGAAATGGTAAGTAAACCCCGTATTTACGTATCTGCCACTGTGCAGGAGAATCCGTATAGGTGTTCGAGTGTTCGAACCGTAATGCGCAAGAAATGGTATGTAAACCCTGTATTTACATATCTGCCACTATGCAGGAGAATCCGTATTGGTGTTCGAGTGTTCGAACCGTATTGCGCAAGAAATGGTATGTAAACCCCGTATTTACATATCTGCCACTGTGCAGGAGAATCCGTATAGGTGTTCGAGTGTTCGAACCGTAATGCGCAAGAAATGGTATGGGAACCCCGTATTTACATATTTGCCACTGTGCAGGAGAATCCGTATAGGTGTTCGAGTGTTCGAACCGTAATACGCAAGAAATGGTATGTAAACCCCGTATTTACATATCAGCCACTGTGCAAGAGAATCCGTATAGGTGTTCGACTCTTCGAACCCTAATGCGTGAGAAATGGTAAGTAAACGCAGTATTTACATATCTGCCACTGTGCAGGAGAATCCGTATAGGTGTTCGAGTGTTCGAACCGTAATGCGTGAGAAATGGTAAGTAAACCCCGTATTTACGTAATTGCCACTGTGCAGGAGAATCCGTATAGGTGTTCGAGTGTTCGAACCGTAATGCGCAAGAAATGGTATGTAAACCTCGTATTTCAATATCTGCCACTCTGCAGGAGAATCCGTATAGGTGTTCGAGTGTTCGAACCGTATTGCGCAAGAAATGGTATGGAAACCCCGTATTTACATATCTGCCACTGTGCCGGAGAATCCGTATAGGTGTTCGAGTGTTCGAACCGTAATGCGCAAGAAATGGTATGGAAACCCCGTATTTACATATCTGCCACTGTGCAGGAGAATCCGTATAGGTGTTCGAGTGTTCGAACCGCAATGCGCAAGAAATGGTATGTAAACCCCGTATTTACATATCTGCCACTGTGCAGGAGAATCCGTATAGGTGTTCGAGTCTTCGAACCCTAATGCGTGAGAAATGGTAAGTAAACGCAGTATTTACATATCTGCCACTGTGCAAGAGAATCCGTATAGGTGTTCGAGTGTTCGAACCGTAATGCGTGAGAAATGGTAAGTAAACCCCGTATTTACGTATCTGCCACTGTGCAGGAGAATCCGTATAGGTGTTCGAGTGTTCGAACCGTAATACGCAAGAAATGGTATGTAAACCCCGTATTTACATATCTGCCACTGTGCAGGAGAATCCGTATAGGTGTTCGAGTGTTAGAACCATAATGCGCAAGAAATGGTATGGAAACCCCGTATTTACATATCTGCCACTGTGCAGGAGAATCCGTATAGGTGTTCGAGTGTTCGAACCGTAATGCGCAAGAAATGGTATGTAAACCCCGTATTTACATATCTGCCACTATGCAGGAGAATCCGTATTGGTGTTCGAGTGTTCGAACCGTATTGCGCAAGAAATGGTATGTAAACCCCGTATTTACATATCTGCCACTGTGTAGGAGAATCCGTATAGGTGTTCGAGTGTTCGAAACGTAATGCGCAAGAAATGGTGTCGAAACCCCGTATTTACATATCTGCCACTGTGCAGGAGAATCCGTATAGGTGTTCGAGTGTTCGAACCGTAATGCGTGAGAAATGGTAAGTAAACCCCGTATTTACGTATCTGCCACTGTGCAGGAGAATCCGTATAGGTGTTCGAGTGTTCGAACCGTAATGCGCAAGAAATGGTATGTAAACCCCGTATTTACATATCTGCCACTGTGCAGGAGAATCCGTATAGGTGTTCGAGTGTTCGAACCGTAATGCGCAAGAAATGGTATGGAAACCCCGTATTTACATATCTGCCACTGTGCAGGAGAATCCGTACTGGTGTTCGAGTGTTCGAACCGTAATGCGCAAGAAATGGTATGTAAATCCCGTATTTACATATCTGCCACTATGCAGGAGAATCCGTGTAGGTGTTCGAGTGTTCGAACCGTATTGCGCAAGAAATGGTATGTAAACCCCGTAATTACATATCTGCCACTGTGCAGGAGAATCCGTATAGGTGTTCGAGTGTTCGAACCGTAATGCGCTAGAAATGGTGTGGAAACCCCGTATTTACATATCTGCCACTGTGTAGGAGAATCCGTATAGGTGTTCGAGTGTTAGAACCGTAATGCGTGAGAAATGGTAAGTAAACCCCGTATTTACGTATCTGCCACTGTGCAGGAGAATCCGTATAGGTGTTCGAGTGTTCGACCCGTAATGCGCAAGAAATGGTATGTAAACCCCGTATTTACATATCTGCCACTGTGCAGGAGAATCCGTATAGGTGTTCGAGTCTTCGAACCGTAATGCGCAAGAAATGGTATGGAAACCCCGTATTTACATATCTGCCACTGTGCTGGAGAATCCGTATAGGTGTTCGAGTATTCGAACCGTAATGCGCAAGAAATGGTATGTAAACCCCGTATTTACATATCTGCCACTATGCAGGAGAATCCGTATAGGTGTTCGAGTGTTCAAACCATATTGCGCAAGAAATGGTTTGTAAACCCCGTATTTACATATCTGCCACTGTGCAGGAGAATCCGTATAGGTGTTCGAGTGTTCGAACCGTAATGCGAAAGAAATGGTGTGGAAACCCCGTATTTACATATCTGCCACTGTGCAGGAGAATCCGTATAGGTGTTCGAGTGTTCGAACCGTAACGCGCAAGAAATGGTATGGAAACCCCGTATTTACATATCTGCCACTGTGCAGGAGAATCCGCATAGGTGTTCGAGTGTTCGAATCATAATGCGCAAGAAATGGTATGTAAACCCGGTATTTACATATCTGCCACTGTGCAGGAGAATCCGTATAGGTGTTCCAGTCTTCGAACCCTAATGCGTGAGAAATGGTAAGTAAACGCAGTATTTACATATTTGCCATTGTACAGGAGAATCCGTATAGGTGTTCGAGTGTTCGAACCGTAATGCGTGAGAAATGGTAAGTAAACCCCATATTTACGTAATTGCCACTGTGCAGGAGAATCCGTATAGGTGTTCGAGTCTTCGAACCCTAATGCGTGAGAAATGGTAAGTAAACGCAGTATTTACATATCTGCCACTGTGCAGGAGAATCCGTATAGGTGTTCGAGTGTTCGAACCGTAATGCGTGAGAAATGGTAAGTAAACCCCGTATTTACGTAATTGCCACTGTGCAGGAGAATCCGTATAGGTGTTCGAGTGTTCGAACCGTAATGCGCAAGAAATGGTATGTAAACCTCGTATTTACATATCTGCCACTCTGCAGGAGAATCCGTATAGGTGTTCGAGAGTTCGAACCGAATTGCGCAAGAAATGGTATGGAAACCCCGTATTTACATATCTGCCACTGTGCAGGAGAATCCGTATAGGTGTTCGAGTGTTCGAACCGTAATGCGCAAGAAATGGTATGGAAACCCCGTATTTACATATCTGCCACTGTGCAGGAGAATCCGTATAGGTGTTCGAGTGTTCGAACCGTAATGCGCAAGAAATGGTATGTAAACCCCGTATTTACATATCTGCCACTGTGCAGGAGAATCCGCATAGGTGTTCGAGTGTTCGAACCATAATGCGCAAGAAATGGTATGTAAACCCGGTATTTACATATCTGCCACTGTGCAGGAGAATCCGTATAGGTGTTCGAGTCTTCGAACCCTAATGCGTGAGAAATGGTAAGTAAACGCAGTATTTACATATCTGCCACTGTGCAGGAGAATCCGTATAGGTGTTCGAGTGTTCGAACCGTAATGCGTGAGAAATGGTAAGTAAACCCCGTATTTACGTAATTGCCACTGTGCAGGAGAATTCGTATAGGTGTTCGAGTGTTCGAACCGTAATGCGCTAGAAATGGTGTGGAAACCCCGTATTTACATATCTGCCACTGTGTAGGAGAATCCGTATAGGTGTTCGAGTGTTAGAATCGTAATGCGTGAGAAATGGTAAGTAAACCCCGTATTTACGTATCTGCCACTGTGCAGGAGAATCCGTATAGGTGTTCGAGTGTTCGAACCGTAATGCGCAAGAAATGGTATGTAAACCCTGTATTTACAAATCTGCCACTATGCAGGAGAATCCGTATTGGTGTTCGAGTGTTCGAACCGTATTGCGCAAGAAATGGTATGTAAACCCCGTATTTACATATCTGCCACTGTGCAGGAGAATCCGTATAGGTGTTCGAGTGTTCGAACCGTAATGCGCAAGAAATGGTATGGGAACCCCGTATTTACATATTTGCCACTGTGCAGGAGAATCCGTATAGGTGTTCGAGTGTTCGAACCGTAATACGCAAGAAATGGTATGTAAACCCCGTATTTACATATCAGCCACTGTGCAAGAGAATCCGTATAGGTGTTCGACTCTTCGAACCCTAATGCGTGAGAAATGGTAAGTAAACGCAGTATTTACATATCTGCCACTGTGCAGGAGAATCCGTATAGGTGTTCGAGTGTTCGAACCGTAATGCGTGAGAAATGGTAAGTAAACCCCGTATTTACGTAATTGCCACTGTGCAGGAGAATCCGTATAGGTGTTCTCGTTTTCGAACCGTAATGCGCAAGAAATGGTATGTAAACCTCGTATTTCAATATCTGCCACTCTGCAGGAGAATCCGTATAGGTGTTCGAGTGTTCGAACCGTATTGCGCAAGAAATGGTATGGAAACCCCGTATTTACATATCTGCCACTGTGCCGGAGAATCCGTATAGGTGTTCGAGTGTTCGAACCGTAATGCGCAAGAAATGGTATGGAAACCCCGTATTTACATATCTGCCACTGTGCAGGAGAATCCGTATAGGTGTTCGAGTGTTCGAACCGCAATGCGCAAGAAATGGTATGTAAACCCCGTATTTACATATCTGCCACTGTGCAGGAGAATCCGTATAGGTGTTCGAGTCTTCGAACCCTAATGCGTGAGAAATGGTAAGTAAACGCAGTATTTACATATCTGCCACTGTGCAAGAGAATCCGTATAGGTGTTCGAGTGTTCGAACCGTAATGCGTGAGAAATGGTAAGTAAACCCCGTATTTACGTATCTGCCACTGTGCAGGAGAATCCGTATAGGTGTTCGAGTGTTCGAACCGTAATACGCAAGAAATGGAATGTAAACCCCGTATTTACATATCTGCCACTCTGCAGGAGAATCCGTATAGGTGTTCGAGTGTTCGAACCGTATTGCGCAAGAAATGGTATGGAAACCCCGTATTTACATATCTGCCACTATGCAGGAGAATCCGTATAGGTGTTCGAGTGTTCGAACCGTAATGCGCAAGAAATGGTATGGAAACCCCGTATTTACATATTTGCCACTGTGCAGGAGAATCCGTATAGGTGTTCGAGTGTTCGAACCGTAATACGCAAGCAATGGTATGTAAACCCCGTATTTACATATCTGCCACTGTGCAAGAGAATCCGTATAGGTGTTCGACTCTTCGAACCCTAATGCGTGAGAAATGGTAAGTAAACGCAGTATTTACATATCTGCCACTGTGCAGGAGAATCCGTATAGGTGTTCGAGTGTTCGAACCGTAATGCGCAAGAAATGGTATGTAAACCCCGTATTTACATATCTGCCATAGTGCAAGAGAATCCGTATAGGTGTTCGAGTCTTCGAATCCTAATGCGTGAGAAATGGTAAGTAAACGCAGTATTTACATATCTGCCACTGTGCAGGAGAATCCGTATAGGTGTTCGAGTGTTCGAACCGTAATGCGTGAGAAATGGTAAGTAAACCCCGTATTTACGTATCTGCCACTGTGCAGGAGAATCCGTATAGGTGTTCGAGTGTTCGAACCGTAATGCGCAAGAAATGGTATGTAAACCCCGTATTTACATATCTGCCACTGTGCAGGAGAATCCGTATAGGTGTTCCAGTGTTAGAACCGTAATGCGCAAGAAATGGTATGGAAACCCCGTATTTACATATCTGCCACTGTGCAGGAGAATCCGTATAGGTGTTCGAGTGTTCGAACCGTAATGCGCAAGAAATGGTATGTAAATCCCGTATTTACACATTTGCCACTATGCAGGAGAATCCGTATTGGTGTTCGAGTGTTCGAACCGTATTGCGCAAGAAATGGTATGTAAACCCCGTATTTACATATCTGCCACTGTGCAGGAGAATCCGTATAGGTATTCGAGTGTTCGAACCGTAATGCGCAAGAAATGGTGTGGAAACCCCGTATTTACATATCTGCCACTGTGCAGGAGAATCCGTATAGGTGTTCGAGTGTTCGAACCGTAATGCGTGAGAAATGGTAAGTAAACCCCGTATTTACGTATCTGCCACTGTGCAGGAGAATCCGTATAGGTGTTCGAGTGTTCGAACCGTAATGCGCAAGAAATGGTATGTAAACCCCGTATTTACATATCTGCCACTGTGCAGGAGAATCCGTATAGGTGTTCGAGTGTTAGAACCATAATGCGCAAGAAATGGTATGGAAACCCCGTATTTACATATCTGCCACTGTGCAGGAGAATCCGTATAGGTGTTCGAGTGTTCGAACCGTAATGCGCAAGAAATGGTATGTAAACCCCGTATTTACATATCTGCCACTATGCAGGAGAATCCGTATTGGTGTTCGAGTGTTCGAACCGTATTGCGCAAGAAATGGTATGTAAACCCCGTATTTACATATCTGCCACTGTGCAGTAGAATCCGTATAGGTGTTCGAGTGTTCGAACCGTAATGCGCAAGAAATGGTGTGGAAACCCCGTATTTACATATCTGCCACTGTGCAGGAGAATCCGTATAGGTGTTCGAGTGTTCGAACCGTAATGCGTGAGAAATGGTAAGTAAACCCCGTATTTACGTATCTGCCACTGTGCAGGAGAATCCGTATAGGTGTTCGAGTGTTCGAACCGTAATGCGCAAGAAATGGTATGTAAACCCCGTATTTACATATCTGCCACTGTGCAGGAGAATCCGTATAGGTGTTCGAGTGTTCGAACCGTAATGCGCAAGAAATGGTATGGAAACCCCGTATTTACATATCTGCCACTGTGCAGGAGAATCCGTACTGGTGTTCGAGTGTTCGAACCGTAATGCGCAAGAAATGGTATGTAAATCCCGTATTTACATATCTACCACTATGCAGGAGAATCCGTGTAGGTGTTCGAGTGTTCGAACCGTATTGCGCAAGAAATGGTATGTAAACCCCGTATTTACATATCTGCCACTGTGCAGGAGAATCCGTATAGGTGTTCGAGTGTTCGAACCGTAATGCGCTAGAAATGGTGTGGAAACCCCGTATTTACATATCTGCCACTGTGTAGGAGAATCCGTATAGGTGTTCGAGTGTTAGAACCGTAATGCGTGAGAAATGGTAAGTAAACCCCGTATTTACGTATCTGCCACTGTGCAGGAGAATCCGTATAGGTGTTCGAGTGTTCGACCCGTATTGCGCAAGAAATGGTATGTAAATCCCGTATTTACATATCTGCCACTGTGCAGGAGAATCCGTATAGGTGTTCGAGTCTTCGAACCGTAATGCGCAAGAAATGGTATGGAAACCCCGTAATTACATATCTGCCACTGTGCTGGAGAATCCGTATAGGTGTTCGAGTATTCGAACCGTAATGCGCAAGAAATGGTATGTAAACCCCGTATTTACATATCTGCCACTCTGCAGGAGAATCCGTATAGGTGTTCGAGTGTTCAAACCATATTGCGCAAGAAATGGTTTGTAAACCCCGTATTTACATATCTGCCACTGTGCAGGAGAATCCGTATAGGTGTTCGAGTGTTCGAACCGTAATGCGAAAGAAATGGTGTGGAAACCCCGTATTTACATATCTGCCACTGTGCAGGAGAATCCGTATAGGTGTTCGAGTGTTCGAACCGTAACGCGCAAGAAATGGTATGGAAACCCCGTATTTACATATCTGCCACTGTGCAGGAGAATCCGCATAGGTGTTCGAGTGTTCGAATCATAATGCGCAAGAAATGGTATGTAAACCCGGTATTTACATATCTGCCACTGTGCAGGAGAATCCGTATAGGTGGTCGAGTCTTCGAACCCTAATGCGTGAGAAATGGTAAGTAAACGCAGTATTTACATATCTGCCATTGTACAGGAGAATCCGTATAGGTGTTCGAGTGTTCGAACCGTAATGCGTGAGAAATGGTAAGTAACCCCATATTTACGTAATTGCCACTGTGCAGGAGAATCCGTATAGGTGTTCGAGTCTTCGAACCCTAATGCGTGAGAAATGGTAAGTAAACGCAGTATTTACATATCTGCCACTGTGCAGGAGAATCCGTATAGGTGTTCGAGTGTTCGAACCGTAATGCGTGAGAAATGGTAAGTAAACCCCATATTTACGTAATTGCCACTGTGTAGGAGAATCCGTATAGGTGTTCGAGTGTTCGAACCGTAATGCGCAAGAAATGGTATGTAAACCTCGTATTTACATATCTGCCACTCTGCAGGAGAATCCGTATAGGTGTTCGAGAGTTCGAACCGTATTGCGCAAGAAATGGTATGGAAACCCCGTATTTACATATCTGCCACTGTACAGGAGAATCCGTATAGGTGTTCGAGTGTTCGAACCGTAATGCGCAAGAAATGGTATGGAAACCCCGTATTTACATATCTGCCACTGTGCAGGAGAATCCGTATAGGTGTTCGAGTGTTCGAACCGTAATGCGCAAGAAATGGTATGTAAACCCCGTATTTACATATCTGCCACTGTGCAGGAGAATCCGCATAGGTGTTCGAGTGTTCGAACCATAATGCGCAAGAAATGGTATGTAAACCCGGTATTTACATATCTGCCACTGTGCAGGAGAATCCGTATAGGTGTTCGAGTCTTCGAACCCTAATGCGTGAGAAATGGTAAGTAAACGCAGTATTTACATATCTGCCACTGTGCAGGAGAATCCGTATAGGTGTTCGAGTGTTCGAACCGTAATGCGTGAGAAATGGTAAGTAAACCCCGTATTTACGTAATTGCCACTGTGCAGGAGAATCCGTATAGGTGTTCGAGTGTTCGAACCGTAATGCGCTAGAAATGGTGTGGAAACCCCGTATTTACATATCTGCCACTGTGTAGGAGAATCCGTATAGGTGTTCGAGTGTTAGAACCGTAATGCGTGAGAAATGGTAAGTAAACCCCGTATTTACGTATCTGCCACTGTGCAGGAGAATCCGTATAGGTGTTCGAGTGTTCGACCCGTAATGCGCAAGAAATGGTATGTGAATCCCGTATTTACATATCTGCCACTGTGCAGGAGAATCCGTATAGGTGTTCGAGTCTTCGAACCGTAATGCGCAAGAAATGGTATGTAAACCCCGTATTTACATATCTGCCACTGTGCAGGAGAATCCGTATAGGTGTTCGAGTGTTCGAACCGTAATGCGCAAGAAATGGTATGTAAACCCCGTATTTACATATCTGCCACTATGCAGGAGAATCCGTATTGGTGTTCGAGTGTTCGAACCGTATTGCGCAAGAAATGGTATGTAAACCCCGTATTTACATATCTGCCACTGTGCAGTAGAATCCGTATAGGTGTTCGAGTGTTCGAACCGTAATGCGCAAGAAATGGTGTGGAAACCCCGTATTTACATATCTGCCACTGTGCAGGAGAATCCGTATAGGTGTTCGAGTGTTCGAACCGTAATGCGTGAGAAATGGTAAGTAAACCCCGTATTTACGTATCTGCCACTGTGCAGGAGAATCCGTATAGGTGTTCGAGTGTTCGAACCGTAATGCGCAAGAAATGGTATGTAAACCCCGTATTTACATATCTGCCACTGTGCAGGAGAATCCGTATAGGTGTTCGAGTGTTCGAACCGTAATGCGCAAGAAATGGTATGGAAACCCCGTATTTACATATCTGCCAC
The DNA here is from genome assembly GCF_055761805.1 of Camellia sinensis. NCBI lineage: Eukaryota > Viridiplantae > Streptophyta > Magnoliopsida > Ericales > Theaceae > Camellia > Camellia sinensis. The sequence goes on from NC_138965.1 coordinate 6,513,104, forward strand.
TGTGCAGGAGAATCCGTACTGGTGTTCGAGTGTTCGAACCGTAATGCGCAAGAAATGGTATGTAAATCCCGTATTTACATATCTACCACTATGCAGGAGAATCCGTGTAGGTGTTCGAGTGTTCGAACCGTATTGCGCAAGAAATGGTATGTAAACCCCGTATTTACATATCTGCCACTGTGCAGGAGAATCCGTATAGGTGTTCGAGTGTTCGAACCGTAATGCGCTAGAAATGGTGTGGAAACCCCGTATTTACATATCTGCCACTGTGTAGGAGAATCCGTATAGGTGTTCGAGTGTTAGAACCGTAATGCGTGAGAAATGGTAAGTAAACCCCGTATTTACGTATCTGCCACTGTGCAGGAGAATCCGTATAGGTGTTCGAGTGTTCGACCCGTATTGCGCAAGAAATGGTATGTAAATCCCGTATTTACATATCTGCCACTGTGCAGGAGAATCCGTATAGGTGTTCGAGTCTTCGAACCGTAATGCGCAAGAAATGGTATGGAAACCCCGTAATTACATATCTGCCACTGTGCTGGAGAATCCGTATAGGTGTTCGAGTATTCGAACCGTAATGCGCAAGAAATGGTATGTAAACCCCGTATTTACATATCTGCCACTCTGCAGGAGAATCCGTATAGGTGTTCGAGTGTTCAAACCATATTGCGCAAGAAATGGTTTGTAAACCCCGTATTTACATATCTGCCACTGTGCAGGAGAATCCGTATAGGTGTTCGAGTGTTCGAACCGTAATGCGAAAGAAATGGTGTGGAAACCCCGTATTTACATATCTGCCACTGTGCAGGAGAATCCGTATAGGTGTTCGAGTGTTCGAACCGTAACGCGCAAGAAATGGTATGGAAACCCCGTATTTACATATCTGCCACTGTGCAGGAGAATCCGCATAGGTGTTCGAGTGTTCGAATCATAATGCGCAAGAAATGGTATGTAAACCCGGTATTTACATATCTGCCACTGTGCAGGAGAATCCGTATAGGTGTTCGAGTCTTCGAACCCTAATGCGTGAGAAATGGTAAGTAAACGCAGTATTTACATATCTGCCATTGTACAGGAGAATCCGTATAGGTGTTCGAGTGTTCGAACCGTAATGCGTGAGAAATGGTAAGTAACCCCATATTTACGTAATTGCCACTGTGCAGGAGAATCCGTATAGGTGTTCGAGTCTTCGAACCCTAATGCGTGAGAAATGGTAAGTAAACGCAGTATTTACATATCTGCCACTGTGCAGGAGAATCCGTATAGGTGTTCGAGTGTTCGAACCGTAATGCGTGAGAAATGGTAAGTAAACCCCATATTTACGTAATTGCCACTGTGTAGGAGAATCCGTATAGGTGTTCGAGTGTTCGAACCGTAATGCGCAAGAAATGGTATGTAAACCTCGTATTTACATATCTGCCACTCTGCAGGAGAATCCGTATAGGTGTTCGAGAGTTCGAACCGTATTGCGCAAGAAATGGTATGGAAACCCCGTATTTACATATCTGCCACTGTACAGGAGAATCCGTATAGGTGTTCGAGTGTTCGAACCGTAATGCGCAAGAAATGGTATGTAAACCTCGTATTTACATATCTGCCACTCTGCAGGAGAATCCGTATAGGTGTTCGAGAGTTCGAACCGTATTGCGCAAGAAATGGTATGGAAACCCCGTATTTACATATCTGCCACTGTGCAGGAGAATCCGTATAGGTGTTCGAGTGTTCGAACCGTAATGCGCAAGAAATGGTATGGAAACCCCGTATTTACATATCTGCCACTGTGCAGGAGAATCCGTATAGGTGTTCGAGTGTTCGAACCGTAATGCGCAAGAAATGGTATGTAAACCCCGTATTTACATATCTGCCACTGTGCAGGAGAATCCGCATAGGTGTTCGAGTGTTCGAACCATAATGCGCAAGAAATGGTATGTAAACCCGGTATTTACATATCTGCCACTGTGCAGGAGAATCCGTATAGGTGTTCGAGTCTTCGAACCCTAATGCGTGAGAAATGGTAAGTAAACGCAGTATTTACATATCTGCCACTGTGCAGGAGAATCCGTATAGGTGTTCGAGTGTTCGAACCGTAATGCGTGAGAAATGGTAAGTAAACCCCGTATTTACGTAATTGCCACTGTGCAGGAGAATCCGTATAGGTGTTCGAGTGTTCGAACCGTAATGCGCTAGAAATGGTGTGGAAACCCCGTATTTACATATCTGCCACTGTGTAGGAGAATCCGTATAGGTGTTCGAGTGTTAGAACCGTAATGCGTGAGAAATGGTAAGTAAACCCCATATTTACGTATCTGCCACTGTGCAGGAGAATCCGTATAGGTGTTCGAGTGTTCGACCCGTAATGCGCAAGAAATGGTATGTAAATCCCGTATTTACATATCTGCCACTGTGCAGGAGAATCCGTATAGGTGTTCGAGTCTTCGAACCGTAATGCGCAAGAAATGGTATGTAAACCCCGTATTTACATATCTGCCACTGTGTAGGAGAATCCGTATAGGTGTTCGAGTCTTCGAACCCTAATGCGTGAGAAATGGTAAGTAAACGCAGTATTTACATATCTGCCACTGTGCAAGAGAATCCGTATAGGTGTTCGAGTGTTCGAACCGTAATGCGTGAGAAATGGTAAGTAAATCCCGTATTTACGTATCTGCCACTGTGCAGGAGAATCCGTATAGGTGTTCGAGTGTTCGAACCGTAATACGCAAGAAATGGTATGTAAACCCCGTATTTACATATCTGCCACTCTGCAGGAGAATCCGTATAGGTGTTCGAGTGTTCGAACCGTATTGCGCAAGAAATGGTATGGAAACCCCGTATTTACATATCTGCCACTATGCAGGAGAATCCGTATAGGTGTTCGAGTGTTCGAACCGTAATGCGCAAGAAATGGTATGGAAACCCCGTATTTACATATTTGCCACTGTGCAGGAGAATCCGTATAGGTGTTCGAGTGTTCGAACCGTAATACGCAAGCAATGGTATGTAAACCCCGTATTTACATATCTGCCACTGTGCAAGAGAATCCGTATAGGTGTTCGACTCTTCGAACCCTAATGCGTGAGAAATGGTAAGCAAACGCAGTGTTTACATATCTGCCACTGTGTAGGAGAATCCGTATAGGTGTTCGAGTGTTCGAACCGTAATGCGCAAGAAATGGTATGTAAACCCCGTATTTACATATCTGCCATAGTGCAAGAGAATCCGTATAGGTGTTCGAGTCTTCGAATCCTAATGCGTGAGAAATGGTAAGTAAACGCAGTATTTACATATCTGCCACTGTGCAGGAGAATCCGTATAGGTCTTCGAGTGTTCGAACCGTAATGCGTGAGAAATGGTAAGTAAATCCCGTATTTACGTATCTGCCACTGTGCAGGAGAATCCGTATGGGTGTTCGAGTGTTCGAACCGTAATGCGCAAGAAATGGTATGTAAACCCCGTATTTACATATCTGCCACTGTGCAGGAGAATCCGTATAGGTGTTCGAGTGTTAGAACCATAATGCGCAAGAAATGGTATGGGAACCCCGTATTTACATATCTGCCACTGTGGAGGAGAATCCGTATAGGTGTTCGAGTGTTCGAACCGTAATGCGCAAGAAATGGTATGTAAATCCCGTATTTACACATTTGCCACTATGCAGGAGAATCCGTATTGGTGTTCGAGTGTTCGAACCGTATTGCGCAAGAAATGGTATGTAAACCCCGTATTTACATATCTGCCACTGTGCAGGAGAATCCGTATAGGTATTCGAGTGTTCGAACCGTAATGCGCAAGAAATGGTGTGGAAACCCCGTATTTACATATCTGCCACTGTGCAGGAGAATCCGTATAGGTGTTCGAGTGTTCGAACCGTAATGCGTGAGAAATGGTAAGTAAACCCCGTAGTTACGTATCTGCCACTGTGCAGGAGAATCCGTATAGGTGTTCGAGTGTTCGAACCGTAATGCGCAAGAAATGGTATGTAAACCCCGTATTTACATATCTGCCACTGTGCAGGAGAATCCGTATAGGTGTTCGAGTGTTAGAACCATAATGCGCAAGAAATGGTATGGAAACCCCGTATTTACATATCTGCCACTGTGCAGGAGAATCCGTATAGGTGTTCGAGTGTTTGAACCGTAATGCGCAAGAAATGGTATGTAAACGCCGTATTTACATATCTGCCACTATGCAGGAGAATCCGTATTGGTGTTCGAGTGTTCGAACCGTATTGCGCAAGAAATGGTATGTAAACCCCGTATTTACATATCTGCCACTGTGCAGGAGAATCCGTATAGGTGTTCGAGTGTTCGAACCGTAATGCGCAAGAAATGGTGTGGAAACCCCGTATTTACATATCTGCCACTGTGCAGGAGAATCCGTATAGGTGTTCGAGTGTTCGAACCGTAATGCGTGAGAAATGGTAAGTAAACCCCGTATTTACGTATCTGCCACTGTGCAGGAGAATCCGTATAGGTGTTCGAGTGTTCGAACCGTAATGCGCAAGAAATGGTATGTAAACCCCGTATTTACATATCTGCCACTGTGCAGGAGAATCCGTATAGGTGTTCGAGTGTTCGAACCGTAATGCGCAAGAAATGGTATGGAAACCCCGTATTTACATATCTGCCACTGTGCAGGAGAATCCGTACTGGTGTTCGAGTGTTCGAACCGTAATGCGCAAGAAATGGTATGTAAATCCCGTATTTACATATCTGCCACTATGCAGGAGAATCCGTGTAGGTGTTCGAGTGTTCGAACCGTATTGCGCAAGAAATGGTATGTAAACCCCGTATTTACATATCTGCCACTGTGCAGGAGAATCCGTATAGGTGTTCGAGTGTTCGAACCGTAATGCGCTAGAAATGGTGTGGAAACCCCGTATTTACATATCTGCCACAGTGTAGGACAATCCGTATAGGTGTTCGAGTGTTAGAACCGTAATGCGCAAGAAATGGTGTGGAAACCCCGTATTTACATATCTGCCACTGTGCAGGAGAATCCGTATAGGTGTTCGAGTGTTCGAACCGTAATGCGTGAGAAATGGTAAGTAAACCCCGTATTTACGTATCTGCCACTGTGCAGGAGAATCCGTATAGGTGTTCGAGTCTTCGAACCGTAATGCGCAAGAAATGGTATGGAAACCCCGTAATTACATATCTGCCACTGTGCTGGAGAATCCGTATAGGTGTTCGAGTATTCGAACCGTAATGCGCAAGAAATGGTATGTAAACCCCGTATTTACATATCTGCCACTCTGCAGGAGAATCCGTATAGGTGTTCGAGTGTTCAAACCATATTGCGCAAGAAATGGTTTGTAAACCCCGTATTTACATATCTGCCACTGTGCAGGAGAATCCGTATAGGTGTTCGAGTGTTCGAACCGTAATGCGAAAGAAATGGTGTGGAAACCCCGTATTTACATATCTGCCACTGTGCAGGAGAATCCGTATAGGTGTTCGAGTGTTCGAACCGTAACGCGCAAGAAATGGTATGGAAACCCCGTATTTACATATCTGCCACTGTGCAGGAGAATCCGCATAGGTGTTCGAGTGTTCGAATCATAATGCGCAAGAAATGGTATGTAAACCCGGTATTTACATATCTGCCACTGTGCAGGAGAATCCGTATAGGTGGTCGAGTCTTCGAACCCTAATGCGTGAGAAATGGTAAGTAAACGCAGTATTTACATATCTGCCATTGTACAGGAGAATCCGTATAGGTGTTCGAGTGTTCGAACCGTAATGCGTGAGAAATGGTAAGTAACCCCATATTTACGTAATTGCCACTGTGCAGGAGAATCCGTATAGGTGTTCGAGTCTTCGAACCCTAATGCGTGAGAAATGGTAAGTAAACGCAGTATTTACATATCTGCCACTGTGCAGGAGAATCCGTATAGGTGTTCGAGTGTTCGAACCGTAATGCGTGAGAAATGGTAAGTAAACCCCATATTTACGTAATTGCCACTGTGTAGGAGAATCCGTATAGGTGTTCGAGTGTTCGAACCGTAATGCGCAAGAAATGGTATGTAAACCTCGTATTTACATATCTGCCACTCTGCAGGAGAATCCGTATAGGTGTTCGAGAGTTCGAACCGTATTGCGCAAGAAATGGTATGGAAACCCCGTATTTACATATCTGCCACTGTACAGGAGAATCCGTATAGGTGTTCGAGTGTTCGAACCGTAATGCGCAAGAAATGGTATGGAAACCCCGTATTTACATATCTGCCACTGTGCAGGAGAATCCGTATAGGTGTTCGAGTGTTCGAACCGTAATGCGCAAGAAATGGTATGTAAACCCCGTATTTACATATCTGCCACTGTGCAGGAGAATCCGCATAGGTGTTCGAGTGTTCGAACCATAATGCGCAAGAAATGGTATGTAAACCCGGTATTTACATATCTGCCACTGTGCAGGAGAATCCGTATAGGTGTTCGAGTCTTCGAACCCTAATGCGTGAGAAATGGTAAGTAAACGCAGTATTTACATATCTGCCACTGTGCAGGAGAATCCGTATAGGTGTTCGAGTGTTCGAACCGTAATGCGTGAGAAATGGTAAGTAAACCCCGTATTTACGTAATTGCCACTGTGCAGGAGAATCCGTATAGGTGTTCGAGTGTTCGAACCGTAATGCGCTAGAAATGGTGTGGAAACCCCGTATTTACATATCTGCCACTGTGTAGGAGAATCCGTATAGGTGTTCGAGTGTTAGAACCGTAATGCGTGAGAAATGGTAAGTAAACCCCGTATTTACGTATCTGCCACTGTGCAGGAGAATCCGTATAGGTGTTCGAGTGTTCGACCCGTAATGCGCAAGAAATGGTATGTGAATCCCGTATTTACATATCTGCCACTGTGCAGGAGAATCCGTATAGGTGTTCGAGTCTTCGAACCGTAATGCGCAAGAAATGGTATGTAAACCCCGTATTTACATATCTGCCACTGTGCAGGAGAATCCGTATAGGTGTTCGAGTGTTCGAACCGTAATGCGCAAGAAATGGTATGTAAACCCCGTATTTACATATCTGCCACTATGCAGGAGAATCCGTATTGGTGTTCGAGTGTTCGAACCGTATTGCGCAAGAAATGGTATGTAAACCCCGTATTTACATATCTGCCACTGTGCAGTAGAATCCGTATAGGTGTTCGAGTGTTCGAACCGTAATGCGCAAGAAATGGTGTGGAAACCCCGTATTTACATATCTGCCACTGTGCAGGAGAATCCGTATAGGTGTTCGAGTGTTCGAACCGTAATGCGTGAGAAATGGTAAGTAAACCCCGTATTTACGTATCTGCCACTGTGCAGGAGAATCCGTATAGGTGTTCGAGTGTTCGAACCGTAATGCGCAAGAAATGGTATGTAAACCCCGTATTTACATATCTGCCACTGTGCAGGAGAATCCGTATAGGTGTTCGAGTGTTCGAACCGTAATGCGCAAGAAATGGTATGGAAACCCCGTATTTACATATCTGCCACTGTGCAGGAGAATCCGTACTGGTGTTCGAGTGTTCGAACCGTAATGCGCAAGAAATGGTATGTAAATCCCGTATTTACATATCTACCACTATGCAGGAGAATCCGTGTAGGTGTTCGAGTGTTCGAACCGTATTGCGCAAGAAATGGTATGTAAACCCCGTATTTACATATCTGCCACTGTGCAGGAGAATCCGTATAGGTGTTCGAGTGTTCGAACCGTAATGCGCTAGAAATGGTGTGGAAACCCCGTATTTACATATCTGCCACTGTGTAGGAGAATCCGTATAGGTGTTCGAGTGTTAGAACCGTAATGCGTGAGAAATGGTAAGTAAACCCCGTATTTACGTATCTGCCACTGTGCAGGAGAATCCGTATAGGTGTTCGAGTGTTCGACCCGTATTGCGCAAGAAATGGTATGTAAATCCCGTATTTACATATCTGCCACTGTGCAGGAGAATCCGTATAGGTGTTCGAGTCTTCGAACCGTAATGCGCAAGAAATGGTATGGAAACCCCGTAATTACATATCTGCCACTGTGCTGGAGAATCCGTATAGGTGTTCGAGTATTCGAACCGTAATGCGCAAGAAATGGTATGTAAACCCCGTATTTACATATCTGCCACTCTGCAGGAGAATCCGTATAGGTGTTCGAGTGTTCAAACCATATTGCGCAAGAAATGGTTTGTAAACCCCGTATTTACATATCTGCCACTGTGCAGGAGAATCCGTATAGGTGTTCGAGTGTTCGAACCGTAATGCGAAAGAAATGGTGTGGAAACCCCGTATTTACATATCTGCCACTGTGCAGGAGAATCCGTATAGGTGTTCGAGTGTTCGAACCGTAACGCGCAAGAAATGGTATGGAAACCCCGTATTTACATATCTGCCACTGTGCAGGAGAATCCGCATAGGTGTTCGAGTGTTCGAATCATAATGCGCAAGAAATGGTATGTAAACCCGGTATTTACATATCTGCCACTGTGCAGGAGAATCCGTATAGGTGTTCGAGTCTTCGAACCCTAATGCGTGAGAAATGGTAAGTAAACGCAGTATTTACATATCTGCCATTGTACAGGAGAATCCGTATAGGTGTTCGAGTGTTCGAACCGTAATGCGTGAGAAATGGTAAGTAACCCCATATTTACGTAATTGCCACTGTGCAGGAGAATCCGTATAGGTGTTCGAGTCTTCGAACCCTAATGCGTGAGAAATGGTAAGTAAACGCAGTATTTACATATCTGCCACTGTGCAGGAGAATCCGTATAGGTGTTCGAGTGTTCGAACCGTAATGCGTGAGAAATGGTAAGTAAACCCCATATTTACGTAATTGCCACTGTGTAGGAGAATCCGTATAGGTGTTCGAGTGTTCGAACCGTAATGCGCAAGAAATGGTATGTAAACCTCGTATTTACATATCTGCCACTCTGCAGGAGAATCCGTATAGGTGTTCGAGAGTTCGAACCGTATTGCGCAAGAAATGGTATGGAAACCCCGTATTTACATATCTGCCACTGTACAGGAGAATCCGTATAGGTGTTCGAGTGTTCGAACCGTAATGCGCAAGAAATGGTATGTAAACCTCGTATTTACATATCTGCCACTCTGCAGGAGAATCCGTATAGGTGTTCGAGAGTTCGAACCGTATTGCGCAAGAAATGGTATGGAAACCCCGTATTTACATATCTGCCACTGTGCAGGAGAATCCGTATAGGTGTTCGAGTGTTCGAACCGTAATGCGCAAGAAATGGTATGGAAACCCCGTATTTACATATCTGCCACTGTGCAGGAGAATCCGTATAGGTGTTCGAGTGTTCGAACCGTAATGCGCAAGAAATGGTATGTAAACCCCGTATTTACATATCTGCCACTGTGCAGGAGAATCCGCATAGGTGTTCGAGTGTTCGAACCATAATGCGCAAGAAATGGTATGTAAACCCGGTATTTACATATCTGCCACTGTGCAGGAGAATCCGTATAGGTGTTCGAGTCTTCGAACCCTAATGCGTGAGAAATGGTAAGTAAACGCAGTATTTACATATCTGCCACTGTGCAGGAGAATCCGTATAGGTGTTCGAGTGTTCGAACCGTAATGCGTGAGAAATGGTAAGTAAACCCCGTATTTACGTAATTGCCACTGTGCAGGAGAATCCGTATAGGTGTTCGAGTGTTCGAACCGTAATGCGCTAGAAATGGTGTGGAAACCCCGTATTTACATATCTGCCACTGTGTAGGAGAATCCGTATAGGTGTTCGAGTGTTAGAACCGTAATGCGTGAGAAATGGTAAGTAAACCCCATATTTACGTATCTGCCACTGTGCAGGAGAATCCGTATAGGTGTTCGAGTGTTCGACCCGTAATGCGCAAGAAATGGTATGTAAATCCCGTATTTACATATCTGCCACTGTGCAGGAGAATCCGTATAGGTGTTCGAGTCTTCGAACCGTAATGCGCAAGAAATGGTATGTAAACCCCGTATTTACATATCTGCCACTGTGTAGGAGAATCCGTATAGGTGTTCGAGTCTTCGAACCCTAATGCGTGAGAAATGGTAAGTAAACGCAGTATTTACATATCTGCCACTGTGCAAGAGAATCCGTATAGGTGTTCGAGTGTTCGAACCGTAATGCGTGAGAAATGGTAAGTAAATCCCGTATTTACGTATCTGCCACTGTGCAGGAGAATCCGTATAGGTGTTCGAGTGTTCGAACCGTAATACGCAAGAAATGGTATGTAAACCCCGTATTTACATATCTGCCACTCTGCAGGAGAATCCGTATAGGTGTTCGAGTGTTCGAACCGTATTGCGCAAGAAATGGTATGGAAACCCCGTATTTACATATCTGCCACTATGCAGGAGAATCCGTATAGGTGTTCGAGTGTTCGAACCGTAATGCGCAAGAAATGGTATGGAAACCCCGTATTTACATATTTGCCACTGTGCAGGAGAATCCGTATAGGTGTTCGAGTGTTCGAACCGTAATACGCAAGCAATGGTATGTAAACCCCGTATTTACATATCTGCCACTGTGCAAGAGAATCCGTATAGGTGTTCGACTCTTCGAACCCTAATGCGTGAGAAATGGTAAGCAAACGCAGTGTTTACATATCTGCCACTGTGTAGGAGAATCCGTATAGGTGTTCGAGTGTTCGAACCGTAATGCGCAAGAAATGGTATGTAAACCCCGTATTTACATATCTGCCATAGTGCAAGAGAATCCGTATAGGTGTTCGAGTCTTCGAATCCTAATGCGTGAGAAATGGTAAGTAAACGCAGTATTTACATATCTGCCACTGTGCAGGAGAATCCGTATAGGTCTTCGAGTGTTCGAACCGTAATGCGTGAGAAATGGTAAGTAAATCCCGTATTTACGTATCTGCCACTGTGCAGGAGAATCCGTATGGGTGTTCGAGTGTTCGAACCGTAATGCGCAAGAAATGGTATGTAAACCCCGTATTTACATATCTGCCACTGTGCAGGAGAATCCGTATAGGTGTTCGAGTGTTAGAACCATAATGCGCAAGAAATGGTATGGGAACCCCGTATTTACATATCTGCCACTGTGGAGGAGAATCCGTATAGGTGTTCGAGTGTTCGAACCGTAATGCGCAAGAAATGGTATGTAAATCCCGTATTTACACATTTGCCACTATGCAGGAGAATCCGTATTGGTGTTCGAGTGTTCGAACCGTATTGCGCAAGAAATGGTATGTAAACCCCGTATTTACATATCTGCCACTGTGCAGGAGAATCCGTATAGGTATTCGAGTGTTCGAACCGTAATGCGCAAGAAATGGTGTGGAAACCCCGTATTTACATATCTGCCACTGTGCAGGAGAATCCGTATAGGTGTTCGAGTGTTCGAACCGTAATGCGTGAGAAATGGTAAGTAAACCCCGTAGTTACGTATCTGCCACTGTGCAGGAGAATCCGTATAGGTGTTCGAGTGTTCGAACCGTAATGCGCAAGAAATGGTATGTAAACCCCGTATTTACATATCTGCCACTGTGCAGGAGAATCCGTATAGGTGTTCGAGTGTTAGAACCATAATGCGCAAGAAATGGTATGGAAACCCCGTATTTACATATCTGCCACTGTGCAGGAGAATCCGTATAGGTGTTCGAGTGTTTGAACCGTAATGCGCAAGAAATGGTATGTAAACGCCGTATTTACATATCTGCCACTATGCAGGAGAATCCGTATTGGTGTTCGAGTGTTCGAACCGTATTGCGCAAGAAATGGTATGTAAACCCCGTATTTACATATCTGCCACTGTGCAGGAGAATCCGTATAGGTGTTCGAGTGTTCGAACCGTAATGCGCAAGAAATGGTGTGGAAACCCCGTATTTACATATCTGCCACTGTGCAGGAGAATCCGTATAGGTGTTCGAGTGTTCGAACCGTAATGCGTGAGAAATGGTAAGTAAACCCCGTATTTACGTATCTGCCACTGTGCAGGAGAATCCGTATAGGTGTTCGAGTGTTCGAACCGTAATGCGCAAGAAATGGTATGTAAACCCCGTATTTACATATCTGCCACTGTGCAGGAGAATCCGTATAGGTGTTCGAGTGTTCGAACCGTAATGCGCAAGAAATGGTATGGAAACCCCGTATTTACATATCTGCCACTGTGCAGGAGAATCCGTACTGGTGTTCGAGTGTTCGAACCGTAATGCGCAAGAAATGGTATGTAAATCCCGTATTTACATATCTGCCACTATGCAGGAGAATCCGTGTAGGTGTTCGAGTGTTCGAACCGTATTGCGCAAGAAATGGTATGTAAACCCCGTATTTACATATCTGCCACTGTGCAGGAGAATCCGTATAGGTGTTCGAGTGTTCGAACCGTAATGCGCTAGAAATGGTGTGGAAACCCCGTATTTACATATCTGCCACAGTGTAGGACAATCCGTATAGGTGTTCGAGTGTTAGAACCGTAATGCGTTAGAAATGGTAAGTAAACCCCGTATTTACGTATCTGCCACTGTGCAGGAGAATCCGTATAGGTGTTCGAGTGTTCGACCCGTAATGCGCAAGAAATGGTATGTAAATCCCGTATTTACATATCTGCCACTGTGCAGGAGAATCCGTATAGGTGTTCGAGTCTTCGAACCGTAATGCGCAAGAAATGGTATGGAAACCCCGTAATTACATATCTGCCACTATGCTGGAGAATCCGTATAGGTGTTCGAGTATTCGAACCGTAATGCGCAAGAAATGGTATGTAAACCCCGTATTTACATATCTGCCACTATGCAGGAGAATCCGTATAGGTGTTCGAGTGTTCAAACCATATTGCGCAAGAAATGGTTTGTAAACCCCGTATTTACATATCTGCCACTGTGCAGGAGAATCCGTATAGGTGTTCGAGTGTTCGAACCGTAATGCGAAAGAAATGGTGTGGAAACCCCGTATTTACATATCTGCCACTGTGCAGGAGAATCCGTATAGGTGTTCGAGTGTTCGAACCGTAACGCGCAAGAAATGGTATGGAAACCCCGTATTTACTTATCTGCCACTGTGCAGGAGAATCCGCATAGGTGTTCGAGTGTTCGAATCATAATGCGCAAGAAATGGTATGTAAACCCGGTATTTACATATCTGCCACTGTGCAGGAGAATCCGTATAGGTGTTCGAGTCTTCGAACCCTAATACGTGAGAAATGGTAAGTAAACGCAGTATTTACATATCTGCCATTGTACAGGAGAATCCGTATAGGTGCTCGAGTGTTCGAACCGTAATGCGTGAGAAATGGTAAGTAAACCCCATATTTACGTAATTGCCACTGTGCAGGAGAATCCGTATAGGTGTTCGAGTCTTCGAACCCTAATGCGTGAGAAATGGTAAGTAAACGCAGTATTTACATATCTGCCACTGTGCAGGAGAATCCGTATAGGTGTTCGAGTGTTCGAACCGTAATGCGTGAGAAATGGTAAGTAAACCCCGTATTTACGTAATTGCCACTGTGCAGGAGAATCCGTATAGGTGTTCGAGTGTTCGAACCGTAATGCGCAAGAAATGGTATGTAAACCTCGTATTTACATATCTGCCACTCTGCAGGAGAATCCGTATAGGTGTTCGAGAGTTCGAACCGTATTGCGCAAGAAATGGTATGGAAACCCCGTATTTACATATCTGCCACTGTGCAGGAGAATCCGTATAGGTGTTCGAGTGTTCGAACCGTAATGCGCAAGAAATGGTATGGAAACCCCGTATTTACATATCTGCCACTGTGCAGGAGAATCCGTATAGGTGTTCGAGTGTTCGAACCGTAATGCGCAAGAAATGGTATGTAAACCCCGTATTTACATATCTGCCACTGTGCAGGAGAATCCGCATAGGTGTTCGAGTGTTCGAACCATAATGCGCAAGAAATGGTATGTAAACCCGGTATTTACATATCTGCCACTGTGCAGGAGAATCCGTATAGGTGTTCGAGTCTTCGAACCCTAATGCGTGAGAAATGGTAAGTAAACGCAGTATTTACATATCTGCCACTGTGCAGGAGAATCCGTATAGGTGTTCGAGTGTTCGAACCGTAATGCGTGAGAAATGGTAAGTAAACCCCGTATTTACGTAATTGCCACTGTGCAGGAGAATCCGTATAGGTGTTCGAGTGTTCGAACCGTAATGCGCTAGAAATGGTGTGGAAACCCCGTATTTACATATCTGCCACTGTGTAGGAGAATCCGTATAGGTGTTCGAGTGTTAGAACCGTAATGCGTGAGAAATGGTAAGTAAACCCCGTATTTACGTATCTGCCACTGTGCAGGAGAATCCGTATAGGTGTTCGAGTGTTCGACCCGTAATGCGCAAGAAATGGTATGTAAATCCCGTATTTACATATCTGCCACTGTGCAGGAGAATCCGTATAGGTGTTCGAGTCTTCGAACCGTAATGCGCAAGAAATGGTATGTAAACCCCGTATTTACATATCTGCCACTGTGCAGGAGAATCCGTATAGGTGTTCGAGTCTTCGAACCCTAATGCGTGAGAAATGGTAAGTAAACGCAGTATTTACATATCTGCCACTGTGCAAGAGAATCCGTATAGGTGTTCGAGTGTTCGAACCGTAATGCGTGAGAAATGGTAAGTAAACCCCGTATTTACGTATCTGCCACTGTGCAGGAGAATCCGTATAGGTGTTCGAGTGTTCGAACCGTAATACGCAAGAAATGGTATGTAAACCCCGTATTTACATATCTGCCACTCTGCAGGAGAATCCGTATAGGTGTTCGAGTGTTCGAACCGTATTGCGCAAGAAATGGTATGGAAACCCCGTATTTACATATCTGCCACTATGCAGGAGAATCCGTATAGGTGTTCGAGTGTTCGAACCGTAATGCGCAAGAAATGGTATGGAAACCCCGTATTTACATATTTGCCACTGTGCAGGAGAATCCGTATAGGTGTTCGAGTGTTCGAACCGTAATACGCAAGCAATGGTATGTAAACCCCGTATTTACATATCTGCCACTGTGCAAGAGAATCCGTATAGGTGTTCGACTCTTCGAACCCTAATGCGTGAGAAATGGTAAGTAAACGCATTATTTACATATCTGCCACTGTGCAGGAGAATCCGTATAGGTGTTCGAGTGTTCGAACCGTAATGCGCAAGAAATGGTATGTCAACCCCGTATTTACATATCTGCCATTGTGCAAGAGAATCCGTATAGGTGTTCGAGTCTTCGAATCCTAATGCGTGAGAAATGGTAAGTAAACGCAGTATTTACATATCTGCCACTGTGCAAGAGAATCCGTATAGGTCTTCGAGTGTTCGAACCGTAATGCGTGAGAAATGGTAAGTAAACCCCGTATTTACGTATCTGCCACTGTGCAGGAGAATCCGTATAGGTGTTCGAGTGTTCGAACCGTAATGCGCAAGAAATGGTATGTAAACCCCGTATTTACATATCTGCCACTGTGCAGGAGAATCCGTATAGGTGTTCGAGTGTTAGAACCATAATGCGCAAGAAATGGTATGGAAACCCAGTATTTACATATCTGCCACTGTGCAGGAGAATCCGTATAGGTGTTCGAGTGTTCGAACCGTATTGCGCAAGAAATGGTATGTAAACCCCGTATTTACCTATCTGCCACTGTGCAGGAGAATCCGTATAGGTGTTCGAGTGTTCGAACCGTAATGCGCAAGAAATGGTATGTAAACCCCGTATTTACATATCTGCCACTGTGCAGGAGAATCCGTATAGGTGTTCGAGTCTTCGAACCCTAATGCGTGAGAAATGGTAAGTAAACGCAGTATTTACATATCTGCCACTGTGCAAGAGAATCCGTATAGGTGTTCGAGTGTTCGAACCGTAATGCGTGAGAAATGGTAAGTAAACCCCGTATTTACGTATCTGCCACTGTGCTGGAGAATCCGTATAGGTGTTCGAGTGTTCGAACCGTAATACGCAAGAAATGGTATGTAAACCCCGTATTTACATATCTGCCACTCTGCAGGAGAATCCGTATAGGTGTTCGAGTGTTCGAACCGTATTGCGCAAGAAATGGTATGGAAACCCCGTATTTACATATCTGCCACTATGCAGGAGAATCCGTATAGGTGTTCGAGTGTTCGAACCGTAATGCGCAAGAAATGGTATGGAAACCCCGTATTTACATATTTGCCACTGTGCAGGAGAATCCGTATAGGTGTTCGAGTGTTCGAACCGTAATACGCAAGCAATGGTATGTAAACCCCGTATTTACATATCTGCCACTGTGCAAGAGAATCCGTATAGGTGTTCGACTCTTCGAACCCTAATGCGTGAGAAATGGTAAGTAAACGCAGTATTTACATATCTGCCACTGTGCAGGAGAATCCGTATAGGTGTTCGAGTGTTCGAACCGTAATGCGCAAGAAATGGTATGTCAACCCCGTATTTACATATCTGCCATTGTGCAAGAGAATCCGTATAGGTGTTCGAGTCTTCGAATCCTAATGCGTGAGAAATGGTAAGTAAACGCAGTATTTACATATCTGCCACTGTGCAAGAGAATCCGTATAGGTCTTCGAGTGTTCGAACCGTAATGCGTGAGAAATGGTAAGTAAACCCCGTATTTACGTATCTGCCACTGTGCAGGAGAATCCGTATAGGTGTTCGAGTGTTCGAACCGTAATGCGCAAGAAATGGTATGTAAACCCCGTATTTACATATCTGCCACTGTGCAGGAGAATCCGTATAGGTGTTCGAGTGTTAGAACCATAATGCGCAAGAAATGGTATGGAAACCCAGTATTTACATATCTGCCACTGTGCAGGAGAATCCGTATAGGTGTTCGAGTGTTCGAACCGTAATGCGCAAGAAATGGTATGTAAACCCCGTATTTACATATCTGCCACTATGCAGGAGAATCCGTATTGGTGTTCGAGTGTTCGAACCGTATTGCGCAAGAAATGGTATGTAAACCCCGTATTTACATATCTGCCACTGTGCAGGAGAATCCGTATAGGTATTCGAGTGTTCGAACCGTAATGCGCAAGAAATGGTGTGGAAACCCCGTATTTAGATATCTGCCACTGTGCAGGAGAATCCGTATAGGTGTTCGAGTGTTCGAACCGTAATGCGTGAGATATGGTAAGTAAACCCCGTATTTACGTATCTGCCACTGTGCAGGAGAATCCGTATAGGTGTTCGAGTGTTCGAACCGTAATGCGCAAGAAATGGTATGTAAACCCCGTATTTACATATCTGCCACTGTGCAGGAGAATCCGTATAGGTGTTCGAGTGTTAGAACCATAATGCGCAAGAAATGGTATGGAAACCCCGTATTTACATATCTGCCACTGTGCAGGAGAATCCGTATAGGTGTTCGAGTGTTCGAACCGTAATGCGCAAGAAATGGTATGTAAACCCCGTATTTACATATCTGCCACTATGCAGGAGAATCCGTATTGGTGTTCGAGTGTTCGAACCGTATTGCGCAAGAAATGGTATGTAAACCCCGTATTTATGTATCTGCCACTGTGCAGGAGAATCCGTATAGGTGTTCGAGTGTTCGAACCGTAATGCGCAAGAAATGGTGTGGAAACCCCGTATTTACATATCTGCCACTGTGCAGGAGAATCCGTATAGGTGTTCGAGTGTTCGAACCGTAATGCGCAAGAAATGGTATGGAAACCCCGTATTTACATATCTGCCACTGTGCAGGAGAATCCGTACTGGTGTTCGAGTGTTCGAACCGTAATGCGCAAGAAATGGTATGTAAATCCCGTATTTACATATCTGCCACTATGCAGGAGAATCCGTGTAGGTGTTCGAGTGTTCGAACCGTATTGCGCAAGAAATGGTATGTAAACCCCGTATTTACCTATCTGCCACTGTGCAGGAGAATCCGTATAGGTGTTCGAGTGGTCGAACCGTATTGCGCAAGAAATGGTATGTAAACCCCGTATTTACATATCTGCCACTGTGCAGGAGAATCCGTATAGGTGTTCGAGTGTTAGAACCATAATGCGCAAGAAATGGTATGGAAACCCCGTATTTACATATCTGCCGCTGTGCAGGAGAATCCGTATAGGTGTTCGAGTGTTCGAACCGTAATGCGCAAGAAATGGTATGTAAACCCCGTATTTACATATCTGCCACTATGCAGGAGAATCCGTATTGGTGTTCGAGTGTTCAAACCGTATTGCGCAAGAAATGGTATGTAAACCCCGTATTTACATATCTGCCACTGTGCAGGAGAATCCGTATAGGTATTCGAGTGTTCGAACCGTAATGCGCAAGAAATGGTATGTAAACCCCGTATTTACATATCTGCCACTGTGCAGGAGAATCCGTATAGGTGTTCGAGTGTTAGAACCATAATGCGCAAGAAATGGTATGGAAACCCCGTATTTACATATCTGCCACTGTGCAGGAGAATCCGTATAGGTGTTCGAGTGTTCGAACCGTAATGCGCAAGAAATGGTATGTAAACCCCGTATTTACATATCTGCCACTATGCAGGAGAATCCGTATAGGTGTTCGAGTGTTCGAACCGTAATGCGCAAGAAATGGTATGTAAACCCCGTATTTACATATCTGCCACTGTGCAGGAGAATCCGTATAGGTGTTCGAGTCTTCGAACCCTAATGCGTGAGAAATGGTAAGTAAACGCAGTATTTACATATCTGCCACTGTGCAAGAGAATCCGTATAGGTGTTCGAGTGTTCGAACCGTAATGCGTGAGAAATGGTAAGTAAACCCCGTATTTACGTATCTGCCACTGTGCAGGAGAATCCGTATAGGTGTTCGAGTGTTCGAACCGTAATACGCAAGAAATGGTATGTAAACCCCGTATTTACATATCTGCCACTCTGCAGGAGAATCCGTATAGGTGTTCGAGTGTTCGAACCGTATTGCGCAAGAAATGGTATGGAAACCCCGTATTTACATATCTGCCACTATGCAGGAGAATCCGTATAGGTGTTCGAGTGTTCGAACCGTAATGCGCAAGAAATGGTATGGAAACCCCGTATTTACATATTTGCCACAGTGCAGGAGAATCCGTATAGGTGTTCGAGTGTTCGAACCGTAATACGCAAGCAATGGTATGTAAACCCCGTATTTACATATCTGCCACTGTGCAAGAGAATCCGTATAGGTGTTCGACTCTTCGAACCCTAATGCGTGAGAAATGGCAAGTAAACGCATTATTTACATATCTGCCACTGTGCAGGAGAATCCGTATAGGTGTTCGAGTGTTCGAACCGTAATGCGCAAGAAATGGTATGTCAACCCCGTATTTACATATCTGCCATTGTGCAAGAGAATCCGTATAGGTGTTCGAGTCTTCGAATCCTAATGCGTGAGAAATGGTAAGTAAACGCAGTATTTACATATCTGCCACTGTGCAAGAGAATCCGTATAGGTCTTCGAGTGTTCGAACCGTAATGCGTGAGAAATGGTAAGTAAACCCCGTATTTACGTATCTGCCACTGTGCAGGAGAATCCGTATAGGTGTTCGAGTGTTCGAACCGTAATGCGCAAGAAATGGTATGTAAACCCCGTATTTACATATCTGCCACTGTGCAGGAGAATCCGTATAGGTGTTCGAGTGTTAGAACCATAATGCGCAAGAAATGGTATGGAAACCCAGTATTTACATATCTGCCACTGTGCAGGAGAATCCGTATAGGTGTTCGAGTGTTCGAACCGTATTGCGCAAGAAATGGTATGTAAACCCCGTATTTACCTATCTGCCACTGTGCAGGAGAATCCGTATAGGTGTTCGAGTGTTCGAACCGTAATGCGCAAGAAATGGTATGTAAACCCCGTATTTACATATCTGCCACTGTGCAGGAGAATCCGTATAGGTGTTCGAGTCTTCGAACCCTAATGCGTGAGAAATGGTAAGTAAACGCAGTATTTACATATCTGCCACTGTGCAAGAGAATCCGTATAGGTGTTCGAGTGTTCGAACCGTAATGCGTGAGAAATGGTAAGTAAACCCCGTATTTACGTATCTGCCACTGTGCTGGAGAATCCGTATAGGTGTTCGAGTGTTCGAACCGTAATACGCAAGAAATGGTATGTAAACCCCGTATTTACATATCTGCCACTCTGCAGGAGAATCCGTATAGGTGTTCGAGTGTTCGAACCGTATTGCGCAAGAAATGGTATGGAAACCCCGTATTTACATATCTGCCACTATGCAGGAGAATCCGTATAGGTGTTCGAGTGTTCGAACCGTAATGCGCAAGAAATGGTATGGAAACCCCGTATTTACATATTTGCCACTGTGCAGGAGAATCCGTATAGGTGTTCGAGTGTTCGAACCGTAATACGCAAGCAATGGTATGTAAACCCCGTATTTACATATCTGCCACTGTGCAAGAGAATCCGTATAGGTGTTCGACTCTTCGAACCCTAATGCGTGAGAAATGGTAAGTAAACGCAGTATTTACATATCTGCCACTGTGCAGGAGAATCCGTATAGGTGTTCGAGTGTTCGAACCGTAATGCGCAAGAAATGGTATGTCAACCCCGTATTTACATATCTGCCATTGTGCAAGAGAATCCGTATAGGTGTTCGAGTCTTCGAATCCTAATGCGTGAGAAATGGTAAGTAAACGCAGTATTTACATATCTGCCACTGTGCAAGAGAATCCGTATAGGTCTTCGAGTGTTCGAACCGTAATGCGTGAGAAATGGTAAGTAAACCCCGTATTTACGTATCTGCCACTGTGCAGGAGAATCCGTATAGGTGTTCGAGTGTTCGAACCGTAATGCGCAAGAAATGGTATGTAAACCCCGTATTTACATATCTGCCACTGTGCAGGAGAATCCGTATAGGTGTTCGAGTGTTAGAACCATAATGCGCAAGAAATGGTATGGAAACCCAGTATTTACATATCTGCCACTGTGCAGGAGAATCCGTATAGGTGTTCGAGTGTTCGAACCGTAATGCGCAAGAAATGGTATGTAAACCCCGTATTTACATATCTGCCACTATGCAGGAGAATCCGTATTGGTGTTCGAGTGTTCGAACCGTATTGCGCAAGAAATGGTATGTAAACCCCGTATTTACATATCTGCCACTGTGCAGGAGAATCCGTATAGGTATTCGAGTGTTCGAACCGTAATGCGCAAGAAATGGTGTGGAAACCCCGTATTTAGATATCTGCCACTGTGCAGGAGAATCCGTATAGGTGTTCGAGTGTTCGAACCGTAATGCGTGAGATATGGTAAGTAAACCCCGTATTTACGTATCTGCCACTGTGCAGGAGAATCCGTATAGGTGTTCGAGTGTTCGAACCGTAATGCGCAAGAAATGGTATGTAAACCCCGTATTTACATATCTGCCACTGTGCAGGAGAATCCGTATAGGTGTTCGAGTGTTAGAACCATAATGCGCAAGAAATGGTATGGAAACCCCGTATTTACATATCTGCCACTGTGCAGGAGAATCCGTATAGGTGTTCGAGTGTTCGAACCGTAATGCGCAAGAAATGGTATGTAAACCCCGTATTTACATATCTGCCACTATGCAGGAGAATCCGTATTGGTGTTCGAGTGTTCGAACCGTATTGCGCAAGAAATGGTATGTAAACCCCGTATTTATGTATCTGCCACTGTGCAGGAGAATCCGTATAGGTGTTCTAGTGTTCGAACCGTAATGCGCAAGAAATGGTGTGGAAACCCCGTATTTACATATCTGCCACTGTGCAGGAGAATCCGTATAGGTGTTCGAGTGTTCGAACCGTAATGCGCAAGAAATGGTATGGAAACCCCGTATTTACATATCTGCCACTGTGCAGGAGAATCCGTACTGGTGTTCGAGTGTTCGAACCGTAATGCGCAAGAAATGGTATGTAAATCCCGTATTTACATATCTGCCACTATGCAGGAGAATCCGTGTAGGTGTTCGAGTGTTCGAACCGTATTGCGCAAGAAATGGTATGTAAACCCCGTATTTACCTATCTGCCACTGTGCAGGAGAATCCGTATAGGTGTTCGAGTGGTCGAACCGTATTGCGCAAGAAATGGTATGTAAACCCCGTATTTACATATCTGCCACTGTGCAGGAGAATCCGTATAGGTGTTCGAGTGTTAGAACCATAATGCGCAAGAAATGGTATGGAAACCCCGTATTTACATATCTGCCGCTGTGCAGGAGAATCCGTATAGGTGTTCGAGTGTTCGAACCGTAATGCGCAAGAAATGGTATGTAAACCCCGTATTTACATATCTGCCACTATGCAGGAGAATCCGTATTGGTGTTCGAGTGTTCAAACCGTATTGCGCAAGAAATGGTATGTAAACCCCGTATTTACATATCTGCCACTGTGCAGGAGAATCCGTATAGGTATTCGAGTGTTCGAACCGTAATGCGCAAGAAATGGTATGTAAACCCCGTATTTACATATCTGCCACTGTGCAGGAGAATCCGTATAGGTGTTCGAGTGTTAGAACCATAATGCGCAAGAAATGGTATGGAAACCCCGTATTTACATATCTGCCACTGTGCAGGAGAATCCGTATAGGTGTTCGAGTGTTCGAACCGTAATGCGCAAGAAATGGTATGTAAACCCCGTATTTACATATCTGCCACTCTGCAGGAGAATCCGTATAGGTGTTCGAGTGTTCGAACCGTAATGCGCAAGAAATGGTATGTAAACCCCGTATTTACATATCTGCCACTATGCAGGAGAATCCGTATTGGTGTTCGAGTGTTCGAACCGTATTGCGCAAGAAATGGTATGTAAACCCCGTATTTACATATCTGCCACTGTGCAGGAGAATCCGTATAGGTATTCGAGTGTTCGAACCGTAATGCGCAAGAAATGGTGTGGAAACCCCGTATTTAGATATCTGCCACTGTGCAGGAGAATCCGTATAGGTGTTCGAGTGTTCGAACCGTAATGCGTGAGATATGGTAAGTAAACCCCGTATTTACGTATCTGCCACTGTGCAGGAGAATCCGTATAGGTGTTCGAGTGTTCGAACCGTAATGCGCAAGAAATGGTATGGAAACCCCGTATTTACATATCTGCCACTGTGCAGGAGAATCCGTATAGGTGTTCGAGTGTTAGAACCATAATGCGCAAGAAATGGTATGGAAACCCCGTATTTACATATCTGCCACTGTGCAGGAGAATCCGTATAGGTGTTCGAGTGTTAGAACCATAATGCGCAAGAAATGGTATGGAAACCCCGTATTTACATATCTGCCACTGTGCAGGAGAATCCGTATAGGTGTTCGAGTGTTCGAACCGTAATGCGCAAGAAATGGTATGTAAACCCCGTATTTACATATCTGCCACTATGCAGGAGAATCCGTATAGGTGTTCGAGTGTTCGAACCGTAATGCGCAAGAAATGGTATGGAAACCCCGTATTTACATATCTGCCACTGTGCAGGAGAATCCGTACTGGTGTTCGAGTGTTCGAACCGTAATGCGCAAGAAATGGTATGTAAATCCCGTATTTACATATCTGCCACTATGCAGGAGAATCCGTGTAGGTGTTCGAGTGTTCGAACCGTATTGCGCAAGAAATGGTATGTAAACCCCGTATTTACCTATCTGCCACTGTGCAGGAGAATCCATATAGGTGTTCGAGTGGTCGAACCGTATTGCGCAAGAAATGGTATGTAAACCCCGTATTTACATATCTGCCACTGTGCAGGAGAATCCGTATAGGTGTTCGAGTGTTAGAACCATAATGCGCAAGAAATGGTATGGAAACCCCGTATTTACATATCTGCCGCTGTGCAGGAGAATCCGTATAGGTGTTCGAGTGTTCGAACCGTAATGCGCAAGAAATGGTATGTAAACCCCGTATTTACATATCTGCCACTATGCAGGAGAATCCGTATTGGTGTTCGAGTGTTCAAACCGTATTGCGCAAGAAATGGTATGTAAACCCCGTATTTACATATCTGCCACTGTGCAGGAGAATCCGTATAGGTATTCGAGTGTTCGAACCGTAATGCGCAAGAAATGGTATGTAAACCCCGTATTTACATATCTGCCACTGTGCAGGAGAATCCGTATAGGTGTTCGAGTGTTAGAACCATAATGCGCAAGAAATGGTATGGAAACCCCGTATTTACATATCTGCCACTGTGCAGGAGAATCCGTATAGGTGTTCGAGTGTTCGAACCGTAATGCGCAAGAAATGGTATGTAAACCCCGTATTTACATATCTGCCACTATGCAGGAGAATCCGTATAGGTGTTCGAGTGTTCTAACCGTAATGCGCAAGAAATGGTATGTAAACCCCGTATTTACATATCTGCCACTATGCAGGAGAATCCGTATTGGTGTTCGAGTGTTCGAACCGTATTGCGCAAGAAATGGTATGTAAACCCCGTATTTACATATCTGCCACTGTGCAGGAGAATCCGTATAGGTATTCGAGTGTTCGAACCGTAATGCGCAAGAAATGGTGTGGAAACCCCGTATTTAGATATCTGCCACTGTGCAGGAGAATCCGTATAGGTGTTCGAGTGTTCGAACCGTAATGCGTGAGATATGGTAAGTAAACCCCGTATTTACGTATCTGCCACTGTGCAGGAGAATCCGTATAGGTGTTCGAGTGTTCGAACCGTAATGCGCAAGAAATGGTATGTAAACCCCGTATTTACATATCTGCCACTGTGCAGGAGAATCCGTATAGGTGTTCGAGTGTTAGAACCATAATGCGCAAGAAATGGTATGGAAACCCCGTATTTACATATCTGCCACTGTGCAGGAGAATCCGTATAGGTGTTCGAGTGTTCGAACCGTAATGCGCAAGAAATGGTATGTAAACCCCGTATTTACATATCTGCCACTATGCAGGAGAATCCCTATTGGTGTTCGAGTGTTCGAACCGTATTGCGCAAGAAATGGTATGTAAACCCCGTATTTATGTATCTGCCACTGTGCAGGAGAATCCGTATAGGTGTTCGAGTGTTCGAACCGTAATGCGCAAGAAATGGTGTGGAAACCCCGTATTTACATATCTGCCACTGTGCAGGAGAATCCGTATAGGTGTTCGAGTGTTCGAACCGTAATGCGCAAGAAATGGTATGGAAACCCCGTATTTACATATCTGCCACTGTGCAGGAGAATCCGTACTGGTGTTCGAGTGTTCGAACCGTAATGCGCAAGAAATGGTATGTAAATCCCGTATTTACATATCTGCCACTATGCAGGAGAATCCGTGTAGGTGTTCGAGTGTTCGAACCGTATTGCGCAAGAAATGGTATGTAAACCCCGTATTTACCTATCTGCCACTGTGCAGGAGAATCCGTATAGGTGTTCGAGTGGTCGAACCGTATTGCGCAAGAAATGGTATGTAAACCCCGTATTTACATATCTGCCACTGTGCAGGAGAATCCGTATAGGTGTTCGAGTGTTAGAACCATAATGCGCAAGAAATGGTATGGAAACCCCGTATTTACATATCTGCCGCTGTGCAGGAGAATCCGTATAGGTGTTCGAGTGTTCGAACCGTAATGCGCAAGAAATGGTATGTAAACCCCGTATTTACATATCTGCCACTATGCAGGAGAATCCGTATTGGTGTTCGAGTGTTCAAACCGTATTGCGCAAGAAATGGTATGTAAACCCCGTATTTACATATCTGCCACTGTACAGGAGAATCCGTATAGGTATTCGAGTGTTCGAACCGTAATGCGCAAGAAATGGTGTGGAAACCCCGTATTTAGATATCTGCCACTGTGCAGGAGAATCCGTATAGGTGTTCGAGTGTTCGAACCGTAATGCGTGAGATATGGTAAGTAAACCCCGTATTTACGTATCTGCCACTGTGCAGGAGAATCCGTATAGGTGTTCGAGTGTTCGAACCGTAATACGCAAGAAATGGTATGTAAACCCCGTATTTACATATCTGCCACTCTGCAGGAGAATCCGTATAGGTGTTCGAGTGTTCGAACCGTATTGCGCAAGAAATGGTATGGAAACCCCGTATTTACATATCTGCCACTATGCAGGAGAATCCGTATAGGTGTTCGAGTGTTCGAACCGTAATGCGCAAGAAATGGTATGGAAACCCCGTATTTACATATTTGCCACTGTGCAGGAGAATCCGTATAGGTGTTCGAGTGTTCGAACCGTAATACGCAAGCAATGGTATGTAAACCCCGTATTTACATATCTGCCACTGTGCAAGAGAATCCGTATAGGTGTTCGACTCTTCGAACCCTAATGCGTGAGAAATGGTAAGTAAACGCATTATTTACATATCTGCCACTGTGCAGGAGAATCCGTATAGGTGTTCGAGTGTTCGAACCGTAATGCGCAAGAAATGGTATGTCAACCCCGTATTTACATATCTGCCATTGTGCAAGAGAATCCGTATAGGTGTTCGAGTCTTCGAATCCTAATGCGTGAGAAATGGTAAGTAAACGCAGTATTTACATATCTGCCACTGTGCAAGAGAATCCGTATAGGTCTTCGAGTGTTCGAACCGTAATGCGTGAGAAATGGTAAGTAAACCCCGTATTTACGTATCTGCCACTGTGCAGGAGAATCCGTATAGGTGTTCGAGTGTTCGAACCGTAATGCGCAAGAAATGGTATGTAAACCCCGTATTTACATATCTGCCACTGTGCAGGAGAATCCGTATAGGTGTTCGAGTGTTAGAACCATAATGCGCAAGAAATGGTATGGAAACCCAGTATTTACATATCTGCCACTGTGCAGGAGAATCCGTATAGGTGTTCGAGTGTTCGAACCGTATTGCGCAAGAAATGGTATGTAAACCCCGTATTTACCTATCTGCCACTGTGCAGGAGAATCCGTATAGGTGTTCGAGTGTTCGAACCGTAATGCGCAAGAAATGGTATGTAAACCCCGTATTTACATATCTGCCACTGTGCAGGAGAATCCGTATAGGTGTTCGAGTCTTCGAACCCTAATGCGTGAGAAAT
Organism: Camellia sinensis; assembly: GCF_055761805.1. Lineage (NCBI taxonomy): Eukaryota > Viridiplantae > Streptophyta > Magnoliopsida > Ericales > Theaceae > Camellia > Camellia sinensis. The sequence continues at coordinate 6,539,946 of NC_138965.1, forward strand.
GGTAAGTAAACGCAGGATTTACATATCTGCCACTGTGCAAGAGAATCCGTATAGGTGTTCGAGTGTTCGAACCGTAATGCGTGAGAAATGGTAAGTAAACCCCGTATTTACGTATCTGCCACTGTGCAGGAGAATCCGTATAGGTGTTCGAGTGTTCGAACCGTAATACGCAAGAAATGGTATGTAAACCCCGTATTTACATATCTGCCACTCTGCAGGAGAATCCGTATAGGTGTTCGAGTGTTAGAACCATAATGCGCAAGAAATGGTATGGAAACCCAGTATTTACATATCTGCCACTGTGCAGGAGAATCCGTTTAGGTGTTCGAGTGTTCGAACCGTAATGCGCAAGAAATGGTATGTAAACCCCGTATTTACATATCTGCCACTATGCAGGAGAATCCGTATTGGTGTTCGAGTGTTCGAACCGTATTGCGCAAGAAATGGTATGTATACCCCGTATTTACATATCTGCCACTGTGCAGGAGAATCCGTATAGGTATTCGAGTGTTCGAACCGTAATGCGCAAGAAATGGTGTGGAAACCCCGTATTTAGATATCTGCCACTGTGCAGGAGAATCCGTATAGGTGTTCGAGTGTTCGAACCGTAATGCGTGAGATATGGTAAGTAAACCCCGTATTTACGTATCTGCCACTGTGCAGGAGAATCCGTATAGGTGTTCGAGTGTTCGAACCGTAATGCGCAAGAAATGGTATGTAAACCCCGTATTTACATATCTGCCACTGTGCAGGAGAATCCGTATAGGTGTTCGAGTGTTAGAACCATAATGCGCAAGAAATGGTATGGAAACCCCGTATTTACATATCTGCCACTGTGCAGGAGAATCCGTATAGGTGTTCGAGTGTTCGAACCGTAATGCGCAAGAAATGGTATGTAAACCCCGTATTTACATATCTGCCACTATGCAGGAGAATCCGTATTGGTGTTCGAGTGTTCGAACCGTATTGCGCAAGAAATGGTATGTAAACCCCGTATTTATGTATCTGCCACTGTGCAGGAGAATCCGTATAGGTGTTCGAGTGTTCGAACCGTAATGCGCAAGAAATGGTGTGGAAACCCCGTATTTACATATCTGCCACTGTGCAGGAGAATCCGTATAGGTGTTCGAGTGTTCGAACCGTAATGCGCAAGAAATGGTATGGAAACCCCGTATTTACATATCTGCCACTGTGCAGGAGAATCCATACTGGTGTTCGAGTGTTCGAACCGTAATGCGCAAGAAATGGTTTGTAAATCCCGTATTTACATATCTGCCACTATGCAGGAGAATCCGTGTAGGTGTTCGAGTGTTCGAACCGTATTGCGCAAGAAATGGTATGTAAACCCCGTATTTACCTATCTGCCACTGTGCAGGAGAATCCGTATAGGTGTTCGAGTGTTCGAACCGTATTGCGCAAGAAATGGTATGTAAACCCCGTATTTACATATCTGCCACTGTGCAGGAGAATCCGTATAGGTGTTCGAGTGTTAGAACCATAATGCGCAAGAAATGGTATGGAAACCCCGTATTTACATATCTGCCGCTGTGCAGGAGAATCCGTATAGGTGTTCGAGTGTTCGAACCGTAATGCGCAAGAAATGGTATGTAAACCCCGTATTTACATATCTGCCACTATGCAGGAGAATCCGTATTGGTGTTCGAGTGTTCAAACCGTATTGCGCAAGAAATGGTATGTAAACCCCGTATTTACATATCTGCCACTGTGCTGGAGAATCCGTATAGGTATTCGAGTGTTCGAACCGTAATGCGCAAGAAATGGTGTGGAAACCCCGTATTTAGACATCTGCCACTGTGCAGGAGAATCCGTATAGGTGTTCGAGTGTTCGAACCGTAATGCGTGAGATATGGTAAGTAAACCCCGTATTTACGTATCTGCCACTGTGCAGGAGAATCCGTATAGGTGTTCGAGTGTTCGAACCGTAATGCGCAAGAAATGGTATGTAAACCCCGTATTTACATATCTGCCACTGTGCAGGAGAATCCGTATAGGTGTTCGAGTGTTAGAACCATAATGCGCAAGAAATGGTATGGAAACCCCGTATTTACATATCTGCCACTGTGCAGGAGAATCCGTATAGGTGTTCGAGTGTTCGAACCGTAATGCGCAAGAAATGGTATGTAAACCCCGTATTTACATATCTGCCACTATGCAGGAGAATCCGTATTGGTGTTCGAGTGTTCGAACCGTATTGCGCAAGAAATGGTATGTAAACCCCGTATTTACATATCTGCCACTGTGCAGGAGAATCCGTATAGGTGTTCGAGTGTTCGAACCGTAATGCGCAAGAAATGGTGTGGAAACCCCGTATTTACATATCTGCCACTGTGCAGGAGAATCCGTATAGGTGTTCGAGTGTTCGAACCGTAATGCGTGAGAAATGGTAAGTAAACCCCGTATTTATGTATCTGCCACTCTGCAGGAGAATCCGTATAGGTGTTCGAGTGTTCGAACCGTAATGCGCAAGAAATGGTATGTAAACCCCGTATTTACATATCTGCCACTGTGCAGGAGAATCCGTATAGGTGTTCGAGTGTTCGAACCGTAATGCGCAAGAAATGGTATGGAAACCCCGTATTTACATATCTGCCACTGTGCAGGAGAATCCGTACTGGTGTTCGAGTGTTCGAACCGTAATGCGCAAGAAATGGTATGTAAATCCCGTATTTACATATCTGCCACTATGCAGGAGAATCCGTGTAGGTGTTCGAGTGTTCGAACCGTATTGCGCAAGAAATGGTATGTAAACCCCGTATTTACATATCTGCCACTATGCAGGAGAATCCGTATAGGTGTTTGAGTGTTCGAACCGTAATGCGCTAGAAATGGTGTGGAAATCCCGTATTTACATATCTGCCACTGTGTAGGAGAATCCGTATAGGTGTTCGAGTGTTCGACCCGTAATGCGCAAGAAATGGTATGTAAATCCCGTATTTACATATCTGCCACTGTGCAGGAGAATCCGTATAGGTGTTCGAGTCTTCGAACCGTAATGCGCAAGAAATGGTATGGAAACCCCGTATTTACATATCTGCCACTGTGCTGGAGAATCCGTATAGGTGTTCGAGTATTCGAACCGTAATGCGCAAGAAATGGTATGTAAACCCCGTATTTACATATCTGCCACTATGCAGGAGAATCCGTATAGGTGTTCGACTGTTCAAACCATATTGCGCAAGAAATGGTTTGTAAACCCCGTATTTACGTAATCTGCCACTGTGCAGGAGAATCCGTATAGGTGTTCGAGTGTTCGAACCGTAATGCGAAAGAAATGGTGTGGAAACCCCGTATTTACATATCTGCCACTGTGCAGGAGAATCCGTATAGGTGTTCGAGTGTTCGAACCGTAACGCGCAAGAAATGGTATGGAAACCCCGTATTTACATATCTGCCACTGTGCAGGAGAATCCGCATAGGTGTTCGAGTCTTCGAACCCTAATGCGTGAGAAATGGTAAGTAAACGCAGTATTTACATATCTGCCATTGTACAGGAGAATCCGTATAGGTGTTCGAGTGTTCGAACCGTAATGCGTGAGAAATGGTAAGTAAACCCCATATTTACGTAATTGCCACTGTGCAGGAGAATCCGTATAGGTGTTCGAGTCTTCGAACCCTAATGCGTGAGAAATGGTAAGTAAACGCAGTATTTACATATCTGCCATTGTACAGGAGAATCCGTATAGGTGTTCGAGTGTTCGAACCGTAATGCGTGAGAAATGGTAAGTAAACCCCATATTTACGTAATTGCCACTGTGCAGGAGAATCCGTATAGGTGTTCGAGTCTTCGAACCCTAATGCGTGAGAAATGGTATGTAAACGCAGTATTTACATATCTGCCACTGTGCAGGAGAATCCGTATAGGTGTTCGAGTGTTCGAACCGTAATGCGTGAGAAATGGTAAGTAAACCCCGTATTTACGTAATTGCCACTGTGCAGGAGAATCCGTATAGGTGTTCGAGTGTTCGAACCGTAATGCGCAAGAAATGGTATGTAAACCTCGTATTTACATATCTGCCACTCTGCAGGAGAATCCGTATAGGTGTTCGAGAGTTCGAACCGTATTGCGCAAGAAATGGTATGGAAACCCCGTATTTACATATCTGCCACTGTGCAGGAGAATCCGTATAGGTGTTCGAGTGTTCGAACCGTAATGCGCAAGAAATGGTATGTAAACCCGGTATTTACATATCTGCCACTGTGCAGGAGAATCCGTATAGGTGTTCGAGTCTTCGAACCCTAATGCCTGAGAAATGGTAAGTAAACGCAGTATTTACATATCTGCCATTGTACAGGAGAATCCGTATAGGTGTTCGAGTGTTCGAACCGTAATGCGTGAGAAATGGTAAGTAAACCCCATATTTACGTAATTGCCACTGTGCAGGAGAATCCGTATAGGTGTTCGAGTCTTCGAACCCTAATGCGTGAGAAATGGTAAGTAAACGCAGTATTTACATATCTGCCACTGTGCAGGAGAATCCGTATAGGTGTTCGAGTGTTCGAACCGTAATGCGTGAGAAATGGTAAGTAAACCCCGTATTTACGTAATTGCCACTGTGCAGGAGAATCCGTATAGGTGTTCGAGTGTTCGAACCGTAATGCGCAAGAAATGGTATGTAAACCTCGTATTTACATATCTGCCACTCTGCAGGAGAATCCGTATAGGTGTTCGAGAGTTCGAACCGTATTGCGCAAGAAATGGTATGGAAACCCCGTATTTACATATCTGCCACTGTGCAGGAGAATCCGTATAGGTGTTCGAGTGTTCGAACCGTAATGCGCAAGAAATGGTATGGAAACCCCGTATTTACATATCTGCCACTGTGCAGGAGAATCCGTATAGGTGTTCGAGTGTTCGAACCGTAATGCGCAAGAAATGGTATGTAAACCCCGTATTTACATATCTGCCACTGTGCAGGAGAATCCGTATAGGTGTTCGAGTCTTCGAACCCTAATGCGTGAGAAATGGTAAGTAAACGCAGTATTTACATATCTGCCACTGTGCAGGAGAATCCGTATAGGTGTTCGAGTGTTCGAACCGTAATGCGTGAGAAATGGTATGGAAACCCCGTATTTACGTATCTGCCACTATGCAGGAGAATCCGTATAGGTGTTCGAGTGTTCGAACCGTAATGCGCAAGAAATGGTATGTAAACCTCGTATTTACATATCTGCCACTCTGCAGGAGAATCCGTATAGGTGTTCGAGTGTTCGAACCGTATTGCGCAAGAAATGGTATGGAAACCCCGTATTTACATATCTGCCACTGTGCAGGAGAATCCGTATAGGTGTTCGAGTGTTCGAATTGTAATGCGCAAGAAATGGTATGGAAACGCCGTATTTACATATCTGCCACTGTGCAGGAGAATCCGTATAGGTGTTCGAGTGTTCGAACCGTAATGCGCAAGAAATGGTATGTAAACGCCGCATTTACATATCTGCCACTGTGCAGGAGAATCCGTATAGGTGTTCGAGTCTTCGAACCCTAATGCGTGAGAAATGGTAAGTAAACGCAGTATTTACATATCTGCCACTGTGCAGGAGAATCCGTATAGGTGTTCGAGTGTTCGAACCGTAATACGCAAGAAATGGTATGTAAACCCCGTATTTACGTATCTGCCAAAGTGCAAGAGAATCCGTATAGGTGTTCGAGTCTTCGAACCCTAATGCGTGAGAAATGGTAAGTAAACGCAGTATTTACATATCTGCCACTGTGCAGGAGAATCCGTATAGGTGTTCGAGTGTTCGAACCGTAATGCGCAAGAAATGGTATGGAAACCCCGTATTTACATATCAGCCACTGTGCAAGAGAATCCGTATAGGTGTTCGAGTGTTCGAACCGTAATACGTGAGAAATGGTAAGTAAACGCCGCATTTACATATCTGCCACTGTGCAGGAGAATCCGTATAGGTGTTCGAGTGTTCGAACCCTAATGCGTGAGAAATGGTAAGTAAACGCCGTATTTACATATCTGGCACTGTGCAGAAGAATCTGTATAGGTGTTCGAGTGTTCGAACCGTAATGCGTGAGAAATGGTAAGTAAACCCCGTATTTACGTATCTGCCACTGTGCAGGAGAATCCGTATAGGTGTTCGAGTGTTCGAACCGTAATGCGCAAGAAATGGTATGTAAACCTCGTATTTACATATCTGCCACTCTGCAGGAGAATCCGTATAGGTGTTCGAGTGTTCGAACCGTAATGCGTGAGAAATGGTAAGTAAACCCCGTATTTACATATCTGCCACTATGCAGGAGAATCCGTATAGGTGTTCGAGTGTCCGAACCGTAATGCGCAAGAAATGGTATGGAAACCCCGTATTTACATATCTGCCACTGTGCAGGAGAATCCGTATAGGTGTTCGAGTGTTCGAACCGTAATGCGCAAGAAATGGTATGTAAACCCCGTATTTACATATCTGCCACTGTGCAGGAGAATCCGTATAGGTGTTCGAGTCTTCGAACCCTAATGCGTGAGAAATGGTAAGTAAACGCAGTATTTACATATCTGCCACTGTGCAGGAGAATCCGTATAGGTGTTCGAGTGTTCGAACCGTAATGCGTGAGAAATGGTAAGTAAACCCCGTATTTACGTATCTGCCACTGTGCAGGAGAATCCGTATAGGTGTTCGAGTGTTCGAACCGTAATGCGCAAGAAATGGTATGGAAACCCCGTATTTACATATCTGCCACTGTGCAGGAGAATCCGTATAGGTGTTCGAGTGTTCGAATTGTAATGCGAAGAAATGGTATGTAAACGCCGTATTTACATATCTGCCACTGTGCAAGAGAATCCGTATGGGTGTTCGAGTGTTCGAACCGTAATACGTGAGAAATGGTAAGTAAACGCCGCATTTACATATCTGCCACTGTGCAGGAGAATCCGTCTAGGTGTTCGAGTGTTCAAACCCTAACGCGTGAGAAATGGTATGCAAACGCCGTATTTACATATCTGGCACTGTGCAGAAGAATCTGTATAGGTGTTCGAGTTTTCGAACCGTAATACGCAAGAAATGGTATGTAAACCCCGTATTTACATATCTGCCACTGTGCAGGAGAATCCGTATAGGTGTTCGAGTGTTCGAACCGTAATGCGCAAGAAATGGTATGGAAACCCCGTATTTACATATCTGCCACTGGGCAGTAGAATCCGTATAGGTGTTCGAGTGTTCGAACCGTAATGCGTGAGAAATGGTAAGTAAACCCCGTATTTACGTATCTGCCACTGTGCAGGAGAATCCGTATAGGTGTTCGAGTGTTCGAACCGTAATGCGCAAGAAATGGTATGTAAACCCCGTATTTACATATCTGCCACTGTGCAGGAGAATCCGTATAGGTGTTCGAGTGTTAGAACCGTAATGCGCAAGAAATGGTATGGAAACCGCGTATTTACATATCTGCCACTGTGCTGGAGAATCCGTATAGGTGTTCGAGTGTTCGAACCGTAATGCGCAAGAAATGGTATGTAAACCCCGTATTTACATATCTGCCACTATGCAGGAGAATCCGTATTGGTGTTCGAGTGTTCGAACCGTATTGCGCAAGAAATGGTATGTAAACCCCGTATTTACGTATCTGCAACTGTGCAGGAGAATCCGTATAGGTGTTCGAGTGTTCGAACCGTAATGCGCAAGAAATGGTGTGGAAACCCCGTATTTACATATCTGCCACTGTGCAGGAGAATCCGTATAGGTGTTCGAGTGTTCGAACCGTAATGCGCAAGAAATGGTGTGGAAACCCCGTATTTACATATCTGCCACTGTGCAGGAGAATCCGTATAGGTGTTCGAGTGTTCGAATTGTAATGCGAAGAAATGGTATGTAAACGCCGTATTTACATATCTGCCACTGTGCAAGAGAATCCGTATAGGTGTTCGAGTGTTCGAACCGTAATGCGTGAGAAATGGTAAGTAAACCCCGTATTTACGTATCTGCCACTATGCAGGAGAATCCGTATAGGTGTTCGAGTGTTCGAACCGTAATGCGCAAGAAATGGTATGTAAACCCCGTATTTACATATCTGCCACTGTGCAGGAGAATCCGTATAGGTGTTCGAGTGTTAGAACCGTAATGCGCAAGAAATGGTATGGAAACCCCGTATTTACATATGTGCCACTGTGCAGGAGAATCCGTATAGGTGTTCGAGTGTTCGAACCGTAATGCGCAAGAAATGGTATGTAAACCCCGTATTTACATATCTCCCACTATGCAGGAGAATCCGTATTGGTGTTCGAGTGTTCGAACCGTATTGCGCAAGAAATGGTATGTAAACCACGTATTTACGTATCTGCCACTGTGCAGGAGAATCCGTATAGGTGTTCGAGTGTTCGAACCGTAATGCGCAAGAAATGGTATGTAAACCCCGTATTTACATATCTGCCACTGTGCAGGAGAATCCGTATAGGTGTTCGAGTGTTCGAACCGTAATGCGCAAGAAATGGTATGTAAACCCCGTATTTACATATCTGCCACTGTGCAGGAGAATCCGTATAGGTGTTCGAGTCTTCGAACCCTAATGCGTGAGAAATGGTAAGTAAACGCAGTATTTACATATCTGCCACTGTGCAGGAGAATCCGTATAGGTGTTCGAGTGTTCGAACCGTAATGCGTGAGAAATGGTAAGTAAACCCCGTATTTACGTATCTGCCACTGTGCAGGAGAATCCGTATAGGTGTTCGAGTGTTCGAACCGTAATGCGCAAGAAATGGTATGGAAACCCCGTATTTACATATCTGCCACTGTGTAGGAGAATCCGTATAGGTGTTCGAGTGTTCAAATTGTAATGCGAAGAAATGGTATGTAAACGCCATATTTACATATCAGCCACTGTGCAAGAGAATCCGTATAGGTGTTCGAGTGTTCGAACCGTAATACGTGAGAAATGGTAAGTAAACGCCGCATTTACATATCTGCCACTGTGCAGGAGAATCCGTCTAGGTGTTCGAGTGTTCGAACCCTAACACGTGAGAAATGGTATGCAAACGCCGTATTTACATATCTGGCACTGTGCAGAAGAATCTGTATAGGTGTTCGAGTGTTCGAACCGTAATACGCAAGAAATGGTATGTAAACCCCGTATTTACGTATCTGCCACTATGCAGGAGAATCCGTATAGGTGTTCGAGTGTTCGAACCGTAATGCGCAAGAAATGGTATGTAAACCTCGTATTTACATATCTGCCACTCTGCAGGAGAATCCGTATAGGTGTTCGAGTGTTCGAACCGTAATGCGTGAGAAATGGTAAGTAAACCCCGTATTTACGTATCTGCCACTATGCAGGAGAATCCGTATAGGTGTTCGAGTGTTCGAACCGTAATGCGCAAGAAATGGTATGTAAACCCCGTATTTACATATCTGCCACTGTGCAGGAGAATCCGTATAGGTGTTCGAGTGTTAGAACCGTAATGCGCAAGAAATGGTATGGAAACCCCGTATTTACATATCTGCCACTGTGCAGGAGAATCCGTATAGGTGTTCGAGTGTTCGAACCGTAATGCGCAAGAAATGGTATGTAAACCCCGTATTTACATATCTCCCACTATGCAGGAGAATCCGTATTGGTGTTCGAGTGTTCGAACCGTATTGCGCAAGAAATGGTATGTAAACCACGTATTTACGTATCTGCCACAGTGCAGGAGAATCCGTATAGGTGTTCGAGTGTTCGAACCGTAATGCGCAAGAAATGGTATGTAAACCCCGTATTTACATATCTGCCACTGTGCAGGAGAATCCGTATAGGTGTTCGAGTGTTCGAACCGTAATGCGCAAGAAATGGTATGTAAACCCCGTATTTACATATCTGCCACTGTGCAGGAGAATCCGTATGGGTGTTCGAGTCTTCGAACCCTAATGCGTGAGAAATGGTAAGTAAACGCAGTATTTACATATCTGCCACTGTGCAGGAGAATCCGTATAGGTGTTCGAGTGTTCGAACCGTAATGCGTGAGAAATGGTAAGTAAACCCCGTATTTACGTATCTGCCACTGTGCAGGAGAATCCGTATAGGTGTTCGAGTGTTCGAACCGTAATGCGCAAGAAATGGTATGGAAACCCCGTATTTACATATCTGCCACTGTGTAGGAGAATCCGTATAGGTGTTCGAGTGTTCAAATTGTAATGCGAAGAAATGGTATGTAAACGCCATATTTACATATCAGCCACTGTGCAAGAGAATCCGTATAGGTGTTCGAGTGTTCGAACCGTAATACGTGAGAAATGGTAAGTAAACGCCGCATTTACATATCTGCCACTGTGCAGGAGAATCCGTCTAGGTGTTCGAGTGTTCGAACCCTAACACGTGAGAAATGGTATGCAAACGCCGTATTTACATATCTGGCACTGTGCAGAAGAATCTGTATAGGTGTTCGAGTGTTCGAACCGTAATACGCAAGAAATGGTATGTAAACCCCGTATTTACGTATCTGCCACTATGCAGGAGAATCCGTATAGGTGTTCGAGTGTTCGAACCGTAATGCGCAAGAAATGGTATGTAAACCTCGTATTTACATATCTGCCACTCTGCAGGAGAATCCGTATAGGTGTTCGAGTGTTCGAACCGTAATGCGTGAGAAATGGTAAGTAAACCCCGTATTTACGTATCTGCCACTATGCAGGAGAATCCGTATAGGTGTTCGAGTGTTCGAACCGTAATGCGCAAGAAATGGTATGTAAACCCCGTATTTACATATCTGCCACTGTGCAGGAGAATCCGTATAGGTGTTCGAGTGTTAGAACCGTAATGCGCAAGAAATGGTATGGAAACCCCGTATTTACATATCTGCCACTGTGCAGGAGAATCCGTATAGGTGTTCGAGTGTTCGAACCGTAATGCGCAAGAAATGGTATGTAAACCCCGTATTTACATATCTCCCACTATGCAGGAGAATCCGTATTGGTGTTCGAGTGTTCGAACCGTATTGCGCAAGAAATGGTATGTAAACCACGTATTTACGTATCTGCCACTGTGCAGGAGAATCCGTATAGGTGTTCGAGTGTTCGAATTGTAATGCGAAGAAATGGTATGTAAACGCCGTATTTACATATCTGCCACTGTGCAGGAGAATCCGTATAGGTGTTCGAGTGTTCGAACCGTAATGCGCAAGAAATGGTATGTAAACGCCGCATTTACATATCTGCCACTGTGCAGGAGAATCCGTCTAGGTGTTCGAGTGTTCGAACCCTAACGCGTGAGAAATGGTATGGAAACGCCGTATTTACATATCTGGCACTGTGCAGAAGAATCTGTATAGGTGTTCGAGTGTTCGAACCGTAATACGCAAGAAATGGTATGTAAACCCCGTATTTACATATCTGCCAAAGTGCAAGAGAATCCGTATAGGTGTTCGAGTCTTCGAACCCTAATGCGTGAGAAATGGTAAGTAAACGCAGTATTTACATATCTGCCACTGTGCAGGAGAATCCGTATAGGTGTTCGAGTGTTCGAACCGTAATGCGCAAGAAATGGTATGGAAACCCCGTATTTACATATCTGCCACTGTGCGGGAGAATCCGTATAGGTGTTCGAGTGTTCGAACCGTAATGCGCAAGAAATGGTATGTAAACCCCGTATTTACATATCTGCCACTGTGCAGGAGAATCCGTATAGGTGTTCGAGTCTTCGAACCCTAATGCGTGAGAAATGGTAAGTAAACGCAGTATTTACATATCTGCCACTGTGCAGGAGAATCCGTATAGGTGTTCGAGTGTTCGAACCGTAATGCGTGAGAAATGGTAAGTAAACCCCGTATTTACGTATCTGCCACTGTGCAGGAGAATCCGTATAGGTGTTCGAGTGTTCGAACCGTAATGCGCAAGAAATGGTATGTAAACCTCGTATTTACATATCTGCCACTCTGCAGGAGAATCCGTATAGGTGTTCGAGTGTTCGAACCGTATTGCGCAAGAAATGGTATGGAAACCCCATATTTACATATCTGCCACTGTGCAGGCGAATCCGTATAGGTGTTCGAGTGTTCGAACCGTAATGCGCAAGAAATGGTATGTAAACCCCGTATTTACATATCTGCCACTGTGCAGGAGAATCCGTATAGGTGTTCGAGTCTTCGAACCCTAATGCGTGACAAATGGTAAGTAAACGCAGTATTTACATATCTGCCACTGTGCAGGAGAATCCGTATAGGTGTTCGAGTGTTCGAACCGTAATGCGTGAGAAATGGTAAGTAAACCCCGTATTTACGTATCTGCCACTGTGCAGGAGAATCCGTATAGGTGTTCGAGTGTTCGAACCGTAATGCGCAAGAAATGGTATGGAAACCCCGTATTTACATATCTGCCACTGTGCAGGAGAATCCGTATAGGTGTTCGAGTGTTCGAATTGTAATGCGAAGAAATGGTATGTAAACGCCGTATTTACATATCTGCCACTGTGCAAGAGAATCCGTATGGGTGTTCGAGTGTTCGAACCGTAATACGTGAGAAATGGTAAGTAAACGCCGCATTTACATATCTGCCACTGTGCAGGAGAATCCGTCTAGGTGTTCGGGTGTTCAAACCCTAACGCGTGAGAAATGGTATGCAAACGCCGTATTTACATATCTGGCACTGTGCAGAAGAATCTGTATAGGTGTTCGAGTTTTCGAACCGTAATACGCAAGAAATGGTATGTAAACCCCGTATTTACATATCTGCCACTGTGCAAGAGAATCCGTATAGGTGTTCGAGTCTTCGAACCCTAATGCGTGAGAAATGGTAAGTAAACGCAGTATTTACATATCTGCCACTGGGCAGTAGAATCCGTATAGGTGTTCGAGTGTTCGAACCGTAATGCGTGAGAAATGGTAAGTAAACCCCGTATTTACGTATCTGCCACTGTGCAGGAGAATCCGTATAGGTGTTCGAGTGTTCGAACCGTAATGCGCAAGAAATGGTATGTAAATCCCGTATTTACATATCTGCCACTGTGCAGGAGAATCCGTATAGGTGTTCGAGTGTTAGAACCGTAATGCGCAAGAAATGGTATGGAAACCGCGTATTTACATATCTGCCACTGTGCAGGAGAATCCGTATAGGTGTTCGAGTGTTCGAACCGTAATGCGCAAGAAATGGTATGTAAACCCCGTATTTACATATCTGCCACTATGCAGGAGAATCCGTATTGGTGTTCGAGTGTTCGAACCGTATTGCGCAAGAAATGGTATGTAAACCCCGTATTTACGTATCTGCAACTGTGCAGGAGAATCCGTATAGGTGTTCGAGTGTTCGAACCGTAATGCGCAAGAAATGGTGTGGAAACCCCGTATTTACATATCTGCCACTGTGCAGGAGAATCCGTATAGGTGTTCGAGTGTTCGAACCGTAATGCGCAAGAAATGGTGTGGAAACCCCGTATTTACATATCTGCCACTGTGCAGGAGAATCCGTATAGGTGTTCGAGTGTTCGAATTGTAATGCGAAGAAATGGTATGTAAACGCCGTATTTACATATCTGCCACTGTGCAAGAGAATCCGTATAGGTGTTCGAGTGTTCGAACCGTAATGCGTGAGAAATGGTAAGTAAACCCCGTATTTACGTAGCTGCCACTATGCAGGAGAATCCGTATAGGTGTTCGAGTGTTCGAACCGTAATGCGCAAGAAATGGTATGTAAACCCCGTATTTACATATCTGCCACTGTGCAGGAGAATCCGTATAGGTGTTCGAGTGTTAGAACCGTAATGCGCAAGAAATGGTATGGAAACCCCGTATTTACATATGTGCCACTGTGCAGGAGAATCCGTATAGGTGTTCGAGTGTTCGAACCGTAATGCGCAAGAAATGGTATGTAAACCCCGTATTTACATATCTCCCACTATGCAGGAGAATCCGTATTGGTGTTCGAGTGTTCGAACCGTATTGCGCAAGAAATGGTATGTAAACCACGTATTTACGTATCTGCCACTATGCAGGAGAATCCGTATAGGTGTTCGAGTGTTCGAATTGTAATGCGAAGAAATGGTATGTAAACGCCGTATTTACATATCTGCCACTGTGCAAGAGAATCCGTATAGGTGTTCGAGTGTTCGAACCGTAATACGTGAGAAATGGTGTGTAAACGCCGCATTTACATATCTGCCACTGTGCAGGAGAATCCGTCTAGGTGTTCGAGTGTTCGAACCCTAACGCGTGAGAAATGGTATGGAAACGCCGTATTTACATATCTGGCATTGTACAGAAGAATCTGTATAGGTGTTCGAGTGTTCGAACCGTAATACGCAAGAAATGGTATGTAAACACCGTATTTACATATCTGCCAAAGTGCAAGAGAATCCGTATAGGTGTTCGAGTCTTCGAACCCTAATGCGTGAGAAATGGTAAGTAAACGCAGTATTTACATATCTGCCACTGTGCAGGAGAATCCGTATAGGTGTTCGAGTGTTCGAACCGTAATGCGCAAGAAATGGTATGGAAACCCCGTATTTACATATCTGCCACTGTGCAGGAGAATCCGTATAGGTGTTCGAGTGTTCGAACCGTAATGCGCAAGAAATGGTATGTAAACCCCGTATTTACATATCTGCCACTGTGCAGGAGAATCCGTATAGGTGTTCGAGTCTTCGAACCCTAATGCGTGAGAAATGGTAAGTAAACGCAGTATTTACATATCTGCCACTGTGCAGGAGAATCCGTATAGGTGTTCGAGTGTTCGAACCGTAATGCGTGAGAAATGGTAAGTAAACCCCGTATTTACGTATCTGCCACTGTGCAGGAGAATCCGTATAGGTGTTCGAGTGTTCGAACCGTAATGCGCAAGAAATGGTATGGAAACCCCGTATTTACATATCTGCCACTGAGCAGGAGAATCCGTATAGGTGTTCGAGTGTTCGAATTGTAATGCGAAGAAATGGTATGTAAACGCCGTATTTACATATCTGCCACTGTGCAAGAGAATCCGTATAGGTGTTCGAGTGTTCGAACCGTAATACGTGAGAAATGGTAAGTAAACGCCGCATTTACATATCTGCCACTGTGCAGGAGAATCCGTCTAGGTGTTCGAGTGTTCGAACCCTAACGCGTGAGAAATGGTATGCAAACGCCGTATTTACATATCTGGCACTGTGCAGAAGAATCTGTATAGGTGTTCGAGTTTTCGAACCGTAATACGCAAGAAATGGTATGTAAACCCCGTATTTACATATCTGCCACTGTGCAAGAGAATCCGTATAGGTGTTCGAGTCTTCGAACCCTAATGCGTGAGAAATGGTAAGTAAACGCAGTATTTACATATCTGCCACTGGGCAGTAGAATCCGTATAGGTGTTCGAGTGTTCGAACCGTAATGCGTGAGAAATGGTAAGTAAACCCCGTATTTACGTATCTGCCACTGTGCAGGAGAATCCGTATAGGTGTTCGAGTGTTCGAACCGTAATGCGCAAGAAATGGTATGTAAACCCCGTATTTACATATCTGCCACTGTGCAGGAGAATCCGTATAGGTGTTCGAGTGTTAGAACCGTAATGCGCGAGAAATGGTATGGAAACCGCGTATTTACATATCTGCCACTGTGCAGGAGAATCCGTATAGGTGTTCGAGTGTTCGAACCGTAATGCGCAAGAAATGGTATGTAAACCCCGTATTTACATATCTGCCACTATGCAGGAGAATCCGTATTGGTGTTCGAGTGTTCGAACCGTATTGCGCAAGAAATGGTATGTAAACCCCGTATTTACGTATCTGCCACTGTGCAGGAGAATCCGTATAGGTGTTCGAGTGTTCGAACCGTACTGCGCAAGAAATGGTGTGGAAACCCCGTATTTACATATCAGCCACTGTGCAGGAGAATCCGTATAGGTGTTCGAGTGTTCGAACCGTAATGCGCAAGAAATGGTATGTAAACCTCGTATTTACATATCTGCCACTCTGCAGGAGAATCCGTATAGGTGTTCGAGTGTTCGAACCGTATTGCGCAAGAAATGGTATGGAAACCCCATATTTACATATCTGCCACTGTGCAGGCGAATCCGTATAGGTGTTCGAGTGTTCGAACCGTAATGCGCAAGAAATGGTATGTAAACCCCGTATTTACATATCTGCCACTGTGCAGGAGAATCCGTATAGGTGTTCGAGTCTTCGAACCCTAATGCGTGACAAATGGTAAGTAAACGCAGTATTTACATATCTGCCACTGTGCAGGAGAATCCGTATAGGTGTTCGAGTGTTCGAACAGTAATGCGTGAGAAATGGTAAGTAAACCCCGTATTTACGTATCTGCCACTGTGCAGGAGAATCCGTATAGGTGTTCGAGTGTTCGAACCGTATTGCGCAAGAAATGGTATGGAAACCCCATATTTACATATCTGCCACTGTGCAGGCGAATCCGTATAGGTGTTCGAGTGTTCGAACCGTAATGCGCAAGAAATGGTATGTAAACCCCGTATTTACATATCTGCCACTGTGCAGGAGAATCCGTATAGGTGTTCGAGTCTTCGAACCCTAATGCGTGACAAATGGTAAGTAAACGCAGTATTTACATATCTGCCACTGTGCAGGAGAATCCGTATAGGTGTTCGAGTGTTCGAACCGTAATGCGTGAGAAATGGTAAGTAAACCCCGTATTTACGTATCTGCCACTGTGCAGGAGAATCCGTATAGGTGTTCGAGTGTTCGAACCGTAATGCGCAAGAAATGGTATGGAAACCCCGTATTTACATATCTGCCACTGTGCAGGAGAATCCGTATAGGTGTTCGAGTGTTCGAATTGTAATGCGAAGAAATGGTATGTAAACGCCGTATTTACATATCTGCCACTGTGCAAGAGAATCCGTATGGGTGTTCGAGTGTTCGAACCGTAATACGTGAGAAATGGTAAGTAAACGCCGCATTTACATATCTGCCACTGTGCAGGAGAATCCGTCTAGGTGTTCGGGTGTTCAAACCCTAACGCGTGAGAAATGGTATGCAAACGCCGTATTTACATATCTGGCACTGTGCAGAAGAATCTGTATAGGTGTTCGAGTTTTCGAACCGTAATACGCAAGAAATGGTATGTAAACCCCGTATTTACATATCTGCCACTGTGCAAGAGAATCCGTATAGGTGTTCGAGTCTTCGAACCCTAATGCGTCAGAAATGGTAAGTAAACGCAGTATTTACATATCTGCCACTGGGCAGTAGAATCCGTATAGGTGTTCGAGTGTTCGAACCGTAATGCGTGAGAAATGGTAAGTAAACCCCGTATTTACGTATCTGCCACTGTGCAGGAGAATCCGTATAGGTGTTCGAGTGTTCGAACCGTAATGCGCAAGAAATGGTATGTAAACCCCGTATTTACATATCTGCCACTGTGCAGGAGAATCCGTATAGGTGTTCGAGTGTTAGAACCGTAATGCGCAAGAAATGGTATGGAAACCGCGTATTTACATATCTGCCACTGTGCAGGAGAATCCGTATAGGTGTTCGAGTGTTCGAACCGTAATGCGCAAGAAATGGTATGTAAACCCCGTATTTACATATCTGCCACTATGCAGGAGAATCCGTATTGGTGTTCGAGTGTTCGAACCGTATTGCGCAAGAAATGGTATGTAAACCCCGTATTTACGTATCTGCAACTGTGCAGGAGAATCCGTATAGGTGTTCGAGTGTTCGAACCGTAATGCGCAAGAAATGGTGTGGAAACCCCGTATTTACATATCTGCCACTGTGCAGGAGAATCCGTATAGGTGTTCGAGTGTTCGAACCGTAATGCGCAAGAAATGGTGTGGAAACCCCGTATTTACATATCTGCCACTGTGCAGGAGAATCCGTATAGGTGTTCGAGTGTTCGAATTGTAATGCGAAGAAATGGTATGTAAACGCCGTATTTACATATCTGCCACTGTGCAAGAGAATCCGTATAGGTGTTCGAGTGTTCGAACCGTAATGCGTGAGAAATGGTAAGTAAACCCCGTATTTACGTAGCTGCCACTATGCAGGAGAATCCGTATAGGTGTTCGAGTGTTCGAACCGTAATGCGCAAGAAATGGTATGTAAACCCCGTATTTACATATCTGCCACTGTGCAGGAGAATCCGTATAGGTGTTCGAGTGTTAGAACCGTAATGCGCAAGAAATGGTATGGAAACCCCGTATTTACATATGTGCCACTGTGCAGGAGAATCCGTATAGGTGTTCGAGTGTTCGAACCGTAATGCGCAAGAAATGGTATGTAAACCCCGTATTTACATATCTCCCACTATGCAGGAGAATCCGTATTGGTGTTCGAGTGTTCGAACCGTATTGCGCAAGAAATGGTATGTAAACCACGTATTTACGTATCTGCCACTATGCAGGAGAATCCGTATAGGTGTTCGAGTGTTCGAATTGTAATGCGAAGAAATGGTATGTAAACGCCGTATTTACATATCTGCCACTGTGCAAGAGAATCCGTATAGGTGTTCGAGTGTTCGAACCGTAATACGTGAGAAATGGTGTGTAAACGCCGCATTTACATATCTGCCACTGTGCAGGAGAATCCGTCTAGGTGTTCGAGTGTTCGAACCCTAACGCGTGAGAAATGGTATGGAAACGCCGTATTTACATATCTGGCACTGTACAGAAGAATCTGTATAGGTGTTCGAGTGTTCGAACCGTAATACGCAAGAAATGGTATGTAAACACCGTATTTACATATCTACCAAAGTGCAAGAGAATCCGTATAGGTGTTCGAGTCTTCGAACCCTAATGCGTGAGAAATGGTAAGTAAACGCAGTATTTACATATCTGCCACTGTGCAGGAGAATCCGTATAGGTGTTCGAGTGTTCGAACCGTAATGCGCAAGAAATGGTATGGAAACCCCGTATTTACATATCTGCCACTGTGCAGGAGAATCCGTATAGGTGTTCGAGTGTTCGAACCGTAATGCGCAAGAAATGGTATGTAAACCCCGTATTTACATATCTGCCACTGTGCAGGAGAATCCGTATAGGTGTTCGAGTCTTCGAACCCTAATGCGTGAGAAATGGTAAGTAAACGCAGTATTTACATATCTGCCACTGTGCAGGAGAATCCGTATAGGTGTTCGAGTGTTCGAACCGTAATGCGTGAGAAATGGTAAGTAAACCCCGTAATTACGTATCTGCCACTGTGCAGGAGAATCCGTATAGGTGTTCGAGTGTTCGAACCGTAATGCGCAAGAAATGGTATGGAAACCCCGTATTTACATATCTGCCACTGAGCAGGAGAATCCGTATAGGTGTTCGAGTGTTCGAATTGTAATGCGAAGAAATGGTATGTAAACGCCGTATTTACATATCTGCCACTGTGCAAGAGAATCCGTATAGGTGTTTGAGTGTTCGAACCGTAATACGTGAGAAATGGTAAGTAAACGCCGCATTTACATATCTGCCACTGTGCAGGAGAATCCGTCTAGGTGTTCGAGTGTTCGAACCCTAACGCGTGAGAAATGGTATGCAAACGCCGTATTTACATATCTGGCACTGTGCAGAAGAATCTGTATAGGTGTTCGAGTTTTCGAACCGTAATACGCAAGAAATGGTATGTAAACCCCGTATTTACATATCTGCCACTGTGCAAGAGAATCCGTATAGGTGTTCGAGTCTTCGAACCCTAATGCGTGAGAAATGGTAAGTAAACGCAGTATTTACATATCTGCCACTGGGCAGTAGAATCCGTATAGGTGTTCGAGTGTTCGAACCGTAATGCGTGAGAAATGGTAAGTAAACCCCGTATTTACGTATCTGCCACTGTGCAGGAGAATCCGTATAGGTGTTCGAGTGTTCGAACCGTAATGCGCAAGAAATGGTATGTAAACCCCGTATTTACATATCTGCCACTGTGCAGGAGAATCCGTATAGGTGTTCGAGTGTTAGAACCGTAATGCGCGAGAAATGGTATGGAAACCGCGTATTTACATATCTGCCACTGTGCAGGAGAATCCGTATAGGTGTTCGAGTGTTCGAACCGTAATGCGCAAGAAATGGTATGTAAACCCCGTATTTACATATCTGCCACTATGCAGGAGAATCCGTATTGGTGTTCGAGTGTTCGAACCGTATTGCGCAAGAAATGGTATGTAAACCCCGTATTTACGTATCTGCCACTGTGCAGGAGAATCCGTATAGGTGTTCGAGTGTTCGAACCGTACTGCGCAAGAAATGGTGTGGAAACCCCGTATTTACATATCTGCCACTGTGCAGGAGAATCCGTATAGGTGTTCGAGTGTTCGAACCGTAATGCGCAAGAAATGGTGTGGAAACCCCGTATTTACATATCTGCCATTGTGCAGGAGAATCCGTATAGGTGTTCGAGTGTTCGAATTGTAATGCGAAGAAATGGTATGTAAACGCCGTATTTACATATCTGCCACTGTGCAAGAGAATCCGTATAGGTGTTCGAGTGTTCGAACCGTAATACGTGAGAAATGGTAAGTAAACGCCGCATTTACCTATCTGCCACTGTGCAGGAGAATCCGTCTAGGTGTTCGAGTGTTCGAACCCTAACGCGTGAGAAATGGTATGGAAACGCCGTATTTACATATCTGGCACTGTGCAGAAGAATCTGTACAGGTGTTCGAGTGTTCGAACCGTAATACGCAAGAAATGGTATGTAAACCCCGTATTTACATATCTGCCACTGTGCAAGAGAATCCGTATAGGTGTTCGAGTCTTCGAACCCTAATGCGTGAGAAATGGTAAGTAAACGCAGTATTTACATATCTGCTACTGTGCAGGAGAATCCGTATAGGTGTTCGAGTGTTCGAACCGTAATGCGCAAGAAATGGTATGGAAACCCCGTATTTACATATCTGCCACTGTGCAGGAGAATCCGTATAGGTGTTCGAGTGTTCGAACCATAATGCGCAAGAAATGGTATGAAAACCCGGTATTTACATATCTGCCACTGTGCAGGAGAATCCGTATAGGTGTTCGAGTCTTCGAACCCTAATGCGTGAGAAATGGTAAGTAAACGCAGTATTTACATATCTGCCATTGTACAGGAGAATCCGTATAGGTGTTCGAGTGTTCGAACCGTAATGCGTGAGAAATGGTAAGTAAACCCCGTATTTACGTAATTGCCACTGTGCAGGAGAATCCGTATAGGTGTTCGAGTCTTCGAACCCTAATGCGTGAGAAATGGTAAGTAAACGCAGTATTTACATATCTGCCACTGTGCAGGAGAATCCGTATAGGTGTTCGAGTGTTCGAACCGTAATGCGTGAGAAATGGTAAGTAAACCCCGTATTTACGTAATTGCCACTGTGCAGGAGAATCCGTATAGGTGTTCGAGTGTTCGAACCGTAATGCGCAAGAAATGGTATGTAAACCTCGTATTTAAATATCTGCCACTCTGCAGGAGAATCCGTATAGGTGTTCGAGTGTTCGAACCGTATTGCGCAAGAAATGGTATGGAAACCCCGTATTTACATATCTGCCACTGTGCAGGAGAATCCGTATAGGTGTTCGAGTGTTCGAACCGTAATGCGCAAGAAATGGTATGGAAACCCCGTATTTACATATCTGCCACTGTGCAGGAGAATCCGTATAGGTGTTCGAGTGTTCGAACCGTAATGCGCAAGAAATGGTATGTAAACCCCGTATTTACATATCTGCCACTGCGCAGGAGAATCCGTATAGGTGTTCGAGTCTTCGAACCCTAATGCGTGAGAAATGGTAAGTAAACGCAGTATTTACATATCTGCCACTGTGCAGGAGAATCCGTATAGGTGTTCGAGTGTTCGAACCGTAATGCGTGAGAAATGGTAAGTAAACCCCGTATTTACGTATCTGCCACTGTGCAGGAGAATCCGTATAGGTGTTCGAGTGTTCGAACCGTAATGCGCAAGAAATGGTATGTAAACCCCGTATTTACATATCTGCCACTCTGCAGGAGAATCCGTATAGGTGTTCGAGTGTTCGAACCGTAATGCGCAAGAAATGGTATGGAAACCCCGTATTTACATATTTGCCACTGTGCAGGAGAATCCGTATAGGTGTTCGAGTGTTCGAACCGTAATACGCAAGAAATGGTATGTAAACCCCGTATTTACATATCAGCCACTGTGCAAGAGAATCCGTATAGGTGTTCGACTCTTCGAACCCTAATGCGTGAGAAATGGTAAGTAAACGCAGTATTTACATATCTGCCACTGTGCAGGAGAATCCGTATAGGTGTTCGAGTGTTCGAACCGTAATGCGTGAGAAATGGTAAGTAAACCCCGTATTTACGTAATTGCCACTGTGCAGGAGAATCCGTATAGGTGTTCGAGTCTTCGAACCCTAATGCGTGAGAAATGGTAAGTAAACGCAGTATTTACATATCTGCCACTGTGCAGGAGAATCCGTATAGGTGTTCGAGTGTTCGAACCGTAATGCGTGAGAAATGGTAAGTAAACCCCGTATTTACGTAATTGCCACTGTGCAGGAGAATCCGTATAGGTGTTCGAGTGTTCGAACCGTAATGCGCAAGAAATGGTATGTAAACCTCGTATTTAAATATCTGCCACTCTGCAGGAGAATCCGTATAGGTGTTCGAGTGTTCGAACCGTATTGCGCAAGAAATGGTATGGAAACCCCGTATTTACATATCTGCCACTGTGCAGGAGAATCCGTATAGGTGTTCGAGTGTTCGAACCGTAATGCGCAAGAAATGGTATGGAAACCCCGTATTTACATATCTGCCACTGTGCAGGAGAATCCGTATAGGTGTTCGAGTGTTCGAACCGTAATGCGCAAGAAATGGTATGTAAACCCCGTATTTACATATCTGCCACTGCGCAGGAGAATCCGTATAGGTGTTCGAGTCTTCGAACCCTAATGCGTGAGAAATGGTAAGTAAACGCAGTATTTACATATCTGCCACTGTGCAGGAGAATCCGTATAGGTGTTCGAGTGTTCGAACCGTAATGCGTGAGAAATGGTAAGTAAACCCCGTATTTACGTATCTGCCACTGTGCAGGAGAATCCGTATAGGTGTTCGAGTGTTCGAACCGTAATGCGCAAGAAATGGTATGTAAACCCCGTATTTACATATCTGCCACTCTGCAGGAGAATCCGTATAGGTGTTCGAGTGTTCGAACCGTAATGCGCAAGAAATGGTATGGAAACCCCGTATTTACATATTTGCCACTGTGCAGGAGAATCCGTATAGGTGTTCGAGTGTTCGAACCGTAATACGCAAGAAATGGTATGTAAACCCCGTATTTACATATCAGCCACTGTGCAAGAGAATCCGTATAGGTGTTCGACTCTTCGAACCCTAATGCGTGAGAAATGGTAAGTAAACGCAGTATTTACATATCTGCCACTGTGCAGGAGAATCCGTATAGGTGTTCGAGTGTTCGAACCTTAATGCGTGAGAAATGGTAAGTAAACCCCGTATTTACGTAATTGCCACTGTGCAGGAGAATCCGTATAGGTGTTCGAGTGTTCGAACCGTAATGCGCAAGAAATGGTATGTAAACCTCGTATTTACATATCTGCCACTCTGCAGGAGAATCCGTATAGGTGTTCGAGTGTTCGAACCGTATTGCGCAAGAAATGGTATGGAAATCCCGTATTTACATATCTGCCACTGTGCAGGAGAATCCGTATAGGTGTTCGAGTGTTCGAACCGTAATGCGCAAGAAATGGTATGGAAACCCCGTATTTACATATCTGCCACTGTGCAGGAGAATCCGTATAGGTGTTCGAGTGTTCGAACCGTAATGCGCAAGAAATGGTATGTAAACCCCGTATTTACATATCTGCCACTGTGCAGGAGAATCCGTATAGGTGTTCGAGTCTTCGAACCCTAATGCGTGAGAAATGGTAAGTAAACGCAGTATTTACATATCTGCCACTGTGCAAGAGAATCCGTATAGGTGTTCGAGTGTTCGAACCGTAATGCGTGAGAAATGGTAAGTAAACCCCGTATTTACGTATCTGCCACTGTGCAGGAGAATCCGTATAGGTGTTCGAGTGTTCGAACCGTAATGCGCAAGAAATGGTATGTAAACCCCGTATTTACATATCTGCCACTCTGCAGGAGAATCCGTATAGGTGTTCGAGTGTTCGAACCGTAATGCGCAAGAAATGGTATGGAAACCCCGTATTTACATATTTGCCACTGTGCAGGAGAATCCGTATAGGTGTTCGAGTGTTCGAACCGTAATACGCAAGCAATGGTATGTAAACCCCGTATTTTCATATCTGCCACTGTGCAAGAGAATCCGTATAGGTGTTCGACTCTTCGAACCCTAATGCGTGAGAAATGGTAAGTAAACGCAGTATTTACACATCTGCCACTGTGCAGGAGAATCCGTATAGGTGTTCGAGTGTTCGAACCGTAATGCGCAAGAAATGGTATGTAAACCCCGTATTTACATATCTGCCATTGTGCAAGAGAATCCGTATAGGTGTTCGAGTCTTCGAATCCTAATGCGTGAGAAATGGTAAGTAAACGCAGTATTTACATATCTGCCACTGTGTAGGAGAATCCGTATAGGTGTTCGAGTGTTCGAGTGTTCGAATCGTAATGCGTGAGAAATGGTAAGTAAACCCCGTATTTACGTATCTGCCACTGTGCAGGAGAATCCGTATAGGTGTTCGAGTGTTCGAACCGTAATGCGCAAGAAATGGTATGTAAACCCCGTATTTACATATCTGCCACTGTGCAGGAGAATCCGTATAGGTGTTCGAGTGTTAGAACCATAATGCGCAAGAAATGGTATGGAAACCCCGTATTTACATATCTGCCACTGTGCAGGAGAATCCGTATAGGTGTTCGAGTGTTCGAACCGTAATGCGCAAGAAATGGTATGTAAACCCCGTATTTACATATCTGCCACTATGCAGGAGAATCCGTATTGGTGTTCGAGTGTTCGAACCGTATTGCGCAAGAAATGGTATGTAAACCCCGTATTTACATATCTGCCACTATGCAGGAGAATCCGTATAGGTATTCGAGTGTTCGAACCGTAATGCGCAAGAAATGGTGTGGAAACCCCGTATTTACATATCTGCCACTGTGCAGGAGAATCCGTATAGGTGTTCGAGTGTTCGAACCGTAATGCGTGAGAAATGGTAAGTAAACCCCGTATTTACGTATCTGCCACTGTGCAGGAGAATCCGTATAGGTGTTCGAGTGTTCGAACCGTAATGCGCAAGAAATGGTATGGAAACCCCGTATTTACATATCTGCCACTGTGCAGGAGAATCCGTATAGGTGTTCGAGTGTTCGAACCGTAATGCGCAAGAAATGGTATGGAAACCCCGTATTTACATATTTGCCACTGTGCAGGAGAATCCGTATAGGTGTTCGAGTGTTCGAACCGTAATACGCAAGCAATGGTATGTAAACCCCGTATTTTCATATCTGCCACTGTGCAAGAGAATCCGTATAGGTGTTCGACTCTTCGAACCCTAATGCGTGAGAAATGGTAAGTAAACGCAGTATTTACATATCTGCCACTGTGCAGGAGAATCCGTATAGGTGTTCGAGTGTTCGAACCGTAATGCGTGAGAAATGGTAAGTAAACCCCGTATTTACGTAATTGCCACTGTGCAGGAGAATCCGTATAGGTGTTCGAGTGTTCGAACCGTAATGCGCAAGAAATCGTATGTAAACCTCGTATTTACATATCTGCCACTCTGCAGGAGAATCCGTATAGGTGTTCGAGTGTTCGAACCGTATTGCGCAAGAAATGGTATGGAAACCCCGTATTTACATATCTGCCACTGTGCAGGAGAATCCGTATAGGTGTTCGAGTGTTCGAACCGTAATGCGTGAGAAATGGTAAGTAAACCCCGTATTTACGTAATTGCCACTGTGCAGGAGAATCCGTATAGGTGTTCGAGTCTTCGAACCCTAATGCGTGAGAAATGGTAAGTAAACGCAGTATTTACATATCTGCCACTGTGCAGGAGAATCCGTATAGGTGTTCGAGTGTTCGAACCGTAATGCGTGAGAAATGGTAAGTAAACCCCGTATTTACGTAATTGCCACTGTGCAGGAGAATCCGTATAGGTGTTCGAGTGTTCGAACCGTAATGCGCAAGAAATGGTATGTAAACCTCGTATTTACATATCTGCCACTCTGCAGGAGAATCCGTATAGGTGTTCGAGTGTTCGAACCGTATTGCGCAAGAAATGGTATGGAAACCCCGTATTTACATATCTGCCACTGTGCAGGAGAATCCGTCTAGGTGTTCGAGTGTTCGAACCGTAATGCGCAAGAAATGGTATGGAAACCCCGTATTTACATATCTGCCACTGTGCAGGAGAATCCGTATAGGTGTTCGAGTGTTCGAACCGTAATGCGCAAGAAATGGTATGTAAACCCCGTATTTACATATCTGCCACTGTGCAGGAGAATCCGTATAGGTGTTCGAGTCTTCGAACCCTAATGCGTGAGAAATGGTAAGTAAACGCAGTATTTACATATCTGCCACTGTGCAGGAGAATCCGTATAGGTGTTCGAGTGTTCGAACCGTAATGCGTGAGAAATGGTAAGTAAACCCCGTATTTACGTATCTGCCACTGTGCAGGAGAATCCGTATAGGTGTTCGAGTGTTCGAACCGTAATGCGCAAGAAATGGTATGTAAACCCCGTATTTACATATCTGCCACTCTGCAGGAGAATCCGTATAGGTGTTCGAGTGTTCGAACCGTAATGCGCAAGAAATGGTATGGAAACCCCGTATTTACATATTTGCCACTGTGCAGGAGAATCCGTATAGGTGTTCGAGTGTTCGAGCCGTAATACGCAAGAAATGGTATGTAAACCCCGTATTTACATATCAGCCACTGTGCAAGAGAATCCGTACAGGTGTTCGACTCTTCGAACCCTAATGCGTGAGAAATGGTAAGTAAACGCAGTATTTACATATCTGCCACTGTGCAGGAGAATCCGTATAGGTGTTCGAGTGTTCGAACCTTAATGCGTGAGAAATGGTAAGTAAACCCCGTATTTACGTAATTGCCACTGTGCAGGAGAATCCGTATAGGTGTTCGAGTGTTCGAACCGTAATGCGCAAGAAATGGTATGTAAACCTCGTATTTACATATCTGCCACTCTGCAGGAGAATCCGTATAGGTGTTCGAGTGTTCGAACCGTATTGCGCAAGAAATGGTATGGAAATCCCGTATTTACATATCTGCCACTGTGCAGGAGAATCCGTATAGGTGTTCGAGTGTTCGAACCGTAATGCGCAAGAAATGGTATGGAAACCCCGTATTTACATATCTGCCACTGTGCAGGAGAATCCGTATAGGTGTTCGAGTGTTCGAACCGTAATGCGCAAGAAATGGTATGTAAACCCCGTATTTACATATCTGCCACTGTGCAGGAGAATCCATATAGGTGTTCGAGTCTTCGAACCCTAATGCGTGAGAAATGGTAAGTAAACGCAGTATTTACATATCTGCCACTGTGCAAGAGAATCCGTATAGGTGTTCGAGTGTTCGAACCGTAATGCGTGAGAAATGGTAAGTAAACCCCGTATTTACGTATCTGCCACTGTGCAGGAGAATCCGTATAGGTGTTCGAGTGTTCGAACCGTAATGCGCAAGAAATGGTATGTAAACCCCGTATTTACATATCTGCCACTCTGCAGGAGAATCCGTATAGGTGTTCGAGTGTTCGAACCGTATTGCGCAAGAAATGGTATGGAAACCCCGTATTTACATATCTGCCACTATGCAGGAGAATCCGTATAGGTGTTCGAGTGTTCGAACCGTAATGCGCAAGAAATGGTATGGAAACCCCGTATTTACATATTTGCCACTGTGCAGGAGAATCCGTATAGGTGTTCGAGTGTTCGAACCGTAATACGCAAGCAATGGTATGTAAACCCCGTATTTTCATATCTGCCACTGTGCAAGAGAATCCGTATAGGTGTTCGACTCTTCGAACCCTAATGCGTGAGAAATGGTAAGTAAACGCAGTATTTACACATCTGCCACTGTGCAGGAGAATCCGTATAGGTGTTCGAGTGTTCGAACCGTAATGCGCAAGAAATGGTATGTAAACCCCGTATTTACATATCTGCCATTGTGCAAGAGAATCCGTATAGGTGTTCGAGTCTTCGAATCCTAATGCGTGAGAAATGGTAAGTAAACGCAGTATTTACATATCTGCCACTGTGTAGGAGAATCCGTATAGGTGTTCGAGTGTTCGAGTGTTCGAATCGTAATGCGTGAGAAATGGTAAGTAAACCCCGTATTTACGTATCTGCCACTGTGCAGGAGAATCCGTATAGGTGTTCGAGTGTTCGAACCGTAATGCGCAAGAAATGGTATGTAAACCCCGTATTTACATATCTGCCACTGTGCAGGAGAATCCGTATAGGTGTTCGAGTGTTAGAACCATAATGCGCAAGAAATGGTATGGAAACCCCGTATTTACATATCTGCCACTGTGCAGGAGAATCCGTATAGGTGTTCGAGTGTTCGAACCGTAATGCGCAAGAAATGGTATGTAAACCCCGTATTTACATATCTGCCACTATGCAGGAGAATCCGTATTGGTGTTCGAGTGTTCGAACCGTATTGCGCAAGAAATGGTATGTAAACCCCGTATTTACATATCTGCCACTATGCAGGAGAATCCGTATAGGTATTCGAGTGTTCGAACCGTAATGCGCAAGAAATGGTGTGGAAACCCCGTATTTACATATCTGCCACTGTGCAGGAGAATCCGTATAGGTGTTCGAGTGTTCGAACCGTAATGCGTGAGAAATGGTAAGTAAACCCCGTATTTACGTATCTGCCACTGTGCAGGAGAATCCGTATAGGTGTTCGAGTGTTCGAACCGTAATGCGCAAGAAATGGTATGGAAACCCCGTATTTACATATCTGCCACTGTGCAGGAGAATCCGTATAGGTGTTCGAGTGTTCGAACCGTAATGCGCAAGAAATGGTATGTAAACCCCGTATTTACATATCTGCCACTGTGCAGGAGAATCCGTATAGGTGTTCGAGTCTTCGAACCCTAATGCGTGAGAAATGGTAAGTAAACGCAGTATTTACATATCTGCCACTGTGCAAGAGAATCCGTATAGGTGTTCGAGTGTTCGAACCGTAATGCGTGAGAAATGGTAAGTAAACCTCGTATTTACGTATCTGCCACTGTGCAGGAGAATCCGTATAGGTGTTCGAGTGTTCGAACCATAATGCGCAAGAAATGGTATGTAAACCCCGTATTTACATATCTGCCACTCTGCAGGAGAATCCGTATAAGTGTTCGAGTGTTCGAACCGTATTGCGCAAGAAATGGTATGGAAACCCCGTATTTACATATCTGCCACTATGGAGGAGAATCCGTATAGGTGTTCGAGTGTTCGAACCGTAATGCGCAAGAAATGGTATGGAAACCCCGTATTTACATATTTGCCACTGTGCAGGAGAATCCGTATAGGTGTTCGAGTGTTCGAACCGTAATACGCAAGCAATGGTATGTAAACCCCGTATTTTCATATCTGCCACTGTGCAAGAGAATCCGTATAGGTGTTCGACTCTTCGAACCCTAATGCGTGAGAAATGGTAAGTAAACGCAGTATTTACATATCTGCCACTGTGCAGGAGAATCCGTATAGGTGTTCGAGTGTTCGAACCGTAATGCGTGAGAAATGGTAAGTAAACCCCGTATTTACGTAATTGCCACTGTGCAGGAGAATCCGTATAGGTGTTCGAGTGTTCGAACCGTAATGCGCAAGAAATCGTACGTAAACCTCGTATTTACATATCTGCCACTCTGCAGGAGAATCCGTATAGGTGTTCGAGTGTTCGAACCGTATTGCGCAAGAAATGGTATGGAAACCCCGTATTTACATATCTGCCACTGTGCAGGAGAATCCGTATAGGTGTTCGAGTGTTCGAACCGTAATGCGTGAGAAATGGTAAGTAAACCCCGTATTTACGTAATTGCCACTGTGCAGGAGAATCCGTATAGGTGTTCGAGTCTTCGAACCCTAATGCGTGAGAAATGGTAAGTAAACGCAGTATTTACATATCTGCCACTGTGCAGGAGAATCCGTATAGGTGTTCGAGTGTTCGAACCGTAATGCGTGAGAAATGGTAAGTAAACCCCGTATTTACGTAATTGCCACTGTGCAGGAGAATCCGTATAGGTGTTCGAGTGTTCGAACCGTAATGCGCAAGAAATGGTATGTAAACCTCGTATTTACATATCTGCCACTCTGCAGGAGAATCCGTATAGGTGTTCGAGTGTTCGAACCGTATTGCGCAAGAAATGGTATGGAAACCCCGTATTTACATATCTGCCACTGTGCAGGAGAATCCGTCTAGGTGTTCGAGTGTTCGAACCGTAATGCGCAAGAAATGATATGGAAACCCCGTATTTACATATCTGCCACTGTGCAGGAGAATCCGTATAGGTGTTCGAGTGTTCGAACCGTAATGCGCAAGAAATGGTATGTAAACCCCGTATTTACATATCTGCCACTGTGCAGGAGAATCCGTATAGGTGTTCGAGTCTTCGAACCCTAATGCGTGAGAAATGGTAAGTAAACGCAGTATTTACATATCTGCCACTGTGCAGGAGAATCCGTATAGGTGTTCGAGTGTTCGAACCGTAATGCGTGAGAAATGGTAAGTAAACCCCGTATTTACGTATCTGCCACTGTGCAGGAGAATCCGTATAGGTGTTCGAGTGTTCGAACCGTAATGCGCAAGAAATGGTATGTAAACCCCGTATTTACATATCTGCCACTCTGCAGGAGAATCCGTATAGGTGTTCGAGTGTTCGAACCGTAATGCGCAAGAAATGGTATGGAAACCCCGTATTTACATATTTGCCACTGTGCAGGAGAATCCGTATAGGTGTTCGAGTGTTCGAGCCGTAATACGCAAGAAATGGTATGTAAACCCCGTATTTACATATCAGCCACTGTGCAAGAGAATCCGTACAGGTGTTCGACTCTTCGAACCCTAATGCGTGAGAAATGGTAAGTAAACGCAGTATTTACATATCTGCCACTGTGCAGGAGAATCCGTATAGGTGTTCGAGTGTTCGAACCGTAATGCGTGAGAAATGGTAAGTAAACCCCGTATTTACGTAATTGCCACTGTGCAGGAGAATCCGTATAGGTGTTCGAGTGTTCGAACCGTAATGCGCAAGAAATGGTATGTAAACCTCGTATTTACATATCTGCCACTCTGCAGGAGAATCCGTATAGGTGTTCGAGTGTTCGAACCGTATTGCGCAAGAAATGGTATGGAAACCCCGTATTTACATATCTGCCACTGTGCAGGAGAATCCGTATAGGTGTTCGAGTGTTCGAACCGTAATGCGCAAGAAATGGTATGGAAACCCCGTATTTACATATCTGCCACTGTGCAGGAGAATCCGTATAGGTGTTCGAGTGTTCGAACCGTAATGCGCAAGAAATGGTATGTAAACCCCGTATTTACATATCTGCCACTGTGCAGGAGAATCCGTATAGGTGTTCGAGTCTTCGAACCCTAATGCGTGAGAAATGGTAAGTAAACGCAGTATTTACATATCTGCCACTGTGCAAGAGAATCCGTATAGGTGTTCGAGTGTTCGAACCGTAATGCGTGAGAAATGGTAAGTAAACCTCGTATTTACGTATCTGCCACTGTGCAGGAGAATCCGTATAGGTGTTCGAGTGTTCGAACCATAATGCGCAAGAAATGGTATGTAAACCCCGTATTTACATATCTGCCACTCTGCAGGAGAATCCGTATAGGTGTTCGAGTGTTCGAACCGTATTGCGCAAGAAATGGTATGGAAACCCCGTATTTACATATCTGCCACTATGCAGGAGAATCCGTATAGGTGTTCGAGTGTTCGAACCGTAATGCGCAAGAAATGGTATGGAAACCCCGTATTTACATATTTGCCACTGTGCAGGAGAATCCGTATAGGTGTTCGAGTGTTCGAACCGTAATACGCAAGCAATGGTATGTAAACCCCGTATTTTCATATCTGCCACTGTGCAAGAGAATCCGTATAGGTGTTCGACTCTTCGAACCCTAATGCGTGAGAAATGGTAAGTAAACGCAGTATTTACATATCTGCCACTGTGCAGGAGAATCCGTATAGGTGTTCGAGTGTTCGAACCGTAATGCGTGAGAAATGGTAAGTAAACCCCGTATTTACGTAATTGCCACTGTGCAGGAGAATCCGTATAGGTGTTCGAGTGTTCGAACCGTAATGCGCAAGAAATGGTATGTAAACCTCGTATTTACATATCTGCCACTCTGCAGGAGAATCCGTATAGGTGTTCCAGTGTTCGAACCGTATTGCGCAAGAAATGGTATGGAAACCCCGTATTTACATATCTGCCACTGTGCAGGAGAATCCGTATAGGTGTTCGAGTGTTCGAACCGTAATGCGTGAGAAATGGTAAGTAAACCCCGTATTTACGTAATTGCCACTGTGCAGGAGAATCCGTATAGGTGTTCGAGTCTTCGAACCCTAATGCGTGAGAAATGGTAAGTAAACGCAGTATTTACATATCTGCCACTGTGTGGGAGAATCCGTATAGGTGTTCGAGTGTTCGAACCGTAATGCGTGAGAAATGGTAAGTAAACCCCGTATTTACGTAATTGCCACTGTGCAGGAGAATCCGTATAGGTGTTCGAGTGTTCGAACCATAATGCGCAAGAAATGGTATGTAAACCTCGTATTTACATATCTGCCACTCTGCAGGAGAATCCGTATAGGTGTTCGAGTGTTCGAACCGTATTGCGCAAGAAATGGTATGGAAACCCCGTATTTACATATCTGCCACTGTGCAGGAGAATCCGTATAGGTGTTCGAGTGTTCGAACCGTAATGCGCAAGAAATGGTATGGAAACCCCGTATTTACATATCTGCCACTGTGCAGGAGAATCCGTATAGGTGTTCGAGTGTTCGAACCGTAATGCGCAAGAAATGGTATGTAAACCCCGTATTTACATATCTGCCACTGTGCAGGAGAATCCGTATAGGTGTTCGAGTCTTCGAACCCTAATGCGTGAGAAATGGTAAGTAAACGCAGTATTTACATATCTGCCACTGTGCAGGAGAATCCGTATAGGTGTTCGAGTGTTCGAACCGTAATGCGTGAGAAATGGTAAGTAAACCCCGTATTTACATATCTGCCACTATGCAGGAGAATCCGTATAGGTGTTCGAGTGTTCGAACCGTAATGCGCAAGAAATGGTATGTAAACCCCGTATTTACATATCTGCCACTCTGCAGGAGAATCCGTATAGGTGTTCGAGTGTTCGAACCGTAATGCGCAAGAAATGGTATGGAAACCCCGTATTTACATATTTGCCACTGTGCAGGAGAATCCGTATAGGTGTTCGAGTGTTCGAGCCGTAATACGCAAGAAATGGTATGTAAACCCCGTATTTACATATCAGCCACTGTGCAAGAGAATCCGTATAGGTGTTCGACTCTTCGAACCCTAATGCGTGAGAAATGGTAAGTAAACGCAGTATTTACATATCTGCCACTGTGCAGGAGAATCCGTATAGGTGTTCGAGTGTTCGAACCGTAATGCGTGAGAAATGGTAAGTAAACCCCGTATTTACGTAATTGCCACTGTGCAGGAGAATCCGTATAGGTGTTCGAGTGTTCGAACCGTAATGCGCAAGAAATGGTATGTAAACCTCGTATTTACATATCTGCCACTCTGCAGGAGAATCCGTATAGGTGTTCGAGTGTTCGAACCGTATTGCGCAAGAAATGGTATGGAAACCCCGTATTTACATATCTGCCACTGTGCAGGAGAATCCGTATAGGTGTTCGAGTGTTCGAACCGTAATGCGCAAGAAATGGTATGGAAACCCCGTATTTACATATCTGCCACTGTGCAGGAGAATCCGTATAGGTGTTCGAGTGTTCGAACCGTAATGCGCAAGAAATGGTATGTAAACCCCGTATTTACATATCTGCCACTCTGCAGGAGAATCCGTATAGGTGTTCGAGTCTTCGAACCCTAATGCGTGAGAAATGGTAAGTAAACGCAGTATTTACATATCTGCCACTGTGCAAGAGAATCCGTATAGGTGTTCGAGTGTTCGAACCGTAATGCGTGAGAAATGGAAAGTAAACCTCGTATTTACGTATCTGCCACTGTGCAGGAGAATCCGTATAGGTGTTCGAGTGTTCGAACCATAATGCGCAAGAAATGGTATGTAAACCCCGTATTTACATATCTGCCACTCTGCAGGAGAATCCGTATAGGTGTTCGAGTGTTCGAACCGTATTGCGCAAGAAATGGTATGGAAACCCCGTATTTACATATCTGCCACTATGCAGGAGAATCCGTATAGGTGTTCGAGTGTTCGAACCGTAATGCGCAAGAAATGGTATGGAAACCCCGTATTTACATATTTGCCACTGTGCAGGAGAATCCGTATAGGTGTTCGAGTGTTCGAACCGTAATACGCAAGCAATGGTATGTAAACCCCGTATTTTCATATCTGCCACTGTGCAAGAGAATCCGTATAGGTGTTCGACTCTTCGAACCCTAATGCGTGAGAAATGGTAAGTAAACGCAGTATTTACATATCTGCCACTGTGCAGGAGAATCCGTATAGGTGTTCGAGTGTTCGAACCGTAATGCGTGAGAAATGGTAAGTAAACCCCGTATTTACGTAATTGCCACTGTGCAGGAGAATCCGTATAGGTGTTCGAGTGTTCGAACCGTAATGCGCAAGAAATCGTATGTAAACCTCGTATTTACATATCTGCCACTCTGCAGGAGAATCCGTATAGGTGTTCGAGTGTTCGAACCGTATTGCGCAAGAAATGGTATGGAAACCCCGTATTTACATATCTGCCACTGTGCAGGAGAATCCGTATAGGTGTTCGAGTGTTCGAACCGTAATGCGTGAGAAATGGTAAGTAAACCCCGTATTTACGTAATTGCCACTGTGCAGGAGAATCCGTATAGGTGTTCGAGTCTTCGAACCCTAATGCGTGAGAAATGGTAAGTAAACGCAGTATTTACATATCTGCCACTGTGCAGGAGAATCCGTATAGGTGTTCGAGTGTTCGAACCGTAATGCGTGAGAAATGGTAAGTAAACCCCGTATTTACGTAATTGCCACTGTGCAGGAGAATCCGTATAGGTGTTCGAGTGTTCGAACCGTAATGCGCAAGAAATGGTATGTAAACCTCGTATTTACATATCTGCCACTCTGCAGGAGAATCCGTATAGGTGTTCGAGTGTTCGAACCGTATTGCGCCAGAAATGGTATGGAAACCCCGTATTTACATATCTGCCACTGTGCAGGAGAATCCGTATAGGTGTTCGAGTGTTCGAACAGTAATGCGCAAGAAATGGTATGGCAACCCCGTATTTACATATCTGCCACTGTGCAGGAGAATCCGTATAGGTGTTCGAGTGTTCGAACCGTAATGCGCAAGAAATGGTATGTAAACCCCGTATTTACATATCTGCCACTGTGCAGGAGAATCCGTATAGGTGTTCGAGTCTTCGAACCCTAATGCGTGAGAAATGGTAAGTAAACGCAGTATTTACATATCTGCCACTGTGCAGGAGAATCCGTATAGGTGTTCGAGTGTTCGAACCGTAATGCGTGAGAAATGGTAAGTAAACCCCGTATTTACGTATCTGCCACTGTGCAGGAGAATCCGTATAGGTGTTCGAGTGTTCGAACCGTAATGCGCAAGAAATGGTATGTAAACCCCGTATTTACATATCTGCCACTCTGCAGGAGAATCCGTATAGGTGTTCGAGTGTTCGAACCGTAATGCGCAAGAAATGGTATGGAAACCCCGTATTTACATATCTGCCACTGTGCAGGAGAATCCGTATAGGTGTTCGAGTGTTCGAGCCGTAATACGCAAGAAATGGTATGTAAACCCCGTATTTACATATCAGCCACTGTGCAAGAGAATCCGTATAGGTGTTCGACTCTTCGAACCCTAATGCGTGAGAAATGGTAAGTAAACGCAGTATTTACATATCTGCCACTGTGCAGGAGAATCCGTATAGGTGTTCGAGTGTTCGAACCGTAATGCGTGAGAAATGGTAAGTAAACCCCGTATTTACGTAATTGCCACTGTGCAGGAGAATCCGTATAGGTGTTCGGGTGTTCGAACCGTAATGCGCAAGAAATGGTATGTAAACCACGTATTTACATATCTGCCACTCTGCAGGAGAATCCGTATAGGTGTTCGAGTGTTCGAACCGTATTGCGCAAGAAATGGTATGGAAACCCCGTATTTACATATCTGCCACTGTGCAGGAGAATCCGTATAGGTGTTCGAGTGTTCGAACCGTAATGCGCAAGAAATGGTATGGAAACCCCGTATTTACATATCTGCCACTGTGCAGGAGAATCCGTATAGGTGTTCGAGTGTTCGAACCGTAATGCGCAAGAAATGGTATGTAAACCCCGTATTTACATATCTGCCACTGTGCAGGAGAATCCGTATAGGTGTTCGAGTCTTCGAACCCTAATGCGTGAGAAATGGTAAGTAAACGCAGTATTTACATATCTGCCACTGTGCAAGAGAATCCGTATAGGTGTTCGAGTGTTCGAACCGTAATGCGTGAGAAATGGAAAGTAAACCTCGTATTTACGTATCTGCCACTGTGCAGGAGAATCCGTATAGGTGTTCGAGTGTTCGAACCATAATGCGCAAGAAATGGTATGTAAACCCCGTATTTACATATCTGCCACTCTGCAGGAGAATCCGTATAGGTGTTCGAGTGTTCGAACCGTATTGCGCAAGAAATGGTATGGAAACCCCGTATTTACATATCTGCCACTATGCAGGAGAATCCGTATAGGTGTTCGAGTGTTCGAACCGTAATGCGCAAGAAATGGTATGGAAACCCCGTATTTACATATTTGCCACTGTGCAGGAGAATCCGTATAGGTGTTCGAGTGTTCGAACCGTAATACGCAAGCAATGGTATGTAAACCCCGTATTTTCATATCTGCCACTGTGCAAGAGAATCCGTATAGGTGTTCGACTCTTCGAACCCTAATGCGTGAGAAATGGTAAATAAACGCAGTATTTACATATCTGCCACTGTGCAGGAGAATCCGTATAGGTGTTCGAGTGTTCGAACCGTAATGCGTGAGAAATGGTAAGTAAACCCCGTATTTACGTAATTGCCACTGTGCAGGAGAATCCGTATAGGTGTTCGAGTGTTCGAACCGTAATGCGCAAGAAATCGTATGTAAACCTCGTATTTACATATCTGCCACTCTGCAGGAGAATCCGTATAGGTGTTCGAGTGTTCGAACCGTATTGCGCAAGAAATGGTATGGAAACCCCGTATTTACATATCTGCCACTGTGCAGGAGAATCCGTATAGGTGTTCGAGTGTTCGAACCGTAAAGCGTGAGAAATGGTATGTAAACCCCGTATTTACGTAATTGCCACTGTGCAGGAGAATCCGTATAGGTGTTCGGGTGTTCGAACCGTAATGCGCAAGAAATGGTATGTAAACCACGTATTTACATATCTGCCACTGTGCAGGAGAATCCGTATAGGTGTTCGAGTCTTCGAACCCTAATGCGTGAGAAATGGTAAGTAAACGCAGTATTTACATATCTGCCACTGTGCAGGAGAATCCGTATAGGTGTTCGAGTGTTCGAACCGTAATGCGTGAGAAATGGTAAGTAAACCCCGTATTTACGTATCTGCCACTGTGCAGGAGAATCCGTATAGGTGTTCGAGTGTTCGAACCGTAATGCGCAAGAAATGGTATGTAAACCCCGTATTTACATATCTGCCACTCTGCAGGAGAATCCGTATAGGTGTTCGAGTGTTCGAACCGTAATGCGCAAGAAATGGTATGGAAACCCCGTATTTACATATTTGCCACTGTGCAGGAGAATCCGTATAGGTGTTCGAGTGTTCGAGCCGTAATACGCAAGAAATGGTATGTAAACCCCGTATTTACATATCAGCCACTGTGCAAGAGAATCCGTATAGGTGTTCGACTCTTCGAACCCTAATGCGTGAGAAATGGTAAGTAAACGCAGTATTTACATATCTGCCACTGTGCAGGAGAATCCGTATAGGTGTTCGAGTGTTCGAACCGTAATGCGTGAGAAATGGTAAGTAAACCCCGTATTTACGTAATTGCCACTGTGCAAGAGAATCCGTATAGGTGTTCGAGTGTTCGAACCGTAATGCGCAAGAAATGGTATGTAAACCTCGTATTTACATATCTGCCACTCTGCAGGAGAATCCGTATAGGAGTTCGAGTGTTCGAACCGTATTGCGCAAGAAATGGTATGGAAACCCCGTATTTACATATCTGCCACTGTGCAGGAGAATCCGTATAGGTGTTCGAGTGTTCGAACCGTAATGCGCAAGAAATGGTATGGAAACCCCGTATTTACATATCTGCCACTGTGCAGGAGAATCCGTATAGGTGTTCGAGTGTTCGAACCGTAATGCGCAAGAAATGGTATGTAAACCCCGTATTTACATATTTGCCACTGTGCAGGAGAATCCGTATAGGTGTTCGAGTGTTCGAACCGTAATGCGTGAGAAATGGTAAGTAAACCCCGTATTTACGTAATTGCCACTGTGCAGGAGAATCCGTATAGGTGTTCGAGTGTTCGAACCGTAATGCGCAAGAAATGGTATGTAAACCTCGTATTTACATATCTGCCACTCTGCAGGAGAATCCGTATAGGTGTTCGAGTGTTCGAACCGTATTGCGCAAGAAATGGTATGGAAACCCCGTATTTACATATCTGCCACTGTGCAGGAGAATCCGTATAGGTGTTCGAGTGTTCGAACCGTAATGCGCAAGAAATGGTATGGAAACCCCGTATTTACATATCTGCCACTGTGCAGGAGAATCCGTATAGGTGTTCGAGTGTTCGAACCGTAATGCGCAAGAAATGGTATGTAAACCCCGTATTTACATATCTGCCACTGTGCAGGAGAATCCGTATAGGTGTTCGAGTCTTCGAACCCTAATGCGTGAGAAATGGTAAGTAAACGCAGTATTTACATATCTGCCACTGTGCAGGAGAATCCGTATAGGTGTTCGAGTGTTCGAACCGTAATGCGTGAGAAATGGTAAGTAAACCCCGTATTTACGTATCTGCCACTGTGCAGGAGAATCCGTATAGGTGTTCGAGTGTTCGAACCGTAATGCGCAAGAAATGGTATGTAAACCCCGTATTTACATATCTGCCACTCTGCAGGAGAATCCGTATAGGTGTTCGAGTGTTCGAACCGTAATGCGCAAGAAATGGTATGGAAACCCCGTATTTACATATTTGCCACTGTGCAGGAGAATCCGTATAGGTGTTCGAGTGTTCGAGCCGTAATACGCAAGAAATGGTATGTAAACCCCGTATTTACATATCAGCCACTGTGCAAGAGAATCCGTATAGGTGTTCGACTCTTCGAACCCTAATGCGTGAGAAATGGTAAGTAAACGCAGTATTTACATATCTGCCACTGTGCAGGAGAATCCGTATAGGTGTTCGAGTGTTCGAACCGTAATGCGTGAGAAATGGTAAGTAAACCCCGTATTTACGTAATTGCCACTGTGCAAGAGAATCCGTATAGGTGTTCGAGTGTTCGAACCGTAATGCGCAAGAAATGGTATGTAAACCTCGTATTTACATATCTGCCACTCTGCAGGAGAATCCGTATAGGAGTTCGAGTGTTCGAACCGTATTGCGCAAGAAATGGTATGGAAACCCCGTATTTACATATCTGCCACTGTGCAGGAGAATC
This sequence comes from Camellia sinensis, assembly GCF_055761805.1. Lineage (NCBI taxonomy): Eukaryota > Viridiplantae > Streptophyta > Magnoliopsida > Ericales > Theaceae > Camellia > Camellia sinensis. The sequence goes on from NC_138965.1 coordinate 6,579,601, forward strand.
CGTATAGGTGTTCGAGTGTTCGAACCGTAATGCGCAAGAAATGGTATGGAAACCCCGTATTTACATATCTGCCACTGTGCAGGAGAATCCGTATAGGTGTTCGAGTGTTCGAACCGTAATGCGCAAGAAATGGTATGTAAACCCCGTATTTACATATCTGCCACTGTGCAGGAGAATCCGTATAGGTGTTCGAGTCTTCGAACCCTAATGCGTGAGAAATGGTAAGTAAACGCAGTATTTACATATCTGCCACTGTGCAAGAGAATCCGTATAGGTGTTCGAGTGTTCGAACCGTAATGCGTGAGAAATGGTAAGTAAACCCCGTATTTACGTATCTGCCACTGTGCAGGAGAATCCGTATAGGTGTTCGAGTGTTCGAACCATAATGCGCAAGAAATGGTATGTAAACCCCGTATTTACATATCTGCCACTCTGCAGGAGAATCCGTATAGGTGTTCGAGTGTTCGAACCGTATTGCGCAAGAAATGGTATGGAAACCCCGTATTTACATATCTGCCACTATGCAGGAGAATCCGTATAGGTGTTCGAGTGTTCGAACCGTAATGCGCAAGAAATGGTATGGAAACCCCGTATTTACATATTTGCCACTGTGCAGGAGAATCCGTATAGGTGTTCGAGTGTTCGAACCGTAATACGCAAGCAATGGTATGTAAACCCCGTATTTTCATATCTGCCACTGTGCAAGAGAATCCGTATAGGTGTTCGACTCTTCGAACCCTAATGCGTGAGAAATGGTAAGTAAACGCAGTATTTACATATCTGCCACTGTGCAGGAGAATCCGTATAGGTGTTCGAGTGTTCGAACCGTAATGCGTGAGAAATGGTAAGTAAACCCCGTATTTACGTAATTGCCACTGTGCAGGAGAATCCGTATAGGTGTTCGAGTGTTCGAACCGTAATGCGCAAGAAATGGTATGTAAACCTCGTATTTACATATCTGCCACTCTGCAGGAGAATCCGTATAGGTGTTCGAGTGTTCGAACCGTATTGCGCAAGAAATGGTATGGAAACCCCGTATTTACATATCTGCCACTGTGCAGGAGAATCCGTATAGGTGTTCGAGTGTTCGAACCGTAATGCGTGAGAAATGGTAAGTAAACCCCGTATTTACGTAATTGCCACTGTGCAGGAGAATCCGTATAGGTGTTCGAGTCTTCGAACCCTAATGCGTGAGAAATGGTAAGTAAACGCAGTATTTACATATCTGGCACTGTGCAGGAGAATCCGTATAGGTGTTCGAGTGTTCGAACCGTAATGCGTGAGAAATGGTAAGTAAACCCCGTATTTACGTAATTGCCACTGTGCAGGAGAATCCGTATAGGTGTTCGAGTGTTCGAACCGTAATGCGCAAGAAATGGTATGTAAACCTCGTATTTACATATCTGCCACTCTGCAGGAGAATCCGTATAGGTGTTCGAGTGTTCGAACAATATTGCGCAAGAAATGGTATGGAAACCCCGTATTTACATATCTGCCACTGTGCAGGAGAATCTGTATAGGTGGTCGAGTGTTCGAACCGTAATGCGCAAGAAATGGTATGGAAACCCCGTATTTACATATCTGCCACTGTGCAGGAGAATCCGTATAGGTGTTCTAGTGTTCGAACCGTAATGCGCAAGAAATGGTATGTAAACCCCGTATTTACATATCTGCCACTGTGCAGGAGAATCCGTATAGGTGTTCGTGTCTTCGAACCCTAATGCGTGAGAAATGGTAAGTAAACGCAGTACTTACATATCTGCCACTGTGCAGGAGAATCCGTATAGGTGTTCGAGTGTTTGAACCGTAATGCGTGAGAAATGGTAAGTAAACCCCGTATTTACGTATCTGCCACTGTGCAGGAGAATCCGTATAGGTGTTCGAGTGTTCGAACCGTAATGCGCAAGAAATGGTATGTAAACCCCGTATTTACCTATCTGCCACTCTGCAGGAGAATCCGTATAGGTGTTCGAGTGTTCGAACCGTAATGCGCAAGAAATGGCATGGAAACCCCGTATTTACATATTTGCCACTGTGCAGGAGAATCCGTATAGGTGTTCGAGTGTTCGAACCGTAATACGCAAGAAATGGTATGTAAACCCCGTATTTACATATCAGCCACTGTGCAAGAGAATCCGTATAGGTGTTCGACTCTTCGAACCCTAATGCGTGAGAAATGGTAAGTAAACGCAGTATTTACATATCTGCCACTGTGAAGGAGAATCCGTATAGGTGTTCGAGTGTTCGAACCGTAATGCGTGAGAAATGGTAAGTAAACCCCGTATTTACGTAATTGCCACTGTGCAGGAGAATCCGTATAGGTGTTCGAGTGTTCGAACCGTAATGCGCAAGAAATGGTATGTAAACCTCGTATTTACATATCTGCCACTCTACAGGAGAATCCGTATAGGTGTTCGAGTGTTCGAACCGTATTGCGCAAGAAATGGTATGGAAACCCCGTATTTACATATCTGCCACTGTGCAGGAGAATCCGTATAGGTGTTCGAGTGTTCGAACCGTAATGCGCAAGAAATGGTATGGAAACCCCGTATTTACATATCTGCCACTGTGCAGGAGAATCCGTATAGGTGTTCGAGTGTTCGAACCGTAATGCGCAAGAAATGGTAAGTAAACCCCGTATTTACATATCTGCCACTGTGCGGGAGAATCCGTATAGGTGTTCGAGTCTTCGAACCCTAATGCGTGAGAAATGGTAAGTAAACGCAGTATTTACATATCTGTCACTGTGCAAGAGAATCCGTATAGGTGTTCGAGTGTTCGAACCGTAATGCGTGAGAAATGGTAAGTAAACCCCGTATTTACGTATCTGCCACTGTGCAGGAGAATCCGTATAGGTGTTCGAGTGTTCGAACCGTAATGCGCAAGAAATGGTATGTAAACCCCGTATTTACATATCTGCCACTCTGCAGGAGAATCCGTATAGGTGTTCGAGTGTTCGAACCGTATTGCGCAAGAAATGGTATGGAAACCCCGTATTTACATATCTGCCACTATGCAGGAGAATCCGTATAGGTGTTCGAGTGTTCGAACCGTAATGCGCAAGAAATGGTATGGAAACCCCGTATTTACATATTTGCCACTGTGCAGGAGAATCCGTATAGGTGTTCGAGTGTTCGAACCGTAATACGCAAGCAATGGTATGTAAACCCCGTATTTTCATATCTGCCACTGTGCAAGAGAATCCGTATAGGTGTTCGACTCTTCGAACCCTAATGCGTGAGAAATGGTAAGTAAACGCAGTATTTACATATCTGCCACTGTGCAGGAGAATCCGTATAGGTGTTCGAGTGTTCGAACCGTAATGCGTGAGAAATGGTAAGTAAACCCCGTATTTACGTAATTGCCACTGTGCAGGAGAATCCGTATAGGTGTTCGAGTGTTCGAACCGTAATGCGCAAGAAATGGTATGTAAACCTCGTATTTACATATCTGCCACTCTGCAGGAGAATCCGTATAGGTGTTCGAGTGTTCGAACCGTATTGCGCAAGAAATGGTATGGAAACCCCGTATTTACATATCTGCCACTGTGCAGGAGAATCCGTATAGGTGTTCGAGTGTTCGAACCGTAATGCGTGAGAAATGGTAAGTAAACCCCGTATTTACGTAATTGCCACTGTGCAGGAGAATCCGTATAGGTGTTCGAGTCTTCGAACCCTAATGCGTGAGAAATGGTAAGTAAACGCAGTATTTACATATCTGGCACTGTGCAGGAGAATCCGTATAGGTGTTCGAGTGTTCGAACCGTAATGCGTGAGAAATGGTAAGTAAACCCCGTATTTACGTAATTGCCACTGTGCAGGAGAATCCGTATAGGTGTTCGAGTGTTCGAACCGTAATGCGCAAGAAATGGTATGTAAACCTCGTATTTACATATCTGCCACTCTGCAGGAGAATCCGTATAGGTGTTCGAGTGTTCGAACAATATTGCGCAAGAAATGGTATGGAAACCCCGTATTTACATATCTGCCACTGTGCAGGAGAATCTGTATAGGTGGTCGAGTGTTCGAACCGTAATGCGCAAGAAATGGTATGGAAACCCCGTATTTACATATCTGCCACTGTGCAGGAGAATCCGTATAGGTGTTCTAGTGTTCGAACCGTAATGCGCAAGAAATGGTATGTAAACCCCGTATTTACATATCTGCCACTGTGCAGGAGAATCCGTATAGGTGTTCGTGTCTTCGAACCCTAATGCGTGAGAAATGGTAAGTAAACGCAGTATTTACATATCTGCCACTGTGCAGGAGAATCCGTATAGGTGTTCGAGTGTTTGAACCGTAATGCGTGAGAAATGGTAAGTAAACCCCGTATTTACGTATCTGCCACTGTGCAGGAGAATCCGTATAGGTGTTCGAGTGTTCGAACCGTAATGCGCAAGAAATGGTATGTAAACCCCGTATTTACATATCTGCCACTCTGCAGGAGAATCCGTATAGGTGTTCGAGTGTTCGAACCGTAATGCGCAAGAAATGGTATGGAAACCCCGTATTTACATATTTGCCACTGTGCAGGAGAATCCGTATAGGTGTTCGAGTGTTCGAACCGTAATACGCAAGAAATGGTATGTAAACCCCGTATTTACATATCAGCCACTGTGCAAGAGAATCCGTATAGGTGTTCGACTCTTCGAACCCTAATGCGTGAGAAATGGTAAGTAAACGCAGTATTTACATATCTGCCACTGTGCAGGAGAATCCGTATAGGTGTTCGAGTGTTCGAACCGTAATGCGTGAGAAATGGTAAGTAAACCCCGTATTTACGTAATTGCCACTGTGCAGGAGAATCCGTATAGGTGTTCGAGTGTTCGAACCGTAATGCGCAAGAAATGGTATGTAAACCTCGTATTTACATATCTGCCACTCTACAGGAGAATCCGTATAGGTGTTCGAGTGTTCGAACCGTATTGCGCAAGAAATGGTATGGAAACCCCGTATTTACATATCTGCCACTGTGCAGGAGAATCCGTATAGGTGTTCGAGTGTTCGAACCGTAATGCGCAAGAAATGGTATGGAAATCCCGTATTTACATATCTGCCACTGTGTAGGAGAATCCGTATAGGTGTTCGAGTGTTCGAACCGTAATGCGCAAGAAATGGTAAGTAAACCCCGTATTTACATATCTGCCACTGTGCGGGAGAATCCGTATAGGTGTTCGAGTCTTCGAACCCTAATGCGTGAGAAATGGTAAGTAAACGCAGTATTTACATATCTGTCACTGTGCAAGAGAATCCGTATAGGTGTTCGAGTGTTCGAACCGTAATGCGTGAGAAATGGTAAGTAAACCCCGTATTTACGTATCTGCCACTGTGCAGGAGAATCCGTATAGGTGTTCGAGTGTTCGAACCGTAATGCGCAAGAAATGGTATGTAAACCCCGTATTTACATATCTGCCACTCTGCAGGAGAATCCGTATAGGTGTTCGAGTGTTCGAACCGTATTGCGCAAGAAATGGTATGGAAACCCCGTATTTACATATCTGCCACTATGCAGGAGAATCCGTATAGGTGTTCGAGTGTTCGAACCGTAATTCGCAAGAAATGGTATGGAAACCCCGTATTTACATATTTGCCACTGTGCAGGAGAATCCGTATAGGTGTTCGAGTGTTCGAACCGTAATACGCAAGCAATGGTACGTAAACCCCGTATTTTCATATCTGCCACTGTGCAAGAGAATCCGTATAGGTGTTCGACTCTTCGAACCCTAATGCGTGAGAAATGGTAAGTAAACGCAGTATTCACACATCTGCCACTGTGCAGGAGAATCCGTATAGGTGTACGAGTGTTCGAACCGTAATGCGCAAGAAATGGTATGTAAACCCCGTATTTACATATCTGCCATTGTGCAAGAGAATCCGTATAGGTGTTCGAGTCTTCGAATCCTAATGCGTGAGAAATGGTAAGTAAACGCAGTATTTACATATCTGCCACTGTGCAGGAGAATCCGTATAGGTGTTCGAGTGTTCGAACCGTAATGCGTGAGAAATGGTAAGTAAACCCCGTATTTACGTATCTGCCACTGTGCAGGAGAATCCGTATAGGTGTTCGAGTGTTCGAACCGTAATGCGCAAGAAATGGTATGTAAACCCCGTATTTACATATCTGCCACTGTGCAGGAGAATCCGTATAGGTGTTCGAGTGTTAGAACCATAATGCGCAAGAAATGGTATGGAAACCCCGTATTTACATATCTGCCACTGTGCAGGAGAATCCGTATAGGTGTTCGAGTGTTCGAACCGTAATGCGCAAGAAATGGTATGTAAACCCCGTATTTACATATCTGCCACTATGCAGGAGAATCCGTATTGGTGTTCGAGTGTTCGAACCGTATTGCGCAAGAAATGGTATGTAAACCCCGTATTTACATATCTGCCACTATGCAGGAGAATCCGTATAGGTATTCGAGTGTTCGAACCGTAATGCGCAAGAAATGGTGCGGAAACCCCGTATTTACATATCTGCCACTGTGCAGGAGAATCCGTATAGGTGTTCGAGTGTTCGAACCGTAATGCGTGAGAAATGGTAAGTAAACCCCGTATTTACGTATCTGCCACTGTGCAGGAGAATCCGTATAGGTGTTCGAGTGTTCGAACCGTAATGCGCAAGAAATGGTATGTAAACCCCGTATTTACATATCTGCCACTGTGCAGGAGAATCCGTATAGGTGTTCGAGTGTTAGAACCATAATGCGCAAGAAATGGTATGGAAACCCCGTATTTACATATCTGCCACTGTGCAGGAGAATCCGTATAGGTGTTCGAGTGTTCGAACCGTAATGCGCAAGAAATGGTATGTAAACCCCGTATTTACATATCTGCCACTGTGCAAGAGAATCCGTATAGGTGTTCGAGTCTTCGAACCCTAATGCGTGAGAAATGGTAAGTAAACGCAGTATTTACATATCTGCCACTGTGCAGGAGAATCCGTATAGGTGTTCGAGTGTTCGAACCGTAATGCGTGAGAAATGGTAAGTAAATCCCGTATTTACGTATCTGCCACTGTGCAGGAGAATCCGTATAGGTGTTCGAGTGTTCGAACCGTAATGCGCAAGAAATGGTATGTAAACCCCGTATTTACATATCTGCCACGCTGCAGGAGAATCCGTATAGGTGTTCGAGTGTTCGAACCGTAATGCGCAAGAAATGGTATGGAAACCCCGTATTTACATATTTGCCACTGTGCAGGAGAATCCGTATAGGTGTTCGAGTGTTCGAACCGTAATACGCAAGAAATGGTATGTAAACCCCGTATTTACATATCAGCCACTGTGCAAGAGAATCCGTATAGGTGTTCGACTCTTCGAACCCTAATGCGTGAGAAATGGTAAGTAAACGCAGTATTTACATATCTGCCACTGTGCAGGAGAATCCGTATAGGTGTTCGAGTGTTCGAACCGTAATGCGTGAGAAATGGTAAGTAAACCCCGTATTTACGTAATTGCCACTGTGCAGGAGAATCCGTATAGGTGTTCGAGTGTTCGAACCGTAATGCGCAAGAAATGGTATGTAAACCTCGTATTTACATATCTGCCACTCTGCAGGAGAATCCGTATAGGTGTTCGAGTGTTCGAACCGTATTGCGCAAGAAATGGTATGGAAACCCCGTATTTACATATCTGCCACTGTGCAGGAGAATCCGTATAGGTGTTCGAGTGTTCGAACCGTAATGCGCAAGAAATGGTATGGAAACCCCGTATTTACATATCTGCCACTGTGCAGGAGAATCCGTATAGGTGTTCGAGTGTTCGAACCGTAATGCGCAAGAAATGGTATGTAAACCCCGTATTTACATATCTGCCACTGTGCAGGAGAATCCGTATAGGTGTTCGAGTCTTCGAACCCTAATGCGTGAGAAATGGTAAGTAAACGCAGTATTTACATATCTGCCACTGTGCAAGAGAATCCGTATAGGTGTTCGAGTGTTCGAACCGTAATGCGTGAGAAATGGTAAGTAAACCCCGTATTGACGTATCTGCCACTGTGCAGGAGAATCCGTATAGGTGTTCGAGTGTTCGAACCGTAATGCGCAAGAAATGGTATGTAAACCCCGTATTTACATATCTGCCATTGTGCAAGAGAATCCGTATAGGTGTTCGAGTCTTCGAATCCTAATGCGTGAGAAATGGTAAGTAAACGCAGTATTTACATATCTGCCACTGTGCAGGAGAATCCGTATAGGTGTTCGAGTGTTCGAACCGTAATGCGTGAGAAATGGTAAGTAAACCCCGTATTTACGTATCTGCCACTGTGCAGGAGAATCCGTATAGGTGTTCGAGTGTTCGAACCGTAATGCGCAAGAAATGGTATGTAAACCCCGTATTTACATATCTGCCACTGTGCAGGAGAATCCGTATAGGTGTTCGAGTGTTAGAACCATAATGCGCAAGAAATGGTATGGAAACCCCGTATTTACATATCTGCCACTGTGCAGGAGAACCCGTATAGGTGTTCGAGTGTTCGAACCGTAATGCGCAAGAAATGGTATGTAAACCCCGTATTTACATATCTGCCACTATGCAGGAGAATCCGTATTGGTGTTCGAGCGTTCGAACCGTATTGCGCAAGAAATGGTATGTAAACCCCGTATTTACATATCTGCCACTATGCAGGAGAATCCGTATAGGTATTCGAGTGTTCGAACCGTAATGCGCAAGAAATGGTGCGGAAACCCCGTATTTACATATCTGCCACTGTGCAGGAGAATCCGTATAGGTGTTCGAGTGTTCGAACCGTAATGCGTGAGAAATGGTAAGTAAACCCCGTATTTACGTATCTGCCACTGTGCAGGAGAATCCGTATAGGTGTTCGAGTGTTCGAACCGTAATGCGCAAGAAATGGTATGTAAACCCCGTATTTACATATCTGCCACTGTGCAGGAGAATCCGTATAGGTGTTCGAGTGTTAGAACCATAATGCGCAAGAAATGGTATGGAAACCCCGTATTTACATATCTGCCACTGTGCAGGAGAATCCGTATAGGTGTTCGAGTGTTCGAACCGTAATGCGCAAGAAATGGTATGTAAACCCCGTATTTACATATCTGCCACTGTGCAAGAGAATCCGTATAGGTGTTCGAGTCTTCGAACCCTAATGCGTGAGAAATGGTAAGTAAACGCAGTATTTAAATATCTGCCACTGTGCAGGAGAATCCGTATAGGTGTTCGAGTGTTCGAACCGTAATGCGTGAGAAATGGTAAGTAAACCCCGTATTTACGTATCTGCCACTGTGCAGGAGAATCCGTATAGGTGTTCGAGTGTTCGAACCGTAATGCGCAAGAAATGGTATGTAAACCCCGTATTTACATATCTGCCACGCTGCAGGAGAATCCGTATAGGTGTTCGAGTGTTCGAACCGTAATGCGCAAGAAATGGTATGGAAACCCCGTATTTACATATTTGCCACTGTGCAGGAGAATCCGTATAGGTGTTCGAGTGTTCGAACCGTAATACGCAAGAAATGGTATGTAAACCCCGTATTTACATATCAGCCACTGTGCATGAGAATCCGTATAGGTGTTCGACTCTTCGAACCCTAATGCGTGAGAAATGGTAAGTAAACGCAGTATTTACATATCTGCCACTGTGCAGGAGAATCCGTATAGGTGTTCGAGTGTTCGAACCGTAATGCGTGAGAAATGGTAAGTAAACCCCGTATTTACGTAATTGCCACTGTGCAGGAGAATCCGTATAGGTGTTCGAGTGTTCGAACCGTAATGCGCAAGAAATGGTATGTAAACCTCGTATTTACATATCTGCCACTCTGCAGGAGAATCCGTATAGGTGTTCGAGTGTTCGAACCGTATTGCGCAAGAAATGGTATGGAAACCCCGTATTTACATATCTGCCACTGTGCAGGAGAATCCGTATAGGTGTTCGAGTGTTCGAACCGTAATGCGCAAGAAATGGTATGGAAACCCCGTATTTACATATCTGCCACTGTGCAGGAGAATCCGTATAGGTGTTCGAGTGTTCGAACCGTAATGCGCAAGAAATGGTATGTAAACCCCGTATTTACATATCTGCCACTGTGCAGGAGAATCCGTATAGGTGTTCGAGTCTTCGAACCCTAATGCGTGAGAAATGGTAAGTAAACGCAGTATTTACATATCTGCCACTGTGCAAGAGAATCCGTATAGGTGTTCGAGTGTTCGAACCGTAATGCGTGAGAAATGGTAAGTAAACCCCGTATTGACGTATCTGCCACTGTGCAGGAGAATCCGTATAGGTGTTCGAGTGTTCGAACCGTAATGCGCAAGAAATGGTATGTAAACCCCGTATTTACATATCTGCCATTGTGCAAGAGAATCCGTATAGGTGTTCGAGTCTTCGAATCCTAATGCGTGAGAAATGGTAAGTAAACGCAGTATTTACATATCTGCCACTGTGCAGGAGAATCCGTATAGGTGTTCGAGTGTTCGAACCGTAATGCGTGAGAAATGGTAAGTAAACCCCGTATTTACGTATCTGCCACTGTGCAGGAGAATCCGTATAGGTGTTCGAGTGTTCGAACCGTAATGCGCAAGAAATGGTATGTAAACCCCGTATTTACATATCTGCCACTGTGCAGGAGAATCCGTATAGGTGTTCGACTCTTCGAACCCTAATGCGTGAGAAATGGTAAGTAAACGCAGTATTTACACATCTGCCACTGTGCAGGAGAATCCGTATAGGTGTTCGAGTGTTCGAACCGTAATGCGCAAGAAATGGTATGTAAACCCCGTATTTACATATCTGCCATTGTGCAAGAGAATCCGTATAGGTGTTCGAGTCTTCGAATCCTAATGCGTGAGAAATGGTAAGTAAACGCAGTATTTACATATCTGCCACTGTGCAGGAGAATCCGTATAGGTGTTCGAGTGTTCGAACCGTAATGCGTGAGAAATGGTAAGTAAACCCCGTATTTACGTATCTGCCACTGTGCAGGAGAATCCGTATAGGTGTTCGAGTGTTCGAACCGTAATGCGTAAGAAATGGTATGTAAACCCCGTATTTACATATCTGCCACTGTGCAGGAGAATCCGTATAGGTGTTCGAGTGTTAGAACCATAATGCGCAAGAAATGGTATGGAAACCCCGTATTTACATATCTGCCACTGTGCAGGAGAATCCGTATAGGTGTTCGAGTGTTCGAACCGTAATGCGCAAGAAATGGTATGTAAACCCCGTATTTACATATCTGCCACTATGCAGGAGAATCCGTATTGGTGTTCGAGTGTTCGAACCGTATTGCGCAAGAAATGGTATGTAAACCCCGTATTTACATATCTGCCACTATACAGGAGAATCCGTATAGGTATTCGAGTGTTCGAACCGTAATGCGCAAGAAATGGTGTGGAAACCCCGTATTTACATATCTGCCACTGTGCAGGAGAATCCGTATAGGTGTTCGAGTGTTCGAACCGTAATGCGTGAGAAATGGTAAGTAAACCCCGTATTTACGTATCTGCCACTGTGCAGGAGAATCCGTATAGGTGTTCGAGTGTTCGATCCGTAATGCGCAAGAAATGGTATGTAAACCCCGTATTTACATATCTGCCACTGTGCAGGAGAATCCGTATAGGTGTTCGAGTGTTAGAACCATAATGCGCAAGAAATGGTATGGAAACCCCGTATTTACATATCTGCCACTGTGCAGGAGAATCCGTATAGGTGTTCGAGTGTTCGAACCGTAATGCGCAAGAAATGGTATGTAAACACCGTATTTACATATCTGCCACTGTGCAAGAGAATCCGTATAGGTGTTCGAGTCTTCGAACCCTAATGCGTGAGAAATGGTAAGTAAACGCAGTATTTACATATCTGCCACAGTGCAGGAGAATTCGTATAGGTGTTCGAGTGTTCGAACCGTAATGCGTGAGAAATGGTAAGTAAACCCCGTATTTACGTATCTGCCACTGTGCAGGAGAATCCGTATAGGTGTTCGAGTGTTCGAACCGTAATGCGCAAGAAATGGTATGTAAACCCCGTATTTACATATCTGCCACGCTGCAGGAGAATCCGTATAGGTGTTCGAGTGTTCGAACCGTAATGCGCAAGAAATGGTATGGAAACCCCGTATTTACATATTTGCCACTGTGCAGGAGAATCCGTATAGGTGTTCGAGTGTTCGAACCGTAATACGCAAGAAATGGTATGTAAACCCCGTATTTACATATCAGCCACTGTGCAAGAGAATCCGTATAGGTGTTCGACTCTTCGAACCCTAATGCGTGAGAAATGGTAAGTAAACGCAGTATTTACATATCTGCCACTGTGCAGGAGAATCTGTATAGGTGTTCGAGTGTTCGAACCGTAATGCGTGAGAAATGGTAAGTAAACCCCGTATTTACGTAATTGCCACTGTGCAGGAGAATCCGTATAGGTGTTCGAGTGTTCGAACCGTAATGCGCAAGAAATGGTATGTAAACCTCGTATTTACATATCTGCCACTCTGCAGGAGAATCCGTATAGGTGTTCGAGTGTTCGAACCGTATTGCGCAAGAAATGGTATGGAAACCCCGTATTTACATATCTGCCACTGTGCAGGAGAATCCGTATAGGTGTTCGAGTGTTCGAACCGTAATGCGCAATAAATGGTATGGAAACCCCGTATTTACATATCTGCCACTGTGCAGGAGAATCCGTATAGGTGTTCGAGTGTTCGAACCGTAATGCGCAAGAAATGGTATGTAAACCCCGTATTTACATATCTGCCACTGTGCAGGAGAATCCGTATAGGTGTTCGAGTCTTCGAACCCTAATGCGTGAGAAATGGTAAGTAAACGCAGTATTTACATATCTGCCACTGTGCAAGAGAATCCGTATAGGTGTTCGAGTGTTCGAACCGTAATGCGTGAGAAATGGTAAGTAAACCCCGTATTTACGTATCTGCCACTGTGCAGGAGAATCCGTATAGGTGTTCGAGTGTTCGAACCGTAATGCGCAAGAAATGGTATGTAAACCCCGTATTTACATATCTGCCACTCTGCAGGAGAATCCGTATAGGTGTTCGAGTGTTCGAACCGTATTGCGCAAGAAATGGTATGGAAACCCCGTATTTACATATCTTCAACTATGCAGGAGAATCCGTATAGGTGTTCGAGTGTTCGAACCGTAATGCGCAAGAAATGGTATGGAAACCCCGTATTTACATATTTGCCACTGTGCAGGAGAATCCGTATAGGTGTTCGAGTGTTCGAACCGTAATACGCAAGCAATGGTATGTAAACCCCGTATTTTCATATCTGCCACTGTGCAAGAGAATCCGTATAGGTGTTGGACTCTTCGAACCCTAATGCGTGAGAAATGGTAAGTAAACGCAGTATTTACACATCTGCCACTGTGCAGGAGAATCCGTATAGGTGTTCGAGTGTTCGAACCGTAATGCGCAAGAAATGGTATGTAAACCCCGTATTTACATATCTGCCATTGTGCAAGAGAATCCGTATAGGTGTTCGAGTCTTCGAATCCTAATGCATGAGAAATGGTAAGTAAACGCAGTATTTACATATCTGCCACTGTGCAGGAGAATCCGTATAGGTGTTCGAGTGTTCGAACCGTAATGCGTGAGAAATGGTAAGTAAACCCCGTATTTACATATCTGCCACTGTGCAGGAGAATCCGTATAGGTGTTCGAGTGTTCGAACCGTAATGCGTAGGAAATGGTATGTAAACCCCGTATTTACATATCTGCCACTGTGCAGGAGAATCCGTATAGGTGTTCGAGTGTTAGAACCATAATGCGCAAGAAATGGTATGGAAACCCCGTATTTACATATCTGCCACTGTGCAGGAGAATCCGTATAGGTGTTCGAGTGTTCGAACCGTAATGCGCAAGAAATGGTATGTAAACCCCGTATTTACATATCTGCCACTATGCAGGAGAATCCGTATTGGTGTTCGAGTGTTCGAACCGTATTGCGCAAGAAATGGTATGTAAACCCCGTATTTACATATCTGCCACTATGCAGGAGAATCCGTATAGGTATTCGAGTGTTCGAACCGTAATGCGCAAGAAATGGTGTGGGAACCCCGTATTTACATATCTGCCACTGTGCAGGAGAATCCGTATAGGTGTTCGAGTGTTCGAACCGTAATGCGTGAGAAATGGTAAGTAAACCCCGTATTTACGTATCTGCCACTGTGCAGGAGAATCCGTATAGGTGTTCGAGTGTTCGAACCGTAATGCGCAAGAAATGGTATGTAAACCCCGTATTTACATATCTGCCACTGTGCAGGAGAATCCGTATAGGTGTTCGAGTGTTAGAACCATAATGCGCAAGAAATGGTATGGAAACCCCGTATTTACATATCTGCCACTGTGCAGGAGAATCCGTATAGGTGTTCGAGTGTTCGAACCGTAATGCGCAAGAAATGGTATGTAAACCCCGTATTTACATATCTGCCACTGTGCAAGAGAATCCGTATAGGTGTTCGACTCTTCGAACCCTAATGCGTGAGAAATGGTAAGTAAACGCAGTATTTACATATCTGCCACTGTGCAGGAGAATCCGTATAGGTGTTCGACTCTTCGAACCCTAATGCGTGAGAAATGGTAAGTAAACGCAGCATTTACATATCTGCCACTGTGCAGGAGAATCCGTATAGGTGTTCGAGTGTTCGAACCGTAATGCGCAAGAAATGGTATGTAAACCCCGTATTTACATATCTGCCATTGTGCAAGAGAATCCGTATAGGTGTTCGAGTCTTCGAATCCTAATGCATGAGAAATGGTAAGTAAACGCAGTATTTACATATCTGCCACTGTGCAGGAGAATCCGTATAGGTGTTCGAGTGTTCGAACCGTAATGCGTGAGAAATGGTAAGTAAACCCCGTATTTACGTATCTGCCACTGTGCAGGAGAATCCGTATAGGTGTTCGAGTGTTCGAACCGTAATGCGTAGGAAATGGTATGTAAACCCCGTATTTACATATCTGCCACTGTGCAGGAGAATCCGTATAGGTGTTCGAGTGTTAGAACCATAATGCGCAAGAAATGGTATGGAAACCCCGTATTTACATATCTGCCATTGTGCAAGAGAATCCGTATAGGTGTTCGAGTCTTCGAATCCTAATGCATGAGAAATGGTAAGTAAACGCAGTATTTACATATCTGCCACTGTGCAGGAGAATCCGTATAGGTGTTCGAGTGTTCGAACCGTAATGCGTGAGAAATGGTAAGTAAACCCCGTATTTACGTATCTGCCACTGTGCAGGAGAATCCGTATAGGTGTTCGAGTGTTCGAACGGTAATGCGTAGGAAATGGTATGTAAACCCCGTATTTACATATCTGCCACTGTGCAGGAGAATCCGTATAGGTGTTCGAGTGTTAGAACCATAATGCGCAAGAAATGGTATGGAAACCCCGTATTTACATATCTGCCACTGTGCAGGAGAATCCGTATAGGTGTTCGAGTGTTCGAACCGTAATGCGCAAGAAATGGTATGTAAACCCCGTATTTACATATCTGCCACTATGCAGGAGAATCCGTATTGGTGTTCGAGTGTTCGAACCGTATTGCGCAAGATATGGTATGTAAACCCCGTATTTACATATCTGCCACGCTGCAGGAGAATCCGTATAGGTGTTCGAGTGTTCGAACCGTAATGCGCAAGAAATGGTATGTAAACCCCGTATTTACATATCTGCCACTATGCAGGAGAATCCGTATTGGTGTTCGAGTGTTCGAACCGTATTGCGCAAGAAATGGTATGTAAACCCCGTATTTACATATCTGCCACTATGCAGGAGAATCCGTATAGGTATTCGAGTGTTCGAACCGTAATGCGCAAGAAATGGTGTGGGAACCCCGTATTTACATATCTGCCACTGTGCAGGAGAATCCGTATAGGTGTTCGAGTGTTCGAACCGTAATGCGTGAGAAATGGTAAGTAAACCCCGTATTTACGTATCTGCCACTGTGCAGGAGAATCCGTATAGGTGTTCGAGTGTTCGAACCGTAATGCGCAAGAAATGGTATGTAAACCCCGTATTTACATATCTGCCACTGTGCAGGAGAATCCGTATAGGTGTTCGAGTGTTAGAACCATAATGCGCAAGAAATGGTATGGAAACCCCGTATTTACATATCTGCCACTGTGCAGGAGAATCCGTATATGTGTTCGAGTGTTCGAACCGTAATGCGCAAGAAATGGTATGTAAACCCCGTATTTACATATCTGCCACTGTGCAAGAGAATCCGTATAGGTGTTCGACTCTTCGAACCCTAATGCGTGAGAAATGGTAAGTAAACGCAGTATTTATATATCTGCCACGGTGCAGGAGAATCCGTATAGGTGTTCGAGTGTTCGAACCGTAATGCGTGAGAAATGGTAAGTAAACCCCGTATTTACGTATCTGCCACTGTGCAGGAGAATCCGTATAGGTGTTCGAGTGTTCGAACCGTAATGCGCAAGAAATGGTATGTAAACCCCGTATTTACATATCTGCCACGCTGCAGGAGAATCCGTATAGGTGTTCGAGTGTTCGAACCGTAATGCGCAAGAAATGGTATGGAAACCCCGTATTTACATATTTGCCACTGTGGAGGAGAATCCGTATAGGTGTTCGAGTGTTCGAACCGTAATACGCAAGAAATGGTATGTAAACCCCGTATTTACATATCAGCCTCTGTGCAAGAGAATCCGTATAGGTGTTCGACTCTTCGAACCCTAATGCGTGAGAAATGGTAAGTAAACGCAGTATTTACATATCTGCCACTGTGCAGGAGAATCCGTATAGGTGTTCGAGTGTTCGAACCGTAATGCGCAAGAAATGGTATGTAAACCCCGTATTTACATATCTGCCATTGTGCAAGAGAATCCGTATAGGTGTTCGAGTCTTCGAATCCTAATGCATGAGAAATGGTAAGTAAACGCAGTATTTACATATCTGCCACTGTGCAGGAGAATCCGTATAGGTGTTCGAGTGTTCGAACCGTAATGCGTGAGAAATGGTAAGTAAACCCCGTATTTACGTATCTGCCACTGTGCAGGAGAATCCGTATAGGTGTTCGAGTGTTCGAACCGTAATGCGTAGGAAATGGTATGTAAACCCCGTATTTACATATCTGCCACTGTGCAGGAGAATCCGTATAGGTGTTCGAGTGTTAGAACCATAATGCGCAAGAAATGGTATGGAAACCCCGTATTTACATATCTGCCATTGTGCAAGAGAATCCGTATAGGTGTTCGAGTCTTCGAATCCTAATGCATGAGAAATGGTAAGTAAACGCAGTATTTACATATCTGCCACTGTGCAGGAGAATCCGTATAGGTGTTCGAGTGTTCGAACCGTAATGCGTGAGAAATGGTAAGTAAACCCCGTATTTACGTATCTGCCACTGTGTAGGAGAATCCGTATAGGTGTTCGAGTGTTCGAACCGTAATGCGTAGGAAATGGTATGTAAACCCCGTATTTACATATCTGCCACTGTGCAGGAGAATCCGTATAGGTGTTCGAGTGTTAGAACCATAATGCGCAAGAAATGGTATGGAAACCCCGTATTTACATATCTGCCACTGTGCAGGAGAATCCGTATAGGTGTTCGAGTGTTCGAACCGTAATGCGCAAGAAATGGTATGTAAACCCCGTATTTACATATCTGCCACTATGCAGGAGAATCCGTATTGGTGTTCGAGTGTTCGAATCGTATTGCGCAAGAAATGGTATGTAAACCCCGTATTTACATATCTGCCACTGTGCAGGAGAATCCGTATAGGTATTCGAGTGTTCGAACCGTAATGCGCAAGAAATGGTGTGGAAACCCCGTATTTACATATCTGCCACTGTGCAGGAGAATCCGTATAGGTGTTCGGGTGTTCGAACCGTAATGCGTGAGAAATGGTAAGTAAACCCCGTATTTACGTATCTGCCACTGTGCAGGAGAATCCGTATAGGTGTTCGAGTGTTCGAACCGTAATGCGCAAGAAATGGTATGTAAACCCCGTATTTACATATCTGCCACTGTGCAGGAGAATCCGTATAGGTGTTCGAGCGTTAGAACCTTAATGCGCAAGAAATGGTATGGAAATCCCGTATTTACATATCTGCCACTGTGCAGGAGAATCCGTATAGGTGTTCGAGTGTTCGAACCGTAATGCGCAAGAAATGGTATGTAAACCTCGTATTTACATATCTGCCACTATGCAGGAGAATCCGTATTGGTGTTCGAGTGTTCGAACCGTATTGCGCAAGAAATGGTATGTAAACCCCGTATTTACATATCTGCCACTGTGCAGGAGAATCCGTATAGGTGTTCGAGTGTTCGAACCGTAATGCGCAAGAAATGGTGTGGAAACCCCGTATTTACATATCTGCCACTGTGCAGGAGAATCCGTATAGGTGTTCGAGTGTTCGAACCGTAATGCGTGAGAAATGGTAAGTAAACCCCGTATTTACGTATCTGCCACTGTGCAGGAGAATCCGTATAGGTGTTCGAGTGTTCGAACCGTAATGCGCAAGAAATGGTATGTAAACCCCGTATTTACATATCTGCCACTGTGCAGGAGAATCCGTATAGGTGTTCGAGTGTTCGAACCGTAATGCGCAAGAAATGGTATGGAAACCCCGTATTTACATATCTGCCACTGTGCAGGAGAATCCGTACTGGTGTTCGAGTGTTCGAACCGTAATGCGCAAGAAATGGTATGTAAATCCCGTATTTACATATCTGCAACTATGCAGGAGAATTCGTGTAGGTGTTCGACTGTTCGAACCGTATTGCGCAAGAAATGGTATGTAAACCCCGTATTTACATATCTGCCACTGTGCAGGAGAATCCGTACAGGTGTTCGAGTGTTCGAACCGTAATGCGCTAGAAATGGTGTGGAAACCCCGTATTTACATATCTGCCACTGTGTAGGAGAATCCGTATAGGTGTTCGAGTGTTAGAACCGTAATGCGTGAGAAATGGTAAGTAAACCCCATATTTACGTATCTGCCACTGTGCAGGAGAATCCGTATAGGTGTTCGAGTGTTCGACCCGTAATGCGCAAGAAATAGTATGTAAATCCCGTATTTACATATCTGCCACTGTGCAGGAGAATCCGTATAGGTGTTCGAGTCTTCGAACCGTAATGCGCAAGAAATGGTATGGAAACCCCGTATTTACATATCTGCCACTGTGCTGGAGAATCCGTATAGGTGTTCGAGTATTCGAACCGTAATGCGCAAGAAATGGTATGTAAACCCCGTATTTACATATCTGCCACTATGCAGGAGAATCCGTATAGGTGTTCGAGTGTTCAAACCATATTGCGCAAGAAATGGTTTGTAAACCCCGTATTTACATATCTGCCACTGTGCAGGAGAATCCGTATAGGTGTTCGAGTGTTCGAACCGTAATGCGAAAGAAATGGTGTCGAAACCCCGTATTTACATATCTGCCACTGTGCAGGAGAATCCGTATAGGTGTTCGAGTGTTCGAACCGTAACGCGCAAGAAATGGTATGGAAACCCCGTATTTACATATCTGCCACTGTGCAGGAGAATCCGCATAGGTGTTCGAGTGTTCGAACCATAATGCGCAAGAAATGGTATGTAAACCCGGTATTTACATATCTGCCACTATGCAGGAGAATCCGTATAGGTGTTCGAGTCTTCGAACCCTAATGCGTGAGAAATGGTAAGTAAACGCAGTATTTACATATCTGCCATTGTACAGGAGAATCCGTATAGGTGTTCGAGTGTTCGAACCGTAATGCGTGAGAAATGGTAAGTAAACCCCGTATTTACGTAATTGCCACTGTGCAGGAGAATCCGTATAGGTGTTCGAGTCTTCGAACCCTAATGCATGAGAAATGGTAAGTAAACGCAGTATTTACATATCTGCCACTGTGCAGGAGAATCCGTATAGGTGTTCGAGTGTTCGAACCGTAATGCGTGAGAAATGGTAAGTAAACCCCGTATTTACGTAATTGCCACTGTGCAGGAGAATCCGTATAGGTGTTCGAGTGTTCGAACCGTAATGCGCAAGAAATGGTATGTAAACCTCGTATTTACATGTCTGCCACTCTACAGGAGAATCCGTATAGGTGTTCGAGGGTTCGAACCGTATTGCGCAAGAAATGGTATGGAAAACCCGTATTTACATATCTGCCACTGTGCAGGAGAATCCGTATAAGTGTTCGAGTGTTCGAACCGTAATGCGCAAGAAATGGTATGGAAACCCCGTATTTACATATCTGCCACTGTGCAGGAGAATCCGTATAGGTGTTCGAGTGTTCGAACCGTAATGCGCAAGAAATGGTATGTAAACCCCGTATTTACATATCTGCCACTGTGCAGGAGAATCCGTATAGGTGTTCGAGTCTTCGAACCCTAATGCGTGAGAAATGTTAAGTAAACGCAGTACTTACATATCTGCCACTGTGCAGGAGAATCCGTATAGGTGTTCGAGTGTTCGAACCGTAATGCGTGAGAAATGGTAAGTAAACCCCGTATTTACGTATCTGCCACTGTGCAGGAGAATCCGTATAGGTGTTCGAGTGTTCGAACCGTAATGCGCAAGAAATGGTGTGGAAACCCCGTATTTACATATCTGCCACTGTGCAGGAGAATCCGTATAGGTGTTCGAGTGTTCGAACCGTAATGCGTGAGAAATGGTAAGTAAACCCCGTATTTACGTATCTGCCACTGTGCAGGAGAATCCGTATAGGTGTTCTAGTGTTCGAACCGTAATGCGCAAGAAATGGTATGTAAACCCCGTATTTAAATATCTGCCACTGTGCAGGAGAATCCGTATAGGTGTTCGAGTGTTCGAACCGTATTGCGCAAGAAATGGTATGGAAACCCCGTATTTACATATCTGCCACTATGCAGGAGAATCCATATTGGTGTTCGAGTGTTCGAACCGTAATGCGCAAGAAATGGTATGGAAACCCCGTATTTACATATTTGCCACTGTGCAGGAGAATCCGTATAGGTGTTCGAGTGTTCGAACCGTAATACGCAAGACATGGTATGTAAACCCCGTATTTACATATCTGCCACTGTGCAAGAGAATCCGTATAGGTGTTCGACTCTTCGAACCCTAATGCGTGAGAAATGGTAAGTAAACGCAGTATTTACATATCTGCCACTGTGCAGGAGAATCCGTATAGGTGTTCGAGTGTTCGAACCGTAATGCGCAAGAAATGGTACGTAAACCCCGTATTTACATATCTGCCATTGTGCAAGAGAATCCGTATAGGTGTTCGAGTCTTCGAATCCTAATGCGTGAGAAATGGTAAGTAAACGCAGTATTTACATATCTGCCACTGTGCAGGAGAATCCGTATAGGTGTTCGAGTGTTCGAACCGTAATGCGTGAGAAATGGTAAGTAAACCCCGTATTTACGTATCTGCCACTGTGCAGGAGAATCCGTATAGGTGTTCGAGTGTTCGAACCGTAATGCGCAAGAAATGGTACGTAAACCCCGTATTTACATATCTGCCACTGTGCAGGAGAATCCGTATAGGTATTCGAGTGTTAGAACCATAATGCGCAAGAATTGGTATGGAAACCCCGTATTTACATATCTGCCACTGTGCAGGAGAATCCGTATAGGTGTTCGAGTGTTCGAACCGTAATGCGCAAGAAATGGTATGTAAACCCCGTATTTACATATCTGCCACTATGCAGGAGAATCCGTATTGGTGTTCGAGTGTTCGACCCGTATTGCGCAAGAAATGGTATGTAAACCCCGTATTTACATATCTGCCACTGTGCAGGAGAATCCGTATAGGTGTTCGAGTGTTCGAACCGTAATGCGCAAGAAATGGTGTGGAAACCCCGTATTTACATATCTGCCACTGTGCAGGAGAATCCGTATAGGTGTTCGAGTGTTCGAACCGTAATGCGTGAGAAATGGTAAGTAAACCCCGTATTTACGTATCTGCCACTGTGCAGGAGAATCCGTATAGGTGTTCTAGTGTTCGAACCGTAATGCGCAAGAAATGGTATGTAAGCCCCGTATTTAAATATCTGCCACTGTGCAGGGGAATCCGTATAGGTGTTCGAGTGTTCGAACCGTAATGCGCAAGAAATGGTATGGAAACCCCGTATTTACATATCTGCCACTGTGCAGGAGAATCCGTACTGGTGTTCGAGTGTTCGAACCGTAATGCGCAAGAAATGGTATGTAAATCCCGTATTTACATATCTGCCACTATGCAGGAGAATCCGTGTAGGTGTTCGAGTGTTCGAACCGTATTGCGCAAGAAATGGTATGTAAACCCCGTATTTATATATCGGCCACTGTGCAGGAGAATCCGTATAGGTGTTCGAGTGTTCGAACCGTAATGCGCTAGAAATGGTGTGGAAACCCCGTATTTACATATCTGCCGCTGTGCAGGAGAATCTGTATAGGTGTTCGAGTGTTCGAACCGTAATGCGTGAGAAATGGTAAGTAAACCCCGTATTTACATATATGCCACTGTGTAGGAGAATCCGTATAGGTGTTCGAGTGTTCGAACCATAATGCGCAAGAAATGGTATGTAAATCCCGTATTTACATATCTGCCACTGTGCAGGAGAATCCGTATAGGTGTTCGAGTCTTCGAACCGTAATGCGCAAGAAATGGTATGGAAACCCCGTATTTACATATCTGCCACTGTGCAGGAGAATCCGTATAGGTGTTCGAGTGTTCGAACCGTAATGCGCAAGAAATGGTATGTAAACCCCGTATTTACATATCTACCACTATGCAGGAAAATCCGTATAGGTGTTCGAGTGTTCAAACCATATTGCGCAAGAAATGGTATGTAAACCCCGTATTTACATATCTGCCACTATGCAGGAGAATCCGTATAGGTGTTCGAGTGTTCGAACCGTAATGCGCAAGAAATGGTGTGGAAACCCCGTATTTACATATCTGCCACTGTGCAGGAGAATCCGTATAGGTGTTCGAGTGTTCGAACCGTAATGCGCAAGAAATGGTATGGAAACCCCGTATTTACATATCTGCCACTGTGCAGGATAATCCGTATAGGTGTTCGAGTGTTCGAACCGTAATGCGAAAGAAATGGTATGTAAACCCCGTATTTGCATATCTGCCACTGTGCAGGAGAATCCGTATAGGTGTTCGAGTGTTCGAACCGTATTGCGCAAAAAATGGTATTTAAACCCCGTATTTACATATCTGCCACTGTGCAGGAGAATCCGTATAGGTGTTCGAGTGTTCGAACCGTAATGCGCAAGAAATGGTATGTAAACCCCGTATTTACATATCTGTCACTGTGCAGGAGAATCCGTATAGGTGTCCGAGTGTTCGAACCGTAATGTGCAAGAAATGGTATGAAAACCCCGTATTTACATATCTACCACTGTGCAGGAGAATCCGTATAGGTGTTCGAGTGTTCGAACCGTAATGCGCAAGAAATGGTATGTAAACCCCGTATTTACATATCTGCCACTGTGCAGGAGAATCCGTATAGTTGTTCGAGTCTTCGAACCGTAATGCGTGAGAAATGGTAACTAAACGCAGTATTTACATATCTGCCACTGTGCAGGAGAATCCGTATAGGTGTTCGAGTGTTCGAACCGTAATGCGTGAGAAATGGTAAGTAAACCCCGTATTTACGTATCTGCCACTGTGCAGGAGAATCCGTATAGGTGTTCGAGTGTTCGAACCGTAATGCGCAAGAAATGGTATGTAAACCCCGTATTTACATATCTGCCACTCTGCAGGAGAATCCGTATAGGTGTTCGAGTGTTCGAATCGTATTGCGCATGAAATGGTATGGAAACCCCGTATTTACATATCTGCCACTGTGTAGGAGAATCCGTATAGGTGTTCGAGTGTTCGAACCGTAATACGCAAGAAATGGTATGTAAACCCCGTATTTACATATCTGCCACTGTGCAAGAGAATCCGTATAGGTGTTCGAGTCTTCGAACCCTAATGCGTGAGAAATGGTAAGTAAACGCAGTATTTACATATCTGCCACTGTGCAAGAGAATCCGTATAGGTGTTCGAGTGTTCGAACCGTAATGCGTGAGAAATGGTAAGTAAACCCCGTATTTACGTATCTGCCACTGTGCAGGAGAATCCGTATATGTGTTCGAGTGTTCGAACCGTAATGCGCAAGAAATGGTATGTAAACCCCGTATTTACATATCTGCCACTGTGCAGGAGAATCCGTATAGGTGTTCGAGTGTTTGAACCGTAATGCGTGAGAAATGGTAACTAAACCCCGTATTTACGTATCTGCCACTGTGCAGGAGAATCCGTCTAGGTGTTCGAGTGTTCGAACCGTAATGCGCAAGAAATGGTATGTAAACCCCGTATTTACATATCTGCCACTGTGCAGGAGAATCCGTATAGGTGTTCGAGTATTCGAACCGTAATGCGCAAGAAATGGTATGTAAACCCCGTATTTACATATCTGCCACTATGCAGGAGAATCCGTATAGGTGTTCGAGTGTTCAAACCATATTGCGCAAGAAATGGTTTGTAAACCCCGTATTTACATATCTGCCACTGTGCACGAGAATCCGTATAGGTGTTCGAGTCTTCGAACCGTAATGCGCAAGAAATGGTATGGAAACCCCGTATTTACATATCTGCCACTGTGCAGGAGAATCCGTATAGGTGTTCGAGTATTCGAACCGTAATGCGCAAGAAATGGTATGTAAACCCCGTATTTACATATCTGCCACTATGCAGGAGAATCCGTATAGGTGTTCGAGTGTTCAAACCATTTTGCGCAAGAAATGGTTTGTAAACCCCGTATTTACATATCTGCCACTGTGCAGGAGAATCCGTATAGGTGTTCGAGTGTTCGAACCGTAATGCGAAAGAAATGGTGTGGAAACCCCGTATTAACATATCTGCCACTGTGCAGGAGAATCCGTATAGGTGTTCGAGTGTTCGAACCGTAACGCGCAAGAAATGGTATGGAAACCCCGTATTTACATATCTGCCACTGTGCAGGAGAATCCGCATAGGTGTTCGAGTGTTCGAACCATAATGCGCAAGAAATGGTATGTAAACCCGGTATTTACATATCTGCCACTGTGCAGGAGAATCCGTATAGGTGTTCGAGTCTTCGAACCCTAATGCGTGAGAAATGGTAAGTAAACGCAGTATTTACATATCAGCCATTGTACAGGAGAATCCGTATAGGTGTTCGAGTGTTCGAACCGTAATGCGTGAGAAATGGTAAGTAAACCCCGTATTTACGTAATTGCCACTGTGCAGGAGAATCCGTATAGGTGTTCGAGTCTTCGAACCCTAATGCGTGAGAAATGGTAAGTAAACGCAATATTTACATATCTGCCACTGTGCAGGAGAATCCGTATAGGTGTTCGAGTGTTCGAACCGTAATGCGTGAGAAATGGTAAGTAAACCCCGTATTTACGTAATTGCCACTGTGCAGGAGAATCCGTATAGGTGTTCGAGTGTTCGAACCGTAATGCGCAAGAAATGGTATGTAAACCTCGTATTTACATATCTGCCACTCTGTAGGAGAATCCGTATAGGTGTTCGAGAGTTCGAACCGTATTGCGCAAGAAATGGTATGGAAACCCCGTATTTACATATCTGCCACTGTGCAGGAGAATCCGTATAGGTGTTCGAGTGTTCGAACCGTAATGCGCAAGAAATGGTATGGAAACCCCGTATTTACATATCTGCCACTGTGCAGGAGAATCCGTATAGGTGTTCGAGTGTTCGAACCGTAATGCGCAAGAAATGGTATGTAAACCCCGTATTTACATATCTGCCACTGTGCAGGAGAATCCGTATTGGTGTTCGAGTCTTCGAACCCTAATGCGTGAGAAATGGTAAGTAAACGCAGTATTTACATATCTGCCACTGTGCAGGAGAATCCGTATAGGTGTTCGAGTGTTCGAACCGTAATGCGTGAGAAATGGTAAGTAAACCCCATATTTACGTATCTGCCACTGTGCAGGAGAATCCGTATAGGTGTTCGAGTGTTCGAACCGTAATGCGCAAGAAATGGTATGTAAACCCCGTATTTACCTATCTGCCACTCTGCAGGAGAATCCGTATAGTTGTTCGAGTGTTCGAACCGTATTGCGCAAGAAATGGTATGGAAACCCCGTATTTACATATCTGCCACTATGCAGGAGAATCCGTATAGGTGTTCGAGTGTTCGAACCGTAATGCGCAAGAAATGGTATGGAAACCCCGTATTTACATATTTGCCACTGTGCAGGAGAATCCGTATAGGTGTTCGAGTGTTCGAACCGTAATACGCAAGAAATGGTATGTAAACCCCGTATTTACATATCTGCCACTGTGCAAGAGAATCCGTATAGGTGTTCGACTCTTCGAACCCTAATGCATGAGAAATGGTAAGTAAACGCAGTATTTACATATCTGTCACTGTGCAGGAGAATCCGTATAGGTGTTCGAGTGTTCGAACCGTAATTTGCAAGAAATGGTATGTAAACCCCGTATTTACATATCTGCCATTGTGCAAGAGAATCCGTATAGGTGTTCGAGTCTTCGAATCCTAATGCGTGAGAAATGGTAAGTAAACGCAGTATTTACATATCTGCCACTGTGCAGGAGAATCCGTATAGGTGTTCGAGTGTTCGAACCGTAATGCGTGAGAAATGGTAAGTAAACCCCGTATTTACGTATCTGCCACTGTGCAGGAGAATCCGTATAGGTGTTCGAGTGTTCGAACCGTAATGCGCAAGAAATGGTATGTAAACCCCGTATTTACATATCTGCCACTGTGCAGGAGAATCCGTATAGGTGTTCTAGTGTTAGAACCACAATGCGCAAGAAATGGTATGGAAACCCCGTATTTACATATCTGCCACTATGCAGGAGAATCCGTATAGGTGTTCGAGTGTTCGAACCGTAATGCGCAAGAAATGGTATGTAAACCCCGTATTTACATATCTGCCACTATGCAGGAGAATCCGTATTGGTGTTCGAGTGTTCGAACCGTATTGCGCAAGAAATGGTATGTAAACCCCGTATTTACATATCTGCCACTGTGCAGGAGAATCCGTATAGGTGTTCGAGTGTTCGAACCGTAATGCGCAAGAAATGGTGTGGAAACCCCGTATTTACATATCTGCCACTGTGCAGGAGAATCCGTATAGGTGTTCGAGTGGTCGAACCGTAATGCGTGAGAAATGGTAAGTAAACCCCGTATTTACGTATCTGCCACTGTGCAGGAGAATCCGTATAGGTGTTCGAGTGTTCGAACCGTAATGCGCAAGAAATGGTATGTAAACCCCGTATTTACATATCTGCCACTGTGCAGGAGAATCCGTATAGGTGTTCGAGTGTTCGAACCGTAATGCGCAAGAAATGGTATGGAAACCCCGTATTTACATATCTGCCACTGTGCAGGAGAATCCTTACTGGTGTTCGAGTGTTCGAACCGTAATGCGCAAGAAATGGTATGTAAATCCCGTATTTACATATCTGCCACTATGCAGGAGAATCCGTGTAGGTGTTCGAGTGTTCGAACCGTATTGCGCAAGAAATGGTATGTAAACCCCGTATTTATATATCTGCCACTGTGCAGGAGAATCCGTATAGGTGTTCGAGTGTTCGAACCGTAATGCGCTAGAAATGGTGTGGAAACCCCGTATTTACATATCTGCCGCTGTGCAGGAGAATCTGTATAGGTGTTCGAGTGTTCGAACCGTAATGCGTGAGAAATGGTAAGTAAACCCCGTATTTACGTATATGCCACTGTGCAGGAGAATCCGTATAGGTGTTCGAGTGTTCGAACCATAATGCGCAAGAAATGGTATGTAAATCCCGTATTTACATATCTGCCACTGTGCAGGAGAATCCGTATAGGTGTTCGAGTCTTCGAACCGTAATGCGCAAGAAATGGTATGGAAACCCCGTATTTACATATCTGCCACTGTGCAGGAGAATCCGTATAGGTGTTCGAGTGTTCGAACCGTAATGCGCAAGAAATGGTATGTAAACCCCGTATTTACATATCTGCCACTATGCAGGAGAATCCGTATAGGTGTTCGAGTGTTCAAACCATTTTGCGCAAGAAATGGTTTGTAAACCCCGTATTTACATATCTGCCACTGTGCAGGAGAATCCGTATAGGTGTTCGAGTGTTCGAACCGTAATGCGAAAGAAATGGTGTGGAAACCCCGTATTAACATATCTGCCACTGTGCAGGAGAATCCGTATAGGTGTTCGAGTGTTCGAACCGTAACGCGCAAGAAATGGTATGGAAACCCCGTATTTACATATCTGCCACTGTGCAGGAGAATCCGCATAGGTGTTCGAGTGTTCGAACCATAATGCGCAAGAAATGGTATGTAAACCCGGTATTTACATATCTGCCACTGTGCAGGAGAATCCGTATAGGTGTTCGAGTCTTCGAACCCTAATGCGTGAGAAATGGTAAGTAAACGCAGTATTTACATATCAGCCATTGTACAGGAGAATCCGTATAGGTGTTCGAGTGTTCGAACCGTAATGCGTGAGAAATGGTAAGTAAACCCCGTATTTACGTAATTGCCACTGTGCAGGAGAATCCGTATAGGTGTTCGAGTCTTCGAACCCTAATGCGTGAGAAATGGTAAGTAAACGCAATATTTACATATCTGCCACTGTGCAGGAGAATCCGTATAGGTGTTCGAGTGTTCGAACCGTAATGCGTGAGAAATGGTAAGTAAACCCCGTATTTACGTAATTGCCACTGTGCAGGAGAATCCGTATAGGTGTTCGAGTGTTCGAACCGTAATGCGCAAGAAATGGTATGTAAACCTCGTATTTACATATCTGCCACTCTGTAGGAGAATCCGTATAGGTGTTCGAGAGTTCGAACCGTATTGCGCAAGAAATGGTATGGAAACCCCGTATTTACATATCTGCCACTATGCAGGAGAATCCGTATAGGTGTTCGAGTGTTCGAACCGTAATGCGCAAGAAATGGTATGGAAACCCCGTATTTACATATCTGCCACTGTGCAGGAGAATCCGTATAGGTGTTCGAGTGTTCGAACCGTAATGCGCAAGAAATGGTATGTAAACCCCGTATTTACATATCTGCCACTGTGCAGGAGAATCCGTATTGGTGTTCGAGTCTTCGAACCCTAATGCGTGAGAAATGGTAAGTAAACGCAGTATTTACATATCTGCCACTGTGCAGGAGAATCCGTATAGGTGTTCGAGTGTTCGAACCGTAATGCGTGAGAAATGGTAAGTAAACCCCGTATTTACGTATCTGCCACTGTGCAGGAGAATCCGTATAGGTGTTCGAGTGTTCGAACCGTAATGCGCAAGAAATGGTATGTAAACCCCGTATTTACCTATCTGCCACTCTGCAGGAGAATCCGTATAGTTGTTCGAGTGTTCGAACCGTATTGCGCAAGAAATGGTATGGAAACCCCGTATTTACATATCTGCCACTATGCAGGAGAATCCGTATAGGTGTTCGAGTGTTCGAACCGTAATGCGCAAGAAATGGTATGGAAACCCCGTATTTACATATTTGCCACTGTGCAGGAGAATCCGTATAGGTGTTCGAGTGTTCGAACCGTAATACGCAAGAAATGGTATGTAAACCCCGTATTTACATATCTGCCACTGTGCAAGAGAATCCGTATAGGTGTTCGACTCTTCGAACCCTAATGCATGAGAAATGGTAAGTAAACGCAGTATTTACATATCTGTCACTGTGCAGGAGAATCCGTATAGGTGTTCGAGTGTTCGAACCGTAATGCGCAAGAAATGGTATGTAAACCCCGTATTTACATATCTGCCATTGTGCAAGAGAATCCGTATAGGTGTTCGAGTCTTCGAATCCTAATGCGTGAGAAATGGTAAGTAAACGCAGTATTTACATATCTGCCACTGTGCAGGAGAATCCGTATAGGTGTTCGAGTGTTCGAACCGTAATGCGTGAGAAATGGTAAGTAAACCCCGTATTTACGTATCTGCCACTGTGCAGGAGAATCCGTATAGGTGTTCGAGTGTTCGAACAGTAATGCGCAAGAAATGGTATGTAAACCCCGTATTTACATATCTGCCACTGTGCAGGAGAATCCGTATAGGTGTTCGAGTGTTAGAACCACAATGCGCAAGAAATGGTATGGAAACCCCGTATTTACATATCTGCCACTGTGCAGGAGAATCCGTATAGGTGTTCGAGTGTTCGAACCGTAATGCGCAAGAAATGGTATGTAAACCCCGTATTTACATATCTGCCACTATGCAGGAGAATCCGTATTGGTGTTCGAGTGTTCGAACCGTATTGCGCAAGAAATGGTATGTAAACCCCGTATTTACATATCTGCCACTGTGCAGGAGAATCCGTATAGGTGTTCGAGTGTTCGAACCGTAATGCGCAAGAAATGGTGTGGAAACCCCGTATTTACATATCTGCCACTGTGCAGGAGAATCCGTATAGGTGTTCGAGTGGTCGAACCGTAATGCGTGAGAAATGGTAAGTAAACCCCGTATTTACGTATCTGCCACTGTGCAGGAGAATCCGTATAGGTGTTCGAGTGTTCGAACCGTAATGCGCAAGAAATGGTATGTAAACCCCGTATTTACATGTCTGCCACTGTGCAGGAGAATCCGTATAGGTGTTCGAGTGTTCGAACCGTAATGCGCAAGAAATGGTATGGAAACCCCGTATTTACATATCTGCCACTGTGCAGGAGAATCCGTACTGGTGTTCGAGTGTTCGAACCGTAATGCGCAAGAAATGGTATGTAAATCCCGTATTTACATATCTGCCACTATGCAGGAGAATCCGTGTAGGTGTTCGAGTGTTCGAACCGTATTGCGCAAGAAATGGTATGTAAACCCCGTATTTATATATCTGCCACTGTGCAGGAGAATCCGTATAGGTGTTCGAGTGTTCGAACCGTAATGCGCTAGAAATGGTGTGGAAACCCCGTATTTACATATCTGCCGCTGTGCAGGAGAATCTGTATAGGTGTTCGAGTGTTCGAACCGTAATGCGTGAGAAATGGTAAGTAAACCCCGTATTTACGTATATGCCACTGTGCAGGAGAATCCGTATAGGTGTTCGAGTGTTCGAACCATAATGCGCAAGAAATGGTATGTAAATCCCGTATTTACATATCTGCCACTGTGCAGGAGAATCCGTATAGGTGTTCGAGTCTTCGAACCGTAATGCGCAAGAAATGGTATGGAAACCCCGTATTTACATATCTGCCACTGTGCAGGAGAATCCGCATAGGTGTTCGAGTGTTCGAACCGTAATGCGCAAGAAATGGTATGTAAACCCCGTATTTACATATCTGCCACTATGCAGGAAAATCCGTATAGGTGTTCGAGTGTTCAAACCATATTGCGCAAGAAATGGTATGTAAACCCCGTATTTACATATCTGCCACTGTGCAGGAGAATCCGTATAGGTGTTCGAGTGTTCGAACCGTAATGCGCAAGAAATGGTGTGGAAACCCCGTATTTACATATCTGCCACTGTGCAGGAGAATCCGTATAGGTGTTCGAGTGTTCGAACCGTAATGCGCAAGAAATGGTGTGGAAACCCCGTATTTACATATCTGCCACTGTGCAGGATAATCCGTATAGGTGTTCGAGTGTTCGAACCGTAATGCGCAAGAAATGGTATGTAAACCCCGTATTTACATATCTGCCACTGTGCAGGAGAATCCGTATAGGTGTTCGAGTGTTCGAACCGTATTGCGCAAGAAATGGTATTTAAACCCCGTATTTACATATCTGCCACTGTGCAGGAGAATCCGAATAGGTGTTCGAGTGTTCGAACCGTAATGCGCAAGAAATGGTATGTAAACCCCGTATTTACATATCTGTCACTGTGCAGGAGAATCCGTATTGGTGTTCGAATGTTCGAACCGTAATGCGCAAGAAATGGTATGAAAACCCCGTATTTACATATCTGCCACTGTGCAGGAGAATCCGTATTGGTGTTCGAGTGTTCGAACCGTAATGCGCAAGAAATGGTATGTAAACCCCGTATTTACATATCTGCCACTGTGCAGGAGAATCCATATAGGTGTTCGAGTCTTCGAACCCTAATGCGTGAGAAATGGTAACTAAACGCAGTATTTACATATCTGCCACTGTGCAGGAGAATCCGTATAGGTGTTCGAGTGTTCGAACCGTAATGCGTGAGAAATGGTAAGTAAACCCCGTATTTACGTATCTGCCACTGTGCAGGAGAATCCGTATAGGTGTTCGAGTGTTCGAACCGTAATGCGCAAGAAATGGTATGTAAACCCCGTATTTACAAATCTGCCACTCTGCAGGAGAATCCGTATAGGTGTTCGAGTGTTCGAATCGTATTGCGCATGCAATGGTATGGAAACCCCGTATTTACATATCTGCCACTGTGTAGGAGAATCCGTATAGGTGTTCGAGTGTTCGAACCGTAATACGCAAGAAATGGTATGTAAACCCCGTATTTACATATCTGCCACTGTGCAAGAGAATCCGTATAGGTGTTCGAGTCTTCGAACCCTAATGCGTGAGAAATGGTAAGTAAACGCAGTATTTACATATCTGCCACTGTGCAAGAGAATCCGTATAGGTGTTCGACTGTTCGAACCGTAATGCGTGAGAAATGGTAAGTAAACCCCGTATTTACGTATCTGCCACTGTGCAGGAGAATCCGTATAGGTGTTCGAGTGTTCGAACCGTAATGCGCAAGAAATGGTATGTAAACCCCGTATTTACATATCTGCCACTGTGCAGAAGAATCCGTATAGGTGTTCGAGTGTTCGAACCGTAATGCGTGAGAAATGGTAACTAGACCCCGTATTTACGTATCTGCCACTGTGCAGGAGAATCCGTCTAGGTGTTCGAGTGTTCGAACCGTAATGCGCAAGAAATGGTATGTAAACCCCGTATTTACATATCTGCCACTATGCAGGAGAATCCGTATAGGTGTTCGAGTGTTCAAACCATATTGCGCAAGAAATGGTTTGTAAACCCCGTATTTACATATCTGCCACTGTGCAGGAGAATCCGTATAGGTGTTCGAGTCTTCGAACCGTAATGCGCAAGAAATGGTATGGAAACCCCGTATTTACATATCTGCCACTGTGCAGGAGAATCCGTACTGGTGTTCGAGTGTTCGAACCGTAATGCGCCAGAAATGGTATGTAAATCCCGTATTTACATATCTGCCACTATGCAGGAGAATCCGTGTAGGTGTTCGAGTGTTCGAACCGTATTGCGCAAGAAATGGTATGTAAACCCCGTATTTACATATCTGCCACTGTGCAAGAGAATCCGTATAGGTGTTCGAGTCTTCGAACCCTAATGCGTGAGAAATGGTAAGTAAACGCAGTATTTACATATCTGCCACTGTGCAAGAGAATCCGTATAGGTGTTCGAGTGTTCGAACCGTAATGCGTGAGAAATGGTAAGTAAACCCCGTATTTACGTATCTGCCACTGTGCAGGAGAATCCGTATAGGTGTTCGAGTGTTCGAACCGTAATGCGCAAGAAATGGTATGTAAACCCCGTATTTACATATCTGCCACTGTGCAGGAGAATCCGTATAGGTGTTCGAGTGTTCGAACCGTAATGCGTGAGAAATGGTAACTAAACCCCGTATTTACGTATCTGCCACTGTGCAGGAGAATCTGTCTAGGTGTTCGAGTGTTCGAACCGTAATGTGCAAGAAATGGTATGTAAACCCCGTATTTACATATCTGCCACTGTGCAGGAGAATCCGTATAGGTGTTCGAGTGTTCGAACCGTAATGCGCAAGAAATGGTATGGAAACCCCGTATTTACATATCTGCCACTGTGCAGGAGAATCCGTACTGGTGTTCGAGTGTTCGAACCGTAATGCGCAAGAAATGGTATGTAAATCCCGTATTTACATATCTGCCACTATGCAGGAGAATCCGTGTAGGTGTTCGAGTGTTCGAACCGTATTGCACAAGAAATGGTATGTAAACCCCGTATTTACATATCTGCCACTGTGCAAGAGAATCCGTATAGGTGTTCGAGTGTTCGAACCGTAATGCGCTAGAAATGGTGTGGAAACCCCGTATTTACATATCTGCCACTGTGCAGGAGAATCCGTATAGGTGTTCGAGTGTTAGAACCGTAATGCGTGAGAAATGGTAAGTAAACCCCGCATTTACGTATCTGCCACTGTGCAGGAGAATCCGTATAGGTGTTCGAACCGTAATGCGCAAGAAATGGTATGTTAATCCCGTATTTACATATTTGCCACTATGCAGGAGAATCCATATAGGTGTTCGAGTCTTCGAACCGTAATGCGCAAGAAATGGTATGGAAACCCCGTATTTACATATCTGCCACTGTGCAGGAGAATCCGTATAGGTGTTCGAGTATTCGAACCGTAATGCGCAAGAAATGGTATGTAAACCCCGTATTTAAATATCTGCCACTATGCAGGAGAATCCGTATAGGTGTTCGAGTGTTCAAACCATATTGCGCAAGAAATGGTTTGTAAACCCCGTATTTACATATCTGCCACTGTGCAGGAGAATCCGTATAGGTGTTCGAGTGTTCGAACCGTAATGCGAAAGAAATGGTGTGGAAACCCCGTATTTACATATCTGCCACTGTGCAGGAGAATCCGTATAGGTGTTCGAGTGTTCGAACCGTAATGCGCAAGAAATGGTATGGAAACCCCATATTTACAGATCTGCCACTGTGCAGGAGAATCCGTATAGGTGTTCGAGTGTTCGAACCGTAATGCGCAAGAAATGGTATGTAAACCCCGTATTTACATATCTGCCACTGTGCAGGAGAATCCGTATAGGTGTTCGAGTGTTCGAACCGTATTGCGCAAGAAATGGTATTTAAACCCCGTATTTAAATATCTGCCCCTGTGCAGGATAATCTGTATAGGTGTTCGAGTGTTCGAACCGTAATGCGCAAGAAATGGTATGTAAACCCCGTATTTACACATCTGTCACTGTGCAGGAGAATCCGAATAGGTGTTCGACTGTTCGAACCGTATTGCGCAAGAAATGGTATGTAAACTCCGTATTTACATATCTGCCACTGTGCAGGAGAATCCGTATAGGTGTTCGAGTGTTCGAACCGTAATGCGCAAGAAATGGTATGTAAACCTCGTATTTACATATCTGCCACTCTGCAGGAGAATCCGTATAGGTGTTCGAGTGTTCGAACCGTAATGCGTGAGAAATGGTAAGTAAACCCCGTATTTACGTATCTGCCACTGTGCAGGAGAATCCGTATAGGTGTTCGAGTGTTCGAACCGTAATGCGCAAGAAATGGTATGTAAACCCCGTATTTACATATCTGCCACTGTGCAGGAGAATCCGTATAGGTGTTCGAGTGTTAGAACCATAATGCGCAAGAAATGGTATGGAAACCCCGTATTTACATATCTGCCACTGTGCAGGAGAATCCGTATAGGCGTTCGAGTGTTCGAACCGTAATGCGCAAGAAATGGTATGTAAACCCCGTATTTACATATCTGCCACTATGCAGGAGAATCCGTATTGGTGTTCGAGTGTTCGAACCGTATTGCGCAAGAAATGGTATGTAAACCCCGTATTTACATATCCGCCACTGTGCAGGAGAATCCGTATAGGTGTTCGAGTGTTCGAACCGTAATGCGCAAGAAATGGTGTGGAAACCCCGTATTTACATATCTGCCACTGGGCAGGAGAATCCGTATAGGTGTTCGAGTGTTAGAACCGTAATGCGTGAGAAATGGTAAGTAAACCCTGCATTTACGTATCTGCCACTGTGCAGGAGAATCCGTATAGGTGTTCGAGTGTTCGAACCGTAATGCGCAAGAAATGGTATGTAAATCCCGTATTTACATATTTGCCACTGTGCAGGAGAATCCGTATAGGTGTTCGAGTCTTCGAACCGTAATGCGCAAGAAATGTTATGGAAACCCCGTATTTACATATCTGCCACTGTGCAGGACAATCCGTATAGGTGTTCGAGTATTCGAACCGTAATGCGCAAGAAATGGTATGTAAACCCCGTATTTAAATATCTGCCACTATGCAGGAGAATCCGTATAGGTGTTCGAGTGTTAGAACCATAATGCGCAAGAAATGGTATGGAAACCCCGTATTTACATATCTGCCACTGTGCAGGAGAATCCGTATAGGCGTTCGAGTGTTCGAACCGTAATGCGCCAGAAATGGTATGTAAACCCCGTATTTACATATCTGCCACTATGCAGGAGAATCCGTATTGGTGTTCGAGTGTTCGAACCGTATTGCGCAAGAAATGGTATGTAAACCCCGTATTTACATATCTGCCACTGTGCAGGAGAATCCGTATAGGTGTTCGAGTGTTCGAACCGTAATGCGCAAGAAATGGTGTGGAAACCCCGTATTTACATATCTGCCACTGTGCCGGAGAATCCGTATAGGTTTTCGAGTGTTAGAACCGTAATGCGTGAGAAATGGTAAGTAAACCCCGCATTTACGTATCTGCCACTGTGCAGGAGAATCCGTATAGGTGTTCGAGTGTTCGAACCGTAATGCGCAAGAAACGGTATGTAAATCCCGTATTTACATATTTGCCACTGTGCAGGAGAATCCGTATAGGTGTTCGAGTCTTCGAACCGCAATGCGCAAGAAATGGTATGGAAACCCCGTATTTACATATCTGCCACTGTGCAGGAGAATCCGTATAGGTGTTCGAGTATTCGAACCGTAATGCGCAAGAAATGGTATGTAAACCCCGTATTTAAATATCTGCCACTATGCAGGAGAATCCGTATAGGTGTTCGAGTGTTCAAACCATATTGCGCAAGAAATGGTTTGTAAACCCCGTATTTACATATCTGCCACTGTGAAGGAGAATCCGTATAGGTGTTCGAGTGTTCGAACTGTAATGCGAAAGAAATGGTGTGGAAACGCCGTATTTACATATCTGCCACTGTGCAGGAGAATCCGTATAGGTGTTCGAGTGTTCGAACCGTAATGCGCAAGAAATGGTATGGAAACCCCGTATTTACATATCTGCCACTGTGCAGGAGAATCCGTATAGGTGTTCGAGTGTTCGAACCGTAATGCGCAAGAAATGGTATGTAAACCCCGTATTTACATATCTGCCACTGTGCAGGAGAATCCGTATAGGTGTTCGAGTGTTCGAACCGTATTGCGCAAGAAATGGTATTTAAACCCCGTATTTAAATATCTGCCCCTGTGCAGGATAATCTGTATAGGTGTTCGAGTGTTCGAACCGTAATGCGCAAGAAATGATATGTAAACCCCGTATTTACATATCTGTCACTGTGCAGGAGAATCCGTATAGGTGTTCGACTGTTCGAACCGTATTGCGCAAGAAATGGTATGTAAACTCCGTATTTACATATCTGCCACTGTGCAGGAGAATCCGTATAGGTGTTCGAGTGCTCGAACCGTAATGCGCAAGAAATGGTATGTAAACCTCGTATTTACATATCTGCCACTCTGCAGGAGAATCCGTATAGGTGTTCGAGTGTTCGAACCGTATTGCGCAAGAAATGGTATGGAAACCCCGTATTTACATATCTTCCACTGTGCAGGAGAATCCGTATAGGTGTTCGAGTGTTAGAACCGTAATGCGTGAGAGATGGTAAGTAAACCCCGCATTTACGTATCTGCCACTGTGCAGGAGAATCCGTATAGGTGTTCGAGTGTTCGAACCGTAATGCGCAAGAAATGGTATGTAAATCCCGTATTTACATATTTGCCACTGTGCAGGAGAATCCGTATAGGTGTTCGAGTCTTCGAACCGTAATGCGCAAGAAATGTAATGGAAACCCCGTATTTACATATCTGCCACTGTGCAGGAGAATCCGTATAGGTGTTCGAGTGTTCGAACCGTAATGCGCAAGAAATGGTGTGGAAACCCCGTATTTACATATCTGCCACTGTGCAGGAGAATCCGTATAGGTGTTCGAGTGTTAGAACCGTAATGCGTGAGAAATGGTAAGTAAACCCCGCATTTACGTATCTGCCACTGTGCAGGAGAATCCGTATAGGTGTTCGAGTGTTCGAACCGTAATGCGCAAGAAATGGTATGTAAATCCCGTATTTACATATTTGCCACTGTGCAGGAGAATCCGTATAGGTGTTCGAGTCTTCGAACCGTAATGCGCAAGAAATGGTATGGAAACCCCGTATTTACATATCTGCCACTGTGCAGGAGAATCCGTATAGGTGATCGAGTATTCGAACCGTAATGCGCAAGAAATGGTATGTAAACCCCGTATTTAAATATCTGCCACTATGCAGGAGAATCCGTATAGGTGTTCGAGTGTTCAAACCATATTGCGCAAGAAATGGTTTGTAAACCCCGTATTTACATATCTGCCACTGTGTAGGAGAATCCGTATAGGTGTTCGAGTGTTCGAACCGTAATGCGAAAGAAATGGTGTGGAAACCCCGTATTTACATATCTGCCACTGTGCAGGAGAATCCGTATAGGTGTTCGAGTGTTCGAACCGTAATGCGCAAGAAATGGTATGGAAACCCCGTATTTACATATCTGCCACTGTGCAGGAGAATCCGTATAGGTGTTCGAGTGTTCGAACCGTAATGCGCAAGAAATGGTATGTAAACCCCGTATTTACATATCTGCCACTCTGCAGGAGAATCCGTATAGGTGTTCGAGTGTTCGAACCGTATTGCGCAAGAAATGGTATTTAAACCCCGTATTTAAATATCTGCCCCTGTGCAGGATAATCTGTATAGGTGTTCGAGTGTTCGAACCGTAATGCGCAAGAAATGGTATGTAAACCCCGTATTTACATATCTGTCACTGTGCAGGAGAATCCGTATAGGTGTTCGACTGTTCGAACCGTATTGCGCAAGAAATGGTATGTAAACTCCGTATTTACATATCTGCCACTGTGCAGGAGAATCCGTATAGGTGTTCGAGTGTTCGAACCGTAATGCGCAAGAAATGGTATGTAAACCTCGTATTTACATATCTGCCACTGTGCAGGAGAATCCGTATAGGTGTTCGAGTGTTCGAACCGTAATGCGTGAGAAATGGTAAGTAAACCCCGTATTTACGTATCTGCCACTGTGCAGGAGAATCCGTATAGGTGTTCGAGTGTTCGAACCGTAATGCGCAAGAAATGGTATGTAAACCCCGTATTTACATATCTGCCACTGTGCAGGAGAATCCGTATAGGTGTTCGAGTGTTAGAACCATAATGCGCAAGAAATGGTATGGAAACCCCGTATTTACATATCTGCCACTGTGCAGGAGAATCCGTATAGGCGTTCGAGTGTTCGAACCGTAATGCGCAAGAAATGGTATGTAAACCCCGTATTTACATATCTGCCACTATGCAGGAGAATCCGTATTGGTGTTCGAGTGTTCGAACCGTATTGCGCAAGAAATGGTATGTAAACCCCGTATTTACATATCTGCCACTGTGTAGGAGAATCCGTATAGGTGTTCGAGTGTTCGAACCGTAATGCGCAAGAAATGGTGTGGAAACCCCGTATTTACATATCTGCCACTGTGCAGGAGAATCCGTATAGGTGTTCGAGTGTTAGAACCGTAATGCGTGAGAAATGGTAAGTAAACCCCGCATTTACGTATCTGCCACTGTGCAGGAGAATCCGTATAGGTGTTCGAGTGTTCGAACCGTAATGCGCAAGAAATGGTATGTAAATCCCGTATTTACATATTTGCCACTGTGCAGGAGAATCCGTATAGGTGTTCGAGTCTTCGAACCGTAATGCGCAAGAAATGGTATGGAAACCCCGTATTTACATATCTGCCACTGTGCAGGAGAATCCGTATAGGTGTTCGAGTATTCGAACCGTAATGCGCAAGAAATGGTATGTAAACCCCGTATTTAAATATCTGCCACTATGCAGGAGAATCCGTATAGGTGTTCGAGTGTTCAAACCATATTGCGCAAGAAATGGTTTGTAAACCCCGTATTTACATATCTGCCACTGTGCAGGAGAATCCGTATAGGTGTTCGAGTGTTCGAACCGTAATGCGAAAGAAATGGTGTGGAAACGCCGTATTTACATATCTGCCACTGTGCAGGAGAATCCGTATAGGTGTTCGAGTGTTCGAACCGTAATGCGCAAGAAATGGTATGGAAACCCCGTATTTACATATCTGCCACTGTGCAGGAGAATCCGTATAGGTGTTCGAGTGTTCGAACCGTAATGCGCAAGAAATGGTATGTAAACCCCGTATTTACATATCTGCCACTGTGCAGGAGAATCCGTATAGGTGTTCGAGTGTTCGAACCGTATTGCGCAAGAAATGGTATTTAAACCCCGTATTTAAATATCTGCCCCTGTGCAGGATAATCTGTATAGGTGTTCGAGTGTTCGAACCGTAATGCGCAAGAAATGATATGTAAACCCCGTATTTACATATCTGTCACTGTGCAGGAGAATCCGTATAGGTGTTCGAGTGTTCGAACCGTAATGCGCAAGAAATTGTATGGAAACCCCGTATTTACATATCTGCCACTGTGCAGGAGAATCCGTATAGGTGTTCGAGTGCTCGAACCGTAATGCGCAAGAAATGGTATGTAAACCTCGTATTTACATATCTGCCACTCTGCAGGAGAATCCGTATAGGTGTTCGAGTGTTCGAACCGTATTGCGCAAGAAATGGTATGGAAACCCCGTATTTACATATCTTCCACTGTGCAGGAGAATCCGTATAGGTGTTCGAGTGTTCGAACCGTAATGCGCAAGAAATTGTATGGAAACCCCGTATTTACATATCTGCCACTGTGCAGGAGAATCCGTATAGGCGTTCGAGTGTTCGAACCGTAATGCGCAAGAAATGGTATGTAAACCCCGTATTTACATATCTGCCACTATGCAGGAGAATCCGTATTGGTGTTCGAGTGTTCGAACCGTATTGCGCAAGAAATGGTATGTAAACCCCGTATTTACATATCTGCCACTGTGCAGGAGAATCCGTATAGGTGTTCGAGTGTTCGAACCGTAATGCGCAAGAAATGGTGTGGAAACCCCGTATTTACATATCTGCCACTGTGCAGGAGAATCCGTATAGGTGTTCGAGTGTTCGAACCGTAATGCGTGAGAAATGGTAACTAAACCCCGTATTTACGTATCTGCCACTGTGCAGGAGAATCCGTATAGGTGTTCGAGTGTTCGAACCGTAATGCGCAAGAAATGGTATGTAAACCCCGTATTTACATATCTGCCACTGTGCAGGAGAATCCGTATAGGTGTTCGAGTGTTCGAACCGTAATGCGCAAGAAATGGTATGGAAACCCC
The DNA here is from genome assembly GCF_055761805.1 of Camellia sinensis. Lineage (NCBI taxonomy): Eukaryota > Viridiplantae > Streptophyta > Magnoliopsida > Ericales > Theaceae > Camellia > Camellia sinensis. The sequence continues at coordinate 6,620,767 of NC_138965.1, forward strand.
GTATTTACATATCTGCCACTGTGGAGGAGAATCCGTACTGGTGTTCGAGTGTTCGAACCGTAATGCGCAAGAAATGGTATGTAAATCCCGTATTTACATATCTGCCACTATGCAGGAGAATCCGTGTAGGTGTTCGAGTGTTCGAACCGTATTGCGCAAGAAATGGTATGTAAACCCCGTATTTACATATCTGCCACTGTGCAGGAGAATCCGTGTAGGTGTTCGAGTGTTCGAACCGTAATGCGCTAGAAATGGTGTGGAAACCCCGTATTTACATATCTGCCACTGTGCAGGAGAATCCGTATAGGTGTTCGAGTGTTAGAACCGTAATGCGTGAAAAATGGTAAGTAAACCCCGCATTTACGTATCTGCCACTGTGCAGGAGAATCCGTATAGGTGTTCGAGTGTTCGAACCGTAATGCGCAAGAAATGGTATGTAAATCCCGTATTTACATATTTGCCACTGTGCAGGAGAATCCGTATAGGTGTTCGAGTCTTCGAACCGTAATGCGCAAGAAATGTAATGGAAACCCCGTATTTACATATCTGCCACTGTGCAGCAGAATCCGTATAGGTGATCGAGTATTCGAACCGTAATGCGCAAGAAATGGTATGTAAACCCCGTATTTAAATATCTGCCACTATGCAGGAGAATCCGTATAGGTGTTCGAGTGTTCAAACCATATTGCGCAAGAAATGGTTTGTAAACCCCGTATTTACATATCTGCCACTGTGTAGGAGAATCCGTATAGGTGTTCGAGTGTTCGAACCGTAATGCGAAAGAAATGGTGTGGAAACCCCGTATTTACATATCTGCCACTGTGCAGGAGAATCCTTATAGGTGTTCGAGTGTTAGAACCACAATGCGCAAGAAATGGTATGGAAACCCCGTATTTACATATCTGCCACTGTGCAGGAGAATCCGTATAGGTGTTCGAGTGTTCGAACCGTAATGCGCAAGAAATGGTATGTAAACCCCGTATTTACATATCTGCCACTGTGCAGGAGAATCCGTATAGGTGTTCGAGTGTTCGAACCGTATTGCGCAAGAAATGGTATTTAAACCCCGTATTTAAATATCTACCCCTGTGCAGGATAATCTGTATAGGTGTTCGAGTGTTCGAACCGTAATGCGCAAGAAATGGTATGTAAACCCCGTATTTACATATCTGTCACTGTGCACGAGAATCCGTATAGGTGTTCGACTGTTCGAACCGTATTGCGCAAGAAATGGTATGTAAACTCCGTATTTACATATCTGCCACTGTGCAGGAGAATCCGTATAGGTGTTCGAGTGTTCGAACCGTAATGCGCAAGAAATGGTATGTAAACCTCGTATTTACATATCTGCCACTCTGCAGGAGAATCCGTATAGGTGTTCGAGTGTTCGAACCGTATTGCGCAAGAAATGGTATGGAAACCCCGTATTTACATATCTGCCACTGTGCAGGAGAATCCGTATAGGTGTTCGAGTTTTCGAACCGTAATGCGCAAGAAATGGTATGTAAACCCCGTATTTACATATCTGCCACTGTGCAGGAGAATCCGTATAGGTGTTCGAGTCTTCGAACCCTAATGCGTGAGAAATGGTAAGTAAACGCAGTATTTACATATCTGCCACTGTGCAGGAGAATCCGTATAGGTGTTCAAGTGTTCGAACCGTAATGCGTGAGAAATGGTAAGTAAACCACGTCTTTACGTATCTGCCACTGTGCAGGACAATCCGTATAGGTGTTCGAGTGTTCGAACCGTAATGCGCAAGAAATGGTATGTAAACCCCGTATTTGCATATCTGCCACTCTGCAGGAGAATCCGTATAGGTGTTCGAGTGTTCGAACCGTATTGCGCAAGAAATGGTATGGAAACCCCGTATTTACATATCTGCCACTCTCCAGGAGAATCCGTATAGGTGTTCGAGTGTTCGAACCGTAATGCGCAAGAAATGGTATGGAAACCCCGTATTTACATATCTGCCACTGTGCAGGGGAATCCGTATAGGTGTTCGAGTGTTCGAACCGTAATACGCAAGAAATGGTATGTAAACCCCGTATTTACATATCTGCCACTGTGCAAGAGAATCCGTATAGGTGTTCGAGTCTTCGAACCCTAATGCGTGAGAAATGGTAAGTAAACGCAGTATTTACATATCTGCCACTGTGCAGGAGAATCCGTATAGGTGTTCGAGTGTTCGAACCGTAATTCGTGAGAAATGGTAAGTAAACCCCGTATTTACGTATCTGCTACTGTGCAGGAGAATCCGTATAGGTGTTCGAGTGTTCGAACCGTAATGCGCAAGAAATGGTATGTAAACCCCGTATTTACATATCTGCCACTGTGCAGGAGAATCCGTATAGGTGTTCGAGTGTTTGAACCGTATTGCGCAAGAAATGGTATTTAAACCCCGTATTTACATATCTGCCACTGTGCAGGAGAATCTGTATAGGTGTTCGAGTGTTCGAACCGTAATGCGCAAGAAATGGTATGTAAACCCCGTATTTACATATCTGTCACTGTGCAGGAGAATCCGTATAGGTGTTCGAGTGTTCGAACCGTAATGCGCAAGAAATGGTATGGAAACCCCGTATTTACATATCTGCCACTGTGCAGGAGAATCCGTATAGGAGTTCGAGTGTTCGAACCGTAATGCGCAAGAAATGGTATGTAAATCCCGTATTTACATATCTGCCACTATGCAGGAGAATCCGCGTAGGTGTTCGAGTGTTCGAACCGTATTGCGCAGGAAATGGTAGGTAAACCCCGTATTTACATATCTGCCACTGTGCAGGATAATCCGTATAGGTGTTCGAGTGTTCGAACCGTAATGCGCAAGAAATGGTATGTAAACCCCGTATTTACATATCCGCCACTGTGCAGGAGAATCCGTATAGGTGTTCGAGTGTTCGAACCGTATTGCGCAAGAAATGGTATTTAAACCCCGTATTTACATATCTGCCACTGTGCAGGAGAATCCGTATAGGTGTTCGAGTGTTCGAACCGTAATGCGCAAGAAATGGTATGTAAACCCCGTATTTACATATCTGTCACTGTGCAGGAGAATCCGTATAGGTGTTCGAGTGTTAGAACCGTAATGCGCAAGAAATGGTATGAAAACCCCGTATTTACATATCTGTCACTGTGCAGGAGAATCCGTATAGGGGTTCGAGTGTTCGAACCGTAATGCGCAAGAAATGGTATGTAAACCCCGTATTTACATATATGCCACTGTGCAGGAGAATCCGTATAGGTGTTCGAGTGTTGGAACCGTATTGCGCAAGAAATGGTATTTAAACCCTGTATTTACATATCTGCCACTGTGCAGGAGAATCTGTATAGGTGTTCGAGTGTTCGAACCGTAATGCGCTAGAAATGGTATGTAAACCCCGTATTTACATATCTGTCACTGTGCAGGAGAATCCGTATAGGTGTTCGAGTGTTCGAACCGTATAGCGCAAGAAATGGTATGGAAACCCCGTATTTACATATCTGCCACTCTCCAGGAGAATCCGTATAGGTGTTCGAGTGTTCGAACCGTAATGCGAAAGAAATGGTGTGGAAACCCCGTATTTACATATCTGCCACTGTGCAGGAGAATCCGTATAGGTGTTCGAGTGTTCGAACCGTAATGCGCAAGAAATGGTATGGAAACCCCGTATTTACATATCTGCCACTGTGCAGGAGAATCCGTATAGGTGTTCGAGTGTTCGAACCGTAATGCGCAAGAAATGGTATGTAAACCCCGTATTTACATATCTGCCACTGTGCAGGAGAATCCGTATAGGTGTTCGAGTGTTCGAACCGTATTGCGCAAGAAATGGTATTTAAACCCCGTATTTAAATATCTGCCCCTATGCAGGATAATCTGTATAGGTGTTCGAGTGTTCGAACCGTAATGCGCAAGAAATGGTATGTAAACCCCGTATTTACATATCTGTCACTGTGCAGGAGAATCCGTATAGGTGTTCGACTGTTCGAACCGTATTGCGCAAGAAATGGTATGTAAACTCTGTATTTACATATCTGCCACTGTGCAGGAGAATCCGTATAGGTGTTCGAGTGTTCGAACCGTAATGCGCAAGAAATGGTATGTAAACCTCGTATTTACATATCTGCCACTCTGCAGGAGAATCCGTATAGGTGTTCGAGTGTTCGAACCGTATTGCGCAAGAAATGGTATGGAAACCCCGTATTTACATATCTGCCACTGTGCAGGAGAATCCGTATAGGTGTTCGAGTGTTCGAACCGTAATGCAAAAGAAATGGTATGCAAACCCCGTATTTACATATCTGCCACTGTGCAGGAGAATCCGTATAGGTGTTCGAGTGTTCGAACCGTAATGCGCAAGAAATGGTATGTAAACCCCGTATTTACATATCTGCCACTGTGCAGGAGAATCCGTATAGGTGTTCGAGTCTTCGAACCCTAATGCGTGAGAAATGGTAAGTAAACGCAGTATTTACATATCTGCCACTGTGCAGGAGAATCCGTATAGGTGTTCAAGTGTTCGAATCGTAATGCGTGAGAAATGGTAAGTAAACCCCGTATTTACGTATCTGCCACTGTGCAGGAGAATCCGTATAGGTGTTCGAGTGTTCGAACCGTAATGCGCAAGAAATGGTATGTAAACCCCGTATTTACATATCTGTCACTCTGCAGGAGAATCCGTATAGGTGTTCGAGTGTTCGAACCGTATTGCGCAAGAAATGGTATGGAAACCCCGTATTTACATATCTGCCACTCTCCAGGAGAATCCGTATAGGTGTTCGAGTGTTCGAACCGTAATGCGCAAGAAATGGTATGGAAACCACGTATTTACATATCTACCACTGTGCAGGAGAATCCGTATAGGTGTTCGAGTGTTCGAACCGTAATACGCAAGAAATGGTATGTAAACCCCGTATTTACATATCTGCCACTGTGCAAGAGAATCCGTATAGGTGTTCGAGTCTTCGAACCCTAATGCGTGAGAAATGGTAAGTAAACGCAGTATTTACATATCTGCCACTGTGCAGGAGAATCCGTATAGGTGTTCGAGTGTTCGAACCGTAATTCGTGAGAAATGGTAAGTAAACCCCGTATTTACGTATCTGCCACTGTGCAGGAGAATCCGTATAGGTGTTCGAGTGTTCGAGCCGTAATGCGCAAGAAATGGTATGTAAACCCCGTATTTACATATCTGCCACTGTGCAGGAGAATCCGTATAGGTGTTCGAGTCTTACAACCATAATGCGCAAGAAATGGTATGGAAACCCCGTATTTACATATCTGCCACTGTGCAGGAGAATCCGTATAGGTGTTCGAGTGTTCGAACCGTAATGCGCAAGAAATGGTATGTAAACCCCGTATTTACATATCTGCCACTATGCAGGAGAATCCGTATTGGTGTTCGAGTGTTCGAACCGTATTGCGCAAGAAATGGTATGTAAACCCCGTATTTACATATCTGCCAGTGTGCAGGAGAATCCGTATAGGTGTTCGAGTGTTCGAACCGTAATGCGCAAGAAATGGTATGGAAACCCCGTATTTACATATCTGCCACTGTGCAGGAGAATCCGTATAGGTGTTCGAGTGTTCGAACCGTAATGCGCAAGAAATGGTATGTAAACCCCGTATTTACATATCTGCCACTGTGCAGGAGAATCCGTATAGGTGTTCGAGTGTTCGAACCGTAATGCGCAAGAAATGGTATGGAAACCCCGTATTTACATATCTGCCACTGTGCAGGGGAATCCGTACTGGTGTTCGAGTGTTCGAACCGTAATGCGCAAGAAATGGTATGTAAATCCCGTATTTACATATCTGCCACTATGCAGGAGAATCCGCGTAGGTGTTCGAGTGTTCGAACCGTATTGCGCAAGAAATGGTAGGTAAACCCCGTATTTACATATCTGCCACTGTGCAGGAGAATCCGTATAGGTGTTCGAGTGTTCGAACCGTAATGCGTGAGAAATGGTAAGGAAACCCCGTATTTACGTATCTGCCACTGTGCAGGAGAATCCGTATAGGTGTTCGAGTGTTCGAACCGTAATGCGCAAGAAATGGTATGTAAATCCCGTATTTACATATCTGCCACTGTGCAGGAGAATCCGTACTGGTGTTCGAGTCTTCGAACCGTAATGCGCAAGAAATGGTATGGAAACCCCGTATTTACATATCTGCCACTGTGCAGGAGAATCCGTATAGGTGTTCGAGTGTTCGAACCGTAATGCGCAAGAAATGGTATGGAAACCCCGTATTTACATATCTGCCACTGTGTAGGAGAATCCGTATAGGTGTTCGAGTGTTCGAACCGTAATGCGCAAGAAATGGTATGTAAACCCCGTATTTACATATCTGCCACTGTGCAGGAGAATCCGTATAGGTGTTCGAGTGTTCGAACCGTATTGCGCAAGAAATGGTATTTAAACCCCGTATTTAAATATCTGCCCCTATGCAGGATAATCTGTATAGGTGTTCGAGTGTTCGAACCGTAATGCGCAAGAAATGGTATGTAAACCCCGTATTTACATATCTGTCACTGTGCAGGAGAATCCGTATAGGTGTTCGACTGTTCGAACCGTATTGCGCAAGAAATGGTATGTAAACTCTGTATTTACATATCTGCCACTGTGCAGGAGAATCTGTATAGGTGTTCGAGTGTTCGAACCGTAATGCGCAAGAAATGGTATGTAAACCTCGTATTTACATATCTGCCACTCTGCAGGAGAATCCGTATAGGTGTTCGAGTGTTCGAACCGTATTGCGCAAGAAATGGTATGGAAACCCCGTATTTACATATCTGCCACTGTGCAGGAGAATCCGTATAGGTGTTCGAGTGTTCGAACTGTAATGCAAAAGAAATGGTATGCAAACCCCGTATTTACATATCTGCCACTGTGCAGGAGAATCCGTATAGGTGTTCGAGTGTTCGAACCGTAATGCGCAAGAAATGGTATGTAAACCCCGTATTTACATATCTGCCACTGTGCAGGAGAATCCGTATAGGTGTTCGAGTCTTCGAACCCTAATGCGTGAGAAATGGTAAGTAAACGCAGTATTTACATATCTGCCACTGTGCAGGAGAATCCGTATAGGTGTTCAAGTGTTCGAATCGTAATGCGTGAGAAATGGTAAGTAAACCCCGTATTTACGTATCTGCCACTGTGCAGGAGAATCCGTATAGGTGTTCGAGTGTTCGAACCGTAATGCGCAAGAAATGGTATGTAAACCCCGTATTTACATATCTGTCACTCTGCAGGAGAATCCGTATAGGTGTTCGAGTGTTCGAACCGTATTGCGCAAGAAATGGTATGGAAACCCCGTATTTACATATCTGCCACTCTCCAGGAGAATCCGTATAGGTGTTCGAGTGTTCGAACCGTAATGCGCAAGAAATGGTATGGAAACCACGTATTTACATATCTGCCACTGTGCAGGAGAATCCGTATAGGTGTTCGAGTGTTCGAACCGTAATACGCAAGAAATGGTATGTAAACCCCGTATTTACATATCTGCCACTGTGCAAGAGAATCCGTATAGGTGTTCGAGTCTTCGAACCCTAATGCGTGAGAAATGGTAAGTAAACGCAGTATTTACATATCTGCCACTGTGTAGGAGAATCCGTATAGGTGTTCGAGTGTTCGAACCGTAATTCGTGAGAAATGGTAAGTAAACCCCGTATTTACGTATCTGCCACTGTGCAGGAGAATCCGTATAGGTGTTCGAGTGTTCGAGCCGTAATGCGCAAGAAATGGTATGTAAACCCCGTATTTACATATCTGCCACTGTGCAGGAGAATCCGTATAGGTGTTCGAGTCTTACAACCATAATGCGCAAGAAATGGTATGGAAACCCCGTATTTACATATCTGCCACTGTGCAGGAGAATCCGTATAGGTGTTCGAGTGTTCGAACCGTAATGCGCAAGAAATGGTATGTAAACCCCGTATTTACATATCTGCCACTATGCAGGAGAATCCGTATTGGTGTTCGAGTGTTCGAACCGTATTGCGCAAGAAATGGTATGTAAACCCCGTATTTACATATCTGCCAGTGTGCAGGAGAATCCGTATAGGTGTTCGAGTGTTCGAACCGTAATGCGCAAGAAATGGTATGGAAACCCCGTATTTACATATCTGCCACTGTGCAGGAGAATCCGTATAGGTGTTCGAGTGTTCGAACCGTAATGCGCAAGAAATGGTATGTAAACCCCGTATTTACATATCTGCCACTGTGCAGGAGAATCCGTATAGGTGTTCGAGTGTTCGAACCGTAATGCGCAAGAAATGGTATGGAAACCCCGTATTTACATATCTGCCACTGTGCAGGAGAATCCGTACTGGTGTTCGAGTGTTCGAACCGTAATGCGCAAGAAATGGTATGTAAATCCCGTATTTACATATCTGCCACTATGCAGGAGAATCCGCGTAGGTGTTCGAGTGTTCGAACCGTATTGCGCAAGAAATGGTAGGTAAACCCCGTATTTACATATCTGCCACTGTGCAGGAGAATCCGTATAGGTGTTCGAGTGTTCGAACCGTAATGCGTGAGAAATGGTAAGTAAACCCCGTATTTACGTATCTGCCACTGTGCAAGAGAATCCGTATAGGTGTTCGAGTGTTCGAACCGTAATGCGCAAGAAATGGTATGTAAATCCCGTATTTACATATCTGCCACTGTGCAGGAGAATCCGTACTGGTGTTCGAGTCTTCGAACCGTAATGCGCAAGAAATGGTATGGAAACCCCGTATTTACATATCTGCCACTGTGCAGGAGAATCCGTATAGGTGTTCGAGTGTTCGAACCGTAATGCGCAAGAAATGGTATGTAAACCCCGTATTTACATATCTGCCACTATGCAGGAGAATCCGTATAGGTGTTCTAGTGTTGAAACCATATTGCGCAAAAATGGTATGTATACCCTGTATTTACATATCTGCCACTGTGCAGGAGAATCCGTATAGGTGTTCGAGTGTTCGAACCGTAATGCGCAAGAAATGGTGTGGAAACCCCGTATTTACATATCTGCCACTGTGCAGGAGAATCCGTATAGGTGTTCGAGTGTTCGAACCGTAATGCGCAAGAAATGGTATGGAAACCCCATATTTACATATCTGCCACTGTGCAGGGGAATCCGTATAGGTGTTCGAGTGTTCGAACCGTAATGCGCAAGAAATGGTATGTAAACCCCGTATTTACATATCTGCCACTATGCAGGAGAATCCGTATAGGTGTTCTAGTGTTCAAACCATATTGCGCAAAAATGGTATGTATACCCTGTATTTACATATCTGCCACTGTGCAGGAGAATCCGTATAGGTGTTCGAGTGTTCGAACCGTAATGCGCAAGAAATGGTGTGGAAACCCCGTATTTACATATCTGCCACTGTGCAGGAGAATCCGTATAGGTGTTCGAGTGTTCGAACCGTAATGCGCAAGAAATGGTATGGAAACCCCATATTTACATATCTGCCACTGTGCAGGGGAATCCGTATAGGTGTTCGAGTGTTCGAACCGTAATGCGCAAGAAATGGTATGTAAACCCCGTATTTACATATCTGCCACTGTGCAAGAGAATCCGTATAGGTGTTCGAGTGTTCGAACCGTAATGCGCAAGAAATGGTATGGAAACCCCGTATTTACATATCTGCCACTGTGCAGGAGAATCCGTATAGGTGTTCGAGTGTTCGAACCGTAATGCGCAAGAAATGGTATGTAAACCCCGTATTTACATATCTGCCACTGTGCAGGAGAATCCGTATAGGTGTTCGAGTGTTCGAACCGTAATGCGCAAGAAATGGTATTTAAACCCTGTATTTACATATTTGCCACTGTGCAGGAGAATCTGTATAGGTGTTCGAGTGTTCGAACCGTAATGCGCTAGAAATGGTATGTAAACCCCGTATTTACATATCTGTCACTGTGCAGGAGAATCCGTATAGGTGTTCGAGTGTTCGAACCGTATAGCGCAAGAAATGGTATGGAAACCCCGTATTTACATATCTGCCACTCTCCAGGAGAATCCGTATAGGTGTTCGAGTGTTCGAACCGTAATGCGAAAGAAATGGTGTGGAAACCCCGTATTTACATATCTGCCACTGTGCAGGAGAATCCGTATAGGTGTTCGAGTGTTCGAACCGTAATGCGCAAGAAATGGTATGGAAACCCCGTATTTACATATCTGCCACTGTGCAGGAGAATCCGTATAGGTGTTCGAGTGTTCGAACCGTAATGCGCAAGAAATGGTATGTAAACCCCGTATTTACATATCTGCCACTGTGCAGGAGAATCCGTATAGGTGTTCGAGTGTTCGAACCGTATTGCGCAAGAAATGGTATTTAAACCCCGTATTTAAATATCTGCCCCTATGCAGGATAATCTGTATAGGTGTTCGAGTGTTCGAACCGTAATGCGCAAGAAATGGTATGTAAACCCCGTATTTACATATCTGTCACTGTGCAGGAGAATCCGTATAGGTGTTCGACTGTTCGAACCGTATTGCGCAAGAAATGGTATGTAAACTCTGTATTTACATATCTGCCACTGTGCAGGAGAATCCGTATAGGTGTTCGAGTGTTCGAACCGTAATGCGCAAGAAATGGTATGTAAACCTCGTATTTACATATCTGCCACTCTGCAGGAGAATCCGTATAGGTGTTCGAGTGTTCGAACCGTATTGCGCAAGAAATGGTATGGAAACCCCGTATTTACATATCTGCCACTGTGCAGGAGAATCCGTATAGGTGTTCGAGTGTTCGAACCGTAATGCAAAAGAAATGGTATGCAAACCCCGTATTTACATATCTGCCACTGTGCAGGAGAATCCGTATAGGTGTTCGAGTGTTCGAACCGTAATGCGCAAGAAATGGTATGTAAACCCCGTATTTACATATCTGCCACTGTGCAGGAGAATCCGTATAGGTGTTCGAGTCTTCGAACCCTAATGCGTGAGAAATGGTAAGTAAACGCAGTATTTACATATCTGCCACTGTGCAGGAGAATCCGTATAGGTGTTCAAGTGTTCGAATCGTAATGCGTGAGAAATGGTAAGTAAACCCCGTATTTACGTATCTGCCACTGTGCAGGAGAATCCGTATAGGTGTTCGAGTGTTCGAACCGTAATGCGCAAGAAATGGTATGTAAACCCCGTATTTACATATCTGTCACTCTGCAGGAGAATCCGTATAGGTGTTCGAGTGTTCGAACCGTATTGCGCAAGAAATGGTATGGAAACCCCGTATTTACATATCTGCCACTCTCCAGGAGAATCCGTATAGGTGTTCGAGTGTTCGAACCGTAATGCGCAAGAAATGGTATGGAAACCACGTATTTACATATCTACCACTGTGCAGGAGAATCCGTATAGGTGTTCGAGTGTTCGAACCGTAATACGCAAGAAATGGTATGTAAACCCCGTATTTACATATCTGCCACTGTGCAAGAGAATCCGTATAGGTGTTCGAGTCTTCGAACCCTAATGCGTGAGAAATGGTAAGTAAACGCAGTATTTACATATCTGCCACTGTGCAGGAGAATCCGTATAGGTGTTCGAGTGTTCGAACCGTAATTCGTGAGAAATGGTAAGTAAACCCCGTATTTACGTATCTGCCACTGTGCAGGAGAATCCGTATAGGTGTTCGAGTGTTCGAGCCGTAATGCGCAAGAAATGGTATGTAAACCCCGTATTTACATATCTGCCACTGTGCAGGAGAATCCGTATAGGTGTTCGAGTCTTACAACCATAATGCGCAAGAAATGGTATGGAAACCCCGTATTTACATATCTGCCACTGTGCAGGAGAATCCGTATAGGTGTTCGAGTGTTCGAACCGTAATGCGCAAGAAATGGTATGTAAACCCCGTATTTACATATCTGCCACTATGCAGGAGAATCCGTATTGGTGTTCGAGTGTTCGAACCGTATTGCGCAACAAATGGTATGTAAACCCCGTATTTACATATCTGCCAGTGTGCAGGAGAATCCGTATAGGTGTTCGAGTGTTCGAACCGTAATGCGCAAGAAATGGTATGGAAACCCCGTATTTACATATCTGCCACTGTGCAGGAGAATCCGTATAGGTGTTCGAGTGTTCGAACCGTAATGCGCAAGAAATGGTATGTAAACCCCGTATTTACATATCTGCCACTGTGCAGGAGAATCCGTATAGGTGTTCGAGTGTTCGAACCGTAATGCGCAAGAAATGGTATGGAAACCCCGTATTTACATATCTGCCACTGTGCAGGGGAATCCGTACTGGTGTTCGAGTGTTCGAACCGTAATGCGCAAGAAATGGTATGTAAATCCCGTATTTACATATCTGCCACTATGCAGGAGAATCCGCGTAGGTGTTCGAGTGTTCGAACCGTATTGCGCAAGAAATGGTAGGTAAACCCCGTATTTACATATCTGCCACTGTGCAGGAGAATCCGTATAGGTGTTCGAGTGTTCGAACCGTAATGCGTGAGAAATGGTAAGGAAACCCCGTATTTACGTATCTGCCACTGTGCAGGAGAATCCGTATAGGTGTTCGAGTGTTCGAACCGTAATGCGCAAGAAATGGTATGTAAATCCCGTATTTACATATCTGCCACTGTGCAGGAGAATCCGTACTGGTGTTCGAGTCTTCGAACCGTAATGCGCAAGAAATGGTATGGAAACCCCGTATTTACATATCTGCCACTGTGCAGGAGAATCCGTATAGGTGTTCGAGTGTTCGAACCGTAATGCGCAAGAAATGGTATGGAAACCCCGTATTTACATATCTGCCACTGTGCAGGAGAATCCGTATAGGTGTTCGAGTGTTCGAACCGTAATGCGCAAGAAATGGTATGTAAACCCCGTATTTACATATCTGCCACTGTGCAGGAGAATCCGTATAGGTGTTCGAGTGTTCGAACCGTATTGCGCAAGAAATGGTATTTAAACCCCGTATTTAAATATCTGCCCCTATGCAGGATAATCTGTATAGGTGTTCGAGTGTTCGAACCGTAATGCGCAAGAAATGGTATGTAAACCCCGTATTTACATATCTGTCACTGTGCAGGAGAATCCGTATAGGTGTTCGACTGTTCGAACCGTATTGCGCAAGAAATGGTATGTAAACTCTGTATTTACATATCTGCCACTGTGCAGGAGAATCCGTATAGGTGTTCGAGTGTTCGAACCGTAATGCGCAAGAAATGGTATGTAAACCTCGTATTTACATATCTGCCACTCTGCAGGAGAATCCGTATAGGTGTTCGAGTGTTCGAACCGTATTGCGCAAGAAATGGTATGGAAACCCCGTATTTACATATCTGCCACTGTGCAGGAGAATCCGTATAGGTGTTCGAGTGTTCGAACTGTAATGCAAAAGAAATGGTATGCAAACCCCGTATTTACATATCTGCCACTGTGCAGGAGAATCCGTATAGGTGTTCGAGTGTTCGAACCGTAATGCGCAAGAAATGGTATGTAAACCCCGTATTTACATATCTGCCACTGTGCAGGAGAATCCGTATAGGTGTTCGAGTCTTCGAACCCTAATGCGTGAGAAATGGTAAGTAAACGCAGTATTTACATATCTGCCACTGTGCAGGAGAATCCGTATAGGTGTTCAAGTGTTCGAATCGTAATGCGTGAGAAATGGTAAGTAAACCCCGTATTTACGTATCTGCCACTGTGCAGGAGAATCCGTATAGGTGTTCGAGTGTTCGAACCGTAATGCGCAAGAAATGGTATGTAAACCCCGTATTTACATATCTGTCACTCTGCAGGAGAATCCGTATAGGTGTTCGAGTGTTCGAACCGTATTGCGCAAGAAATGGTATGGAAACCCCGTATTTACATATCTGCCACTCTCCAGGAGAATCCGTATAGGTGTTCGAGTGTTCGAACCGTAATGCGCAAGAAATGTATGGAAACCACGTATTTACATATCTGCCACTGTGCAGGAGAATCCGTATAGGTGTTCGAGTGTTCGAACCGTAATACGCAAGAAATGGTATGTAAACCCCGTATTTACATATCTGCCACTGTGCAAGAGAATCCGTATAGGTGTTCGAGTCTTCGAACCCTAATGCGTGAGAAATGGTAAGTAAACGCAGTATTTACATATCTGCCACTGTGCAGGAGAATCCGTATAGGTGTTCGAGTGTTCGAACCGTAATTCGTGAGAAATGGTAAGTAAACCCCGTATTTACGTATCTGCCACTGTGCAGGAGAATCCGTATAGGTGTTCGAGTGTTCGAGCCGTAATGCGCAAGAAATGGTATGTAAACCCCGTATTTACATATCTGCCACTGTGCAGGAGAATCCGTATAGGTGTTCGAGTCTTACAACCATAATGCGCAAGAAATGGTATGGAAACCCCGTATTTACATATCTGCCACTGTGCAGGAGAATCCGTATAGGTGTTCGAGTGTTCGAACCATAATGCGCAAGAAATGGTATGTAAACCCCGTATTTACATATCTGCCACTATGCAGGAGAATCCGTATTGGTGTTCGAGTGTTCGAACCGTATTGCGCAAGAAATGGTATGTAAACCCCGTATTTACATATCTGCCAGTGTGCAGGAGAATCCGTATAGGTGTTCGAGTGTTCGAACCGTAATGCGCAAGAAATGGTATGGAAACCCCGTATTTACATATCTGCCACTGTGCAGGAGAATCCGTATAGGTGTTCGAGTGTTCGAACCGTAATGCGCAAGAAATGGTATGTAAACCCCGTATTTACATATCTGCCACTGTGCAGGAGAATCCGTATAGGTGTTCGAGTGTTCGAACCGTAATGCGCAAGAAATGGTATGGAAACCCCGTATTTACATATCTGCCACTGTGCAGGAGAATCCGTACTGGTGTTCGAGTGTTCGAACCGTAATGCGCAAGAAATGGTATGTAAATCCCGTATTTACATATCTGCCACTATGCAGGAGAATCCGCGTAGGTGTTCGAGTGTTCGAACCGTATTGCGCAAGAAATGGTAGGTAAACCCCGTATTTACATATCTGCCACTGTGCAGGAGAATCCGTATAGGTGTTCGAGTGTTCGAACCGTAATGCGTGAGAAATGGTAAGTAAACCCCGTATTTACGTATCTGCCACTGTGCAGGAGAATCCGTATAGGTGTTCGAGTGTTCGAACCGTAATGCGCAAGAAATGGTATGTAAATCCCGTATTTACATATCTGCCACTGTGCAGGAGAATCCGTACTGGTGTTCGAGTCTTCGAACCGTAATGCGCAAGAAATGGTATGGAAACCCCGTATTTACATATCTGCCACTGTGCAGGAGAATCCGTATAGGTGTTCGAGTGTTCGAACCGTAATGCGCAAGAAATGGTATGTAAACCCCGTATTTACATATCTGCCACTATGCAGGAGAATCCGTATAGGTGTTCTAGTGTTGAAACCATATTGCGCAAAAATGGTATGTATACCCTGTATTTACATATCTGCCACTGTGCAGGAGAATCCGTATAGGTGTTCGAGTGTTCGAACCGTAATGCGCAAGAAATGGTGTGGAAACCCCGTATTTACATATCTGCCACTGTGCAGGAGAATCCGTATAGGTGTTCGAGTGTTCGAACCGTAATGCGCAAGAAATGGTATGGAAACCCCATATTTACATATCTGCCACTGTGCAGGGGAATCCGTATAGGTGTTCGAGTGTTCGAACCGTAATGCGCAAGAAATGGTATGTAAACCCCGTATTTACATATCTGCCACTATGCAGGAGAATCCGTATAGGTGTTCTAGTGTTCAAACCATATTGCGCAAAAATGGTATGTATACCCTGTATTTACATATCTGCCACTGTGCAGGAGAATCCGTATAGGTGTTCGAGTGTTCGAACCGTAATGCGCAAGAAATGGTGTGGAAACCCCGTATTTACATATCTGCCACTGTGCAGGAGAATCCGTATAGGTGTTCGAGTGTTCGAACCGTAATGCGCAAGAAATGGTATGGAAACCCCATATTTACATATCTGCCACTGTGCAGGGGAATCCGTATAGGTGTTCGAGTGTTCGAACCGTAATGCGCAAGAAATGGTATGTAAACCCCGTATTTACATATCTGCCACTGTGCAAGAGAATCCGTATAGGTGTTCGAGTGTTCGAACCGTAATGCGCAAGAAATGGTATGGAAACCCCGTATTTACATATCTGCCACTGTGCAGGAGAATCCGTATAGGTGTTCGAGTGTTCGAACCGTAATGCGCAAGAAATGGTATGTAAACCCCGTATTTACATATCTGCCACTGTGCAGGAGAATCCGTATAGGTGTTCGAGTGTTCGAACCGTAATACGCAAGAAATGGTATGTAAACCCCGTATTTACATATCTGCCACTGTGCAAGAGAATCCGTATAGGTGTTCGAGTCTTCGAACCCTAATGCGTGAGAAATGGTAAGTAAACGCAGTATTTACATATCTGCCACTGTGCAGGAGAATCCGTATAGGTGTTCGAGTGTTCGAACCGTAATTCGTGAGAAATGGTAAGTAAACCCCGTATTTACGTATCTGCCACTGTGCAGGAGAATCCGTATAGGTGTTCGAGTGTTCGAGCCGTAATGCGCAAGAAATGGTATGTAAACCCCGTATTTACATATCTGCCACTGTGCAGGAGAATCCGTATAGGTGTTCGAGTGTTACAACCATAATGCGCAAGAAATGGTATGGAAACCCCGTATTTACATATCTGCCACTGTGCAGGAGAATCCGTATAGTTGTTCGACTGTTTGAACCGTATTGCGCAAGAAATGGTATTTAAACCCCGTATTTACATATCTGCCACTGTGCAGGAGAATCTGTATAGGTGTTCGAGTGTTCGAACCGTAATGCGCAAGAAATGGTATGTAAACCCCGTATTTACATATCTGTCACTGTGCAGGAGAATCCGTATAGGTGTTCGAGTGTTCGAACCGTAATGCGCCAGAAATGGTATGGAAACCCCGTATTTACATATCTGCCACTGTGCAGGAGAATCCGTATAGGTGTTCGAGTGTTCGAACCGTAATGAGCAAGAAATGGTATGTAAACCCCGTATTTACATATCTGCCACTGTGCAGGAGAATCCGTATAGGTGTTCGAGTGTTTGAACCGTATTGCGCAAGAAATGGTATTTAAACCCCGTATTTACATATCTGCCACTGTGCAGGAGAATCTGTATAGGTGTTCGAGTGTTCGAACCGTAATGCGCAAGAAATGGTATGTAAACCCCGTATTTACATATCTGTCACTGTGCAGGAGAATCCGTATAGGTGTTCGAGTGTTCGAACCGTATTGCGCAAGAAATGGTATGGAAACCCCGTATTTAAATATCTGCCACTCTCCAGGAGAATCCGTATAGGTGTTCGAGTGTTCGAACCGTAATGCGCAAGAAATGGTATGGAAACCCCGTATTTACATATCTGCCACTGTGCAGGAGAATCCGTATAGGTGTTCGAGTGTTCGAACCGTAATACGCAAGAAATGGTATGTAAACCCCGTATTTACATATCTGCCACTGTGCAAGAGAATCCGTATAGGTGTTCGAGTCTTCGAACCCTAAGGCGTGAGAAATGGTAAGTAAACGCAGTATTTACATATCTGCCACTGTGCAGGAGAATCCGTATAGGTGTTCGAGTGTTCGAACCGTAATTCGTGAGAAATGGTAAGTAAACCCCGTATTTACGTCTCTGCCACTGTGCAGGAAAATCCGTATAGGTGTTCGAGTGTTCGAACCGTAATGCGCAAGAAATGGTATGTAAACCCCGTATTTACATATCTGCCACTGTGCAGGAGAATCCGTATAGGTGTTCGAGTGTTAGAACCATAATGCGCAAGAAATGGTATGGAAACCCCGTATTTACATATCTGCCACTGTGCAGGAGAATCCGTATAGGTGTTCTAGTGTTCAAACCATATTGCGCAAAAATGGTATGTATACCCTGTATTTACATATCTGCCACTGTGCAGGAGAATCCGTATAGGTGTTCGAGTGTTCGAACCGTAATGCGCAAGAAATGGTGTGGAAACCCCGTATTTACATATCTGCCACTGTGCAGGAGAATCCGTATAGGTGTTCGACTGTTCGAACCGTAATGCGCAAGAAATGGTGTGGAAACCCCATATTTACATATCTGCCACTGTGCAGGAGAATCCGTATAGATGTTCGAGTGTTCGAACCGTAATGCGCAAGAAATGGTATGTAAACCCCGTATTTACATATCTGCCACTGTGCAGGAGAATCCGTATAGGAGTTCGAGTGTTCGAACCGTAATGCGCAAGAAATGGTATGTAAATCCCGTATTTACATATCTGCCACTATGTAGGAGAATCCGCGTAGGTGTTCGAGTGTTCGAACCGTATTGCGCAGGAAATGGTAGGTAAACCCCGTATTTACATATCTGCCACTGTGCAGGATAATCCGTATAGGTGTTCGAGTGTTCGAACCGTAATGCGCAAGAAATGGTATGTAAACCCCGTATTTACATATCCGCCACTGTGCAGGAGAATCCGTATAGGTGTTCGAGTGTTCGAACCGTATTGCGCAAGAAATGGTATTTAAACCCCGTATTTACATATCTGCCACTGTGCAGGAGAATCCGTATAGGTGTTCGAGTGTTCGAACCGTAATGCGCAAGAAATGGTATGTAAACCCCGTATTTACATATCTGTCACTGTGCAGGAGAATCCGTATAGGTGTTCGAGTGTTCGAACCGTAATGCGCAAGAAATGGTATGAAAACCCCGTATTTACATATCTGCCACTGTGCAGGAGAATCCGTATAGGTGTTCGAGTGTTCGAACCGTAATGCGCAAGAAATGGTATGGAAACCCCGTATTTACATATCTGCCACTGTGCAGGAGAATCCGTACTGGTGTTCGAGTGTTCGAACCGTAATGCGCAAGAAATGGTATGTAAATCCCGTATTTACATATCTGCCACTATGCAGGAGAATCCGCGTAGGTGTTCGAGTGTTCGAACCGTATTGCGCAAGAAATGGTAGGTAAACCCCGTATTTACATATCTGCCACTGTGCAGGAGAATCCGTATAGGTGTTCGAGTGTTCGAACCGTAATGCGTGAGAAATGGTAGGTAAACCCCGTATTTACATATCTGCCACTCTCCAGGAGAATCCGTATAGGTGTTCGAGTGTTCGAACCGTAATGCCAAAGAAATGGTGTGGAAACCCCGTATTTACATATCTGCCACTGTGCAGGAGAATCCGTATAGTAGTTCGAGTGTTCGAACCGTAATGCGCAAGAAATGGTATGTAAACCCCGTATTTACATATCTGCCACTGTGCAGGAGAATCCGTATAGGTGTTCGAGTGTTCGAACCGTATTGCGCAAGAAATGGTATTTAAACCCCGTATTTAAATATCTGCCCCTGTGCAGGATAATCTGTATAGGTGTTCGAGTGTTCGAACCGTAATGCGCAAGAAATGGTATGTAAACCCCGTATTTACATATCTGTCACTGTGCAGGAGAATCCGTATAGGTGTTCGACTGTTCGAACCGTATTGCGCAAGAAATGGTATGTAAACTCTGTATTTACATATCTGCCACTGTGCAGGAGAATCCGTATAGGTGTTCGAGTGTTCGAACCGTAATGCGCAAGAAATGGTATGTAAACCTCGTATTTACATATCTGCCACTCTGCAGGAGAATCCGTATAGGTGTTCGAGTGTTCGAACCGTATTGCGCACGAAATGGTATGGAAACCCCGTATTTACATATCTGCCACTGTGCAGGAGAATCCGTATAGGTGTTCGAGTGTTCGATCCGAAATGCAAAAGAAATGGTATGGAAACCCCGTATTTACATATCTGCCACTGTGCAGGAGAATCCGTATAGGTGTTCGAGTGTTCGAACCGTAATGCGCAAGAAATGGTATGTAAACCCCGTATTTACATATCTGCCACTGTGCAGGAGAATCCGTATAGGTGTTCGAGTCTTCGAACCCTAATGCGTGAGAAATGGTAAGTAATCGCAGTATTTACATATCTGCCACTGTGCAGGAGAATCCGTATAGGTGTTCAAGTGTTCGAATCGTAATGCATGAGAAATGGTAAATAAACCCCGTATTTACGTATCTGCCACTGTGCAGCAGAATCCGTATAGGTGTTCGAGTGTTCGAACCGTAATGCGCAAGAAATGGTATGTAAACCCCGTATTTACATATCTGCCACTGTGCAAGAGAATCCGTATAGGTGTTCGAGTCTTCGAACCCTAAGGCGTGAGAAACGGTAAGTAAACGCAGTATTTACATATCTGCCACTATGCAGGAGAATCCGTATAGGTGTTCGAGTGTTCGAACCGTAATTCGTGAGAAATGGTAAGTAAACCCCGTATTTACGTCTCTGCCACTGTGCAGGAAAATCCGTATAGGTGTTCGAGTGTTCGAACCGTAATGCGCAAGAAATGGTATGTAAACCCCGTATTTACATATCTGCCACTGTGCAGGAGAATCCGTATAGGTGTTCGAGTGTTAGAACCATAATGCGCAAGAAATGGTATGGAAACCCCGTATTTACATATCTGCCACTGTGCAGGAGAATCCGTATAGGTGTTCTAGTGTTCAAACCATATTGCGCAAAAATGGTATGTATACCCTGTATTTACATATCTGCCACTGTGCAGGAGAATCCGTATAGGTGTTCGAGTGTTCGAACCGTAATGCGCAAGAAATGGTGTGGAAACCCCGTATTTACATATCTGCCACTGTGCAGGAGAATCCGTATAGGTGTTCGACTGTTCGAACCGTAATGCGCAAGAAATGGTGTGGAAACCCCATATTTACATATCTGCCACTGTGCAGGAGAATCCGTATAGATGTTCGAGTGTTCGAACCGTAATGCGCAAGAAATGGTATGTAAACCCCGTATTTACATATCTGCCACTGTGCAGGAGAATCCGTATAGGTGTTCGAGTGTTTGAACCGTATTGCGCAAGAAATGGTATTTAAACCCCGTATTTACATATCTGCCACTGTGCAGGAGAATCTGTATAGGTGTTCGAGTGTTCGAACCGTAATGCGCAAGAAATGGTATGTAAACCCCGTATTTACATATCTGTCACTGTGCAGGAGAATCCGTATAGGTGTTCGAGTGTTCGAACCGTAATGCGCAAGAAATGGTATGGAAACCCCGTATTTACATATCTGCCACTGTGCAGGAGAATCCGTATAGGAGTTCGAGTGTTCGAACCGTAATGCGCAAGAAATGGTATGTAAATCCCGTATTTACATATCTGCCACTATGCAGGAGAATCCGCGTAGGTGTTCGAGTGTTCGAACCGTATTGCGCAGGAAATGGTAGGTAAACCCCGTATTTACATATCTGCCACTGTGCAGGATAATCCGTATAGGTGTTCGAGTGTTCGAACCGTAATGCGTAAGAAATGGTATGTAAACCCCGTATTTACATATCCGCCACTGTGCAGGAAAATCCGTATAGGTGTTCGAGTGTTCGAACCGTATTGCGCAAGAAATGGTATTTAAATCCCGTATTTACATATCTGCCACTGTGCAGGAGAATCCGTATAGGTGTTCGAGTGTTCGAACCGTAATGCGCAAGAAATGGTATGTAAACCCCGTATTTACATATCTGTCACTGTGCAGGAGAATCCGTATAGGTGTTCGAGTGTTCGAACCGTAATGCGCAAGAAATGGTATGAAAACCCCGTATTTACATATCTGCCACTATGCAGGAGAATCCGTATAGGTGTTCGAGTGTTCGAACCGTAATGCGCAAGAAATGGTATGTAAACCCCGTATTTACATATCTGCCACTGTGCAGGAGAATCCGTATAGGTGTTCGAGTGTTGGAACTGTATTGCGCAAGAAATGGTATTTAAACCCTGTATTTACATATCTGCCACTGTGCAGGAGAATCTGTATAGGTGTTCGAGTGTTCGAACCGTAATGCGCAAGAAATGGTATGTAAACCCCGTATTTTCATATCTGTCACTGTGCAGGAGAATCCGTATAGGTGTTCGAGTGTTCGAACCGTATTGCGCAAGAAATGGTATGGAAACCCCGTATTTACATATCTGCCACTCTCCAGGAGAATCCGTATAGGTGTTCGAGTGTTCGAACCGTAATGCCAAAGAAATGGTGTGGAAACCCCGTATTTACATATCTGCCACTGTGCAGGAGAATCCGTATAGGTGTTCGAGTGTTCGAACCGTAATGCGCAAGAAATGGTATGTAAACCCCGTATTTACATATCTGCCACTGTGCAGGAGAATCCGTATAGGTGTTCGAGTGTTCGAACCGTATTGCGCAAGAAATGGTATTTAAACCCCGTATTTAAATATCTGCCCCTGTGCAGGATAATCTGTATAGGTGTTCGAGTGTTCGAACCGTAATGCGCAAGAAATGGTATGTAAACCCCGTATTTACATATCTGTCACTGTGCAGGAGAATCCGTATAGGTGTTCGACTGTTCGAACCGTATTGCGCAAGAAATGGTATGTAAACTCTGTATTTACATATCTGCCACTGTGCAGGAGAATCCGTATAGGTGTTCGAGTGTTCGAACCGTAATGCGCAAGAAATGGTATGTAAACCTCGTATTTACATATCTGCCACTCTGCAGGAGAATCCGTATAGGTGTTCGAGTGTTCGAACCGTATTGCGCACGAAATGGTATGGAAACCCCGTATTTACATATCTGCCACTGTGCAGGAGAATCCGTATAGGTGTTCGAGTGTTCGATCCGAAATGCAAAAGAAATGGTATGGAAACCCCGTATTTACATATCTGCCACTGTGCAGGAGAATCCGTATAGGTGTTCGAGTGTTCGAACCGTAATGCGCAAGAAATGGTATGTAAACCCCGTATTTACATATCTGTCACTGTGCAGGAGAATCCGTATAGGTGTTCGAGTGTTCGAACCGTAATGCGCAAGAAATGGTATGGAAACCCCGTATTTACATATCTGCCACTGTGCAGGAGAATCCGTATAGGAGTTCGAGTGTTCGAACCGTAATGCGCAAGAAATGGTATGTAAATCCCGTATTTACATATCTGCCACTATGCAGGAGAATCCGCGTAGGTGTTCGAGTGTTCGAACCGTATTGCGCAGGAAATGGTAGGTAAACCCCGTATTTACATATCTGCCACTGTGCAGGATAATCCGTATAGGTGTTCGAGTGTTCGAACCGTAATGCGCAAGAAATGGTATGTAAACCCCGTATTTACATATCCGCCACTGTGCAGGAAAATCCGTATAGGTGTTCGAGTGTTCGAACCGTATTGCGCAAGAAATGGTATTTAAACCCCGTATTTACATATCTGCCACTGTGCAGGAGAATCCGTATAGGTGTTCGAGTGTTCGAACCGTAATGCGCAAGAAATGGTATGTAAACCCCGTATTTACATATCTGTCACTGTGCAGGAGAATCCGTATAGGTGTTCGAGTGTTCGAACCGTAATGCGCAAGAAATGGTATGAAAACCCCGTATTTACATATCTGCCACTATGCAGGAGAATCCGTATAGGTGTTCGAGTGTTCGAACCGTAATGCGCAAGAAATGGTATGTAAACCCCGTATTTACATATCTGCCACTGTGCAGGAGAATCCGTATAGGTGTTCGAGTGTTGGAACTGTATTGCGCAAGAAATGGTATTTAAACCCTGTATTTACATATCTGCCACTGTGCAGGAGAATCTGTATAGGTGTTCGAGTGTTCGAACCGTAATGCGCAAGAAATGGTATGTAAACCCCGTATTTACATATCTGTCACTGTGCAGGAGAATCCGTATAGGTGTTCGAGTGTTCGAACCGTATTGCGCAAGAAATGGTATGGAAACCCCGTATTTACATATCTGCCACTCTCCAGGAGAATCCGTATAGGTGTTCGAGTGTTCGAACCGTAATGCCAAAGAAATGGTGTGGAAACCCCGTATTTACATATCTGCCACTGTGCAGGAGAATCCGTATAGGTGTTCGAGTGTTCGAACCGTAATGCGCAAGAAATGGTATGTAAACCCCGTATTTACATATCTGCCACTGTGCAGGAGAATCCGTATAGGTGTTCGAGTGTTCGAACCGTATTGCGCAAGAAATGGTATTTAAACCCCGTATTTAAATATCTGCCCCTGTGCAGGATAATCTGTATAGGTGTTCGAGTGTTCGAACCGTAATGCGCAAGAAATGGTATGTAAACCCCGTATTTACATATCTGTCACTGTGCAGGAGAATCCGTATAGGTGTTCGACTGTTCGAACCGTATTGCGCAAGAAATGGTATGTAAACTCTGTATTTACATATCTGCCACTGTGCAGGAGAATCCGTATAGGTGTTCGAGTGTTCGAACCGTAATGCGCAAGAAATGGTATGTAAACCTCGTATTTACATATCTGCCACTCTGCAGGAGAATCCGTATAGGTGTTCGAGTGTTCGAACCGTATTGCGCACGAAATGGTATGGAAACCCCGTATTTACATATCTGCCACTGTGCAGGAGAATCCGTATAGGTGTTCGAGTGTTCGAACCGTAATGGAAAAGAAATGGTATGGAAACCCCGTATTTACATATCTGCCACTGTGCAGGAGAATCCGTATAGGTGTTCGAGTGTTCGAACCGTAATGCGCAAGAAATGGTATGTAAACCCCGTATTTACATATCTGCCACTGTGCAGGAGAATCCGTATAGGTGTTCGAGTCTTCGAACCCTAATGCGTGAGAAATGGTAAGTAAACGCAGTATTTACATATCTGCCACTGTGCAGGAGAATCCGTATAGGTGTTCAAGTGTTCGAATCGTAATGCGTGAGAAATGGTAAGTAAACCCCGTATTTACGTATCTGCCACTGTGCAGCAGAATCCGTATAGGTGTTCGAGTGTTCGAACCGTAATGCGCAAGAAATGGTATGTAAACCCCGTATTTACATATCTGCCACTCTGCAGGAGAATCCGTATAGGTGTTCGAGTGTTCGAACCGTATTGCGCAAGAAATGGTATGGAAACCCCGTATTTAAATATCTGCCACTCTCCAGGAGAATCCGTATAGGTATTCGAGTGTTCGAACCGTAATGCGCAAGAAATGGTATGGAAACCCCGTATTTATATATCTGCCACTGTGCAGGAGAATCCGTATAGGTGTTCGAGTGTTCGAACCGTAATACGCAAGAAATGGTATGTAAACCCCGTATTTACATATCTGCCACTGTGCAAGAGAATCCGTATAGGTGTTCGAGTCTTCGAACCCTAAGGCGTGAGAAATGGTAAGTAAACGCAGTATTTACATATCTGCCACTGTGCAGGAGAATCCGTATTGCTGTTCGAGTGTTCGAACCGTAATTCGTGAGAAATGGTAAGTAAACCCCGTATTTACGTCTCTGCCACTGTGCAGGAGAATCCGTATAGGTGTTCGAGTGTTCGAACCGTAATGCGCAAGAAATGGTATGTAAACCCCGTATTTACATATCTGCCACTGTGCAGGAGAATCCGTATAGGTGTTCGAGTGTTAGAACCATAATGCGCAAGAAATGGTATGGAAACCCCGTATTTACATATCTGCCACTGTGTAGGAGAATCCGTATAGGTGTTCTAGTGTTCAAACCATATTGCGCAAAAATGGTATGTATACCCTGTATTTACATATCTGCCACTGTGCAGGAGAATCCGTATAGGTGTTCGAGTGTTCGAACCGTAATGCGCAAGAAATGGTGTGGAAACCCCGTATTTACATATCTGCCACTGTGCAGGAGAATCCGTATAGGTGTTCGAGTGTTCGAACCGTAATGCGCAAGAAATGGTATGGAAACCCCATATTTACATATCTGCCACTGTGCAGGAGAATCCGTATAGGTGTTCGAGTGTTCGAACCGTAATGCGCAAGAAATGGTATGTAAACCCCGTATTTACATATCTGCCACTGTGCAGGAGAATCCGTATAGGTGTTCGAGTGTTTGAACCGTATTGCGCACGAAATGGTATGGAAACCCCGTATTTACATATCTGCCACTGTGCAGGAGAATCCGTATAGGTGTTCGAGTGTTCGAACCGTAATGCAAAAGAAATGGTATGGAAACCCCGTATTTACATATCTGCCACTGTGCAGGAGAATCCGTATAGGTGTTCGAGTGTTCGAACCGTAATGCGCAAGAAATGGTATGTAAACCCCGTATTTACATATCTGCCACTGTGCAGGAGAATCCGTATAGGTGTTCGAGTCTTCGAACCCTAATGCGTGAGAAATGGTAAGTAAACGCAGTATTTACATATCTGCCACTGTGCAGGAGAATCCGTATAGGTGTTCAAGTGTTCGAATCGTAATGCGTGAGAAATGGTAAGTAAACCCCGTATTTACGTATCTGCCACTGTGCAGGAGAATCCGTATAGGTGTTCGAGTGTTCGAACCGTAATGCGCAAGAAATGGTATGTAAACCCTGTATTTACATATCTGCCACTCTGCAGGAGAATCCGTATAGGTGTTCGAGTGTTCGAACCGTTTTGCGCAAGAAATGGTATGGAAACCCCGTATTTAAATATCTGCCACTCTCGAGGAGAATCCGTATAGGTGTTCGAGTGTTCGAACCGTAATGCGGAAGAAATGGTATGGAAACCCCGTATTTACATATCTGCCACTGTGCAGGAGAATCCGTATAGGTGTTCGAGTGTTCGAACCGTAATACGCAAGAAATGGTATGTAAACCCCGTATTTACATATCTGCCACTGTGCAAGAGAATCCGTATAGGTGTTCGAGTCTTCGAACCCTAAGGCGTGAGAAATGGTAAGTAAACGCAGTATTTACATATCTGCCACTGTGCAGGAGAATCCGTATAGGTGTTCGAGTGTTCGAACCGTAATTCGTGAGAAATGGTAAGTAAACCCCGTATTTACGTCTCTGCCACTGTGCGGGAGAATCCGTATAGGTGTTCGAGTGTTCGAACCGTAATGCGCAAGAAATGGTATGTAAACCCCGTATTTACATATCTGCCACTGTGCAGGAGAATCCGTATAGGTGTTCGAGTGTTAGAACCATAATGCGCAAGAAATGGTATGGAAACCCCGTATTTACATATCTGCCACTGTGCAGGAGAATCCGTATAGGTGTTCTAGTGTTCAAACCATATTGCGCAAAAATGGTATGTATCCCCGGTATTTACATATCTGCCACTGTGCAGGAGAATCCGTATAGGTGTTCGAGTGTTCGAACCGTATTGCGCAAGAAATGGTATTTAAACCCCGTATTTACATATCTGCCACTGTGCAGGAGAATCCGTATAGGTGTTCGAGTGTTCGAACCGTATTGCGCAAGAAATGGTATTTAAACCCCGTATTTACATATCTGCCACTGTGCAGGAGAATCTGTATAGGTGTTCGAGTGTTCGAACCGTAATGCGGAAGAAATGGTATGTAAACCCCGTATTTACATATCTGTCACTGTGCAGGAGAATCCCTATAGGTGTTCGAGTGTTCGAACCGTAATGCGCAAGAAATGGCATGTAAACCCCGTATTTACATATCTGCCACTGTGCAGGAGAATCCGTATAGGAGTTCGAGTGTTCGAACCGTAATGCGCAAGAAATGGTATGTAAATCCCGTATTTACATATCTGCCACTATGCAGGAGAATCCGCGTAGGTGTTCGAGTGTTCGAACCGTATTGCGCAGGAAATGGTAGGTAAACCCCGTATTTACATATCTGCCACTGTGCAGGAGAATCCGTATAGGTGTTCGAGTGTTCGAACCGTAATGCGCTAGAAATGGTGTGGAAACCCCGTATTTACATATCTGCCGCTGTGCAGGAGAATCCGTATAGGTGTTCGAGTGTACGAACCGTAATGCGTGAGAAATGGTAAGTAAACCCCGTATTTACGTATCTGCCACTGTGCAGGAGAATCCGTATAGGTGTTCGAGTGTTCGAACCGTAATGCGCAAGAAATGGTATGTAAATCCCGTATTTACATATCTGCCACTGTGCAGGAGAATCCGTACTGGTGTTCGAGTCTTCGAACCGTAATGCGCAAGAAATGGTATGGAAACCCCGTATTTACATATCTGCCACTGTGCAGGAGAGTCCGTATAGGTGTTCGAGTGTTCGAACCGTAATGCGCAAGAAATGGTATGTAAACCCCGTATTTACATATCTGCCACTATGCGGGAGAATCCGTATAGGTGTTCTAGTGTTCAAACCATATTGCGCAAAAATGGTATGTATACCCTGTATTTACATATCTGCAACTGTGCAGGAGAATCCGTATAGGTGTTCGAGTGTTCGAACCGTAATGCGCAAGAAATGGTGTGGAAACCCCGTATTTACATATCTGCCACTGTGCAGGAGAATCCGTATAGGTGTTCGAGTGTTCGAACCGTAATGCGCAAGAAATGGTATGGAAACCCCATATTTACATATCTGCCACTGTGCAGGAGAATCCGTATAGGTGTTCGAGTGTTCGAACCGTAATGCGCAAGAAATGGTATGTAAACCCCGTATTTACATATCTGCCACTGTGCAGGAGAATCCGTATAGGTGTTCGACTGTTTGAACCGTATTGCGCAAGAAATGGTATTTAAACCCCGTATTTACATATCTGCCACTGTGCAGGAGAATCTGTATAGGTGTTCGAGTGTTCGAACCGTAATGCGCAAGAAATGGTATGTAAACCCCGTATTTACATATCTGTCACTGTGCAGGAGAATCCGTATAGGTGTTCGAGTGTTCGAACCGTAATGCGCAAGAAATGGTAGGGAAACCCCGTATTTACATATCTGCCACTGTGCAGGAGAATCCGTATAGGTGTTCGAGTGTTCGAACCGTAATGCGCAAGAAATGGTATGTA
Organism: Camellia sinensis; assembly: GCF_055761805.1. Classification (NCBI taxonomy): domain Eukaryota; kingdom Viridiplantae; phylum Streptophyta; class Magnoliopsida; order Ericales; family Theaceae; genus Camellia; species Camellia sinensis. Next base: position 6,649,498 of record NC_138965.1, read on the forward strand.
AACCCCGTATTTACATATCTGCCACTGTGCAGGAGAATCCGTATAGGTGTTCGAGTGTTTGAACCGTATTGCGCAAGAAATGGTATTTAAACCCCGTATTTACATATCTGCCACTGTGCAGGAGAATCTGTATAGGTGTTCGAGTGTTCGAACCGTAATGCGCAAGAAATGGTATGTAAACCCCGTATTTACATATCTGTCACTGTGCAGGAGAATCCGTATAGGTGTTCGAGTGTTCGAACCGTATTGCGCAAGAAATGGTATGGAAACCCCGTATTTAAATATCTGCCACTCTCCAGGAGAATCCGTATAGGTGTTCGAGTGTTCGAACCGTAATGCGCAAGAAATGGTATGGAAACCCCGTATTTACATATCTGCCCCTGTGCAGGAGAATCCGTATAGGTGTTCGAGTGTTCGAACCGTAATACGCAAGAAATGGTATGTAAACCCCGTATTTACATATCTGCCACTGTGCAAGAGAATCCGTATAGGTGTTCGAGTCTTCGAACCCTAAGGCGTGAGAAATGGTAAGTAAACGCAGTATTTACATATCTGCCACTGTGCAGGAGAATTCGTATAGGTGTTCGAGTGTTCGAACCGTAATTCGTGAGAAATGGTAAGTAAACCCCGTATTTATGTATCTGCCACTGTGCAGGAGAATCCGTATAGGTGTTCGAGTGTTCGAACCGTATTGCGCAAAAATGGTATTTAAACCCCGTATTTACATATCTGCCACTGTGCAGGAGAATCCGTATAGGTGTTCGAGTGTTCGAACCGTATTGCGCAAGAAATGGTATTTAAACCCCGTATTTACATATCTGCCACTGTGCAGGAGAATCTGTATAGGTGTTCGAGTGTTCGAACCGTAATGCGGAAGAAATGGTATGTAAACCCCGTATTTACATATCTGTCACTGTGCAGGAGAATCCCTATAGGTGTTCGAGTGTTCGAACCGTAATGCGCAAGAAATGGTATGTAAACCCCGTATTTACATATCTGCCACTGTGCAGGAGAATCCGTATAGGAGTTCGAGTGTTCGAACCGTAATGCGCAAGAAATGGTATGTAAATCCCGTATTTACATATCTGCCACTATGCAGGAGAATCCGCGTAGGTGTTCGAGTGTTCGAACCGTATTGCGCAGGAAATGGTAGGTAAACCCCGTATTTACATATCTGCCACTGTGCAGGAGAATCCGTATAGGTGTTCGAGTGTTCGAACCGTAATGCGCTAGAAATGGTGTGGAAACCCCGTATTTACATATCTGCCGCTGTGCAGGAGAATCCGTATAGGTGTTCGAGTGTACGAACCGTAATGCGTGAGAAATGGTAAGTAAACCCCGTATTTACGTATCTGCCACTGTGCAGGAGAATCCGTATAGGTGTTCGAGTGTTCGAACCGTAATGCGCAAGAAATGGTATGTAAATCCCGTATTTACATATCTGCCACTGTGCAGGAGAATCCGTACTGGTGTTCGAGTCTTCGAACCGTAATGCGCAAGAAATGGTATGGAAACCCCGTATTTACATATCTGCCACTGTGCAGGAGAGTCCGTATAGGTGTTCGAGTGTTCGAACCGTAATGCGCAAGAAATGGTATGTAAACCCCGTATTTACATATCTGCCACTATGCGGGAGAATCCGTATAGGTGTTCTAGTGTTCAAACCATATTGCGCAAAAATGGTATGTATACCCTGTATTTACATATCTGCAACTGTGCAGGAGAATCCGTATAGGTGTTCGAGTGTTCGAACCGTAATGCGCAAGAAATGGTGTGGAAACCCCGTATTTACATATCTGCCACTGTGCAGGAGAATCCGTATAGGTGTTCGAGTGTTCGAACCGTAATGCGCAAGAAATGGTATGGAAACCCCATATTTACATATCTGCCACTGTGCAGGAGAATCCGTATAGGTGTTCGAGTGTTCGAACCGTAATGCGCAAGAAATGGTATGTAAACCCCGTATTTACATATCTGCCACTGTGCAGGAGAATCCGTATAGGTGTTCGACTGTTTGAACCGTATTGCGCAAGAAATGGTATTTAAACCCCGTATTTACATATCTGCCACTGTGCAGGAGAATCTGTATAGGTGTTCGAGTGTTCGAACCGTAATGCGCAAGAAATGGTATGTAAACCCCGTATTTACATATCTGTCACTGTGCAGGAGAATCCGTATAGGTGTTCGAGTGTTCGAACCGTAATGCGCAAGAAATGGTAGGGAAACCCCGTATTTACATATCTGCCACTGTGCAGGAGAATCCGTATAGGTGTTCGAGTGTTCGAACCGTAATGCGCAAGAAATGGTATGTAAACCCCGTATTTACATATCTGCCACTGTGCAGGAGAATCCGTATAGGTGTTCGAGTGTTTGAACCGTATTGCGCAAGAAATGGTATTTAAACCCCGTATTTACATATCTGCCACTGTGCAGGAGAATCTGTATAGGTGTTCGAGTGTTCGAACCGTAATGCGCAAGAAATGGTATGTAAACCCCGTATTTACATATCTGTCACTGTGCAGGAGAATCCGTATAGGTGTTCGAGTGTTCGAACCGTATTGCGCAAGAAATGGTATGGAAACCCCGTATTTAAATATCTGCCACTCTCCAGGAGAATCCGTATAGGTGTTCGAGTGTTCGAACCGTAATGCGCAAGAAATGGTATGGAAACCCCGTATTTACATATCTGCCACTGTGCAGGAGAATCCGTATAGGTGTTCGAGTGTTCGAACCGTAATACGCAAGAAATGGTATGTAAACCCCGTATTTACATATCTGCCACTGTGCAAGAGAATCCGTATAGGTGTTCGAGTCTTCGAACCCTAAGGCGTGAGAAATGGTAAGTAAACGCAGTATTTACATATCTGCCACTGTGCAGGAGAATTCGTATAGGTGTTCGAGTGTTCGAACCGTAATTCGTGAGAAATGGTAAGTAAACCCCGTATTTATGTATCTGCCACTGTGCAGGAGAATCCGTATAGGTGTTCGAGTGTTCGAACCGTAATGCGCAAGAAATGGTATGTAAACCCCGTATTTACATATCTGCCACTGTGCAGGAGAATCCGTATAGGTGTTCGAGTGTTAGAACCATAATGCGCAAGAAATGGTATGGAAACCCCGTATTTACATATCTGCCACTGTGCAGGAGAATCCGTATAGGTGTTCGAGTGTTCGAACCATAATGCGCAAGAAATGGTATGTAAACCCCGTATTTACATATCTGCCACTATGCAGGAGAATCCGTATTGGTGTTCGAGTGTTCGAACCGTATTGCGCAAGAAATGATATGTAAACCCCGTATTTACATATCTGCCAGTGTGCAGGAGAATCCGTATAGGTGTTCGAGTGTTCGAACCGTAATGCGCAAGAAATGGTATGGAAACCCCGTATTTACATATCTGCCACTGTGTAGGAGAATCCGTATAGGTGTTCGAGTGTTCGAACCGTAATGCGCAAGAAATGGTATGTAAACCCCGTATTTACATATCTGCCACTGTGCAGGAGAATCCGTATAGGTGTTCGAGTGTTCGAACCGTAATGCGCAAGAAATGGTGTGGAAACCCGTATTTACATATCTGCCACTGTGCAGGAGAATCCGTATAGGTGTTCGAGTGTTTGAACCGTAATGCGCAAGAAATGGTATTTAAACCCCATATTTACATATCTGCCACTGTGCAGGAGAATCCGTATAGGTGTTCGAGTGTTCGAACCGTAATCCGCAAGAAATGGTATGTAAACCCCGTATTTACATATCTGCCACTGTGCAGGAGAATCCGTATAGGTGTTCGAGTGTTCGAACCGTATTGCGCAAGAAATGGTATGGAAATCCCGTATTTAAATATCTGCCACTGTCCAGGAGAATCTGTATAGGTATTCGAGTGTTCGAACCGTAATGCGCAAGAAATGGTATGGAAACCCCGTATTTACATATCTGCCACTGTGCAGGAGAATCCGTATAGGTGTTCGAGTGTTCGAACCGTAATGCGCAAGAAATGGTATGGAAACCCCGTATTTACATATCTGCCACTGTGCAGGAGAATCCGTATAGGTGTTCGAGTGTTCGAACCGTAATGCGCAAGAAATGGTATGTAAACCCCGTATTTACATATCTGCCACTGTGCAGGAGAATCCGTATAGGTGTTCGAGTGTTCGAACCGTAATGCGCAAGAAATGGTGTGGAAACCCGTATTTACATATCTGCCACTGTGTAGGAGAATCCGTATAGGTGTTCGGGTGTTCGAACCGTAATGCGCAAGAATTGGTATGGAAACCCCATATTTACATATCTGCCACTGTGCAGGAGAATCCGTATAGGTGTTCGAGTGTTCGAACCGTAATCCGCAAGAAATGGTATGTAAACCCCGTATTTACATATCTGCCACTGTGCAGGAGAATCCGTATAGGTGTTCGACTGTTTGAACCGTATTGCGCAAGAAATGGTATTTAAACCCCGTATTTACATATCTGCCACTGTGCAGGAGAATCTGTATAGGTGTTCGAGTGTTCGAACCGTAATGCGCAAGAAATGGTATGTAAACCCCGTATTTACATATCTGCCACTGTGCAGGAGAATCCGTATAGGTGTTCGAGTCTTCGAACCCTAAGGCGTGAGAAATGGTAAGTAAACGCAGTATTTACATATCTGCCACTGTGCAGGAGAATCCGTATAGGTGTTCGAGTGTTCGAACCGTAATTCGTGAGAAATGGTAAGTAAACCCCGTATTTACGTATCTGCCACTGTGCAGGAGAATCCGTATAGGTGTTCGAGTGTTCGAACCGTAATGCGCAAGAAATGGTATGTAAACCCCGTATTTACATATCTGCCACTGTGCAGGAGAATCCGTATAGGTGTTCGAGTGTTCGAACCGTAATGCGCAAGAAATGGTATGTAAACCCCGTATTTACATATCTGCCACTCTGCAGGAGAATCCGTATTGGTGTTCGACTGTTCGAACCGTATTGCGCAAGAAATGGTATGTAAACCCCGTATTTACATATCTGCCAGTGTGCAGGAGAATCCGTATAGGTGTTCGAGTGTTCGAACCGTAATGCGCAAGAAATGGTATGGAAACCCCGTATTTACATATCTGCCACTGTGCAGGAGAATCCGTATAGGTGTTCGAGTGTTCGAACCGTAATGCGCAAGAAATGGTATGTAAACCCCGTATTTACATATCTGCCACTGTGCAGGAGAATCCGTATAGGTGTTCGAGTGTTCGAACTGTAATGCGCATGAAATGGTGTGGAAACCCCGTATTTACATATCTGCCACTGTGCAGGAGAATCCGTATAGGTGTTCGAGTGTTCGAACCGTAATGTGCAAGAAATGGTATGGAAACCCCATATTTACATATCTGCCACTGTGCAGGAGAATCCGTATAGGTGTTCGAGTGTTCGAACCGTAATGCGCAAGAAATGGTATGTAAACCCCGTATTTACATATCTGCCACTGTGCAGGAGAATCCGTATAGGTGTTCGAGTGTTCGAACCGTAATGCGCAAGAAATGGTATGGAAACCCCGTATTTACATATCAGCCACTGTGCAGGAGAATCCGTACTGGTGTTCGAGTGTTCGAACCGTAATGCGCAAGAAATGGTATGTAAATCCCGTATTTACATATCTGCCACTATGCAGGAGAATCCGCGTAGGTGTTCGAGTGTTCGAACCGTATTGCGCAAGAAATGGTAGGTAAACCCCGTATTTACATATCTGCCACTGTGCAGGAGAATCCGTATTGGTGTTCGTGTGTTCGAACCGTAATGCGCTAGAAATGGTGTGGAAACCCCGTATTTACATATCTGCCGCTGTGCAGGAGAATCCGTATAGGTGTTCGAGTGTACGAACCGTAATGCGTGAGAAATGGTAAGTAAACCCCGTATTTACGTATCTGCCACTGTGCAGGAGAATCCGTATAGGTGTCCGAGTGTTCGAACCGTAATGCGCAAGAAATGGTATGTAAATCCCGTATTTACATATCTGCCACTGTGCAGGAGAATCCGTACTGGTGTTCGAGTCTTCGAACCGTAATGCGCAAGAAATGGTATGGAAACCCCGTATTTACATATCTGCCACTGTGCAGGAGAATCCGTATAGGTGTTCGAGTGTTCGAACCGTAATGCGCAAGAAATGGTAGGTAAACCCCGTATTTACATATCTGCCACTATGCCGGAGAATCCGTATAGGTGTTCTAGTGTTCAAACCATATTGCGCAAAAATGGTATGTATACCCTGTATTTACATATCTGCCACTGTGCAGGAGAATCCGTATAGGTGTTCGAGTGTTCGAACCGTAATGCGCAAGAAATGGTATGGAAACCCCGTATTTACATATCTGCCACTGTGCAGGAGAATCCGTATAGGTGTTCGAGTGTTCGAACCGTAATGCGCAAGAAATGGTATGTAAACCCCGTATTTACATATCTGCCACTGTGCAGGAGAATCCGTATAGGTGTTCGAGTGTTCGAACCGTAATGCGCAAGAAATGGTGTGGAAACCCGTATTTACATATCTGCCACTGTGCAGGAGAATCCGTATAGGTGTTTGAGTGTTCGAACCGTAATGCGCAAGAATTGGTATGGAAACCCCATATTTACATATCTGCCACTGTGCAGGAGAATCCGTATAAGTGTTCGAGTGTTCGAACCGTAATCCGCAAGAAATGGTATGTAAACCCCGTATTTACATATCTGCCACTGTGCAGGAGAATCCGTATAGGTGTTCGACTGTTTGAACCGTATTGCGCAAGAAATGGTATTTAAACCCCGTATTTACATATCTGCCACTGTGCAGGAGAATCTGTATAGTTGTTCGAGTGTTCGAACCGTAATGCGCAAGAAATGGTATGTAAACCTCGTATTTACATATCTGCCACTGTGCAGGAGAATCCGTATAGGTGTTCGAGTCTTCGAACCCTAAGGCGTGAGAAATGGTAAGTAAACGCAGTATTTACATATCTGCCACTGTGCAGGAGAATCCGTATAGGTGTTCGAGTGTTCGAACCGTAATTCGTGAGAAATGGTAAGTAAACCCCGTATTTACGTATCTGCCACTGTGCAGGAGAATCCGTATAGGTGTTCGAGTGTTCGAACCGTAATGCGCAAGAAATGGTATGTAAACCCCGTATTTACATATCTGCCACTGTGCAGGAGAATCCGTATAGGTGTTCGAGTGTTCGAACCGTAATGCGCAAGAAATGGTATGTAAACCCCGTATTTACATATCTGCCACTCTGCAGGAGAATCCGTATTGGTGTTCGACTGTTCGAACCGTATTGCGCAAGAAATGGTATGTAAACCCCGTATTTACATATCTGCCAGTGTGCAGGAGAATCCGTATAGGTGTTCGAGTGTTCGAACCGTAATGCGCAAGAAATGGTATGGAAACCCCGTATTTACATATCTGCCACTGTGCAGGAGAATCCGTATAGGTGTTCGAGTGTTCGAACCGTAATGCGCAAGAAATGGTATGTAAACCCCGTATTTACATATCTGCCACTGTGCAGGAGAATCCGTATAGGTGTTCGAGTGTTCGAACCGTAATGCGCAAGAAATGGTGTGGAAACCCCGTATTTACATATCTGCCACTGTGCAGGAGAATCCGTATAGGTGTTCGAGTGTTCGAACCGTAATGTGCAAGAAATGGTATGGAAACCCCATATTTACATATCTGCCACTGTGCAGGAGAATCCGTATAGGTGTTCGAGTGTTCGAACCGTAATGCGCAAGAAATGGTATGTAAACCCCGTATTTACATATCTGCCACTGTGCAGGAGAATCCGTATAGGTGTTCGAGTGTTCGAACCGTAATGCGCAAGAAATGGTATGGAAACCCCGTATTTACATATCAGCCACTGTGCAGGAGAATCCGTACTGGTGTTCGAGTGTTCGAACCGTAATGCGCAAGAAATGGTATGTAAATCCCGTATTTACATATCTGCCACTATGCAGGAGAATCCGCGTAGGTATTCGAGTGTTCGAACCGTATTGCGCAAGAAATGGTAGGTAAACCCCGTATTTACATATCTGCCACTGTGCAGGAGAATCCGTATTGGTGTTCGAGTGTTCGAACCGTAATGCGCTAGAAATGGTGTGGAAACCCCGTATTTACATATCTGCCGCTGTGCAGGAGAATCCGTATAGGTGTTCGAGTGTACGAACCGTAATGCGTGAGAAATGGTAAGTAAACCCCGTATTTACGTATCTGCCACTGTGCAGGAGAATCCGTATAGGTGTCCGAGTGTTCGAACCGTAATGCGCAAGAAATGGTATGTAAATCCCGTATTTACATATCTGCCACTGTGCAGGAGAATCCGTACTGGTGTTCGAGTCTTCGAACCGTAATGCGCAAGAAATGGTATGGAAACCCCGTATTTACATATCTGCCACTGTGCAGGAGAATCCGTACTGGTGTTCGAGTCTTCGAACCGTAATGCGCAAGAAATGGTAGGTAAACCCCGTATTTACATATCTGCCACTATGCCGGAGAATCCGTATAGGTGTTCTAGTGTTCAAACCATATTGCGCAAAAATGGTATGTATACCCTGTATTTACATATCTGCCACTGTGCAGGAGAATCCGTATAGGTGTTCGAGTGTTCGAACCGTAATGCGCAAGAAATGGTATGGAAACCCCGTATTTACATATCTGCCACTGTGCAGGAGAATCCGTATAGGTGTTCGAGTGTTCGAACCGTAATGCGCAAGAAATGGTATGTAAACCCCGTATTTACATATCTGCCACTGTGCAGGAGAATCCGTATAGGTGTTCGAGTGTTCGAACCGTAATGCGCAAGAAATGGTGTGGAAACCCGTATTTACATATCTGCCACTGTGCAGGAGAATCCGTATAGGTGTTCGAGTGTTCGAACCGTAATGCGCAAGAATTGGTATGGAAACCCCATATTTACATATCTGCCACTGTGCAGGAGAATCCGTATAGGTGTTCGAGTGTTCGAACCGTAATCCGCAAGAAATGGTATGTAAACCCCGTATTTACATATCTGCCACTGTGCAGGAGAATCCGTATAGGTGTTCGACTGTTTGAACCGTATTGCGCAAGAAATGGTATTTAAACCCCGTATTTACATATCTGCCACTGTGCAGGAGAATCTGTATAGGTGTTCGAGTGTTCGAACCGTAATGCGCAAGAAATGGTATGTAAACCTCGTATTTACATATCTGCCACTGTGCAGGAGAATCCGTATAGGTGTTCGAGTCTTCGAACCCTAAGGCGTGAGAAATGGTAAGTAAACGCAGTATTTACATATCTGCCACTGTGCAGGAGAATCCGTATAGGTGTTCGAGTGTTCGAACCGTAATTCGTGAGAAATGGTAAGTAAACCCCGTATTTACGTATCTGCCACTGTGCAGGAGAATCCGTATAGGTGTTCGAGTGTTCGAACCGTAATGCGCAAGAAATGGTATGTAAACCCCGTATTTACATATCTGCCACTGTGCAGGAGAATCCGTATAGGTGTTCGAGTGTTCGAACCGTAATGCGCAAGAAATGGTATGTAAACCCCGTATTTACATATCTGCCACTCTGCAGGAGAATCCGTATTGGTGTTCGACTGTTCGAACCGTATTGCGCAAGAAATGGTATGTAAACCCCGTATTTACATATCTGCCAGTGTGCAGGAGAATCCGTATAGGTGTTCGAGTGTTCGAACCGTAATGCGCAAGAAATGGTATGGAAACCCCGTATTTACATATCTGCCACTGTGCAGGAGAATCCGTATAGGTGTTCGAGTGTTCGAACCGTAATGCGCAAGAAATGGTATGTAAACCCCGTATTTACATATCTGCCACTGTGCAGGAGAATCCGTATAGGTGTTCGAGTGTTCGAACCGTAATGCGCAAGAAATGGTGTGGAAACCCCGTATTTACATATCTGCCACTGTGCAGGAGAATCCGTATAGGTGTTCGAGTGTTCGGACCGTAATGTGCAAGAAATGGTATGGAAACCCCATATTTACATATCTGCCACTGTGCAGGAGAATCCGTATAGGTGTTCGAGTGTTCGAACCGTAATGCGCAAGAAATGGTATGTAAACCCCGTATTTACATATCTGCCACTGTGCAGGAGAATCCGTATAGGTGTTCGAGTGTTCGAACCGTAATGCGCAAGAAATGGTATGGAAACCCCGTATTTACATATCAGCCACTGTGCAGGAGAATCCGTACTGGTGTTCGAGTGTTCGAACCGTAATGCGCAAGAAATGGTATGTAAATCCCGTATTTACATATCTGCCACTATGCAGGAGAATCCGCGTAGGTATTCGAGTGTTCGAACCGTATTGCGCAAGAAATGGTAGGTAAACCCCGTATTTACATATCTGCCACTGTGCAGGAGAATCCGTATTGGTGTTCGAGTGTTCGAACCGTAATGCGCTAGAAATGGTGTGGAAACCCCGTATTTACATATCTGCCGCTGTGCAGGAGAATCCGTATAGGTGTTCGAGTGTACGAACCGTAATGCGTGAGAAATGGTAAGTAAACCCCGTATTTACGTATCTGCCACTGTGCAGGAGAATCCGTATAGGTGTCCGAGTGTTCGAACCGTAATGCGCAAGAAATGGTATGTAAATCCCGTATTTACATATCTGCCACTGTGCAGGAGAATCCGTACTGGTGTTCGAGTCTTCGAACCGTAATGCGCAAGAAATGGTATGGAAACCCCGTATTTACATATCTGCCACTGTGCAGGAGAATCCGTATAGGTGTTCGAGTGTTCGAACCGTAATGCGCAAGAAATGGTAGGTAAACCCCGTATTTACATATCTGCCACTATGCCGGAGAATCCGTATAGGTGTTCTAGTGTTCAAACCATATTGCGCAAAAATGGTATGTATACCCTGTATTTACATATCTGCCACTGTGCAGGAGAATCCGTATAGGTGTTCGAGTGTTCGAACCGTAATGCGCAAGAAATGGTATGGAAACCCCGTATTTACATATCTGCCACTGTGCAGGAGAATCCGTATAGGTGTTCGAGTGTTCGAACCGTAATGCGCAAGAAATGGTATGTAAACCCCGTATTTACATATCTGCCACTGTGCAGGAGAATCCGTATAGGTGTTCGAGTGTTCGAACCGTAATGCGCAAGAAATGGTGTGGAAACACGTATTTACATATCTGCCACTGTGCAGGAGAATCCGTATAGGTGTTCGAGTGTTCGAACCGTAATGCGCAAGAATTGGTATGGAAACCCCATATTTACATATCTGCCACTGTGCAGGAGAATCCGTATAGGTGTTCGAGTGTTCGAACCGTAATCCGCAAGAAATGGTATGTAAACCCCGTATTTACATATCTGCCACTGTGCAGGAGAATCCGTATAGGTGTTCGACTGTTTGAACCGTATTGCGCAAGAAATGGTATTTAAACCCCGTATTTACATATCTGCCACTGTGCAGGAGAATCTGTATAGGTGTTCGAGTGTTCGAACCGTAATGCGCAAAAATGGTATGTAAACCTCGTATTTACATATCTGCCACTGTGCAGGAGAATCCGTATAGGTGTTCGAGTCTTCGAACCCTAAGGCGTGAGAAATGGTAAGTAAACGCAGTATTTACATATCTGCCACTGTGCAGGAGAATCCGTATAGGTGTTCGAGTGTTCGAACCGTAATTCGTGAGAAATGGTAAGTAAACCCCGTATTTACGTATCTGCCACTGTGCAGGAGAATCCGTATAGGTGTTCGAGTGTTCGAACCGTAATGCGCAAGAAATGGTATGTAAACCCCGTATTTACATATCTGCCACTGTGCAGGAGAATCCGTATAGGTGTTCGAGTGTTCGAACCGTAATGCGCAAGAAATGGTATGTAAACCCCGTATTTACATATCTGCCACTCTGCAGGAGAATCCGTATTGGTGTTCGACTGTTCGAACCGTATTGCGCAAGAAATGGTATGTAAACCCCGTATTTACATATCTGCCAGTGTGCAGGAGAATCCGTATAGGTGTTCGAGTGTTCGAACCGTAATGCGCAAGAAATGGTATGGAAACCCCGTATTTACATATCTGCCACTGTGCAGGAGAATCCGTATAGGTATTCGAGTGTTCGAACCGTAATGCGCAAGAAATGGTATGTAAACCCCGTATTTACATATCTGCCACTGTGCAGGAGAATCCGTATAGGTGTTCGAGTGTTCGAACCGTAATGCGCAAGAAATGGTGTGGAAACCCCGTATTTACATATCTGCCACTGTGCAGGAGAATCCGTATAGGTGTTCGAGTGTTCGAACCGTAATGTGCAAGAAATGGTATGGAAACCCCATATTTACATATCTGCCACTGTGCAGGAGAATCCGTATAGGTGTTCGAGTGTTCGAACCGTAATGCGCAAGAAATGGTATGTAAACCCCGTATTTACATATCTGCCACTGTGCAGGAGAATCCGTATAGGTGTTCGAGTGTTCGAACCGTAATGCGCAAGAAATGGTATGGAAACCCCGTATTTACATATCAGCCACTGTGCAGGAGAATCCGTACTGGTGTTCGAGTGTTCGAACCGTAATGCGCAAGAAATGGTATGTAAATCCCGTATTTACATATCTGCCACTATGCAGGAGAATCCGCGTAGGTGTTCGAGTGTTCGAACCGTATTGCGCAAGAAATGGTAGGTAAACCCCGTATTTACATATCTGCCACTGTGCAGGAGAATCCGTATTGGTGTTCGATTGTTCGAACCGTAATGCGCTAGAAATGGTGTGGAAACCCCGTATTTACATATCTGCCGCTGTACAGGAGAATCCGTATAGGTGTTCGAGTGTACGAACCGTAATGCGTGAGAAATGGTAAGTAAACCCCGTATTTACGTATCTGCCACTGTGCAGGAGAATCCGTATAGGTGTCCGAGTGTTCGAACCGTAATGCGCAAGAAATGGTATGTAAATCCCGTATTTACATATCTGCCACTGTGCAGGAGAATCCGTACTGGTGTTCGAGTCTTCGAACCGTAATGCGCAAGAAATGGTATGGAAACCCCGTATTTACATATCTGCCACTGTGCAGGAGAATCCGTATAGGTGTTCGAGTGTTCGAACCGTAATGCGCAAGAAATGGTAGGTAAACCCCGTATTTACATATCTGCCACTATGCCGGAGAATCCGTATAGGTGTTCTAGTGTTCAAACCATATTGCGCAAAAATGGTATGTATACCCTGTATTTACATATCTGCCACTGTGCAGGAGAATCCGTATAGGTGTTCGAGTGTTCGAACCGTAATGCGCAAGAAATGGTGTGGAAACCCCGTATTTACATATCTGCCACTGTGCAGGAGAATCCGTATAGGTGTTCGAGTGTTCGAACCGTAATGCGCAAGAAATGGTATGGAAACCCCATATTTACATATCTGCCACTGTGCAGGAGAATCCGTATAGGTGTTCGAGTGTTCGAACCGTAATGCGCAAGAAATGGTATGTAAACCCCGTATTTACATATCTGCCACTGTGCAGGAGAATCCGTATAGGTGTTCGACTGTTTGAACCGTATTGCGCAAGAAATGGTATTTAAACCCCGTATTTACATATCTGCCACTGTGCAGGAGAATCTGTATAGGTGTTCGAGTGTTCGAACCGTAATGCGCAAGAAATGGTATGTAAACCCCGTATTTACATATCTGTCACTGTGCAGGAGAATCCGTATAGGTGTTCGAGTGTTCGAACCGTAATGCGCAAGAAATGGTATGGAAACCCCGTATTTACATATTTGCCACTGTGCAGGAGAATCCGTATAGGTGTTCGAGTGTTCGAACCGTAATGCGCAACAAATGGTATGTAAACCCCGTATTTACATATCTGCCACTGTGCAGGAGAATCCGTATAGGTGTTCGAGTGTTTGAACCGTATTGCGCAAGAAATGGTATTTAAACCCCGTATTTACATATCTGCCACTGTGCAGGAGAATCTGTATAGGTGTTCGAGTGTTCGAACCGTAATGCGCAAGAAATGGTATGTAAACCCCGTATTTACATATCTGTCACTGTGCAGGAGAATCCGTATAGGTGTTCGAGTGTTCGAACCGTATTGCGCAAGAAATGGTATGGAAACCCCGTATTTAAATATCTGCCACTCTCCAGGAGAATCCGTATAGGTGTTCGAGTGTTCGAACCGTAATGCGCAAGAAATGGTATGGAAACCCCGTATTTACATATCTGCCACTGTGCAGGAGAATCCGTATAGGTGTTCGAGTGTTCGAACCGTAATACGCAAGAAATGGTATGTAAACCCCGTATTTACATATCTGCCACTGTGCAAGAGAATCCGTATAGGTGTTCGAGTCTTCGAACCCTAAGGCGTGAGAAATGGTAAGTAAACGCAGTATTTACATATCTGCCACTGTGCAGGAGAATCCGTATAGGTGTTCGAGTGTTCGAACCGTAATTGGTGAGAAATGGTAAGTAAACCCCGTATTTACGTATCTGCCACTGTGCAGGAGAATCCGTATAGGTGTTCGAGTGTTCGAACCGTAATGCGCAAGAAATGGTATGTAAACCCCGTATTTACATATCTGCCACTGTGCAGGAGAATCCGTATAGGTGTTCGAGTGTTAGAACCATAATGCGCAAGAAATGGTATGGAAACCCCGTATTTACATATCTGCCACTGTGCAGGAGAATCCGTATAGGTGTTCGAGTGTTCGAACCGTAATGCGCAGGAAATGGTATGTAAACCCCGTATTTACATATCTGCCACTATGCAGGAGAATCCGTATTGGTGTTCGAGTGTTCGAACCGTATTGCGCAAGAAATGGTATGTAAACCCCGTATTTACATATCTGCCAGTGTGCAGGAGAATCCGTATAGGTGTTCGAGTGTTCGAACCGTAATGCGCAAGAAATGGTATGTAAACCCCGTATTTCCATATCTGCCACTGTGCAGGAGAATCCGTATAGGTGTTCGAGTGTTCGAACCGTAATACGCAAGAAATGGTATGTAAACCCCGTATTTACATATCTGCCACTGTGCAAGAGAATCCGTATAGGTGTTCGAGTCTTCGAACCCTAATGCGTGAGAAATGGTAAGTAAACGCAGTATTTACATATCTGCCAGTGTGCAGGAGAATCCGTATAGGTGTTCGAGTGTTCGAACCGTATTGCGCAAGAAATGGTATGTAAACCCCGTATTTACATATCTGCCACTGTGCAGGAGAATCCGTATAGGTGTTCGAGTGTTCGAACCGTAATACGCAAGAAATGGTATGTAAACCCCGTATTTACATATCTGCCACTGTGCAAGAGAATCCGTATAGGTGTTCGAGTCTTCGAACCCTAATGCGTGAGAAATGGTAAGTAAACGCAGTATTTACATATCTGCCACTGTGCAGGAGAATCCGTATAGGTGTTCGAGTGTTCGAACCGTAATTCGTGAGAAATGGTAAGTAAACCCCGTATTTACGTATCTGCCACTGTGCAGGAGAATCCGTATAGGTGTTCGAGTGTTCGAACCGTAATGCGCAAGAAATGGTATGTAAACCCCGTATTTACATATCTGCCACTGTGCAGGACAATCCGTATAGGTGTTCGAGTGTTAGAACCATAATGCGCAAGAAATGGTATGGAAACCCCGTATTTACATATCTGCCACTGTGTAGGAGAATCCGTATAGGTGTTCGAGTGTTCGAACCGTAATGCGCAAGAAATTGTATGTAAACCCCGTATTTACATATCTGCCACTATGCAGGAGAATCCGTATTGGTGTTCGAGTGTTCGAACCGTATTGCGCAAGAAATGGTATGTAAACCCCGTATTTACATATCTGCCAGTGTGCAGGAGAATCCGTATAGGTGTTCGAGTGTTCGAACCGTAATGCGCAAGAAATGGTATGTAAACCCCGTATTTCCATATCTGCCACTGTGCAGGAGAATCCGTATAGGTGTTCGAGTGTTCGAACCGTAATACGCAAGAAATGGTATGTAAACCCCGTATTTACATATCTGCCACTGTGCAAGAGAATCCGTATAGGTGTTCGAGTCTTCGAACCCTAATGCGTGAGAAATGGTAAGTAAACGCAGTATTTACATATCTGCCAGTGTGCAGGAGAATCCGTATAGGTGTTCGAGTGTTCGAACCGTATTGCGCAAGAAATGGTATGTAAACCCCGTATTTACATATCTGCCACTGTGCAGGAGAATCCGTATAGGTGTTCGAGTGTTCGAACCGTAATACGCAAGAAATGGTATGTAAACCCCGTATTTACATATCTGCCACTGTGCAAGAGAATCCGTATAGGTGTTCGAGTCTTCG
This sequence comes from Camellia sinensis, assembly GCF_055761805.1. Lineage (NCBI taxonomy): Eukaryota > Viridiplantae > Streptophyta > Magnoliopsida > Ericales > Theaceae > Camellia > Camellia sinensis. Next base: position 6,665,745 of record NC_138965.1, read on the forward strand.
AACCCTAATGCGTGAGAAATGGTAAGTAAACGCAGTATTTACATATCTGCCACTGTGCAGGAGAATCCGTATAGGTGTTCGAGTGTTCGAACCGTAATTCGTGAGAAATGGTAAGTAAACCCCGTATTTACGTATCTGCCACTGTGCAGGAGAATCCGTATAGGTGTTCGAGTGTTCGAACCGTAATGCGCAAGAAATGGTATGTAAACCCCGTATTTACATATCTGCCACTGTGCAGGACAATCCGTATAGGTGTTCGAGTGTTAGAACCATAATGCGCAAGAAATGGTATGGAAACCCCGTATTTACATATCTGCCACTGTGCAGGAGAATCCGTATAGGTGTTCGAGTGTTCGAACCGTAATGCGCAAGAAATTGTATGTAAACCCCGTATTTACATATCTGCCACTATGCAGGAGAATCCGTATTGGTGTTCGAGTGTTCGAACCGTATTGCGCAAGAAATGGTATGTAAACCCCGTATTTACATATCTGCCAGTGTGCAGGAGAATCCGTATAGGTGTTCGAGTGTTCGAACCGTAATGCGCAAGAAATGGTATGGAAACCCCGTATTTACATATCTGCCACTGTGCAGGAGAATCCGTATAGGTGTTCGAGTGTTCGAACCGTAATGCGCAAGAAATGGTATGTAAACCCCGTATTTACATATCTGCCACTGTGCAGGAGAATCCGTATAGGTGTTCGACTGTTCGAACCGTATTGCGCAAGAAATGGTATGTAAACTCCGTATTTACATATCTGCCACTGTGCAGGAGAATCCGTATAGGTGTTCGACTGTTCGAACCGTAATGCGCAAGAAATGGTATGTAAACCCCGTATTTACATATCTGTCACTGTGCAGGAGAATCCGTATAGGTGTTCGACTGTTCGAACCGTATTGCGCAAGAAATGGTATGTAAACTCCGTATTTACATATCTGCCACTGTGCAGGAGAATCCGTATAGGTGTTCGAGTGTTCGAACCGTAATGCGCAAGAAATGGTATGTAAACCTCGTATTTACATATCTGCCACTCTGCAGGAGAATCCGTATAGGTGTTCGAGTGTTCGAACCGTATTGCGCAAGAAATGGTATGGAAACCCCGTATTTACATATCTGCCACTGTGCAGGAGAATCCGTATAGGTGTTCGAGTGTTCGAACCGTAATGCGCAAGAAATGGTATGGAAACCCCGTATTTACATATCTGCCACTGTGCAGGAGAATCCGTATAGGCGTTCGAGTGTTCGAACCGTAATGCGCAAGAATTGGTATGTAAACCCCGTATTTACATATCTGCCACTATGCAGGAGAATCCGTATTGGTGTTCGAGTGTTCGAATCGAATTGCGCAAGAAATGGTATGTAAACCCCGTATTTACATATCTGCCACTGTGCAGGAGAATCCGTATAGGTGTTCGAGTGTTCGAACCGTAATGCGCAAGAAATGGTATGTAAACCCCGTATTTACATATCTGCCACTATGCAGGAGAATCCGTATTGGTGTTCGAGTGTTCAAACCGTATTGCGCAAGAAATGGTATGTAAACCCCGTATTTACATATCTGCCAGTGTGCAGGAGAATCCGTATAGGTGTTCGAGTGTTCAAACCGTAATGCGCAAGAAATGGTATGGAAACCCCGTATTTACATATCTGCCACTGTGCAGGAGAATCCGTATAGGTGTTCGAGTGTTCGAACCGTAATGCGCAAGAAATGGTATGTAAACCCCGTATTTACATATCTGCCACTGTGCAGGAGAATCCGTATAGGTGTTCGAGTGTTCGAACCGTAATGCGCAAGAAATGGTATGGAAACCCCGTATTTACATATCTGCCACTGTGCAGGAGAATCCGTACTGGTGTTCGAGTGTTCGAACCGTAATGCGCAAGAAATGGTATGTAAATCCCGTATTTACATATCTGCCACCATGCAGGAGAATCCGCGTAGGTGTTCGAGTGTTCGAACCGTATTGCGCAAGAAATGGTAGGTAAACCCCGTATTTACATATCTGCCACTGTGTAGGAGAATCCGTATAGGTGTTCGAGTGTTCGAACCGTAATGCGCTAGAAATGGTGTGGAAACCCCGTATTTACATATCTGCCGCTGTGCAGGAGAATCCGTATAGGTGTTCGAGTGTTCGAACCGTAATGCGTGAGAAATGGTAAGTAAACCCCGTATTTACGTATCTGCCACTATGCAGGAGAATCCGTATAGGTGTTCGAGTGTTCGAACCGTAATGCGCAAGAAATGGTATGTAAATCCCGTATTTACATATCTGCCACTGTGCAGGAGAATCCGTATAGGTGTTCGAGTGTTCGAACCGTAATGCGCAAGAAATGGTATGGAAACCCCGTATTTACATATCTGCCACTGTGCAGGAGAATCCGTATAGGTGTTCGAGTGTTCGAACCGTAATGCGCAAGAAATGGTATGCAAACCCCGTATTTACATATCTGCCACTATGCAGGAGAATCCGTATAGGTGTTCTAGTGTTCAAACCATATTGCGCAAAAATGGTAGGTATACCCTGTATTTACATATCTGCCACTGTGCAAGAGAATCCGTATAGGTGTTCGAGTGTTCGAACCGTAATGCGCAAGAAATGGTGTGGAAACCCCGTATTTACATATCTGCCACTGTGCAGGAGAATCCGTATAGGTGTTCGAGTGTTCGAACCGTAATGCGCAAGAAATGGTATGGAAACCCCATATTTACATATCTGCCACTGTGCAGGAGAATCCGTATAGTTGTTCGAGTGTTCGAACCGTAATGCGCAAGAAATGGTATGTAAACCCCGTATTTACATATCTGCCACTGTGCAGGAGAATCCGTATAGGTGTTCGAGTGTTTGAACCGTATTGCGCAAGAAATGGTATTTAAACCCCGTATTTACATATCTGCCACTGTGCAGGAGAATCTGTATAGGTGTTCGAGTGTTTGAACCGTAATGCGCAAGAAATGGTATGTAAACCCCGTATTTACATATCTGCCACTGTGCAGGAGAATCCGTATAGGTGTTCGAGTGTTAGAACCATAATGCGCAAGAAATGGTATGGAAACCCCGTATTTACATATCTGCCACTGTGCAGGAGAATCCGTATAGGCGTTCGAGTGTTCGAACCGTAATGCGCAAGAAATGGTATGTAAACCCCGCATTTACATATCTGCCACTATGCAGGAGAATCCGTATTGGTGTTCGAGTGTTCGAACCGTATTGCGCAAGAAATGGTATGTAAACCCCGTATTTACATATCTGCCACTGTGCAGGAGAATCCGTATAGGTGTTCGAGTGTTCGAACCGTAATGCGCAAGAAATGGTGTGGAAACCCCGTATTTACATATCTGCCACTGTGCAGGAGAATCCGTATAGGTGTTCGAGTGTTCGAACCGTAATGCGTGAGAAATGGTAACTAAACCCCGTATTTACGTATCTGCCACTGTGTAGGAGAATCCGTATAGGTGTTTGAGTGTTCGAACCGTAATGCGCAAGAAATGGTATGTAAACCCCGTATTTACATATCTGCCACTGTGCAAGAGAATCCGTATAGGTGTTCGAGTGTTCGAACCGTAATGCGCAAGAAATGGTATGGAAACCCCGTATTTACATATCTGCCACTGTGCAGGAGAATCCATACTGGTGTTCGAGTGTTCGAACCGTAATGCGCAAGAAATGGTATGTAAATCCCGTATTTACATATCTGCCTCTGTGCAGGAGAATCCGTGTAGGTGTTCGAGTGTTCGAACCGTATTGCGCAAGAAATGGTATGTAAACCCCGTATTTACATATCTGCCACTGTGCAGGAGAATCCGTATAGGTGTTCGAGTGTTCGAACCGTAATGCGCTAGAAATGGTGTGGAAACCCCGTATTTACATATCTGCCACTGTGCAGGAGAATCCGTATAGGTGTTCGAGTGTTAGAACCGTCATGCGTGAGAAATGGTAAGTAAACCCCGCATTTACGTATCTGCCACTGTGCAGGAGAATCCGTATAGGTGTTCGAGTGTTCGAACCGTAATGCGCAAGAAATGGTATGTAAATCCCGTATTTACATATTTGCCACTGTGCAGGAGAATCCGTATAGGTGTTCGAGTCTTCGAACCGTAATGCGCAAGAAATGGTATGGAAACCCCGTATTTACATATCTGCCACTGTGCAGGAGAATCCGTATAGGTGTTCGAGTATTCGAACCGTAATGCGCAAGAAATGGTATGTAAACCCCGTATTTAAATATCTGCCACTATGCAGGAGAATCCGTATAGGAGTTCGAGTGTTCAAACCATATTGCGCAAGAAATGGTTTGTAAACCCCGTATTTACATATCTGCCACTGTGCAGGAGAATCCGTATAGGTGTTCGAGTGTTCGAACCGTAATGCGAAAGAAATGGTGTGGAAACCCCGAATTTACATTTCTGCCACTGTGCAGGAGAATCCGTATAGGTGTTCGAGTGTTCGAACCGTAATGCGCAAGAAATGGTATGGAAACCCCGTATTTACATATCTGCCACTGTGCAGGAGAATCCGTATAGGTGTTCGAGTGTTCGAACCGTAATGCGCAAGAAATGGTATGTAAACCCCGTATTTACATATCTGCCACTGTGCAGGAGAATCCGTATAGGTGTTCGAGTGTTCGAACCGTATTGCGCAAGAAATGGTATTTAAACCCCGTATTTAAATATCTGCCCCTGTGCAGGATAATCTGTATAGGTGTTCGAGTGTTCGAACCGTAATGCGCAAGAAATGGTATGTAAACCCCGTATTTACATATCTGTCACTGTGCAGGAGAATCCGTATAGGTGTTCGACTGTTCGAACCGTATTGCGCAAGAAATGGTATGTAAACTCCGTATTTACATATCTGCCACTGTGCAGGAGAATCCGTATAGGTGTTCGAGTGTTCGAACCGTAATGCGCAAGAAATGGTATGTAAACCTCGTATTTACATATCTGCCACTCTGCAGGAGAATCCGTATAGGTGTTCGAGTGTTCGAACCGTATTGCGCAAGAAATGGTATGGAAACCCCGTATTTACATATCTGCCACTGTGCAGGAGAATCCGTATAGGTGTTCGAGTGTTCGAACCGTAATGCGCAAGAAATGGTATGGAAACCCCGTATTTACATATCTGCCACTGTGCAGGAGAATACGTATAGGCGTTCGAGTGTTCGAACCGTAATGCGCAAGAAATGGTATGTAAACCCCGTATTTACATATCTGCCACTATGCAGGAGAATCCGTATTGGTGTTCGAGTGTTCGAATCGAATTGCGCAAGAAATGGTATGTAAACCCCGTATTTACATATCTGCCACTGTGCAGGAGAATCCGTATAGGTGTTCGAGTGTTCGAACCGTAATGTGCAAGAAATGGTATGTAAACCCCGTATTTACATATCTGCCACTATGCAGGAGAATCCGTATTGGTGTTCGAGTGTTCAAACCGTATTGCGCAAGAAATGGTATGTAAACCCCGTATTTACATATCTGCCAGTGTGCAGGAGAATCCGTATAGGTGTTCGAGTGTTCGAACCGTAATGCGCCAGAAATGGTATGGAAACCCCGTATTTACATATCTGCCACTGTGCAGGAGAATCCGTATAGGTGTTCGAGTGTTCGAACCGTAATGCGCAAGAAATGGTATGGAAACCCCGTATTTACATATCTGCCACTGTGCAGGAGAATCCGTATAGGTGTTCGAGTGTTCGAACCGTAATGCGCAAGAAATGGTATGGAAACCCCGTATTTACATATCTGCCACTGTGCAGGAGAATCCGTACTGGTGTTCGAGTGTTCGAACAGTAATGCGCAAGAAATGGTATGTAAATCCCGTATTTACATATCTGCCACTTTGCAGGAGAATCCGCGTAGGTGTTCGAGTGTTCGAACCGTATTGCGCAAGAAATGGTAGGTAAACCCCGTATTTACATATCTGCCACTGTGCAGGAGAATCCGTATAGGTGTTCTAGTGTTCGAACCGTAATGCGCTAGAAATGGTGTGGAAACCCCGTATTTACATATCTGCCGCTGTGCAGGAGAATCCGTATAGGTGTTCGAGTGTTCGAACCGTAATGCGTGAGAATTGGTAAGTAAACCCCGTATTTACGTATCTGCCACTGTGCAGGAGAATCCGTATAGGTGTTCGAGTGTTCGAACCGTAATGCGCAAGAAATGGTATGTAAATCCCGTATTTACATATCTGCCACTGTGCAGGAGAATCCGTATAGGTGTTCGTGTCTTCGAACCGTAATGCGCAAGAAATGGTGTGGAAACCCCGTATTTACATATCTGCCACTGTGCAGGAGAATCCGTATTGGTGTTCGAGTGTTCGAACCGTAATGCGCAAGAAATGGTATGTAAACCCCGTATTTACATATCTGCCACTATGCAGGAGAATCCGTATAGGTGTTCTCGTGTTCAAACCATATTGCGCAAAAATGGTATGTATACCCTGTATTTACATATCTGCCACTGTGCAGGAGAATCCGTATAGGTGTTCGAGTGTTCGAACCGTAATGCGCAAGAAATGGTGTGGAAACCCCGTATTTACATATCTGCCACTGTGCAGGAGAATCCGTATAGGTGTTCGAGTGTTCGAACCGTAATGCGCAAGAAATGGTATGGAAACCCCATATTTACATATCTGCCACTGTGCAGGAGAATCCGTATAGGTGTTCGAGTGTTCGAACCGTAATGCGCAAGAAATGGTATGTAAACCCCGTATTTACATATCTGCCACTGTGCAGGAGAATCCGTATAAGTGTTCGAGTGTTTGAACCGTATTGCGCAAGAAATGGTATTTAAACCCCGTATTTACATATCTGCCACTGTGCAGGAGAATCTGTATAGGTGTTCGAGTGTTCGAACCGTAATGCGCAAGAAATGGTATGTAAACCCCGTATTTACATATCTGTCACTGTGCAGGAGAATCCGCATAGGTGTTCGAGTGTTCGAACCGTAATGCGCAAGAAATGGTATGGAAACCCCGTATTTACATATCTGCCACTGTGCAGGAGAATCCGTATAGGTGTTCGAGTGTTCGAACCGTAATGCGCAAGAAATGGTATGTAAACCCCGTATTTACATATCTGCCACTGTGCAGGAGAATCCGTATAGGTGTTCGAGTGTTAGAACCATAATGCGCAAGAAATGGTATGGAAACGCCGTATTTACATATCTGCCACTGTGCAGGAGAATCCGTATAGGCGTTCGAGTGTTCGAACCGTAATGCGCAAGAAATGGTATGTAAACCCCGTATTTACATATCTGCCACTATGCAGGAGAATCCGTATTGGTGTTCGAGTGTTCGAACCGTATTGCGCAAGAAATGGTATGTAAACCCCGTATTTACATATCTGCCACTGTGCAGGAGAATCCGTATAGGTGTTCGAGTGTTCGAACCGTAATGCGCAAGAAATGGTATGTAAACCTCGTATTTACATATCTGCCACTCTGCAGGAGAATCCGTATAGGTGTTCGAGTGTTCGAACCGTATTGCGCATGAAATGGTATGGAAACCCCGTATTTACATATCTGCCACTGTGCAGGAGAATCCGTATAGGTGTTCGAGTGTTCGAACCGTAATGCGCAAGAAATGGTATGGAAACCCCGTATTTACATATCTGCCACTGTGCAGGAGAATCCGTATAGGTGTTCGAGTGTTCGAACCGTAATGCGCAAGAAATGGTTTGGAAACCCCGTATTTACATATCTGCCACTGTGCAGGAGAATCCGTACTGGTGTTCGAGTGTTCGAACCGTAATGCGCAAGAAATGGTATGTAAATCACGAATTTACATATCTGCCACTATGCAGGAGAATCCGTGTAGGTGTTCGAGTGTTCGAACCGTATTGCGCAAGAAATGGTATGTAAACCCCGTATTTACATATCTGCCACTATGCAGGAGAATCCGTATAGGTGTTCGAGTGTTCGAACCGTAATGCGCTAGAAATGGTGTGGAAACCCCGTATTTACATATCTGCCACTGTGCAGGAGAATCCGTATAGGTGTTCGAGTGTTCGAACCGTAATGCGAAAGAAATGGTGTGGAAACCCCGTATTTACATATCTGCCACTGTGCAGGAGAATCCGTATAGGTGTTCGAGTGTTCGAACCGTAATGCGCAAGAAATGGTATGGAAACCCCGTATTTACATATCTGCCACTGTGCAGGAGAATCCGTATAGGTGTTCGAGTGTTCGAACCGTAATGCGCAAGAAATGGTATGTAAACCCCGTATTTACATATCTGCCACTGTGCAGGAGAATCCGTATAGGTGTTCGAGTGTTCGAACCGTATTGCGCAAGAAATGGTATTTAAACCCCGTATTCAAATATCTGCCCCTGTGCAGGATAATCTGTATAGGTGTTCGAGTGTTCGAACCGTAATGCGCAAGAAAAGGTATGTAAACCCCGTATTTACATATCTGTCACTGTGCAGGAGAATCCGTATAGGTGTTCGACTGTTCGAACCGTATTGCGCAAGAAATGGTATGTAAACTCTGTATTTACATATCTGCCACTGTGCAGGAGAATCCGTATAGGTGTTCGAGTGTTCGAACCGTAATGCGCAAGAAATGGTATGTAAACCTCGTATTTACATATCTGCCACTCTGCAGGAGAATCCGTATAGGTGTTCGAGTGTTCGAACCGTATTGCGCAAAAAATGGTATGGAAACCCCGTATTTACATATCTGCCACTGTGCAGGAGAATCCGTATAGGTGTTCGAGTGTTCGAACCGTAACGCGCAAGAAATGGTATGGAAACCCCGTATTTACATATCTGCCACTGTGCAGGAGAATCCGTATAGGCGTTCGAGTGTTCGAACCGTAATGCGCAAGAAATGGTATGTAAACCCCGTATTTACATATCTGCCACTATGCAGGAGAATCCGTATTGGTGTTCGAGTGTTCGAATCGTATTGCGCAAGAAATGGTATGTAAACCCCGTATTTACATATCTGCCACTGTGCAGGAGAATCCGTATAGGTGTTCGAGTGTTCGAACCGTAATGCGCAAGAAATGGTGTGGAAACCCCGTATTTACATATCTGCCACTGTGCAGGAGAATCCGTATAGGTGTTCGAGTGTTCGAACCGTAATGCGTGAGAAATGGTAACTAAACCCCGTATTTGCGTATCTGCCACTGTGCAGGAGAATCCGTATAGGTGTTCGAGTGTTCGAACCGTAATGCGCAAGAAATGGTATCTAAACCCCGTATTTACATATCTGCCACTGTGCAGGAGAATCGGTATAGGTGTTCGAGTGTTCGAACCGTAATGCGCAAGAAATGGTATGGAAACCCCGTATTTACATATCTGCCACTGTGCAGGAGAATCCGTACTGGTGTTCGAGTGTTCGAACCGTAATGCGCAAGAAATGGTATGTAAATCCCGTATTTACATATCTGCCACTATGTAGGAGAATCCGTGTAGGTGTTCGAGTGTTCAAACCGTATTGCGCAAGAAATGGTATGTAAACCCCGTATTTACATATCTGCCACTGTGCAGGAGAATCCGTATAGGTGTTCGAGTGTTCGAACCGTAATGCGCAAGAAATGGTATGGAAACCCCGTATTTACATATCTGCCACTGTGCAGGAGAATCCGTATAGGTGTTCGAGTGTTCGAACCGTAATGCGTGAGAAATGGTAACTAAACCCCGTATTTACGTATCTTCCACTGTGCAGGAGAATCCGTATAGGTGTTCGAGTGTTCGAACCGTATTGCGCAAGAAATGGTATTTAAACCCCGTATTCAAATATCTGCCCCTGTGCAGGATAATCTGTATAGGTGTTCGAGTGTTCGAACCGTAATGCGCAAGAAAAGGTATGTAAACCCCGTATTTACATATCTGTCACTGTGCAGGAGAATCCGTATAGGTGTTCGACTGTTCGAACCGTATTGCGCAAGAAATGGTATGTAAACTCTGTATTTACATATCTGCCACTGTGCAGGAGAATCCGTATAGGTGTTCGAGTGTTCGAACCGTAATGCGCAAGAAATGGTATGTAAACCTCGTATTTACATATCTGCCACTCTGCAGGAGAATCCGTATAGGTGTTCGAGTGTTCGAACCGTATTGCGCAAAAAATGGTATGGAAACCCCGTATTTACATATCTGCCACTGTGCAGGAGAATCCGTATAGGTGTTCGAGTGTTCGAACCGTAACGCGCAAGAAATGGTATGGAAACCCCGTATTTACATATCTGCCACTGTGCAGGAGAATCCGTATAGGCGTTCGAGTGTTCGAACCGTAATGCGCAAGAAATGGTATGTAAACCCCGTATTTACATATCTGCCACTATGCAGGAGAATCCGTATTGGTGTTCGAGTGTTCGAATCGTATTGCGCAAGAAATGGTATGTAAACCCCGTATTTACATATCTGCCACTGTGCAGGAGAATCCGTATAGGTGTTCGAGTGTTCGAACCGTAATGCGCAAGAAATGGTGTGGAAACCCCGTATTTACATATCTGCCACTGTGCAGGAGAATCCGTATAGGTGTTCGAGTGTTCGAACCGTAATGCGTGAGAAATGGTAACTAAACCCCGTATTTGCGTATCTGCCACTGTGCAGGAGAATCCGTATAGGTGTTCGAGTGTTCGAACCGTAATGCGCAAGAAATGGTATGTAAACCCCGTATTTACATATCTGCCACTGTGCAGGAGAATCGGTATAGGTGTTCGAGTGTTCGAACCGTAATGCGCAAGAAATGGTATGGAAACCCCGTATTTACATATCTGCCACTGTGCAGGAGAATCCGTACTGGTGTTCGAGTGTTCGAACCGTAATGCGCAAGAAATGGTATGTAAATCCCGTATTTACATATCTGCCACTATGTAGGAGAATCCGTGTAGGTGTTCGAGTGTTCAAACCGTATTGCGCAAGAAATGGTATGTAAACCCCGTATTTACATATCTGCCACTGTGCAGGAGAATCCGTATAGGTGTTCGAGTGTTCGAACCGTAATGCGCTAGAAATGGTGTGGAAACCCCGTATTTACATATCTGCCACTGTGCAGGAGAATCCGTATAGGTGTTCGAGTGTTAGAACCGTAATGCGTGAGAAATGGTAAGTAAACCCCGCATTTACGTATCTGCCACTGTGCAGGAGAATCCGTATAGGTGTTCGAGTGTTCGAACCGTAATGCGCAAGAAATGGTATGTAAATCCCGTATTTACATATTTGCCACTGTGCAGGAGAATCCGTATAGGTGTTCGAGTCTTCGAACCGTAATGCGCAAGAAATGGTATGGAAACCCTGTATTAACATATCTGCCACTGTGCAGGAGAATCCGTATAGGTGATCGAGTATTCGAACCGTAATGCGCAAGAAATGGTATGTAAACCCCGTATTTAAAAATCTGCCACTATGCAGGAGAATCCGTATAGGTGTTCGACTGTTCGAACCGTATTGCGCAACAAATGGTATGTAAACTCCGTATTTACATATCTGCCACTGTGCAGGAGAATCCGTATAGGTGTTCGAGTGTTCGAACCGTAATGCGCAAGAAATGGTATGTAAACCTCGTATTTACATATCTGCCACTCTGCAGGAGAATCCGTATAGGTGTTCGACTGTTCGAACCGTATTGCGCAAGAAATGGTATGGAAACCCCGTATTTACATATCTGCCACTGTGCAGGAGAATCCGTATAGGTGTTCGAGTGTTCGAACCGTAACGCGCAAGAAATGGTATGGAAACCCCGTATTTACATATCTGCCACTGTGCAGGAGAATCCGTATAGGCGTTCGAGTGTTCGAACCGTAATGCGCAAGAAATGGTATATAAACCCCGTATTTACATATCTGCCACTATGCAGGAGAATCCGTATTGGTGTTCGAGTGTTCGAATCGTCTTGCGCAAGAAATGGTATGTAAACCCCGTATTTACATATCTGCCACTGTGCAGGAGAATCCGTATAGGTGTTCGAGTGTTCGAACCGTAATGCGCAAGAAATGGTGTGGAAACCCCGTATTTACATATCTGCCACTGTGCAGGAGAATCCGTATAGGTGTTCGAGTGTTCGAACCGTAATGCGTGAGAAATGGTAACTAAACCCCGTATTTACGTATCTGCCACTGTGCAGGAGAATCCGTATAGGTGTTCGTGTGTTCGAACCGTAATGCGCAAGAAATGGTATGTAAACCCCGTATTTACATATCTGCCACTGTGCAGGAGAATCCGTATAGGTGTTCGAGTGTTCGAACCGTAATGCGCAAGAAATGGTGTGGAAACCCCGTATTTACATATCTGCCACTGTGCAGGAGAATCCGTATAGGTGTTCGAGTGTTCGAACCGTAAAGCGTGAGAAATGGTAACTAAACCCCGTATTTATGTATCTTCCACTGTGCAGGAGAATCCGTATAGGTGTTCGAGTGTTCGAACCGTAATGCGCAAGAAATGGTATGTAAACCCCGTATTTACATATCTGCCACTATGCAGGAGAATCCGTATAGGTGTTCGAGTGTTCGAACCGTAATGCGCAAGAAATGGTATGGAAACCCCGTATTTACATATCTGCCACTGTGCAGGAGAATCCGTACTGGTGTTCGAGTGTTCGAACCGTAATGCGCAAGAAATGGTATGTAAATCCCGTATTTACATATCTGCCACTATGCAGGAGAATCCGTGTAGGTGTTCGAGTGTTCGAACCGTATTGCGCAAGAAATGGTATGTAAACCCCGTATTTACATATCTGCCACTGTGCAGGAGAATCCGTATAGGTGTTCGAGTGTTCGAATCGTAATGCGCTAGAAATGGTGTGGAAACCCCGTATTTACATATCTGCCACTGTGCAGGAGAATTCGTATAGGTGTTCGAGTGTTAGAACCGTAATGCGTGAGAAATGGTATGTAAACCCCGTATTTACATATCTGCCACTGTGCAGGAGAATCGGTATAGGTGTTCGAGTGTTCGAACCGTAATGCGCAAGAAATGGTATGAAAACCCCGTATTTACATATCTGCCACTGTGCAGGAGAATCCGTACTGGTGTTCGAGTGTTCGAACCGTAATGCGCAAGAAATGGTATGTAAATCCCGTATTTACATATCTGCCACTATGTAGGAGAATCCGTGTAGGTGTTCGAGTGTTCAAACCGTATTGCGCAAGAAATGGTATGTAAACCCCGTATTTACATATCTGCCACTGTGCAGGAGAATCCGTATAGGTGTTCGAGTGTTCGAACCGTAATGCGCAAGAAATGGTATGGAAACCCCGTATTTACATATCTGCCACTGTGCAGGAGAATCCGTATAGGTGTTCGCGTGTTCGAACCGTAATGCGTGAGAAATGGTAACTAAACCCCGTATTTACGTATCTTCCACTGTGCAGGAGAATCCGTATAGGTGTTCGAGTGTTCGAACCGTATTGCGCAAGAAATGGTATTTAAACCCCGTATTCAAATATCTGCCCCTGTGCAGGATAATCTGTATAGGTGTTCGAGTGTTCGAACCGTAATGCGCAAGAAAAGGTATGTAAACCCCGTATTTACATATCTGTCACTGTGCAGGAGAATCCGTATAGGTGTTCGACTGTTCGAACCGTATTGCGCAAGAAATGGTATGTAAACTCTGTATTTACATATCTGCCACTGTGCAGGAGAATCCGTATAGGTGTTCGAGTGTTCGAACCGTAATGCGCAAGAAATGGTATGTAAACCTCGTATTTACATATCTGCCACTCTGCAGGAGAATCCGTATAGGTGTTCGAGTGTTCGAACCGTATTGCGCAAAAAATGGTATGGAAACCCCGTATTTACATATCTGCCACTGTGCAGGAGAATCCGTATAGGTGTTCGAGTGTTCGAACCGTAACGCGCAAGAAATGGTATGGAAACCCCGTATTTACATATCTGCCACTGTGCAGGAGAATCCGTATAGGCGTTCGAGTGTTCGAACCGTAATGCGCAAGAAATGGTATGTAAACCCCGTATTTACATATCTGCCACTATGCAGGAGAATCCGTATTGGTGTTCGAGTGTTCGAATCGTATTGCGCAAGAAATGGTATGTAAACCCCGTATTTACATATCTGCCACTGTGCAGGAGAATCCGTATAGGTGTTCGAGTGTTCGAACCGTAATGCGCAAGAAATGGTGTGGAAACCCCGTATTTACATATCTGCCACTGTGCAGGAGAATCCGTATAGGTGTTCGAGTGTTCGAACCGTAATGCGTGAGAAATGGTAACTAAACCCCGTATTTGCGTATCTGCCACTGTGCAGGAGAATCCGTATAGGTGTTCGAGTGTTCGAACCGTAATGCGCAAGAAATGGTATGTAAACCCCGTATTTACATATCTGCCACTGTGCAGGAGAATCGGTATAGGTGTTCGAGTGTTCGAACCGTAATGCGCAAGAAATGGTATTGAAACCCCGTATTTACATATCTGCCACTGTGCAGGAGAATCCGTACTGGTGTTCGAGTGTTCGAACCGTAATGCGCAAGAAATGGTATGTAAATCCCGTATTTACATATCTGCCACTATGTAGGAGAATCCGTGTAGGTGTTCGAGTGTTCAAACCGTATTGCGCAAGAAATGGTATGTAAACCCCGTATTTACATATCTGCCACTGTGCAGGAGAATCCGTATAGGTGTTCGAGTGTTCGAACCGTAATGCGCTAGAAATGGTGTGGAAACCCCGTATTTACATATCTGCCACTGTGCAGGAGAATCCGTATAGGTGTTCGAGTGTTAGAACCGTAATGCGTGAGAAATGGTAAGTAAACCCCGCATTTACGTATCTGCCACTGTGCAGGAGAATCCGTATAGGTGTTCGAGTGTTCGAACCGTAATGCGCAAGAAATGGTATGTAAATCCCGTATTTACATATTTGCCACTGTGCAGGAGAATCCGTATAGGTGTTCGAGTCTTCGAACCGTAATGCGCAAGAAATGGTATGGAAACCCTGTATTAACATATCTGCCACTGTGCAGGAGAATCCGTATAGGTGATCGAGTATTCGAACCGTAATGCGCAAGAAATGGTATGTAAACCCCGTATTTAAAAATCTGCCACTATGCAGGAGAATCCGTATAGGTGTTCGACTGTTCGAACCGTATTGCGCAACAAATGGTATGTAAACTCCGTATTTACATATCTGCCACTGTGCAGGAGAATCCGTATAGGTGTTCGAGTGTTCGAACCGTAATGCGCAAGAAATGGTATGTAAACCTCGTATTTACATATCTGCCACTCTGCAGGAGAATCCGTATAGGTGTTCGACTGTTCGAACCGTATTGCGCAAGAAATGGTATGGAAACCCCGTATTTACATATCTGCCACTGTGCAGGAGAATCCGTATAGGTGTTCGAGTGTTCGAACCGTAACGCGCAAGAAATGGTATGGAAACCCCGTATTTACATATCTGCCACTGTGCAGGAGAATCCGTATAGGCGTTCGAGTGTTCGAACCGTAATGCGCAAGAAATGGTATATAAACCCCGTATTTACATATCTGCCACAATGCAGGAGAATCCGTATTGGTGTTCGAGTGTTCGAATCGTCTTGCGCAAGAAATGGTATGTAAACCCCGTATTTACATATCTGCCACTGTGCAGGAGAATCCGTATAGGTGTTCGAGTGTTCGAACCGTAATGCGCAAGAAATGGTGTGGAAACCCCGTATTTACATATCTGCCACTGTGCAGGAGAATCCGTATAGGTGTTCGAGTGTTCGAACCGTAATGCGTGAGAAATGGTAACTAAACCCCGTATTTACGTATCTGCCACTGTGCAGGAGAATCCGTATAGGTGTTCGTGTGTTCGAACCGTAATGCGCAAGAAATGGTATGTAAACCCCGTATTTACATATCTGCCACTGTGCAGGAGAATCCGTATAGGTGTTCGAGTGTTCGAACCGTAATGCGCAAGAAATGGTGTGGAAACCCCGTATTTACATATCTGCCACTGTGCAGGAGAATCCGTATAGGTGTTCGAGTGTTCGAACCGTAAAGCGTGAGAAATGGTAACTAAACCAAGTATTTATGTATCTTCCACTGTGCAGGAGAATCCGTATAGGTGTTCGAGTGTTCGAACCGTAATGCGCAAGAAATGGTATGTAAACCCCGTATTTACATATCTGCCACTATGCAGGAGAATCCGTATAGGTGTTCGAGTGTTCGAACCGTAATGCGCAAGAAATGGTATGGAAACCCCGTATTTACATATCTGCCACTGTGCAGGAGAATCCGTACTGGTGTTCGAGTGTTCGAACCGTAATGCGCAAGAAATGGTATGTAAATCCCGTATTTACATATCTGCCACTATGCAGGAGAATCCGTGTAGGTGTTCGAGTGTTCGAACCGTATTGCGCAAGAAATGGTATGTAAACCCCGTATTTACATATCTGCCACTGTGCAGGAGAATCCATATAGGTGTTCGAGTGTTCGAATCGTAATGCGCTAGAAATGGTGTGGAAACCCCGTATTTACATATCTGCCACTGTGCAGGAGAATCCGTATAGGTGTTCGAGTGTTAGAACCGTAATGCGTGAGAAATGGTAAGTAAACCCCGCATTTACGTATCTGCCACTGTGCAGGAGAATCCGTATAGGTGTTCGTGTGTTCGAACCGTAATGCGCAAGAAATGGTATGTAAATCCCGTATTTACATATTTGCCACTGTGCAGGAGAATCCGTATAGGTGTTCGAGTCTTCGAACCGTAATGCGCAAGAAATGGTATGGAAACCCCGTATTTACATATCTGCCACTGTGCAGGAGAATCCGTATAGGTGTTCGAGTATTCGAACCGTAATGCGCAAGAAATGGTATGTAAACCCCGTATTTAAATATCTGCCACTATGCAGGAGAATCCGTATAGGTGTTCGAGTGTTCAAACCATATTGCGCAAGAAATGGTTTGTAAACCCCGTATTTACATATCTGCCACTGTGCAGGAGAATCCGTATAGGTGTTCGAGTCTTCGAACCGTAATGCGCAAGAAATGGTATGGAAACCCCGTATTTACATATCTGCCACTGTGCAGGAGAATCCGTATAGGTGTTCGAGTATTCGAACCGTAATGCGCAAGAAATGGTATGTAAACCCCGTATTTAAATATCTGCCACTTTGCAGGAGAATCCGTATAGGTGTTCGAGTGTTCAAACCATATTGCGCAAGAAATGGTTTGTAAACCCCGTATTTACATATCTGCCACTGTGCAGGAGAATCCGTATAGGTGTTCGAGTGTTCGAACCGTAATGCGAAAGAAATGGTGTGGAAACCCCGTATTTACATATCTGCCACTATGCAGGAGAATCCGTATAGGTGTTCGAGTGTTCGAACCGTAATGCGCAAGAAATGGTATGGAAACCCCGTATTTGCATATCTGCCACTGTGCAGGAGAATCCGTATAGGTGTTCGAGTGTTCGAACCGTAATGCGCAAGAAATGGTATGTAAACCCCGTATTTACATATCTGCCACTGTGCAGGAGAATCCGTATAGGTGTTCGAGTGTTCGAACCGTATTGCGCAAGAAATGGTATTTAAACCCCGTATTTAAATATCTGCCCCTGTGCAGGATAATCTGTATAGGTGTTCGAGTGTTCGAACCGTAATGCGCAAGAAATGGTATGTAAACCCCGTATTTGCATATCTGCCACTGTGCAGGAGAATCCGTATAGGTGTTCGAGTGTTCGAACCGTAATGCGCAAGAAATGGTATGTAAACCCCGTATTTACATATCTGCCACTGTGCAGGAGAATCCGTATAGGTGTTCGAGTGTTCGAACCGTCTTGCGCAAGAAATGGTATGTAAACCCCGTATTTACATATCTGCCACTGTGCAGGAGAATCCGTATAGGTGTTCGAGTGTTCGAACCGTAATGCGCAAGAAATGGTGTGGAAACCCCGTATTTACATATCTGCCACTGTGCAGGAGAATCCGTATAGGTGTTCGAGTGTTCGAACCGTAATGCGTGAGAAATGGTAACTAAACCCCGTATTTACGTATCTTCCACTGTGCAGGAGAATCCGTATAGGTGTTCGTGTGTTCGAACCGTAATGCGCAAGAAATGGTATGTAAACCCCGTATTTACATATCTGCCACTGTGCAGGAGAATCCGTATAGGTGTTCGAGTGTTCGAACCGTAATGCGCAAGAAATGGTGTGGAAACCCCGTATTTACATATCTGCCACTGTGCAGGAGAATCCGTATAGGTGTTCGAGTGTTCGAACCGTAAAGCGTGAGAAATGGTAACTAAACCCCGTATTTACGTATCTTCCACTGTGCAGGAGAATCCGTATAGGTGTTCGAGTGTTCGAACCGTAATGCGCAAGAAATGGTATGTAAACCCCGTATTTACATATCTGCCACTATGCAGGAGAATCCGTATAGGTGTTCGAGTGTTCGAACCGTAATGCGCAAGAAATGGTATGGAAACCCCGTATTTACATATCTGCCACTGTGCAGGAGAATCCGTACTGGTGTTCGAGTGTTCGAACCGTAATGCGCAAGAAATGGTATGTAAATCCCGTATTTACATATCTGCCACTATGCAGGAGAATCCGTGTAGGTGTTCGAGTGTTCGAACCGTATTGCGCAAGAAATGGTATGTAAAGCCCGTATTTACATATCTGCCACTGTGCAGTAGAATCCGTATAGGTGTTCGAGTGTTCGAACCGTAATCCGCTAGAAATGGTGTGGAAACCCCGTATTTACATATCTGCCACTGTGCAGGAGAATCCGTATAGGTGTTCGAGTGTTAGAACCGTAATGCGTGATAAATGGTAAGTAAACCCCGCATTTACGTATCTGCCACTGTGCAGAAGAATCCGTATAGGTGTTCGTGTGTTCGAACCGTAATGCGCAAGAAATGGTATGTAAATCCCGTATTTACATATTTGCCACTATGCAGGAGAATCCGTATAGGTGTTCGAGTCTTCGAACCGTAATGCGCAAGAAATGGTATGGAAACCCCGTATTTACAAATCTGCCACTGTGCAGGAGAATCCGTATAGGTGTTCGAGTATTCGAACCGTAATGCGCAAGAAATGGTATGTAAACCCCGTATTTAAATATCTGCCACTATGCAGGAGAATCCGTATAGGTGTTCGAGTGTTCAAACCATATTGCGCAAGAAATGGTTTGTAAACCCCGTATTTACATATCTGCCACTGTGCAGGAGAATCCGTATAGGTGTTCGAGTCTTCGAACCGTAATGCGCAAGAAATGGTATGGAAACCCCGTATTTACAAATCTGCCACTGTGCAGGAGAATCCGTATAGGTGTTCGAGTATTCGAACCGTAATGCGCAAGAAATGGTATGTAAACCCCGTATTTAAATATCTGCCACTATGCAGGAGAATCCGTATAGGTGTTCGAGTGTTCAAACCATATTGCGCAAGAAATGGTTTGTAAACCCCGTATTTACATATCTGCCACTGTGCAGGAGAATCCGTATAGGTGTTCGAGTCTTCGAACCGTAATGCGCAAGAAATGGTAAGGAAACCCCGTATTTACATATCTGCCACTGTGCAGGAGAATCCGTATAGGTGTTCGAGTATTCGAACCGTAATGCGCAAGAAATGGTATGTAAACCCCGTATTTAAATATCTGCCACTATGCAGGAGAATCCGTATAGGTGTTCGAGTGTTCAAACCATATTGCGCAAGAAATGGTTTGTAAACCCCGTATTTACATATCTGCCACTGTGCAGGAGAATCCGTATAGGTGTTCGAGTGTTCGAACCGTAATGCGAAAGAAATGGTGTGGAAACCCTGTATTTACATATCTGCCACTATGCAGGAGAATCCGTATAGGTGTTCGAGTGTTCGAACCGTAATGCGCAAGAAATGGTATGGAAACCCCGTATTTGCATATCTGCCACTATGCAGGAGAATCCGTATAGGTGTTCGAGTGTTCGAACCGTAATGCGCAAGAAATGGTATGTAAACCCCGTATTTACATATCTGCCACTGTGCAGGAGAATCCGTATAGGTGTTCGAGTGTTCGAACCGTATTGCGCAGGAAATGGTATTTAAACCCCGTATTTAAATATCTGCCCCTGTGCAGGATAATCTGTATAGGTGTTCGAGTGTTCGAACCGTAATGCGCAAGAAATGGTATGTAAACCCCGTATTTACATATCTGTCACTGTGCAGGAGAATCCGTATAGGTGTTCGACTGTTCGAACCGTATTGCGCAAGAAATGGTATGTAAACTCCGTATTTACATATCTGCCACTGTGCAGGAGAATCCGTATAGGTGTTCGAGTGTTCGAACCGTAATGCGCAAGAAATGGTATGTAAACCTCGTATTTACATATCTGCCACTCTGCAGGAGAATCCGTATAGGTGTTCGAGTGTTCGAACCGTATTGCGCAAGAAATGGTATGGAAACCCCGTATTTACATATCTGCCACTGTGCAGGAGAATCCGTATAGGTGTTCGAGTGTTCGAACCGTAATGCGCAAGAAATGGTATGGAAACCCCGTATTTACACATCTGCCACTGTGCAGGAGAATCCGTATAGGCGTTCGAGTGTTCGAACCGTAATGCGCAAGAAATGGTATGTAAACCCCGTATTTACATATCTGCCACTATGCAGGAGAATCTGTATTGGTGTTCGAGTGTTCGAATCGTATTGCGCAAGAAATGGTATGTAAACCCCGTATTTACATATCTGCCACTGTGCAGGAGAATCCGTATAGGTGTTCGAGTGTTCGAACCGTAATGCGCAAGAAATGGTGTGGAAACCCCGTATTTACATATCTGCCACTGTGCAGGAGAATCCGTATAGGTGTTCGAGTGTTCGAACCGTAATGCGTGAGAAATGGTAACTAAACCCCGTATTTACG
Organism: Camellia sinensis; assembly: GCF_055761805.1. Classification (NCBI taxonomy): domain Eukaryota; kingdom Viridiplantae; phylum Streptophyta; class Magnoliopsida; order Ericales; family Theaceae; genus Camellia; species Camellia sinensis. The sequence goes on from NC_138965.1 coordinate 6,686,523, forward strand.
TATCTGCCACTGTGCAGGAGAATCCGTATAGGTGTTCGAGTGTTCGAACCGTAATGCGCAAGAAATGGTATGTAAACCCCGTATTTACATATCTGCCACTGTGCAGGAGAATCCGTATAGGTGTTCGAGTGTTCGAACCGTATTGCGCAAGAAATGGTATGGAAACCCCGTATTTACATATCTGCCACTGTGCAGGAGAATCCGTATAGGTGTTCGAGTGTTCGAACCGTAATGCGCAAGAAATGGTATGGAAACCCCGTATTTACATATCTGCCACTGTGCAGGAGAATCCGTATAGCCGTTCGAGTGTTCGAACCGTAATGCGCAAGAAATGGTATGTAAACCCCGTATTTACATATCTGCCACTATGCAGGAGAATCCGTATTGGTGTTCGAGTGTTCGAATCGTATTGCGCAAGAAATGGTATGTAAACCCCGTATTTACATATCTGCCACTGTGCAGGAGAATCCGTATAGGTGTTCGAGTGTTCGAACCGTAATGCGCAAGAAATGTTGTGGAAACCCCGTATTTACATATCTGCCACTGTGCAGGAGAATCCGTATAGGAGTTCGAGTGTTCGAACCGTAATGCGTGAGAAATGGTAACTAAACCCCGTATTTACGTATCTGCCACTGTGCAGGAGAATCCGTATAGGTGTTCGAGTGTTCGAACCGTAATGCGCAAGAAATGGTATGTAAACCCCGTATTTACATATCTGCCACTGTGCAGGAGAATCCGTATAGGTGTTCGAGTGTTCGAACCGTAATGCGCAAGAAATGGTGTGGAAACCCCGTATTTACATATCTGCCGCTGTGCAGGAGAATCCGTATAGGTGTTCGAGTGTTCGAACCGTAATGCGTGAGAAATGGTAACTAAACCCCGTATTTACGTATCTGCCACTGTGCAGGAGAATCCGTATAGGTGTTCGAGTGTTCGAACCGTAATGCGCAAGAAATGGTATGTAAACCCCGTATTTACATATCTGCCACTGTGCAGGAGAATCCGTATAGGTGTTCGAGTGTTCGAACCGTAATGCGCAAGAAATGGTGTGAAAACCCCGTATTTACATATCTGCCACTGTGCAGGAGAATCCGTATAGGTGTTCGAGTGTTCGAACCGTAATGCGTGAGAAATGGTAACTAAACCCCGTATTTACGTATCTGCCACTGTGCAGGAGAATCCGTATAGGTGTTCGAGTGTTCGAACCGTAATGCGCAAGAAATGGTATGTAAACCCCGTATTTACATATCTGCCACTATGCATGAGAATTCGTATAGGTGTTCGAGTGTTCGAACCGTAATGCGCAAGAAATGGTATGGAAACCCCGTATTTACATATCTGCCACTATGCAGGAGAATCTGTACTGGTGTTCGAGTGTTCGAACCGTAATGCGCAAGAAATGGTATGTAAATCCCGTATTTACATATCTGCCACTATGCAGGAGAATCCGTGTAGGTGTTGGAGTGTTCGAACCGTATTGCGCAAGAAATGGTATGTAAACCCCGTATTTACATATCTGCCACTGTGCAGGAGAATCCGTACTGGTGTTCGAGTGTTCGAACCGTAATGCGCAAGAAATGGTATGTAAATCCCGTATTTACATATCTGCCACTATGCAGGAGAATCCGTGTAGGTGTTCGAGTGTTCGAACCGTAATGCGCAAGAAATGGTAACTAAACCCCGTATTTACGTATCTGCCACTGTGCCGGAGAATCAGTATAGGTGTTCGAGTGTTCGAACCATATTGCGCAAGAAATGGTATGTAAACCCCGTATTTACATATTTGCCACTGTGCAGGAGAATCCGTATAGGTGTTCGAGTCTTCGAACCGTAATGCGAAAGAAATGGTGTGGAAACCCCGTATTTACATATCTGCCACTATGCAGGAGAATCCGTATAGGTGTTTGAGTGTTCGAACCGTAATGCGCAAGAAATGGTATGGAAACCCCGTATTTGCATATCTGTCACTGTGCAGGAGAATCCGTATAGGTGTTCGAGTGTTCGAACCGTAATGCGCAAGAAATGGTATGTAAACCCCGTATTTACATATCTGCCACTCTGCAGGAGAATCCGTATAGGTGTTCGAGTGTTCGAACCGTATTGCGCAAGAAATGGTATTTAAACCCCGTATTTAAATATCTGCCACTATGCAGGAGAATCCGTATAGGTGTTCGAGTGTTCAAACCATATTGCGCAAGAAATGGTTTGTCAACCCCGTATTTACATATCTGCCACTGTGCAGGAGAATCCGTATACGTGTTCGAGTGTTCGAACCGTAATGCGAAAGAAATGGTGTGGAAACCCCGGATTTACATATCTGCCACTTTCCAGGAGAATCCGTATAGGTGTTCGAGTGTTCGAACCGTAATGCGCAAGAAATGGTATGGAAACCCCGTATTTACATATCTGCCACTGTGCAGGAGAATCCGTATAGGTGTTCGAGTATTCGAACCGTAATGCGCAAGAAATGGTATGTAAACCCCGTATTTACATATCTGCCACTGTGCAGGAGAATCCGTATAGGTGTTCGAGTGTTCGAACCGTATTGCGCAAGAAATGGTATTTAAACCCCGTATTTAAATATCTGCCCCTGTGCAGGATAATCTGTATAGGTGTTCGAGTGTTCGAACCGTAATGCGCAAGAAATGGTATGTAAACCCCGTATTTACATATCTGTCACTGTGCAGGAGAATCCGTATAGGTGTTCGACTGTTCGAACCGTATTGCGCAAGAAATGGTATGTAAACTCCGTATTTACATATCTGCCACTGTGCAGGAGAATCCGTATAGGTGTTCGAGTGTTCGAACCGTAATGCGCAAGAAATGGTATGTAAACCTCGTATTTACATATCTGCCACTCTGCAGGAGAATCCGTATAGGTGTTCGAGTGTTCGAACCGTATTGCGCAAGAAATGGTATGGAAACCCCGTATTTACATATCTGCCACTGTGCAGGAGAATCCGTATAGGTGTTCGAGTGTTCGAACCGTAATGCGCAAGAAATGGTATGGAAACCCCGTATTTACATATCTGCCACTGTGCAGGAGAATCCGTATAGGCGTTCGAGTGTTCGAACCGTAATGCGCAAGAAATGGTATGTAAACCCCGTATTTACATATCTGCCACTATGCAGGAGAATCTGTATTGGTGTTCGAGTGTTCGAATCGTATTGCGCAAGAAATGGTACGTAAACCCCGTATTTACATGTCTGCCACTGTGCAGGAGAATCCGTATAGGTGTTCGAGTGTTCGAACCGTAATGCGCAAGAAATGGTGTGGAAACCCCGTATTTACATATCTGCCACTGTGCAGGAGAATCCGTATAGGTGTTCGAGTGTTCGAACCGTAATGCGTGAGAAATGGTAACTAAACCCCGTATTTACGTATCTGCCACTGTGCAGGAGAATCCGTATAGGTGTTCGAGTGTTCGAACCGTAATGCGCAAGAAATGGTATGTAAACCCCGTATTTACATATCTGCCACTGTGCAGGAGAATCCGTATAGGTGTTCGAGTGTTCGAACCGTATTGCGCAAGAAATGGTATGGAAACCCCGTATTTACATATCTGCCACTGTGCAGGAGAATCCGTATAGGTGTTCGAGTGTTCGAACCGTAATGCGCAAGAAATGGTATGGAAACCCCGTATTTACATATATGCCACTGTGCAGGAGAATCCGTGTAGGCGTTCGAGTGTTCGAACCGTAATGCGCAAGAAATGGTATGTAAACCCCGTATTTACATATCTGCCACTATGCAGGAGAATCCGTATTGGTGTTCGAGTGTTCGAATCGTATTGCGCAAGAAATGGTATGTAAACCCCGTATTTACATATCTGCCACTGTGCAGGAGAATCCGTATAGGTGTTCGAGTGTTCGAACCGTAATGCGCAAGAAATTTTGTGGAAACCCCGTATTTACATATCTGCCACTGTGCAGGAGAATCCGTATAGGTGTTCGAGTGTTCGAACCGTAATGCGTGAGAAATGGTAACTAAACCCCGTATTTACGTATCTGCCACTGTGCAGGAGAATCCGTATAGGTGTTCGAGTGTTCGAACCGTAATGCGCAAGAAATGGTATGTAAACCCCGTATTTACATATCCGCCACTGTGCAGGAGAATCCGTATAGGTGTTCGAGTGTTCGAACCGTAATGCGCAAGAAATGGTACGGAAACCCCGTATTTACATATCTGCCACTGTGCAGGAGAATCCGTACTGGTGTTCGAGTGTTCGAACCGTAATGCGCAAGAAATGGTATGTAAATCCCGTATTTACATATCTGCCACTATGCAAGAGAATCCGTGTAGGTGTTCGAGTGTTCAAACCGTATTTACATATCTGCCACTGTGCAGGAGAATCCGTATAGGTGTTCGAGTGTTCGAACCGTAATGCGCAAGAAATGGTATGTAAACCCCGTATTTACATATCTGCCACTGTGTAGGAGAATCCGTATAGGTGTTCGAGTGTTCGAACCGTATTGCGCAAGAAATGGTATTTAAACCCCGTATTTAAATATCTGCCCCTGTGCAGGATAATCTGTATAGGCGTTCGAGTGTTCGAACCGTAATGCGCAAGAAATGGTATGTAAACCCCGTATTTACATATATGCCACTTTGCAGGAGAATCCGTATTGGTGTTCGAGTGTTCGAACCGTATTGCGCAAGAAATGGTATGTAAACCCCGTATTTACATATCTGCCACTCTGCAGGAGAATCCGTATAGGTGTTCGAGTGTTCGAACCGTAATGCGCAAGAAATGTTGTGGAAACCCCGTATTTACATATCTGCCACTGTGCAGGAGAATCCGTATAGGAGTTCGAGTGTTCGAACCGTAATGCGTGAGAAATGGTAACTAAACCCCGTATTTACGTATCTGCCACTGTGCAGGAGAATCCGTATAGGTGTTCGAGTGTTCGAACCGTAATGCGCAAGAAATGGTATGTAAACCCCGTATTTACATATCTGCCACTGTGCAGGAGAATCCGTATAGGTGTTCGAGTGTTCGAACCGTAATGCGCAAGAAATGGTGTGGAAACCCCGTATTTACATATCTGCCACTGTGCAGGAGAATCCGTATAGGTGTTCGAGTGTTCGAACCGTAATGCGTGAGAAATGGTAACTAAACCCCGTATTTACGTATCTGCCACTGTGCAGGAGAATCCGTATAGGTGTTCGAGTGTTCGAACCGTAATGCGCAAGAAATGGTATGTAAACCCCGTATTTACATATCTGCCACTGTGCAGGAGAATCCGTATAGGTGTTCGAGTGTTCGAACCGTAATGCGCAAGAAATGGTGTGGAAACCCCGTATTTACATATCTGCCACTGTGCAGGAGAATCCGTATAGGTGTTCGAGTGTTCGAACCGTAATGCGTGAGAAATGGTAACTAAACCCCGTATTTACGTATCTGCCACTGTGCAGGAGAATCCGTATAGGTGTTCGAGTGTTCGAACCGTAATGCGCAAGAAATGGTATGTAAACCCCGTATTTACATATCTGCCACTATGCATGAGAATCCGTATAGGTGTTCGAGTGTTCGAACCGTAATGCGCAAGAAATGGTATGGAAACCCCGTATTTACATATCTGCCACTATGCAGGAGAATCCGTACTGGTGTTCGAGTGTTCGAACCGTAATGCGCAAGAAATGGTATGTAAATCCCGTATTTACATATCTGCCACTATGCAGGAGAATCCATGTAGGTGTTCGAGTGTTCGAACCGTATTGCGCAAGAAATGGTATGTAAACCCCGTATTTACATATCTGCCACTGTGCAGGAGAATCCGTATAGGTGTTCGAGTGTTCGAACCGTAATGCGCTAGAAATGGTGTGGAAACCCCGTATTTACATATCTGCCACTGTGCAGGAGAATCCGTATAGGTGTTCGAGTGTTAGAACCGTAATGCGTGAGAAATGCTAAGTAAACCCCGCATTTACGTATCTGCCACTGTGCAGGAGAATTCGTATAGGTGTTCGTGTGTTCGAACCGTAATGCGCAAGAAATGGTATGTAAATCCCGTATTTACATATCTGCCACTATGCAGGAGAATCCGTGTAGGTGTTGGAGTGTTCGAACCGTATTGCGCAAGAAATGGTATGTAAACCCCGTATTTACATATCTGCCACTGTGCAGGAGAATCCGTACTGGTGTTCGAGTGTTCGAACCGTAATGCGCAAGAAATGGTATGTAAATCCCGTATTTACATATCTGCCACTATGCAGGAGAATCCGTGTAGGTGTTCGAGTGTTCGAACCGTAATGCGCAAGAAATGGTAACTAAACCCCGTATTTACGTATCTGCCACTGTGCCGGAGAATCAGTATAGGTGTTCGAGTGTTCGAACCATATTGCGCAAGAAATGGTATGTAAACCCCGTATTTACATATTTGCCACTGTGCAGGAGAATCCGTATAGGTGTTCGAGTCTTCGAACCGTAATGCGAAAGAAATGGTGTGGAAACCCCGTATTTACATATCTGCCACTATGCAGGAGAATCCGTATAGGTGTTTGAGTGTTCGAACCGTAATGCGCAAGAAATGGTATGGAAACCCCGTATTTGCATATCTGTCACTGTGCAGGAGAATCCGTATAGGTGTTCGAGTGTTCGAACCGTAATGCGCAAGAAATGGTATGGAAACCCCGTATTTACATATCTGCCACTGTGCAGGAGAATCCGTATAGGTGTTCGAGTATTCGAACCGTAATGCGCAAGAAATGGTATGTAAACCCCGTATTTAAATATCTGCCACTATGCAGGAGAATCCGTATAGGTGTTCGAGTGTTCAAACCATATTGCGCAAGAAATGGTTTGTAAACCCCGTATTTACATATCTGCCACTGTGCAGGAGAATCCGTATAGGTGTTCGAGTGTTCGAACCGTAATGCGAAAGAAATGGTGTGGAAACCCCGTATTTACATATCTGCCACTACCTAGGAGAATCCGTATAGGTGTTCGAGTGTTCGAACCGTAATGCGCAAGAAATGGTATGGAAACCCCGTATTTACATATCTGCCACTGTGCAGGAGAATCCGTATAGGTGCTCGAGTGTTCGAACCGTAATGCGCAAGAAATGGTATGTAAACCCCGTATTTACATATCTGCCACTCTGCAGGAGAATCCGTATAGGTGTTCGAGTGTTCGAACCGTACTGCGCAAGAAATGGTATTTAAACCCCGTATTTAAATATCTGCCCCTGTGCAGGATAATCTGTATAGGTGTTCGAGTGTTCGAACCGTAATGCGCAAGAAATGGTATGTAAACCCCGTATTTACATATCTGTCACTGTGCAGGAGAATCCGTATAGGTGTTCGACTGTTCGAACCGTATTGCGCAAGAAATGGTATGTAAACTCCGTATTTACATATCTGCCACTGTGCAGGAGAATCCGTATAGGTGTTCGAGTGTTCGAACCGTAATGCGCAAGAAATGGTATGTAAACCTCGTATTTACATATCTGCCACTCTGCAGGAGAATCCGTATAGGTGTTCGAGTGTTCGAACCGTATTGCGCAAGAAATGGTATGGAAACCCCGTATTTACATATCTGCCACTGTGCAGGAGAATCCGTATAGGTGTTCGAGTGTTCGAACCGTAATGCGCAAGAAATGGTATGGAAACCCCGTATTTACATATCTGCCACTGTGCAGGAGAATCCGTATAGGCGTTCGAGTGTTCGAACCGTAATGCGCAAGAAATGGTATGTAAACCCCGTATTTACATATTTGCCACTATGCAGGAGAATCTGTATTGGTGTTCGAGTGTTCGAATCGTATTGCGCAAGAAATGGTACGTAAACCCCGTATTTACATGTCTGCCACTGTGCAGGAGAATCCGTATAGGTGTTCGAGTGTTCGAACCGTAATGCGCAAGAAATGGTGTGGAAACCCCGTATTTACATATCTGCCACTGTGCAGGAGAATCCGTATAGGTGTTCGAGTGTTCGAACCGTAATGCGTGAGAAATGGTAACTAAACCCCGTATTTACGTATCTGCCACTGTGCAGGAGAATCCGTATAGGTGTTCGAGTGTTCGAACCGTAATGCGCAAGAAATGGTATGTAAACCCCGTATTTACATATCTGCCACTGTGCAGGAGAATCCGTATAGGTGTTCGAGTGTTCGAACCGTATTGCGCAAGAAATGGTATGGAAACCCCATATTTACATATCTGCCACTGTGCAGGAGAATCCGTATAGGTGTTCGAGTGTTCGAACCGTAATGCGCAAGAAATGGTATGGAAACCCCGTATTTACATATCTGCCACTGTGCAGGAGAATCCGTATAGGCGTTCGAGTGTTCGAACCGTAATGCGCAAGAAATGGTATGTAAACCCCGTATTTACATATCTGCCACTATGCAGGAGAATCCGTATTGGTGTTCGAGTGATCGAATCGTATTGCGCAAGAAATGGTATGTAAACCCCGTATTTACATATCTGCCACCGTGCTGGAGAATCCGTATAGGTGTTCGAGTGTTCGAACCGTAATGCGCAAGAAATGTTGTGGAAACCCCGTATTTACATATCTGCCACTGTGCAGGAGAATCCGTATAGGTGTTCGAGTGTTCGAACCGTAATGCGTGAGAAATGGTAACTAAACCCCGTATTTACGTATCTGCCACTGTGCAGGAGAATCCGTATAGGTGTTCGAGTGTTCGAACCGTAATGCGCAAGAAATGGTATGTAAACCCCGTATTTACATATCTGCCACTGTGCAGGAGAATCCGTATAGGTGTTCGAGTGTTCGAACCGTAATGCGCAAGAAATGGTATGGAAACCCCGTATTTACATATCTGCCACTGTGCAGGAGAATCCGTACTGGTGTTCGAGTGTTCGAACCGTAATGCGCAAGAAATGGTATGTAAATCCTGTATTTACATATCTGCCACTATGCAGGAGAATCCGTGTAGGTGTTCGAGTGTTCAAACCGTATTTACATATCTGCCACTGTGCAGGAGAATCCGTATAGGTGTTCGAGTGTTCGAACCGTAATGCGCAAGAAATGGTATGTAAACCCCGTATTTACATATCTGTCACTGTGCAGGAGAATCCGTATAGGTGTTGGACTGTTCGAACCGTATTGCGCAAGAAATGGTATGTAAACTCCGTATTTACATATCTGCCACTGTGTAGGAGAATCCGTATAGGTGTTCGAGTGTTCGAACCGTAATGCGCAAGAAATGGTATGTAAACCTCGTATTTACATATCTGCCACTGTGCAGGAGAATCCGTATAGGTGTTCGAGTGTTCGAACCGTATTGCGCAAGAAATGGTATTTAAACCCCGTATTTAAATATCTGCCCCTGTGCAGGATAATCTGTATAGGTGTTCGAGTGTTCGAACCGTAATGCGCAAGAAATGGTATGTAAACCCCGTATTTACATATCTGTCACTGTGCAGGAGAATCCGTATAGGTGTTGGACTGTTCGAACCGTATTGCGCAAGAAATGGTATGTAAACTCCGTATTTACATATCTGCCACTGTGTAGGAGAATCCGTATAGGTGTTCGAGTGTTCGAACCGTAATGCGCAAGAAATGGTATGTAAACCTCGTATTTACATATCTGCCACTCTGCAGGAGAATCCGTATAGGTGTTCGAGTGTTCGAACCGTATTGCGCAAGAAATGGTATGGAAACCCCGTATTTACATATCTGCCACGATGCAGGAGAATCCGTACTGGTGTTCGAGTGTTCGAACCGTAATGCGCAAGAAATGGTATGTAAATCCCGTATTTACATATCTGCCACTATGCAGGAGAATCCGTGTAGGTGTTCGAGTGTTCAAACCGTATTGCGCAAGAAATGGTATGTAAACCCCGTATTTACATATCTGCCACTGTGCAGGAGAATCCGTATAGGTGTTCGAGTGTTCGAACCGTAATGCGCTAGAAATGGTGTGGAAACCCCGTATTTACATATCTGCCACTGTGCAGGAGAATCCGTATAGGTGTTCGAGTGTTAGAACCGTAATGCGTGAGAAATGGTAAGTAAACCCCGCATTTACGTATCTGCCACTGTGCAGGAGAATCCGTATAGGTGTTCGAGTGTTCGAACCGTAATGCGCAAGAAATGGTATGTAAATCCCGTATTTACATATTTGCCACTGTGCAGGAGAATCCGTATAGGTGTTCGAGTCTTCGAACCGTAATGCGCAAGAAATGGTATGGAAACCCCGTATTTACATATCTGCCACTATGCAGGAGAATCCGTATAGGTGATTGAGTATTCGAACCGTAATGCGCAAGAAATGGTATGTAAACCCCGTATTTAAATATCTGCCACTATGCAGGAGAATCCGTATAGGTGTTCGACTGTTCGAACCGTATTGCGCAAGAAATGGTATGTAAACTCCGTATTTACATATCTGCCACTGTGCAGGAGAATCCGTATAGGTGTTCGAGTGTTCGAACCGTAATGCGCAAGAAATGGTATGTAAACCTCGTATTTACATATCTGCCACTCTGCAGGAGAATCCATATAGGTGTTCGAGTGTTCGAACCGTATTGCGCAAGAAATGGTATGGAAACCCCGTATTTACATATCTGCCACTGTGTAGGAGAATCCGTATAGGTGTTCGAGTGTTCGAACCGTATTGCGCAAGAAATGGTATGGAAACCCCGTAGTTACATATCTGCCACTGTGCAGGAGAATCCGTATAGGTGTTCGAGTGTTCGAACCGTAATGCGCAAGAAATGGTATGTAAACCCCGTATTTACATATCTGTCACTGTGCAGGAGAATCCGTATAGGTGTTCGACTGTTCGAACCGTATTGCGCAAGAAATGGTATGTAAACTCCGTATTTACATATCTGCCACTGTGCAGGAGAATCCGTATAGGTGTTCGAGTGTTCGAACCGTAATGCGCAAGAAATGGTATGGAAACCCCGTATTTACATATCTGCCACTGTGCAGGAGAATCCGTATAGGTGTTCGAGTGTTCGAACCGTAATGCGCAAGAAATGGTATGTAAACCCCGTATTTACATATCTGCCACTGTGCAGGAGAATCCGTATAGGTGTTCGAGTCTTCGAACCCTAATGCGTGAGAAATGGTAAGTAAACGCAGTATTTACATATCTGCCACTGTGCAGGAGAATCCGTATAGGTGTTCAAGTGTTCGAACCGTAATGCGTGAGAAATGGTAAGTAAACCCCGTATTTACGTATCTGCCACTGTGCAGGAGAATCCGTATAGGTGTTCGAGTGTTCAAACCGTAATGCGCAAGAAATGGTATGTAAACCCCGTATTTACATATCTGCCACTCTGCAGGAGAATCCGTATAGGTGTTCGAGTGTTCGAACCGTATTGCGCAAGAAATGGTATGGAAACCCCGTATTTACGTATCTGCCACTCTCCAGGAGAATCCGTATAGGTGTTCGAGTGTTCGAACCGTAATGCGCAAGAAATGGTATGGAAACCCCGTATTTACATATCTGCCACTGTGCAGGAATATCCGTATAGGTGTTCGAGTGTTCGAACCGTAATACGCAAGAAATGGTATGTAAACCCCGTATTTACATATCTGCCACTGTGCAAGAGAATCCGTATAGGTGTTCGAGTCTTCGAACCCTAATGCGTGAGAAATGGTAAGTAAACGCAGTATTTACATATCTGCCACTGTGCAGGAGAATCCGTATAGGTGTTCGAGTGTTCGAACCGTAATTCGTGAGAAATGGTAAGTAAACCCCGTATTTACGTATCTGCCACTGTGCAGGAGAATCCGTATAGGTGTTCGAGTGTTCGAACCGTAATGCGCAAGAAATGGTATGTAAACCCCGTATTTACATATCTGCCACTGTGCAGGAGAATCCGTATAGGTGTTCGAGTGTTAGAACCATAATGCGGAAGAAATGGTATGGAAAACCCCGTATTTACATATCTGCCACTGTGCAGGAGAATCCGTATAGGTGTTCGAGTGTTCGAACCGTAATGCGCAAGAAATGGTACCGAAACCCCGTATTTACATATCTGCCACTATGCAGGAGAATCCGTATAGGTGTTCGAGTGTTCGAACCGTAATGCGCAAGAAATGGTATGGAAACCCCGTATTTACATATCTGCCACTGTGCAGGAGAATCCGTATAGGTGATCGAGTATTCGAACCGTAATGCGCAAGAAATGGTATGTAAACCCCGTATTTAAATATCTGCCACTATGCAGGAGAATCCGTATAGGTGTTCGAGTGTTCAAACCATATTGCGCAAGAAATGGTTTGTAAACCCCGTATTTACATATCTGCCACTGTGCAGGAGAATCCGTATAGGTGTTCGAGTGTTCGAACCGTAATGCGAAAGAAATGGTGTGGAAACCCCGTATTTACATATCTGCCACTGTGCAGGAGAATCCGTATAGGTGTTCGAGTGTTCGAACCGTAATGCGCAAGAAATGGTATGGAAACCCCGTATTTACATATCTGCCACTGTGCAGGAGAACCGTATAGGTGTTCGAGTGTTCGAACCGTAATGCGCAAGAAATGGTATGTAAACCCCGTATTTACATATCTGCCACTGTGCAGGAGAATCCGTATAGGTGTTCGAGTGTTCGAACCGTATTGCGCAAGAAATGGTATTTAAACCCCGTATTTAAATATCTGCCCCTGTGCAGGATAATCTGTATAGGTGTTCGAGTGTTCGAACCGTAATGCGCAAGAAATGGTATGTAAACCCCGTATTTACATATCTGTCACTGTGCAGGAGAATCCGTATAGGTGTTCGACTGTTCGAACCGTATTGCGCAAGAAATGGTATGTAAACTCCGTATTTACATATCTGCCACTGTGCAGGAGAATCCGTATAGGTGTTCGAGTGTTCGAACCGTAATGCGCAAGAAATGGTATGTAAACCTCGTATTTCCATATCTGCCACTCTGCAGGAAAATCCGTATAGGTGTTCGAGTGCTCGAACCGTATTGCGCAAGAAATGGTATGGAAACCCCGTATTTACATATCTGCCACTGTGCAGGAGAATCCGTACAGGTGTTCGAGTGTTCGAACCGTAATGCGCAAGAAATGGTATGGAAACCCCGTATTTACATATCTGCCACTGTGCAGGAGAATCCGTATAGGTGTTCGAGTGTTCGAACCGTAATGCGCAAGAAATGGTATGGAAACCCCGTATTTACATATCTGCCACTGTGCAGGAGAATCCGTATAGGTGATCGAGTATTCGAACCGTAATGCGCAAGAAAAGGTATGTAAACCCCGTATTTAAATATCTGCCACTATGCAGGAGAATCCGTATAGGTGTTCGAGTGTTCAAACCATATTGCGCAAGAAATGGTTTGTAAACCCCGTATTTACATATCTGCCACTGTGCAGGAGAATCCGTATAGGTGTTCGAGTGTTCGAACCGTAATGCGAAAGAAATGGTGTGGAAACCCCGTATTTACATATCTGCCACTGTGCAGGAGAATCCGTATAGGTGTTCGAGTGTTCGAACCGTAATGCGCAAGAAATGGTATGGAAACCCCGTATTTACATATCTGCCACTGTGCAGGAGAATCCGTATAGGTGTTCGAGTGTTCGAACCGTAATGCGCAAGAAATGGTATGTAAACCCCGTATTTACATATCTGCCACTGTGCAGGAGAATCCGTATAGGTGTTCGAGTGTTCGAACCGTATTGCGCAAGAAATGGTATTTAAACCCCGTATTTAAATATCTGCCCCTGTGCAGGATAATCTGTATAGGTGTTCGAGTGTTCGAACCGTAATGCGCAAGAAATGGTATGTAAACCCCGTATTTACATATCTGTCACTGTGCAGGAGAATCCGTATAGGTGTTCGACTGTTCGAACCGTATTGCGCAAGAAATGGTATGTAAACTCCGTATTTACATATCTGCCACTGTGCAGGAGAATCCGTATAGGTGTTCGAGTGTTCGATCCGTAATGCGCAAGAAATGGTATGTAAACCTCGTATTTACATATCTGCCACTCTGCAGGAGAATCCGTATAGGTGTTCGAGTGTTCGAACCGTATTGCGCAAGAAATGGTATGGAAACCCCGTATTTACATATCTGCCACTGTGGAGGAGAATCCGTATAGGTGTTCGAGTGTTCGAACCGTAATGCGCAAGAAATGGTATGGAAAACCCGTATTTACATATCTGCCACTGTGCAGGAGAATCCGTATAGGTGTTCGAGTGTTCGAACCGTAATGCGAAAGAAATGGTGTGGAAACCCCGTATTTACATATCTGCCACTGTGCAGGAGAATCCGTATAGGTGTTCGAGTGTTCGAACCGTAATGCGCAAGAAATGGTATGGAAACCCCGTATTTACATATCTGCCACTGTGCAGGAGAATCCGTATAGGTGTTCGAGTGTTCGAACCGTAATGCGCAAGAAATGGTATGTAAACCCCGTATTTACATATCTGCCACTGTGCAGGAGAATCCGTATAGGTGTTCGAGTGTTCGAACCGTATTGCGCAAGAAATGGTATTTAAACCCCGTATTTAAATATCTGCCCCTGTGCAGGAGAATCCGTATAGGTGTTCGAGTGTTCGAACCGTAATGCGCAAGAAATGGTATGGAAACCCCGTATTTACATATCTGCCACTGTGCAGGAGAATCCGTATAGGTGTTCGAGTGTTCGAACCGTAATGCGCAAGAAATGGTATGGAAACCCCGTATTTACATATCTGCCACTGTGCAGGAGAATCCGTATAGGTGATCGAGTATTCGAACCGTAATGCGCAAGAAATGGTATGTAAACCCCGTATTTAAATATCTGCCACTATGCAGGAGAATCCGTATAGGTGTTCGAGTGTTCAAACCATATTGCGCAAGAAATGGTTTGTAAACCCCGTATTTACATATCTGCCACTGTGCAGGAGAATCCGTATAGGTGTTCGAGTGTTCGAACCGTAATGCGAAAGAAATGGTGTGGAAACCCCGTATTTACATATCTGCCACTGTGCAGGAGAATCCGTATAGGTGTTCGAGTGTTCGAACCGTATTGCGCAAGAAATGGTATGGAAACCCCGTATTTACATATCTGCCACTCTCCAGGAGAATCCGTATAGGTGTTCGAGTGTTCGAACCGTAATGCGCAAGAAATGGTATGGAAACCCCGTATTTACATATCTGCCACTGTGCAGGAAAATCCGTATAGGCGTTCGAGTGTTCGAACCGTAATACGCAAGAAATGGTATGTAAACCCCGTATTTACATATCTGCCACTGTGCAAGAGAATCCGTATAGGTGTTCGAGTCTTCGAACCCTAATGCGTGAGAAATGGTAAGTAAACGTAGTATTTACATATCTGCCACTGTGCAGGAGAATCCGTATAGGTGTTCGAGTGTTCGAACCGTAATTCGTGAGAAATGGTAAGTAAACCCCGTCTTTACGTATCTGCCACTGTGTAGGAGAATCCGTATAGGTGTTCGAGTGTTCGAACCGTAATGCGCAAGAAATGGTATGTAAACCCTGTATTTACATATCTGCCACTGTGCAGGAGAATCCGTATAGGTGTTCGAGTGTTAGAACCATAATACGCAAGAAATGGTATGGAAACCCCGTATTTACATATCTGCCACTGTGCAGGAGAATCCGTATAGGTGTTCGAGTGTTCGAACCGTAATGCGCAAGAAATGGTATGTAAACCCCGTATTTACATATCTGCCACTATGCAGGAGAATCCGTATTGGTGTTCGAGTGTTCGAACCGTATTGCGCAAGAAATGGTATGTAAACCCCGTATTTACATATCTGTCAGTGTGCAGGAGAATCTGTATAGGTGTTCGTGTGTTCGAACCGTAATGCGCAAGAAATGGTATGGAAACCCCGTATTTACATATCTGCCACTGTGCAGGAGAATCCGTATAGGTGTTCGAGTGTTCGAACCGTAATGCCCAAGAAATGGTATGTAAACCCCGTATTTACATATCTGCCACTGTGTAGGAGAATCCGTATAGGTGTTCGAGTGTTCGAACCGTAATGCGCAAGAAATGGTATGGAAACCCTGTATTTACATATCTGCCACTGTGTAGGAGAATCCGTATAGGTGTTCGAGTGTTCGAACCGTATTGCGCAAGAAATGGTATTTAAACCCCGTATTTAAATATCTGCCCCTGTGCAGGATAATCTGTATAGGTGTTCGAGTGTTCGAACCGTAATGCGCAAGAAATGGTATGTAAACCCCGTATTTACATATCTGTCACTGTGCAGGAGAATCCGTATAGGTGTTCGACTGTTCGAACCGTATTGCGCAAGAAATGGTATGTAAACTCCGTATTTACATATCTGCCACTGTGCAGGAGAATCCGTATAGGTGTTCGAGTGTTCGAACCGTAATGCGCAAGAAATGGTATGTAAACCTCGTATTTACATATCTGCCACTCTGCAGGAGAATCCGTATAGGTGTTCGAGTGTTCGAACCGTATTGCGCAAGAAATGGTATGGAAACCCCGTATTTACATATCTGCCACTGTGCAGGAGAATCCGTATAGGTGTTCGAGTGTTCGAACCGTAATGCGCAAGAAATGGTATGGAAACCCCGTATTTACATATCTGCCACTGTGCAGGAGAATCCGTATAGGTGTTCGAGTGTTCGAACCGTAATGCGCAAGAAATGGTATGGAAACCCCGTATTTACATATCTGCCACTGTGCAGGAGAATCCGTATAGGTGATCGAGTATTCGAACCGTAATGCGCAAGAAATGGTATGTAAACCCCGTATTTAAATATCTGCCACTATGCAGGAGAATCCGTATAGGTGTTCGAGTGTTCAAACCATATTGCGCAAGAAATGGTTTGTAAACCCCGTATTTACATATCTGCCACTGTGCAGGAGAATCCGTATAGGTGTTCGAGTGTTCGAACCGTAATGCGAAAGAAATGGTGTGGAAACCCCGTATTTACATATCTGCCACTGTGCAGGAGAATCCGTATAGGTGTTCGAGTGTTCGAACCGTAATGCGCAAGAAATGGTATGGAAACCCCGTATTTACATATCTGCCACTGTGCAGGAGAATCCGTATAGGTGTTCGAGTGTTCGAACCGTAATGCGCAAGAAATGGTATGTAAACCCCGTATTTACATATCTGCCACTGTGCAGGAGAATCCGTATAGGTGTTCGAGTGTTCGAACCGTATTGCGCAAGAAATGGTATTTAAACCCCGTATTTAAATATCTGCCCCTGTGCAGGATAATCTGTATAGGTGTTCGAGTGTTCGAACCGTAATGCGCAAGAAATGGTATGTAAACCCCGTATTTACATATCTGTCACTGTGTAGGAGAATCCGTATAGGTGTTCGACTGTTCGAACCGTATTGCGCAAGAAATGGTATGTAAACTCCGTATTTACATATCTGCCACTGTGCAGGAGAATCCGTATAGGTGTTCGAGTGTTCGAACCGTAATGCGCAAGAAATGGTATGTAAACCTCGTATTTACATATCTGCCACTCTGCAGGAGAATCCGTATAGGTGTTCGAGTGTTCGAACCGTATTGCGCAAGAAATGGTATGGAAACCCCGTATTTACATATCTGCCACTGTGCAGGAGAATCCGTATAGGTGTTCGAGTGTTCGAACCGTAATGCGCAAGAAATGGTATGGAAACCCCGTATTTACATATCTGCCACTGTGCAGGAGAATCCGTATAGGTGTTCGAGTGTTCGAACCGTAATGCGCAAGAAATGGTATGGAAACCCCGTATTTACATATCTGCCACTGTGCAGGAGAATCCGTATAGGTGTTCGAGTGTTCGAACCGTAATGCGCAAGAAATGGTATGTAAACCCCGTATTTACATATCTGCCACTATGCAGGAGAATCCGTATAGGTGTTCGAGTGTTCAAACCGTACTGCGCAAGAAATGGTATGTAAACCCCGTATTTACATATCTGCCACTGTGCAGGAGAATCCGTATAGGTGTTCAAGTGTTCGAACCGTAATGCGCAAGAAATGGTGTGGAAACCCCGTATTTACATATCTGCCTCTGTGCAGGAGAATCCGTACTGGTGTTCGAGTGTTCGAACCGTAATGCGCAAGAAATGGTATGTAAATCCCGTATTTACATATCTGCCACTATGCAGGAGAATCCGTGTAGGTGTTCGAGTGTTCGAACCGTATTGCGCAAGAAATGGTATGTAAACCCCGTATTTACATATCTGCCACTGTGCAGGAGAATCCGTATAGGTGTTCGAGTGTTCGAACCGTAATGCGCTAGAAATGGTGTGGAAACTCCGTATTTACATATCTGCCACTATGCAGGAGAATCCGTATAGGTGTTCGAGTGTTCGAACCGTAATGCGTGAGAAATGGTAAGTAAACCCCGCATTTACGTATCTGCCACTGTGCAGGAGAATCCGTATAGGTGTTCGAGTGTTAGAACCATAATGCGCAAGAAATGGTATGGAAACCCCATATTTACATATCTGCCACTGTGCAGGAGAATCCGTATAGGTGTTCGAGTGTTCGAACCGTAATGCGCAAGAAATGGTATGTAAACCCCGTATTTACATATCTGCCACTATGCAGGAGAATCCGTATTGGTGTTCGAGTGTTCGAACCGTATTGCGCAAGAAATGGTATGTAAACCCCGTATTTACATATCTGCCACTGTGCAGGAGAATCCGTATAGGTGTTCGAGTGTTCGAACCGTAATGCGCAAGAAATGGTATGGAAACCCCGTATTTACATATCTGCCACTGTGCAGGAGAATCCGTATAGGTGTTCGAGTGTTCGAACCGTAATGCGCAAGAAATGGTATGTAAACCCCGTATTTACATATCTGCCACTGTGCAGGAGAATCCGTATAGGTGTTCGAGTGTTCGAACCGTAATGCGCAAGAAATGGTATGGAAACCCCGTATTTACATATCTGCCACTGTGCAGGAGAATCCGTACTGGTGTTCGAGTGTTCGAACCGTAATGCATAAGAAATGGTATGTAAATCCCGTATTTACATATCTGCCACTATGCAGGAGAATCCGTGTAGGTGTTTGAGTGTTCGAACCGTATTGCGCATGAAATGGTATGTAAACCCCGTATTTACATATCTGCCACTATGCAGGAGAATCCGTATTGGTGTTCGAGTGTTCGAACCGTAATGCGCTAGAAATGGTGTGGAAACCCCGTATTTACATATCTGCCGCTGTGCAGGAGAATCCGTATAGGTGTTCGAGTGTTCGAACCGTAATGCGTGAGAAATGGTAAGTAAACCCCGTATTTACGTATCTGCCACTGTTCAGGAGAATCCGTATAGGTGTTCGAGTGTTCGAACCGTAATGCGCAGGAAATGGTATGTAAATCCCGTATTTACATATCTGCCACTGTGCAGGAGAATCCGTATAGGTGTTCGATTCTTCGAACCGTAATGCGCAAGAAATGGTATGGAAACCCTGTATTTACATATCTGCCACTGTGCAGTAGAATCCGTATAGGTGTTCGAGTGTTCGAACCGTAATGCGCAAGAAATGGTATGTAAACCCCGTATTTACATATCTGCCACTGTGCAGGAGAATCCGTATAGGTGTTCGAGTGTTCGAACCGTAATGCGCAAGAAATGGTGTGGAAACCCCGTATTTACATATCTGCCACTGAGCTGGAGAATCCGTATAGGTGTTCGAGTGTTCGAACCGTATTGCGCAAGAAATGGTATTTAAACCCCGTATTTAAATATCTGCCCCTGTGCAGGATAATCTGTATAGGTGTTCGAGTGTTCGAACCGTAATGCGCAAGAAATGGTATGTAAACCCCGTATTTACATATCTGCCACTATGCAGGAGAATCCGTATAGGTGTTCGAGTGTTTGAACCGTATTGCGCAAGAAATGGTATTTAAACCCCGTATTTACATATCTGCCACTGTGCAGGAGAATCTGTATAGGTGTTCGAGTGTTCGAACCGTAATGCGCAAGAAATGGTATGTAAACCCCGTATTTACATATCTGTCACTGTGCAGGAGAATCCGTATAGGTGTTCGAGTGTTCGAACCGTAATGCGCAAGAAATGGTATGGAAACCCCGTATTTACATATTTGCCACTGTGCAGGAGAATCCGTATAGGTGTTCGAGTGTTCGAACCGTAATGCGCAAGAAATGGTATGTAAACCCCGTATTTACATATCTGCCACTGTGCAGGAGAATCCGTATAGGTGTTCGAGTGTTCGAACCGTATTGCGCAAGAAATGGTATTTAAACCCCGTATTTAAATATCTGCCCCTGTGCAGGATAATCTGTATAGGTGTTCGAGTGTTCGAACCGTAATGCGCAAGAAATGGTATGTAAACCCCGTATTTACATATCTGCCACTATGCAGGAGAATCCGTATAGGTGTTCGAGTGTTTGAACCGTATTGCGCAAGAAATGGTATTTAAACCCCGTATTTACATATCTGCCACTGTGCAGGAGAATCTGTATAGGTGTTCGAGTGTTCGAACCGTAATGCGCAAGAAATGGTATGTAAACCCCGTATTTACATATCTGTCACTGTGCAGGAGAATCCGTATAGGTGTTCGAGTGTTCGAACCGTAATGCGCAAGAAATGGTATGGAAACCCCGTATTTACATATTTGCCACTGTGCAGGAGAATCCGTATAGGTGTTCGAGTGTTCGAACCGTAATGCGCAAGAAATGGTATGTAAACCCCGTATTTACATATCTGCCACTATGCAGGAGAATCCGTATAGGTGTTCGAGTGTTCAAACCGTACTGCGCAAGAAATGGTATGTAAACCCCGTATTTACATATCTGCCACTGTGCAGGAGAATCCGTATAGGTGTTCGAGTGTTCGAACCGTAATGCGCAAGAAATGGTGTGGAAACCCCGTATTTACATATCTGCCTCTGTGCAGGAGAATCCGTACTGGTGTTCGAGTGTTCGAACCGTAATGCGCAAGAAATGGTATGTAAATCCCGTATTTACATATCTGCCACTATGCAGGAGAATCCGTGTAGGTGTTCGAGTGTTCGAACCGTATTGCGCAAGAAATGGTATGTAAACCCCGTATTTACATATCTGCCACTGTGCAGGAGAATCCGTATAGGTGTTCGAGTGTTCGAACCGTAATGCGCTAGAAATGGTGTGGAAACTCCGTATTTACATATCTGCCACTGTGCAGGAGAATCCGTATAGGTGTTCGAGTGTTCGAACCGTAATGCGTGAGAAATGGTAAGTAAACCCCGTATTTTCGTATCTGCCACTGTGCAGGAGAATTCGTATAGGTGTTCGAGTGTTAGAACCATAATGCGCAAGAAATGGTATGGAAACCCCGTATTTACATATCTGCCACTGTGCAGGAGAATCCGTATAGGTGTTCGAGTGTTCGAACCGTAATGCGCAAGAAATGGTATGTAAACCCCGTATTTACATACCTGCCACTGTGCAGGAGAATCCGTATAGGTGTTCGAGTGTTCGAACCGTAATTCGTGAGAAATGGTAAGTAAACCCCGTCTTTACGTATCTGCCACTGTGCAGGAGAATCCGTATAGGTGTTCGAGTGTTCGAACCGTAATGCGCAAGAAATGGTATGTAAACCCCGTATTTACATATCTGCCACTGTGCAGGAGAATCCGTATAGGTGTTCGAGTGTTAGAACCATAATGCGCAAGAAATGGTATGGAAACCCCGTATTTACATATCTGCCACTGTGCAGGAGAATCCGTATAGGTGTTCGAGTGTTCGAACCGTAATGCGCAAGAAATGGTATGTAAACCCCGTATTTACATATCTGCCACTGTGCAGGAGAATCCGTCTAGGTGTTCGAGTGTTCGAACCGTAATTCGTGAGAAATGGTAAGTAAACCCCGTCTTTACGTATCTGCCACTGTGCAGGAGAATCCGTATAGGTGTTCGAGTGTTCGAACCGTAATGCGCAAGAAATGGTATGTAAACCCCGTATTTACATATCTGCCACTGTGCAGGAGAATCCGTATAGGTGTTCGAGTGTTAGAACCATAATGCGCAAGAAATGGTATGGAAACCCCGTATTTACATATCTGCCACTGTGCAGGAGAATCCGTATAGGTGTTCGAGTGTTCGAACCGTAATGCGCAAGAAATGGTATGTAAACCCCGTATTTACATATCTGCCACTATGCAGGAGAATCCGTATTGGTGTTCGAGTGTTCGAACCGTATTGCGCAAGAAATGGTATGTAAACCCCGTATTTACATATCTGTCAGTGTGCAGGAGAATCTGTATAGGTGTTCGTGTGTTCGAACCGTAATGCGCAAGAAATGGTATGGAAACCCCGTATTTACATATCTGCCACTGTGCAGGAGAATCCGTATAGGTGTTCGAGTGTTCGAACCGTAATGCGCAAGAAATGGTATGTAAACCCCGTATTTACATATCTGCCACTGTGCAGGAGAATCCGTATAGGTGTTCGAGTTTTCGAACCGTAATGCGCAAGAAATGGTATGGAAACCCCGTATTTACATATCTGCCACTGTGCAGGAGAATCCGTACTGGTGTTCTAGTGTTCGAACCGTAATGCGCAAGAAATGGTATGTAAATCCCGTATTTACATATCTGCCACTATGCAGGAGAATCCGTGTAGGTGTTCGAGTGTTCGAACCGTATTGCACAAGAAATGGTATGTAAACCCCGTATTTACATATCTGCCACTGTGCAGGAGAATCCGTATAGGTGTTCGAGTGTTCGTACCGTAATGCGCTAGAAATGGTGTGGAAACCCCGTATTTACATATCTGCCGCTGTGCAGGAGAATCCGTATAGGTGTTCGAGTGTTCGAACCGTAATGCGTGAGAAATGGTAAGTAAACCCCGTATTTACGTATCTGCCACTGTGCAGGAGAATCCGTATAGGTGTTCGAGTGCTCGAACCGTAATGCGCAAGAAATGGTATGTAAATCCCGTATTTACATATCTGCCACTGTGCAGGAGAATCCGTATAGGTGTTCGATTCTTCGAACCGTAATGCGCAAGAAATGGAATGGAAACCCCGTATTTACATATCTGCCACTGTGCAGTAGAATCCGTATAGGTGTTCGAGTGTTCGAACCGTAATGCGCAAGAAATGGTATGTAAACCCCGTATTTACATATCTGCCACTGTGCAGGAGAATCCGTATAGGTGTTCGAGTGTTCGAACCGTAATGCGCAAGAAATGGTGTGGAAACCCCGTATTTACATATCTGCCACTGTGCAGGAGAATCCGTATAGGTGTTCGAGTGTTCAAACCGTAATGCGCAAGAAATGGTATGGAAACCCCGTATTTACATATCTGCCACTGTGCAGGAGAATCCGTATAGGTGTTCGAGTGTTCGAACCGTAATGCGCAAGAAATGGTATGTAAACCCCGTATTTACATATCTGCCACTGTGCAGGAGAATCCGTATAGGTGTTCGAGTGTTTGAACCGTATTGCGCAAGAAATGGTATTTAAACCCCGTATTTACATATCTGCCACTGTGCAGGAGAATCTATATAGGTGTTCGAGTGTTCGAACCGTAATGCGCAAGAAATGGTATGTAAACCCCGTATTTACATATCTGTCACTGTGCAGGAGAATCCGTATAGGTGTTCGAGTGTTCGAACAGTAATGCGCAAGAAATGGTATGGAAACCCCGTATTTACATATTTGCCACTGTGCAGGAGAATCCGTATAGGTGTTCGAGTGTTCGAACCGTAATGCGCAAGAAATGGTATGTAAACCCCGTATTTACATATCTGCCACTATGCAGGAGAATCCGTATAGGTGTTCGAGTGTTCAAACTGTACTGCGCAAGAAATGGTATGTAAACCCCGTATTTACATATCTGCCACTGTGCAGGAGAATCCGTATAGGTGTTCAAGTGTTCGAACCGTAATGCGCAAGAAATGGTGTGGAAACCCCGTATTTACATATCTGCCTCTGTGCAGGAGAATCCGTACTGATGTTCGAGTGTTCGAACCGTAATGCGCAAGAAATGGTATGTAAATCCCGTATTTACATATCTGCCACTATGCAGGAGAATCCGTGTAGGTGTTCGAGTGTTCGAACCGTATTGCGCAAGAAATGGTATGTAAACCCCGTATTTACATATCTGCCACTGTGCAGGAGAATCTGTATAGGTGTTCGAGTGTTCGAACCGTAATGCGCTAGAAATGGTGTGGAAACTCCGTATTTACATATCTGCCACTGTGCAGGAGAATCCGTATAGGTGTTCGAGTGTTCGAACCGTAATGCGTGAGAAATGGTAAGTAAACCCCGCATTTACGTATCTGCCACTGTGCAGGAGAATCCGTATAGGTGTTCGAGTGTTAGAACCATAATGCGCAAGAAATGGTATGGAAACCCCGTATTTACATATCTGCCATTGTGCAGGAGAATCCGTATAGGTGTTCGAGTGTTCGAACCGTAATGCGCAAGAAATGGTATGTAAACCCCGTATTTACATATCTGCCACTATGCAGGAGAATCCGTATTGGTGTTCGAGTGTTCGAACCGTATTGCGCAAGAAATGGTATGTAAACCCCGTATTTACATATCTGCCACTGTGCAGGAGAATCCGTATAGGTGTTCGAGTGTTCGAACCGTAATGCGCAAGAAATGGTATGGAAACCCCGTATTTACATATCTGCCACTGTGCAGGAGAATCCGTATAGGTGTTCGAGTGTTCGAACCGTAATGCGCAAGAAATGGTATGTAAACCCCGTATTTACATATCTGCCACTGTGCAGGAGAATCCGTATAGGTGTTCGAGTGTTCGAACCGTAATGCGCAAGAAATGGTATGGAAACCCCGTAGTTACATATCTGCCACTGTGCAGGAGAATCCGTACTGGTGTTCGAGTGTTCGAACCGTAATGCGCAAGAAATGGTATGTAAATCCCGTATTTACATATCTGCCACTATGCAGGAGAATCCGTGTAGGTGTTCGAGTGTTCGAACCGTATTGCGCATGAAATGGTATGTAAACCCCGTATTTACATATCTGCCACTATGCAGGAGAATCCGTATTGGTGTTCGAGTGTTCGAACCGTAATGCGCTAGAAATGGTGTGGAAACCCCGTATTTACATATCTGCCGCTGTGCAGGAGAATCCGTATAGGTGTTCGAGTGTTCGAACCGTAATGCGTGAGAAATGGTAAGTAAACCCCGTATTTACGTATCTGCCACTGTTCAGGAGAATCCGTATAGGTGTTCGAGTGTTCGAACCGTAATGCGCAGGAAATGGTATGTAAATCCCGTATTTACAAATCTGCCACTGTGCAGGAGAATCCGTATAGGTGTTCGATTCTTCGAACCGTAATGCGCAAGAAATGGTATGGAAACCCCGTATTTACATATCTGCCACTGTGCAGTAGAATCCGTATAGGTGTTCGAGTGTTCGAACCGTAATGCGCAAGAAATGGTATGTAAACCCCGTATTTACATATCTGCCACTGTGCAGGAGAATCCGTATAGGTGTTCGAGTGTTCGAACCGTAATGCGCAAGAAATGGTGTGGAAACCCCGTATTTACATATCTGCCACTGAGCAGGAGAATCCGTATAGGTGTTCGAGTGTTCGAACCGTAATGCGCAAGAAATGGTATGGAAACCCCGTATTTACATATCTGCCACTGTGCAGGAGAATCCGTATAGGTGTTCGAGTGTTCGAACCGTAATGCGCAAGAAATGGTATGTAAACCCCGTATTTACATATCTGCCACTGTGCAGGAGAATCCGTATAGGTGTTCGAGTGTTTGAACCGTATTGCGCAAGAAATGGTATTTAAACCCCGTATTTACATATCTGCCACTGTGCAGGAGAATCTGTATAGGTGTTCGAGTGTTCGAACCGTAATGCGCAAGAAATGGTATGTAAACCCCGTATTTACATATCTGTCACTGTGCAGGAGAATCCGTATAGGTGTTCGAGTGTTCGAACCGTAATGCGCAAGAAATGGTATGGAAACCCCGTATTTACATATTTGCCACTGTGCAGGAGAATCCGTATAGGTGTTCGAGTGTTCGAACCGTAATGCGCAAGAAATGGTATGTAAACCCCGTATTTACATATCTGCCACTATGCAGGAGAATCCGTATAGGTGTTCGAGTGTTCAAACCGTACTGCGCAAGAAATGGTATGTAAACCCCGTATTTACATATCTGCCACTGTGCAGGAGAATCCGTATAGGTGTTCGAGTGTTCGAACCGTAATGCGCAAGAAATGGTGTGGAAACCCCGTATTTACATATCTGCCTCTTTGCAGGAGAATCCGTACTGGTGTTCGAGTGTTCGAACCGTAATGCGCAAGAAATGGTATGTAAATCCCGTATTTACATATCTGCCACTATGCAGGAGAATCCGTGTAGGTGTTCGAGTGTTCGAACCGTATTGCGCAAGAAATGGTATGTAAACCCCGTATTTACATATCTGCCACTGTGCAGGAGAATCCGTATAGGTGTTCGAGTGTTCGAACCGTAATGCGCTAGAAATGGTGTGGAAACTCCGTATTTACATATCTGCCACTGTGCAGGAGAATCCGTATAGGTGTTCGAGTGTTCGAACCGTAATGCGTGAGAAATGGTAAGTAAACCCCGTATTTACGTATCTGCCACTGTGCAGGAGAATCCGTATAGGAGTTCGAGTGTTAGAACCATAATGCGCAAGAAATGGTATGGAAACCCCGTATTTACATATCTGCCATTGTGCAGGAGAATCCGTATAGGTGTTCGAGTGTTCGAACCGTAATGCGCAAGAAATGGTATGTAAACCCCGTATTTACATATCTGCCACTATGCAGGAGAATCCGTATTGGTGTTCGAGTGTTCGAACCGTATTGCGCAAGAAATGGTATGTAAACCCCGTATTTACATATCTGCCACTGTGCAGGAGAATCCGTATAGGTGTTCGAGTGTTCGAACCGTAATGCGCAAGAAATGGTATGGAAACCCCGTATTTACATATCTGCCACTGTGCAGGAGAATCCGTATAGGTGTTCGAGTGTTCGAACCGTAATGCGCAAGAAATGGTATGTAAACCCCGTATTTACATATCTGCCACTGTGCAGGAGAATCCGTATAGGTGTTCGAGTGTTCGAACCGTAATGCGCAAGAAATGGTATGGAAACCCCGTATTTACATATCTGCCACTGTGCAGGAGAATCCGTACTGGTGTTCGAGTGTTCGAACCGTAATGCGCAAGAAATGGTATGTAAATCCCGTATTTACATATCTGCCACTATGCAGGAGAATCCGTGTAGGTGTTCGAGTGTTCGAACCGTATTGCGCATGAAACGGTATGTAAACGCCGTATTTACATATCTGCCACTGTGCAGGAGAATCCGTATTGGTGTTCGAGTGTTCGAACCGTAATGCGCTAGAAATGGTGTGGAAACCCCGTATTTACATATCTGCCGCTGTGCAGGAGAATCCGTATAGGTGTTCGAGTGTTCGAACCGTAATGCGTGAGAAATGGTAAGTAAACCCCGTATTTACGTATCTGCCACTGTTCAGGAGAATCCGTATAGGTGTTCGAGTGTTCGAACCGTAATGCGCAGGAAATGGTATGTAAATCCCGTATTTACATATCTGCCACTGTCCAGGAGAATCCGTATAGGTGTTCGAGTCTTCGAACCGTAATGCGCAAGAAATGGTATGGAAACCCCGTATTTACATATCTGCCACTGTGCAGGAGAATCCGTATAGGTGTTCGAGTGTTCGAACCGCAATGCGCAAGAAATGGTATGTAAACCCCGTATTTACATATCTCCCACTATGCAGGAGAATCCGTATAGGTGTTTTAGTGTTCAAACCATATTGCGCAAGATATGGTATGTAAACCCCGTATTTACATATCTGCCACTGTGCAGGAGAATCCGTATAGGTGTTCGAGTGTTCGAACCGTAATGCGCAAGAAATGGTGTGGAAACCCCGTATTTACATATCTGCCACTGTGCAGGAGAATCCATACTGGTGTTCGAGTGTTCGAACCGTAATGCGCAAGAAATGGTATGTAAATCCCGTATTTATATATCTGCCACTATGCAGGAGAATCCGTGTAGGTGTTCGAGTGTTCGAACCGTATTGCGCAAGAAATGGTATGTAAACCCCGTATTTACATATCTGCCACTGTGCAGGAGAATCCGTATAGGTGTTCGAGTGTTCGAACCGTGATGCGCTAGAAATGGTGTGGAAACCCCTTATTTACATATCTGCCACTGTGCAGGAGAATCCGTATAGGTGTTCGAGTGTTCGAACCGTAATGCGTGAGAAATGGTAAGTAAACCACGTATTTACGTATCTGCCACTGTGCAGGAGAATCCGTATAGGTGCTCGAGTGTTCGAACCGTAATGCGCAAGAAATGGTATGTAAATCCCGTATTTACATATCTGCCACTGTGCAGGAGAATCCGTATAGGTGTTCGAGTCTTCGAACCGTAATGCGCAAGAAATGGTATGGAAACCCCGTATTTACATATCGGCCACTGTACAGGGGAATCCGTATAGGTGTTCGAGTGTTCGAACCGTAATGCGCAAGAAATGGTATGTAAACCCCGTATTTACTTATCTGCCACTATGCAGGAGAATCCGTCTAGGTGTTCGAGTGTTCAAACCATACTGCGCAAGAAATGGTATGTAAACCCCGTATTTACATATCTGCCACTGTGCAGGAGAATCCGTATAGGTGTTCCAGTGTTCGAACCGTAATGCGCAAGAAATGGTGTGGAAACCCCGTATTTACATATCTGCTACTGTGCAGGAGAATCCGTATTGGTGTTCGAGTGTTCGAACCGTAATGCGCAAGAAATGGTATGGAAACCCCGTAGTTACATATCTGCCACTGTGCAGGAAAATCCGTATAGGTGTTCGAGTGTTCGAACCGTAATGCGCAAGAAATGGTATGTAAACCCCGTATTTACATATCTGCCACTGTGCAGGAGAATCCGTATACGTGTTCGAGTGTTCGAACCGTAATGCGCAAGATATGGTATGGAAACCCCGTATTTACATATCTGCCACTGTGCAGGAGAATCCGTATAGGTGTTCGAGTGTTCGAACCGTAATGCGCAAGAAATGGTATGTAAACCCCGTATTTACATATCTGCCACTGTGCAGGAGAATCCGTATAGGTGTTCGAGTGTTCGAACCGTAATGCGCAAGAAATGGTATGGAAACCCCGTATTTACATATCTGCCACTGTGCAGGAGAATCCGTACTGGTGTTCGAGTGTTCGAACCGTAATGCGCAAGAAATGGTATGTAAATCCCGTATTTACATATCTTCCACTATGCAGGAGAATCCGTGTAGGTGTTCGAGTGTTCGAACCGTATTGCGCAAGAAATGGTATGTAAACCCCGTATTTACATATCTGCCACTGTGCAGGAGAATCCGTATAGGTGTTCGAGTGTTCGAACCGTAATGCGCTAGAAATGGTGTGGAAACCCCGTATTTACATATCTGCCGTTGTGCAGGAGAATCCGTATAGGTGTTCGAGTGTTCGAACCGTAATGCGTGAGAAATGGTAAGTAAACCCCGTATTTACGTATCTGCCACTGTGCAGGAGAATCCGTATAGGTGTTCGAGTGTTCGAACCGTAATGCGCAAGAAATGGTATGTAAATCCCGTATTTACATATCTGCCACTGTGCAGGAGAATCCGTATAGGTGTTCGAGTCTTCGAACCGTAATGCGCAAGAAATGGTATGGAAACCCCGTATTTACATATCTGCCACTGTGCAGGAGAATCCGTATAGGTGTTCGAGTGTTCGAACCGTAATGCGCAAGAAATGGTATGTAAACCCCGTATTTAAATATCTGCCACTATGCAGGAGAATCCGTATAGGTGTTCTAGTGTTCAAACCATATTGCGCAAGAAATGGTATGTAAACCCCGTATTTACATATCTGCCACTGTGCAGGAAAATCCGTATAGGTGTTCGAGTGTTCGAACCGTAATGCGCAAGAAATGGTGTGGAAACCCCGTATTTACATATCTGCCACTGTGCAGGAGAATCCGTACTGGTGTTCGAGTGTTCGAACCGCAATGCGCAAGAAATGGTATGTAAATCCCGTATTTACATATCTGCCACTATGCAGGAGAATCCGTGTAGGTGTTCGAGTGTTCGAACCGTATTCCGCAAGAAATGGTATGTAAACCCCGTATTTACATAGCTGCCACTGTGCAGGAGAATCCGTATAGGTGTTCGAGTGTTCGAACCGTAATGCGCTAGAAATGGTGTGGAAACCCCGTATTTACATATCTGCCACTGTGCAGGAGAATCCGTATAGGTGTTCGAGTGTTCGAACCGTAATGCGTGAGAAATGGTAAGTAAACCCCGTATTTACGTATCTGCCACTGTGCAGGAGAATCCGTATAGGTGTTCGAGTGTTCGAACCGTAATGCGCAAGAAATGGTATGTAAATCCCGTATTTACATATCTGCCACTGTGCAGGAGAATCCGTATAGGTGTTCGAGTCTTCGAACCGTAATGCGCAAGAAATGGTATGGAAACCCCGTATTTACATATCTGCCACTGTACAGGAGAATCCGTATAGGTGTTCGAGTGTTCGAACCGTAATGCGCAAGAAATGGAATGTAAACCCCGTATTTACATATCTGCCACTATGCAGGAGAATCCGTATAGGTGTTCGAGTGTTCAAACCATACTGCGCAAGAAATGGTATGTAAACCCCGTATTTACATATCTGCCACTATGCAGGAGAATCCGTATTGGTGTTCGAGTGTTCGAACCGTATTGCGCAAGAAATGGTATGTAAACCCCGTATTTACATATCTGCCACTGTGCAGGAGAATCCGTATAGGTGTTCGAGTGTTCGAACCGTAATGCGCAAGAAATGGTATGGAAACCCCGTATTTACATATCTGCCACTGTGCAGGAGAATCCGTATAGGTGTTCGAGTGTTCGAACCGTAATGCGCAAGAAATGGTATGTAAACCCCGTATTTACATATCTGCCACTGTGCAGGAGAATCCGTATAGGTGTTCGAGTGTTCGAACCGTAATGCGCAAGAAATGGTATGGAAACCCCGTATTTACATATCTGCCACTGTGCAGGAGAATCCGTACTGGTGTTCGAGTGTTCGAACCGTAATGCGCAAGAAATGGTATGTAAATCCCGTATTTACATATCTGCCACTATGCAGGAGAATCCGTGTAGGTGTTCGAGTGTTCGAACCGTATTGCGCATGAAACGGTATGTAAACGCCGTATTTACATATCTGCCACTGTGCAGGAGAATCCGTATTGGTGTTCGAGTGTTCGAACCGTAATGCGCTAGAAATGGTGTGGAAACCCCGTATTTACATATCTGCCGCTGTGCAGGAGAATCCGTATAGGTGTTCGAGTGTTCGAACCGTAATGCGTGAGAAATGGTAAGTAAACCCCGTATTTACGTATCTGCCACTGTTCAGGAGAATCCGTATAGGTGTTCGAGTGTTCGAACCGTAATGCGCAGGAAATGGTATGTAAATCCCGTATTTACATATCTGCCACTGTGCAGGAGAATCCGTATAGGTGTTCGAGTCTTCGAACCGTAATGCGCAAGAAATGGTATGGAAACCCCGTATTTACATATCTGCCACTGTGCAGGAGAATCCGTATAGGTGTTCGAGTGTTCGAACCGCAATGCGCAAGAAATGGTATGTAAACCCCGTATTTACATATCTCCCACTATGCAGGAGAATCCGTATAGGTGTTTTAGTGTTCAAACCATATTGCGCAAGAAATGGTATGTAAACCCCGTATTTACATATCTGCCACTGTGCAGGAGAATCCGTATAGGTGTTCGAGTGTTCGAACCGTAATGCGCAAGAAATGGTGTGGAAACCCCGTATTTACATATCTGCCACTGTGCAGGAGAATCCATACTGGTGTTCGAGTGTTCGAACCGTAATGCGCAAGAAATGGTATGTAAATCCCGTATTTATATATCTGCCACTATGCAGGAGAATCCGTGTAGGTGTTCGAGTGTTCGAACCGTATTGCGCAAGAAATGGTATGTAAACCCCGTATTTACATATCTGCCACTGTGCAGGAGAATCCGTATAGGTGTTCGAGTGTTCGAACCGTGATGCGCTAGAAATGGTGTGGAAACCCCTTATTTACATATCTGCCACTGTGCAGGAGAATCCATATAGGTGTTCGAGTGTTCGAACCGTAATGCGTGAGAAATGGTAAGTAAACCACGTATTTACGTATCTGCCACTGTGCAGGAGAATCCGTATAGGTGCTCGAGTGTTCGAACCGTAATGCGCAAGAAATGTTATGTAAATCCCGTATTTACATATCTGCCACTGTGCAGGAGAATCCGTATAGGTGTTCGAGTCTTCGAACCGTAATGCGCAAGAAATGGTATGGAAACCCCGTATTTACATATCGGCCACTGTACAGGGGAATCCGTATAGGTGTTCGAGTGTTCGAACCGTAATGCGCAAGAAATGGTATGTAAACCCCGTATTTACTTATCTGCCACTATGCAGGAGAATCCGTCTAGGTGTTCGAGTGTTCAAACCATACTGCGCAAGAAATGGTATGTAAACCCCGTATTTACATATCTGCCACTGTGCAGGAGAATCCGTATAGGTGTTCGAGTGTTCGAACCGTAATGCGCAAGAAATGGTGTGGAAACCCCGTATTTACATATCTGCTACTGTGCAGGAGAATCCGTATAGGTGTTCGAGTGTTCGAACCGTAATGCGCAAGAAATGGTATGGAAACCCCGTAGTTACATATCTGCCACTGTGCAGGAAAATCCGTATAGGTGTTCGAGTGTTCGAACCGTAATGCGCAAGAAATGGTATGTAAACCCCGTATTTACATATCTGCCACTGTGCAGGAGAATCCGTATACGTGTTCGAGTGTTCGAACCGTAATGCGCAAGATATGGTATGGAAACCCCGTATTTACATATCTGCCACTGTGCAGGAGAATCCGTATAGGTGTTCGAGTGTTCGAACCGTAATGCGCAAGAAATGGTATGTAAACCCCGTATTTACATATCTGCCACTGTGCAGGAGAATCCGTATAGGTGTTCGAGTGTTCGAACCGTAATGCGCAAGAAATGGTATGGAAACCCCGTATTTACATATCTGCCACTGTGCAGGAGAATCCGTACTGGTGTTCGAGTGTTCGAACCGTAATGCGCAAGAAATGGTATGTAAATCCCGTATTTACATATCTTCCACTATGCAGGAGAATCCGTGTAGGTGTTCGAGTGTTCGAACCGTATTGCGCAAGAAATGGTATGTAAACCCCGTATTTACATATCTGCCACTGTGCAGGAGAATCCGTATAGGTGTTCGAGTGTTCGAACCGTAATGCGCTAGAAATGGTGTGGAAACCCCGTATTTACATATCTGCCGCTGTGCAGGAGAATCCGTATAGGTGTTCGAGTGTTCGAACCGTAATGCGTGAGAAATGGTAAGTAAACCCCGTATTTACGTATCTGCCACTGTGCAGGAGAATCCGTATAGGTGTTCGAGTGTTCGAACCGTAATGCGCAAGAAATGGTATGTAAATCCCGTATTTACATATCTGCCACTGTGCAGGAGAATCCGTATAGGTGTTCGAGTCTTCGAACCGTAATGCGCAAGAAATGGTATGGAAACCCCGTATTTACATATCTGCCACTGTGCAGGAGAATCCGTATAGGTGTTCGAGTGTTCGAACCGTAATGCGCAAGAAATGGTATGTAAACCCCGTATTTAAATATCTGCCACTATGCAGGAGAATCCGTATAGGTGTTCTAGTGTTCAAACCATATTGCGCAAGAAATGGTATGTAAACCCCGTATTTACATATCTGCCACTGTGCAGGAAAATCCGTATAGGTGTTCGAGTGTTCGAACCGTAATGCGCAAGAAATGGTGTGGAAACCCCGTATTTACATATCTGCCACTGTGCAGGAGAATCCGTACTGGTGTTCGAGTGTTCGAACCGCAATGCGCAAGAAATGGTATGTAAATCCCGTATTTACATATCTGCCACTATGCAGGAGAATCCGTGTAGGTGTTCGAGTGTTCGAACCGTATTCCGCAAGAAATGGTATGTAAACCCCGTATTTACATAGCTGCCACTGTGCAGGAGAATCCGTATAGGTGTTCGAGTGTTCGAACCGTAATGCGCTAGAAATGGTGTGGAAACCCCGTATTTACATATCTGCCACTGTGCAGGAGAATCCGTATAGGTGTTCGAGTGTTCGAACCGTAATGCGTGAGAAATGGTAAGTAAACCCCGTATTTACGTATCTGCCACTGTGCAGGAGAATCCGTATTGGTGTTCGAGTGTTCGAACCGTAATGCGCAAGAAATGGTATGTAAATCCCGTATTTACATATCTGCCACTGTGCAGGAGAATCCGTATAGGTGTTCGAGTCTTCGAACCGTAATGCGCAAGAAATGGTATGGAAACCCCGTATTTACATATCTGCCACTGTACAGGAGAATCCGTATAGGTGTTCGAGTGTTCGAACCGTAATGCGCAAGAAATGGAATGTAAACCCCGTATTTACATATCTGCCACTATGCAGGAGAATCCGTATAGGTGTTCGAGTGTTCAAACCATACTGCGCAAGAAATAGTATGTAAACCCCGTATTTACATATCTGCACTGTGCAGGAGAATCCGTATAGGTGTTCGAGTGTTCGAACCGTAATGCGCAAGAAATGGTGTGGAAACCCCGTATTTACATATCTGCCACTGTGCAGGAGAATCCGTATAGGTGTTCGAGTGTTCGAACCGTAATGCGCAAGAAATGGTATGGAAACCCCGTAGTTACATATCTGCCACTCTGCAGGAAAATCCGTATAGGTGTTCGAGTGTTCGAACCGTAATGCGCAAGAAATGGTATGTAAACCCCGTATTTACATATCTGCCACTGTGCAGGAGAATCCGTATAGGTGTTGGAGTGTTCGAACCGTATTGCGCAAGAAATGGTATGGAAACCCCGTAGTTACATATCTGCCACTGTGCAGGAGAATCCGTATAGGTGTTCGAGTGTTCGAACCGTAATGCGCAAGAAATGGTATGTAAACCCCGTATTTACATATCTGCCACTGTGCAGGAGAATCCGTATAGGTGTTCGAGTGTTCGAACCGTAATGCGCAAGAAATGGTATGGAAACCCGTATTTACATATCTGCCACTGTGCAGGAGAATCCGTACTGGTGTTCGAGTGTTCGAACCGTAAAGCGCAAGAAATGGTATGTAAATCCCGTATTTACATATCTTCCACTATGCAGGAGAATCCGTGTAGGTGTTCGAGTGTTCGAACCGTATTGCGCAAGAAATGGTATGTAAACCCCGTATTTACATATCTGCCACTGTGCAGGAGAATCCGTATAGGTGTTCGAGTGTTCGAACCGTAATGCGCTAGAAACGGTGTGGAAACCCCGTATTTACATATCTGCCACTGTGCAGGAGAATCCGTATAGGTGTTCGAGTGTTCGAACCGTAATGCGTGAGAAATGGTAAGTAAACCCCGTATTTACGTATCTGCCACTGTGCAGGAGAATCCGTATAGGTGTTCGAGTGTTCGAACCGTAATGCGCAAGAAATGGTATGTAAATCCCGTATTTACATATCTGCCACTGTGCAGGAGAATCCGTATAGGTGTTCGAGTCTTCGAACCGTAATGCGCAAGAAATGGTATGGAAACCCCGTATTTACATATCTGCCACTGTGCAGGAGAATCCGTATAGGTGTTCGAGTGTTCGAACCGTAATGCGCAAGAAATGGTATGTAAACCCCGTATTTACATATCTGCCACTATGCAGGAGAATCCGTATAGGTGTTCTAGTGTTCAAACCATATTGCGCAAGAAATGGTATGTAAACCCCGTATTTACATATCTGCCACTGTGCAGGAGAATCCGTATAGGTGTTCGAGTGTTCGAACCGTAATGCGCAAGAAATTGTGTGGAAACCCCGTATTTACATATCTGCCACTGTGCAGGAGAATCCGTACTGGTGTTCGAGTGTTCGAACCGTAATGCGCAAGAAATGGTATGTAAACCCCGTATTTACATATCTGCCACTGTGCAGGAGAATCCGTGTAGGTGTTCGAGTGTTCGAACCGTATTGCGCAAGAAATGGTATGTAAACCCCGTATTTACATATCTGCTACTGTGCAGGAGAATCCGTATAGGTGTTCGAGTGTTCGAACCGTGATGCGCTAGAAATGGTGTGGAAACCCCTTATTTACATATCTGCCACTGTGCAGGAGAATCCGTATAGGTGTTCGAGTGTTCGAACCGTAATGCGTGAGAAATGGTAAGTAAACCCCGTATTTACGTATCTGCCACTGTGCAGGAGAATCCGTATAGGTGCTCGGGTGTTCGAACCGTAATGCGCAAGAAATGGTATGTAAATCCCGTATTTACATATCTGCCACTGTGCAGGAGAATCCGTATAGGTGTTCGAGTCTTCGAACCGTAATGCGCAAGAAATGGTATGGAAACCCCGTATTTACATATCGGCCACTGTACAGGAGAATCCGTATAGGTGTTCGAGTGTTCGAACCGTAATGCGCAAGAAATGGTATGTAAACCCCGTATTTACATATCTGCCACTATGCAGGAGAATCCGTCTAGGTGTTCGAGTGTTCAAACCATACTGCGCAAGAAATGGTATGTAAACCCCGTATTTACATATCTGCCACTGTGCAGGAGAATCCGTATAGGTGTTCGAGTGTTCGAACCGTAATGCGCAAGAAATGGTATGGAAACCCCGTATTTACATATCTGCCACTGTGCAGGAGAATCCGTACTGGTGTTCGAGTGTTCAAACCGTACTGCGCAAGAAATGGTATGTAAACCCCGTATTTACATATCTGCCACTGTGCAGGAGAATCCGTATAGGTGTTCGAGTGTTCGAACCGTAATGCGCAAGAAATGGTGTGGAAACCCCGTATTTACATATCTGCCTCTGTGCAGGAGAATCCGTACTGGTGTTCGAGTGTTCGAACCGTAATGCGCAAGAAATGGTATGTAAATCCCGTATTTACATATCTGCCACTATGCAGGAGAATCCGTGTAGGTGTTCGAGTGTTCGAACCGTATTGCGCAAGAAATGGTATGTAAACCCCGTATTTACATATCTGCCACTGTGCAGGAGAATCCGTATAGGTGTTCGAGTGTTCGAACCGTAATGCGCTAGAAATGGTGTGGAAACTCCGTATTTACATATCTGCCACTGTGCAGGAGAATCCGTATAGGTGTTCGAGTGTTCGAACCGTAATGCGTGAGAAATGGTAAGTAAACCCCGTATTTACGTATCTGCCACTGTGCAGGAGAATCCGTATAGGAGTTCGAGTGTTAGAACCATAATGCGCAAGAAATGGTATGGAAACCCCGTATTTACATATCTGCCACTGTGCAGGAGAATCCGTATAGGTGTTCGAGTGTTCGAACCGTAATGCGCAAGAAATGGTATGTAAACCCCGTATTTACATATCTGCCACTATGCAGGAGAATCCGTATTGGTGTTCGAGTGTTCGAACCGTATTGCGCAAGAAATGGTATGTAAACCCCGTATTTACATATCTGCCACTGTGCAGGAGAATCCGTATAGGTGTTCGAGTGTTCGAACCGTAATGCGCAAGAAATGGTATGGAAACCCCGTATTTACATATCTGCCACTGTGCAGGAGAATCCGTATAGGTGTTCGAGTGTTCGAACCGTAATGCGCAAGAAATGGTATGTAAACCCCGTATTTACATATCTGCCACTGTGCAGGAGAATCCGTATAGGTGTTCGAGTGTTCGAACCGTAATGCGCAAGAAATGGTATGGAAACCCCGTATTTACATATCTGCCACTGTGCAGGAGAATCCGTACTGGTGTTCGAGTGTTCGAACCGTAATGCGCAAGAAATGGTATGTAAATCCCGTATTTACATATCTGCCACTATGCAGGAGAATCCGTGTAGGTGTTCGAGTGTTCGAACCGTATTGCGCATGAAACGGTATGTAAACGCCGTATTTACATATCTGCCACTGTGCAGGAGAATCCGTATTGGTGTTCGAGTGTTCGAACCGTAATGCGCTAGAAATGGTGTGGAAACCCCGTATTTACATATCTGCCGCTGTGCAGGAGAATCCGTATAGGTGTTCGAGTGTTCGAACCGTAATGCGTGAGAAATGGTAAGTAAACCCCGTATTTACGTATCTGCCACTGTTCAGGAGAATCCGTATAGGTGTTCGAGTGTTCGAACCGTAATGCGCAGGAAATGGTATGTAAATCCCGTATTTACATATCTGCCACTGTGCAGGAGAATCCGTATAGGTGTTCGAGTCTTCGAACCGTAATGCGCAAGAAATGGTATGGAAACCCCGTATTTACATATCTGCCACTGTGCAGGAGAATCCGTATAGGTGTTCGAGTGTTCGAACCGCAATGCGCAAGAAATGGTATGTAAACCCCGTATTTACATATCTCCCACTATGCAGGAGAATCCGTATAGGTGTTTTAGTGTTCAAACCATATTGCGCAAGAAATGGTATGTAAACCCCGTATTTACATATCTGCCACTGTGCAGGAGAATCCGTATAGGTGTTCGAGTGTTCGAACCGTAATGCGCAAGAAATGGTGTGGAAACCCCGTATTTACATATCTGCCACTGTGCAGGAGAATCCATACTGGTGTTCGAGTGTTCGAACCGTAATGCGCAAGAAATGGTATGTAAATCCCGTATTTATATATCTGCCACTATGCAGGAGAATCCGTGTAGGTGTTCGAGTGTTCGAACCGTATTGCGCAAGAAATGGTATGTAAACCCCGTATTTACATATCTGCCACTGTGCAGGAGAATCCGTATAGGTGTTCGAGTGTTCGAACCGTGATGCGCTAGAAATGGTGTGGAAACCCCTTATTTACATATCTGCCACTGTGCAGGAGAATCCGTATAGGTGTTCGAGTGTTCGAACCGTAATGCGTGAGAAATGGTAAGTAAACCACGTATTTACGTATCTGCCACTGTGCAGGAGAATCCGTATAGGTGCTCGAGTGTTCGAACCGTAATGCGCAAGAAATGGTATGTAAATCCCGTATTTACATATCTGCCACTGTGCAGGAGAATCCGTATAGGTGTTCGAGTCTTCGAACCGTAATGCGCAAGAAATGGTATGGAAACCCCGTATTTACATATCGGCCACTGTACAGGGGAATCCGTATAGGTGTTCGAGTGTTCGAACCGTAATGCGCAAGAAATGGTATGTAAACCCCGTATTTACTTATCTGCCACTATGCAGGAGAATCCGTCTAGGTGTTCGAGTGTTCAAACCATACTGCGCAAGAAATGGTATGTAAACCCCGTATTTACATATCTGCCACTGTGCAGGAGAATCCGTATAGGTGTTCGAGTGTTCGAACCGTAATGCGCAAGAAATGGTGTGGAAACCCCGTATTTACATATCTGCTACTGTGCAGGAGAATCCGTATAGGTGTTCGAGTGTTCGAACCGTAATGCGCAAGAAATGGTATGGAAACCCCGTAGTTACATATCTGCCACTGTGCAGGAAAATCCGTATAGGTGTTCGAGTGTTCGAACCGTAATGCGCAAGAAATGGTATGTAAACCCCGTATTTACATATCTGCCACTGTGCAGGAGAATCCGTATACGTGTTCGAGTGTTCGAACCGTAATGCGCAAGATATGGTATGGAAACCCCGTATTTACATATCTGCCACTGTGCAGGAGAATCCGTATAGGTGTTCGAGTGTTCGAACCGTAATGCGCAAGAAATGGTATGTAAACCCCGTATTTACATATCTGCCACTGTGCAGGAGAATCCGTATAGGTGTTCGAGTGTTCGAACCGTAATGCGCAAGAAATGGTATGGAAACCCCGTATTTACATATCTGCCACTGTGCAGGAGAATCCGTACTGGTGTTCGAGTGTTCGAACCGTAATGCGCAAGAAATGGTATGTAAATCCCGTATTTACATATCTTCCACTATGCAGGAGAATCCGTGTAGGTGTTCGAGTGTTCGAACCGTATTGCGCAAGAAATGGTATGTAAACCCCGTATTTACATATCTGCCACTGTGCAGGAGAATCCGTATAGGTGTTCGAGTGTTCGAACCGTAATGCGCTAGAAATGGTGTGGAAACCCCGTATTTACATATCTGCCGCT
Organism: Camellia sinensis; assembly: GCF_055761805.1. Classification (NCBI taxonomy): domain Eukaryota; kingdom Viridiplantae; phylum Streptophyta; class Magnoliopsida; order Ericales; family Theaceae; genus Camellia; species Camellia sinensis. The sequence goes on from NC_138965.1 coordinate 6,726,522, forward strand.
GTGCAGGAGAATCCGTATAGGTGTTCGAGTGTTCGAACCGTAATGCGTGAGAAATGGTAAGTAAACCCCGTATTTACGTATCTGCCACTGTGCAGGAGAATCCGTATAGGTGTTCGAGTGTTCGAACCGTAATGCGCAAGAAATGGTATGTAAATCCCGTATTTACATATCTGCCACTGTGCAGGAGAATCCGTATAGGTGTTCGAGTCTTCGAACCGTAATGCGCAAGAAATGGTATGGAAACCCCGTATTTATATATCTGCCACTGTGCAGGAGAATCCGTATAGGTGTTCGAGTGTTCGAACCGTAATGCGCAAGAAATGGTATGTAAACCCCGTATTTAAATATCTGTCACTATGCAGGAGAATCCGTATAGGTGTTCTAGTGTTCAAACCATATTGCGCAAGAAATGGTATGTAAACCCCGTATTTACATATCTGCCACTGTGCAGGAAAATCCGTATAGGTGTTCGAGTGTTCGAACCGTAATGCGCAAGAAATGGTGTGGAAACCCCGTATTTACATATCTGCCACTGTGCAGGAGAATCCGTACTGGTGTTCGAGTGTTCGAACCGCAATGCGCAAGAAATGGTATGTAAATCCCGTATTTACATATCTGCCACTATGCAGGAGAATCCGTGTAGGTGTTCGAGTGTTCGAACCGTATTCCGCAAGAAATGGTATGTAAACCCCGTATTTACATAGCTGCCACTGTGCAGGAGAATCCGTATAGGTGTTCGAGTGTTCGAACCGTAATGCGCTAGAAATGGTGTGGAAACCCCGTATTTACATATCTGCCACTGTGCAGGAGAATCCGTATAGGTGTTCGAGTGTTCGAACCGTAATGCGTGAGAAATGGTAAGTAAACCCCGTATTTACGTATCTGCCACTGTGCAGGAGAATCCGTATAGGTGTTCGAGTGTTCGAACCGTAATGCGCAAGAAATGGTATGTAAATCCCGTATTTACATATCTGCCACTATGCAGGAGAATCCGTATAGCTGTTCGAGTCTTCGAACCGTAATGCGCAAGAAATGGTATGGAAACCCCGTATTTACATATCTGCCACTGTACAGGAGAATCCGTATAGGTGTTCGAGTGTTCGAACCGTAATGCGCAAGAAATGGAATGTAAACCCCGTATTTACATATCTGCCACTATGCAGGAGAATCCGTATAGGTGTTCGAGTGTTCAAACCATACTGCGCAAGAAATAGTATGTAAACCCCGTATTTACATATCTGCACTGTGCAGGAGAATCCGTATAGGTGTTCGAGTGTTCGAACCGTAATGCGCAAGAAATGGTGTGGAAACCCCGTATTTACATATCTGCCACTGTGCAGGAGAATCCGTATAGGTGTTCGAGTGTTCGAACCGTAATGCGCAAGAAATGGTATGGAAACCCCGTAGTTACATATCTGCCACTCTGCAGGAAAATCCGTATAGGTGTTCGAGTGTTCGAACCGTAATGCGCAAGAAATGGTATGTAAACCCCGTATTTACATATCTGCCACTGTGCAGGAGAATCCGTATAGGTGTTGGAGTGTTCGAACCGTATTGCGCAAGAAATGGTATGGAAACCCCGTAGTTACATATCTGCCACTGTGCAGGAGAATCCGTATAGGTGTTCGAGTGTTCGAACCGTAATGCGCAAGAAATGGTATGTAAACCCCGTATTTACATATCTGCCACTGTGCAGGAGAATCCGTATAGGTGTTCGAGTGTTCGAACCGTAATGCGCAAGAAATGGTATGGAAACCCCGTATTTACATATCTGCCACTGTGCAGGAGAATCCGTACTGGTGTTCGAGTGTTCGAACCGTAAAGCGCAAGAAATGGTATGTAAATCCCGTATTTACATATCTTCCACTATGCAGGAGAATCCGTGTAGGTGTTCGAGTGTTCGAACCGTATTGCGCAAGAAATGGTATGTAAACCCCGTATTTACATATCTGCCACTGTGCAGGAGAATCCGTATAGGTGTTCGAGTGTTCGAACCGTAATGCGCTAGAAACGGTGTGGAAACCCCGTATTTACATATCTGCCACTGTGCAGGAGAATCCGTATAGGTGTTCGAGTGTTCGAACCGTAATGCGTGAGAAATGGTAAGTAAACCCCGTATTTACGTATCTGCCACTGTGCAGGAGAATCCGTATAGGTGTTCGAGTGTTCGAACCGTAATGCGCAAGAAATGGTATGTAAATCCCGTATTTACATATCTGCCACTGTGCAGGAGAATCCGTATAGGTGTTCGAGTCTTCGAACCGTAATGCGCAAGAAATGGTATGGAAACCCCGTATTTACATATCTGCCACTGTGCAGGAGAATCCGTATAGGTGTTCGAGTGTTCGAACCGTAATGCGCAAGAAATGGTATGTAAACCCCGTATTTACATATCTGCCACTATGCAGGAGAATCCGTATAGGTGTTCTAGTGTTCAAACCATATTGCGCAAGAAATGGTATGTAAACCCCGTATTTACATATCTGCCACTGTGCAGGAGAATCCGTATAGGTGTTCGAGTGTTCGAACCGTAATGCGCAAGAAATTGTGTGGAAACCCCGTATTTACATATCTGCCACTGTGCAGGAGAATCCGTACTGGTGTTCGAGTGTTCGAACCGTAATGCGCAAGAAATGGTATGTAAACCCCGTATTTACATATCTGCCACTGTGCAGGAGAATCCGTGTAGGTGTTCGAGTGTTCGAACCGTATTGCGCAAGAAATGGTATGTAAACCCCGTATTTACATATCTGCTACTGTGCAGGAGAATCCGTATAGGTGTTCGAGTGTTCGAACCGTGATGCGCTAGAAATGGTGTGGAAACCCCTTATTTACATATCTGCCACTGTGCAGGAGAATCCGTATAGGTGTTCGAGTGTTCGAACCGTAATGCGTGAGAAATGGTAAGTAAACCCCGTATTTACGTATCTGCCACTGTGCAGGAGAATCCGTATAGGTGCTCGGGTGTTCGAACCGTAATGCGCAAGAAATGGTATGTAAATCCCGTATTTACATATCTGCCACTGTGCAGGAGAATCCGTATAGGTGTTCGAGTCTTCGAACCGTAATGCGCAAGAAATGGTATGGAAACCCCGTATTTACATATCGGCCACTGTACAGGAGAATCCGTATAGGTGTTCGAGTGTTCGAACCGTAATGCGCAAGAAATGGTATGTAAACCCCGTATTTACATATCTGCCACTATGCAGGAGAATCCGTCTAGGTGTTCGAGTGTTCAAACCATACTGCGCAAGAAATGGTATGTAAACCCCGTATTTACATATCTGCCACTGTGCAGGAGAATCCGTATAGGTGTTCGAGTGTTCGAACCGTAATGCGCAAGAAATGGTATGGAAACCCCGTATTTACATATCTGCCACTGTGCAGGAGAATCCGTACTGGTGTTCGAGTGTTCGAACCGTAATGCGCAAGAAATCGTATGTAAATCCCGTATTTACATATCTTCCACTATGCAGGAGAATCCGTGTAGGTGTTCGAGTGTTCGAACCGTATTGCGCAAGAAATGGTATGTAAACCCCGTATTTACATATCTGCCACTGTGCAGGAGAATCCGTATAGGTGTTCGAGTGTTCGAACCGTAATGCGCTAGAAATGGTGTGGAAACCCCGTATTTACACATCTGCCGCTGTGCAGGAGAATCCGTAGAGGTGTTCGAGTGTTCGAACCGTAATGCGTGAGAAATGGTAAGTAAACCCCGTATTTACGTATCTGCCACTGTGCAGGAGAATCCGTATAGGTGTTCGAGTGTTCGAACCGTAATGCGCAAGAAATGGTATGTAAATCCCGTATTTACATATCTGCCACTGTGCAGGAGAATCCGTATAGGTGTTCGAGTCTTCGAACCGTAATGCGCAAGAAATGGTATGGAAACCCCGTATTTACATATCTGCCACTGTGCAGGAGAATCCGTATAGGTGTTCGAGTGTTCGAACCGTAATGCGCAAGAAATGGTCTGTAAACCCCGTATTTACATATCTGCCACTATGCAGGAGAATCCGTATAGGTGTTCTAGTGTTCAAACCATATTGCGCAAGAAATGGTATGTAAACCCCGTATTTACATATCTGCCACTGTGCAGGAGAATCCGTATAGGTGTTCGAGTGTTCGAACCGTAATGCGCAAGAAATGGTGTGGAAACCCCGTATTTACATATCTGCCACTGTGCAGGAGAATCCGTACTGGTGTTCGAGTGTTCGAACCGCAATGCGCAAGAAATGGTATGTAAATCCCGTATTTACATATCTGCCACTATGCAGGAGAATCCGTGTAGGTGTTCGAGTGTTCGAACCGTATTCCGCAAGAAATGGTATGTAAACCCCGTATTTACATATCTGCCACTGTGCAGGAGAATCCGTTTAGGTGTTCGAGTGTTCGAACCGTAATGCGCTAGAAATGGTGTGGAAACCCCGTATTTACATATCTGCCACTGTGCAGGAGAATCCGTATAGGTGTTCGAGTGTTCGAACCGTAATGCGTGAGAAATGGTAAGTAAACCCCGTATTTACGTATCTGCCACTTTGCAGGAGAATCCGTATAGGTGTTCGAGTGTTCGAACCGTAATGCGCAAGAAATGGTATGTAAATCCCGTATTTACATATCTGCCACTGTGCAGGAGAATCCGTATAGGTGTTCGAGTCTTCGAACCGTAATGCGCAAGAAATGGTATGGAAACCCCGTATTTACATATCTGCCACTGTACAGGAGAATCCGTATAGGTGTTCGAGTGTTCGAACCGTAATGCGCAAGAAATGGTATGTAAACCCCGTATTTACATATCTGCCACTATGCAGGAGAATCCGTATAGGTGTTCAAGTGTTCAAACCATACTGCGCAAGAAATGGTATGTAAACCCCGTATTTACATATCTGCACTGTGCAGGAGAATCCGTATAGGTGTTCGAGTGTTCGAACCGTAATGCGCAAGAAATGGTGTGGAAACCCCGTATTTACATATCTGCCACTGTGCAGGAGAATCCGTATAGGTGTTCGAGTGTTCGAACCGTAATGCGCAAGAAATGGTATGGAAACCACGTAGTTACATATCTGCCACTGTGCAGGAAAATCCGTATAGGTGTTCTAGTGTTCGAACCGTAATGCGCAAGAAATGGTATCTAAACCCCGTATTTACATATCTGCCACTGTACAGGAGAATCCGTATAGGTGTTCGAGTGTTCGAACCGTAATGCGCAAGAAATGGTATGTAAACCCCGTATTTACATATCTGCCACTATGCAGGAGAATCCGTATAGGTGTTCGAGTGTTCAAACCATACTGCGCAAGAAATGGTATGTAAACCCCGTATTTACATATCTGCACTGTGCAGGAGAATCCGTATAGGTGTTCGAGTGTTCGAACCGTAATGCGCAAGAAATGGTGTGGAAACCTCGTATTTACATACCTGCCACTGTGCAGGAGAATCCGTATAGGTGTTCGAGTGTTCGAACCGTAATGCGCAAGAAATGGTATGGAAACCCCGTAGTTACATATCTGCCACTGTGCAGGAAAATCCGTATATGTGTTCGAGTGTTCGAACCGTAATGCGCAAGAAATGGTATGTAAACCCCGTATTTACATATCTGCCACTGTGCAGGAGAATCCGTATAGGTGTTCGAGTGTTCGAACCGTAATGCGCAAGAAATGGTATGGAAACCCCGTATTTACATATCTGCCACTGTGCAGGAGAATCCGTATAGGTGTTCGAGTGTTCGAACCGTAATGCGCAAGAAATGGTATGTAAACCCCGTATTTACATATCTGCCACTGTGCAGGAGAATCCGTATAGGTGTTCGAGTGTTCGAACCGTAATGCGCAAGAAATGGTATGGAAACCCCGTATTTACATATCTGCCACTGTGCAGGAGAATCCGTACTGGTGTTCGAGTGTTCGAACCGTAATGCGCAAGAAATGGTATGTAAATCCCGTATTTACATATCTGCCACTATGCAGGAGAATCCGTGTAGGTGTTCGAGTGTTCGAACCGTATTGCGCAAGAAATGGTATGTAAACCCCGTATTTACATATCTGCCACTGTGCAGGAGAATCCGTATAGGTGTTCGAGTGTTCGAACCGTAATGCGCTAGAAATGGTGTGGAAACCCCGTATTTACATATCTGCCACTGTGCAGGAGAATCCGTATAGGTGTTCGAGTGTTCGAACCGTAATGCGTGAGAAATGGTAAGTAAACCCCGTATTTACGTATCTGCCACTGTGCAGGAGAATCCGTATAGGTGTTCGAGTGTTCGAACCGTAATGCGCAAGAAATGGTATGTAAATCCCGTATTTACATATCTGCCACTGTGCAGGAGAATCCGTATAGGTGTTCGAGTCTTCGAACCGTAATGCGCAAGAAATGGTACGTAAACCCCGTATTTACATATCTGCCACTATGTAGGAGAATCCGTATAGGTGTTCGAGTGTTCGAACCGTAATGCGCTAGAAATGGTGTGGAAACCCCGTATTTACATATCTGCCACTGTGCAGGAGAATCCGTATAGGTGTTCGAGTGTTCGAACCGTAATGCGTGAGAAATGGTAAGTAAACCCCGTATTTACGTATCTGCCACTGTGCAGGAGAATCCGTATAGGTGTTCGAGTGTTCGAACCGTAATGCGCAAGAAATGGTTTGTAAATCCCGTATTTACATATCTGCCACTGTGCCGGAGAATCCGTATAGGTGTTCGAGTCTTCGAACCGTAATGCGCAAGAAATGGTATGGAAACCCCGTATTTACATATCTGCCACTGTACAGGAGAATCCGTATAGGTGTTCGAGTGTTCGAACCGTAATGCGCAAGAAATGGTATGTAAACCCCGTATTTACATATCTGCCACTATGCAGGAGAATCCGTATAGGTGTTCGAGTGTTTAAACCATACTGCGCAAGAAATGGTATGTAAACCCCGTATTTACATATCTGCCACTGTGCAGGAGAATCCGTATAGGTGTTCGAGTGTTCGAACCGTAATGCGCAAGAAATGGTTTGTAAATCCCGTATTTACATATCTGCCACTGTGCAGGAGAATCCGTATAGGTGTTCGAGTGTTCGAACCGTAATGCGCAAGAAATGGTGTGGAAACCCCGTATTTACATATCTGCCACTGTGCAGGAGAATCCGTATAGGTGTTCGAGTGTTCGAACCGTAATGCGCAAGAAATGGTATGGAAACCCCGTAGTTACATATCTGCCACTGTGTAGGAAAATCCGTATAGGTGTTCGAGTGTTCGAACCGTAATGCGCAAGAAATGGTATGTAAACCCCGTATTTACATATCTGCCACTGTGCAGGAGAATCCGTATAGGTGTTCGAGTGTTCGAACCGTATTACGCAAGAAATGGTATTTAAACCCCGTATTTACATATCTGCCACTGTGCAGGAGAATCTGTATAGGTGTTCGAGTGTTCGAACCGTAATGCGCAAGAAATGGTATGGAAACCACGTAGTTACATATCTGCCACTGTGCAGGAAAATCCGTATAGGTGTTCTAGTGTTCGAACCGTAATGCGCAAGAAATGGTATCTAAACCCCGTATTTACATATCTGCCACTGTACAGGAGAATCCGTATAGGTGTTCGAGTGTTCGAACCGTAATGCGCAAGAAATGGTATGTAAACCCCGTATTTACATATCTGCCACTATGCAGGAGAATCCGTATAGGTGTTCGAGTGTTCAAACCATACTGCGCAAGAAATGGTATGTAAACCCCGTATTTACATATCTGCACTGTGCAGGAGAATCCGTATAGGTGTTCGAGTGTTCGAACCGTAATGCGCAAGAAATGGTGTGGAAACCTCGTATTTACATACCTGCCACTGTGCAGGAGAATCCGTATAGGTGTTCGAGTGTTCGAACCGTAATGCGCAAGAAATGGTATGGAAACCCCGTAGTTACATATCTGCCACTGTGCAGGAAAATCCGTATATGTGTTCGAGTGTTCGAACCGTAATGCGCAAGAAATAGTATGTAAACCCCGTATTTACATATCTGCCACTGTGCAGGAGAATCCGTATAGGTGTTCGAGTGTTCGAACCGTAATGCGCAAGAAATGGTATGGAAACCCCGTATTTACATATCTGCCACTGTGCAGGAGAATCCGTATAGGTGTTCGAGTGTTCGAACCGTAATGCGCAAGAAATGGTATGTAAACCCCGTATTTACATATCTGCCACTGTGCAGGAGAATCCGTATAGGTGTTCGAGTGTTCGAACCGTAATGCGCAAGAAATGGTATGGAAACCCCGTATTTACATATCTGCCACTGTGCAGGAGAATCCGTACTGGTGTTCGAGTGTTCGAACCGTAATGCGCAAGAAATGGTATGTAAATCCCGTATTTACATATCTGCCACTATGCAGGAGAATCCGTGTAGGTGTTCGAGTGTTCGAACCGTATTGCGCAAGAAATGGTATGTAAACCCCGTATTTACATATCTGCCACTGTGCAGGAGAATCCGTATAGGTGTTCGAGTGTTCGAACCGTAATGCGCTAGAAATGGTGTGGAAACCCCGTATTTACATATCTGCCACTGTGCAGGAGAATCCGTATAGGTGTTCGAGTGTTCGAACCGTAATGCGTGAGAAATGGTAAGTAAACCCCGTATTTACGTATCTGCCACTGTGCAGGAGAATCCGTATAGGTGTTCGAGTGTTCGAACCGTAATGCGCAAGAAATGGTATGTAAATCCCGTATTTACATATCTGCCACTGTGCAGGAGAATCCGTATAGGTGTTCGAGTCTTCGAACCGTAATGCGCAAGAAATGGTACGTAAACCCCGTATTTACATATCTGCCACTATGTAGGAGAATCCGTATAGGTGTTCGAGTGTTCGAACCGTAATGCGCTAGAAATGGTGTGGAAACCCCGTATTTACATATCTGCCACTGTGCAGGAGAATCCGTATAGGTGTTCGAGTGTTCGAACCGTAATGCGTGAGAAATGGTAAGTAAACCCCGTATTTACGTATCTGCCACTGTGCAGGAGAATCCGTATAGGTGTTCGAGTGTTCGAACCGTAATGCGCAAGAAATGGTTTGTAAATCCCGTATTTACATATCTGCCACTGTGCCGGAGAATCCGTATAGGTGTTCGAGTCTTCGAACCGTAATGCGCAAGAAATGGTATGGAAACCCCGTATTTACATATCTGCCACTGTACAGGAGAATCCGTATAGGTGTTCGAGTGTTCGAACCGTAATGCGCAAGAAATGGTATGTAAACCCCGTATTTACATATCTGCCACTATGCAGGAGAATCCGTATAGGTGTTCGAGTGTTTAAACCATACTGCGCAAGAAATGGTATGTAAACCCCGTATTTACATATCTGCCACTGTGCAGGAGAATCCGTATAGGTGTTCGAGTGTTCGAACCGTAATGCGCAAGAAATGGTTTGTAAATCCCGTATTTACATATCTGCCACTGTGCAGGAGAATCCGTATAGGTGTTCGAGTGTTCGAACCGTAATGCGCAAGAAATGGTGTGGAAACCCCGTATTTACATATCTGCCACTGTGCAGGAGAATCCGTATAGGTGTTCGAGTGTTCGAACCGTAATGCGCAAGAAATGGTATGGAAACCCCGTAGTTACATATCTGCCACTGTGTAGGAAAATCCGTATAGGTGTTCGAGTGTTCGAACCGTAATGCGCAAGAAATGGTATGTAAACCCCGTATTTACATATCTGCCACTGTGCAGGAGAATCCGTATAGGTGTTCGAGTGTTCGAACCGTATTACGCAAGAAATGGTATTTAAACCCCGTATTTACATATCTGCCACTGTGCAGGAGAATCTGTATAGGTGTTCGAGTGTTCGAACCGTAATGCGCAAGAAATGGTAAGTAAACCCCGTATTTACATATCTGTCACTGTGCAGGAGAATCCGTATAGGTGTTCGAGTGTTCGAACCGTCTTGCGCAAGAAATGGAATGTAAACTCCGTATTTACATATCTGCCACTGTGCAGGAGAATCCGTATAGGTGTTCGAGTGTTCGAACCGTAATGCGCAAGAAATGGTATGGAAACCCCGTATTTACATATCTGCCACAGTGCAGGAGAATCCGTATAGGTGTTCGAGTGTTCGAATTGTAATGCGAAGAAATGGTATGTAAACGCCGTATTTACATATCTGCCACTGTGCAAGAGAATCCGTATAGGTATTCGAGTGTTCGAACCGTAATGCACTAGAAATGGTGTGGAAACCCCGTATTTACATATCTGCCACTGTGCAGGAGAATCCGTATAGGTGTTCGAGTGTTCGAACCGTAATGCGCAAGAAATGGTATGTAAACCCCGTATTTACATATCTGCCACTATGCAGGAGAATCCGTATAGGTGTTCGAGTGTTCAAACCATACTGCGCAAGAAATGGTATGTAAACCCCGTATTTACAAATCTGCCGCTGTGCAGGAGAATCCGTATAGGTGTTCGAGTGTTCGAACCGTAATGCGCAAGAAATGGTGTGGAAACCCCGTATTTACATATCTGCCACTGTGCAGGAGAATCCGTATAGATGTTCGAGTGTTCGAACCGTAATGCGCAAGAAATGGTATGGAAACCCCGTAGTTACATATCTGCCACTGTGCAGGAGAATCCGTATAGGTGTTCGAGTGTTCGAACCGTAATGCGCAAGAAATGGTATGTAAACCCCGTATTTACATATCTGCCACTGTGCAGGAGAATCCGTATAGGTGTTCGAGTGTTCGAACCGTAATGCGCAAGAAATGGTATGGAAACCCCGTATTTACATATCTGCCACTGTGCAGGAGAATCCGTATAGGTGTTCGAGTGTTCGAACCGTAATGCGCAAGAAATGGTATGTAAACCCCGTATTTACATATCTGCCACTGTGCAGGAGAATCCGTATAGGTGTTCGAGTGTTCGAACCGTAATGCGCAAGAAATGGTATGGAAACCCCGTATTTACATCTCTGGCACTGTGCAGGAGAATCCGTACTGGTGTTCAAGTGTTCGAACCGTAATGCGCAAGAAATGGTATGTAAATCCCGTATTTACATATCTGCCAATATGCAGGAGAATCCGTGTAGGTGTTCGAGTGTTCGAACCGTATTGCGCAAGAAATGGTATGTAAACCCCGTATTTACATATCTGCCACTGTGTAGGAGAATCCGTATAGGTGTTCGAGTGTTCGAACCGTAATGCGCGAGAAATGGTGTGGAAACCCCGTATTTACATATCTGCCGCTGTGCAGGAGAATCCGTATAGGTGTTCGAGTGTTCGAACCGTAATGCGTGAGAAATGGTAAGTAAACCCCGTATTTACGTATCTGCCACTGTGCAGGAGAATCCGTACTGGTGTTCGAGTGTTCGAACCGTAATGCGCAAGAAATGGTATGTAAATCCCGTATTTACATATCTGCCACTTTGCAGGAGAATCCGTGTAGGTGTTCGAGTGTTCGAACCGTATTGCGCAAGAAATGGTATGTAAACCCCGTATTTACATATCTGCCACTGTGCAGAAGAATCCGTATAGGTGTTCGAGTGTTCGAACCGTAATGCGCTAGAAATGGTGTGGAAACCCCGTATTTACATATCTGCCACTATGCAAGAGAATCCGTATAGGTGTTCGAGTGTTCGAACCGTAATGCGCAAGAAATGGTATGTAAATCCCGTATTTACATATCTGCCACTGTGCAGGAGAATCCGTATAGGTGTTCGAGTCTTCGAACCGTAATGCGCAAGAAATGGTATGGAAACCCCGTATTTACATATCTGCCACTGTACAGGAGAATCCGTATAGGTGTTCGAGTGTTCGAACCGTAATGCGCAAGAAATGGTATGTAAACCCCGTATTTACATATCTGCAACTATGCAGGAGAATCCGTATAGGTGTTCGAGTGTTCAAACCATACTGCGCAAGAAATGGTATGTAAACCCCGTATTTACATATCTGCCACTGTGCTGGAGAATCCGTATAGGTGTTCGAGTGTTCGAACCGTAATGCGCAAGAAATGGTATGTAAACCCCATATTTACATATCTGCCACTATGCAGGAGAATCCGTATAGGTGTTCGAGTGTTCGAACCGTAATGCGCAAGAAATGGTATGGAAACCCCGTAGTTACATATCTGCCACTGTGCAGGAAAATCCGTATAGGTGTTCGAGTGTTCGAACCGTAATGCGCAAGAAATGGTATGTAAACCCCGTATTTACATATCTGCCACTGTGCAGGAGAATCCGTATAGGTGTTCGAGTGTTCGAACCGTAATGCGCAAGAAATGGTGTGGAAACCTCGTATTTACATACCTGCCACTGTGCAGGAGAATCCGTATAGGTGTTCGAGTGTTCCAACCGTAATGCGCAAGAAATGGTATGGAAACCCCGTAGTTACATATCTGCCACTGTGCAGGAAAATCCGTATATGTGTTCGAGTGTTCGAACCGTAATGCGCAAGAAATGGTATGTAAACCCCGTATTTACATATCTGCCACTGTGCAGGAGAATCCGTATAGGTGTTCGAGTGTTCGAACCGTAATGCGCAAGAAATGGTATGGAAACCCCGTATTTACATATCTGCCACTGTGCAGGAGAATCCGTATAGGTGTTCGAGTGTTCGAACCGTAATGCGCAAGAAATGGTATGTAAACCCCGTATTTACATATCTGCCACTGTGCAGGAGAATCCGTATAGGTGTTCGAGTGTTCGAACCGTAATGCGCAAGAAATGGTATGGAAACCCCGTATTTACATATCTGCCACTGTGCAGGAGAATCCGTACTGGTGTTCGAGTGTTCGAACCGTAATGCGCAAGAAATGGTATGTAAATCCCGTATTTACATATCTGCCACTATGCAGGAGAATCCGTGTAGGTGTTCGAGTGTTCGAACCGTATTGCGCAAGAAATGGTATGTAAACCCCGTATTTACATATCTGCCACTGTGCAGGAGAATCCGTATAGGTGTTCGAGTGTTCGAACCGTAATGCGCTAGAAATGGTGTGGAAACCCCGTATTTACATATCTGCCACTGTGCAGGAGAATCCGTATAGGTGTTCGAGTGTTCGAACCGTAATGCGTGAGAAATGGTAAGTAAACCCCGTATTTACGTATCTGCCACTGTGCAGGAGAATCCGTATAGGTGTTCGAGTGTTCGAACCGTAATGCGCAAGAAATGGTATGTAAATCCCGTATTTACATATCTGCCACTGTGCAGGAGAATCCGTATAGGTGTTCGAGTCTTCGAACCGTAATGCGCAAGAAATGGTACGTAAACCCCGTATTTACATATCTGCCACTATGTAGGAGAATCCGTATAGGTGTTCGAGTGTTCGAACCGTAATGCGCTAGAAATGGTGTGGAAACCCCGTATTTACATATCTGCCACTGTGCAGGAGAATCCGTATAGGTGTTCGAGTGTTCGAACCGTAATGCGTGAGAAATGGTAAGTAAACCCCGTATTTACGTATCTGCCACTGTGCAGGAGAATCCGTATAGGTGTTCGAGTGTTCGAACCGTAATGCGCAAGAAATGGTTTGTAAATCCCGTATTTACATATCTGCCACTGTGCCGGAGAATCCGTATAGGTGTTCGAGTCTTCGAACCGTAATGCGCAAGAAATGGTATGGAAACCCCGTATTTACATATCTGCCACTGTACAGGAGAATCCGTATAGGTGTTCGAGTGTTCGAACCGTAATGCGCAAGAAATGGTATGTAAACCCCGTATTTACATATCTGCCACTATGCAGGAGAATCCGTATAGGTGTTCGAGTGTTTAAACCATACTGCGCAAGAAATGGTATGTAAACCCCGTATTTACATATCTGCCACTGTGCAGGAGAATCCGTATAGGTGTTCGAGTGTTCGAACCGTAATGCGCAAGAAATGGTTTGTAAATCCCGTATTTACATATCTGCCACTGTGCAGGAGAATCCGTATAGGTGTTCGAGTGTTCGAACCGTAATGCGCAAGAAATGGTGTGGAAACCCCGTATTTACATATCTGCAACTGTGCAGGAGAATCCGTATAGGTGTTCGAGTGTTCGAACCGTAATGCGCAAGAAATGGTATGGAAACCCCGTAGTTACATATCTGCCACTGTGTAGGAAAATCCGTATAGGTGTTCGAGTGTTCGAACCGTAATGCGCAAGAAATGGTATGTAAACCCCGTATTTACATATCTGCCACTGTGCAGGAGAATCCGTATAGGTGTTCGAGTGTTCGAACCGTATTACGCAAGAAATGGTATTTAAACCCCGTATTTACATATCTGCCACTGTGCAGGAGAATCTGTATAGGTGTTCGAGTGTTCGAACCGTAATGCGCAAGAAATGGTAAGTAAACCCCGTATTTACATATCTGTCACTGTGCAGGAGAATCCGTATAGGTGTTCGAGTGTTCGAACCGTCTTGCGCAAGAAATGGAATGTAAACTCCGTATTTACATATCTGCCACTGTGCAGGAGAATCCGTATAGGTGTTCGAGTGTTCGAACCGTAATGCGCAAGAAATGGTATGGAAACCCCGTATTTACATATCTGCCACAGTGCAGGAGAATCCGTATAGGTGTTCGAGTGTTCGAATTGTAATGCGAAGAAATGGTATGTAAACGCCGTATTTACATATCTGCCACTGTGCAAGAGAATCCGTATAGGTGTTCGAGTGTTCGAACCGTAATGCACTAGAAATGGTGTGGAAACCCCGTATTTACATATCTGCCACTGTGCAGGAGAATCCGTATAGGTGTTCGAGTGTTCGAACCGTAATGCGCAAGAAATGGTATGTAAACCCCGTATTTACATATCTGCCACTATGCAGGAGAATCCGTATAGGTGTTCGAGTGTTCAAACCATACTGCGCAAGAAATGGTATGTAAACCCCGTATTTACAAATCTGCCGCTGTGCAGGAGAATCCGTATAGGTGTTCGAGTGTTCGAACCGTAATGCGCAAGAAATGGTGTGGAAACCCCGTATTTACATATCTGCCACTGTGCAGGAGAATCCGTATAGATGTTCGAGTGTTCGAACCGTAATGCGCAAGAAATGGTATGGAAACCCCGTAGTTACATATCTGCCACTGTACAGGAGAATCCGTATAGGTGTTCGAGTGTTCGAACCGTAATGCGCAAGAAATGGTATGTAAACCCCGTATTTACATATCTGCCACTGTGCAGGAGAATCCGTATAGGTGTTCGAGTGTTCGAACCGTAATGCGCAAGAAATGGTATGGAAACCCCGTATTTACATATCTGCCACTGTGCAGGAGAATCCGTATAGCTGTTCGAGTGTTCGAACCGTAATGCGCAAGAAATGGTATGTAAACCCCGTATTTACATATCTGCCACTGTGCAGGAGAATCCGTATAGGTGTTCGAGTGTTCGAACCGTAATGCGCAAGAAATGGTATGGAAACCCCGTATTTACATCTCTGGCACTGTGCAGGAGAATCCGTACTGGTGTTCAAGTGTTCGAACCGTAATGCGCAAGAAATGGTATGTAAATCCCGTATTTACATATCTGCCAATATGCAGGAGAATCCGTGTAGGTGTTCGAGTGTTCGAACCGTATTGCGCAAGAAATGGTATGTAAACCCCGTATTTACATATCTGCCACTGTGCAGGAGAATCCGTATAGGTGTTCGAGTGTTCGAACCGTAATGCGCGAGAAATGGTGTGGAAACCCCGTATTTACATATCTGCCGCTGTGCAGGAGAATCCGTATAGGTGTTCGAGTGTTCGAACCGTAATGCGTGAGAAATGGTAAGTAAACCCCGTATTTACGTATCTGCCACTGTGCAGGAGAATCCGTACTGGTGTTCGAGTGTTCGAACCGTAATGCGCAAGAAATGGTATGTAAATCCCGTATTTACATATCTGCCACTTTGCAGGAGAATCCGTGTAGGTGTTCGAGTGTTCGAACCGTATTGCGCAAGAAATGGTATGTAAACCCCGTATTTACATATCTGCCACTGTGCAGAAGAATCCGTATAGGTGTTCGAGTGTTCGAACCGTAATGCGCTAGAAATGGTGTGGAAACCCCGTATTTACATATCTGCCACTATGCAAGAGAATCCGTATAGGTGTTCGAGTGTTCGAACCGTAATGCGCAAGAAATGGTATGTAAATCCCGTATTTACATATCTGCCACTGTGCAGGAGAATCCGTATAGGTGTTCGAGTCTTCGAACCGTAATGCGCAAGAAATGGTATGGAAACCCCGTATTTACATATCTGCCACTGTACAGGAGAATCCGTATAGGTGTTCGAGTGTTCGAACCGTAATGCGCAAGAAATGGTATGTAAACCCCGTATTTACATATCTGCAACTATGCAGGAGAATCCGTATAGGTGTTCGAGTGTTCAAACCATACTGCGCAAGAAATGGTATGTAAACCCCGTATTTACATATCTGCCACTGTGCTGGAGAATCCGTATAGGTGTTCGAGTGTTCGAACCGTAATGCGCAAGAAATGGTATGTAAACCCCATATTTACATATCTGCCACTATGCAGGAGAATCCGTATAGGTGTTCGAGTGTTCGAACCGTAATGCGCAAGAAATGGTATGGAAACCCCGTAGTTACATATCTGCCACTGTGCAGGAAAATCCGTATAGGTGTTCGAGTGTTCGAACCGTAATGCGCAAGAAATGGTATGTAAACCCCGTATTTACATATCTGCCACTGTGCAGGAGAATCCGTATAGGTGTTCGTGTGTTCGAACCGTAATGCGCAAGAAATGGTTCGGAAACCCCGTATTTACATATCTGCCACTGTGCAGGAGAATCCGTTTAGGTGTTCGAGTGTTCCAACCGTAATGCGCAAGAAATGGTATGTAAACCCCGTATTTATATATCTGCCACTGTGCAGGAGAATCTGTATTGGTGTTCGAGTGTTCGAACCGTAATGCGCAAGAAATGGTATGGAAACCCGGTATTTACATATCTGCCACTGTGCAGGAGAATCCGTACTGGTGTTCGAGTGTTCGAACCGTAATGCGCAAGAAATGGTATGTAAATCCCGTATTTACATATCTGCCACTATGCAGGAGAATCCGTGTAGGTGTTCGAGTGTTCGAACCGTATTGCGCAAGAAATGGTATGTAAACCCCGTATTTACATATCTGCCACTGTGCCGGAGAATCCGTATAGGTGTTCGAGTCTTCGAACCCTAATGCGTGAGAAATGGTAAGTAAACGCAGTATTTACATATCTGCCACTGTGCAGGAGAATCCGTATAGGTGTTCGAGTGTTCGAACCGTAATGCGTGAGAAATGGTAAGTAAACCCCGTATTTACGTATCTGCCACTGTCCAGGAGAATCCGTATAGGTGTTCGAGTGTTCGAACCGTAATGCGCAAGAAATGGTGTGTAAACCCCGTATTTACATATCTGCCACTCTGCAGGAGAATCCGTATAGGTGTTCGAGTGTTCGAACCGTATTGCGCAAGAAATGGTATGGAAACCCCATATTTACATATCTGCCACTGTGCAGGAGAATCCGTATAGGTGTTCGAGTCTTCGAACCGTAATGCGCAAGAAATGGTATGGAAACCCCGTATTTACATATCTGCCACTGTGCAGGAGAATCCGTATAGGTGTTCGAGTGTTCGAACCGTAATGCGCAAGAAATGGTATGTAAATCCCGTATTTACATATCTGCCACTATGCAGGAGAATCCGTGTAGGTGTTCGAGTGTTCGAACCGTATTGCGCAAGAAATGGTATGTAAACCCCGTATTTACATATCTGCCACTGTGCCGGAGAATCCGTATAGGTGTTCGAGTCTTCGAACCCTAATGCGTGAGAAATGGTAAGTAAACGCAGTATTTACATATCTGCCACTGTGCAGGAGAATCCGTATAGGTGTTCGAGTGTTCGAACCGTAATGCGTGAGAAATGGTAAGTAAACCCCGTATTTACGTATCTGCCACTGTCCAGGAGAATCCGTATAGGTGTTCGAGTGTTCGAACCGTAATGCGCAAGAAATGGTGTGTAAACCCCGTATTTACATATCTGCCACTCTGCAGGAGAATCCGTATAGGTGTTCGAGTGTTCGAACCGTATTGCGCAAGAAATGGTATGGAAACCCCATATTTACATATCTGCCACTGTGCAGGAGAATCCGTATAGGTGTTCGAGTCTTCGAACCGTAATGCGCAAGAAATGGTATGGAAACCCCGTATTTACATATCTGCCACTGTGCAGGAGAATCCGTATAGGTGTTCGAGTGTTCGAACCGTAATGCGCAAGAAATGGTATGTAAACCCCGTATTTACATATCTGCCACTGTGCAGGAGAATCCGTATAGGTGTTCGAGTGTTCGAACCGTAATGCGCAAGAAATGGTATGGAAACCCCGTATTTACATCTCTGCCACTGTGCAGGAGAATCCGTACTGGTGTTCAAGTGTTCGAACCGTAATGCGCAAGAAATGGTATGTAAATCCCGTATTTACATATCTGCCAATATGCAGGAGAATCCGTGTAGGTGTTCGAGTGTTCGAACCGTATTGCGCAAGAAATGGTATGTAAACCCCGTATTTACATATCTGCCACTGTGCAGGAGAATCCGTATAGGTGTTCGAGTGTTCGAACCGTAATGCGTGAGAAATGGTAAGTAAACCCCGTATTTACGTATCTGCCACTGTGCAGGAGAATCCGTACTGGTGTTCGAGTGTTCGAACCGTAATGCGCAAGAAATGGTATGTAAATCCCGTATTTACATATCTGCCACTTTGCAGGAGAATCCGTGTAGGTGTTCGAGTGTTCGAACCGTATTGCGCAAGAAATGCTATGTAAACCCCGTATTTACATATCTGCCACTGTGCAGGAGAATCCGTATAGGTGTTCGAGTGTTCGAATTGTAATGCGAAGAAATGGTATGTAAACGCCGTATTTACATATCTGCCACTGTGCAAGAGAATCCGTATAGGTGTTCGAGTGTTCGAACCGTAATGCACTAGAAATGGTGTGGAAACCCCGTATTTACATATCTTCCACTGTGCAGGAGAATCCGTATAGGTGTTCGAGTGTTCGAACCGTAATGCGCAAGAAATGTTATGTAAACCCCGTATTTACATATCTGCCACTATGCAGGAGAATCCGTATAGGTGTTCGAGTGTTCAAACCATACTGCGCAAGAAATGGTATGTAAACCCCGTATTTACAAATCTGCCACTGTGCAGGAGAATCCGTATAGGTGTTCGAGTGTTCGAACCGTAATGCGCAAGAAATGGTGTGGAAACCCCGTATTTACATATCTGCCACTGTGCAGGAGAATCCGTATAGATGTTCGAGTGTTCGAACCGTAATGCGCAAGAAATGGTATGGAAACCCCGTAGTCACATATCTGCCACTGTGCAGGAGAATCCGTATAGGTGTTCGAGTGTTCGAACCGTAATGCGCAAGAAATGGTATGTAAACCCCGTATTTACATATCTGCCACTGTGCAGGAGAATCCGTATAGGTGTTCGAGTGTTCGAACCGTAATGCGCAAGAAATGGTATGGAAACCCCGTATTTACATATCTGCCACTGTGCAGGAGAATCCGTATAGGTGTTCGAGTGTTCGAACCGTAATGCGCAAGAAATGGTATGTAAACCCCGTATTTACATATCTGCCACTGTGCAGGAGAATCCGTATAGGTGTTCGAGTGTTCGAACCGTAATGCGCAAGAAATGGTATGGAAACCCCGTATTTACATCTCTGCCACTGTGCAGGAGAATCCGTACTGGTGTTCAAGTGTTCGAACCGTAATGCGTAAGAAATGGTATGTAAATCCCGTATTTACATATCTGCCAATATGCAGGAGAATCTGTGTAGGTGTTCGAGTGTTCGAACCGTATTGCGCAAGAAATGGTATGTAAACCCCGTATTTACATATCTGCCACTGTGCAGGAGAATCCGTATAGGTGTTCGAGTGTTCGAACCATAATGCGCGAGAAATGGTGTGGAAACCCCGTATTTACATATCTGCCGCTGTGCAGGAGAATCCGTATAGGTGTTCGAGTGTTCGAACCGTAATGCGTGAGAAATGGTAAGTAAACCCCGTATTTACGTATCTGCCACTGTGCAGGAGAATCCGTACTGGTGTTCGAGTGTTCGAACCGTAATGCGCAAGAAATGGTATGTAAATCCCGTATTTACATATCTGCCACTTTGCAGGAGAATCCGTGTAGGTGTTCGAGTGTTCGAACCGTATTGCGCAAGAAATGGTATGTAAACCCCGTATTTACATATCTGCCACTGTGCAGGAGAATCCGTATAGGTGTTCGAGTGTTCGAACCGTAATGCGTTAGAAATGGTGTGGAAACCCCGTATTTACATATCTGCCACTGTGCAAGAGAATCCGTATAGGTGTTCGAGTGTTCGAACCGTAATGCGCAAGAAATGGTATGTAAATCCCGTATTTACATATCTGCCACTGTGCAGGAGAATCCGTATAGGTGTTCGAGTCTTCGAACCGTAATGCGCAAGAAATGGTATGGAAACCCCGTATTTACATATCTGCCACTGTACAGGAGAATCCGTATAGGTGTTCGAGTGTTCGAACCGTAATGCGCAAGAAATGGTATGTAAACCCCGTATTTACATATCTGCAACTATGCAGGAGAATCCGTATAGGTGTTCGAGTGTTCAAACCATACTGCGCAAGAAATGGTATGTAAACCCCGTATTTACATATCTGCCACTGTGCTGGAGAATCCGTATAGGTGTTCGAGTGTTCGAACCGTAATGCGCAAGAAATGGTATGTAAACCCCATATTTACATATCTGCCACTATGCAGGAGAATCCGTATAGGTGTTCGAGTGTTCGAACCGTAATGCGCAAGAAATGGTATGGAAACCCCGTAGTTACATATCTGCCACTGTGCAGGAAAATCCGTATAGGTGTTCGAGTGTTCGAACCGTAATGCGCAAGAAATGGTATGTAAACCCCGTATTTACATATCTGCCACTGTGCAGGAGAATCCGTATAGGTGTTCGTGTGTTCGAACCGTAATGCGCAAGAAATGGTTCGGAAACCCCGTATTTACATATCTGCCACTGTGCAGGAGAATCCGTTTAGGTGTTCGAGTGTTCCAACCGTAATGCGCAAGAAATGGTATGTAAACCCCGTATTTACATATCTGCCACTGTGCAGGAGAATCTGTATTGGTGTTCGAGTGTTCGAACCGTAATGCGCAAGAAATGGTATGGAAACCCCGTATTTACATATCTGCCACTGTGCAGGAGAATCCGTACTGGTGTTCGAGTGTTCGAACCGTAATGCGCAAGAAATGGTATGTAAATCCCGTATTTACATATCTGCCACTATGCAGGAGAATCCGTGTAGGTGTTCGAGTGTTCGAACCGTATTGCGCAAGAAATGGTATGTAAACCCCGTATTTACATATCTGCCACTGTGCCGGAGAATCCGTATAGGTGTTCGAGTCTTCGAACCCTAATGCGTGAGAAATGGTAAGTAAACGCAGTATTTACATATCTGCCACTGTGCAGGAGAATCCGTATAGGTGTTCGAGTGTTCGAACCGTAATGCGTGAGAAATGGTAAGTAAACCCCGTATTTACGTATCTGCCACTGTCCAGGAGAATCCGTATAGGTGTTCGAGTGTTCGAACCGTAATGCGCAAGAAATGGTGTGTAAACCCCGTATTTACATATCTGCCACTCTGCAGGAGAATCCGTATAGGTGTTCGAGTGTTCGAACCGTATTGCGCAAGAAATGGTATGGAAACCCCATATTTACATATCTGCCACTGTGCAGGAGAATCCGTATAGGTGTTCGAGTCTTCGAACCGTAATGCGCAAGAAATGGTATGGAAACCCCGTATTTACATATCTGCCACTGTGCAGGAGAATCCGTATAGGTGTTCGAGTGTTCGAACCGTAATGCGCAAGAAATGGTATGTAAACCCCGTATTTACATATCTGCCACTGTGCTGGAGAATCCGTATAGGTGTTCGAGTGTTCGAACCGTAATGCGCAAGAAATGGTATGTAAACCCCATATTTACATATCTGCCACTATGCAGGAGAATCCGTATAGGTGTTCGAGTGTTCGAACCGTAATGCGCAAGAAATGGTATGGAAACCCCGTAGTTACATATCTGCCACTGTGCAGGAAAATCCGTATAGGTGTTCGAGTGTTCGAACCGTAATGCGCAAGAAATGGTATGTAAACCCCGTATTTACATATCTGCCACTGTGTAGGAGAATCCGTATAGGTGTTCGTGTGTTCGAACCGTAATGCGCAAGAAATGGTTCGGAAACCCCGTATTTACATATCTGCCACTGTGCAGGAGAATCCGTTTAGGTGTTCGAGTGTTCCAACCGTAATGCGCAAGAAATGGTATGTAAACCCCGTATTTACATATCTGCCACTGTGCAGGAGAATCTGTATTGGTGTTCGAGTGTTCGAACCGTAATGCGCAAGAAATGGTATGGAAACCCCGTATTTACATATCTGCCACTGTGCAGGAGAATCCGTACTGGTGTTCGAGTGTTCGAACCGTAATGCGCAAGAAATGGTATGTAAATCCCGTATTTACATATCTGCCACTATGCAGGAGAATCCGTGTAGGTGTTCGAGTGTTCGAACCGTATTGCGCAAGAAATGGTATGTAAACCCCGTATTTACATATCTGCCACTGTGCCGGAGAATCCGTATAGGTGTTCGAGTCTTCGAACCCTAATGCGTGAGAAATGGTAAGTAAACGCAGTATTTACATATCTGCCACTGTGCAGGAGAATCCGTATAGGTGTTCGAGTGTTCGAACCGTAATGCGTGAGAAATGGTAAGTAAACCCCGTATTTACGTATCTGCCACTGTCCAGGAGAATCCGTATAGGTGTTCGAGTGTTCGAACCGTAATGCGCAAGAAATGGTGTGTAAACCCCGTATTTACATATCTGCCACTCTGCAGGAGAATCCGTATAGGTGTTCGAGTGTTCGAACCGTATTGCGCAAGAAATGGTATGGAAACCCCATATTTACATATCTGCCACTGTGCAGGAGAATCCGTATAGGTGTTCGAGTCTTCGAACCGTAATGCGCAAGAAATGGTATGGAAACCCCGTATTTACATATCTGCCACTGTGCAGGAGAATCCGTATAGGTGTTCGAGTGTTCGAACCGTAATGCGCAAGAAATGGTATGTAAACCCCGTATTTACATATCTGCCACTGTGCAGGAGAATCCGTATAGGTGTTCGAGTGTTCGAACCGTAATGCGCAAGAAATGGTATGGAAACCCCGTATTTACATCTCTGCCACTGTGCAGGAGAATCCGTACTGGTGTTCAAGTGTTCGAACCGTAATGCGCAAGAAATGGTATGTAAATCCCGTATTTACATATCTGCCAATATGCAGGAGAATCCGTGTAGGTGTTCGAGTGTTCGAACCGTATTGCGCAAGAAATGGTATGTAAACCCCGTATTTACATATCTGCCACTGTGCAGGAGAATCCGTATAGGTGTTCGAGTGTTCGAACCGTAATGCGCGAGAAATGGTGTGGAAACCCCGTATTTACATATCTGCCGCTGTGCAGGAGAATCCGTATAAGTGTTCGAGTGTTCGAACCGTAATGCGTGAGAAATGGTAAGTAAACCCCGTATTTACGTATCTGCCACTGTGCAGGAGAATCCGTACTGGTGTTCGAGTGTTCGAACCGTAATGCGCAAGAAATGGTATGTAAATCCCGTATTTACATATCTGCCACTTTGCAGGAGAATCCGTGTAGGTGTTCGAGTGTTCGAACCGTATTGCGCAAGAAATGGTATGTAAACCCCGTATTTACATATCTGCCACTGTGCAGGAGAATCCGTATAGGTGTTCGAGTGTTCGAATTGTAATGCGAAGAAATGGTATGTAAACGCCGTATTTACATATCTGCCACTGTGCAAGAGAATCCGTATAGGTGTTCGAGTGTTTGAACCGTAATGCACTAGAAATGGTGTGGAAACCCCGTATTTACATATCTGCCACTGTGCAGGAGAATCCGTATAGGTGTTCGAGTGTTCGAACCGTAATGCGCAAGAAATGGTATGTAAACCCCGTATTTACATATCTGCCACCATGCAGGAGAATCCGTATAGGTGTTCGAGTGTTCAAACCATACTGCGCAAGAAATGGTATGTAAACCCCGTATTTACAAATCTGCCACTGTGCAGGAGAATCCGTATAGGTGTTCGAGTGTTCGAACCGTAATGCGCAAGAAATGGTGTGGAAACCCCGTATTTACATATCTGCCACTGTGCAGGAGAATCCGTATAGATGTTCGAGCGTTCGAACCGTAATGCGCAAGAAATGGTATGGAAACCCCGTAGTCACATATCTGCCACTGTGCAGGAGAATCCGTATAGGTGTTCGAGTGTTCGAACCGTAATGCGCAAGAAATGGTATGTAAACCCCGTATTTACATATCTGCCACTGTGCAGGAGAATCCGTATAGGTGTTCGAGTGTTCGAACCGTAATGCGCAAGAAATGGTATGGAAACCCCGTATTTACATATCTGCCACTGTGCAGGAGAATCCGTATAGGTGTTCGAGTGTTCGAACCGTAATGCGCAAGAAATGGTATGTAAACCCCGTATTTACATATCTGCCACTGTGCAGGAGAATCCGTATAGGTGTTCGAGTGTTCGAACCGTAATGCGCAAGAAATGGTATGGAAACCCCGTATTTACATCTCTGCCACTGTGCAGGAGAATCCGTACTGGTGTTCAAGTGTTCGAACCGTAATGCGCAAGAAATGGTATGTAAATCCCGTATTTACATATCTGCCAATATGCAGGAGAATCCGTGTAGGTGTTCGAGTGTTCGAACCGTATTGCGCAAGAAATGGTATGTAAACCCCGTATTTACATATCTGCCACTGTGCAGGAGAATCCGTATAGGTGTTCGAGTGTTCGAACCGTAATGCGCGAGAAATGGTGTGGAAACCCCGTATTTACATATCTGCCGCTCTGCAGGAGAATCCGTATAGGTGTTCGAGTGTTCGAACCGTAATGCGTGAGAAATGGTAAGTAAACCCCGTATTTACGTATCTGCCACTGTGCAGGAGAATCCGTACTGGTGTTCGAGTGTTCGAACCGTAATGCGCAAGAAATGGTATGTAAATCCTGTATTTACATATCTGCCACTTTGCAGGAGAATCCGTGTAGGTGTTCGAGTGTTCGAACCGTATTGCGCAAGAAATGGTATGTAAACCCCGTATTTACATATCTGCCACTGTGCAGGAGAATCCGTATAGGTGTTCGAGTGTTCGAACCGTAATGCGCTAGAAATGGTGTGGAAACCCCGTATTTACATATCTGCCACTGTGCAAGAGAATCCGTATAGGTGTTCGAGTGTTCGAACCGTAATGCGCAAGAAATGGTATGTAAATCCCGTATTTACATATCTGCCACTGTGCAGGAGAATCCGTATAGGTGTTCGAGTCTTCGAACCGTAATGCGCAAGAAATGGTATGGAAACCCCGTATTTACATATCTGCCACTGTGCCGGAGAATCCGTATAGGTGTTCGAGTCTTCGAACCCTAATGCGTGAGAAATGGTAAGTAAACGCAGTATTTACATATCTGCCACTGTGCAGGAGAATCCGTATAGGTGTTCGAGTGTTCGAACCGTAATGCGTGAGAAATGGTAAGTAAACCCCGTATTTACGTATCTGCCACTGTGCAGGAGAATCCGTACTGGTGTTCGAGTGTTCGAACCGTAATGCGCAAGAAATGGTATGTAAATCCCGTATTTACATATCTGCCACTTTGCAGGAGAATCCGTGTAGGTGTTCGAGTGTTCGAACCGTAATGCGCAAGAAATGGTATGTAAACCCCGTATTTACATATCTGCCACTGTGCAGGAGAATCCGTATAGGTGTTCGAGTGTTCGAACCGTAATGCGCAAGAAATGGTATGGAAACCCCGTATTTACATATCTGCCACTGTGCAGGAGAATCCGTATAGGTGTTCGAGTGTTCGAACCGTAATGCGCAAGAAATGGTATGTAAACCCCGTATTTACATATCTGCCACTGTGCAGGAGAATCCGTATAGGTGTTCGAGTGTTCGAACCGTAATGCGCAAGAAATGGTATGGAAACCCCGTATTTACATCTCTGCCACTGTGCAGGAGAATCCGTACTGGTGTTCAAGTGTTCGAACCGTAATGCGCAAGAAATGGTATGTAAATCCCGTATTTACATATCTGCCAATATGCAGGAGAATCCGTGTAGGTGTTCGAGTGTTCGAACCGTATTGCGCAAGAAATGGTATGTAAACCCCGTATTTACATATCTGCCACTATGCAGGAGAATCCGTATAGGTGTTCGAGTGTTCGAACCGTAATGCGCGAGAAATGGTGTGGAAACCCCGTATTTACATATCTGCCGCTCTGCAGGAGAATCCGTATAGGTGTTCGAGTGTTCGAACCGTAATGCGTGAGAAATGGTAAGTAAACCCCGTATTTACGTATCTGCCACTGTGCAGGAGAATCCGTACTGGTGTTCGAGTGTTCGAACCGTAATGCGCAAGAAATGGTATGTAAATCCCGTATTTACATATCTGCCACTTTGCAGGAGAATCCGTGTAGGTGTTCGAGTGTTCGAACCGTATTGCGCAAGAAATGGTATGTAAACCCCGTATTTACATATCTGCCACTGTGCAGGAGAATCCGTATAGGTGTTCGAGTGTTCGAACCGTAATGCGCTAGAAATGGTGTGGAAACCCCGTATTTACATATCTGCCACTGTGCAAGAGAATCCGTATAGGTGTTCGAGTGTTCGAACCGTAATGCGCAAGAAATGGTATGTAAATCCCGTATTTACATATCTGCCACTGTGCAGGAGAATCCGTATAGGTGTTCGAGTCTTCGAACCGTAATGCGCAAGAAATGGTATGGAAACCCCGTATTTACATATCTGCCACTGTACAGGAGAATCCGTATAGGTGTTCGAGTGTTCGAACCGTAATGCGCAAGAAATGGTATGTAAACCCCGTATTTACATATCTGCCACTGTGCTGGAGAATCCGTATAGGTGTTCGAGTGTTCGAACCGTAATGCGCAAGAAATGGTATGTAAACCCCATATTTACATATCTGCCACTATGCAGGAGAATCCGTATAGGTGTTCGAGTGTTCGAACCGTAATGCGCAAGAAATGGTATGGAAACCCCGTAGTTACATATCTGCCACTGTGCAGGAAAATCCGTATAGGTGTTCGAGTGTTCGAACCGTAATGCGCAAGAAATGGTATGTAAACCCCGTATTTACATATCTGCCACTGTGTAGGAGAATCCGTATAGGTGTTCGTGTGTTCGAACCGTAATGCGCAAGAAATGGTTCGGAAACCCCGTATTTACATATCTGCCACTGTGCAGGAGAATCCGTTTAGGTGTTCGAGTGTTCCAACCGTAATGCGCAAGAAATGGTATGTAAACCCCGTATTTACATATCTGCCACTGTGCAGGAGAATCTGTATTGGTGTTCGAGTGTTCGAACCGTAATGCGCAAGAAATGGTATGGAAACCCCGTATTTACATATCTGCCACTGTGCAGGAGAATCCGTACTGGTGTTCGAGTGTTCGAACCGTAATGCGCAAGAAATGGTATGTAAATCCCGTATTTACATATCTGCCACTATGCAGGAGAATCCGTGTAGGTGTTCGAGTGTTCGAACCGTATTGCGCAAGAAATGGTATGTAAACCCCGTATTTACATATCTGCCACTGTGCCGGAGAATCCGTATAGGTGTTCGAGTCTTCGAACCCTAATGCGTGAGAAATGGTAAGTAAACGCAGTATTTACATATCTGCCACTGTGCAGGAGAATCCGTATAGGTGTTCGAGTGTTCGAACCGTAATGCGTGAGAAATGGTAAGTAAACCCCGTATTTACGTATCTGCCACTGTCCAGGAGAATCCGTATAGGTGTTCGAGTGTTCGAACCGTAATGCGCAAGAAATGGTGTGTAAACCCCGTATTTACATATCTGCCACTCTGCAGGAGAATCCGTATAGGTGTTCGAGTGTTCGAACCGTATTGCGCAAGAAATGGTATGGAAACCCCATATTTACATATCTGCCACTGTGCAGGAGAATCCGTATAGGTGTTCGAGTCTTCGAACCGTAATGCGCAAGAAATGGTATGGAAACCCCGTATTTACATATCTGCCACTGTGCAGGAGAATCCGTATAGGTGTTCGAGTGTTCGAACCGTAATGCGCAAGAAATGGTATGTAAACCCCGTATTTACATATCTGCCACTGTGCAGGAGAATCCGTATAGGTGTTCGAGTGTTCGAACCGTAATGCGCAAGAAATGGTATGGAAACCCCGTATTTACATCTCTGCCACTGTGCAGGAGAATCCGTACTGGTGTTCAAGTGTTCGAACCGTAATGCGCAAGAAATGGTATGTAAATCCCGTATTTACATATCTGCCAATATGCAGGAGAATCCGTGTAGGTGTTCGAGTGTTCGAACCGTATTGCGCAAGAAATGGTATGTAAACCCCGTATTTACATATCTGCCACTGTGCAGGAGAATCCGTATAGGTGTTCGAGTGTTCGAACCGTAATGCGCGAGAAATGGTGTGGAAACCCCGTATTTACATATCTGCCGCTGTGCAGGAGAATCCGTATAAGTGTTCGAGTGTTCGAACCGTAATGCGTGAGAAATGGTAAGTAAACCCCGTATTTACGTATCTGCCACTGTGCAGGAGAATCCGTACTGGTGTTCGAGTGTTCGAACCGTAATGCGCAAGAAATGGTATGTAAATCCCGTATTTACATATCTGCCACTTTGCAGGAGAATCCGTGTAGGTGTTCGAGTGTTCGAACCGTATTGCGCAAGAAATGGTATGTAAACCCCGTATTTACATATCTGCCACTGTGCAGGAGAATCCGTATAGGTGTTCGAGTGTTCGAATTGTAATGCGAAGAAATGGTATGTAAACGCCGTATTTACATATCTGCCACTGTGCAAGAGAATCCGTATAGGTGTTCGAGTGTTTGAACCGTAATGCACTAGAAATGGTGTGGAAACCCCGTATTTACATATCTGCCACTGTGCAGGAGAATCCGTATAGGTGTTCGAGTGTTCGAACCGTAATGCGCAAGAAATGGTATGTAAACCCCGTATTTACATATCTGCCACCATGCAGGAGAATCCGTATAGGTGTTCGAGTGTTCAAACCATACTGCGCAAGAAATGGTATGTAAACCCCGTATTTACAAATCTGCCACTGTGCAGGAGAATCCGTATAGGTGTTCGAGTGTTCGAACCGTAATGCGCAAGAAATGGTGTGGAAACCCCGTATTTACATATCTGCCACTGTGCAGGAGAATCCGTATAGATGTTCGAGCGTTCGAACCGTAATGCGCAAGAAATGGTATGGAAACCCCGTAGTCACATATCTGCCACTGTGCAGGAGAATCCGTATAGGTGTTCGAGTGTTCGAACCGTAATGCGCAAGAAATGGTATGTAAACCCCGTATTTACATATCTGCCACTGTGCAGGAGAATCCGTATAGGTGTTCGAGTGTTCGAACCGTAATGCGCAAGAAATGGTATGGAAACCCCGTATTTACATATCTGCCACTGTGCAGGAGAATCCGTATAGGTGTTCGAGTGTTCGAACCGTAATGCGCAAGAAATGGTATGTAAACCCCGTATTTACATATCTGCCACTGTGCAGGAGAATCCGTATAGGTGTTCGAGTGTTCGAACCGTAATGCGCAAGAAATGGTATGGAAACCCCGTATTTACATCTCTGCCACTGTGCAGGAGAATCCGTACTGGTGTTCAAGTGTTCGAACCGTAATGCGCAAGAAATGGTATGTAAATCCCGTATTTACATATCTGCCAATATGCAGGAGAATCCGTGTAGGTGTTCGAGTGTTCGAACCGTATTGCGCAAGAAATGGTATGTAAACCCCGTATTTACATATCTGCCACTGTGCAGGAGAATCCGTATAGGTGTTCGAGTGTTCGAACCGTAATGCGCGAGAAATGGTGTGGAAACCCCGTATTTACATATCTGCCGCTCTGCAGGAGAATCCGTATAGGTGTTCGAGTGTTCGAACCGTAATGCGTGAGAAATGGTAAGTAAACCCCGTATTTACGTATCTGCCACTGTGCAGGAGAATCCGTACTGGTGTTCGAGTG
This sequence comes from Camellia sinensis, assembly GCF_055761805.1. Taxonomy (NCBI): domain Eukaryota; kingdom Viridiplantae; phylum Streptophyta; class Magnoliopsida; order Ericales; family Theaceae; genus Camellia; species Camellia sinensis. Next base: position 6,756,626 of record NC_138965.1, read on the forward strand.
TTCGAACCGTAATGCGCAAGAAATGGTATGTAAATCCTGTATTTACATATCTGCCACTTTGCAGGAGAATCCGTGTAGGTGTTCGAGTGTTCGAACCGTATTGCGCAAGAAATGGTATGTAAACCCCGTATTTACATATCTGCCACTGTGCAGGAGAATCCGTATAGGTGTTCGAGTGTTCGAACCGTAATGCGCTAGAAATGGTGTGGAAACCCCGTATTTACATATCTGCCACTGTGCAAGAGAATCCGTATAGGTGTTCGAGTGTTCGAACCGTAATGCGCAAGAAATGGTATGTAAATCCCGTATTTACATATCTGCCACTGTGCAGGAGAATCCGTATAGGTGTTCGAGTCTTCGAACCGTAATGCGCAAGAAATGGTATGGAAACCCCGTATTTACATATCTGCCACTGTGCCGGAGAATCCGTATAGGTGTTCGAGTCTTCGAACCCTAATGCGTGAGAAATGGTAAGTAAACGCAGTATTTACATATCTGCCACTGTGCAGGAGAATCCGTATAGGTGTTCGAGTGTTCGAACCGTAATGCGTGAGAAATGGTAAGTAAACCCCGTATTTACGTATCTGCCACTGTGCAGGAGAATCCGTACTGGTGTTCGAGTGTTCGAACCGTAATGCGCAAGAAATGGTATGTAAATCCCGTATTTACATATCTGCCACTTTGCAGGAGAATCCGTGTAGGTGTTCGAGTGTTCGAACCGTAATGCGCAAGAAATGGTATGTAAACCCCGTATTTACATATCTGCCACTGTGCAGGAGAATCCGTATAGGTGTTCGAGTGTTCGAACCGTAATGCGCAAGAAATGGTATGGAAACCCCGTATTTACATATCTGCCACTGTGCAGGAGAATCCGTATAGGTGTTCGAGTGTTCGAACCGTAATGCGCAAGAAATGGTATGTAAACCCCGTATTTACATATCTGCCACTGTGCAGGAGAATCCGTATAGGTGTTCGAGTGTTCGAACCGTAATGCGCAAGAAATGGTATGGAAACCCCGTATTTACATCTCTGCCACTGTGCAGGAGAATCCGTACTGGTGTTCAAGTGTTCGAACCGTAATGCGCAAGAAATGGTATGTAAATCCCGTATTTACATATCTGCCAATATGCAGGAGAATCCGTGTAGGTGTTCGAGTGTTCGAACCGTATTGCGCAAGAAATGGTATGTAAACCCCGTATTTACATATCTGCCACTGTGCAGGAGAATCCGTATAGGTGTTCGAGTGTTCGAACCGTAATGCGCGAGAAATGGTGTGGAAACCCCGTATTTACATATCTGCCGCTCTGCAGGAGAATCCGTATAGGTGTTCGAGTGTTCGAACCGTAATGCGTGAGAAATGGTAAGTAAACCCCGTATTTACGTATCTGCCACTGTGCAGGAGAATCCGTACTGGTGTTCGAGTGTTCGAACCGTAATGCGCAAGAAATGGTATGTAAATCCCGTATTTACATATCTGCCACTTTGCAGGAGAATCCGTGTAGGTGTTCGAGTGTTCGAACCGTATTGCGCAAGAAATGGTATGTAAACCCCGTATTTACATATCTGCCACTGTGCAGGAGAATCCGTATAGGTGTTCGAGTGTTCGAACCGTAATGCGCTAGAAATGGTGTGGAAACCCCGTATTTACATATCTGCCACTGTGCAAGAGAATCCGTATAGGTGTTCGAGTGTTCGAACCGTAATGCGCAAGAAATGGTATGTAAATCCCGTATTTACATATCTGCCACTGTGCAGGAGAATCCGTATAGGTGTTCGAGTCTTCGAACCGTAATGCGCAAGAAATGGTATGGAAACCCCGTATTTACATATCTGCCACTGTACAGGAGAATCCGTATAGGTGTTCGAGTGTTCGAACCGTAATGCGCAAGAAATGGTATGTAAACCCCGTATTTACATATCTGCAACTATGCAGGAGAATCCGTATAGGTGTTCGAGTGTTCAAACCATACTGCGCAAGAAATGGTATGTAAACCCCGTATTTACATATCTGCCACTGTGCTGGGGAATCCGTATAGGTGTTCGAGTGTTCGAACCGTAATGCGCAAGAAATGGTATGTAAACCCCATATTTACATATCTGCCACTATGCAGGAGAATCCGTATAGGTGTTCGAGTGTTCGAACCGTAATGCGCAAGAAATGGTATGGAAACCCCGTAGTTACATATCTGCCACTGTGCAGGAAAATCCGTATAGGTGTTCGAGTGTTCGAACCGTAATGCGCAAGAAATGGTATGTAAACCCCGTATTTACATATCTGCCACTGTGCAGGAGAATCCGTATAGGTGTTCGTGTGTTCGAACCGTAATGCGCAATAAATGGTTCGGAAACCCCGTATTTACATATCTGCCACTGTGCAGGAGAATCCGTTTAGGTGTTCGAGTGTTCCAACCGTAATGCGCAAGAAATGGTATGTAAACCCCGTATTTACATATCTGCCACTGTGCAGGAGAATCTGTATTGGTGTTCGAGTGTTCGAACCGTAATGCGCAAGAAATGGTATGGAAACCCCGTATTTACATATCTGCCACTGTGCAGGAGAATCCGTACTGGTGTTCGAGTGTTCGAACCGTAATGCGCAAGAAATGGTATGTAAATCCCGTATTTACATATCTGCCACTATGCAGGAGAATCCGTGTAGGTGTTCGAGTGTTCGAACCGTATTGCGCAAGAAATGGTATGTAAACCCCGTATTTACATATCTGCCACTGTGCCGGAGAATCCGTATAGGTGTTCGAGTCTTCGAACCCTAATGCGTGAGAAATGGTAAGTAAACGCAGTATTTACATATCTGCCACTGTGCAGGAGAATCCGTATAGGTGTTCGAGTGTTCGAACCGTAATGCGTGAGAAATGGTAAGTAAACCCCGTATTTACGTATCTGCCACTGTCCAGGAGAATCCGTATAGGTGTTCGAGTGTTCGAACCGTAATGCGCAAGAAATGGTGTGTAAACCCCGTATTTACATATCTGCCACTCTGCAGGAGAATCCGTATAGGTGTTCGAGTGTTCGAACCGTATTGCGCAAGAAATGGTATGGAAACCCCATATTTACATATCTGCCACTGTGCAGGAGAATCCGTATAGGTGTTCGAGTCTTCGAACCGTAATGCGCAAGAAATGGTATGGAAACCCCGTATTTACATATCTGCCACTGTGCAGGAGAATCCGTATAGGTGTTCGAGTGTTCGAACCGTAATGCGCAAGAAATGGTATGTAAACCCCGTATTTACATATCTGCCACTGTGCAGGAGAATCCGTATAGGTGTTCGAGTCTTCGAACCCTAATGCGTGAGAAATGGTAAGTAAACGCAGTATTTACATATCTGCCACTGTGCAGGAGAATCCGCATAGGTGTTCGAGTGTTCGAACCGTAATGTGTGAGAAATGGTAAGTAAACCCCGTATTTACGTAATTGCCACTGTGCAGGAGAATCCGTATAGGTGTTTGAGTCTTCGAACCCTAATGCGTGAGAAATGGTAAGTAAACGCAGTATTTACATATCTGCCACTGTGTAGGAAAATCCGTATAGGTGTTCGAGTGTTCGAACCGTAATGCGTGAGAAATGGTAAGTAAACCTCGTATTTACGTAATTGCCACTGTGCAGGAGAATCCGTATAGGTGTTCGAGTGTTCGAACCGTAATGCGCAAGAAATGGTATGTAAACCCCGTATTTACATATCTGCCACTCTGCAGGAGAATCCGTATAGGTGTTCGAGTGTTCGAACCGTATTGCGCAAGAAATGGTATGGAAACCCCGTATTTACATATCTGCCACTGTGCAGGAGAATCCGTATAGGTGTTCGAGTGTTCGAACCGTAATGCGCAAGAAATGGTATGGAAACCCCGTATTTACATATCTGCCACTGTGCAGGAGAATCCGTATAGGTGTTCGAGTGTTCGAACCGTAATGCGCAAGAAATGGTATGTAAACCCCGTATTTACATATCTGCCACTATGCAGGAGAATCCGTATAGGTGTTCGAGTCTTCGAACCCTAATGCGTGAGAAATGGTAAGTAAACGCAGTATTTACATATCTGCCACTGTGCAGGAGAATTCGTATAGGTGTTCGAGTGTTCTAACCGTAATGCGTGAGAAATGGTAAGTAAACCCCGTATTTACGTAATTGCCACTGTGCAGGAGAATCCGTATAGGTGTTTGAGTGTTCGAACCGTAATGCGCAAGAAATGGTATGTAAACCTCGTATTTACATATCTGCCACTCTACAGGAGAATCCGTATAGGTGTTCGAGTGTTCGAACCGTATTGCGCAAGAAATGGTATGGAAACCCCGTATTTACATATCTGCCACTGTGCAGGAGAATCCGTATAGGTGTTCGAGTGTTCGAACCGTAATGCGCAAGAAATGGTATGTAAACCTCGTATTTACATATCTGCCACTCTGCAGGAGAATCCGTATAGGTGTTCGAGTGTTCGAACCGTATTGCGGAAGAAATGGTATGGAAACCCCGTATTTACATATCTGCCACTGTGCAGGAGAATCCGTATAGGTGTTCGAGTGTTCGAACCGTAATACGCAAGAAATGGTATGGAAACCCCGTATTTACATATCTGCCACTGTGTAGGAGAATCCGTATAGGTGTTCGAGTGTTCGAACCGTAATGCGCAAGAAATGGTATGTAAACCCCGTATTTACATATCTGCCACTGTGCAGGAGATTCCGTATAGGTGTTCGAGTCTTCGAACCCTAATGCGTGAGAAATGGTAAGTAAACGCAGTATTTACATATCTGCCACTGTGCAGGAGAATCCGTATAGGTGTTCGAGTGTTCGAACCGTAATGCGTGAGAAATGGTTAGTAAACCCCGTATTTACGTATCTGCCACTGTCCAGGATAATCCGTATAGGTGTTCGAGTGTTCGAACCGTAATGCGCAAGAAATGGTGTGTAAACCCCGTATTTACATATCTGCCACTCTGCAGGAGAATCCGTATAGGTGTTCGAGTGTTCGAACCGTATTGCGCAAGAAATGGTATGGAAACCCCATATTTACATATCTGCCACTGTGCAGGAGAATCCGTATAGGTGTTCGAGTCTTCGAACCGTAATGCGCAAGAAATGGTATGGAAACCCCGTATTTACATATCTGCCACTGTGCAGGAGAATCCGTATAGGTGTTCGAGTGTTCGAACCGTAATGCGCAAGAAATGGTATGTAAACCCCGTATTTACATATCTGCCACTGTGCAGGAGAATCCGTATAGGTGTTCGAGTCTTCGAACCCTAATGCGTGAGAAATGGTAAGTAAACGCAGTATTTACATATCTGCCACTGTGCAGGAGAATCCGTATAGGTGTTCGAGTGTTCTAACCGTAATGCGTGAGAAATGGTAAGTAAACCCCGTATTTACGTAATTGCCACTGTGCAGGAGAATCTGTATAGGTGTTCGAGTGTTCGAACCGTAATGCGCAAGAAATGGTATGTAAACCTCATATTTACATATTTGCCACTCTGCAGGAGAATCCGTATAGGTGTTCGAGTGTTCGAACCGTATTGCGCAAGAAATGGTATGGAAACCCCGTATTTACATATCTGCCACTGTGCAGGAGAATCCGTATAGGTGTTCGAGTGTTCGAACCGTAATGCGCAAGAAATGGTATGTAAACCTCGTATTTACATATCTGCCACTCTGCAGGAGAATCCGTATAGGTGTTCGAGTGTTCGAACCGTATTGCGGAAGAAATGGTATGGAAACCCCGTATTTACATATCTGCCACTGTGCAGGAGAATCCGTATAGGTGTTCGAGTGTTCGAACCGTAATACGCAAGAAATGGTATGGAAACCCCGTATTTACATATCTGCCACTGTGTAGGAGAATCCGTATAGGTGTTCGAGTCTTCGAACCCTAATGCGTGAGAAATGGTAAGTAAACACAGTATTTACATATCTGCCACTGTGCAGGAGAATCCGTATAGGTGTTCGAGTGTTCGAACCGTAATGCGTGAGAAATGGTAAGTGAACCTCGTATTTACGTAATTGCCACTGTGCTGGAGAATCCGTATAGGTGTTCGAGTGTTCGAACCGTAATGCGCAAGAAAAGGTATGTAAACCCCGTATTTACATATCTGCCACTCTGCAGGAGAATCCGTATAAGTGTTCGAGTGTTCGAACCGTATTGCGCAAGAAATGGTATGGAAACCTCGTAATTACATATCTGCCACTGTGCAGGAGAATCCGTATAGGTGTTCGAGTGTTCGAACCGTAATGCGCAAGAAATGGTATGGAAACCCCGTATTTACATATCTGCCACTGTGCAGGAGAATCCGTATAGGTGTTCGAGTGTTCGAACCGTAATGCGCAAGAAATGGTATGTAAACCCCGTATTTACATATCTGCCACTGTGCAGGAGAATCCGTATAGGTGTTCGAGTCTTCGAACCCTAATGCGTGAGAAATGGTAAGTAAACGCAGTATTTACATATTTGCCACTGTGCAGGAGAATCCGTATAGGTGTTCGAGTGTTCTAACCGTAATGCGTGAGAAATGGTAAGTAAACCCCGTATTTACGTAATTGCCACTGTGCAGGAGAATCCGTATAGGTGTTCGAGTGTTCGAACCGTAATGCGCAAGAAATGGTATGTAAACCTCGTATTTACATATCTGCCACTCTGCAGGAGAATCCGTATAGGTGTTCGAGTGTTCGAACCGTATTGCGCAAGAAATGGTATGGAAACCCCGTATTTACATATCTGCCACTGTGCAGGAGAATCCGTATAGGTGTTCGAGTGTTCGAACCGTAATGCGCAAGAAATGGTATGTAAACCTCGTATTTACATATCTGCCACTCTGCAGGAGAATCCGTATAGGTGTTCGAGTGTTCGAACCGTATTGCGGAAGAAATGGTATGGAAACCCCGTATTTACATATCTGCCACTGTGCAGGAGAATCCGTATAGGTGTTCGAGTGTTCGAACCGTAATACGCAAGAAATGGTATGGAAACCCCGTATTTACATATCTGCCACTGTGCAGGAGAATCCGTATAGGTGTTCGAGTGTTCGAACCGTAATGCGCAAGAAATGGTATGTAAACCCCGTATTTACATATCTGCCACTGTGCAGGAGAATCCGTATAGGTGTTCGAGTCTTCGAACCCTAATGCGTGAGAAATGGTAAGTAAACGCAGTATTTACATATCTGCCACTGTGCAGGAGAATCCGTATAGGTGTTCGAGTGTTCGAACCGTAATGCGTGAGAAATGGTAAGTAAACCCCGTATTTACGTATCTGCCACTGTCCAGGAGAATCCGTATAGGTGTTCGAGTCTTCGAACCCTAATGTGTGAGAAATGGTAAGTAAACGCAGTATTTACATATCTGCCACTGTGCAGGAGAATCCGTATAGGTGTTCGAGTGTTCTAACCGTAATGCGTGAGAAATGGTAAGTAAACCCCGTATTTACGTAATTGCCACTGTGCAGGAGAATCCGTAAAGGTGTTCGAGTGTTCGAACCGTAATGCGCAAGAAATGGTATGTAAACCTCGTATTTACATATCTGCCACTCTGTAGGAGACTCCGTATAGGTGTTCGAGTGTTCGAACCGTATTGCGCAAGAAATGGTATGGAAACCCCGTATTTACATATCTGCCACTGTGCAGGAGAATCCGTATAGGTGTTCGAGTGTTCGAACCGTAATGCGCAAGAAATGGTATGTAAACCTCGTATTTACATATCTGCCACTCTGCAGGAGAATCCGTATAGGTGTTCGAGTGTTCGAACCGTATTGCGGAAGAAATGGTATGGAAACCCCGTATTTACATATCTGCCACTGTGCAGGAGAATCCGTATAGGTGTTCGAGTGTTCGAACCGTAATGCGTGAGAAATGGTAAGTAAACCCCGTATTTACGTATCTGCCACTGTCCAGGAGAATCCGTATAGGTGTTCGAGTGTTCGATCCGTAATGCGCAAGAAATGGTGTGTAAACCCCGTATTTACATATCTGCCACTCTGCAGGAGAATCCGTATAGGTGTTCGAGTGTTCGAACCGTATTGCGCAAGAAATGGTATGGAAACCCCATATTTACATATCTGCCACTGTGCAGGAGAATCCGTATAGGTGTTCGAGTCTTCGAACCGTAATGCGCAAGAAATGGTATGGAAACCCCGTATTTACATATCTGCCACTGTGCAGGAGCATCCGTATAGGTGTTCGAGTGTTCGAACCGTAATGCGCAAGAAATGGTATGTAAACCCCGTATTTACATATCTGCCACTGTGCAGGAGAATCCGTTTAGGTGTTCGAGTCTTCGAACCCTAATGCGTGAGAAATGGTAAGTAAACGCAGTATTTACATATCTGCCACTGTGCAGGAGAATCCGTATAGGTGTTCGAGTGTTCTAACCGTAATGCGTGAGAAATGGTAAGTAAACCCCGTATTTACGTAATTGCCACTGTGCAGGAGAATCCGTATAGGTGTTCGAGTGTTCGAACCGTAATGCGCAAGAAATGGTATGTAAACCTCGTATTTACATATCTGCCACTCTGCAGGAGAATCCGTATAGGTGTTCGAGTGTTCGAACCGTATTGCGCAAGAAATGGTATGGAAACCCCGTATTTACATATCTGCCACTGTGCAGGAGAATCCGTATAGGTGTTCGAGTGTTCGAACCGTAATGCGCAAGAAATGGTATGTAAACCTCGTATTTACATATCTGCCACTCTGCAGGAGAATCCGTATAGGTGTTCGAGTGTTCGAACCGTATTGCGGAAGAAATGGTATGGAAACCCCGTATTTACATATCTGCCACTGTGCAGGAGAATCCGTATAGGTGTTCGAGTGTTCGAACCGTAATACGCAAGAAATGGTATGGAAACCCCGTATTTACATATCTGCCACTGTGCAGGAGAATCCGTATAGGTGTTCGAGTGTTCGAACCGTAATGCGCAAGAAATGGTATGTAAACCCCGTATTTACATATCTGCCACTGTGCAGGAGAATCCGTATAGGTGTTCGAGTCTTTGAACCCTAATGCGTGAGAAATGGTAAGTAAACGCAGTATTTACATATCTGCCACTGTGCAGGAGAATCTGTATAGGTGTTCGAGTGTTCGAACTGTAATGCGTGAGAAATGGTAAGTAAACCCCGTATTTACGTATCTGCCACTGTCTAGGAGAATCCGTATAGGTGTTCGAGTGTTCGAACCGTAATGCGCAAGAAATGGTGTGTAAACCCCGTATTTACATATCTGCCACTCTGCAGGAGAATCCGTATAGGTGTTCGAGTGTTCGAACCGTATTGCGCAAGAAATGGTATGGAAACCCCATATTTACATATCTGCCACTGTGCAGGAGAATCCGTATAGGTGTTCGAGTCGTCGAACCGTAAAGCGCAAGAAATGGTATGGAAACCCCGTATTTACATATCTGCCACTGTGCAGGAGAATCCGTATAGGTGTTCGAGTGTTCGAACCGTAATGCGCAAGAAATGGTATGGAAACCCCGTATTTACATATCTGCCACTGTGCAGGAGAATCCGTATAGGTGTTCGAGTGTTCGAACCGTAATGCGCAAGAAATGGTATGTAAACCCCGTATTTACATATCTGCCACTGTGCAGGAGAATCCGTATAGGTGTTCGAGTCTTCGAACCCTAATGCGTGAGAAATGGTAAGTAAACGCAGTATTTACATATCTGCCACTGTGCAGGAGAATCCGTATAGGTGTTCGAGTGTTCGAACCGTAATGCGTGAGAAATGGTAAGTAAACCCCGTATTTACGTATCTGCCACTGTCCAGGAGAATCCGTATAGGTGTTCGAGTCTTCGAACCCTAATGTGTGAGAAATGGTAAGTAAACGCAGTATTTACATATCTGCCACTGTGCAGGAGAATCCGTATAGGTGTTCGAGTGTTCTAACCGTAATGCGTGAGAAATGGTAAGTAAACCCCGTATTTACGTAATTGCCACTGTGCAGGAGAATCCGTAAAGGTGTTCGAGTGTTCGAACCGTAATGCGCAAGAAATGGTATGTAAACCTCGTATTTACATATCTGCCACTCTGTAGGAGACTCCGTATAGGTGTTCGAGTGTTCGAACCGTATTGCGCAAGAAATGGTATGGAAACCCCGTATTTACATATCTGCCACTGTGCAGGAGAATCCGTATAGGTGTTCGAGTGTTCGAACCGTAATGCGCAAGAAATGGTATGTAAACCTCGTATTTACATATCTGCCACTCTGCAGGAGAATCCGTATAGGTGTTCGAGTGTTCGAACCGTATTGCGGAAGAAATGGTATGGAAACCCCGTATTTACATATCTGCCACTGTGCAGGAGAATCCGTATAGGTGTTCGAGTGTTCGAACCGTAATGCGTGAGAAATGGTAAGTAAACCCCGTATTTACGTATCTGCCACTGTCCAGGAGAATCCGTATAGGTGTTCGAGTGTTCGATCCGTAATGCGCAAGAAATGGTGTGTAAACCCCGTATTTACATATCTGCCACTCTGCAGGAGAATCCGTATAGGTGTTCGAGTGTTCGAACCGTATTGCGCAAGAAATGGTATGGAAACCCCATATTTACATATCTGCCACTGTGCAGGAGAATCCGTATAGGTGTTCGAGTCTTCGAACCGTAATGCGCAAGAAATGGTATGGAAACCCCGTATTTACATATCTGCCACTGTGCAGGAGCATCCGTATAGGTGTTCGAGTGTTCGAACCGTAATGCGCAAGAAATGGTATGTAAACCCCGTATTTACATATCTGCCACTGTGCAGGAGAATCCGTTTTGGTGTTCGAGTCTTCGAACCCTAATGCGTGAGAAATGGTAAGTAAACGCAGTATTTACATATCTGCCACTGTGCAGGAGAATCCGTATAGGTGTTCGAGTGTTCTAACCGTAATGCGTGAGAAATGGTAAGTAAACCCCGTATTTACGTAATTGCCACTGTGCAGGAGAATCCGTATAGGTGTTCGAGTGTTCGAACCGTAATGCGCAAGAAATGGTATGTAAACCTCGTATTTACATATCTGCCACTCTGCAGGAGAATCCGTATAGGTGTTCGAGTGTTCGAACCGTATTGCGCAAGAAATGGTATGGAAACCCCGTATTTACATATCTGCCACTGTGCAGGAGAATCCGTATAGGTGTTCGAGTGTTCGAACCGTAATGCGCAAGAAATGGTATGTAAACCTCGTATTTACATATCTGCCACTCTGCAGGAGAATCCGTATAGGTGTTCGAGTGTTCGAACCGTATTGCGGAAGAAATGGTATGGAAACCCCGTATTTACATATCTGCCACTGTGCAGGAGAATCCGTATAGGTGTTCGAGTGTTCGAACCGTAATACGCAAGAAATGGTATGGAAACCCCGTATTTACATATCTGCCACTGTGCAGGAGAATCCGTATAGGTGTTCGAGTGTTCGAACCGTAATGCGCAAGAAATGGTATGTAAACCCCGTATTTACATATCTGCCACTGTGCAGGAGAATCCGTATAGGTGTTCGAGTCTTCGAACCCTAATGCGTGAGAAATGGTAAGTAAACGCAGTATTTACATATCTGCCACTGTGCAGGAGAATCTGTATAGGTGTTCGAGTGTTCGAACTGTAATGCGTGAGAAATGGTAAGTAAACCCCGTATTTACGTATCTGCCACTGTCTAGGAGAATCCGTATAGGTGTTCGAGTGTTCGAACCGTAATGCGCAAGAAATGGTGTGTAAACCCCGTATTTACATATCTGCCACTCTGCAGGAGAATCCGTATAGGTGTTCGAGTGTTCGAACCGTATTGCGCAAGAAATGGTATGGAAACCCCATATTTACATATCTGCCACTGTGCAGGAGAATCCGTATAGGTGTTCGAGTCGTCGAACCGTAAAGCGCAAGAAATGGTATGGAAACCCCGTATTTACATATCTGCCACTGTGCAGGAGAATCCGTATAGGTGTTCGAGTGTTCGAACCGTAATGCGCAAGAAATGGTATGTAAACCCCTTATTTACATATCTGCCACTGTGCAGGAGAATCCGTATAGGTGTTCGAGTCTTCGAACCCTAATGCGTGAGAAATGGTAAGTAAACGCAGTATTTACATATCTGCCACTGTGCAGGAGAATCCGTATAGGTGTTCGAGTGTTCTAACCGTAATGCGTGAGAAATGGTAAGTAAACCCCGTATTTACGTAATTGCCACTGTGCAGGAGAATCTGTATAGGTGTTCGAGTGTTCGAACCGTAATGCGCAAGAAATGGTATGTAAACCTCATATTTACATATTTGCCACTCTGCAGGAGAATCCGTATAGGTGTTAGAGTGTTCGAACCGTATTGCGCAAGAAATGGTATGGAAACCCCGTATTTACATATCTGCCACTGTGCAGGAGAATCCGTATAGGTGTTCGAGTGTTCGAACCGTAATGCGCAAGAAATGGTATGGAAACCCCGTATTTACATATCTGCCACTGTGCAGGAGAATCCGTATAGGTGTTCGAGTGTTCGAACCGTAATGCGCAAGAAATGGAATGTAAACGCAGTATTTACATATCTGCCACTGTGCAGGAGAATCCGCATAGGTGTTCGAGTGTTCGAACCGTAATGTGTGAGAAATGGTAAGTAAACCCCGTATTTACGTAATTGCCACTGTGCAGGAGAATCCGTATAGGTGTTCGAGTCTTCGAACCCTAATGCGTGAGAAAGGGTAAGTAAACACAGTATTTACATATCTGCCACTGTGCAGGAGAATCCGTATAGGTGTTCGAGTGTTCGAACCGTAATGCGTGAGAAATGGTAAGTAAACCTCGTATTTACGTAATTGCCACTGTGCAGGAGAATCCGTATAGATGTTCGAGTGTTCGAACCGTAATGCGCAAGAAATGGTATGTAAACCCCGTATTTACATATCTGCCACTCTGCAGGAGAATCCGTATAGGTGTTCGAGTGTTCGAACCGTATTGCGCAAGAAATGGTATGGAAACCCCGTATTTACATATCTGCCACTGTGCAGGAGAATCCGTATAGGTGTTCGAGTGTTCGAACCGTAATACGCAAGAAATGGTATGGAAACCCCGTATTTACATATCTGCCACTGTGCAGGAGAATCCGTATATGTGTTCGAGTGTTCGAACCGTAATGCGCAAGAAATGGTATGTAAACCCCGTATTTACATATCTGCCACTGTGCAGGAGAATCCGTATAGGTGTTCGAGTCTTCGAACCCTAATGCGTGAGAAATGGTAAGTAAACGCAGTATTTACATATCTGCCACTGTGCAGGAGAATCTGTACAGGTGTTCGAGTGTTCGAACCGTAATGCGTGAGAAATGGTAAGTAAACCCCGTATTTACGTATCTGCCACTGTCCAGGAGAATCCGTATAGGTGTTCGAGTGTTCGAACCGTAATGCGCAAGAAATGGTGTGTAAACCCCGTATTTACATATCTGCCACTCTGCAGGAGAATCCGTATAGGTGTTCGAGTGTTCGAACCGTATTGCGCAAGAAATGGTATGGAAACCCCATATTTACATATCTGCCACTGTGCAGGAGAATCCGTATAGGTGTTCGAGTCTTCGAACCGTAATGCGCAAGAAATGGTATGGAAACCCCGTATTTACATATCTGCCACTGTGCAGGAGAATCCGTATAGGTGTTCGAGTGTTCGAACCGTAATGCGCAAGAAATGGTATGTAAACCCCGTATTTACATATCTGCCACTGTGCAGGAGAATCTGTATAGGTGTTCGAGTCTTCGAACCCTAATGCGTGAGAAATGGTAAGTAAACGCAGTATTTACATATCTGCCACTGTGCAGGAGAATCCGTATAGGTGTTCGAGTGTTCTAACCGTAATGCGTGAGAAATGGTAAGTAAACCCCGTATTTACGTAATTGCCACTGTGCAGGAGAATCTGTATAGGTGTTCGAGTGTTCGAACCGTAATGCGCAAGAAATGGTATGTAAACCTCATATTTACATATTTGCCACTCTGCAGGAGAATCCGTATAGGTGTTCGAGTGTTCGAACCGTATTGCGCAAGAAATGTTATGGAAACCCCGTATTTACATATCTGCCACTGTGCAGGAGAATCCGTATAGGTGTTCGAGTGTTCGAACCGTAATGCGCATGAAATGGTATGGAAACCCCGTATTTAAATATCTGCCACTGTGCAGGAGAATCCGTATAGGTGTTCGAGTGTTCGAACCGTAATGCGCAAGAAATGGTATGTAAACGCATTATTTACATATTTGCCACTGTGCAGGAGAATCCGCATAGGTGTTCGAGTGTTCGAACCGTAATGTGTGAGAAATGGTAAGTAAACCCCGTATTTACGTAATTGCCACTGTGCAGGAGAATCCGTATAGGTGTTCGAGTCTTCGAACCCTAATGCGTGAGAAATGGTAAGTAAACACAGTATTTACATATCTGCCACTGTGCAGGAGAACCCGTATAGGTGTTCGAGTGTTCGAACCGTAATGCGTGAGAAATGGTAAGTAAACCTCGTATTTACGTAATTGCCACTGTGCAGGAGAATCCGTATAGGTGTTCGAGTGTTCGAACCGTAATGCGCAAGAAATGGTATGTAAACCCCGTATTTACATATCTGCCACTCTGCAGGAGAATCCGTATAGGTGTTCGAGTGTTCGAACCGTATTGCGCAAGAAATGGTATGGAAACCCCGTATTTACATATCTGCCACTGCGCAGGAGAATCCGTATAGGTGTTCGAGTGTTCGAACCGTAATGCGCAAGAAATGGTATGGAAACCCCGTATTTACATATCTGCCACTGTGCAGGAGAATCCGTATAGGTGTTCGAGTGTTCGAACCGTAATACGCAAGAAATGGTATGTAAACCCCGTATTTTCATATCTGCCACTGTGCAGGAGAATCCGTATAGGTGTTCGAGTCTTCGAACCCTAATGCGTGAGAAATGGTAAGTAAACGCAGTATTTACATATCTGCTACTGTGCAGGAGAATCCGTATAGGTGTTCGAGTGTTCTAACCGTAATGCGTGAGAAATGGTAAGTAAACCCCGTATTTACGTAATTGCCACTGTGCAGGAGAATCCGTATAGGTGTTCGAGTGTTCGAACCGTAATGCGCAAGAAATGGTATGTAAACCTCGTATTTACATATCTGCCACTCTGTAGGAGAATCCGTATAGGTGTTCGAGTGTTCTAACCGTATTGCGCAAGAAATGGTATAGAAACCCCGTATTTACATATCTGCCACTGTGCAGGAGAATCCGTATAGGTGTTCGAGTGTTCGAACCGTAATGCGCAAGAAATGGTATGTAAACCTCGTATTTACATATCTGCCACTCTGCAGGAGAATCCGTATAGGTGTTCGAGTGTTCGAACCGTATTGCGGAAGAAATGGTTTGGAAACCCCGTATTTACATATCTGCCACTGTGCAGGAGAATCCGTATAGGTGTTCGAGTGTTCGAACCGTAATACGCAAGAAATGGTATGGAAACCCCGTATTTACATATTTGCCACTGTGCAGGAGAATCCGTATAGGTGTTCGAGTGTTCGAACCGTAATGCGCAAGAAATGGTATGTAAACCCCGTATTTACATATCTGCCACTGTGCAGGAGAATCGGTATAGGTGTTCGAGTCTTCGAACCCTAATGCGTGAGAAATGGTAAGTAAACGCAGTATTTACATATCTGCCACTGTGCAGGAGAATCCGTATAGGTGTTCGAGTGTTCGAACCGTAATGCGTGAGAAATGGTAAGTAAACCCCGTATTTACATATCTGCCACTGTCCAGGAGAATCCGTATAGGTGTTCGAGTGTTCGATCCGTAATGCGCAAGAAATGGTGTGTAAACCCCGTATTTACATATCTGCCACTCTGCAGGAGAATCCGTATAGGTGTTCGAGTGTTCGAACCGTATTGCGCAAGAAATGGTATGGAAACCCCATATTTACATATCTGCCACTTTGCAGGAGAATCCGTATAGGTGTTCGAGTCTTCGAACCGTAATGCGCAAGAAATGGTATGGAAACCCCGTATTTACATATCTGCCACTGTGCAGGAGAATCCGTATAGGTGTTCGAGTGTTCGAACCGTAATGCGCAAGAAATGGTATGTAAACCCCGTATTTACATATCTGCCACTGTGCAGGAGAATCCGTATAGGTGTTCGAGTCTTCGAACCCTAATGCGTGAGAAATGGTAAGTAAACGCAGTATTTACATATCTGCCACTGTGCAGGAGAATCCGTATAGGTGTTCGAGTGTTCTAACCGTAATGCGTGAGAAATGGTAAGTAAACCCCGTATTTACGTAATTGCCACTGTGCAGGAGAATCCGTATAGGTGTTCGAGTGTTCGAACCGTA
The DNA here is from genome assembly GCF_055761805.1 of Camellia sinensis. Lineage (NCBI taxonomy): Eukaryota > Viridiplantae > Streptophyta > Magnoliopsida > Ericales > Theaceae > Camellia > Camellia sinensis. Next base: position 6,772,924 of record NC_138965.1, read on the forward strand.
ATGCGCAAGAAATGGTATGTAAACCTCGTATTTACATATCTGCCACTCTGCAGGAGAATCCGTATAGGTGTTCGAGTGTTCGAACCGTATTGCGCAAGAAATGGTATGGAAACCCCGTATTTACATATCTGCCACTGTGCAGGAGAATCCGTATAGGTGTTCGAGTGTTCGAACCGTAATGCGCAAGAAATGGTACGTAAACCCCGTATTTACATATCTGCCACTGTGCAGGGGAATCCGTATAGGTGTTCGAGTCTTCGAACCCTAATGCGTGAGAAATGGTAAGTAAACGCAGTATTTACATATCTGCCACTGTGCAGGAGAATCCGTATAGGTGTTCGAGTGTTCGAACCGTAATGCGCAAGAAATGGTATGTAAACCTCGTATTTACATATCTGCCACTCTGCAGGAGAATCCGTATAGGTGTTCGAGTGTTCGAACCGTATTGCGGAAGAAATGGTATGGAAACCCCGTATTTACATATCTGCCACTGTGCAGGAGAATCCGTATAGGTGTTCGAGTGTTCAAACCGTAATACGCAAGAAATGGTATGGAAACCCCGTATTTACATATCTGCCACTGTGCAGGAGAATCCGTATAGGTGTTCGAGTGTTCGAACCGTAATGCGCAAGAAATGGTATGTAAATCCCGTATTTACATATCTGCCACTGTGCAGGAGAATCCGTATAGGTGTTCGAGTCTTCGAACCCTAATGCGTGAGAAATGGTAAGTAAACGCAGTATTTACATATCTGCCACTGTGCAGGAGAATCTGTATAGGTGTTCGAGTGTTCGAACCGTAATGCGTGAGAAATGGTAAGTAAACCCCGTATTTACGTATCTGCCACTGTCCAGGAGAATCCGTATAGGTGTTCGAGTGTTCGAACCGTAATGCGCAAGAAATGGTGTGTAAACCCCGTATTTACATATCTGCCACTCTGCAGGAGAATCCGTATAGGTGTTCGAGTGTTCGAACCGTATTGCGCAAGAAATGGTATGGAAACCCCATATTTACATATCTGCCACTGTGCAGGAGAATCCGTATAGGTGTTCGAGTCTTCGAACCGTAATGTGCAAGAAATGGTATGGAAACCCCGTATTTACATATCTGCCACTGTGCAGGAGAATCCGTATAGGTGTTCGAGTGTTCGAACCGTAATGCGCAAGAAATGGTATGTAAACCCCTTATTTACATATCTGCCACTGTGCAGGAGAATCCGTATAGGTGTTCGAGTCTTCGAACCCTAATGCGTGAGAAATGGTAAGTAAACGCAGTATTTACATATCTGCCACTGTGCAGGAGAATCCGTATAGGTGTTCGAGTGTTCTAACCGTAATGCGTGAGAAATGGTAAGTAAACCCCGTATTTACGTAATTGCCACTGTGCAGGAGAATCTGTATAGGTGTTCGAGTGTTCGAACCGTAATGCGCAAGAAATGGTATGTAAACGCATTATTTACATATTTGCCACTGTGCAGGAGAATCCGCATAGGTGTTCGAGTGTTCGAACCGTAATGTGTGAGAAATGGTAAGTAAACCCCGTATTTACGTAATTGCCACTGTGCAGGAGAATCCGTATAGGTGTTCGAGTCTTCGAACCCTAATGCGTGAGAAATGGTAAGTAAACACAGTATTTACATATCTGCCACTGTGCAGGAGAACCCGTATAGGTGTTCGAGTGTTCGAACCGTAATGCGTGAGAAATGGTAAGTAAACCTCGTATTTACGTAATTGCCACTGTGCAGGAGAATCCGTATAGGTGTTCGAGTGTTCGAACCGTAATGCGCAAGAAATGGTATGTAAACCCCGTATTTACATATCTGCCACTCTGCAGGAGAATCCGTATAGGTGTTCGAGTGTTCGAACCGTATTGCGCAAGAAATGGTATGGAAACCCCGTATTTACATATCTGCCACTGCGCAGGAGAATCCGTATAGGTGTTCGAGTGTTCGAACCGTAATGCGCAAGAAATGGTATGGAAACCCCGTATTTACATATCTGCCACTGTGCAGGAGAATCCGTATAGGTGTTCGAGTGTTCGAACCGTAATACGCAAGAAATGGTATGTAAACCCCGTATTTTCATATCTGCCACTGTGCAGGAGAATCCGTATAGGTGTTCGAGTCTTCGAACCCTAATGCGTGAGAAATGGTAAGTAAACGCAGTATTTACATATCTGCTACTGTGCAGGAGAATCCGTATAGGTGTTCGAGTGTTCTAACCGTAATGCGTGAGAAATGGTAAGTAAACCCCGTATTTACGTAATTGCCACTGTGCAGGAGAATCCGTATAGGTGTTCGAGTGTTCGAACCGTAATGCGCAAGAAATGGTATGTAAACCTCGTATTTACATATCTGCCACTCTGTAGGAGAATCCGTATAGGTGTTCGAGTGTTCTAACCGTATTGCGCAAGAAATGGTATAGAAACCCCGTATTTACATATCTGCCACTGTGCAGGAGAATCCGTATAGGTGTTCGAGTGTTCGAACCGTAATGCGCAAGAAATGGTATGTAAACCTCGTATTTACATATCTGCCACTCTGCAGGAGAATCCGTATAGGTGTTCGAGTGTTCGAACCGTATTGCGGAAGAAATGGTTTGGAAACCCCGTATTTACATATCTGCCACTGTGCAGGAGAATCCGTATAGGTGTTCGAGTGTTCGAACCGTAATACGCAAGAAATGGTATGGAAACCCCGTATTTACATATTTGCCACTGTGCAGGAGAATCCGTATAGGTGTTCGAGTGTTCGAACCGTAATGCGCAAGAAATGGTATGTAAACCCCGTATTTACATATCTGCCACTGTGCAGGAGAATCGGTATAGGTGTTCGAGTCTTCGAACCCTAATGCGTGAGAAATGGTAAGTAAACGCAGTATTTACATATCTGCCACTGTGCAGGAGAATCCGTATAGGTGTTCGAGTGTTCGAACCGTAATGCGTGAGAAATGGTAAGTAAACCCCGTATTTACATATCTGCCACTGTCCAGGAGAATCCGTATAGGTGTTCGAGTGTTCGATCCGTAATGCGCAAGAAATGGTGTGTAAACCCCGTATTTACATATCTGCCACTCTGCAGGAGAATCCGTATAGGTGTTCGAGTGTTCGAACCGTATTGCGCAAGAAATGGTATGGAAACCCCATATTTACATATCTGCCACTTTGCAGGAGAATCCGTATAGGTGTTCGAGTCTTCGAACCGTAATGCGCAAGAAATGGTATGGAAACCCCGTATTTACATATCTGCCACTGTGCAGGAGAATCCGTATAGGTGTTCGAGTGTTCGAACCGTAATGCGCAAGAAATGGTATGTAAACCCCGTATTTACATATCTGCCACTGTGCAGGAGAATCCGTATAGGTGTTCGAGTCTTCGAACCCTAATGCGTGAGAAATGGTAAGTAAACGCAGTATTTACATATCTGCCACTGTGCAGGAGAATCCGTATAGGTGTTCGAGTGTTCTAACCGTAATGCGTGAGAAATGGTAAGTAAACCCCGTATTTACGTAATTGCCACTGTGCAGGAGAATCCGTATAGGTGTTCGAGTGTTCGAACCGTAATGCGCAAGAAATGGTATGTAAACCTCGTATTTACATATCTGCCACTCTGCAGGAGAATCCGTATAGGTGTTCGAGTGTTCGAACCGTATTGCGCAAGAAATGGTATGGAAACCCCGTATTTACATATCTGCCACTGTGCAGGAGAATCCGTATAGGTGTTCGAGTGTTCGAACCGTAATGCGCAAGAAATGGTACGTAAACCCCGTATTTACATATCTGCCACTGTGCAGGGGAATCCGTATAGGTGTTCGAGTCTTCGAACCCTAATGCGTGAGAAATGGTAAGTAAACGCAGTATTTACATATCTGCCACTGTGCAGGAGAATCCGTATAGGTGTTCGAGTGTTCGAACCGTAATGCGCAAGAAATGGTATGTAAACCTCGTATTTACATATCTGCCACTCTGCAGGAGAATCCGTATAGGTGTTCGAGTGTTCGAACCGTATTGCGGAAGAAATGGTATGGAAACCCCGTATTTACATATCTGCCACTGTGCAGGAGAATCCGTATAGGTGTTCGAGTGTTCAAACCGTAATACGCAAGAAATGGTATGGAAACCCCGTATTTACATATCTGCCACTGTGCAGGAGAATCCGTATAGGTGTTCGAGTGTTCGAACCGTAATGCGCAAGAAATGGTATGTAAATCCCGTATTTACATATCTGCCACTGTGCAGGAGAATCCGTATAGGTGTTCGAGTCTTCGAACCCTAATGCGTGAGAAATGGTAAGTAAACGCAGTATTTACATATCTGCCACTGTGCAGGAGAATCTGTATAGGTGTTCGAGTGTTCGAACCGTAATGCGTGAGAAATGGTAAGTAAACCCCGTATTTACGTATCTGCCACTGTCCAGGAGAATCCGTATAGGTGTTCGAGTGTTCGAACCGTAATGCGCAAGAAATGGTGTGTAAACCCCGTATTTACATATCTGCCACTCTGCAGGAGAATCCGTATAGGTGTTCGAGTGTTCGAACCGTATTGCGCAAGAAATGGTATGGAAACCCCATATTTACATATCTGCCACTGTGCAGGAGAATCCGTATAGGTGTTCGAGTCTTCGAACCGTAATGTGCAAGAAATGGTATGGAAACCCCGTATTTACATATCTGCCACTGTGCAGGAGAATCCGTATAGGTGTTCGAGTGTTCGAACCGTAATGCGCAAGAAATGGTATGTAAACCCCTTATTTACATATCTGCCACTGTGCAGGAGAATCCGTATAGGTGTTCGAGTCTTCGAACCCTAATGCGTGAGAAATGGTAAGTAAACGCAGTATTTACATATCTGCCACTGTGCAGGAGAATCCGTATAGGTGTTCGAGTGTTCTAACCGTAATGCGTGAGAAATGGTAAGTAAACCCCGTATTTACGTAATTGCCACTGTGCAGGAGAATCTGTATAGGTGTTCGAGTGTTCGAACCGTAATGCGCAAGAAATGGTATGTAAACCTCATATTTACATATTTGCCACTCTGCAGGAGAATCCGTATAGGTGTTCGAGTGTTCGAACCGTATTGCGCAAGAAATGGTATGGAAACCCCGTATTTACATATCTGCCACTGTGCAGGAGAATCCGTATAGGTGTTCGAGTGTTCGAACCGTAATGCGCAAGAAATGGTGTGTAAACGCAGTATTTAAATATCTGCCACTGTGCAGGAGAATCCGCATAGGTGTTCGAGTGTTCGAACCGTAATGTGTGAGAAATGGTAAGTAAACCCCGTATTTACGTAATTGCCACTGTGCAGGAGAATCCGTATAGGTGTTCGAGTCTTCGAACCCTAATGCGTGAGAAATGGTAAGTAAACACAGTATTTACATATCTGCCACTGTGCAGGAGAATCCGTATAGGTGTTCGAGTGTTCGAACCGTAATGCGTGAGAAATGGTAAGTAAACCTCGTATTTACGTAATTGCCACTGTGCAGGAGAATCCATATAGGTGTTCGAGTGTTCGAACCGTAATGCGTAAGAAATGGTATGTAAACCCCGTATTTACATATCTGCCACTCTGCAGGAGAATCCGTATAGGTGTTCGAGTGTTCGAACCGTATTGCGCAAGAAATGGTATGGAAACCCCGTATTTACATATCTGCCACTGTGCAGGAGAATCCGTATAGGTGTTCGAGTGTTCGAACCGTAATGCGCAAGAAATGGTATGGAAACCCCGTATTTACATATCTGCCACTGTGCAGGAGAATCCGTATAGGTGTTCGAGTGTTCGAACCGTAATGCGCAAGAAATGGTATGTAAACCCCGTATTTACATATCTGCCACTGTGCAGGGGAATCCGTATAGGTGTTCGAGTCTTCGAACCCTAATGCGTGAGAAATGGTAAGTAAATGCAGTATTTACATATCTGCCACTGTGCAGGAGAATCCGTATAGGTGTTCGAGTGTTCTAACCGTAATGCGTGAGAAATGGTAAGTAAACCCCGTATTTACGTAATTGCCACTGTGCAGGAGAATCCGTATAGGTGTTCGAGTGTTCGAACCGTAATGCGCAAGAAATGGTATGTAAACCTCGTATTTACATATCTGCCACTCTGCAGGAGAATCCGTATAGGTGTTCGAGTGTTCGAACCGTATTGCGCAAGAAATGGTATGGAAACCCCGTATTTACATATCTGCCACTGTGCAGGAGAATCCGTATAGGTGTTCGAGTGTTCGAACCGTAATGCGCAAGAAATGGTATGTAAACCTCGTATTTACATATCTGCCACTCTGCAGGAGAATCCGTATAGGTGTTCGAGTGTTCGAACCGTATTGCGGAAGAAATGGTATGGAAACCCCGTATTTACATATCTGCCACTATGCAGGAGAATCCGTATAGGTGTTCGAGTGTTCGAACCGTAATACGCAAGAAATGGTATGGAAACCCCGTATTTACATATTTGCCACTGTGCAGGAGAATCCGTATAGGTGTTCGAGTGTTCGAACCGTAATGCGCAAGAAATGGTATGTAAACCCCGTATGTACATATCTGCCACTGTGCAGGAGAATCCGTATAGGTGTTCGAGTCTTCGAACCCTAATGCGTGAGAAATGGTAAGTAAACGCAGTATTTACATATCTGCCACTGTGCAGGAGAATCCGTATAGGTGTTCGAGTGTTCGAACCGTAATGCGTGAGAAATGGTAAGTAAACCCCGTATTTACGTATCTGCCACTGTCCAGGAGAATCCGTATAGGTGTTCGAGTGTTCGATCCGTAATGCGCAAGAAATGGTGTGTAAACCCCGTATTTACATATCTGCCACTCTGGAGGAGAATCCGTATAGGTGTTCGAGTGTTCGAACCGTATTGCGCAAGAAATGGTATGGAAACCCCATATTTACATATCTGCCACTGTGCAGGAGAATCCGTATAGGTGTTCGAGTCTTCGAACCGTAATGCGCAAGAAATGGTATGGAAACCCCGTATTTACATATCTGCCACTGTGCAGGAGAATCCGTATAGGTGTTCGAGTGTTCGAACCGTAATGCGCAAGAAATGGTATGTAAACCCCGTATTTACATATCTGCCACTGTGCAGGAGAATCCGTATAGGTGTTCGAGTCTTCGAACCCTAATGCGTGAGAAATGGTAAGTAAACGCAGTATTTACATATCTGCCACTATGCAGGAGAATCCGTATAGGTGTTCGAGTGTTCTAACCGTAATGCGTGAGAAATGGTAAGTAAACCCCGTATTTACGTAATTGCCACTGTGCAGGAGAATCCGTATAGGTGTTCGAGTGTTCGAATCGTAATGCGCTAGAAATGGTATGTAAACCTCATATTTACATATTTGCCACTCTGCAGGAGAATCCGTATAGGTGTTCGAGTGTTCGAACCGTATTGCGCAAGAAATGGTATGAAAATCCCGTATTTACATATCTGCCACTGTGCAGGAGAATCCGTATAGGTGTTCGAGTGTTCGAACCGTAATGCGCAAGAAATGGTATGGAAACCCCGTATTTACATATCTGCCACTGTGCAGGAGAATCCGTATAGGTGTTCGAGTGTTCGAACCGTAATGCGCAAGAAATGGTATGTAAACCCCGTATTTACATATCTGCCACTGTGCAGGAGAATCCGTATAGGTGTTCGAGTCTTCGAACCCTAATGCGTGAGAAATGGTAACTAAACGCAGTATTTACATATCTGCCACTGTGCAGGAGAATCCGTATAGGTGTTCGAGTGTTCGAACCGTAATGTGTGAGAAATTGTAAGTAAACCCCGTATTTACGTAATTGCCACTGTGCAGGATAATCCGTATAGGTGTTCGACTCTTCGAACCCTAATGCGTGAGAAATGGTAAGTAAACGCAGTATTTACATATCTGCCACTGTGCAGGAGAATCCGTATAGGTGTTCGAGTGTTCGAACCGTAATGCGTGAGAAATGGTAAGTAAACCTCGTATTTACGTAATTGCCACTGTGCAGGAGAATCCGTATAGGTGTTCGAGTGTTCGAACCGTAATGCGCAAGAAATGGTATGTAAACCCCGTATTTACATATCTGCCACTATGCAGGAGAATCCGTATAGGTGTTCGAGTGTTCGAACCGTATTGCGCAAGAAATGGTATGGAAACCCCGTATTTACATATCTGCCACTGTGCAGGAGAATCCGTATAGGTGTTCGAGTGTTCGAACCGTATTGCGCAAGAAATGGTATGGAAACCCCGTATTTACATATCTGCCACTGTGCAGGAGAATCCGTATAGGTGTTCGAATGTTCGAACCGTAATGCGCAAGAAATGGTATGTAAACCCCGTATTTACATATCTGCCACTGTGCAGGAGAATCCGTATAGGTGTTCGAGTCTTCGAACCCTAATGCGTGAGAAACGGCAAGTAAACGCAGTATTTACATATCTGCCACTGTGCAGGAGAATCCGTATAGGTGTTCGAGTGTTCTAACCGTAATGCGTGAGAAATGGTAAGTAAACCCCGTATTTACGTAATTGCCACTGTGCAGGAGAATCCGTATAGGTGTTCGAGTGTTCGAACCGTAATGCGCAAGAAATGGTATGGAAACCTCGTATTTACATATCTGCCACTCTGCAGGAGAATCCGTATAGGTGTTCGAGTGTTCGAACCGTATTGCGCAAGAAATGGTATGGAAACCCCGTATTTATATATCTGCCACTGTGCAGGAGAATCCGTATAGGTGTTCGAGTGTTCGAACCGTAATGCGCAAGAAATGGTATGGAAACCCCGTATTTACATATCTGCCACTGTGCAGGAGAATCCGTATAGGTGTTCGAGTGTTCGAACCGTAATGCGCAAGAAATGGTATGTAAACCCCGTATTTACATATCTGCCAATGTGCAGGAGAATCCGTATAGGTGTTCGAGTCTTCGAACCCTAATGCGTGAGAAATGGTAAGTAAACGCAGTATTTACATATCTGCCACTGTGTAGGAGAATCCGTATAGGTGTTCGAGTGTTCGAACCGTAATGCGTGAGAAATGGAAAGTAAACCCCGTATTTACGTATCTGCCACTGTCCAGGAGAATCCGTATAGGTGTTCCAGTGTTCGAACCGTAATGCGCAAGAAATGGTATGTAAACCCCGTATTTACATATCTGCCACTCTGCAATCCGTATAGGTGTTCGAGTGTTCGAACCGTAATGCGCAAGAAATGTTATGGAAACCCCGTATTTACATATCTGCCACTGTGCAGGAGAATCCGTATAGGTGTTCGACTCTTCGAACCGTAATACGCAAGAAATGGTATGTAAACCCCGTATTTACATATCTGCCACTGTGCAGGAGAATCCGTATAGGTGTTCGAGTCTTCGAACCCTAATGCGTGAGAAATGGTAAGTAAACGCAGTATTTACATATCTGCCACTGTGCAGGAGAATCCGTATAGGTGTTCGAGTGTTCGAACCGTAATGTGTGAGAAATGGTAAGTAAACCCCGTATTTACGTAATTGCCACTGTGCAGGAGAATCCGTATAGGTGTTCGAGTCTTCGAACCCTAATGCGTGAGAAATGGTAAGTAAACGCAGTATTTACATATCTGCTACTGTGGAGGAGAATCCGTATAGGTGTTCGAGTGTTCGAACCGTAATGCGTGAGAAATGGTAAGTAAACCTCGTATTTACGTAATTGCCACTGTGCAGGAGAATCCGTATAGGTGTTCGAGTGTTCGAACCGTAATGCGCAAGAAATGGTATGTAAACCCCGTATTTACATATCTGCCACTCTGCAGGAGAATCCGTATAGGTGTTCGAGTGTTCGAACCGTATTGCGCAAGAAATGGTATGGAAACCCCGTATTTACATATCTGCCACTGTGCAGGAGAATCCGTATAGGTGTTCGAGTGTTCGAACCGTAATGCGCAAGAAATGGTATGGAAACCCCGTATTTACATATCTGCCACTGTGCAGGAGAATCCGTATAGGTGTTCGAGTGTTCGAACCGTAATCCGCAAGAAATGGTATGTAAACCCCGTATTTACATATCTGCCACTGTGTAGGAGAATCCGTATAGGTGTTCGAGTCTTAGAACCCTAATGCGTGAGAAATGGTAAGTAAACGCAGTATTTACATATCTGCCACTTTGCAGGAGAATCCGTATAGGTGTTCGAGTGTTCTAACCGTAATGCGTGAGAAATGGTAAGTAAACCCCGTATTTACGTAATTGCCACTGTGCAGGAGAATCCGTATAGGTGTTCGAGTGTTCGAACCGTAATGCGCAAGAAATGGTATGTAAACCTCGTATTTACATATCTGCCACTCTGCAGGAGAATCCGTATAGGTGTCCGAGTGTTCGAACCGTGTTGCGCAAGAAATGGTATGGAAACCCCGTATTTACATATCTGCCACTGTGCAGGGGAATCCGTATAGGTGTTCGAGTGTTCGAACCGTAATGCGTAAGAAATGGTATGGAAACCCCGTATTTACATATATGGCACTGTGCAGGAGAATCCGTATAGGTGTTCGAGTCTTCGAACCGTAATGCGCAAGAAATGGTATGTAAACCCCGTATTTACATATCTGCCACTGTGCAGGAGAATCCGTATAGGTGTTCGAGTCTTCGAACCCTAATGCGTGAGAAATGGTAAGTAAACGCAGTATTTACATATCTGCCACTGTGCAGGAGAATCTGTATAGGTGTTCGAGTGTTCGAACCGTAATGTGTGAGAAATGGTAAGTAAACCCCGTATTTACGTAATTGCCACTGTGCAGGAGAATCCGTATAGGTGTTCGAGTCTTCGAACCCTAATGCGTGAGAAATGGAAAGTAAACGCAGTATTTACATATCTGCCACTATGCAGGAGAATCCGTATCGGTGTTCGAGTGTTCGAACCGTAATGCGTGAGAAATGGTAAGTAAACCTCGTATTTACGTAATTGCCACTGTGCAGGAGAATCCGTATAGGTGTTCGAGTGTTCGAACCGTAATGCGTAAGAAATGGTATGTAAACCCCGTATTTACATATCTGCCACTCTGCAGGAGAATCCGTATAGGTGTTCGAGTGTTCGAACCGTATTGCGCAAGAAATGGTATGGAAACCCCGTATTTACATATCTGCCACTGTGCAGGAGAATCCGTATAGGTGTTCGGGTGTTCGAACCGTAATGCGCAAGAAATGGTATGGAAACCCCGTATTTACATATCTGCCACTGTGCAGGAGAATCCGTATAGGTGTTCGAGTGTTCGAACCGTAATGCGCAAGAAATGGTATGTAAACCCCGTATTTACATATCTGCCAATGTGCAGGAGAATCCGTATAGGTGTTCGAGTCTTCGAACCCTAATGCGTGAGAAATGGTAAGTAAACGCAGTATTTACATATCTGCCACTGTGCAGGAGAATCCGTATAGGTGTTCGAGTGTTCGAACCGTAATGCGTGAGAAATGGAAAGTAAACCCCGTATTTACGTATCTGCCACTGTCCAGGAGAATCCGTATAGGTGTTCCAGTGTTCGAACCGTAATGCGCAAGAAATGGTATGTAAACCCGTATTTACATATCTGCCACTCTGCAATCCGTATAGGTGTTCGAGTGTTCGAACCGTATTGCGCAAGAAATGGTATGGAAACCCCGTATTTACATATCTGCCACTGTGCATGAGAATCCGTATAGGTGTTCGAGTGTTCGAACCGTAATGCGCAAGAAATGTTATGGAAACCCCGTATTTACATATCTGCCACTGTGCAGGAGAATCCGTATAGGTGTTCGACTCTTCGAACCGTAATACGCAAGAAATGGTATGTAAACCCCGTATTTACATATCTGCCACTGTGCAGGAGAATCCGTATAGGTGTTCGAGTCTTCGAACCCTAATGCGTGAGAAATGGTAAGTAAACGCAGTATTTACATATCTGCCACTGTGCAGGAGAATCCGTATAGGTGTTCGAGTGTTCGAACCGTAATGTGTGAGAAATGGTAAGTAAACCCCGTATTTACGTAATTGCCACTGTGCAGGAGAATCCGTATAGGTGTTCGAGTCTTCGAACCCTAATGCGTGAGAAATGGTAAGTAAACGCAGTATTTACATATCTGCTACTGTGGAGGAGAATCCGTATAGGTGTTCGAGTGTTCGAACCGTAATGCGTGAGAAATGGTAAGTAAACCTCGTATTTACGTAATTGCCACTGTGCAGGAGAATCCGTATAGGTGTTCGAGTGTTCGAACCGTAATGCGCAAGAAATGGTATGTAAACCCCGTATTTACATATCTGCCACTCTGCAGGAGAATCCGTATAGGTGTTCGAGTGTTCGAACCGTATTGCGCAAGAAATGGTATGGAAACCCCGTATTTACATATCTGCCACTGTGCAGGAGAATCCGTATAGGTGTTCGAGTGTTCGAACCGTAATGCGCAAGAAATGGTATGGAAACCCCGTATTTACATATCTGCCACTGTGCAGGAGAATCCGTATAGGTGTTCGAGTGTTCGAACCGTAATCCGCAAGAAATGGTATGTAAACCCCGTATTTACATATCTGCCACTGTGTAGGAGAATCCGTATAGGTGTTCGAGTCTTCGAACCCTAATGCGTGAGAAATGGTAAGTAAACGCAGTATTTACATATCTGCCACTTTGCAGGAGAATCCGTATAGGTGTTCGAGTGTTCTAACCGTAATGCGTGAGAAATGGTAAGTAAACCCCGTATTTACGTAATTGCCACTGTGCAGGAGAATCCGTATAGGTGTTCGAGTGTTCGAACCGTAATGCGCAAGAAATGGTATGTAAACCTCGTATTTACATATCTGCCACTCTGCAGGAGAATCCGTATAGGTGTTCGAGTGTTCGAACCGTGTTGCGCAAGAAATGGTATGGAAACCCCGTATTTACATATCTGCCACTGTGCAGGAGAATCCGTATAGGTGTTCGAGTGTTCGAACCGTAATGCGTAAGAAATGGTATGGAAACCCCGTATTTACATATATGGCACTGTGCAGGAGAATCCGTATAGGTGTTCGAGTCTTCGAACCGTAATGCGCAAGAAATGGTATGTAAACCCCGTATTTACATATCTGCCACTGTGCAGGAGAATCCGTATAGGTGTTCGAGTCTTCGAACCCTAATGCGTGAGAAATGGTAAGTAAACGCAGTATTTACATATCTGCCACTGTGCAGGAGAATCCGTATAGGTGTTCGAGTGTTCGAACCGTAATGTGTGAGAAATGGTAAGTAAACCCCGTATTTACGTAATTGCCACTGTGCAGGAGAATCCGTATAGGTGTTCGAGTCTTCGAACCCTAATGCGTGAGAAATGGAAAGTAAACGCAGTATTTACATATCTGCCACTATGCAGGAGAATCCGTATCGGTGTTCGAGTGTTCGAACCGTAATGCGTGAGAAATGGTAAGTAAACCTCGTATTTACGTAATTGCCACTGTGCAGGAGAATCCGTATAGGTGTTCGAGTGTTCGAACCGTAATGCGTAAGAAATGGTATGTAAACCCCATATTTACATATCTGCCACTCTGGAGGAGAATCCGTATAGGTGTTCGAGTGTTCGAACCGTATTGCGCAAGAAATGGTATGGAAACCCCGTATTTACATATCTGCCACTGTGCAGGAGAATCCGTATAGGTGTTCGAGTGTTCGAACCGTAATGCGCAAGAAATGGTATGGAAACCCCGTATTTACATATCTGCCACTGTGCAGGAGAATCCGTATAGGTGTTCGAGTGTTCGAACCGTAATGCGCAAGAAATGGTATGTAAACCCCGTATTTACATATCTGCCACTGTGCAGGAGAATCCGTATAGGTGTTCGAGTCTTCGAACCCTAATGCGTGAGAAATGGTAAGTAAACGCAGTATTTACATATCTGCCACTGTGCAGGAGAATCCGTATAGGTGTTCGAGTGTTCTAACCGTAATGCGTGAGAAATGGTAAGTAAACCCCGTATTTACGTAATTGCCACTGTGCAGGAGAATCCGTATAGGTGTTCGAGTGTTCGAACCGTAATGCGCAAGAAATGGTATGTAAACATCGTATTTACATATCTGCCACTCTGCAGGAGAATCCGTATAGGTGTTCGAGTGTTCGAACCGTATTGCGCAAGAAATGGTATGGAAACCCCGTATTTACATATCTGCCACTATGCAGGAGAATCCGTATAGGTGTTCGAGTGTTCGAACCGTAATGCGCAAGAAATGGTATGTAAACCTCGTATTTACATATCTGCCACTCTGCAGGAGAATTCGTATAGGTGTTCGAGTGTTCGAACCGTATTGCGGAAGAAATGGTATGGAAACCCCGTATTTACATATCTGCCACTATGCAGGAGAATCCGTATAGGTGTTCGAGTGTTCGAACCGTAATACGCAAGAAATGGTATGGAAACCCCGTATTTACATATTTGCCCCTGTGCAGGAGAATCCGTATAGGTGTTCGAGTGTTCGAACCGTAATGCGCAAGAAATGGTATGTAAACCCCGTATTTACATATCTGCCACTGTGCAGGAGAATCCGTATAGGTGTTCGAGTCTTCGAACCCTAATGCGTGAGAAATGGTAAGTAAACGCAGTATTTACATATCTGCCACTGTGCAGGAGAATCCGTATAGGTGTTCGAGTGTTCGAACCGTAATGCGTGAGAAATGGTAAGTAAACCCCGTATTTACGTATCTGCCACTGTCCAGGAGAATCCGTATAGGTGTTCGAGTGTTCGATCCGTAATGCGCAAGAAATGGTGTGTAAACCCCGTATTTACATATCTGCCACTCTGCAGGAGAATCCGTATAGGTGTTCGAGTGTTCGAACCGTATTGCGCAAGAAATGGTATGGAAACCCCATATTTACATATCTGCCACTCTGCAGGAGAATCCGTATAGGTGTTCGAGTGTTCGAACCGTATTGCGCAAGAAATGGTATGGAAACCCCGTATTTACATATCTGCCACTGTGCAGGAGAATCCGTATAGGTGTTCGAGTGTTCGAACCGTAATGCGCAAGAAATGGTATAGAAACCCCGTATTTACATATCTGCCACTGTGCAGGAGAATCCGTATAGGTGTTCGAGTGTTCGAACCGTAATGCGCAAGAAATGGTATGTAAACCCCGTATTTACATATCTGCCACTGTGCAGGAGAATCCGTATAGGTGTTCGAGTCTTCGAACCCTAATGCGTGAGAAATGGTAAGTAAACGCAGTATTTACATATCTGCCACTGTGCAGGAGAATCCGTATAGGTGTTCGAGTGTTCTAACCGTAATGCGTGAGAAATGGTAAGTAAACCCCGTATTTACGTAATTGCCACTGTGCAGGAGAATCCGTATAGGTGTTCGAGTGTTCGAACCGTAATGCGCAAGAAATGGTATGTAAACATCGTATTTACATATCTGCCACTCTGCAGGAGAATCCGTATAGGTGTTCGAGTGTTCGAACCGTATTGCGCAAGAAATGGTATGGAAACCCCGTATTTACATATCTGCCACTATGCAGGAGAATCCGTATAGGTGTTCGAGTGTTCGAACCGTAATGCGCAAGAAATGGTATGTAAACCTCGTATTTACATATCTGCCACTCTGCAGGAGAATCCGTATAGGTGTTCGAGTGTTCGAACCGTATTGCGGAAGAAATGGTATGGAAACCCCGTATTTACATATCTGCCACTATGCAGGAGAATCCGTATAGGTGTTCGAGTGTTCGAACCGTAATACGCAAGAAATGGTATGGAAACCCCGAATTTACATATTTGCCCCTGTGCAGGAGAATCCGTATAGGTGTTCGAGTGTTCGAACCGTAATGCGCAAGAAATGGTATGTAAACCCCGTATTTACATATCTGCCACTGTGCAGGAGAATCCGTATAGGTGTTCGAGTCTTCGAACCCTAATGCGTGAGAAATGGTAAGTAAACGCAGTATTTACATATCTGCCACTGTGCAGGAGAATCCGTATAGGTGTTCGAGTGTTCGAACCGTAATGCGTGAGAAATGGTAAGTAAACCCCGTATTTACGTATCTGCCACTGTCCAGGAGAATCCGTATAGGTGTTCGAGTGTTCGATCCGTAATGCGCAAGAAATGGTGTGTAAACCCCGTATTTACATATCTGCCACTCTGCAGGAGAATCCGTATAGGTGTTCGAGTGTTCGAACCGTATTGCGCAAGAAATGGTATGGAAACCCCATATTTACATATCTGCCACTGTGCAGGAGAATCCGTATAGGTGTTCGAGTCTTCGAACCGTAATGCGCAAGAAATGGTATGGAAACCCCGTATTTACATATCTGCCACTGTGCAGGAGAATCCGTATAGGTGTTCGAGTGTTCGAACCGTAATGCGCAAGAAATGGTATGTAAACCACGTATTTACATATCTGCCACTGTGCAGGAGAATCCGTATAGGTGTTCGAGTCTTCGAACCCTAATGCGTGAGAAATGGTAAGTAAACGCAGTATTTACATATCTGCCACTATGCAGGAGAATCCGTATAGGTGTTCGAGTGTTCTAACCGTAATGCGTGAGAAATGGTAAGTAAACCCCGTATTTACGTAATTGCCACTGTGCAGGAGAATCCGTATAGGTGTTCGAGTGTTCGAACCGTAATGCGCTAGAAATGGTATGTAAACCTCATATTTACATATTTGCCACTCTGCAGGAGAATCCGTATAGGTGTTCGAGTGTTCGAACCGTATTGCGCAAGAAATGGTATGGAAACCCCGTATTTACATATCTGCCACTGTGCAGGAGAATCCGTATAGGTGTTCGAGTGCTCGAACCGTAATGCGCAAGAAATGGTATGGAAACCCCGTATTTACATATCTGCCACTGTGCAGGAGAATCCGTATAGGTGTTCGAGTGTTCGAACCGTAATGCGCAAGAAATGGTATGTAAACCCCGTATTTACATATCTGCCACTGTGCAGGAGAATCCGTATAGGTGTTCGAGTCTTCGAACCCTAATGCGTGAGAAATGGTAACTAAACGCAGTATTTACATATCTGCCACTGTGCAGGAGAATCCGTATAGGTGTTCGAGTGTTCGAACCGTAATGTGTGAGAAATTGTAAGTAAACCCCGTATTTACGTAATTGCCACTGTGCAGGATAATTCGTATAGGTGTTCGAGTCTTCGAACCCTAATGCGTGAGAAATGGTAAGTAAACGCAGTATTTACATATCTGCCACTCTGCAGGAGAATCCGTATAGGTGTTCGAGTGTTCGAACCGTAATGCGTGAGAAATGGTAAGTAAACCTCGTATTTACGTAATTGCCACTGTGCAGGAGAATCCGTATAGGTGTTCGAGTGTTCGAATCGTAATGCGCAAGAAATGGTATGTAAACCCCGTATTTACATATCTGCCACTATGCAGGAGAATCCGTATAGGTGTTCGAGTGTTCGAACCGTATTGCGCAAGAAATGGTATGGAAACCCCGTATTTACATATCTGCCACTGTGCAGGAGAATCCGTATAGGTGTTCGAGTGTTCGAACCGTATTGCGCAAGAAATGGTATGGAAACCCCGTATTTACATATCTGCCACTGTGCAGGAGAATCCGTACAGGTGTTCGAATGTTCGAACCGTAATGCGCAAGAAATGGTATGTAAACCCCGTATTTACATATCTGCCACTGTGCAGGAGAATCCGTATAGGTGTTCGAGTCTTCGAACCCTAATGCGTGAGAAACGGCAAGTAAACGCAGTATTTACATATCTGCCACTGTGCAGGAGAATCCGTATAGGTGTTCGAGTGTTCTAACCGTAATGCGTGAGAAATGGTAAGTAAACCCCGTATTTACATAATTGCCACTGTGCAGGAGAATCCGTATAGGTGTTCGAGTGTTCGAACCGTTATGCGCAAGAAATGGTATGGAAACCTCGTATTTACATATCTGCCACTCTGCAGGAGAATCCGTATAGGTGTTCGAGTGTTCGAACCGTATTGCGCAAGAAATGGTATGGAAACCCCGTATTTACATATCTGCCACTGTGCAGGAGAATCCGTATAGGTGTTCGAGTGTTCGAACCGTAATGCGCAAGAAATGGTATGGAAACCCCGTATTTACATATCTGCCACTGTGCAGGAGAATCCGTATAGGTGTTCGAGTGTTCGAACCGTAATCCGCAAGAAATGGTATGTAAACCCCGTATTTACATATCTGCCACTGTGTAGGAGAATCCGTATAGGTGTTCGAGTCTTCGAACCCTAATGCGTGAGAAATGGTAAGTAAACGCAGTATTTACATATCTGCCACTTTGCAGGAGAATCCGTATAGGTGTTCGAGTGTTCTAACCGTAATGCGTGAGAAATGGTAAGTAAACCCCGTATTTACGTAATTGCCACTGTGCAGGAGAATCCGTATAGGTGTTCGAGTGTTCGAACCGTAATGCGCAAGAAATGGTATGTAAACCTCGTATTTACATATCTGCCACTCTGCAGGAGAATCCGTATAGGTGTTCGAGTGTTCGAACCGTGTTGCGCAAGAAATGGTATGGAAACCCCGTATTTACATATCTGCCACTGTGCAGGAGAATCCGTATAGGTGTTCGAGTGTTCGAACCGTAATGCGTAAGAAATGGTATGGAAACCCCGTATTTACATATATGGCACTGTGCAGGAGAATCCGTATAGGTGTTCGAGTCTTCGAACCGTAATGCGCAAGAAATGGTATGTAAACCCCGTATTTACATATCTGCCACTGTGCAGGAGAATCCGTATAGGTGTTCGAGTCTTCGAACCCTAATGCGTGAGAAATGGTAAGTAAACGCAGTATTTACATATCTGCCACTGTGCAGGAGAATCTGTATAGGTGTTCGAGTGTTCGAACCGTAATGTGTGAGAAATGGTAAGTAAACCCCGTATTTACGTAATTGCCACTGTGCAGGAGAATCCGTATAGGTGTTCGAGTCTTCGAACCCTAATGCGTGAGAAATGGAAAGTAAACGCAGTATTTACATATCTGCCACTATGCAGGAGAATCCGTATCGGTGTTCGAGTGTTCGAACCGTAATGCGTGAGAAATGGTAAGTAAACCTCGTATTTACGTAATTGCCACTGTGCAGGAGAATCCGTATAGGTGTTCGAGTGTTCGAACCGTAATGCGTAAGAAATGGTATGTAAACCCCGTATTTACATATCTGCCACTCTGCAGGAGAATCCGTATAGGTGTTCGAGTGTTCGAACCGTATTTCGCAAGAAATGGTATGGAAACCCCGTATTTACATATCTGCCACTGTGCAGGAGAATCCGTATAGGTGTTCGAGTGTTCGAACCGTAATGCGCAAGAAATGGTATGGAAACCCCGTATTTACATATCTGCCACTGTGCAGGAGAATCCGTATAGGTGTTCGAGTGTTCGAACCGTAATGCGCAAGAAATGGTATGTAAACCCCGTATTTACATATCTGCCAATGTGCAGGAGAATCCGTATAGGTGTTCGAGTCTTCGAACCCTAATGCGTGAGAAATGGTAAGTAAACGCAGTATTTACATATCTGCCACTGTGCAGGAGAATCCGTATAGGTGTTCGAGTGTTCGAACCGTAATGCGTGAGAAATGGAAAGTAAACCCCGTATTTACGTATCTGCCACTGTCTAGGAGAATCCGTATAGGTGTTCCAGTGTTCGAACCGTAATGCGCAAGAAATGGTATGTAAACCCGTATTTACATATCTGCCACTCTGCAATCCGTATAGGTGTTCGAGTGTTCGAACCGTATTGCGCAAGAAATGGTATGGAAACCCCGTATTTACATATCTGCCACTGTGCATGAGAATCCGTATAGGTGTTCGAGTGTTCGAACCGTAATGCGCAAGAAATGTTATGGAAACCCCGTATTTACATATCTGCCACTGTGCAGGAGAATCCGTATAGGTGTTCGACTCTTCGAACCGTAATACGCAAGAAATGGTATGTAAACCCCGTATTTACATATCTGCCACTGTGCAGGAGAATCCGTATAGGTGTTCGAGTCTTCGAACCCTAATGCGTGAGAAATGGTAAGTAAACGCAGTATTTACATATCTGCCACTGTGCAGGAGAATCCCTATAGGTGTTCGAGTGTTCGAATCGTAATGTGTGAGAAATGGTAAGTAAACCCCGTATTTACGTAATTGCCACTGTGCAGGAGAATCCGTATAGGTGTTCGAGTCTTCGAACCCTAATGCGTGAGAAATGGTAAGTAAACGCAGTATTTACATATCTGCTACTGTGGAGGAGAATCCGTATAGGTGTTCGAGTGTTCGAACCGTAATGCGTGAGAAATGGTAAGTAAACCTCGTATTTACGTAATTGCCACTGTGCAGGAGAATCCGTATAGGTGTTCGAGTGTTCGAACCGTAATGCGCAAGAAATGGTATGTAAACCCCGTATTTACATATCTGCCACTCTGCAGGAGAATCCGTATAGGTGTTCGAGTGTTCGAACCGTATTGCGCAAGAAATGGTATGGAAACCCCGTATTTACATATCTGCCACTGTGCAGGAGAATCCGTATAGGTGTTCGAGTGTTCGAACCGTAATGCGCAAGAAATGGTATGGAAACCCCGTATTTACATATCTGCCACTGTGCAGGAGAATCCGTATAGGTGTTCGAGTGTTCGAACCGTAATCCGCAAGAAATGGTATGTAAACCCCGTATTTACATATCTGCCACTGTGTAGGAGAATCCGTATAGGTGTTCGAGTCTTCGAACCCTAATGCGTGAGAAATGGTAAGTAAACGCAGTATTTACATATCTGCCACTTTGCAGGAGAATCCGTATAGGTGTTCGAGTGTTCTAACCGTAATGCGTGAGAAATGGTTAGTAAACCCCGTATTTACGTAATTGCCACTGTGCAGGAGAATCCGTATAGGTGTTCGAGTGTTCGAACCGTAATGCGCAAGAAATGGTATGTAAACCTCGTATTTACATATCTGCCACTCTGCAGGAGAATCCGTATAGGTGTTCGAGTGTTCGAACCGTGTTGCGCAAGAAATGGTATGGAAACCCCGTATTTACATATCTGCCACTGTGCAGGAGAATCCGTATAGGTGTTCGAGTGTTCGAACCGTAATGCGTAAGAAATGGTATGGAAACCCCGTATTTACATATATGGCACTGTGCAGGAGAATCCGTATAGGTGTTCGAGTCTTCGAACCGTAATGCGCAAGAAATGGTATGTAAACCCCGTATTTACATATCTGCCACTGTGCAGGAGAATCCGTATAGGTGTTCGAGTCTTCGAACCCTAATGCGTGAGAAATGGTAAGTAAACGCAGTATTTACATATCTGCCACTGTGCAGGAGAATCCGTATAGGTGTTCGAGTGTTCGAACCGTAATGTGTGAGAAATGGTAAGTAAACCCCGTATTTACGTAATTGCCACTGTGCAGGAGATTCCGTATAGGTGTTCGAGTCTTCGAACCCTAATGCGTGAGAAATGGAAAGTAAACGCAGTATTTACATATCTGCCACTATG
The DNA here is from genome assembly GCF_055761805.1 of Camellia sinensis. Lineage (NCBI taxonomy): Eukaryota > Viridiplantae > Streptophyta > Magnoliopsida > Ericales > Theaceae > Camellia > Camellia sinensis. Next base: position 6,794,317 of record NC_138965.1, read on the forward strand.
CAGGAGAATCCGTATCGGTGTTCGAGTGTTCGAACCGTAATGCGTGAGAAATGGTAAGTAAACCTCGTATTTACGTAATTGCCACTGTGCAGGAGAATCCGTATAGGTGTTCGAGTGTTCGAACCGTAATGCGTAAGAAATGGTATGTAAACCCCGTATTTACATATCTGCCACTCTGCAGGAGAATCCGTATAGGTGTTCGAGTGTTCGAACCGTATTGCGCAAGAAATGGTATGGAAACCCCGTATTTACATATCTGCCACTGTGCAGGAGAATCCGTATAGGTGTTCGAGTGTTCGAACCGTAATGCGCAAGAAATAGTATGGAAACCCCGTATTTACATATCTGCCACTGTGCAGGAGAATCCGTATAGGTGTTCGAGTGTTCGAACCGTAATGCGCAAGAAATGGTATGTAAACCCCGTATTTACATATCTGCCACTGTGCAGGAGAATCCGTATAGGTGTTCGAGTCTTCGAACCCTAATGCGTGAGAAATGGTAAGTAAACGCAGTATTTACATATCTGCCACTGTGCAGGAGAATCCGTATAGGTGTTCGAGTGTTCTAACCGTAATGCGTGAGAAATGGTAAGTAAACCCCGTATTTACGTAATTGCCACTGTGCAGGAGAATCCGTATAGGTGTTCGAGTGTTCGAACCGTAATGCGCAAGAAATGGTATGTAAACCTCGTATTTACATATCTGCCACTCTGCAGGAGAATCCGTATAGGTGTTCGAGTGTTCGAACCGTATTGCGCAAGAAATGGTATGGAAACCCCGTATTTACATATCTGCCACTGTGCAGGAGAATCCGTATAGGTGTTCGAGTGTTCGAACCGTAATGCGCAAGAAATGGTATGTAAACCTCGTATTTACATATCTGCCACTCTGCAGGAGAATCCGTATAGGTGTTCGAGTGTTCGAACCGTATTGCGGAAGAAATGGTATGGAAACCCCGTATTTATATATCTGCCACTATGCAGGAGAATCCGTATAGGTGTTCGAGTGTTCGAACCGTAATACACAAGAAATGGTATGGAAACCCCGTATTTACATATTTGCCACTGTGCAGGAGAATCCGTATAGGTGTTCGAGTGTTCGAACCGTAATGCGCAAGAAATGGTATGTAAACCCCGTATTTACATATCTGCCACTGTGCAGGAGAATCCGTATAGGTGTTCGAGTCTTCGAACCCTAATGCGTGAGAAATGGTAAGTAAACGCAGTATTTACATATCTGCCACTGTGCAGGAGAATCCGTATAGGTGTTCGAGTGTTCGAACCGTAATGCGTGAGAAATGGTAAGTAAACCCCGTATTTACGTATCTGCCACTGTCCAGGAGAATCCGTATAGGTGTTCGAGTGTTCGATCCGTAATGCGCAAGAAATGGTGTGTAAACCCCGTATTTACATATCTGCCACTCTGCAGGAGAATCCGTATAGGTGTTCGAGTGTTCGAACCGTATTGCGCAAGAAATGGTATGGAAACCCCATATTTACATATCTGCCACTGTGCAGGAGAATCCGTATAGGTGTTCGAGTCTTCGAACCGTAATCCGCAAGAAATGGTATGGAAACCCCGTATTTACATATCTGCCACTGTGCAGGAGAATCCGTATAGGTGTTCGAGTGTTCGAACCGTAATGCGCAAGAAATGGTATGTAAACCCCGTATTTACATATCTGCCACTGTGCAGGAGAATCCGTATAGGTGTTCGAGTCTTCGAACCCTAATGCGTGAGAAAGGGTAAGTAAACGCAGTATTTACATATCTGCCACTGTGCAGGAGAATCCGTATAGGTGTTCGAGTGTTCTAACCGTAATGCGTGAGAAATGGTAAGTAAACCCCGTATTTACGTAATTGCCACTGTGCAGGAGAATCCGTATAGGTGTTCGAGTGTTCGAACCGTAATGCGCAAGAAATGGTATGTAAACCTCGTATTTACATATCTGCCACTCTGCAGGAGAATCCGTATAGGTGTTCGAGTGTTCGAACCGTATTGCGCAAGAAATGGTATGGAAACCCCGTATTTACATATCTGCCACTGTGCAGGAGAATCCGTATAGGTGTTCGAGTGTTCGAACCGTAATGCGCAAGAAATGGTATGTAAACCTCGTATTTACATATCTGCCACTCTGCAGGAGAATCCGTATAGGTGTTCGAGTGTTCGAACCGTATTGCGGAAGAAATGGTATGGAAACCCCGTATTTATATATCTGCCACTATGCAGGAGAATCCGTATAGGTGTTCGAGTGTTCGAACCGTAATACACAAGAAATGGTATGGAAACCCCGTATTTACATATTTGCCACTGTTCAGGAGAATCCGTATAGGTGTTCGAGTGTTCGAACCGTAATGCGCAAGAAATGGTATGTAAACCCCGTATTTACATATCTGCCACTGTGCAGGAGAATCCGTATAGGTGTTCGAGTCTTCGAACCCTAATGCGTGAGAAATGGTAAGTAAACGCAGTATTTACATATCTGCCACTGTGCAGGAGAATCCGTATAGGTGTTCGAGTGTTCGAACCGTAATGCGTGAGAAATGGTAAGTAAACCCCGTATTTACGTATCTGCCACTGTCCAGGAGAATCCGTATAGGTGTTCGAGTGTTCGATCCGTAATGCGCAAGAAATGGTGTGTAAACCCCGTATTTACATATCTGCCACTCTGCAGGAGAATCCGTATAGGTGTTCGAGTGTTCGAACCGTATTGCGCAAGAAATGGTATGGAAACCCCATATTTACATATCTGCCACTGTGCAGGAGAATCCGTATAGGTGTTCGAGTCTTCGAACCGTAATGCGCAAGAAATGGTATGGAAACCCCGTATTTACATATCTGCCACTGTGCAGGAGAATCCGTATAGGTGTTCGAGTGTTCGAACCGTAATGCGCAAGAAATGGTATGTAAACCCCGTATTTACATATCTGCCACTGTGCAGGAGAATCCGTATAGGTGTTCGAGTCTTCGAACCCTAATGCGTGAGAAAGGGTAAGTAAACGCAGTATTTACATATCTGCCACTATGCAGGAGAATCCGTATAGGTGTTCGAGTGTTCTAACCGTAATGCGTGAGAAATGGTAAGTAAACCCCGTATTTACGTAATTGCCACTGTGCAGGAGAATCCGTATAGGTGTTCGAGTGTTCGAACCGTAATGCGCAAGAAATGGTATGTAAACCTCGTATTTACATATCTGCCACTCTGCAGGAGAATCCGTATAGGTGTTCGAGTGTTCGAACCGTATTGCGGAAGAAATGGTATGGAAACCCCGTATTTACATATCTGCCACTATGCAGGAGAATCCGTATAGGTGTTCGAGTGTTCGAACCGTAATACGCAAGAAATGGTATGGAAACCCCGTATTTACATATTTGCCCCTGTGCAGGAGAATCCGTATAGGTGTTCGAGTGTTCGAACCGTAATGCGCAAGAAATGGTATGTAAACCCCGTATTTACATATCTGCCACTGTGCAGGAGAATCCGTATAGGTGTTCGAGTCTTCGAACCCTAATGCGTGAGAAATGGTAAGTAAACGCAGTATTTACATATCTGCCACTGTGCAGGAGAATCCGTATAGGTGTTCGAGTGTTCGAACCGTAATGCGTGAGAAATGGTAAGTAAACCCCGTATTTACGTATCTGCCACTGTCCAGGAGAATCCGTATAGGTGTTCGAGTGTTCGATCCGTAATGCGCAAGAAATGGTGTGTAAACCCCGTATTTACATATCTGCCACTCTGCAGGAGAATCCGTATAGGTGTTCGAGTGTTCGAACCGTATTGCGCAAGAAATGGTATGGAAACCCCATATTTACATATCTGCCACTGTGCAGGAGAATCCGTATAGGTGTTCGAGTCTTCGAACCGTAATGCGCAAGAAATGGTATGGAAACCCCGTATTTACATATCTGCCACTGTGCAGGAGAATCCGTATAGGTGTTCGAGTGTTCGAACCGTAATGCGCAAGAAATGGTATGTAAACCACGTATTTACATATCTGCCACTGTGCAGGAGAATCCGTATAGGTGTTCGAGTCTTCGAACCCTAATGCGTGAGAAATGGTAAGTAAACGCAGTATTTACATATCTGCCACTATGCAGGAGAATCCGTATAGGTGTTCGAGTGTTCTAACCGTAATGCGTGAGAAATGGTAAGTAAACCCCGTATTTACGTAATTGCCACTGTGCAGGAGAATCCGTATAGGTGTTCGAGTGTTCGAACCGTAATGCGCTAGAAATGGTATGTAAACCTCATATTTACATATTTGCCACTCTGCAGGAGAATCCGTATAGGTGTTCGAGTGTTCGAACCGTATTGCGCAAGAAATGGTATGGAAACCCCGTATTTACATATCTGCCACTGTGCAGGAGAATCCGTATAGGTGTTCGAGTGCTCGAACCGTAATGCGCAAGAAATGGTATGGAAACCCCGTATTTACATATCTGCCACTGTGCAGGAGAATCCGTATAGGTGTTCGAGTGTTCGAACCGTAATGCGCAAGAAATGGTATGTAAACCCCGTATTTACATATCTGCCACTGTGCAGGAGAATCCGTATAGGTGTTCGAGTCTTCGAACCCTAATGCGTGAGAAATGGTAACTAAACGCAGTATTTACATATCTGCCACTGTGCAGGAGAATCCGTATAGGTGTTCGAGTGTTCGAACCGTAATGTGTGAGAAATTGTAAGTAAACCCCGTATTTACGTAATTGCCACTGTGCAGGATAATTCGTATAGGTGTTCGAGTCTTCGAACCCTAATGCGTGAGAAATGGTAAGTAAACGCAGTATTTACATATCTGCCACTCTGCAGGAGAATCCGTATAGGTGTTCGAGTGTTCGAACCGTAATGCGTGAGAAATGGTAAGTAAACCTCGTATTTACGTAATTGCCACTGTGCAGGAGAATCCGTATAGGTGTTCGAGTGTTCGAATCGTAATGCGCAAGAAATGGTATGTAAACCCCGTATTTACATATCTGCCACTATGCAGGAGAATCCGTATAGGTGTTCGAGTGTTCGAACCGTATTGCGCAAGAAATGGTATGGAAACCCCGTATTTACATATCTGCCACTGTGCAGGAGAATCCGTATAGGTGTTCGAGTGTTCGAACCGTATTGCGCAAGAAATGGTATGGAAACCCCGTATTTACATATCTGCCACTGTGCAGGAGAATCCGTACAGGTGTTCGAATGTTCGAACCGTAATGCGCAAGAAATGGTATGTAAACCCCGTATTTACATATCTGCCACTGTGCAGGAGAATCCGTATAGGTGTTCGAGTCTTCGAACCCTAATGCGTGAGAAACGGCAAGTAAACGCAGTATTTACATATCTGCCACTGTGCAGGAGAATCCGTATAGGTGTTCGAGTGTTCTAACCGTAATGCGTGAGAAATGGTAAGTAAACCCCGTATTTACGTAATTGCCACTGTGCAGGAGAATCCGTATAGGTGTTCGAGTGTTCGAACCGTTATGCGCAAGAAATGGTATGGAAACCTCGTATTTACATATCTGCCACTCTGCAGGAGAATCCGTATAGGTGTTCGAGTGTTCGAACCGTATTGCGCAAGAAATGGTATGGAAACCCCGTATTTACATATCTGCCACTGTGCAGGAGAATCCGTATAGGTGTTCGAGTGTTCGAACCGTAATGCGCAAGAAATGGTATGGAAACCCCGTATTTACATATCTGCCACTGTGCAGGAGAATCCGTATAGGTGTTCGAGTGTTCGAACCGTAATCCGCAAGAAATGGTATGTAAACCCCGTATTTACATATCTGCCACTGTGTAGGAGAATCCGTATAGGTGTTCGAGTCTTCGAACCCTAATGCGTGAGAAATGGTAAGTAAACGCAGTATTTACATATCTGCCACTTTGCAGGAGAATCCGTATAGGTGTTCGAGTGTTCTAACCGTAATGCGTGAGAAATGGTAAGTAAACCCCGTATTTACGTAATTGCCACTGTGCAGGAGAATCCGTATAGGTGTTCGAGTGTTCGAACCGTAATGCGCAAGAAATGGTATGTAAACCTCGTATTTACATATCTGCCACTCTGCAGGAGAATCCGTATAGGTGTTCGAGTGTTCGAACCGTGTTGCGCAAGAAATGGTATGGAAACCCCGTATTTACATATCTGCCACTGTGCAGGAGAATCCGTATAGGTGTTCGAGTGTTCGAACCGTAATGCGTAAGAAATGGTATGGAAACCCCGTATTTACATATATGGCACTGTGCAGGAGAATCCGTATAGGTGTTCGAGTCTTCGAACCGTAATGCGCAAGAAATGGTATGTAAACCCCGTATTTACATATCTGCCACTGTGCAGGAGAATCCGTATAGGTGTTCGAGTCTTCGAACCCTAATGCGTGAGAAATGGTAAGTAAACGCAGTATTTACATATCTGCCACTGTGCAGGAGAATCTGTATAGGTGTTCGAGTGTTCGAACCGTAATGTGTGAGAAATGGTAAGTAAACCCCGTATTTACGTAATTGCCACTGTGCAGGAGAATCCGTATAGGTGTTCGAGTCTTCGAACCCTAATGCGTGAGAAATGGAAAGTAAACGCAGTATTTACATATCTGCCACTATGCAGGAGAATCCGTATCGGTGTTCGAGTGTTCGAACCGTAATGCGTGAGAAATGGTAAGTAAACCTCGTATTTACGTAATTGCCACTGTGCAGGAGAATCCGTATAGGTGTTCGAGTGTTCGAACCGTAATGCGTAAGAAATGGTATGTAAACCCCGTATTTACATATCTGCCACTCTGCAGGAGAATCCGTATAGGTGTTCGAGTGTTCGAACCGTATTTCGCAAGAAATGGTATGGAAACCCCGTATTTACATATCTGCCACTGTGCAGGAGAATCCGTATAGGTGTTCGAGTGTTCGAACCGTAATGCGCAAGAAATGGTATGGAAACCCCGTATTTACATATCTGCCACTGTGCAGGAGAATCCGTATAGGTGTTCGAGTGTTCGAACCGTAATGCGCAAGAAATGGTATGTAAACCCCGTATTTACATATCTGCCAATGTGCAGGAGAATCCGTATAGGTGTTCGAGTCTTCGAACCCTAATGCGTGAGAAATGGTAAGTAAACGCAGTATTTACATATCTGCCACTGTGCAGGAGAATCCGTATAGGTGTTCGAGTGTTCGAACCGTAATGCGTGAGAAATGGAAAGTAAACCCCGTATTTACGTATCTGCCACTGTCCAGGAGAATCCGTATAGGTGTTCCAGTGTTCGAACCGTAATGCGCAAGAAATGGTATGTAAACCCGTATTTACATATCTGCCACTCTGCAATCCGTATAGGTGTTCGAGTGTTCGAACCGTATTGCGCAAGAAATGGTATGGAAACCCCGTATTTACATATCTGCCACTGTGCATGAGAATCCGTATAGGTGTTCGAGTGTTCGAACCGTAATGCGCAAGAAATGTTATGGAAACCCCGTATTTACATATCTGCCACTGTGCAGGAGAATCCGTATAGGTGTTCGACTCTTCGAACCGTAATACGCAAGAAATGGTATGTAAACCCCGTATTTACATATCTGCCACTGTGCAGGAGAATCCGTATAGGTGTTCGAGTCTTCGAACCCTAATGCGTGAGAAATGGTAAGTAAACGCAGTATTTACATATCTGCCACTGTGCAGGAGAATCCGTATAGGTGTTCGAGTGTTCGAATCGTAATGTGTGAGAAATGGTAAGTAAACCCCGTATTTACGTAATTGCCACTGTGCAGGAGAATCCGTATAGGTGTTCGAGTCTTCGAACCCTAATGCGTGAGAAATGGTAAGTAAACGCAGTATTTACATATCTGCTACTGTGGAGGAGAATCCGTATAGGTGTTCGAGTGTTCGAACCGTAATGCGTGAGAAATGGTAAGTAAACCTCGTATTTACGTAATTGCCACTGTGCAGGAGAATCCGTATAGGTGTTCGAGTGTTCGAACCGTAATGCGCAAGAAATGGTATGTAAACCCCGTATTTACATATCTGCCACTCTGCAGGAGAATCCGTATAGGTGTTCGAGTGTTCGAACCGTATTGCGCAAGAAATGGTATGGAAACCCCGTATTTACATATCTGCCACTGTGCAGGAGAATCCGTATAGGTGTTCGAGTGTTCGAACCGTAATGCGCAAGAAATGGTATGGAAACCCCGTATTTACATATCTGCCACTGTGCAGGAGAATCCGTATAGGTGTTCGAGTGTTCGAACCGTAATCCGCAAGAAATGGTATGTAAACCCCGTATTTACATATCTGCCACTGTGTAGGAGAATCCGTATAGGTGTTCGAGTCTTCGAACCCTAATGCGTGAGAAATGGTAAGTAAACGCAGTATTTACATATCTGCCACTTTGCAGGAGAATCCGTATAGGTGTTCGAGTGTTCTAACCGTAATGCGTGAGAAATGGTAAGTAAACCCCGTATTTACGTAATTGCCACTGTGCAGGAGAATCCGTATAGGTGTTCGAGTGTTCGAACCGTAATGCGCAAGAAATGGTATGTAAACCTCGTATTTACATATCTGCCACTCTGCAGGAGAATCCGTATAGGTGTTCGAGTGTTCGAACCGTGTTGCGCAAGAAATGGTATGGAAACCCCGTATTTACATATCTGCCACTGTGCAGGAGAATCCGTATAGGTGTTCGAGTGTTCGAACCGTAATGCGTAAGAAATGGTATGGAAACCCCGTATTTACATATATGGCACTGTGCAGGAGAATCCGTATAGGTGTTCGAGTCTTCGAACCGTAATGCGCAAGAAATGGTATGTAAACCCCGTATTTACATATCTGCCACTGTGCTGGAGAATCCGTATAGGTGTTCGAGTCTTCGAACCCTAATGCGTGAGAAATGGTAAGTAAACGCAGTATTTACATATCTGCCACTGTGCAGGAGAATCCGTATAGGTGTTCGAGTGTTCGAACCGTAATGTGTGAGAAATGGTAAGTAAACCCCGTATTTACGTAATTGCCACTGTGCAGGAGATTCCGTATAGGTGTTCGAGTCTTCGAACCCTAATGCGTGAGAAATGGAAAGTAAACGCAGTATTTACATATCTGCCACTATGCAGGAGAATCCGTATCGGTGTTCGAGTGTTCGAACCGTAATGCGTGAGAAATGGTAAGTAAACCTCGTATTTACGTAATTGCCACTGTGCAGGAGAATCCGTATAGGTGTTCGAGTGTTCGAACCGTAATGCGTAAGAAATGGTATGTAAACCCCGTATTTACATATCTGCCACTCTGCAGGAGAATCCGTATAGGTGTTCGAGTGTTCGAACCGTATTGCGCAAGAAATGGTATGGAAACCCCGTATTTACATATCTGCCACTGTGCAGGAGAATCCGTATAGGTGTTCGAGTGTTCGAACCGTAATGCGCAAGAAATAGTATGGAAACCCCGTATTTACATATCTGCCACTGTGCAGGAGAATCCGTATAGGTGTTCGAGTGTTCGAACCGTAATGCGCAAGAAATGGTATGTAAACCCCGTATTTACATATCTGCCACTGTGCAGGAGAATCCGTATAGGTGTTCGAGTCTTCGAACCCTAATGCGTGAGAAATGGTAAGTAAACGCAGTATTTACATATCTGCCACTGTGCAGGAGAATCCGTATAGGTGTTCGAGTGTTCTAACCGTAATGCGTGAGAAATGGTAAGTAAACCCCGTATTTACGTAATTGCCACTGTGCAGGAGAATCCGTATAGGTGTTCGAGTGTTCGAACCGTAATGCGCAAGAAATGGTATGTAAACCTCGTATTTACATATCTGCCACTCTGCAGGAGAATCCGTATAGGTGTTCGAGTGTTCGAACCGTATTGCGCAAGAAATGGTATGGAAACCCCGTATTTACATATCTGCCACTGTGCAGGAGAATCCGTATAGGTGTTCGAGTGTTCGAACCGTAATGCGCAAGAAATGGTATGTAAACCTCGTATTTACATATCTGCCACTCTGCAGGAGAATCCGTATAGGTGTTCGAGTGTTCGAACCGTATTGCGGAAGAAATGGTATGGAAACCCCGTATTTATATATCTGCCACTATGCAGGAGAATCCGTATAGGTGTTCGAGTGTTCGAACCGTAATACACAAGAAATGGTATGGAAACCCCGTATTTACATATTTGCCACTGTGCAGGAGAATCCGTATAGGTGTTCGAGTGTTCGAACCGTAATGCGCAAGAAATGGTATGTAAACCCCGTATTTACATATCTGCCACTGTGCAGGAGAATCCGTATAGGTGTTCGAGTCTTCGAACCCTAATGCGTGAGAAATGGTAAGTAAACGCAGTATTTACATATCTGCCACTGTGCAGGAGAATCCGTATAGGTGTTCGAGTGTTCGAACCGTAATGCGTGAGAAATGGTAAGTAAACCCCGTATTTACGTATCTGCCACTGTCCAGGAGAATCCGTATAGGTGTTCGAGTGTTCGATCCGTAATGCGCAAGAAATGGTGTGTAAACCCCGTATTTACATATCTGCCACTCTGCAGGAGAATCCGTATAGGTGTTCGAGTGTTCGAACCGTATTGCGCAAGAAATGGTATGGAAACCCCATATTTACATATCTGCCACCGTGCAGGAGAATCCGTATAGGTGTTCGAGTCTTCGAACCGTAATCCGCAAGAAATGGTATGGAAACCCCGTATTTACATATCTGCCACTGTGCAGGAGAATCCGTATAGGTGTTCGAGTGTTCGAACCGTAATGCGCAAGAAATGGTATGTAAACCCCGTATTTACATATCTGCCACTGTGCAGGAGAATCCGTATAGGTGTTCGAGTCTTCGAACCCTAATGCGTGAGAAAGGGTAAGTAAACGCAGTATTTACATATCTGCCACTGTGCAGGAGAATCCGTATAGGTGTTCGAGTGTTCTAACCGTAATGCGTGAGAAATGGTAAGTAAACCCCGTATTTACGTAATTGCCACTGTGCAGGAGAATCCGTATAGGTGTTCGAGTGTTCGAACCGTAATGCGCAAGAAATGGTATGTAAACCTCGTATTTACATATCTGCCACTCTGCAGGAGAATCCGTATAGGTGTTCGAGTGTTCGAACCGTATTGCGCAAGAAATGGTATGGAAACCCCGTATTTACATATCTGCCACTGTGCAGGAGAATCCGTATAGGTGTTCGAGTGTTCGAACCGTAATGCGCAAGAAATGGTATGTAAACCTCGTATTTACATATCTGCCACTCTGCAGGAGAATCCGTATAGGTGTTCGAGTGTTCGAACCGTATTGCGGAAGAAATGGTATGGAAACCCCGTATTTATATATCTGCCACTATGCAGGAGAATCCGTATAGGTGTTCGAGTGTTCGAACCGTAATACACAAGAAATGGTATGGAAACCCCGTATTTACATATTTGCCACTGTTCAGGAGAATCCGTATAGGTGTTCGAGTGTTCGAACCGTAATGCGCAAGAAATGGTATGTAAACCCCGTATTTACATATCTGCCACTGTGCAGGAGAATCCGTATAGGTGTTCGAGTCTTCGAACCCTAATGCGTGAGAAATGGTAAGTAAACGCAGTATTTACATATCTGCCACTGTGCAGGAGAATCCGTATAGGTGTTCGAGTGTTCGAACCGTAATGCGTGAGAAATGGTAAGTAAACCCCGTATTTACGTATCTGCCACTGTCCAGGAGAATCCGTATAGGTGTTCGAGTGTTCGATCCGTAATGCGCAAGAAATGGTGTGTAAACCCCGTATTTACATATCTGCCACTCTGCAGGAGAATCCGTATAGGTGTTCGAGTGTTCGAACCGTATTGCGCAAGAAATGGTATGGAAACCCCATATTTACATATCTGCCACTGTGCAGGAGAATCCGTATAGGTGTTCGAGTCTTCGAACCGTAATGCGCAAGAAATGGTATGGACACCCCGTATTTACATATCTGCCACTGTGCAGGAGAATCCGTATAGGTGTTCGAGTGTTCGAACCGTAATGCGCAAGAAATGGTATGTAAACCCCGTATTTACATATCTGCCACTGTGCAGGAGAATCCGTATAGGTGTTCGAGTCTTCGAACCCTAATGCGTGAGAAATGGTAAGTAAACGCAGTATTTACATATCTGCCACTATGTAGGAGAATCCGTATAGGTGTTCGAGTGTTCTAACCGTAATGCGTGAGAAATGGTAAGTAAACCCCGTATTTACGTAATTGCCACTGTGCAGGAGAATCCGTATAGGTGTTCGAGTGTTCGAACCGTAATGCGCTAGAAATGGTATGTAAACCTCATATTTACATATTTGCCACTCTGCAGGAGAATCCGTATAGGTGTTCGAGTGTTCGAACCGTATTGCGCAAGAAATGGTATGGAAACCCCGTATTTACATATCTGCCACTGTGCAGGAGAATCCGTATAGGTGTTCGAGTGCTCGAACCGTAATGCGCAAGAAATGGTATGGAAACCCCGTATTTACATATCTGCCACTGTGCAGGAGAATCCGTATAGGTGTTCGAGTGTTCGAACCGTAATGCGCAAGAAATGGTATGTAAACCCCGTATTTACATATCTGCCACTGTGCAGGAGAATCCGTATAGGTGTTCGAGTCTTCGAACCCTAATGCGTGAGAAATGGTAACTAAACGCAGTATTTACATATCTGCCACTGTGCAGGAGAATCCGTATAGGTGTTCGAGTGTTCGAACCGTAATGTGTGAGAAATTGTAAGTAAACCCCGTATTTACGTAATTGCCACTGTGCAGGATAATCCGTATAGGTGTTCGAGTCTTCGAACCCTAATGCGTGAGAAATGGTAAGTAAACGCAGTATTTACATATCTGCCACTGTGCAGGAGAATCCGTATAGGTGTTCGAGTGTTCGAACCGTAATGCGTGAGAAATGGTAAGTGAACCTCGTATTTACGTAATTGCCACTGTGCAGGAGAATCCGTATAGGTGTTCGAGTGTTCGAACCGTAATGCGCAAGAAATGGTATGTAAACCCCGTATTTACATATCTGCCACTATGCAGGAGAATCCGTATAGGTGTTCGAGTGTTCGAACCGTATTGCGCAAGAAATGGTATGGAAACCCCGTATTTACATATCTGCCACTGTGCAGGAGAATCCGTATAGGTGTTCGAGTGTTCGAACCGTATTGCGCAAGAAATGGTATGGAAACCCCGTATTTACATATCTGCCACTGTGCAGGAGAATCCGTATAGGTGTTCGAATGTTCGAACCGTAATGCGCAAGAAATGGTATGTAAACCCCGTATTTACATATCTGCCACTGTGCAGGAGAATCCGTATAGGTGTTCGAGTCTTCGAACCCTAATGCGTGAGAAACGGCAAGTAAACGCAGTATTTACATATCTGCCACTGTGCAGGAGAATCCGTATAGGTGTTCGAGGGTTCTAACCGTAATGCGTGAGAAATGGTAAGTAAACCCCGTATTTACGTAATTGCCACTGTGCAGGAGAATCCGTATAGGTGTTCGAGTGTTCGAACCGTAATGCGCAAGAAATGGTATGGAAACCTCGTATTTACATATCTGCCACTCTGCAGGAGAATCCGTATAGGTGTTCGAGTGTTCGAACCGTATTGCGCAAGAAATGGTATGGAAACCCCGTATTTACATATCTGCCACTGTGCAGGAGAATCCGTATAGGTGTTCGAGTGTTCGAACCGTAATGCGCAAGAAATGGTATGGAAACCCCGTATTTACATATCTGCCACTGTGCAGGAGAATCCGTATAGGTGTTCGAGTGTTCGAACCGTAATGCGCAAGAAATGGTATGTAAACCCCGTATTTACATATCTGCCAATGTGCAGGAGAATCCGTATAGGTGTTCGAGTCTTCGAACCCTAATGCGTGAGAAATGGTAAGTAAACGCAGTATTTACATATCTGCCACTGTGCAGGAGAATCCGTATAGGTGTCGAGTGTTCGAACCGTAATGCGTGAGAAATGGAAAGTAAACCCCGTATTTACGTATCTGCCACTGTCCAGGAGAATCCGTATAGGTGTTCCAGTGTTCGAACCGTAATGCGCAAGTAATGGTATGTAAACCCCGTATTTACATATCTGCCACTCTGCAATCCGTATAGGTGTTCGAGTGTTCGAACCGTATTGCGCAAGAAATGGTATGGAAACCCCGTATTTACATATCTGCCACTGTGCATGAGAATCCGTATAGGTGTTCGAGTGTTCGAACCGTAATGCGCAAGAAATGTTATGGAAACCCCGTATTTACATATCTGCCACTGTGCAGGAGAATCCGTATAGGTGTTCGACTCTTCGAACCGTAATACGCAAGAAATGGTATGTAAACCCCGTATTTACATATCTGCCACTGTGCAGGAGAATCCGTATAGGTGTTCGAGTCTTCGAACCCTAATGCGTGAGAAATGGTAAGTAAACGCAGTATTTACATATCTGCCACTGTGCAGGAGAATCTGTATAGGTGTTCGAGTGTTCGAACCGTAATGTGTGAGAAATGGTAAGTAAACCCCGTATTTACGTAATTGCCACTGTGCAGGAGAATCCGTATAGGTGTTCGAGTCTTCGAACCCTAATGCGTGAGAAATGGTAAGTAAACGCAGTATTTACATATATGCTACTGTGGAGGAGAATCCGTATAGGTGTTCGAGTGTTCGAACCGTAATGCGTGAGAAATGGTAAGTAAACCTCGTATTTACGTAATTGCCACTGTGCAGGAGAATCCGTATAGGTGTTCGAGTGTTCGAACCGTAATGCGCATGAAATGGTATGTAAACCCCGTATTTACATATCTGCCACTCTGCAGGAGAATCCGTATAGGTGTTCGAGTGTTCGAACCGTATTGCGCAAGAAATGGTATGGAAACCCCGTATTTACATATCTGCCACTGTGCAGGAGAATCTGTATAGGTGTTCGAGTGTTCGAACCGTAATGCGCAAGAAATGGTATGGAAACCCCGTATTTACATATCTCCCACTGTGCAGGAGAATCCGTATAGGTGTTCGAGTGTTCGAACCGTAATCCGCAAGAAATGGTATGTAAACCCCGTATTTACATATCTGCCACTGTGTAGGAGAATCCGTATAGGTGTTCGAGTCTTCGAACCCTAATGCGTGAGAAATGGTAAGTAAACGCAGTATTTACATATCTGCCACTTTGCAGGAGAATCCGTATAGGTGTTCGAGTGTTCTAACCGTAATGCGTGAGAAATGGTAAGTAAACCCCGTATTTACGTAATTGCCACTGTGCAGGAGAATCCGTATAGGTGTTCGAGTGTTCGAACCGTAATGCGCAAGAAATGGTATGTAAACCTCGTATTTACATATCTGCCACTCTGCAGGAGAATCCGTATAGGTGTTCGAGTGTTCGAACCGTGTTGCGCAAGAAATGGTATGGAAACCCCGTATTTACATATCTGCCACTGTGCAGGAGAATTCGTATAGGTGTTCGAGTGTTCGAACCGTAATGCGTAAGAAATGGTATGGAAACCCCGTATTTACATATCTGGCACTGTGCAGGAGAATCCGTATAGGTGTTCGAGTCTTCGAACCGTAATGCGCAAGAAATGGTATGTAAACCCCGTATTTACATATCTGCCACTGTGCAGGAGAATCCGTATAGGTGTTCGAGTCTTCGAACCCTAATGCGTGAGAAATGGTAAGTAAACGCAGTATTTACATATCTGCCACTGTGCAGGAGAATCCGTATAGGTGTTCGAGTGTTCGAACCGTAATGTGTGAGAAATGGTAAGTAAACCCCGTATTTACGTAATTGCCACTGTGCAGGAGAATCCGTATAGGTGTTCGAGTCTTCGAACCCCAATGCGTGAGAAATGGAAAGTAAACGCAGTATTTACATATCTGCCACTATGCAGGAGAATCCGTATCGGTGTTCGCGTGTTCGAACCGTAATGCGTGAGAAATGGTGAGTAAACCTCGTATTTACGTAATTGCCACTGTGCAGGAGAATCCGTATAGGTGTTCGAGTGTTCGAACCGTAATGCGCAAGAAATGGTATGTAAACCCCGTATTTACATATCTGCCACTGTGCAGGAGAATCCGTATAGGTGTTCGAGTGTTCGAACCGTATTGCGCAAGAAATGGTATGGAAACCCCGTATTTACATATCTGCCACTGTGCAGGAGAATCCGTATAGGTGTTCGAGTGTTCAAACCGTAATGCGCAAGAAATGGTATGGAAACCCCGTATTTACCTATCTGCCACTGTGCAGGAGAATCCGTATAGGTGTTCGAGTGTTCGAACCGTAATGCGCAAGAAATGGTATGTAAACCCCGTATTTACATATCTGCCACTGTGCAGGAGAATCCGTATAGGTGTTCGAGTCTTCGAACCCTAATGCGTGAGAAATGGTAAGTAAACGCAGTATTTACATATCTGCCACTGTGCAGGAGAATCCGTATAGGTGTTCGAGTCTTCGAACCCTAATGCGTGAGAAATGGTAAGTAAACGCAGTATTTACATATCTGCCACTGTGCAGGAGAATCCGTATAGGTGTTCGAGTGTTCGAACCGTAATGCGTGAGAAATGGTAAGTAAACCCCGTATTTACGTATCTGCCACTGTGCAGGAGAATCCGTATAGGTGTTCGAGTGTTCGAACCGTATTGCGCAAGAAATGGTATGTAAACTCCGTATTTACATATCTGCCACTGTGCAGGAGAATCCGTATAGGTGTTCGAGTGTTCGAACCGTATTGCGCAAGAAATGGTATGTAAACTCCGTATTTACATATCTGCCACTGTGCAGGAGAATCCGTATAGGTGTTCGAGTGTTCGAACCGTAATGCGCAAGAAATGGTATGGAAACCCCGTATTTACATATCTGCCACTGTGCAGGAGAATCCGTATAGGTGTTCGAGTGTTCGAATTGTAATGCGAAGAAATGGTATGCAAACTCCGTATTTACATATCTGCCACTGTGCAAGAGAATCCGTATAGGTGTTCGAGTGTTCGAACCGTAATGCGTGAGAAATGGTAAGTAAACGCTGCATTTACATATCTGCCACTGTGCAGGAGAATCCGTCTAGGTGTTCGAGTGTTCGAACCCTAACGCGTGAGAAATGGTATGCAAACGCCGTATTTACATATCTGGCACTGTGCAGAAGAATCTGTATAGGTGTTCGAGTGTTCCAACCGTAATGCGCAAGAAATGGTATGTAAACCCCGTATTTACATATCTGCCACTATGCAGGAGAATCCGTATTGGTGTTCGAGTGTTCGAACCGTATTGCGCAAGAAATGGTATGTAAACCCCGTATTTACATATCTGCCACTGTGCAGGAGAATCCGTATAGGTGTTCGAGTGTTCGAACCGTAATGCGCAAGAAATGGTGTGGAAACCCCGTATTTACATATCTGCCACTGTGTAGGAGAATCCGTATAGGTGTTCGAGAGTTCGAACCGTAATGCGTGAGAAATGGTAAGTAAATCCCGTATTTACGTATCTGCTACTGTGCAGGAGAATCCGTATAGGTGTTCGAATGTTCGAACCGTAATGCGCAAGAAATGGTATGTAAACCCCGTATTTACATATCTGCCACTGTGCAGGAGAATCCGTATAGGTGTTCGAGTGTTCGAACCGTAATGCGCAAGAAATGGTATGGAAACCCCGTATTTACATATCTGCCACTGTGCAGGAGAATCCGTTCTGGTGTTCGAGTGTTCGAACCGTAATGCGCAAGAAATGGTATGCAAATCCCGTATTTACATATCTGCCACTATGCAGGAGAATCCGTGTAGGTGTTCGAGTGTTCGAACCGTATTGCGCAAGAAATGGTATGTAAACCCCGTATTTACATATCTGCCACTGTGCAGGAGAATCCGTATAGGTGTTCGAGTGTTCGAACCGTAATGCGCAAGAAATGGTATGGAAACCCCGTATTTACATATCTGCCACTGTGCAGGAGAATCCGTATAGGTGTTCGAGTGTTCGAACCGTAATGCGCAAGAAATGGTATGGAAACCCCGTATTTACATATCTGCCACTGTGCAGGAGAATCCGTATAGGTGTTCGAGTGTTCGAATTGTAATGCGAAGAAATGGTACGCAAACGCCGTATTTACATATCTGCCACTGTGCAAGAGAATCCGTATAGGTGTTCGAGTGTTCGAACCGTAATGCGTGAGAAATGGTAAGTAAACGCTGCATTTACAAATCTGCCACTGTGCAGGAGAATCCGTCTAGGTGTTCGAGTGTTCGAACCCTAACGCGTGAGAAATGGTATGCAAACGCCGTATTTACATATCTGGCACTGTGCAGAAGAATCTGTATAGGTGTTCGAGTGTTCCAACCGTAATGCGCAAGAAATGGTATGTAAACCCCGTATTTACATATCTGCCACTATGCAGGAGAATCCGTATTGGTGTTCGAGTGTTCGAACCGTATTGCGCAAGAAATGGTATGTAAACCCCGTATTTACATATCTGCCACTGTACAGGAGAATCCGTATAGGTGTTCGAGTGTTCGAACCGTAATGCGCAAGAAATGGTGTGGAAACCCCGTATTTACATATCTGCCACTGTGCAGGAGAATCCGTATAGGTGTTCGAGAGTTCGAACCGTAATGCGTGAGAAATGGTAAGTAAACCCCGTATTTACGTATCTGCCACTGTGAAGGAGAATCCGTATAGGTGTTCGAATGTTCGAACCGTAATGCGCAAGAAAGGGTATGTAAACCCCGTATTTACATATCTGCCACTGTGCAGGAGAATCCGTATAGGTGTTCGAGTGTTCGAACCGTAATGCGCAAGAAATGGTATGGAAACCCCGTATTTACATATCTCCCACTGTGCAGGAGAATCCGTACTGGTGTTCGAGTGTTCGAACCGTAATGCGCAACAAATGGTATGTAAATCCCGTATTTACATATCTGCCACTATGCAGGAGAATCCGTGTAGGTGTTCGAGTGTTCGAACCGTATTGCGCAAGAAATGGTATGTAAACCCCGTATTTACATATCTGCCACTGTGCAGGAGAATCCGTATAGGTGTTCGAGTGTTCGAACCGTAATGCGCAAGAAATGGTATGGAAACCCCGTATTTACATATCTGCCACTGTGCAGGAGAATCCGTATAGGTGTTCGAGTGTTCGAACCGTAATGCGCAAGAAATGGTATGTAAACCCCGTATTTACATATTTGCCACTGTGCAGGAGAATCCGTATAGGTGTTCGAGTGTTCGAACCGTATTGCGCAAGAAATGGTATTTAAACCCCGTATTTACATATCTGCCACTGTGTAGCAGAATCTGTATAGGTGTTCGAGTGTTCGAACCGTAATGCGCAAGAAATGGTATGTAAACCCCGTATTTACATATCTGTCACTGTGCAGGAGAATCCGTATAGGTGTTCGAGTGTTCGAACCGTATTGCGCAAGAAATGGTATGTAAACTCCGTATTTACATATCTGCCACTGTGCAAGAGAATCCGTATAGGTGTTCGAGTGTTCGAACCGTAATGCGCAAGAAATGGTATGGAAACCCCGTATTTACATATCTGCCACTGTGCAGGAGAAACCGTATAGGTGTTCGAGTGTTCGAATTGTAATGCGAAGAAATGGTATGTAAACGCCGTATTTACATATCTGCCACTGTGCAAGAGAATCCGTATAGGTGTCCGAGTGTTCGAACCGTAATGCGTGAGAAATGGTAAGTAAACGCCGCATTTACATATCTTCCACTGTGCAGGAGAATCCGTCTAGGTGTTCGAGTGTTCGAACCCTAACGCGTGAGAAATGGTATGCAAACACCGTATTTACATATCTGGCACTGTGCAGAAGAATCTGTATAGGTGTTCGAGTGTTCGAACCGTAATGCGCAAGAAATGGTTTGGAAAGCCCGTATTTACATATCTCCCACTGTGCAGGAGAATCCGTACTGGTGTTCGAGTGTTCGAACCGTAATGCGCAAGAAATGGTATGTAAATCCCGTATTTACATATCTGCCACTATGCAGGAGAATCCGTGTACGTGTTCGAGTGTTCGAACCGTATTGCGCAAGAAATGGTATGTAAACCCCGTATTTACATATCTGCCACTGTGCAGGAGAATCCGTATAGGTGTTCGAGTGTTCGAACCGTAATGCGCAAGAAATGGTATGGAAACCCCGTATTTACATATCTGCCACTGTGCAGGAGAATCCGTATAGGTGTTCGAGTGTTCGAACCGTAATGCGCAAGAAATGGTTTGTAAACCCCGTATTTACATATTTGCCACTGTGCAGGAGAATCCGTATAGGTGTTCGAGTGTTCGAACCGTATTGCGCAAGAAATGGTATTTAAACCCCGTATTTACATATCTGCCACTGTGCAGGAGAATCTGTATAGGTGTTCGAGTGTTCGAACCGTAATGCGCAAGAAATGGTATGTAAACCCCGTATTTACATATCTGTCCCTGTGCAGGAGAATCCGTATAGGTGTTCGAGTGTTCGAACCGTATTGCGCAAGAAATGGTATGTAAACTCCGTATTTACATATCTGCCACTGTGCAAGAGAATCCGTATAGGTGTTCGAGTGTTCGAACCGTAATGCGCAAGAAATGGTATGGAAACCCCGTATTTACATATCTGCCACTGTGCAGGAGAATCCGTATAGGTGTTCGAGTGTTCGAATTGTAATGCGAAGAAATGGTATGTAAACGCCGTATTTACATATCTGCCACTGTGCAAGAGAATCCGTATAGGTGTCCGAGTGTTCGAACCGTAATGCGTGAGAAATGGTAAGTAAACGCCGCATTTACATATCTGCCACTGTGCAGGAGAATCCGTCTAGGTGTTCGAGTGTTCGAACCCTAACGCGTGAGAAATGGTATGCACACACCGTATTTACATATCTGGCACTGTGCAGAAGAATCTGTATAGGTGTTCGAGTGTTCGAACCGTAATGCGCAAGAAATGGTATGGAAACCCCGTATTTACATATCTCCCACTGTGCAGGAGAATCCGTTTAGGTGTTCGAGTGTTCTAACCGTAATGCGCAAGAAATTGTATGTAAACCCCGTATTTACATATCTGCCACTTTGCAGGAGAATCCGTATAGGTGTTCAAGTGTTCAAACAATATTGCGCAAGAAATGGTATGTAAACCCCGTATTTACATATCTGCCACTGTGCAGGAGAATCCGTATAGGTGTTCGAGTGTTCGAACCGTAATGCGAAAGAAATGGTATGGAAACCCCGTATTTATATATCTGCCACTGTGCAGGAGAATCCGTATAGGTGTTCGAGTGTTCGAACCGTAATGCGCAAGAAATGGTATGTAAACCCCGTATTTACATATCTGCCACTGTGCAGGAGAATCCGTATAGGTGTTCGAGTGTTCGAACCGTATTGCGCAAGAAATGGTATTTAAACCCCGTATTTACATATCTGCCACTTTGCAGGAGAATCTGTATAGGTGTTCGAGTGTTCGAACCGTAATGCGCAAGAAATGGTATGTAAACCCCGTATTTACATATCTGTCACTGTGCAGGAGAATCCGTATAGGTGTTCGAGTGTTCGAACCGTATTGCGCAAGAAATGGTATGTAAACTCCGTATTTACATATCTGCCACTGTGCAAGAGAATCCGTATAGGTGTTCGAGTGTTCGAACCGTAATGCGCAAGAAATGGTATGGAAACCCCGTATTTACATATCTGCCACTGTGCAGGAGAATCCGTATAGGTGTTCGAGTGTTCGAATTGTAATGCGAAGAAATGGTATGTAAACGCCGTATTTACATATCTGCCACTGTGCAAGAGAATCCGTATAGGTGTTCGAGTGTTCGAACCGTAATGCGTGAGAAATGGTAAGTAAACGCCGCATTTACATATCTGCCACTGTGCAGGAGAATCCGTCTAGGTGTTCGAGTGTTCGAACCCTAACGCGTGAGAAATGGTATGCAAACGCCGTATTTACATATCTGGCACTGTGCAGGAGAATCCGTATTGGTGTTCGAGTGTTCGAACCGTATTGCGCAAGAAATGGTATGTAAACCCCGTATTTACATATCTGCCACTGTGCAGGAGAATCCGTATAGGTGTTCGAGTGTTCGAACCGTAATGCGCAAGAAATGGTGTGGAAACCCCGTATTTACATATCTGCCACTGTGCAGGAGAATCCGTATTGGTGTTCGAGTGTTCGAACCGTATTGCGCAAGAAATGGTATGTAAACCCCGTATTTACATATCTGCCACTGTGCAGGAGAATCCGTATAGGTGTTCGAGTGTTCGAACCGTAATGCGCAAGAAATGGTGTGGAAACCCCGTATTTACATATCTGCCACTGTGCAGGAGAATCCGTATAGGTGTTCGAGAGTTCGAACCGTAATGCGTGAGAAATGGTAAGTAAACCCCGTATTTACGTATCTGCCACTGTGCAGGAGAATCCGTATAGGTGTTCGAGTGTTCGAACCGTAATGCGCAAGAAATGGTATGTAAACCCCGTATTTACATATCTGCCACTGTGCAGGAGAATCCGTATAGGTGTTCGAGTGTTCGAACCGTAATGCTCAAGAAATGGTATGGAAACCCCGTATTTACATATCTGCCACTGTGCAGGAGAATCCGTACTGGTGTTCGAGTGTTCGAACCGTAATGCGCAAGAAATGGTATGTAAATCCCGTATTTACATATCTGCCACTATGCAGGAGAATCCGTGTAGGTGTTCGAGTGTTCGAACCGTATTGCGCAAGAAATGGTATGTAAACCCCGTATTTACATATCTGCCACTGTGCAGGAGAATCCGTATAGGTGTTCGAGTGTTCGAACTGTAATGCGCAAGAAATGGTATGGAAACCCCGTATTTACATATCTGCCACTGTGCAGGAGAATCCGTATAGGTGTTCGAGTGTTCGAACCGTAATGCGCAAAAAATGGTATGTAAACCCCGTATTTACATATTTGCCATTGTGCAGGAGAATCCGTATAGGTGTTCGAGTGTTCGAACCGTATTGCGCAAGAAATGGTATTTAAACCCCGTATTTACATATCTGCCACTGTGCAGGAGAATCTGTATAGGTGTTCGAGTGTTCGAACCGTAATGCGCAAGAAATGGTATGTAAACCCCGTATTTACATATCTGTCACTGTGCAGGAGAATCCGTATAGGTGTTCGAGTGTTCGAACCGTATTGCGCAAGAAATGGTATGTAAACTCCGTATTTACATATCTGCCACTGTGCAAGAGAATCCGTATAGGTGTTCGAGTGTTCGAACCGTAATGCGCAAGAAATGGTGTGGAAACCCCGTATTTACATATCTGCCACTGTGCAGGAGAATCCGTATAGGTGTTCGAGTGTTCGAACCGTAATGCGTGAGAAATGGTAAGTAAACCCCGTATTTACGTATCTGCCACTGTGCAGGAGAATCCGTATAGGTGTTCGAGTGTTCGAACCGTAATGCGCAAGAAATGGTATGTAAACCCCGTATTTACATATCTGCCACTGTGCAGGAGAATCCGTATAGGTGTTCCAGTGTTAGAACCATAATGCGCTAGAAATGGTATGGAAACCCCGTATTTACATATCTGCCACTGTGCAGGAGAATCCGTATAGGTGTTCGAGTGGTCGAACCGTAATGCGCAAGAAATGGTATGTAAACCCCGTATTTACATATCTGACACTGTGCAGGAGAATCCGTATAGGTGTTCGACTCTTCGAACCCTAATGCGTGAGAAATGGTAAGTAAACGCAGTATTTACATATCTGCCACTGTGCAGGAGAATCCGTATAGGTGTTCGAGTGTTCGAACCGTAATGCGTGAGAAATGGTATGTAAATCCCGTATTTACATATCTGCCACTATGCAGGAGAATCCGTGTAGGTGTTCGAGTGTTCGAACCGTATTGCGCAAGAAATGGTATGTAAACCCCGTATTTACATATCTGCCACTGTGCAGGAGAATCCGTATAGCTGTTCGAGTGTTCGAACCGTAATGCGCTAGAAATGGTGTGGAAACCCCGTATTTACATATCTGCCACTGTGCAGGAGAATCCGTATAGGTGTTCGAGTGTTCGAACCGTAATGCGTGAGAAATGGTAAGTAAACCCCGTATTTACGTATCTGCCACTGTGCAGGAGAATCCGTATAGGTGTTCGAGTGTTCGAACCGTATTGCGCAAGAAATGGTATGTAAACTCCGTATTTACATATCTGCCACTGTGCAGGAGAATCCGTATAGGTGTTCGAGTGTTCGAACCGTATTGCGCAAGAAATGGTATGTAAACTCCGTATTTACATATCTGCCACTGTGCAGGAGAATCCGTATAGGTGTTCGAGTGTTCGAACCGTAATGCGCAAGAAATGGTATGGAAACCCCGTATTTACATATCTGCCACTGTGCAGGAGAATCCGTATAGGTGTTCGAGTGTTCGAATTGTAATGCGAAGAAATGGTATGCAAACTCCGTATTTACATATCTGCCACTGTGCAAGAGAATCCGTATAGGTGTTCGAGTGTTCGAACCGTAATGCGTGAGAAATGGTAAGTAAACGCTGCATTTACATATCTGCCACTGTGCAGGAGAATCCGTCTAGGTGTTCGAGTGTTCGAACCCTAACGCGTGAGAAATGGTATGCAAACGCCGTATTTACATATCTGGCACTGTGCAGAAGAATCTGTATAGGTGTTCGAGTGTTCCAACCGTAATGCGCAAGAAATGGTATGTAAACCCCGTATTTACATATCTGCCACTATGCAGGAGAATCCGTATTGGTGTTCGAGTGTTCGAACCGTATTGCGCAAGAAATGGTATGTAAACCCCGTATTTACATATCTGCCACTGTGCAGGAGAATCCGTATAGGTGTTCGAGTGTTCGAACCGTAATGCGCAAGAAATGGTGTGGAAACCCCGTATTTACATATCTGCCACTGTGCAGGAGAATCCGTATAGGTGTTCGAGAGTTCGAACCGTAATGCGTGAGAAATGGTAAGTAAATCCCGTATTTACGTATCTGCCACTGTGCAGGAGAATCCGTATAGGTGTTCGAATGTTCGAACCGTAATGCGCAAGAAATGGTATGTAAACCCCGTATTTACATATCTGCCACTGTGCAGGAGAATCCGTATAGGTGTTCGAGTGTTCGAACCGTAATGCGCAAGAAATGGTATGGAAACCCCGTATTTACATATCTGCCACTGTGCAGGAGAATCCGTTCTGGTGTTCGAGTGTTCGAACCGTAATGCGCAAGAAATGGTATGTAAATCCCGTATTTACATATCTGCCACTATGCAGGAGAATCCGTGTAGGTGTTCGAGTGTTCGAACCGTATTGCGCAAGAAATGGTATGTAAACCCCGTATTTACATATCTGCCACTGTGCAGGAGAATCCGTATAGGTGTTCGAGTGTTCGAACCGTAATGCGCAAGAAATGGTATGGAAACCCCGTATTTACATATCTGCCACTGTGCAGGAGAATCCGTATAGGTGTTCGAGTGTTCGAACCGTAATGCGCAAGAAATGGTATGGAAACCCCGTATTTACATATCTGCCACTGTGCAGGAGAATCCGTATAGGTGTTCGAGTGTTCGAATTGTAATGCGAAGAAATGGTATGCAAACGCCGTATTTACATATCTGCCACTGTGCAAGAGAATCCGTATAGGTGTTCGAGTGTTCGAACCGTAATGCGTGAGAAATGGTAAGTAAACGCTGCATTTACATATCTGCCACTGTGCAGGAGAATCCGTCTAGGTGTTCGAGTGTTCGAACCCTAACGCGTGAGAAATGGTATGCAAACGCCGTATTTACATATCTGGCACTGTGCAGAAGAATCTGTATAGGTGTTCGAGTGTTCCAACCGTAATGCGCAAGAAATGGTATGTAAACCCCGTATTTACATATCTGCCACTATGCAGGAGAATCCGTATTGGTGTTCGAGTGTTCGAACCGTATTGCGCAAGAAATGGTATGTAAACCCCGTATTTACATATCTGCCACTGTACAGGAGAATCCGTATAGGTGTTCGAGTGTTCGAACCGTAATGCGCAAGAAATGGTGTGGAAACCCCGTATTTACATATCTGCCACTGTGCAGGAGAATCCGTATAGGTGTTCGAGAGTTCGAACCGTAATGCGTGAGAAATGGTAAGTAAACCCCGTATTTACGTATCTGCCACTGTGAAGGAGAATCCGTATAGGTGTTCGAATGTTCGAACCGTAATGCGCAAGAAATGGTATGTAAACCCCGTATTTAAATATCTGCCACTGTGCAGGAGAATCCGTATAGGTGTTCGAGTGTTCGAACCGTAATGCGCAAGAAATGGTATGGAAACCCCGTATTTACATATCTTCCACTGTGCAGGAGAATCCGTACTGGTGTTCGAGTGTTCGAACCGTAATGCGCAACAAATGGTATGTAAATCCCGTATTTACATATCTGCCACTATGCAGGAGAATCCGTGTAGGTGTTCGAGTGTTCGAACCGTATTGCGCAAGAAATGGTATGTAAACCCCGTATTTACATATCTGCCACTGTGCAGGAGAATCCGTATAGGTGTTCGAGTGTTCGAACCGTAATGCGCAAGAAATGGTATGGAAACCCCGTATTTACATATCTGCCACTGTGCAGGAGAATCCGTATAGGTGTTCGAGTGTTCGAACCGTAATGCGCAAGAAATGGTATGTAAACCCCGTATTTACATATTTGCCACTGTGCAGGAGAATCCGTATAGGTGTTCGAGTGTTCGAACCGTATTGCGCAAGAAATGGTATTTAAACCCCGTATTTACATATCTGCCACTGTGTAGGAGAATCTGTATAGGTGTTCGAGTGTTCGAACCGTAATGCGCAAGAAATGGTATGTAAACCCCGTATTTACATATCTGTCACTGTGCAGGAGAATCCGTATAGGTGTTCGAGTGTTCGAACCGTATTGCGCAAGAAATGGTATGTAAACTCCGTATTTACATATCTGCCACTGTGCAAGAGAATCCGTATAGGTGTTCGAGTGTTCGAACCGTAATGCGCAAGAAATGGTATGGAAACCCCGTATTTACATATCTGCCACTGTGCAGGAGAAACCGTATAGGTGTTCGAGTGTTCGAATTGTAATGCGAAGAAATGGTATGTAAACGCCGTATTTATATATCTGCCACTGTGCAAGAGAATCCGTATAGGTGTCCGAGTGTTCGAACCGTAATGCGTGAGAAATGGTAAGTAAACGTCGCATTTACATATCTGCCACTGTGCAGGAGAATCCGTCTAGGTGTTCGAGTGTTCGAACCCTAACGCGTGAGAAATGGTATGCAAACACCGTATTTACATATCTGGCACTGTGCAGAAGAATCTGTATAGGTGTTCGAGTGTTCGAACCGTAATGCGCAAGAAATGGTTTGGAAAGCCCGTATTTACATATCTCCCACTGTGCAGGAGAATCCGTACTGGTGTTCGAGTGTTCGAACCGTAATGCGCAAGAAATGGTATGTAAATCCCGTATTTACATATCTGCCACTATGCAGGAGAATCCGTGTAGGTGTTCGAGTGTTCGAACCGTATTGCGCAAGAAATGGTATGTAAACCCCGTATTTACATATCTGCCACTGTGCAGGAGAATCCGTATAGGTGTTCGAGTGTTCGAACCGTAATGCGCAAGAAATGGTATGGAAACCCCGTATTTACATATCTGCCACTGTGCAGGAGAATCCGTATAGGTGTTCGAGTGTTCGAACCGTAATGCGCAAGAAATGGTTTGTAAACCCCGTATTTACATATTTGCCACTGTGCAGGAGAATCCGTATAGGTGTTCGAGTGTTCGAACCGTATTGCGCAAGAAATGGTATTTAAACCCCGTATTTACATATCTGCCACTGTGCAGGAGAATCTGTATAGGTGTTCGAGTGTTCGAACCGTAATGCGCAAGAAATGGTATGTAAACCCCGTATTTACATATCTGTCCCTGTGCAGGAGAATCCGTATAGGTGTTCGAGTGTTCGAACCGTATTGCGCAAGAAATGGTATGTAAACTCCGTATTTACATATCTGCCACTGTGCAAGAGAATCCGTATAGGTGTTCGAGTGTTCGAACCGTAATGCGCAAGAAATGGTATGGAAACCCCGTATTTACATATCTGCCACTGTGCAGGAGAATCCGTATAGGTGTTCGAGTGTTCGAATTGTAATGCGAAGAAATGGTATGTAAACGCCGAATTTACATATCTGCCACTGTGCAAGAGAATCCGTATAGGTGTCCGAGTGTTCGAACCGTAATGCGTGAGAAATGGTAAGTAAACGCCGCATTTACATATCTGCCACTGTGCAGGAGAATCCGTCTAGGTGTTCGAGTGTTCGAACCCTAACGCGTGAGAAATGGTATGCACACACCGTATTTACATATCTGGCACTGTGCAGAAGAATCTGTATAGGTGTTCGAGTGTTCGAACCGTAATGCGCAAGAAATGGTATGGAAACCCCGTATTTACATATCTCCCACTGTGCAGGAGAATCCGTTTAGGTGTTCGAGTGTTCTAACCGTAATGCGCAAGAAATTGTATGTAAACCCCGTATTTACATATCTGCCACTTTGCAGGAGAATCCGTATAGGTGTTCAAGTGTTCAAACAATATTGCGCAAGAAATGGTATGTAAACCCCGTATTTACATATCTGCCACTGTGCAGGAGAATCCGTATAGGTGTTCGAGTGTTCGAACCGTAATGCGAAAGAAATGGTATGGAAACCCCGTATTTATATATCTGCCACTGTGCAGGAGAATCCGTATAGGTGTTCGAGTGTTCGAACCGTAATGCGCAAGAAATGGTATGTAAACCCCGTATTTACATATCTGCCACTGTGCAGGAGAATCCGTATAGGTGTTCGAGTGTTCGAACCGTATTGCGCAAGAAATGGTATTTAAACCCCGTATTTACATATCTGCCACTTTGCAGGAGAATCTGTATAGGTGTTCGAGTGTTCGAACCGTAATGCGCAAGAAATGGTATGTAAACCCCGTATTTACATATCTGTCACTGTGCAGGAGAATCCGTATAGGTGTTCGAGTGTTCGAACCGTATTGCGCAAGAAATGGTATGTAAACTCCGTATTTACATATCTGCCACTGTGCAGGAGAATCCGTATAGGTGTTCGAGTGTTCGAACCGTAATGCGCAAGAAATGGTATGGAAACCCCGTATTTACATATCTGCCACTGTGCAGGAGAATCCGTATAGGTGTTCGAGTGTTCGAATTGTAATGCGAAGAAATGGTATGTAAACGCCGTATTTACATATCTGCCACTGTGCAAGAGAATCCGTATAGGTGTTCGAGTGTTCGAACCGTAATGCGTGAGAAATGGTAAGTAAACGCCGCATTTACATATCTGCCACTGTGCAGGAGAATCCGTCTAGGTGTTCGAGTGTTCGAACCCTAACGCGTGAGAAATGGTATGCAAACGCCGTATTTACATATCTGGCACTGTGCAGAAGAATCTGTATAGGTGTTCGAGTGTTCCAACCGTAATGCGCAAGAAATGGTATGTAAACCCCGTATTTACATATCTGCCACTATGCAGGAGAATCCGTATTGGTGTTCGAGTGTTCGAACCGTATTGCGCAAGAAATGGTATGTAAACCCCGTATTTACATATCTGCCACTGTGCAGGAGAATCCGTATAGGTGTTCGAGTGTTCGAACCGTAATGCGCAAGAAATGGTGTGGAAACCCCGTATTTACATATCTGCCACTGTGCAGGAGAATCCGTATAGGTGTTCGAGAGTTCGAACCGTAATGCGTGAGAAATGGTAAGTAAACCCCGTATTTACGTATCTGCCACTGTGCAGGAGAATCCGTATAGGTGTTCGAGTGTTCGAACCGTAATGCGCAAGAAATGGAATGTAAACCCCGTATTTACATATCTGCCACTGTGCAGGAGAATCCGTATAGGTGTTCGAGTGTTCGAACCGTAATGCTCATGAAATGGTATGGAAACCCCGTATTTACATATCTGCCACTGTGCAGGAGAATCCGTACTGGTGTTCGAGTGTTCGAACCGTAATGCGCATGAAATGGTATGTAAATCCCGTATTTACATATCTGCCACTATGCAGGAGAATCCGTGTAGGTGTTCGAGTGTTCGAACCGTATTGCGCAAGAAATGGTATGTAAACCCCGTATTTACATATCTGCCACTGTGCAGGAGAATCCGTATAGGTGTTCGAGTGTTCGAACTGTAATGCGCAAGAAATGGTATGGAAACCCCGTATTTACATATCTGCCACTGTGCAGGAGAATCCGTATAGGTGTTCGAGTGTTCGAACCGTAATGCGCAAAAAATGGTATGTAAACCCCGTATTTACATATTTGCCATTGTGCAGGAGAATCCGTATAGGTGTTCGAGTGTTCGAACCGTATTGCGCAAGAAATGGTATTTAAACCCCGTATTTACATATCTGCCACTGTGCAGGAGAATCTGTATAGGTGTTCGAGTGTTCGAACCGTAATGCGCAAGAAATGGTATGTAAACCCCGTATTTACATATCTGTCATTGTGCAGGAGAATCCGTATAGGTGTTCGAGTGTTCGAACCGTATTGCGCAAGAAATGGTATGTAAACTCCGTATTTACATATCTGCCACTGTGCAAGAGAATCCGTATAGGTGTTCGAGTGTTCGAACCGTAATGCGCAAGAAATGGTATGGAAACCCCGTATTTACATATCTGCCACTGTGCAGGAGAATCCGTATAGGTGTTCGAGTGTTCGAATTGTAATGCGAAGAAATGGTATGTAAACGCCGTATTTACATATCTGCCACTGTGCAAGAGAATCCGTATAGGTGTCCGAGTGTTCGAACCGTAATGCGTGAGAAATGGTAAGTAAACGCCGCATTTACATATCTGCCACTGTGCAGGAGAATCCGTCTAGGTGTTCGAGTGTTCGAACCCTAACGCGTGAGAAATGGTATGCAAACACCGTATTTACATATCTGGCACTGTGCAGAAGAATCTGTATAGGTGTTCGAGTGTTCGAACCGTAATGCGCAAGAAATGGTATGGAAACCCCGTATTTACATATCTCCCACTGTGCAGGAGAATCCGTACTGGTGTTCGAGTGTTCGAACCGTAATGCGCAAGAAATGGTATGTAAATCCCGTATTTACATATCTGCCACTATGCAGGAGAATCCGTGTAGGTGTTCGAGTGTTCGAACCGTATTGCGCAAGAAATGGTATGTAAACTCCGTATTTACATATCTGCCACTGTGCAGGAGAATCCGTATAGGTGTTCGAGTGTTCGAACCGTAATGCGCAAGAAATGGTATGGAAACACCGTATTTACATATCTGCCACTGTGCAGGAGAATCCGTATAGGTGTTCGAGTGTTCGAACCGTAATGCGCAAGAAATGGTATGTAAACCCCGTATTTACATATTTGCCACTGTGCAGGAGAATCCGTATAGGTGTTCGAGTGTTCGAACCGTATTGCGCAAGAAATGGTATTTAAACCCCGTATTTACATATCTGCCACTGTGCAGGAGAATCTGTATAGGTGTTCGAGTGTTCGAACCGTAATGCGCAAGAAATGGTATGTAAACCCCGTTTTTACATATCTGTCACTGTGCAGGAGAATCCGTATAGGTGTTCGAGTGTTCGAACCGTATTGCGCAAGAAATGGTATGTAAACTCCGTATTTACATATCTGCCACTGTGCAAGAGAATCCGTATAGGTGTTCGAGTGTTCGAACCGTAATGCGCAAGAAACGGTATGGAAACCCCGTATTTACATATCTGCCACTGTGCAGGAGAATCCGTATAGGTGTTCGAGTGTTCGAATTGTAATGCGAAGAAATGGTATGTAAACGCCGTATTTACATATCTGCCACTGTGCAAGAGAATCCGTATAGGTGTTCGAGTGTTCGAACCGTAATGCGTGAGAAATGGTAAGTAAACGCCGCATTTACATATCTGCCACTGTGCAGGAGAATCCGTCTAGGTGTTCGAGTGTTCGAACCCTAACGCGTGAGAAATGGTATGCAAACGCCGTATTTACATATCTGGCACTGTGCAGAAGAATCTGTATAGGTGTTCGAGTGTTCCAACCGTAATGCGCAAGAAATGGTATGTAAACCCCGTATTTACATATCTGCCACTATGCAGGAGAATCCGTATTGGTGTTCGAGTGTTCGAACCGTATTGCGCAAGAAATGGTATGTAAACCCCGTATTTACATATCTGCCACTGTGCAGGAGAATCCGTATAGGTGTTCGAGTGTTCGAACCGTAATGCGCAAGAAATGGTGTGGAAACCCCGTATTTACATATCAGCCACTATGCAGGAGAATCCGTATAGGTGTTCGAGAGTTCGAACCGTAATGCGTGAGAAATGGTAAGTAAACCCCGTATTTACGTATCTGCCACTGTGCAGGAGAATCCGTATAGGTGTTCGAGTGTTCGAACCGTAATGCGCAAGAAATGGTATGTAAACCCCGTATTTACATATCTGCCACTGTGCAGGAGAATCCGTATACGTGTTCGAGTGTTCGAACCGTAATGCTCAAGAAATGGTATGGAAACCCCGTATTTACATATCTGCCACTGTGCAGGAGAATCCGTACTGGTGTTCGAGTGTTCGAACCGTAATGCGCAAGAAATGGTATGTAAATCCCGTATTTACATATCTGCCACTATGCAGGAGAATCCGTGTAGGTGTTCGAGTGTTCGAACCGTATTGCGCAAGAAATGGTATGTAAACCCCGTATTTACATATCTGCCACTGTGCAGGAGAATCCGTATAGGTGTTCGAGTGTTCGAACTGTAATGCGCAAGAAATGGTATGGAAACCCCGTATTTACATATCTGCCACTGTGCAAGAGAATCCGTATAGGTGTTCGAGTGTTCGAACCGTAATGCGCAAAAAATGGTATGTAAACCCCGTATTTACATATTTGCCACTGTGCAGGAGAATCCGTATAGGTGTTCGAGTGTTCGAACCGTATTGCGCAAGAAATGGTATTTAAACCCCGTATTTACATATCTGCCACTGTGCAGGAGAATCTGTATAGGTGTTCGAGTGTTCGAACCGTAATGCGCAAGAAATGGTATGTAAACCCTGTATTTACATATCTGTCACTGTGCAGGAGAATCCGTATAGGTGTTCGAGTGTTCGAACCGTATTGCGCAAGAAATGGTATGTAAACTCCGTATTTACATATCTGCCACTGTGCAAGAGAATCCGTATAGGTGTTCGAGTGTTCGAACCGTAATGCGCAAGAAATGGTATGGAAACCCCGTATTTACATATCTGCCACTGTGCAGGAGAATCCGTATAGGTGTTCGAGTGTTCGAATTGTAATGCGAAGAAATGGTTTGTAAACGCCGTATTTACATATCTGCCACTGTGCAAGAGAATCCGTATAGGTGTCCGAGTGTTCGAACCGTAATGCGTGAGAAATGGTAAGTAAACGCCGCATTTACATATCTGCCACTGTGCAGGAGAATCCGTCTAGGTGTTCGAGTGTTCGAACCCTAACGCGTGAGAAATCGTATGCAAACACCGTATTTACATATCTGGCACTGTGCAGAAGAATCTGTATAGGTGTTCGAGTGTTCGAACCGTAATGCGCAAGAAATGGTATGGAAACCCCGTATTTACATATCTCCCACTGTGCAGGAGAATCCGTACTGGTGTTCGAGTGTTCGAACCGTAATGCGCAAGAAATGGTATGTAAATCCCGTATTTACATATCTGCCACTATGCAGGAGAATCCGTGTAGGTGTTCGAGTGTTCGAACCGTATTGCGCAAGAAATGGTATGTAAACTCCGTATTTACATATCTGCCACTGTGCAGGAGAATCCGTATAGGTGTTCGAGTGTTCGAACCGTAATGCGCAAGAAATGGTATGGAAACCCCGTATTTACATATCTGCCACTGTGCAGGAGAATCCGTATAGGTGTTCGAGTGTTCGAACCGTAATGCGCAAGAAATGGTATGTAAACCCCGTATTTACATATTTGCCACTGTGCAGGAGAATCCGTATAGGTGTTCGAGTGTTCGAACCGTATTGCGCAAGAAATGGTATTTAAACCCCGTATTTACATATCTGCCACTGTGCAGGAGAATCTGTATAGGTGTTCGAGTGTTCGAACCGTAATGCGCAAGAAATGGTATGTAAACCCCGTTTTTACATATCTGTCACTGTGCAGGAGAATCCGTATAGGTGTTCGAGTGTTCGAACCGTATTGCGCAAGAAATGGTATGTAAACTCCGTATTTACATATCTGCCACTGTGCAAGAGAATCCGTATAGGTGTTCGAGTGTTCGAACCGTAATGCGCAAGAAATGGTATGGAAACCCCGTATTTACATATCTGCCACTGTGCAGGAGAATCCGTATAGGTGTTCGAGTGTTCGAATTGTAATGCGAAGAAATGGTATGTAAACGCCGTATTTACATATCTGCCACTGTGCAAGAGAATCCGTATAGGTGTCCGACTGTTCGAACCGTAATGCGTGAGAAATGGTAAGTAAACGCCGCATTTACATATCTGCCACTGTGCAGGAGAATCCGTCTAGGTGTTCGAGTGTTCGAACCCTAACGCGTGAGAAATGGTATGCAAACACCGTATTTACATATCTGGCACTGTGCAAAAGAATCTGTATAGGTGTTCGAGTGTTCGAACCGTAATGCGCAAGAAATGGTATGGAAACCCCGTATTTACATATCTCCCACTGTGCAGGAGAATCCGTACTGGTGTTCGAGTGTTCGAACCGTAATGCGCAAGAAGTGGTATGTAAATCCCGTATTTACATATCTGCCACTCTGCAGGAGAATCCGTATAGGTGTTCGAGTGTTCGAACCGTATTGCGCAAGAAATGGTATGGAAACCCCATATTTACATATCTGCCACTGTGCAGGAGAATCCGTATAGGTGTTCGAGTGTTCGAACCGTAATGCGCAAGAAATGGTATGGAAACCCCGTATTTACATATCTGCCACTGTGCAGGAGAATCCGTATAGGTGTTCGAGTGTTCGAATTGTAATGCGAAGAAATGGTATGTAAACGCCGTATTTACATATCTGCCACTGTGCAAGAGAATCCGTATAGGTGTCCGAGTGTTCGAACCGTAATGCGTGAGAAATGGTAAGTAAACGCCGCATTTACATATCTGCCACTGTGCAGGAGAATCCGTCTAGGTGTTCGAGTGTTCGAACCCTAACGCGTGAGAAATGGTATGCAAACACCGTATTTACATATCTGGCACTGTGCAGAAGAATCTGTATAGGTGTTCGAGTGTTCGAACCGTAATGCGCAAGAAATGGTATGGAAACCCCGTATTTACATATCTCCCACTGTGCAGGAGAATCCGTACTGGTGTTCGAGTGTTCGAACCGTAATGCGCAAGAAATGGTATGTAAATCCCGTATTTACATATCTGCCACTATGCAGGAGAATCCGTGTAGGTGTTCGAGTGTTCGAACCGTATTGCGCAAGAAATGGTATGTAAACTCCGTATTTACATATCTGCCACTGTGCAGGAGAATCCGTATAGGTGTTCGAGTGTTCGAACCGTAATGCGCAAGAAATGGTATGGAAACACCGTATTTACATATCTGCCACTGTGCAGGAGAATCCGTATAGGTGTTCGAGTGTTCGAACCGTAATGCGCAAGAAATGGTATGTAAACCCCGTATTTACATATTTGCCACTGTGCAGGAGAATCCGTATAGGTGTTCGAGTGTTCGAACCGTATTGCGCAAGAAATGGTATTTAAACCCCGTATTTACATATCTGCCACTGTGCAGGAGAATCTGTATAGGTGTTCGAGTGTTCGAACCGTAATGCGCAAGAAATGGTATGTAAACCCCGTTTTTACATATCTGTCACTGTGCAGGAGAATCCGTATAGGTGTTCGAGTGTTCGAACCGTATTGCGCAAGAAATGGTATGTAAACTCCGTATTTACATATCTGCCACTGTGCAAGAGAATCCGTATAGGTGTTCGAGTGTTCGAACCGTAATGCGCAAGAAATGGTATGGAAACCCCGTATTTACATATCTGCCACTGTGCAGGAGAATCCGTATAGGTGTTCGAGTGTTCGAATTGTAATGCGAAGAAATGGTATGTAAACGCCGTATTTACATATCTGCCACTGTGCAAGAGAATCCGTATAGGTGTTCGAGTGTTCGAACCGTAATGCGTGAGAAATGGTAAGTAAACGCCGCATTTACATATCTGCCACTGTGCAGGAGAATCCGTCTAGGTGTTCGAGTGTTCGAACCCTAACGCGTGAGAAATGGTATGCAAACGCCGTATTTACATATCTGGCACTGTGCAGAAGAATCTGTATAGGTGTTCGAGTGTTCCAACCGTAATGCGCAAGAAATGGTATGTAAACCCCGTATTTACATATCTGCCACTATGCAGGAGAATCCGTATTGGTGTTCGAGTGTTCGAACCGTATTGCGCAAGAAATGGTATGTAAACCCCGTATTTACATATCTGCCACTGTGCAGGAGAATCCGTATAGGTGTTCGAGTGTTCGAACCGTAATGCGCAAGAAATGGTGTGGAAACCCCGTATTTACATATCAGCCACTATGCAGGAGAATCCGTATAGGTGTTCGAGAGTTCGAACCGTAATGCGTGAGAAATGGTAAGTAAACCCCGTATTTACGTATCTGCCACTGTGCAGGAGAATCCGTATAGGTGTTCGAGTGTTCGAACCGTAATGCGCAAGAAATGGTATGTAAACCCCGTATTTACATATCTGCCACTGTGCAGGAGAATCCGTATACGTGTTCGAGTGTTCGAACCGTAATGCTCAAGAAATGGTATGGAAACCCCGTATTTACATATCTGCCACTGTGCAGGAGAATCCGTACTGGTGTTCGAGTGTTCGAACCGTAATGCGCAAGAAATGGTATGTAAATCCCGTATTTACATATCTGCCACTATGCAGGAGAATCCGTGTAGGTGTTCGAGTGTTCGAACCGTATTGCGCAAGAAATGGTATGTAAACCCCGTATTTACATATCTGCCACTGTGCAGGAGAATCCGTATAGGTGTTCGAGTGTTCGAACTGTAATGCGCAAGAAATGGTATGGAAACCCCGTATTTACATATCTGCCACTGTGCAAGAGAATCCGTATAGGTGTTCGAGTGTTCGAACCGTAATGCGCAAAAAATGGTATGTAAACCCCGTATTTACATATTTGCCACTGTGCAGGAGAATCCGTATAGGTGTTCGAGTGTTCGAACCGTATTGCGCAAGAAATGGTATTTAAACCCCGTATTTACATATCTGCCACTGTGCAGGAGAATCTGTATAGGTGTTCGAGTGTTCGAACCGTAATGCGCAAGAAATGGTATGTAAACCCTGTATTTACATATCTGTCACTGTGCAGGAGAATCCGTATAGGTGTTCGAGTGTTCGAACCGTATTGCGCAAGAAATGGTATGTAAACTCCGTATTTACATATCTGCCACTGTGCAAGAGAATCCGTATAGGTGTTCGAGTGTTCGAACCGTAATGCGCAAGAAATGGTATGGAAACCCCGTATTTACATATCTGCCACTGTGCAGGAGAATCCGTATAGGTGTTCGAGTGTTCGAATTGTAATGCGAAGAAATGGTATGTAAACGCCGTATTTACATATCTGCCACTGTGCAAGAGAATCCGTATAGGTGTCCGAGTGTTCGAACCGTAATGCGTGAGAAATGGTAAGTAAACGCCGCATTTACATATCTGCCACTGTGCAGGAGAATCCGTCTAGGTGTTCGAGTGTTCGAACCCTAACGCGTGAGAAATCGTATGCAAACACCGTATTTACATATCTGGCACTGTGCAGAAGAATCTGTATAGGTGTTCGAGTGTTCGAACCGTAATGCGCAAGAAATGGTATGGAAACCCCGTATTTACATATCTCCCACTGTGCAGGAGAATCCGTACTGGTGTTCGAGTGTTCGAACCGTAATGCGCAAGAAATGGTATGTAAATCCCGTATTTACATATCTGCCACTATGCAGGAGAATCCGTGTAGGTGTTCGAGTGTTCGAACCGTATTGCGCAAGAAATGGTATGTAAACTCCGTATTTACATATCTGCCACTGTGCAGGAGAATCCGTATAGGTGTTCGAGTGTTCGAACCGTAATGCGCAAGAAATGGTATGGAAACCCCGTATTTACATATCTGCCACTGTGCAGGAGAATCCGTATAGGTGTTCGAGTGTTCGAACCGTAATGCGCAAGAAATGGTATGTAAACCCCGTATTTACATATTTGCCACTGTGCAGGAGAATCCGTATAGGTGTTCGAGTGTTCGAACCGTATTGCGCAAGAAATGGTATTTAAACCCCGTATTTACATATCTGCCACTGTGCAGGAGAATCTGTATAGGTGTTCGAGTGTTCGAACCGTAATGCGCAAGAAATGGTATGTAAACCCCGTTTTTACATATCTGTCACTGTGCAGGAGAATCCGTATAGGTGTTCGAGTGTTCGAACCGTATTGCGCAAGAAATGGTATGTAAACTCCGTATTTACATATCTGCCACTGTGCAAGAGAATCCGTATAGGTGTTCGAGTGTTCGAACCGTAATGCGCAAGAAATGGTATGGAAACCCCGTATTTACATATCTGCCACTGTGCAGGAGAATCCGTATAGGTGTTCGAGTGTTCGAATTGTAATGCGAAGAAATGGTATGTAAACGCCGTATTTACATATCTGCCACTGTGCAAGAGAATCCGTATAGGTGTCCGACTGTTCGAACCGTAATGCGTGAGAAATGGTAAGTAAACGCCGCATTTACATATCTGCCACTGTGCAGGAGAATCCGTCTAGGTGTTCGAGTGTTCGAACCCTAACGCGTGAGAAATGGTATGCAAACACCGTATTTACATATCTGGCACTGTGCAAAAGAATCTGTATAGGTGTTCGAGTGTTCGAACCGTAATGCGCAAGAAATGGTATGGAAACCCCGTATTTACATATCTCCCACTGTGCAGGAGAATCCGTACTGGTGTTCGAGTGTTCGAACCGTAATGCGCAAGAAGTGGTATGTAAATCCCGTATTTACATATCTGCCACTCTGCAGGAGAATCCGTATAGGTGTTCGAGTGTTCGAACCGTATTGCGCAAGAAATGGTATGGAAACCCCATATTTACATATCTGCCACTGTGCAGGAGAATCCGTATAGGTGTTCGAGTGTTCGAACCGTAATGCGCAAGAAATGGTATGGAAACCCCGTATTTACATATCTGCCACTGTGCAGGAGAATCCGTATAGGTGTTCGAGTGTTCGAATTGTAATGCGAAGAAATGGTATGTAAACGCCGTATTTACATATCTGCCACTGTGCAAGAGAATCCGTATAGGTGTCCGAGTGTTCGAACCGTAATGCGTGAGAAATGGTAAGTAAACGCCGCATTTACATATCTGCCACTGTGCAGGAGAATCCGTCTAGGTGTTCGAGTGTTCGAACCCTAACGCGTGAGAAATGGTATGCAAACACCGTATTTACATATCTGGCACTGTGCAGAAGAATCTGTATAGGTGTTCGAGTGTTCGAACCGTAATGCGCAAGAAATGGTATGGAAACCCCGTATTTACATATCTCCCACTGTGCAGGAGAATCCGTACTGGTGTTCGAGTGTTCGAACCGTAATGCGCAAGAAATGGTATGTAAATCCCGTATTTACATATCTGCCACTATGCAGGAGAATCCGTGTAGGTGTTCGAGTGTTCGAACCGTATTGCGCAAGAAATGGTATGTAAACTCCGTATTTACATATCTGCCACTGTGCAGGAGAATCCGTATAGGTGTTCGAGTGTTCGAACCGTAATGCGCAAGAAATGGTATGGAAACACCGTATTTACATATCTGCCACTGTGCAGGAGAATCCGTATAGGTGTTCGAGTGTTCGAACCGTAATGCGCAAGAAATGGTATGTAAACCCCGTATTTACATATTTGCCACTGTGCAGGAGAATCCGTATAGGTGTTCGAGTGTTCGAACCGTATTGCGCAAGAAATGGTATTTAAACCCCGTATTTACATATCTGCCACTGTGCAGGAGAATCTGTATAGGTGTTCGAGTGTTCGAACCGTAATGCGCAAGAAATGGTATGTAAACCCCGTTTTTACATATCTGTCACTGTGCAGGAGAATCCGTATAGGTGTTCGAGTGTTCGAACCGTATTGCGCAAGAAATGGTATGTAAACTCCGTATTTACATATCTGCCACTGTGCAAGAGAATCCGTATAGGTGTTCGAGTGTTCGAACCGTAATGCGCAAGAAATGGTATGGAAACCCCGTATTTACATATCTGCCACTGTGCAGGAGAATCCGTATAGGTGTTCGAGTGTTCGAATTGTAATGCGAAGAAATGGTATGTAAACGCCGTATTTACATATCTGCCACTGTGCAAGAGAATCCGTATAGGTGTTCGAGTGTTCGAACCGTAATGCGTGAGAAATGGTAAGTAAACGCCGCATTTACATATCTGCCACTGTGCAGGAGAATCCGTCTAGGTGTTCGAGTGTTCGAACCCTAACGCGTGAGAAATGGTATGCAAACGCCGTATTTACATATCTGGCACTGTGCAGAAGAATCTGTATAGGTGTTCGAGTGTTCCAACCGTAATGCGCAAGAAATGGTATGTAAACCCCGTATTTACATATCTGCCACTATGCAGGAGAATCCGTATTGGTGTTCGAGTGTTCGAACCGTATTGCGCAAGAAATGGTATGTAAACCCCGTATTTACATATCTGCCACTGTGCAGGAGAATCCGTATAGGTGTTCGAGTGTTCGAACCGTAATGCGCAAGAAATGGTGTGGAAACCCCGTATTTACATATCTGCCACTATGCAGGAGAATCCGTATAGGTGTTCGAGAGTTCGAACCGTAATGCGAGAGAAATGGTAAGTAAACCCCGTTTTTACGTATCTGCCACTGTGCAGGAGAATCCGTATAGGTGTTCGAGTGTTCGAACCGTAATGCGCAAGAAATGGTATGTAAACCCCGTATTTACATATCTGCCACTGTGCAGGAGAATCCGTATAGGTGTTCGAGTGTTCGAACCGTAATGCTCAAGAAATGGTATGGAAACCCCGTATTTACATATCTGCCACTGTGCAGGAGAATCCGTACTGGTGTTCGAGTGTTCGAACCGTAATGCGCAAGAAATGGTATGTAAATCCCGTATTTACATATCTGCCACTATGCAGGAGAATCCGTGTAGGTGTTCGAGTGTTCGAACCGTATTGCGCAAGAAATGGTATGTAAACCCCGTATTTACATATCTGCCACTGTGCAGGAGAATCCGTATAGGTGTTCGAGTGTTCGAACTGTAATGCGCAAGAAATGGTATGGAAACCCCGTATTTACATATCTGCCACTGTGCAGGAGAATCCGTATAGGTGTTCGGGTGTTCGAATTGTAATGCGAAGAAATGGTATGTAAACGCCGTATTTACATATCTGCCACTGTGCAAGAGAATCCGTATTGGTGTTCGAGTGTTCGAACCGTAATGCGTGAGAAATGGTAAGTAAACGCCGCATTTACATATCTGCCACTGTGCAGGAGAATCCGTCTAGGTGTTCGAGTGTTCGAACCCTAACGCGTGAGAAGTGGTATGCAAACGCCGTATTTACATATCTGGCACTGTGCAGAAGAATCTGTATAGGTGTTCGAGTGTTCCAACCGTAATGCGCAAGAAATGGAATGTAAACCCC
Source organism: Camellia sinensis (assembly GCF_055761805.1). Taxonomy (NCBI): domain Eukaryota; kingdom Viridiplantae; phylum Streptophyta; class Magnoliopsida; order Ericales; family Theaceae; genus Camellia; species Camellia sinensis. The sequence continues at coordinate 6,835,913 of NC_138965.1, forward strand.
GTATTTACATATCTGCCACTATGCAGGAGAATCCGTATTGGTGTTCGAGTGTTCGAACCGTATTGCGCAAGAAATGGTATGTAAACCCCGTATTTACATATCTGCCACTGTGCAGGAGAATCCGTATAGGTGTTCGAGTGTTCGAACCGTAATGCGCAAGAAATGGTGTGGAAACCCCGTATTTACATATCTGCCACTATGCAGGAGAATCCGTATAGGTGTTCGAGAGTTCGAACCGTAATGCGTGAGAAATGGTAAGTAAACCCCGTATTTACGTATCTGCCACTGTGCAGGAGAATCCGTATAGGTGTTCGAGTGTTCGAACCGTAATGCGCAAGAAATGGTATGTAAACCCCGTATTTACATATCTGCCACTGTGCAGGAGAATCCGTATACGTGTTCGAGTGTTCGAACCGTAATGCTCAAGAAATGGTATGGAAACCCCGTATTTACATATCTGCCACTGTGCAGCAGAATCCGTACTGGTGTTCGAGTGTTCGAACCGTAATGCGCAAGAAATGGTATGTAAATCCCGTATTTACATATCTGCCACTATGCAGGAGAATCCGTGTAGGTGTTCGAGTGTTCGAACCGTATTGCGCAAGAAATGGTATGTAAACCCCGTATTTACATATCTGCCACTGTGCAGGAGAATCCGTATAGGTGTTCGGGTGTTCGAACCGTAATGCGCAAGAAATGGTATGGAAACCCCGTATTTACATATCTGCCACTGTGCAGGAGAATCTGTATAGGTGTTCGAGTGTTCGAACCGTAATGCGCAAGAAATGGTATGTAAACCCCGTATTTACATATTTGCCACTGTGCAGGAGAATCCGTATAGGTGTTCGAGTGTTCGAACCGTATTGCGCAAGAAATGGTATTTAAACCCCGTATTTTCATATCTGCCACTGTGCAGGAGAATCTGTATAGGTGTTCGAGTGTTCGAACCGTAATGCGCAAGAAATGGTATGTAAACCCCGTTTTTACATATCTGTCACTGTGCAGGAGAATCCGTATAGGTGTTCGAGTGTTCGAACCGTATTGCGCAAGAAATGGTATGTAAACTCCGTATTTACATATCTGCCACTGTGCAAGAGAATCCGTATAGGTGTTCGAGTGTTCGAACCGTAATGCGCAAGAAATGGTATGGAAACCCCGTATTTACATATCTGCCACTGTGCAGGAGAATCCGTATAGGTGTTCGAGTGTTCGAATTGTAATGCGAAGAAATGGTATGTAAACGCCGTATTTACATATCTGCCACTGTGCAAGAGAATCCGTATAGGTGTCCGAGTGTTCGAACCGTAATGCGTGAGAAATGGTAAGTAAACGCCGCATTTACATATCTGCCACTGTGCAGGAGAATCCGTCTAGGTGTTCGAGTGTTCGAACCCTAACGCGTGAGAAATGGTATGCAAACACCGTATTTACATATCTGGCACTGTGCAGAAGAATCTGTATAGGTGTTCGAGTGTTCGAACCGTAATGCGCAAGAAATGGTATGGAAACCCCGTATTTACATATCTCCCACTGTGCAGGAGAATCCGTACTGGTGTTCGAGTGTTCGAACCGTAATGCGCAAGAAATGGTATGTAAATCCCGTATTTACATATCTGCCACTATGCAGGAGAATCCGTGTAGGTGTTCGAGTGTTCGAACCGTATTGCGCAAGAAATGGTATGTAAACTCCGTATTTACATATCTGCCACTGTGCAGGAGAATCCGTATAGGTGTTCGGGTGTTCGAACCGTAATGCGCAAGAAATGGTATGGAAACCCCGTATTTACATATCTGCCACTGTGCAGGAGAATCTGTATAGGTGTTCGAGTGTTCGAACCGTAATGCGCAAGAAATGGTATGTAAACCCCGTATTTACATATTTGCCACTGTGCAGGAGAATCCGTATAGGTGTTCGAGTGTTCGAACCGTATTGCGCAAGAAATGGTATTTAAACCCCGTATTTTCATATCTGCCACTGTGCAGGAGAATCTGTATAGGTGTTCGAGTGTTCGAACCGTAATGCGCAAGAAATGGTATGTAAACCCCGTTTTTACATATCTGTCACTGTGCAGGAGAATCCGTATAGGTGTTCGAGTGTTCGAACCGTATTGCGCAAGAAATGGTATGTAAACTCCGTATTTACATATCTGCCACTGTGCAAGAGAATCCGTATAGGTGTTCGAGTGTTCGAACCGTAATGCGCAAGAAATGGTATGGAAACCCCGTATTTACATATCTGCCACTGTGCAGGAGAATCCGTATAGGTGTTCGAGTGTTCGAATTGTAATGCGAAGAAATGGTATGTAAACGCCGTATTTACATATCTGCCACTGTGCAAGAGAATCCGTATAGGTGTCCGACTGTTCGAACCGTAATGCGTGAGAAATGGTAAGTAAACGCCGCATTTACATATCTGCCACTGTGCAGGAGAATCCGTCTAGGTGTTCGAATGTTCGAACCCTAACGCGTGAGAAATGGTATGCAAACACCGTATTTACATATCTGGCACTGTGCAGAAGAATCTGTATAGGTGTTCGAGTGTTCGAACCGTAATGCGCAAGAAATGGTATGGAAACCCCGTATTTACATATCTCCCACTGTGCAGGAGAATCCGTACTGGTGTTCGAGTGTTCGAACCGTAATGCGCAAGAAATGGTATGTAAATCCCGTATTTACATATCTGCCACTATGCAGGAGAATCCGTGTAGGTGTTCGAGTGTTCGAACCGTATTGCGCAAGAAATGGTATGTAAACCCCGTATTTACATATCTGCCACTGTGCAGGAGAATCCGTATAGGTGTTCGAGTGTTCGAACTGTAATGCGCAAGAAATGGTATGGAAACCCCGTATTTACATATCTGCCACTGTGCAAGAGAATCCGTATAGGTGTTCGAGTGTTCGAACCGTAATGCGCAAAAAATGGTATGTAAACCCCGTATTTACATATTTGCCACTGTGCAGGAGAATCCGTATAGGTGTTCGAGTGTTCGAACCGTATTGCGCAAGAAATGGTATTTAAACCCCGTATTTACATATCTGCCACTGTGCAGGAGAATCTGTATAGGTGTTCGAGTGTTCGAACCGTAATGCGCAAGAAATGGTATGTAAACCCCGTATTTACATATCTGTCACTGTGCAGGAGAATCCGTATAGGTGTTCGAGTGTTCGAACCGTATTGCGCAAGAAATGGTATGTAAACTCCGTATTTACATATCTGCCACTGTGCAAGAGAATCCGTATAGGTGTTCGAGTGTTCGAACCGTAATGCGCAAGAAATGGTATGGAAACCCCGTATTTACATATCTGCCACTGTGCAGGAGAATCCGTATAGGTGTTCGAGTGTTCGAATTGTAATGCGAAGAAATGGTATGTAAACGCCGTATTTACATATCTGCCACTGTGCAAGAGAATCCGTATAGGTGTCCGAGTGTTCGAACCGTAATGCGTGAGAAATGGTAAGTAAACGCCGCATTTACATATCTGCCACTGTGCAGGAGAATCCGTCTAGGTGTTCGAGTGTTCGAACCCTAACGCGTGAGAAATGGTATGCAAACACCGTATTTACATATCTGGCACTGTGCAGAAGAATCTGTATAGGTGTTCGAGTGTTCGAACCGTAATGCGCAAGAAATGGTATGGAAACCCCGTATTTACATATCTCCCACTGTGCAGGAGAATCCGTACTGGTGTTCGAGTGTTCGAACCGTAATGCGCAAGAAATGGTATGTAAATCCCGTATTTACATATCTGCCACTATGCAGGAGAATCCGTGTAGGTGTTCGAGTGTTCGAACCGTATTGCGCAAGAAATGGTATGTAAACTCCGTATTTACATATCTGCCACTGTGCAGGAGAATCCGTATAGGTGTTCGGGTGTTCGAACCGTAATGCGCAAGAAATGGTATGGAAACCCCGTATTTACATATCTGCCACTGTGCAGGAGAATCTGTATAGGTGTTCGAGTGTTCGAACCGTAATGCGCAAGAAATGGTATGTAAACCCCGTATTTACATATTTGCCACTGTGCAGGAGAATCCGTATAGGTGTTCGAGTGTTCGAACCGTATTGCGCAAGAAATGGTATTTAAACCCCGTATTTTCATATCTGCCACTGTGCAGGAGAATCTGTATAGGTGTTCGAGTGTTCGAACCGTAATGCGCAAGAAATGGTATGTAAACCCCGTTTTTACATATCTGTCACTGTGCAGGAGAATCCGTATAGGTGTTCGAGTGTTCGAACCGTATTGCGCAAGAAATGGTATGTAAACTCCGTATTTACATATCTGCCACTGTGCAAGAGAATCCGTATAGGTGTTCGAGTGTTCGAACCGTAATGCGCAAGAAATGGTATGGAAACCCCGTATTTACATATCTGCCACTGTGCAGGAGAATCCGTATAGGTGTTCGAGTGTTCGAATTGTAATGCGAAGAAATGGTATGTAAACGCCGTATTTACATATCTGCCACTGTGCAAGAGAATCCGTATAGGTGTCCGACTGTTCGAACCGTAATGCGCAAGAAATGGTATGGAAACCCCGTATTTACATATCTGCCACTGTGCAAGAGAATCCGTATAGGTGTCCGAGTGTTCGAACCGTAATGCGTGAGAAATGGTAAGTAAACGCCGCATTTACATATCTGCCACTGTGCAGGAGAATCCGTCTAGGTGTTCGAGTGTTCGAACCCTAACGCGTGAGAAATGGTATGCAAACACCGTATTTACATATCTGGCACTGTGCAGAAGAATCTGTATAGGTGTTCGAGTGTTCTAACCGTAATGCGCAAGAAATGGTATGTAAACCCCGTATTTACATATCTGCCACTTTGCAGGAGAATCCGTATAGGTGTTCGAGTGTTCAAACAATATTGCGCAATAAATGGTATGTAAACCCCGTACTTACATATCTGTCACTGTGCAGGAGAATCCGTATAGGTGTTCGAGTGTTCGAACCGTAATGCGAAAGAAATGGTATGGAAACCCCGTATTTATATATCTGCCACTGTGCAGGAGAATCCGTATAGGTGTTCGAGTGTTCGAACCGTAATGCGCAAGAAATGGTATGTAAACCCCGTATTTACATATCTGCCACTGTGCAGGAGAATCCGTATAGGTGTTCGAGTGTTCGAACCGTATTGCGCAAGAAATGGTATTTAAACCCCGTATTTACATATCTGCCACTGTGCGAGAGAATCTGTATAGGTGTTCGAGTGTTCGAACCGTAATGCGCAAGAAATGGTATGTAAACCCCGTATTTACATATCTGTCACTGTGCAGGAGAATCCGTATAGGTGTTCGAGTGTTCGAACCGTATTGCGCAAGAAATGGTATGTAAACTCCGTATTTACATATCTGCCACTGTGCAGGAGAATCCGTATAGGTGTTCGAGTGTTCGAACCGTAATGCGCAAGAAATGGTATGGAAACCCCGTATTTACATATCTGCCACTGTGCAGGAGAATCCGTATAGGTGTTCGAGTGTTCGAATTGTAATGCGAAGAAATGGTATGTAAACGCCGTATTTACATATCTGCCACTGTGCAAGAGAATCCGTATAGGTGTCCGACTGTTCGAACCGTAATGCGTGAGAAATGGTAAGTAAACGCCGCATTTACATATCTGCCACTGTGCAGGAGAATCCGTCTAGGTGTTCGAATGTTCGAACCCTAACGCGTGAGAAATGGTATGCAAACACCGTATTTACATATCTGGCACTGTGCAGAAGAATCTGTATAGGTGTTCGAGTGTTCGAACCGTAATGCGCAAGAAATGGTATGGAAACCCCGTATTTACATATCTCCCACTGTGCAGGAGAATCCGTACTGGTGTTCGAGTGTTCGAACCGTAATGCGCAAGAAATGGTATGTAAATCCCGTATTTACATATCTGCCACTATGCAGGAGAATCCGTATAGGTGTTCGAGTGTTCGAACCGTAATGCGCAAGAAATGGTATGTAAACTCCGTATTTACATATCTGCCACTGTGCAAGAGAATCCGTATAGGTGTTCGAGTGTTCGAACCGTAATGCGCAAGAAATAGTATGGAAACCCCGTATTTACATATCTGCCACTGTGCAGGAGAATCCGTATAGGTGTTCGATTGTTCAAATTGTAATGCGAAGAAATGGTATGTAAACGCCGTATTTACATATCTGCCACTGTGCAAGAGAATCCGTATAGGTGTCCGAGTGTTCGAACCGCAATGCGTGAGAAATGGTAAGTAAACGCCGCATTTACATATCTGCCACTGTGCAGGAGAATCCGTCTAGGTGTTCGAGTGTTCGAACCCTAACGCGTGAGAAATGGTATGCAAACACCGTATTTACATATCTGGCACTGTGCAGAAGAATCTGTATAGGTGTTCGAGTGTTCGAACCGTAATGCGCAAGAAATGGTATGGAAACCCCGTATTTACATATCTCCCACTGTGCAGGAGAATCCGTATAGGTGTTCGAGTGTTCTAACCGTAATGCGCAAGAAATGGTATGTAAACCCCGTATTTACATATCTGCCACTTTGCAGGAGAATCCGTATAGGTGTTCGAGTGTTCAAACAATATTGCGCAAGAAATGGTATGTAAACCCCGTATTTACATATCTGCCACTGTGCAGGAGAATCCGTATAGGTGTTCGAGTGTTCGAACCGTAATGCGAAAGAAATGGTATGGAAACCCCGTATTTATATATCTGCCACTGTGCAGGAGAATCCGTATAGGTGTTCGAGTGTTCGAACCGTAATGCGCAAGAAATGGTATGTAAACCCCGTATTTACATATCTGCCACTGTGCAGGAGAATCCGTATAGGTGTTCGAGTGTTCGAACCATATTGCGCAAGAAATGGTATTTAAACCCCGTATTTACATATCTGCCACTATGCGAGAGAATCTGTATAGGTGTTCGAGTGTTCGAACCGTAATGCGCAAGAAATGGTATGTAAACCCCGTATTTACATATCTGTCACTGTGCAGGAGAATCCGTATAGGTGTTCGAGTGTTCGAACCGTATTGCGCAAGAAATGGTATGTAAACTCCGTATTTACATATCTGCCACTGTGCAGGAGAATCCGTATAGGTGTTCGAGTGTTCGAACCGTAATGCGCAAGAAATGGTATGGAAACCCCGTATTTACATATCTGCCACTGTGCAGGAGAATCCGTATAGGTGTTCGAGTGTTCGAATTGTAATGCGAAGAAATGGTATGTAAACGCCGTATTTACATATCTGCCACTGTGCAAGAGAATCCGTATAGGTGTCCGACTGTTCGAACCGTAATGCGTGAGAAATGGTAAGTAAACGCCGCATTTACATATCTGCCACTGTGCAGGAGAATCCGTCTAGGTGTTCGAATGTTCGAACCCTAACGCGTGAGAAATGGTATGCAAACACCGTATTTACATATCTGGCACTGTGCAGAAGAATCTGTATAGGTGTTCGAGTGTTCGAACCGTAATGCGCAAGAAATGGTATGGAAACCCCGTATTTACATATCTCCCACTGTGCAGGAGAATCCGTACTGGTGTTCGAGTGTTCGAACCGTAATGCGCAAGAAATGGTATGTAAATCCCGTATTTACATATCTGCCACTATGCAGGAGAATCCGTATAGGTGTTCGAGTGTTCGAACCGTAATGCGCAAGAAATGGTATGTAAACTCCGTATTTACATATCTGCCACTGTGCAAGAGAATCCGTATAGGTGTTCGAGTGTTCGAACCGTAATGCGCAAGAAATAGTATGGAAACCCCGTATTTACATATCTGCCACTGTGCAGGAGAATCCGTATAGGTGTTCGATTGTTCAAATTGTAATGCGAAGAAATGGTATGTAAACGCCGTATTTACATATCTGCCACTGTGCAAGAGAATCCGTATAGGTGTCCGAGTGTTCGAACCGTAATGCGTGAGAAATGGTAAGTAAACGCCGCATTTACATATCTGCCACTGTGCAGGAGAATCCGTCTAGGTGTTCGAGTGTTCGAACCCTAACGCGTGAGAAATGGTATGCAAACACCGTATTTACATATCTGGCACTGTGCAGAAGAATCTGTATAGGTGTTCGAGTGTTCGAACCGTAATGCGCAAGAAATGGTATGGAAACCCCGTATTTACATATCTCCCACTGTGCAGGAGAATCCGTATAGGTGTTCGAGTGTTCTAACCGTAATGCGCAAGAAATGGTATGTAAACCCCGTATTTACATATCTGCCACTTTGCAGGAGAATCCGTATAGGTGTTCGAGTGTTCAAACAATATTGCGCAAGAAATGGTATGTAAACCCCGTATTTACATATCTGCCACTGTGCAGGAGAATCCGTATAGGTGTTCGAGTGTTCGAACCGTAATGCGAAAGAAATGGTATGGAAACCCCGTATTTATATATCTGCCACTGTGCAGGAGAATCCGTCTAGGTGTTCGAGTGTTCGAACCGTAATGCGCAAGAAATGGTATGTAAACCCCGTATTTACATATCTGCCACTGTGCAGGAGAATCCGTATAGGTGTTCGAGTGTTCGAACCATATTGCGCAAGAAATGGTATTTAAACCCCGTATTTACATATCTGCCACTGTGCGAGAGAATCTGTATAGGTGTTCGAGTGTTCGAACCGTAATGCGCAAGAAATGGTATGTAAACCCCGTATTTACATATCTGTCACTGTGCAGGAGAATCCGTATAGGTGTTCGAGTGTTCGAACCGTATTGCGCAAGAAATGGTATGTAAACTCCGTATTTACATATCTGCCACTGTGCAGGAGAATCCGTATAGGTGTTCGAGTGTTCGAACCGTAATGCGCAAGAAATGGTATGGAAACCCCGTATTTACATATCTGCCACTGTGCAGGAGAATCCGTATAGGTGTTCGAGTGTTCGAATTGTAATGCGAAGAAATGGTATGTAAACGCCGTATTTACATATCTGCCACTGTGCAAGAGAATCCGTATAGGTGTTCGAGTGTTCGAACCGTAATGCGTGAGAAATGGTAAGTAAACGCCGCATTTACATATCTGCCACTGTGCAGGAGAATCCGTCTAGGTGTTCGAGTGTTCGAACCCTAACGCGTGAGAAATGGTATGCAAACGCCGTATTTACATATCTGGCACTGTGCAGAAGAATCTGTATGGGTGTTCGAGTGTTCCAACCGTAATGCGCAAGAAATGGTATGTAAACCCCGTATTTACATATCTGCCACTATGCAGGAGAATCCGTATTGGTGTTCGAGTGTTCGAACCGTATTGCGCAAGAAATGGTATGTAAACCCCGTATTTACATATCTCCCACTGTGCAGGAGAATCCGTATAGGTGTTCGAGTGTTCGAACCGTAATGCGCAAGAAATGGTATGGAAACCCCGTATTTACATATCTGCCACTGTGCAGGAGAATCCGTATAGGTGTTCGAGTGTTCGAATTGTAATGCGAAGAAATGGTATGTAAACGCCGTATTTACATATCTGCCACTGTGCAAGAGAATCCGTATAGGTGTCCGAGTGTTCGAACCGTAATGCGTGAGAAATGGTAAGTAAACGCCGCATTTACATATCTGCCACTGTGCAGGAGAATCCGTCTAGGTGTTCGAGTGTTCGAACCCTAACGCGTGAGAAATGGTATGCAAACACCGTATTTACATATCTGGCACTGTGCAGAAGAATCTGTATAGGTGTTCGAGTGTTCGAACCGTAATGCGCAAGAAATGGTATGGAAACCCCGTATTTACATATCTCCCACTCTGCAGGAGAATCCGTACTGGTGTTCGAGTGTTCGAACCGTAATGCGCAAGAAATGGTATGTAAATCCCGTATTTACATATCTGCCACTATGCAGGAGAATCCGTGTAGGTGTTCGACTGTTCGAACCGTATTGCGCAAGAAATGGTATGTAAACTCCGTATTTACATATCTGCCACTGTGCAGGAGAATCCGTATAGGTGTTCGGGTGTTCGAACCGTAATGCGCAAGAAATGGTATGGAAACCCCGTATTTACATATCTGCCACTGTGCAGGAGAATCTGTATAGGTGTTCGAGTGTTCGAACCGTAATGCGCAAGAAATGGTATGTAAACCCCGTATTTACATATTTGCCACTGTGCAGGAGAATCCGTATAGGTGTTCGAGTGTTCGAACCGTATTGCGCAAGAAATGGTATTTAAACCCCGTATTTTCATATCTGCCACTGTGCAGGAGAATCTGTATAGGTGTTCGAGTGTTCGAACCGTAATGCGCAAGAAATGGTATGTAAACCCCGTATTTACATATCTGCCACTGTGCAGGAGAATCCGTATAGGTGTTCGAGTGTTCGAACCGTAATGCTCAAGAAATGGTATGGAAACCCCGTATTTACATATCTGCCACTGTGCAGGAGAATCCGTACTGGTGTTCGAGTGTTCGAACCGTAATGCGCAAGAAATGGTATGTAAATCCCGTATTTACATATCTGCCACTATGCAGGAGAATCCGTGTAGGTGTTCGAGTGTTCGAACCGTATTGCGCAAGAAATGGTATGTAAACCCCGTATTTACATATCTGCCACTGTGCAGGAGAATCCGTATAGGTGTTCGAGTGTTCGAACTGTAATGCGCAAGAAATGGTATGGAAACCCCGTATTTACAGATCTGCCACTGTGCAGGAGAATCCGTATAGGTGTTCGGGTGTTCGAATTGTAATGCGAAGAAATGGTATGTAAACGCCGTATTTACATATCTGCCACTGTGCAAGAGAATCCGTATTGGTGTTCGAGTGTTCGAACCGTAATGCGTGAGAAATGGTAAGTAAACGCCGCATTTACATATCTGCCACTGTGCAGGAGAATCCGTCTAGGTGTTCGAGTGTTCGAACCCTAACGCGTGAGAAGTGGTATGCAAACGCCGTATTTACATATCTGGCACTGTGCAGAAGAATCTGTATAGGTGTTCGAGTGTTCCAACCGTAATGCGCAAGAAATGGAATGTAAACCCCGTATTTACATATCTGCCACTATGCAGGAGAATCCGTATTGGTGTTCGAGTGTTCGAACCGTATTGCGCAAGAAATGGTATGTAAACCCCGTATTTACATATCTGCCACTGTGCAGGAGAATCCGTATAGGTGTTCGAGTGTTCGAACCGTAATGCGCAAGAAATGGTGTGGAAACCCCGTATTTACATATCTGCCACTATGCAGGAGAATCCGTATAGGTGTTCGAGAGTTCGAACCGTAATGCGTGAGAAATGGTAAGTAAACCCCGTATTTACGTATCTGCCACTGTGCAGGAGAATCCGTATAGGTGTTCGAGTGTTCGAACCGTAATGCGCAAGAAATGGTATGTAAACCCCGTATTTACATATCTGCCACTGTGCAGGAGAATCCGTATACGTGTTCGAGTGTTCGAACCGTAATGCTCAAGAAATGGTATGGAAACCCCGTATTTACATATCTGCCACTGTGCAGCAGAATCCGTACTGGTGTTCGAGTGTTCGAACCGTAATGCGCAAGAAATGGTATGTAAATCCCGTATTTACATATCTGCCACTATGCAGGAGAATCCGTGTAGGTGTTCGAGTGTTCGAACCGTATTGCGCAAGAAATGGTATGTAAACCCCGTATTTACATATCTGCCACTGTGCAGGAGAATCCGTATAGGTGTTCGAGTGTTCGAACTGTAATGCGCAAGAAATGGTATGGAAACCCCGTATTTACATATCTGCCACTGTGCAAGAGAATCCGTATAGGTGTTCGAGTGTTCGAACCGTAATGCGCAAAAAATGGTATGTAAACCCCGTATTTACATATTTGCCACTGTGCAGGAGAATCCGTATAGGTGTTCGAGTGTTCGAACCGTATTGCGCAAGAAATGGTATTTAAACCCCGTATTTACATATCTGCCACTGTGCAGGAGAATCTGTATAGGTGTTCGAGTGTTCGAACCGTAATGCGCAAGAAATGGTATGTAAACCCCGTATTTACATATCTGTCACTGTGCAGGAGAATCCGTATAGGTGTTCGAGTGTTCGAACCGTATTGCGCAAGAAATGGTATGTAAACTCCGTATTTACATATCTGCCACTGTGCAAGAGAATCCGTATAGGTGTTCGAGTGTTCGAACCGTAATGCGCAAGAAATGGTATGGAAACCCCGTATTTACATATCTGCCACTGTGCAGGAGAATCCGTATAGGTGTTCGAGTGTTCGAATTGTAATGCGAAGAAATGGTATGTAAACGCCGTATTTACATATCTGCCACTGTGCAAGAGAATCCGTATAGGTGTCCGAGTGTTCGAACCGTAATGCGTGAGAAATGGTAAGTAAACGCCGCATTTACATATCTGCCACTGTGCAGGAGAATCCGTCTAGGTGTTCGAGTGTTCGAACCCTAACGCGTGAGAAATGGTATGCAAACACCGTATTTACATATCTGGCACTGTGCAGAAGAATCTGTATAGGTGTTCGAGTGTTCGAACCGTAATGCGCAAGAAATGGTATGGAAACCCCGTATTTACATATCTCCCACTCTGCAGGAGAATCCGTACTGGTGTTCGAGTGTTCGAACCGTAATGCGCAAGAAATGGTATGTAAATCCCGTATTTACATATCTGCCACTATGCAGGAGAATCCGTGTAGGTGTTCGACTGTTCGAACCGTATTGCGCAAGAAATGGTATGTAAACTCCGTATTTACATATCTGCCACTGTGCAGGAGAATCCGTATAGGTGTTCGGGTGTTCGAACCGTAATGCGCAAGAAATGGTATGGAAACCCCGTATTTACATATCTGCCACTGTGCAGGAGAATCTGTATAGGTGTTCGAGTGTTCGAACCGTAATGCGCAAGAAATGGTATGTAAACCCCGTATTTACATATTTGCCACTGTGCAGGAGAATCCGTATAGGTGTTCGAGTGTTCGAACCGTATTGCGCAAGAAATGGTATTTAAACCCCGTATTTTCATATCTGCCACTGTGCAGGAGAATCTGTATAGGTGTTCGAGTGTTCGAACCGTAATGCGCAAGAAATGGTATGTAAACCCCGTATTTACATATCTGCCACTGTGCAGGAGAATCCGTATAGGTGTTCGAGTGTTCGAACCGTAATGCTCAAGAAATGGTATGGAAACCCCGTATTTACATATCTGCCACTGTGCAGGAGAATCCGTACTGGTGTTCGAGTGTTCGAACCGTAATGCGCAAGAAATGGTATGTAAATCCCGTATTTACATATCTGCCACTATGCAGGAGAATCCGTGTAGGTGTTCGAGTGTTCGAACCGTATTGCGCAAGAAATGGTATGTAAACCCCGTATTTACATATCTGCCACTGTGCAGGAGAATCCGTATAGGTGTTCGAGTGTTCGAACTGTAATGCGCAAGAAATGGTATGGAAACCCCGTATTTACAGATCTGCCACTGTGCAGGAGAATCCGTATAGGTGTTCGGGTGTTCGAATTGTAATGCGAAGAAATGGTATGTAAACGCCGTATTTACATATCTGCCACTGTGCAAGAGAATCCGTATTGGTGTTCGAGTGTTCGAACCGTAATGCGTGAGAAATGGTAAGTAAACGCCGCATTTACATATCTGCCACTGTGCAGGAAAATCCGTCTAGGTGTTCGAGTGTTCGAACCCTAACGCGTGAGAAGTGGTATGCAAACGCCGTATTTACATATCTGGCACTGTGCAGAAGAATCTGTATAGGTGTTCGAGTGTTCCAACCGTAATGCGCAAGAAATGGAATGTAAACCCCGTATTTACATATCTGCCACTATGCAGGAGAATCCGTATTGGTGTTCGAGTGTTCGAACCGTATTGCGCAAGAAATGGTATGTAAACCCCGTATTTACATATCTGCCACTGTGCAGGAGAATCCGTATAGGTGTTCGAGTGTTCGAACCGTAATGCGCAAGAAATGGTGTGGAAACCCCGTATTTACATATCTGCCACTATGCAGGAGAATCCGTATAGGTGTTCGAGAGTTCGAACCGTAATGCGTGAGAAATGGTAAGTAAACCCCGTATTTACGTATCTGCCACTGTGCAGGAGAATCCGTATAGGTGTTCGAGTGTTCGAACCGTAATGCGCAAGAAATGGTATGTAAACCCCGTATTTACATATCTGCCACTGTGCAGGAGAATCCGTATACGTGTTCGAGTGTTCGAACCGTAATGCTCAAGAAATGGTATGGAAACCCCGTATTTACATATCTGCCACTGTGCAGCAGAATCCGTACTGGTGTTCGAGTGTTCGAACCGTAATGCGCAAGAAATGGTATGTAAATCCCGTATTTACATATCTGCCACTATGCAGGAGAATCCGTGTAGGTGTTCGAGTGTTCGAACCGTATTGCGCAAGAAATGGTATGTAAACCCCGTATTTACATATCTGCCACTGTGCAGGAGAATCCGTATAGGTGTTCGAGTGTTCGAACTGTAATGCGCAAGAAATGGTATGGAAACCCCGTATTTACATATCTGCCACTGTGCAAGAGAATCCGTATAGGTGTTCGAGTGTTCGAACCGTAATGCGCAAAAAATGGTATGTAAACCCCGTATTTACATATTTGCCACTGTGCAGGAGAATCCGTATAGGTGTTCGAGTGTTCGAACCGTATTGCGCAAGAAATGGTATTTAAACCCCGTATTTACATATCTGCCACTGTGCAGGAGAATCTGTATAGGTGTTCGAGTGTTCGAACCGTAATGCGCAAGAAATGGTATGTAAACCCCGTATTTACATATCTGTCACTGTGCAGGAGAATCCGTATAGGTGTTCGAGTGTTCGAACCGTATTGCGCAAGAAATGGTATGTAAACTCCGTATTTACATATCTGCCACTGTGCAAGAGAATCCGTATAGGTGTTCGAGTGTTCGAACCGTAATGCGCAAGAAATGGTATGGAAACCCCGTATTTACATATCTGCCACTGTGCAGGAGAATCCGTATAGGTGTTCGAGTGTTCGAATTGTAATGCGAAGAAATGGTATGTAAACGCCGTATTTACATATCTGCCACTGTGCAAGAGAATCCGTATAGGTGTCCGAGTGTTCGAACCGTAATGCGTGAGAAATGGTAAGTAAACGCCGCATTTACATATCTGCCACTGTGCAGGAGAATCCGTCTAGGTGTTCGAGTGTTCGAACCCTAACGCGTGAGAAATGGTATGCAAACACCGTATTTACATATCTGGCACTGTGCAGAAGAATCTGTATAGGTGTTCGAGTGTTCGAACCGTAATGCGCAAGAAATGGTATGGAAACCCCGTATTTACATATCTCCCACTGTGCAGGAGAATCCGTACTGGTGTTCGAGTGTTCGAACCGTAATGCGCAAGAAATGGTATGTAAATCCCGTATTTACATATCTGCCACTATGCAGGAGAATCCGTGTAGGTGTTCGAGTGTTCGAACCGTATTGCGCAAGAAATGGTATGTAAACTCCGTATTTACATATCTGCCACTGTGCAGGAGAATCCGTATAGGTGTTCGGGTGTTCGAACCGTAATGCGCAAGAAATGGTATGGAAACCCCGTATTTACATATCTGCCACTGTGCAGGAGAATCTGTATAGGTGTTCGAGTGTTCGAACCGTAATGCGCAAGAAATGGTATGTAAACCCCGTATTTACATATTTGCCACTGTGCAGGAGAATCCGTATAGGTGTTCGAGTGTTCGAACCGTATTGCGCAAGAAATGGTATTTAAACCCCGTATTTTCATATCTGCCACTGTGCAGGAGAATCTGTATAGGTGTTCGAGTGTTCGAACCGTAATGCGCAAGAAATGGTATGTAAACCCCGTTTTTACATATCTGTCACTGTGCAGGAGAATCCGTATAGGTGTTCGAGTGTTCGAACCGTATTGCGCAAGAAATGGTATGTAAACTCCGTATTTACATATCTGCCACTGTGCAAGAGAATCCGTATAGGTGTTCGAGTGTTCGAACCGTAATGCGCAAGAAATGGTATGGAAACCCCGTATTTACATATCTGCCACTGTGCAGGAGAATCCGTATAGGTGTTCGAGTGTTCGAATTGTAATGCGAAGAAATGGTATGTAAACGCCGTATTTACATATCTGCCACTGTGCAAGAGAATCCGTATAGGTGTCCGACTGTTCGAACCGTAATGCGTGAGAAATGGTAAGTAAACGCCGCATTTACATATCTGCCACTGTGCAGGAGAATCCGTCTAGGTGTTCGAATGTTCGAACCCTAACGCGTGAGAAATGGTATGCAAACACCGTATTTACATATCTGGCACTGTGCAGAAGAATCTGTATAGGTGTTCGAGTGTTCGAACCGTAATGCGCAAGAAATGGTATGGAAACCCCGTATTTACATATCTCCCACTGTGCAGGAGAATCCGTACTGGTGTTCGAGTGTTCGAACCGTAATGCGCAAGAAATGGTATGTAAATCCCGTATTTACATATCTGCCACTATGCAGGAGAATCCGTGTAGGTGTTCGAGTGTTCGAACCGTATTGCGCAAGAAATGGTATGTAAACCCCGTATTTACATATCTGCCACTGTGCAGGAGAATCCGTATAGGTGTTCGAGTGTTCGAACTGTAATGCGCAAGAAATGGTATGGAAACCCCGTATTTACATATCTGCCACTGTGCAAGAGAATCCGTATAGGTGTTCGAGTGTTCGAACCGTAATGCGCAAAAAATGGTATGTAAACCCCGTATTTACATATTTGCCACTGTGCAGGAGAATCCGTATAGGTGTTCGAGTGTTCGAACCGTATTGCGCAAGAAATGGTATTTAAACCCCGTATTTACATATCTGCCACTGTGCAGGAGAATCTGTATAGGTGTTCGAGTGTTCGAACCGTAATGCGCAAGAAATGGTATGTAAACCCCGTATTTACATATCTGTCACTGTGCAGGAGAATCCGTATAGGTGTTCGAGTGTTCGAACCGTATTGCGCAAGAAATGGTATGTAAACTCCGTATTTACATATCTGCCACTGTGCAAGAGAATCCGTATAGGTGTTCGAGTGTTCGAACCGTAATGCGCAAGAAATGGTATGTAAACCCCGTATTTACATATCTGCCACTGTGCAGGAGAATCCGTATACGTGTTCGAGTGTTCGAACCGTAATGCTCAGGAAATGGTATGGAAACCCCGTATTTACATATCTGCCACTGTGCAGCAGAATCCGTACTGGTGTTCGAGTGTTCGAACCGTAATGCGCAAGAAATGGTATGTAAATCCCGTATTTACATATCTGCCACTATGCAGGAGAATCCGTGTAGGTGTTCGAGTGTTCGAACCGTATTGCGCAAGAAATGGTATGTAAACCCCGTATTTACATATCTGCCACTGTGCAGGAGAATCCGTATAGGTGTTCGAGTGTTCGAACTGTAATGCGCAAGAAATGGTATGGAAACCCCGTATTTACATATCTGCCACTGTGCAAGAGAATCCGTATAGGTGTTCGAGTGTTCGAACCGTAATGCGCAAAAAATGGTATGTAAACCCCGAATTTACATATTTGCCACTGTGCAGGAGAATCCGTATAGGTGTTCGAGTGTTCGAACCGTATTGCGCAAGAAATGGTATTTAAACCCCGTATTTACATATCTGCCACTGTGCAGGAGAATCTGTATAGGTGTTCGAGTGTTCGAACCGTAATGCGCAAGAAATGGTATGTAAACCCCGTATTTACATATCTGTCACTGTGCAGGAGAATCCGTATAGGTGTTCGAGTGTTCGAACCGTATTGCGCAAGAAATGGTATGTAAACTCCGTATTTACATATCTGCCACTATGCAAGAGAATCCGTATAGGTGTTCGAGTGTTCGAACCGTAATGCGCAAGAAATGGTATGGAAACCCCGTATTTACATATCTGCCACTGTGCAGGAGAATCCGTATAGGTGTTCGAGTGTTCGAATTGTAATGCGAAGAAATGGTATGTAAACGCCGTATTTACATATCTGCCACTGTGCAAGAGAATCCGTATAGGTGTCCGAGTGTTCGAACCGTAATGCGTGAGAAATGGTAAGTAAACGCCGCATTTACATATCTGCCACTGTGCAGGAGAATCCGTCTAGGTGTTCGAGTGTTCGAACCCTAACGCGTGAGAAATGGTATGCAAACACCGTATTTACATATCTGGCACTGTGCAGAAGAATCTGTATAGGTGTTCGAGTGTTCGAACCGTAATGCGCAAGAAATGGTATGGAAACCCCGTATTTACATATCTCCCACTGTGCAGGAGAATCCGTACTGGTGTTCGAGTGTTCGAACCGTAATGCGCAAGAAATGGTATGTAAATCCCGTATTTACATATCTGCCACTATGCCGGAGAATCCGTGTAGGTGTTCGAGTGTTCGAACCGTATTGCGCAAGAAATGGTATGTAAACTCCGTATTTACATATCTGCCACTGTGCAGGAGAATCCGTATAGGTGTTCGGGTGTTCGAACCGTAATGCGCAAGAAATGGTATGGAAACCCCGTATTTACATATCTGCCACTGTGCAGGAGAATCTGTATAGGTGTTCGAGTGTTCGAACCGTAATGCGCAAGAAATGGTATGTAAACCCCGTATTTACATATTTGCCACTGTGCAGGAGAATCCGTATAGGTGTTCGAGTGTTCGAACCGTATTGCGCAAGAAATGGTATTTAAACCCCGTATTTTCATATCTGCCACTGTGCAGGAGAATCTGTATAGGTGTTCGAGTGTTCGAACCGTAATGCGCAAGAAATGGTATGTAAACCCCGTTTTTACATATCTGTCACTGTGCAGGAGAATCCGTATAGGTGTTCGAGTGTTCGAACCGTATTGCGCAAGAAATGGTATGTAAACTCCGTATTTACATATCTGCCACTGTGCAAGAGAATCCGTATAGGTGTTCGAGTGTTCGAACCGTAATGCGCAAGAAATGGTATGGAAACCCCGTATTTACATATCTGCCACTGTGCAGGAGAATCCGTATAGGTGTTCGAGTGTTCGAATTGTAATGCGAAGAAATGGTATGTAAACGCCGTATTTACATATCTGCCACTGTGCAAGAGAATCCGTATAGGTGTCCGACTGTTCGAACCGTAATGCGTGAGAAATGGTAAGTAAACGCCGCATTTACATATCTGCCACTGTGCAGGAGAATCCGTCTAGGTGTTCGAATGTTCGAACCCTAACGCGTGAGAAATGGTATGCAAACACCGTATTTACATATCTGGCACTGTGCAGAAGAATCTGTATAGGTGTTCGAGTGTTCGAACCGTAATGCGCAAGAAATGGTATGGAAACCCCGTATTTACATATCTCCCACTGTGCAGGAGAATCCGTACTGGTGTTCGAGTGTTCGAACCGTAATGCGCAAGAAATGGTATGTAAATCCCGTATTTACATATCTGCCACTATGCAGGAGAATCCGTGTAGGTGTTCGAGTGTTCGAACCGTATTGCGCAAGAAATGGTATGTAAACCCCGTATTTACATATCTGCCACTGTGCAGGAGAATCCGTATAGGTGTTCGAGTGTTCGAACTGTAATGCGCAAGAAATGGTATGGAAACCCCGTATTTACATATCTGCCACTGTGCAAGAGAATCCGTATAGGTGTTCGAGTGTTCGAACCGTAATGCGCAAAAAATGGTATGTAAACCCCGTATTTACATATTTGCCACTGTGCAGGAGAATCCGTATAGGTGTTCGAGTGTTCGAACCGTATTGCGCAAGAAATGGTATTTAAACCCCGTATTTACATATCTGCCACTCTGCAGGAGAATCTGTATAGGTGTTCGAGTGTTCGAACCGTAATGCGCAAGAAATGGTATGTAAACCCCGTATTTACATATCTGTCACTGTGCAGGAGAATCCGTATAGTTGTTCGAGTGTTCGAACCGTATTGCGCAAGAAATGGTATGTAAACTCCGTATTTACATATCTGCCACTGTGCAAGAGAATCCGTATAGGTGTTCGAGTGTTCGAACCGTAATGCGCAAGAAATGGTATGGAAACCCCGTATTTACATATCTGCCACTGTGCAGGAGAATCCGTATAGGTGTTCGAGTGTTCGAATTGTAATGCGAAGAAATGGTATGTAAACGCCGTATTTACATATCTGCCACTGTGCAAGAGAATCCGTATAGGTGTCCGAGTGTTCGAACCGTAATGCGTGAGAAATGGTAAGTAAACGCCGCATTTACATATCTGCCACTGTGCAGGAGAATCCGTCTAGGTGTTCGAGTGTTCGAACCCTAACGCGTGAGAAATGGTATGCAAACACCGTATTTACATATCTGGCACTGTGCAGAAGAATCTGTATAGGTGTTCGAGTGTTCGAACCGTAATGCGCAAGAAATGGTATGGAAACCCCGTATTTACATATCTCCCACTGTGCAGGAGAATCCGTACTGGTGTTCGAGTGTTCGAACCGTAATGCGCAAGAAATGGTATGTAAATCCCGTATTTACATATCTGCCACTATGCAGGAGAATCCGTGTAGGTGTTCGAGTGTTCGAACCGTATTGCGCAAGAAATGGTATGTAAACTCCGTATTTACATATCTGCCACTGTGCAGGAGAATCCGTATAGGTGTTCGGGTGTTCGAACCGTAATGCGCAAGAAATGGTATGGAAACCCCGTATTTACATATCTGCCACTGTGCAGGAGAATCTGTATAGGTGTTCGAGTGTTCGAACCGTAATGCGCAAGAAATGGTATGTAAACCCCGTATTTACATATTTGCCACTGTGCAGGAGAATCCGTATAGGTGTTCGAGTGTTCGAACCGTATTGCGCAAGAAATGGTATTTAAACCCCGTATTTTCATATCTGCCACTATGCAGGAGAATCTGTATAGGTGTTCGAGTGTTCGAACCGTAATGCGCAAGAAATGGTATGTAAACCCCGTTTTTACATATCTGTCACTGTGCAGGAGAATCCGTATAGGTGTTCGAGTGTTCGAACCGTATTGCGCAAGAAATGGTATGTAAACTCCGTATTTACATATCTGCCACTGTGCAAGAGAATCCGTATAGGTGTTCGAGTGTTCGAACCGTAATGCGCAAGAAATGGTATGGAAACCCCGTATTTACATATCTGCCACTGTGCAGGAGAATCCGTATAGGTGTTCGAGTGTTCGAATTGTAATGCGAAGAAATGGTATGTAAACGCCGTATTTACATATCTGCCACTGTGCAAGAGAATCCGTATAGGTGTCCGACTGTTCGAACCGTAATGCGCAAGAAATGGTATGGAAACCCCGTATTTACATATCTGCCACTGTGCAGGAGAATCCGTATAGGTGTTCGATTGTTCAAATTGTAATGCGAAGAAATGGTATGTAAACGCCGTATTTACATATCTGCCACTGTGCAAGAGAATCCGTATAGGTGTCCGAGTGTTCGAACCGTAATGCGTGAGAAATGGTAAGTAAACGCCGCATTTACATATCTGCCACTGTGCAGGAGAATCCGTCTAGGTGTTCGAGTGTTCGAACCCTAACGCGTGAGAAATGGTATGCAAACACCGTATTTACATATCTGGCACTATGCAGAAGAATCTGTATAGGTGTTCGAGTGTTCGAACCGTAATGCGCAAGAAATGGTATGAAAACCCCGTATTTACATATCTCCCACTGTGCAGGAGAATCCGTATAGGTGTTCGAGTGTTCTAACCGTAATGCGCAAGAAATGGTATGTAAACCCCGTATTTACATATCTGCCACTTTGCAGGAGAATCCGTATAGGTGTTCGAGTGTTCAAACAATATTGCGCAATAAATGGTATGTAAACCCCGTACTTACATATCTGCCACTGTGCAGGAGAATCCGTATAGGTGTTCGAGTGTTCGAACCGTAATGCGAAAGAAATGGTATGGAAACCCCGTATTTATATATCTGCCACTGTGCAGGAGAATCCGTATAGGTGTTCGAGTGTTCGAACCGTAATGCGCAAGAAATGGTATGTAAACCCCGTATTTACATATCTGCCACTGTGCAGGAGAATCCGTATAGGTGTTCGAGTGTTCGAACCGTATTGCGCAAGAAATGGTATTTAAACCCCGTATTTACATATCTGCCACTGTGCGAGAGAATCTGTATAGGTGTTCGAGTGTTCGAACCGTAATGCGCAAGAAATGGTATGTAAACCCCGTATTTACATATCTGTCACTGTGCAGGAGAATCCGTATAGGTGTTCGAGTGTTCGAACCGTATTGCGCAAGAAATGGTATGTAAACTCCGTATTTACATATCTGCCACTGTGCAGGAGAATCCGTATAGGTGTTCGAGTGTTCGAACCGTAATGCGCAAGAAATGGTATGGAAACCCCGTATTTACATATCTGCCACTGTGCAGGAGAATCCGTATAGGTGTTCGAGTGTTCGAATTGTAATGCGAAGAAATGGTATGTAAACGCCGTATTTACATATCTGCCACTGTGCAAGAGAATCCGTATAGGTGTCCGACTGTTCGAACCGTAATGCGTGAGAAATGGTAAGTAAACGCCGCATTTACATATCTGCCACTGTGCAGGAGAATCCGTCTAGGTGTTCGAATGTTCGAACCCTAACGCGTGAGAAATGGTATGCAAACACCGTATTTACATATCTGGCACTGTGCAGAAGAATCTGTATAGGTGTTCGAGTGTTCGAACCGTAATGCGCAAGAAATGGTATGGAAACCCCGTATTTACATATCTCCCACTGTGCAGGAGAATCCGTACTGGTGTTCGAGTGTTCGAACCGTAATGCGCAAGAAATGGTATGTAAATCCCGTATTTACATATCTGCCACTATGCAGGAGAATCCGTATATGTGTTCGAGTGTTCGAACCGTAATGCGCAAGAAATGGTATGTAAACTCCGTATTTACATATCTGCCACTGTGCAAGAGAATCCGTATAGGTGTTCGAGTGTTCGAACCGTAATGCGCAAGAAATAGTATGGAAACCCCGTATTTACATATCTGCCACTGTGCAGGAGAATCCGTATAGGTGTTCGATTGTTCAAATTGTAATGCGAAGAAATGGTATGTAAACGCCGTATTTACATATCTGCCACTGTGCAAGAGAATCCGTATAGGTGTCCGAGTGTTCGAACCGTAATGCGTGAGAAATGGTAAGTAAACGCCGCATTTACATATCTGCCACTGTGCAGGAGAATCCGTCTAGGTGTTCGAGTGTTCGAACCCTAACGCGTGAGAAATGCTATGCAAACACCGTATTTACATATCTGGCACTGTGCAGAAGAATCTGTATAGGTGTTCGAGTGTTCGAACCGTAATGCGCAAGAAATGGTATGGAAACCCCGTATTTACATATCTCCCACTGTGCAGGAGAATCCGTATAGGTGTTCGAGTGTTCTAACCGTAATGCGCAAGAAATGGTATGTAAACCCCGTATTTACATATCTGCCACTTTGCAGGAGAATCCGTATAGGTGTTCGAGTGTTCAAACAATATTGCGCAAGAAATGGTATGTAAACCCCGTATTTACATATCTGCCACTGTGCAGGAGAATCCGTATAGGTGTTCGAGTGTTCGAACCGTAATGCGAAAGAAATGGTATGGAAACCCCGTATTTATATATCTGCCACTGTGCAGGAGAATCCGTATAGGTGTTCGAGTGTTCGAACCGTAATGCGCAAGAAATGGTATGTAAACCCCGTATTTACATATCTGCCACTGTGCAGGAGAATCCGTATAGGTGTTCGAGTGTTCGAACCATATTGCGCAAGAAATGGTATTTAAACCCCGTATTTACATATCTGCCACTGTGCGAGAGAATCTGTATAGGTGTTCGAGTGTTCGAACCGTAATGCGCAAGAAATGGTATGTAAACCCCGTATTTACATATCTGTCACTGTGCAGGAGAATCCGTATAGGTGTTCGAGTGTTCGAACCGTATTGCGCAAGAAATGGTATGTAAACTCCGTATTTACATATCTGCCACTGTGCAGGAGAATCCGTATTGGTGTTCGAGTGTTCGAACCGTAATGCGCAAGAAATGGTATGGAAACCCCGTATTTACATATCTGCCACTGTGCAGGAGAATCCGTATAGGTGTTCGAGTGTTCGAATTGTAATGCGAAGAAATGGTATGTAAACGCCGTATTTACATATCTGCCACTGTGCAAGAGAATCCGTATAGGTGTTCGAGTGTTCGAACCGTAATGCGTGAGAAATGGTAAGTAAACGCCGCATTTACATATCTGCCACTGTGCAGGAGAATCCGTCTAGGTGTTCGAGTGTTCGAACCCTAACGCGTGAGAAATGGTATGCAAACGCCGTATTTACATATCTGGCACTGTGCAGAAGAATCTGTATAGGTGTTCGAGTGTTCCAACCGTAATGCGCAAGAAATGGTATGTAAACCCCGTATTTACATATCTGCCACTATGCAGGAGAATCCGTATTGGTGTTCGAGTGTTCGAACCGTATTGCGCAAGAAATGGTATGTAAACCCCGTATTTACATATCTCCCACTGTGCAGGAGAATCCGTATAGGTGTTCGAGTGTTCGAACCGTAATGCGCAAGAAATGGTGTGGAAACCCCGTATTTACATATCTGCCACTGTGCAGGAGAATCCGTATAGGTGTTCGAGTGTTCGAACCGTAATGCGTGAGAAATGGTAAGTAAACCCCGTATTTACGTATCTGCCACTGTGCAGGAGAATCCGTATAGGTGTTCGAGTGTTCGAACCGTAATGCGCAAGAAATGGTATGTAAACCCCGTATTTACATATCTGCCACTGTGCAGGAGAATCCGTATAGGTGTTCGAGTGTTCGAACCGTAATGCGCAAGAAATGGTATGGAAACCCCGTATTTACATATCTGCCACTGTGCAGGAGAATCCGTACTGGTGTTCGAGTGTTCGAACCGTAATGCGCAAGAAATGGTATGTAAATCCCGTATTTACATATCTGCCACTATGCAGGAGAATCCGTGTAGGTGTTCGAGTGTTCGAACCGTATTGCGCAAGAAATGGTATGTAAACCCCGTATTTACATATCTGTCACTGTGCAGGAGAATCCGTATAGGTGTTCGAGTGTTCGAACCGTATTGCGCAAGAAATGGTATGTAAACTCCGTATTTACATATCTGCCACTGTGCAAGATAATCCGTATAGGTGTTCGAGTGTTCGAACCGTAATGCGCAAGAAATGGTATGGAAACCCCGTATTTACATATCTGCCACTGTGCAGGAGAATCCGTATAGGTGTTCGAGTGTTCGAATTGTAATGCGAAGAAATGGTATGTAAACGCCGTATTTACATATCTGCCACTGTGCAAGAGAATCCGTATAGGTGTCCGACTGTTCGAACCGTAATGCGTGAGAAATGGTAAGTATACGCCGCATTTACATATCTGCCACTGTGCAGGAGAATCCGTCTAGGTGTTCGAATGTTCGAACCCTAACGCGTGAGAAATGGTATGCAAACACCGTATTTACATATCTGGCACTGTGCAGAAGAATCTGTATAGGTGTTCGAGTGTTCGAACCGTAATGCGCAAGAAATGGTATGGAAACCCCGTATTTACATATCTCCCACTGTGCAGGAGAATCCGTACTGGTGTTCGAGTGTTCGAACCGTAATGCGCAAGAAATGGTATGTAAATCCCGTATTTACATATCTGCCACTATGCAGGAGAATCCGTATAGGTGTTCGAGTGTTCGAACCGTAATGCGCAAGAAATGGTATGTAAACTCCGTATTTACATATCTGCCACTGTGCAAGAGAATCCGTATAGGTGTTCGAGTGTTCGAACCGTAATGCGCAAGAAATGGTATGGAAACCCCGTATTTACATATCTGCCACTGTGCAGGAGAATCCGTATAGGTGTTCGAGTGTTCGAATTGTAATGCGAAGAAATGGTATGTAAACGCCGTATTTACATATCTGCCACTGTGCAAGAGAATCCGTATAGGTGTCCGACTGTTCGAACCGTAATGCGTGAGAAATGGTAAGTAAACGCCGCATTTACATATCTGCCACTGTGCAGGAGAATCCGTCTAGGTGTTCGAATGTTCGAACCCTAACGCGTGAGAAATGGTATGCAAACACCGTATTTACATATGTGGCACTGTGCAGAAGAATCTGTATAGGTGTTCGAGTGTTCGAACCGTAATGCGCAAGAAATGGTATGGAAACCCCGTATTTACATATCTCCCACTGTGCAGGAGAATCCGTATAGGTGTTCGAGTGTTCTAACCGTAATGCGCAAGAAATGGTATGTAAACCCCGTATTTACATATCTGCCACTTTGCAGGAGAATCCGTATAGGTGTTCGAGTGTTCAAACAATATTGCGCAAGAAATGGTATGTAAACCCCGTATTTACATATCTGCCACTGTGCAGGAGAATCCGTATAGGTGTTCGAGTGTTCGAACCGTAATGCGAAAGAAATGGTATGGAAACCCCGTATTTATATATCTGCCACTGTGCAGGAGAATCCGTATAGGTGTTCGAGTGTTCGAACCGTAATGCGCAAGAAATGGTATGTAAACCCCGTATTTACATATCTGCCACTGTGCAGGAGAATCCGTATAGGTGTTCGAGTGTTCGAACCGTATTGCGCAAGAAATGGTATTTAAACCCCGTATTTACATATCTGCCACTGTGCGAGAGAATCTGTATAAGTGTTCGAGTGTTCGAACCGTAATGCGCAAGAAATGGTATGTAAACCCCGTATTTACATATCTCTCACTGTGCAGGAGAATCCGTATAGGTGTTCGAGTGTTCGAACCGTATTGCGCAAGAAATGGTATGTAAACTCCGTATTTACATATCTGCCACTGTGCAGGAGAATCCGTATAGGTGTTCGAGTGTTCGAACCGTAATGCGCAAGAAATGGTATGGAAACCCCGTATTTACATATCTGCCACTGTGCAGGAGAATCCGTATAGGTGTTCGAGTGTTCGAATTGTAATGCGAAGAAATGGTATGTAAACGCCGTATTTACATATCTGCCACTGTGCAAGAGAATCCGTATAGGTGTTCGAGTGTTCGAACCGTAATGCGTGAGAAATGGTAAGTAAACGCCGCATTTACATATCTGCCACTGTGCAGGAGAATCCGTCTAGGTGTTCGAGTGTTCGAACCCTAACGCGTGAGAAATGGTATGCAAACGCCGTATTTACATATCTGGCACTGTGCAGAAGAATCTGTATAGGTGTTCGAGTGTTCCAACCGTAATGCGCAAGAAATGGTATGTAAACCCCGTATTTACATATCTGCCACTATGCAGGAGAATCCGTATTGGTGTTCGAGTGTTCGAACCGTATTGCGCAAGAAATGGTATGTAAACCCCGTATTTACATATCTCCCACTGTGCAGGAGAATCCGTATAGGTGTTCGAGTGTTCGAACCGTAATGCGCAAGAAATGGTGTGGAAACCCCGTATTTACATATCTGCCACTGTGCAGGAGAATCCGTATAGGTGTTCGAGTGTTCGAACCGTAATGCGTGAGAAATGGTAAGTAAACCCCGTATTTACGTATCTGCCACTGTGCAGGAGAATCCGTATAGGTGTTCGAGTGTTCGAACCGTAATGCGCAAGAAATGGTATGGAAACCCCGTATTTACATATCTCCCACTGTGCAGGAGAATCCGTACTGGTGTTCGAGTGTTCGAACCGTAATGCGCAAGAAATGGTATGTAAATCCCGTATTTACATATCTGCCACTATGCAGGAGAATCCGTATAGGTGTTCGAGTGTTCGAACCGTAATGCGCAAGAAATGGTATGTAAACTCCGTATTTACATATCTGCCACTGTGCAAGAGAATCCGTATAGGTGTTCGAGTGTTCGAACCGTAATGCGCAAGAAATGGTATGGAAACCCCGTATTTACATATCTGCCACTGTGCAGGAGAATCCGTATCGGTGTTCGATTGTTCAAATTGTAATGCGAAGAAATGGTATGTAAACGCCGTATTTACATATCTGCCACTGTGCAAGAGAATCCGTATAGGTGTCCGAGTGTTCGAACCGTAATGCGTGAGAAATGGTAAGTAAACGCCGCATTTACATATCTGCCACTGTGCAGGAGAATCCGTCTAGGTGTTCGAGTGTTCGAACCCTAACGCGTGAGAAATGGTATGCAAACACCGTATTTACATATCTGGCACTGTGCAGAAGAATCTGTATAGGTGTTCGAGTGTTCGAACCGTATTGCGCAAGAAATGGTATGGAAACCCCGTATTTACGTATCTGCCACTGTGCAGGAGAATCCGTATAGGTGTTCGAGTGTTCGAACCGTAATGCGCAAGAAATGGTATGTAAACCCCGTATTTACATATCTGCCACTGTGTAGGAGAATCCGTATAGGTGTTCGAGTGTTCGAACCGTAATGCGCAAGAAATGGTATGGAAACCCCGTATTTACATATCTGCCACTGTGCAGGAGAATCCGTACTGGTGTTCGAGTGTTCGAACCGTAATGCGCAAGAAATGGTATGTAAATCCCGTATTTACATATCTGCCACTATGCAGGAGAATCCGTGTAGGTGTTCGAGTGTTCGAACCGTATTGCGCAAGAAATGGTATGTAAACCCCGTATTTACATATCTGTCACTGTGCAGGAGAATCCGTATAGGTGTTCGAGTGTTCGAACCGTATTGCGCAAGAAATGGTATGTAAACTCCGTATTTACATATCTGCCACTGTGCAAGATAATCCGTATAGGTGTTCGAGTGTTCGAACCGTAATGCGCAAGAAATGGTATGGAAACCCCGTATTTACATATCTGCCACTGTGCAGGAGAATCCGTATAGGTGTTCGAGTGTTCGAATTGTAATGCGAAGAAATGGTATGTAAACGCCGTATTTACATATCTGCCACTGTGCAAGAGAATCCGTATAGGTGTTCGAGTGTTCGAACCGTAATGCGTGAGAAATGGTAAGTAAACGCCGCATTTACATATCTGCCACTGTGCAGGAGAATCCGTCTAGGTGTTCGAGTGTTCGAACCCTAACGCGTGAGAAATGGTATGCAAACGCCGTATTTACATATCTGGCACTGTGCAGAAGAATCTGTATAGGTGTTCGAGTGTTCCAACCGTAATGCGCAAGAAATGGTATGTAAACCCCGTATTTACATATCTGCCACTATGCAGGAGAATCCGTATTGGTGTTCGAGTGTTCGAACCGTATTGCGCAAGAAATGGTATGTAAACCCCGTATTTACATATCTCCCACTGTGCAGGAGAATCCGTATAGGTGTTCGAGTGTTCGAACCGTAATGCGCAAGAAATGGTGTGGAAACCCCGTATTTACATATCTGCCACTGTGCAGGAGAATCCGTATAGGTGTTCGAGTGTTCGAACCGTAATGCGTGAGAAATGGTAAGTAAACCCCGTATTTACGTATCTGCCACTGTGCAGGAGAATCCGTATAGGTGTTCGAGTGTTCGAACCGTAATGCGCAAGAAATGGTATGGAAACCCCGTATTTACATATCTCCCACTGTGCAGGAGAATCCGTACTGGTGTTCGAGTGTTCGAACCGTAATGCGCAAGAAATGGTATGTAAATCCCGTATTTACATATCTGCCACTATGCAGGAGAATCCGTATAGGTGTTCGAGTGTTCGAACCGTAATGCGCAAGAAATGGTATGTAAACTCCGTATTTACATATCTGCCACTGTGCAAGAGAATCCGTATAGGTGTTCGAGTGTTCGAACCGTAATGCGCAAGAAATGGTATGGAAACCCCGTATTTACATATCTGCCACTGTGCAGGAGAATCCGTATAGGTGTTCGATTGTTCAAATTGTAATGCGAAGAAATGGTATGTAAACGCCGTATTTACATATCTGCCACTGTGCAAGAGAATCCGTATAGGTGTCCGAGTGTTCGAACCGTAATGCGTGAGAAATGGTAAGTAAACGCCGCATTTACATATCTGCCACTGTGCAGGAGAATCCGTCTAGGTGTTCGAGTGTTCGAACCCTAACGCGTGAGAAATGGTATGCAAACACCGTATTTACATATCTGGCACTGTGCAGAAGAATCTGTATAGGTGTTCGAGTGTTCGAACCGTATTGCGCAAGAAATGGTATGGAAACCCCGTATTTACGTATCTGCCACTGTGCAGGAGAATCCGTATAGGTGTTCGAGTGTTCGAACCGTAATGCGCAAGAAATGGTATGTAAACCCCGTATTTACATATCTGCCACTGTGTAGGAGAATCCGTATAGGTGTTCGAGTGTTCGAACCGTAATGCGCAAGAAATGGTATGGAAACCCCGTATTTACATATCTGCCACTGTGCAGGAGAATCCGTACTGGTGTTCGAGTGTTCGAACCGTAATGCGCAAGAAATGGTATGTAAATCCCGTATTTACATATCTGCCACTATGCAGGAGAATCCGTGTAGGTGTTCGAGTGTTCGAACCGTATTGCGCAAGAAATGGTATGTAAACCCCGTATTTACATATCTGTCACTGTGCAGGAGAATCCGTATAGGTGTTCGAGTGTTCGAACCGTATTGCGCAAGAAATGGTATGTAAACTCCGTATTTACATATCTGCCACTGTGCAAGATAATCCGTATAGGTGTTCGAGTGTTCGAACCGTAATGCGCAAGAAATGGTATGGAAACCCCGTATTTACATATCTGCCACTGTGCAGGAGAATCCGTATAGGTGTTCGAGTGTTCGAATTGTAATGCGAAGAAATGGTATGTAAACGCCGTATTTACATATCTGCCACTGTGCAAGAGAATCCGTATAGGTGTCCGACTGTTCGAACCGTAATGCGTGAGAAATGGTAAGTATACACCGCATTTACATATCTGCCACTGTGCAGGAGAATCCGTCTAGGTGTTCGAATGTTCGAACCCTAACGCGTGAGAAATGGTATGCAAACACCGTATTTACATATCTGGCACTGTGCAGAAGAATCTGTATAGGTGTTCGAGTGTTCGAACCGTAATGCGCAAGAAATGGTATGGAAACCCCGTATTTACATATCTCCCACTGTGCAGGAGAATCCGTACTGGTGTTCGAGTGTTCGAACCGTAATGCGCAAGAAATGGTATGTAAATCCCGTATTTACATATCTGCCACTATGCAGGAGAATCCGTATAGGTGTTCGAGTGTTCGAACCGTAATGCGCAAGAAATGGTATGTAAACTCCGTATTTACATATCTGCCACTGTGCAAGAGAATCCGTATAGGTGTTCGAGTGTTCGAACCGTAATGCGCAAGAAATGGTATGGAAACCCCGTATTTACATATCTGCCACTGTGCAGGAGAATCCGTATAGGTGTTCGAGTGTTCGAATTGTAATGCGAAGAAATGGTATGTAAACGCCGTATTTACATATCTGCCACTGTGCAAGAGAATCCGTATAGGTGTCCGACTGTTCGAACCGTAATGCGTGAGAAATGGTAAGTAAACGCCGCATTTACATATCTGCCACTGTGCAGGAGAATCCGTCTAGGTGTTCGAATGTTCGAACCCTAACGCGTGAGAAATGGTATGCAAACACCGTATTTACATATCTGGCACTGTGCAGAAGAATCTGTATAGGTGTTCGAGTGTTCGAACCGTAATGCGCAAGAAATGGTATGGAAACCCCGTATTTACATATCTGCCACTGTGCAGGAGAATCCGTATAGGTGTTCGAGTGTTCGAATTGTAATGCGAAGAAATGGTATGTAAACGCCGTATTTACATATCTGCCACTGTGCAAGAGAATCCGTATAGGTGTCCGACTGTTCGAACCGTAATGCGTGAGAAATGGTAAGTAAACGCCGCATTTACATATCTGCCACTGTGCAGGAGAATCCGTCTAGGTGTTCGAATGTTCGAACCCTAACGCGTGAGAAATGGTATGCAAACACCGTATTTACATATCTGGCACTGTGCAGAAGAATCTGTATAGGTGTTCGAGTGTTCGAACCGTAATGCGCAAGAAATGGTATGGAAACCCCGTATTTACATATCTCCCACTGTGCAGGAGAATCCGTATAGGTGTTCGAGTGTTCGAACCGTAATGCGCAAGAAATGGTGTGGAAACCCCGTATTTACATATCTGCCACTGTGCAGGAGAATCCGTATAGGTGTTCGAGTGTTCGAACCGTAATGCGTGAGAAATGGTAAGTAAACCCCGTATTTACGTATCTGCCACTGTGCAGGAGAATCCGTATAGGTGTTCGAGTGTTCGAACCGTAATGCGCAAGAAATGGTATGTAAACCCCGTATTTACATATCTGCCACTGTGTAGGAGAATCCGTATAGGTGTTCGAGTGTTCGAACCGTAATGCGCAAGAAATGGTATGGAAACCCCGTATTTACATATCTGCCACTGTGCAGGAGAATCCGTACTGGTGTTCGAGTGTTCGAACCGTAATGCGCAAGAAATGGTATGTAAATCCCGTATTTACATATCTGCCACTATGCAGGAGAATCCGTGTAGGTGTTCGAGTGTTCGAACCGTATTGCGCAAGAAATGGTATGTAAACCCCGTATTTACATATCTGTCACTGTGCAGGAGAATCCGTATAGGTGTTCGAGTGTTCGAACCGTATTGCGCAAGAAATGGTATGTAAACTCCGTATTTACATATCTGCCACTGTGCAAGATAATCCGTATAGGTGTTCGAGTGTTCGAACCGTAATGCGCAAGAAATGGTATGGAAACCCCGTATTTACATATCTGCCACTGTGCAGGAGAATCCGTATAGGTGTTCGAGTGTTCGAATTGTAATGCGAAGAAATGGTATGTAAACGCCGTATTTACATATCTGCCACTGTGCAAGAGAATCCGTATAGGTGTCCGACTGTTCGAACCGTAATGCGTGAGAAATGGTAAGTATACACCGCATTTACATATCTGCCACTGTGCAGGAGAATCCGTCTAGGTGTTCGAATGTTCGAACCCTAACGCGTGAGAAATGGTATGCAAACACCGTATTTACATATCTGGCACTGTGCAGAAGAATCTGTATAGGTGTTCGAGTGTTCGAACCGTAATGCGCAAGAAATGGTATGGAAACCCCGTATTTACATATCTCCCACTGTGCAGGAGAATCCGTACTGGTGTTCGAGTGTTCGAACCGTAATGCGCAAGAAATGGTATGTAAATCCCGTATTTACATATCTGCCACTATGCAGGAGAATCCGTATAGGTGTTCGAGTGTTCGAACCGTAATGCGCAAGAAATGGTATGTAAACTCCGTATTTACATATCTGCCACTGTGCAAGAGAATCCGTATAGGTGTTCGAGTGTTCGAACCGTAATGCGCAAGAAATGGTATGGAAACCCCGTATTTACATATCTGCCACTGTGCAGGAGAATCCGTATAGGTGTTCGAGTGTTCGAATTGTAATGCGAAGAAATGGTATGTAAACGCCGTATTTACATATCTGCCACTGTGCAAGAGAATCCGTATAGGTGTCCGACTGTTCGAACCGTAATGCGTGAGAAATGGTAAGTAAACGCCGCATTTACATATCTGCCACTGTGCAGGAGAATCCGTCTAGGTGTTCGAGTGTTCGAACCCTAACGCGTGAGAAATGGTATGCAAACACCGTATTTACATATGTGGCACTGTGCAGAAGAATCTGTATAGGTGTTCGAGTGTTCGAACCGTAATGCGCAAGAAATGGTATGGAAACCCCGTATTTACATATCTCCCACTGTGCAGGAGAATCCGTATAGGTGTTCGAGTGTTCTAACCGTAAAGCGCAAGAAATGGTATGTAAACCCCGTATTTACATATCTGCCACTTTGCAGGAGAATCCGTATAGGTGTTCGAGTGTTCAAACAATATTGCGCAAGAAATGGTATGTAAACCCCGTATTTACATATCTGCCACTGTGCAGGAGAATCCGTATAGGTGTTCGAGTGTTCGAACCGTAATGCGAAAGAAATGGTATGGAAACCCCGTATTTATATATCTGCCACTGTGCAGGAGAATCCGTATAGGTGTTCGAGTGTTCGAACCGTAATGCGCAAGAAATGGTATGTAAACCCCGTATTTACATATCTGCCACTGTGCAGGAGAATCCGTATAGGTGTTCGAGTGTTCGAACCGTATTGCGCAAGAAATGGTATTTAAACCCCGTATTTACATATCTGCCACTGTGCGAGAGAATCTGTATAGGTGTTCGAGTGTTCGAACCGTAATGCGCAAGAAATGGTATGTAAACCCCGTATTTACATATCTGTCACTGTGCAGGAGAATCCGTATAGGTATTCGAGTGTTCGAACCGTATTGCGCAAGAAATGGTATGTAAACTCCGTATTTACATATCTGCCACTGTGCAGGAGAATCCGTATAGGTGTTCGAGTGTTCGAACCGTAATGCGCAAGAAATGGTATGGAAACCCCGTATTTACATATCTGCCACTGTGCAGGAGAATCCGTATAGGTGTTCGAGTGTTCGAATTGTAATGCGAAGAAATGGTATGTAAACGCCGTATTTACATATCTGCCACTGTGCAAGAGAATCCGTATAGGTGTTCGAGTGTTCGAACCGTAATGCGTGAGAAATGGTAAGTAAACGCCGCATTTACATATCTGCCACTGTGCAGGAGAATCCGTCTAGGTGTTCGAGTGTTCGAACCCTAACGCGTGAGAAATGGTATGCAAACGCCGTATTTACATATCTGGCACTGTGCAGAAGAATCTGTATAGGTGTTCGAGTGTTCCAACCGTAATGCGCAAGAAATGGTATGTAAACCCCGTATTTACATATCTGCCACTATGCAGGAGAATCCGTATTGGTGTTCGAGTGTTCGAACCGTATTGCGCAAGAAATGGTATGTAAACCCCGTATTTACATATCTCCCACTGTGCAGGAGAATCCGTATAGGTGTTCGAGTGTTCGAACCGTAATGCGCAAGAAATGGTGTGGAAACCCCGTATTTACATATCTGCCACTGTGCAGGAGAATCCGTATAGGTGTTCGAGTGTTCGAACCGTAATGCGTGAGAAATGGTATGTAAACCCCGTATTTACGTATCTGCCACTGTGCAGGAGAATCCGTATAGGTGTTCGAGTGTTCGAACCGTAATGCGCAAGAAATGGTATGTAAACCCCGTATTTACATATCTGCCACTGTGCAGGAGAATCCGTATAGGTGTTCGAGTGTTCGAACCGTAATGCGCAAGAAATGGTATGGAAACCCCGTATTTACATATCTGCCACTGTGCAGGAGAATCCGTACTGGTGTTCGAGTGTTCGAACCGTAATGCGCAAGAAATGGTATGTAAATCCCGTATTTACATATCTGCCACTATGCAGGAGAATCCGTGTAGGTGTTCGAGTGTTCGAACCGTATTGCGCAAGAAATGGTATGTAAACCCCGTATTTACATATCTGTCACTGTGCAGGAGAATCCGTATAGGTGTTCGAGTGTTCGAACCGTATTGCGCAAGAAATGGTATGTAAACTCCGTATTTACATATCTGCCACTGTGCAAGATAATCCGTATAGGTGTTCGAGTGTTCGAACCGTAATGCGCAAGAAATGGTATGGAAACCCCGTATTTACATATCTGCCACTGTGCAGGAGAATCCGTATAGGTGTTCGAGTGTTCGAATTGTAATGCGAAGAAATGGTATGTAAACGCCGTATTTACATATCTGCCACTGTGCAAGAGAATCCGTATAGGTGTCCGAGTGTTCGAACCGTAATGCGTGAGAAATGGTAAGTAAACGCCGCATTTAGATATCTGCCACTGTGCAGGAGAATCCGTCTAGGTGTTCGAGTGTTCGAACCCTAACGCGTGAGAAATGGTATGCAAACACCGTATTTACATATCTGGCACTGTGCAGAAGAATCTGTATAGGTGTTCGAGTGTTCGAACCGTAATGCGCAAGAAATGGTATGTAAACCCCGTATTTACATATCTGCCACTATGCAGGAGAATCCGTATTGGTGTTCGAGTGTTCGAACCGTATTGCGCAAGAAATGGTATGTAAAACCCGTATTTACATATCTGCCACTGTGCAGGAGAATCCGTATAGGTGTTCGAGTGTTCGAACCGTATTGCGCAAGAAATGGTATTTAAACCCCGTATTTACATATCTGCCACTGTGCAGGAGAATCTGTATAGGTGTTCGAGTGTTCGAACCGTAATGCGCAAGAAATGGTATGTAAACCCCGTATTTACATATCTGTCACTGTGCAGGAGAATCGTATAGGTGTTCGAGTGTTCGAACCGTAATGCGCAAGAAATGGTATGTAAACTCCGTATTTACATATCTGCCACTGTGCAAGAGAATCCGTATAGGTGTTCGAGTGTTCGAACCGTAATGCGCAAGAAATGGTATGGAAACCCCGTATTTACATATCTGCCACTGTGCAGGAGAATCCGTATAGGTGTTCGATTGTTCAAATTGTAATGGGAAGAAATGGTATGTAAACGCCGTATT
Organism: Camellia sinensis; assembly: GCF_055761805.1. Lineage (NCBI taxonomy): Eukaryota > Viridiplantae > Streptophyta > Magnoliopsida > Ericales > Theaceae > Camellia > Camellia sinensis. Next base: position 6,872,192 of record NC_138965.1, read on the forward strand.
TACATATCTGCCACTGTGCAAGAGAATCCGTATAGGTGTCCGAGTGTTCGAACCGTAATGCGTGAGAAATGGTAAGTAAACGCCGCATTTACATATCTGCCACTGTGCAGGAGAATCCGTCTAGGTGTTCGAGTGTTCGAACCCTAACGCGTGAGAAATGGTATGCAAACACCGTATTTACATATCTGGCACTGTGCAGAAGAATCTGTATAGGTGTTCGAGTGTTCGAACCGTAATGCGCAAGAAATGGTATGGAAACCCCGTATTTACATATCTCCCACTGTGCAGGAGAATCCGTATAGGTGTTCGAGTGTTCTAACCGTAAAGCGCAAGAAATGGTATGTAAACCCCGTATTTACATATCTGCCACTTTGCAGGAGAATCCGTATAGGTGTTCGAGTGATCAAACAATATTGCGCAAGAAATGGTATGTAAACCCCGTATTTACATATCTGCCACTGTGCAGGAGAATCCGTATAGGTGTTCGAGTGTTCGAACCGTAATGCGAAAGAAATGGTATGGAAACCCCGTATTTATATATCTGCCACTGTGCAGGAGAATCCGTATAGGTGTTCGAGTGTTCGAACCGTAATGCGCAAGAAATGGTATGTAAACCCCGTATTTACATATCTGCCACTGTGCAGGAGAATCCGTATAGGTGTTCGAGTGTTCGAACCGTATTGCGCAAGAAATGGTATTTAAACCCCGTATTTACATATCTGCCACTGTGCGAGAGAATCTGTATAGGTGTTCGAGTGTTCAAACCGTAATGCGCAAGAAATGGTATGTAAACCCCGTATTTACATATCTGTCACTGTGCAGGAGAATCCGTATAGGTGTTCGAGTGTTCGAACCGTATTGCGCAAGAAATGGTATGTAAACTCCGTATTTACATATCTGCCACTGTGCAGGAGAATCCGTATAGGTGTTCGAGTGTTCGAACCGTAATGCGCAAGAAATGGTATGGAAACCCCGTATTTACATATCTGCCACTGTGCAGGAGAATCCGTATAGGTGTTCGAGTGTTCGAATTGTAATGCGAAGAAATGGTATGTAAACGCCGTATTTACATATCTGCCACTGTGCAAGAGAATCCGTATAGGTGTTCGAGTGTTCGAACCGTAATGCGTGAGAAATGGTAAGTAAACGCCGCATTTACATATCTGCCACTGTGCAGGAGAATCCGTCTAGCTGTTCGAGTGTTCGAACCCTAACGCGTGAGAAATGGTATGCAAACGCCGTATTTACATATCTGGCACTGTGCAGAAGAATCTGTATAGGTGTTCGAGTGTTCCCACCGTAATGCGCAAGAAATGGTATGTAAACCCCGTATTTACATATCAGCCACTATGCAGGAGAATCCGTATTGGTGTTCGAGTGTTCGAACCGTATTGCGCAAGAAATGGTATGTAAACCCCGTATTTACATATCTCCCACTGTGCAGGAGAATCCGTATAGGTGTTCGAGTGTTCGAACCGTAATGCGCAAGAAATGGTGTGGAAACCCCGTATTTACATATCTGCCACTGTGCAGGAGAATCCGTATAGGTGTTCGAGTGTTCGAACCGTAATGCGTGAGAAATGGTAAGTAAACCCCGTATTTACGTATCTGCCACTGTGCAGGAGAATCCGTATAGGTGTTCGAGTGTTCGAACCGTAATGCGCAAGAAATGGTATGTAAACCCCGTATTTACATATCTGCCACTGTGCAGGAGAATCCGTATAGGTGTTCGAGTGTTCGAACCGTAATGCGCAAGAAATGGTATGGAAACCCCGTATTTACATATCTGCCACTGTGCAGGAGAATCCGTACTGGTGTTCGAGTGTTCGAACCGTAATGCGCTAGAAATGGTATGTAAATCCCGTATTTACATATCTGCCACTATGCAGGAGAATCCGTGTAGGTGTTCGAGTGTTCGAACCGTATTGCGCAAGAAATGGTATGTAAACCCCGTATTTACATATCTGTCACTGTGCAGGAGAATCCGTATAGGTGTTCGAGTGTTCGAACCGTATTGCGCAAGAAATGGTATGTAAACTCCGTATTTACATATCTGCCACTGTGCAAGATAATCCGTATAGGTGTTCGAGTGTTCGAACCGTAATGCGCAAGAAATGGTATGGAAACCCCGTATTTACATATCTGCCACTGTGCAGGAGAATCCGTATAGGTGTTCGAGTGTTCGAATTGTAATGCGAAGAAATGGTATGTAAACGCCGTATTTACATATCTGCCACTGTGCAAGAGAATCCGTATAGGTGTCCGAGTGTTCGAACCGTAATGCGTGAGAAATGGTAAGTAAACGCCGCATTTAGATATCTGCCACTGTGCAGGAGAATCCGTCTAGGTGTTCGAGTGTTCGAACCCTAACGCGTGAGAAATGGTATGCAAACACCGTATTTACATATCTGGCACTGTGCAGAAGAATCTGTATAGGTGTTCGAGTGTTCGAACCGTAATGCGCAAGAAATGGTATGTAAACCCCGTATTTACATATCTGCCACTATGCAGGAGAATCCGTATTGGTGTTCGAGTGTTCGAACCGTATTGCGCAAGAAATGGTATGTAAACCCCGTATTTACATATCTGCCACTGTGCAGGAGAATCCGTATAGGTGTTCGAGTGTTCGAACCGTATTGCGCAAGAAATGGTATTTAAACCCCGTATTTACATATCTGCCACTGTGCAGGAGAATCTGTATAGGTGTTCGAGTGTTCGAACCGTAATGCGCAAGAAATGGTATGTAAACCCCGTATTTACATATCTGTCACTGTGCAGGAGAATCCGTATAGGTGTTCGAGTGTTCGAACCGTATTGCGCAAGAAATGGTATGTAAACTCCGTATTTACATATCTGCCACTGTGCAGGAGAATCCGTATAGGTGTTCGAGTGTTCGAACCGTAATGCGCAAGAAATGGTATGGAAACCACGTATTTACATATCTGCCACTGTGCAGGAGAATCCGTATAGGTGTTCGAGTGTTCGAATTGTAATGCGAAGAAATGGTATGCAAACGCCGTATTTACATATCTGCCACTGTGCAAGAGAATCCGTATAGGTGTTCGAGTGTTCGAACCGTAATGCGTGAGAAATGGTTAGTAAACGCTACATTTACATATCTGCCACTGTGCAGGAGAATCCGTCTAGGTGTTCGAGTGTTCGAACCCTAACGCGTGAGAAATGGTATGCAAACGCCGTATTTACATATCTGGCACTGTGCAGAAGAATCTGTATAGGTGTTCGAGTGTTCCAACCGTAATGCGCAAGAAATGGTATGTAAACCCCGTATTTACATATCTGCCACTATGCAGGAGAATCCGTATTGGTGTTCGAGTGTTCGAACCGTATTGCGCAAGAAATGGTATGTAAACCTCGTATTTACATATCTGCCACTGTGCAGGAGAATCCGTATAGGTGTTCGAGTGTTCGAACCGTAATGCGCAAGAAATGGTGTGGAAACCCCGTATTTACATATCTGCCACTGTGCAGGAGAATCCGTATAAGTGTTCGAGAGTTCGAACCGTAATGCGTGAGAAATGGTAAGTAAACCCCGTATTTACGTATCTTCCACTGTGCAGGAGAATCCGTATAGGTGTTCCAGTGTTCGAACCGTAATGCGCAAGAAATGGTATGTAAACCCCGTATTTACATATCTGCCACTGTATAAGAGAATCCGTATAGGTGTTCGAGTGTTCGAACCGTAATGCGCAAGAAATGGTATGGAAACCCCGTATTTACATATCTGCCACTGTGCAGGAGAATCCGTACTGGTGTTCGAGTGTTCGAACCGTAATGCGCAAGAAATGGTATGTAAATCCCGTATTTACATATCTGCCACTATGCAGGAGAATCCGTGTAGGTGTTCGAGTGTTCGAACCGTATTGCGCAAGAAATGGTATGTAAACCCCGTATTTACATATCTGCCACTGTGCAGGAGAATCCGTATAGGTGTTCGAGTGTTCGAACCGTAATGCGCAAGAAATGGTATGGAAACCCCGTATTTACATATCTGCCACTGTGCAGGAGAATCCGTATAGGTGTTCGAGTGTTCGAACCGTAATGCGCAAGAAATGGTATGTAAACCCCGTATTTACAGTTTTGCCACTGTGCAGGAGAATCCGTATAGGTGTTCGAGTGTTCGAACCGTATTGCGCAAGAAATGGTATTTAAACCCCGTATTTACATATCTGCCACTGTGCAGGAGAATCTGTATAGGTGTTCGAGTGTTCGAACCGTAATGCGCAAGAAATGGCATGTAAACCCCGTATTTACATATCTGTCACTGTGCAGGAGAATCCGTATAGGTGTTCGAGTGTTCGAACCGTATTGCGCAAGAAATGGTATGTAAACTCCGTATTTACATATCTGCCACTGTGCAAGAGAATCCGTATAGGTGTTCGAGTGTTCGAACCGTAATGCGCAAGAAATGGTATGGAAACCCCGTATTTACATATCTGCCACTGTGCAGGAGAATCCGTATAGGTGTTTGAGTGTTCGAATTGTAATGCGAAGAAATGGTATGTAAACGCCGTATTTACATATCTGCCACTGTGCAAGAGAATCCGTATAGGTGTCCGAGTGTTCGAACCGTAATGCGTGAGAAATGGTAAATAAACGCCGCATTTACATATCTGCCACTGTGCAGGAGAATCCGTCTCGGTGTTCGAGTGTTCGAACCCTAACGCGTGAGAAATGGTATGCAAACACCGTATTTACATATCTGGCACTGTGCAGAAGAATCTGTATAGGTGTTCGAGTGTTCGAACCGTAATGCGCAAGAAATGGTATGTAAACCCCGTATTTACATATCTGCCACTATGCAGGAGAATCCGTATTGGTATTCGAGTGTTCGAACCGTATTGCGCAAGAAATGGTATGTAAACCCCGTATTTACATATCTGCCACTGTGCAGGAGAATCCGTATAGGTGTTCGAGTGTTCGAACCGTAATGCGCAAGAAATGGTGTGGAAACCCCGTATTTACATATCTGCCACTGTGCAGGAGAATCCGTATAGGTGTTCGAGTGTTCGAACCGTAATGCGTGAGAAATGGTAAGTAAACCCCGTATTTACGTATCTGCCACTGTGCAGGAGAATCCGTATAGGTGTTCGAGTGTTCGAACCGTAATGCGCAAGAAATGGTATGTAAACCCCGTATTTACATATCTGCCACTGTGCAGGAGAATCCGTATAGGTGTTCGAGTGTTCGAACCGTAATGCGCAAGAAATGGTATGGAAACCCCGTATTTACATATCTGCCACTGTGCAGGAGAATCCGTACTGGTGTTCGAGTGTTCGAACCGTAATGCGCAAGAAATGGTATGTAAATCCCGTATTTACATATCTGCCACTATGCAGGAGAATCCGTGTAGGTGTTCGAGTGTTCGAACCGTATTGCGCAAGAAATGGTATGTAAACCCCGTATTTACATATCTGCCACTGTGCAGGAGAATCCGTATAGGTGTTCGAGTGTTCGAACCGTAATGCGCAAGAAATGGTATGGAAACCCCGTATTTACATATCTCCCACTGTGCAGGAGAATCCGTATAGGTGTTCGAGTGTTCGAACCGTAATGCGCAAGAAATGGTATGTAAACCCCGTATTTACAGTTTTGCCACTGTGCAGGAGAATCCGTATAGGTGTTCGAGTGTTCGAACCGTATTGCGCAAGAAATGGTATTTAAACCCCGTATTTACATATCTGCCACTGTGCAGGAGAATCTGTATAGGTGTTCGAGTGTTCGAACCGTAATGCGCAAGAAATGGCATGTAAACCCCGTATTTACATATCTGTCACTGTGCAGGAGAATCCGTATAGGTGTTCGAGTGTTCGAACCGTATTGCGCAAGAAATGGTATGTAAACTCCGTATTTACATATCTGCCACTGTGCAAGAGAATCCGTATAGGTGTTCGAGTGTTCGAACCGTAATGCGCAAGAAATGGTTTGGAAACCCCGTATTTACATATCTGCCACTGTGCAGGAGAATCCGTATAGGTGTTTGAGTGTTCGAATTGTAATGCGAAGAAATGGTATGTAAACGCCGTATTTACATATCTGCCACTGTGCAAGAGAATCCGTATAGGTGTCCGAGTGTTCGAACCGTAATGCGTGAGAAATGGTAAATAAACGCCGCATTTACATATCTGCCACTGTGCAGGAGAATCCGTCTCGGTGTTCGAGTGTTCGAACCCTAACGCGTGAGAAATGGTATGCAAACACCGTATTTACATATCTGGCACTGTGCAGAAGAATCTGTATAGGTGTTCGAGTGTTCGAACCGTAATGCGCAAGAAATGGTATGTAAACCCCGTATTTACATATCTGCCACTATGCAGGAGAATCCGTATTGGTATTCGAGTGTTCGAACCGTATTGCGCAAGAAATGGCATGTAAACCCCGTATTTACATATCTGCCACTGTGCAGGAGAATCCGTATAGGTGTTCGAGTGTTCGAACCGTAATGCGCAAGAAATGGTGTGGAAACCCCGTATTTACATATCTGCCACTGTGCAGGAGAATCCGTATAGGTGTTCGAGTGTTCGAACCGTAATGCGTGAGAAATGGTAAGTAAACCCCGTATTTACGTATCTGCCACTGTGCAGGAGAATCCGTATAGGTGTTCGAGTGTTCGAACCGTAATGCGCAAGAAATGGTATGTAAACCCCGTATTTACATATCTGCCACTGTGCAGGAGAATCCGTATAGGTGTTCGAGTGTTCGAACCGTAATGCGCAAGAAATGGTATGGAAACCCCGTATTTACATATCTGCCACTGTGCAGGAGAATCCGTACTGGTGTTCGAGTGTTCGAACCGTAATGCGCAAGAAATGGTATGTAAATCCCGTATTTACATATCTGCCACTATGCAGGAGAATCCGTGTAGGTGTTCGAGTGTTCGAACCGTATTGCGCAAGAAATGGTATGTAAACCCCGTATTTACATATCTGCCACTGTGCAGGAGAATCCGTATAGGTGTTCGAGTGTTCGAACCGTAATGCGCAAGAAATGGTATGTAAACCCCGTATTTACATATCTGCCACTGTGCAGGAGAATCCGTATAGGTGTTCGAGTCTTCGAACCCTAATGCGTGAGAAATGGTAAGTAAACGCAGTATTTACATATCTGCCACTGTACAGGAGAATCCGTATAGGTGTTCGAGTGTTCGAACCGTAATGCGTGAGAAATGGTAAGTAAACCCCGTATTTACGTAATTGCCACTGTGCAGGAGAATCCGTATAGGTGTTCGAGTCTTCGAACCCTAATGCGTGAGAAATGGTAAGTAAACGCAGTATTTACATATCTGCCACTGTGCAGGAGAATCCGTATAGGTGTTCGAGTGTTCGAACCGTAATGCGTGAGAAATGGTAATTAAACCCCGTATTTACGTAATTGCCACTGTGCAGGAGAATCCGTATAGGTGTTCGAGTGTTCGAACCGTAATGCGCAAGAAATGGTATGTAAACCTCGTATTTACATATCTGCCACTCTGCAGGAGAATCCGTATAGGTGTTCGAGTGTTCGAACCGTATTGCGCAAGAAATGGTATGTAAACCCCGTATTTACATATCTGCCACTGTGCAGGAGAATCCGTATAGGTGTTCGAGTGTTCGAAACGTATTGCGCAAGAAATGGTATTTAAACCCCGTATTTACATATCTGCCACTGTGCAGGAGAATCTGTATAGGTGTTCGAGTGTTCGAACCGTAATGCGCAAGAAATGGTATGTAAACCCCGTATTTACATATCTGTCACTGTGCAGGAGAATCCGTATAGGTGTTCGAGTGTTCGAACCGTATTGCGCAAGAAATGGTATGTAAACTCCGTATTTGCATATCTGCCACTGTGCAGGAGAATCCGTATAGGTGTTCGAGTGTTCGAACCGTAATGCGCAAGAAATGGTATGGAAACCCCGTATTTACATATCTGCCACTGTGCAGGGGAATCCGTATAGGTGTTCGAGTGTTCGAATTGTAATGCGAAGAAATGGTATGTAAACGCCGTATTTACATATCTGCCACTGTGCAAGAGAATCCGTATAGGTGTTCGAGTGTTCGAACCGTAATGCGTGAGAAATGGTAAGTAAACGCCGCATTTACATATCTGCCACTGTGCAGGAGAATCCGTCTAGGTGTTCGAGTGTTCGAACCCTAACGCGTGAGAAATGGTATGCAAACGCCGTATTAACATATCTGGCACTGTGCAGAAGAATCTGTATAGGTGTTCGAGTGTTCGAACCGTAATGCGCAAGAAATGGTATGTAAACCCCGTATTTACATATCTGCCACTGTGCAGGAGAATCCGTATAGGTGTTCGAGTGTTCGAACCGTAATGCGCAAGAAATGGTATGGAAACCCCGTATTTACATATCTGCCACTGTGCAGGAGAATCCGTACTGGTGTTCGAGTGTTCGAACTGTAATGCGCAAGAAATGGTATGTAAATCCCATATTTACATATCTGCCACTATGCAGGAGAATCCGTGTAGGTGTTCGAGTGTTCGAACCGTATTGCGCAAGAAATGGTATGTAAACCCCGTATTTACATATCTGCCACTGTGCAGGAGAATCCGTATAGGTGTTCGAGTGTTCGAACCGTAATGCGCAAGAAATGGTATCGAAACCCCGTATTTACATATCTGCCACTGTACTGGAGAATCCGTATAGGTGTTCGAGTGTTCGAACCGTAATGCGCAAGAAATGGTATGTAAACCCCGTATTTACATATCTGCCACTGTGCAGGAGAATCCGTATAGGTGTTCGAGTCTTCGAACCCTAATGCGTGAGAAATGGTAAGTAAACCCCGTATTTACATATCTGCCACTGTGCAGGAGAATCCGTATAGGTGTTCGAGTGTTCGAACCGTAATGCGTGAGAAATGGTAAGTAAACCCCGTATTTACGTATCTGCCACTGTACAGGAGAATCCGTATAGGTGTTCGAGTGTTCGAACCGTAATGCGCAAGAAATGGTATGTAAACCCCGTATTTACATATCTGCCACTGTGCAGGAGAATCCGTATAGGTGTTCGAGTGTTCGAACCGTAATGCGCAAGAAATGGTATGGAAACCCCGTATTTACATATCTGCCACTATGCAGGAGAATCCGTACTGGTGTTCGAGTGTTCGAACCGTAATGCGCAAGAAATGGTATGTAAATCCCGTATTTACATATCTGCCACTATGCAGGAGAATCCGTGTAGGTGTTCGAGTGTTCGAACCGTATTGCGCAAGAAATGGTATGTAAACCCCGTATTAACATATCTGCCACTGTGCAGGAGAATCCGTATAGGTGTTCGAGTGTTCGAACCGTAATGCGCAAGAAATGGTATGGAAACCCCGTATTTACATATCTGCCACTGTGCAGGGGAATCCGCATAGGTGTTCGAGTGTTCGAACCGTAATGCGCAAGAAATGGTATGTAAACCCCGTATTTACATATCTGCCACTGTGCAGGAGAATCCGTATAGGTGTTCGAGTCTTCGAACCCTAATGCGTGAGAAATGGTAAGTAAACGCAGTATTTACATATCTGCCACTGTACAGGAGAATCCGTATAGGTGTTCGAGTGTTCGAACCGTAATGCGTGAGAAATGGTAAGTAAACCCCGTATTTACGTAATTGCCACTGTGCAGGAGAATCCGTATAGGTGTTCGAGTCTTCGAACCCTAATGCGTGAGAAATGGTAAGTAAACGCAGTATTTACATATCTGCCACTGTGCAGGAGAATCCGTATAGGTGTTCGAGTGTTCAAACCGTAATGCGTGAGAAATGGTAAGTAAACCCCGTATTTACGTAATTGCCACTGTGCAGGAGAATCCGTATAGGTGTTCGAGTGTTCGAACCGTAATGCGCAAGAAATGGTATGTAAACCTCGTATTTACATATCTGCCACTCTGCAGGAGAATCCGTATAGGTGTTCGAGTGTTCGAACCGTATTGCGCAAGAAATGGTATGGAAACCCCGTATTTACATATCTGCCACTGTGCAGGAGAATCCGTATTGGTGTTCGAGTGTTCGAACCGTAATGCGCAAGAAATGGTGTGGAAACCCCGTATTTACATATCTGCCACTGTGCAGGAGAATCCGTATAGGTGTTCGAGTGTTCGAACCGTAATGCGTGAGAAATGGTAAGTAAACCCCGTATTTACGTATCTGCCACTGTGCAGGAGAATCCGTATAGGTGTTCGAGTGTTCGAACCGTAATGCGCAAGAAATGGTATGTAAACCCCGTATTTACATATCTGCCACTGTGCAGGAGAATCCGTATAGGTGTTCGAGTGTTCGAACCGTAATGCGCAAGAAATGGTATGGAAACCCCGTATTTACATATCTGCCACTGTGCAGGAGAATCCGTACTGGTGTTCGAGTGTTCGAACCGTAATGCGCAAGAAATGGTATGTAAATCCCGTATTTACATATCTGCCACTATGCAGGAGAATCCGTGTAGGTGTTCGAGTGTTCGAACCGTATTGCGCAAGAAATGGTATGTAAACCCCGTATTTACATATCTGCCACTGTGCAGGAGAATCCGTATAGGTGTTCGAGTGTTCGAACCGTAATGCGCAAGAAATGGTATGTAAACCCCGTATTTACATATCTGCCACTGTGCAGGAGAATCCGTATAGGTGTTCGAGTCTTCGAACCCTAATGCGTGAGAAATTGTAAGTAAACGCAGTATTTACATATCTGCCACTGTACAGGAGAATCCGTATAGGTGTTCGAGTGTTCGAACCGTAATGCGTGAGAAATGGTAAGTAAACCCCGTATTTACGTAATTGCCACTGTGCAGGAGAATCCGTATAGGTGTTCGAGTCTTCGAACCCTAATGCGTGAGAAATGGTAAGTAAACGCAGTATTTACATATCTGCCACTGTGCAGGAGAATCCGTATAGGTGTTCGAGTGTTCGAACCGTAATGCGTGAGAAATGGTAATTAAACCCCGTATTTACGTAATTGCCCCTGTGCAGGAGAATCCGTATAGGTGTTCGAGTGTTCGAACCGTAATGCGCAAGAAATGGTATGTAAACCTCGTATTTACATATCTGCCACTCTGCAGGAGAATCCGTATAGGTGTTCGAGTGTTCGAACCGTATTGCGCAAGAAATGGTATGTAAACCCCGTATTTACATATCTGCCACTGTGCAGGAGAATCCGTATAGGTGTTCGAGTGTTCGAAACGTATTGCGCAAGAAATGGTATTTAAACCCCGTATTTACATATCTGCCACTGTGCAGGAGAATCTGTATAGGTGTTCGAGTGTTCGAACCGTAATGCGCAAGAAATGGTATGTAAACCCCGTATTTACATATCTGTCACTGTGCAGGAGAATCCGTATAGGTGTTCGAGTGTTCGAACCGTATTGCGCAAGAAATGGTATGTAAACTCCGTATTTGCATATCTGCCACTGTGCAGGAGAATCCGTATAGGTGTTCGAGTGTTCGAACCGTAATGCGCAAGAAATGGTATGGAAACCCCGTATTTACATATCTGCCACTGTGCAGGGGAATCCGTATAGGTGTTCGAGTGTTCGAATTGTAATGCGAAGAAATGGTATGTAAACGCCGTATTTACATATCTGCCACTGTGCAAGAGAATCCGTATAGGTGTTCGAGTGTTCGAACCGTAATGCGTGAGAAATGGTAAGTAAACGCCGCATTTACATATCTGCCACTGTGCAGGAGAATCCGTCTAGGTGTTCGAGTGTTCGAACCCTAACGCGTGAGAAATGGTATGCAAACGCCGTATTAACATATCTGGCACTGTGCAGAAGAATCTGTATAGGTGTTCGAGTGTTCGAACCGTAATGCGCAAGAAATGGTATGTAAACCCCGTATTTACATATCTGCCACTGTGCAGGAGAATCCGTATAGGTGTTCGAGTGTTCGAACCGTAATGCGCAAGAAATGGTATGGAAACCCCGAATTTACATATCTGCCACTGTGCAGGAGAATCCGTACTGGTGTTCGAGTGTTCGAACTGTAATGCGCAAGAAATGGTATGTAAATCCCGTATTTACATATCTGCCACTATGCAGGAGAATCCGTGTAGGTGTTCGAGTGTTCGAACCGTATTGCGCAAGAAATGGTATGTAAACCCCGTATTTACATATCTGCCACTGTGCAGGAGAATCCGTATAGGTGTTCGAGTGTTCGAACCGTAATGCGCAAGAAATGGTATCGAAACCCCGTATTTACATATCTGCCACTGTACTGGAGAATCCGTATAGGTGTTCGAGTGTTCGAACCGTAATGCGCAAGAAATGGTATGTAAACCCCGTATTTACATATCTGCCACTGTGCAGGAGAATCCGTATAGGTGTTCGAGTCTTCGAACCCTAATGCGTGAGAAATGGTAAGTAAACCCCGTATTTACATATCTGCCACTGTGCAGGAGAATCCGTATAGGTGTTCGAGTGTTCGAACCGTAATGCGTGAGAAATGGTAAGTAAACCCCGTATTTACGTATCTGCCACTGTACAGGAGAATCCGTATAGGTGTTCGAGTGTTCGAACCGTAATGCGCAAGAAATGGTATGTAAACCCCGTATTTACATATCTGCCACTGTGCAGGAGAATCCGTATAGGTGTTCGAGTGTTCGAACCGTAATGCGCAAGAAATGGTATGGAAACCCCGTATTTACATATCTGCCACTATGCAGGAGAATCCGTACTGGTGTTCGAGTGTTCGAACCGTAATGCGCAAGAAATGGTATGTAAATCCCGTATTTACATATCTGCCACTATGCAGGAGAATCCGTGTAGGTGTTCGAGTGTTCGAACCGTATTGCGCAAGAAATGGTATGTAAACCCCGTATTAACATATCTGCCACTGTGCAGGAGAATCCGTATAGGTGTTCGAGTGTTCGAACCGTAATGCGCAAGAAATGGTATGGAAACCCCGTATTTACATATCTGCCACTGTGCAGGGGAATCCGCATAGGTGTTCGAGTGTTCGAACCGTAATGCGCAAGAAATGGTATGTAAACCCCGTATTTACATATCTGCCACTGTGCAGGAGAATCCGTATAGGTGTTCGAGTCTTCGAACCCTAATGCGTGAGAAATGGTAAGTAAACGCAGTATTTACATATCTGCCACTGTACAGGAGAATCCGTATAGGTGTTCGAGTGTTCGAACCGTAATGCGTGAGAAATGGTAAGTAAACCCCGTATTTACGTAATTGCCACTGTGCAGGAGAATCCGTATAGGTGTTCGAGTCTTCGAACCCTAATGCGTGAGAAATGGTAAGTAAACGCAGTATTTACATATCTGCCACTGTGCAGGAGAATCCGTATAGGTGTTCGAGTGTTCAAACCGTAATGCGTGAGAAATGGTAAGTAAACCCCGTATTTACGTAATTGCCACTGTGCAGGAGAATCCGTATAGGTGTTCGAGTGTTCGAACCGTAATGCGCAAGAAATGGTATGTAAACCTCGTATTTACATATCTGCCACTCTGCAGGAGAATCCGTATAGGTGTTCGAGTGTTCGAACCGTATTGCGCAAGAAATGGTATGGAAACCCCGTATTTACATATCTGCCACTGTGCAGGAGAATCCGTATTGGTGTTCGAGTGTTCGAACCGTAATGCGCAAGAAATGGTGTGGAAACCCCGTATTTACATATCTGCCACTGTGCAGGAGAATCCGTATAGGTGTTCGAGTGTTCGAACCGTAATGCGTGAGAAATGGTAAGTAAACCCCGTATTTACGTATCTGCCACTGTGCAGGAGAATCCGTATAGGTGTTCGAGTGTTCGAACCGTAATGCGCAAGAAATGGTATGTAAACCCCGTATTTACATATCTGCCACTGTGCAGGAGAATCCGTATAGGTGTTCGAGTGTTCGAACCGTAATGCGCAAGAAATGGTATGGAAACCCCGTATTTACATATCTGCCACTGTGCAGGAGAATCCGTACTGGTGTTCGAGTGTTCGAACCGTAATGCGCAAGAAATGGTATGTAAATCCCGTATTTACATATCTGCCACTATGCAGGAGAATCCGTGTAGGTGTTCGAGTGTTCGAACCGTATTGCGCAAGAAATGGTATGTAAACCCCGTATTTACATATCTGCCACTGTGCAGGAGAATCCGTATAGGTGTTCGAGTGTTCGAACCGTAATGCGCAAGAAATGGTATGTAAACCCCGTATTTACATATCTGCCACTGTGCAGGAGAATCCGTATAGGTGTTCGAGTCTTCGAACCCTAATGCGTGAGAAATGGTAAGTAAACGCAGTATTTACATATCTGCCACTGTACAGGAGAATCCGTATAGGTGTTCGAGTGTTCGAACCGTAATGCGTGAGAAATGGTAAGTAAACCCCGTATTTACGTAATTGCCACTGTGCAGGAGAATCCGTATAGGTGTTCGAGTCTTCGAACCCTAATGCGTGAGAAATGGTAAGTAAACGCAGTATTTACATATCTGCCACTGTGCAGGAGAATCCGTATAGGTGTTCGAGTGTTCGAACCGTAATGCGTGAGAAATGGTAATTAAACCCCGTATTTACGTAATTGCCACTGTGCAGGAGAATCCGTATAGGTGTTCGAGTGTTCGAACCGTAATGCGCAAGAAATGGTATGTAAACCTCGTATTTACATATCTGCCACTCTGCAGGAGAATCCGTATAGGTGTTCGAGTGTTCGAACCGTATTGCGCAAGAAATGGTATGGAAACCCCGTATTTACATATCTGCCACTGTGCAGGAGAATCCGTATAGGTGTTCGAGTCTTCGAACCCTAATGCGCAAGAAATGGTATGGAAACCCCGTATTTACATATCTGCCACTGTGCTGGAGAATCCGTATAGGTGTTCGAGTGTTCGAACCGTAATGCGCAAGAAATGGTATGTAAACCCCGTATTTACATATCTGCCACTGTGCAGGAGAATCCGTATAGGTGTTCGAGTCTTCGAACCCTAATGCGTGAGAAATGGTAAGTAAACGCAGTATTTACATATCTGCCACTATGCAGGAGAATCCGTATAGGTGTTCGAGTGTTCGAACCGTAATGCGCAAGAAATGGTAATTAAACCCCGTATTTACATATCTGCCACTGGGAAGGAGAATCCATATAGGTCTTCGAGTGTTCAAACCGTAATGCGCAAGAAATGGTATGTAAACCCCGTACTTACATATCTGCCACTGTGCAGGAGAATCCGTATAGGTGTTCGAGTGTTCGAACCGTATTGCGCAAGAAATGGTATTTAAACCCCGTATTTACATATCTGCCACTATGCAGGAGAATCTGTATAGGTGTTCGAGTGTTCGAACCGTAATGCGCAAGAAATGGTATGTAAATCCCGTATTTACATATCTGCCACTGTGCAGGAGAATCCGTATAGGTGTTCGAGTGTTCGAACCGTAATGCGCAAGAAATGGTATGTAAACCCCGTATTTACATATCTGCCACTGTGCAGGAGAATCCGTATAGGTGTTCGAGTCTTCGAACCCTAATGCGTGAGAAATGGTAAGTAAACGCAGTATTTACATATCTGCCACTGTGCAGGAGAATCCGTATAGGTGTTCGAGTGTTCGAACCGTAATGCGTGAGAAATGGTAAGTAAACCCCGTATTTACGTATCTGCCACTGTGCAGGAGAATCCGTATAGGTGTTCGAGTGTTTGAACCGTAATGCGCAAGAAATGGTATGTAAACCCCGTATTTACATATCTGCCACTATGCAGGAGAATCCGTATAGGTGTTCGAGTGTTCGAACTGTATTGCGCAAGAAATGGTATGGAAACTCCGTATTTACATATCTGCCACTGGGCAGGAGAATCCATATAGGTCTTCGAGTGTTCGAACCGTAATGCGCAAGAAATGGTATGTAAACCCCGTATTTACATATCTGCCACTGTGCAGGAGAATCCGTATAGGTGTTCGAGTGTTCGAACCGTATTGCGCAAGAAATGGTATTTAAACCCCGTATTTACATATCTGCCACTGTGCAGGAGAATCTGTATAGGTGTTCGAGTGTTCGAACCGTAATGCGCAAGAAATGGTATGTAAACCCCGTATTTACATATCTGTCACTGTGCAGGAGAATCCGAATAGGTGTTCGAGTGTTCGAACCGTAATGCGCAAGAAATGGTATGTAAACCCCGTATTTACATATCTGCCACTGTGCAGGAGAATCCGTATAGGTGTTCGAGTCTTCGAACCCTAATGCGTGAGAAATGGTAAGTAAACGCAGTATTTACATATCTGCCACTGTGCAGGAGAATCCGTATAGGTGTTCGAGTGTTCGAACCGTAATGCGTGAGAAATGGTAAGTAAACCCCGTATTTACGTATCTGCCACAGTGCAGGAGAATCCGTATAGGTGTTCGAGTGTTCGAACCGTAATGCGCAAGAAATGGTATGTAAACCCCGTATTTACATATCTGCCACTCTGCAGGAGAATCCGTATAGGCGTTCGAGTGTTCGAACCGTATTGCGCAAGAAATGGTATGGAAACCCCGTATTTACATATCTGCCACTGTGCAGGAGAATCCGTATAGGTGTTCGAGTGTTCTAACCGTAATGCGCAAGAAATGGTATGTAAACCCCGTATTTACATATCTGCCACTGTGCAGGAGAATCCGTATAGGTGTTCGACTCTTCGAACCCTAATGCGTGAGAAATGGTAAGTAAACGCAGTATTTACATATCTGCCACTCTGCAGGAAAATCCGTATAGGTGTTCGAGCGTTCGAACCGTAATGCGTGAGAAATGGTATGTAAATCCCGTATTTACATATCTGCCACTATGCAGGAGAATCCGTGTAGGTGTTCGAGTGTTCGAACCGTATTGCGCAAGAAATGGTATGTAAACCCCGTATTTACATATCTGCCACTGTGCAGGAGAATCCGTATAGGTGTTTGAGTGTTCGAACCGTAATGCGCAAGAAATGGTATGGAAACCCCGTATTTACATATCTGCCACTGTGCAGGAGAATCCGCATAGGTGTTCGAGTGTTCGAACCGTAATGCGCAAGAAATGGTATGTAAACCCCGTATTTACATATCTGCCACTGTGCAGGAGAATCCGTATAGGTGTTCGAGTGTTCGAACCGTAATGCGTGAGAAATGGTATGGAAACCCCGTATTTACATATCTGCCACTGTGCAGGAGAATCCGTACTGGTGTTCGAGTGTTCGAACCGTAATGCGCAAGAAATGGTATGTAAATCCCGTATTTACATATCTGCCACTGTGCAGGAGAATCCGTGTAGGTGTTCGAGTGTTCGAACCGTATTGCGCAAGAAATGGTATGTAAACCCCGTATTTACATATCTGCCACTGTGCAGGAGAATCCGTATAGGTGTTCGAGTGTTCGAACCGTAATGCGCAAGAAATGGTATGTAAACCCCGTATTTACATATCTGTCACTGTGCAGGAGAATCCGTATAGGTGTTCGAGTCTTCGAACCCTAATGCGTGAGAAATGGTAAGTAAACGCAGTATTTACATATCTGCCACTGTACAGGAGAATCCGTATAGGTGTTCGAGTGTTCGAACCGTAATGCGTGAGAAATGGTAAGTAAACCCCGTATTTACGTAATTGCCACTGTGCAGGAGAATCCGTATAGGTGTTCGAGTCTTCGAACCCTAATGCGTGAGAAATGGTAAGTAAACGCAGTATTTACATATCTGCCACTGTGCAGGAGAATCCGTATAGGTGTTCGAGTGTTCGAACCGTAATGCGTGAGAAATGGTAATTAAACCCCGTATTTACGTAATTGCCACTGTGCAGGAGAATCCGTATAGGTGTTCGAGTGTTCGAACCGTAATGCGCAAGAAATGGTATGTAAACCTCGTATTTACATATCTGCCACTCTGCAGGAGAATCCGTATAGGTGTTCGAGTGTTCGAACCGTATTGCGCAAGAAATGGTATGGAAACCCCGTATTTACATATCTGCCACTGTGCAGGAGAATCCGTATAGGTGTTCGAGTGTTCGAACCGTAATGCGCAAGAAATGGTATGGAAACCCCGTATTTACATATCTGCCACTGTGCTGGAGAATCCGTATAGGTGTTCGAGTGTTCGAACCGTAATGCGCAAGAAATGGTATGTAAACCCCGTATTTACATATCTGCCACTGTGCAGGAGAATCCGTATAGGTGTTCGAGTCTTCGAACCCTAATGCGTGAGAAATGGTAAGTAAACGCAGTATTTACATATCTGCCACTGTGCAGGAGAATCCGTATAGGTGTTCGAGTGTTCGAACCGTAATGCGCAAGAAATGGTATGTAAACCCCGTATTTACATATCTGCCACTATGCAGGAGAATCCGTATAGGTGTTCGAGTGTTCGAACCGTAATGCGCAAGAAATGGTATGTAAACCCCGTATTTACATATCTGCCACTCTGCAGGAGAATCCGTATAGGCGTTCGAGTGTTCGAACCGTATTGCGCAAGAAATGGTATGGAAACCCCGTATTTACATATCTGCCACTGTGCAGGAGAATCCGTATAGGTGTTCCAGTGTTCGAACCGTAATGCGCAAGAAATGGTATGTAAACCCCGTATTTACATATCTGCCACTGTGCAGGAGAATCCGTATAGGTGTTCGACTCTTCGAACCCTAATGCGTGAGAAATGGTAAGTAAACGCAGTATTTACATATCTGCCACTGTGCAGGAGAATCCGTATAGGTGTTCGAGTGTTCGAACCGTAATGCGTGAGAAATGGTAAGTAAACCCCGTATTTACGTATCTGCCACAGTGCAGGAGAATCCGTATAGGTGTTCGAGTGTTCGAACCGTAATGCGCAAGAAATGGTATGTAAACCCCGTATTTACATATCTGCCACTCTGCAGGAGAATCCGTATAGGCGTTCGAGTGTTCGAACCGTATTGCGCAAGAAATGGTATGGAAACCCCGTATTTACATATCTGCCACTGTGCAGGAGAATCCGTATAGGTGTTCGAGTGTTCGAACCGTAATGCGCAAGAAATGGTATGTAAACCCCGTATTTACATATCTGCCACTGTGCAGGAGAATCCGTATAGGTGTTCGACTCTTCGAACCCTAATGCGTGAGAAATGGTAAGTAAACGCAGTATTTACATATCTGCCACTCTGCAGGAAAATCCGTATAGGTGTTCGAGCGTTCGAACCGTAATGCGTGAGAAATGGTATGTAAATCCCGTATTTACATATCTGCCACTATGCAGGAGAATCCGTGTAGGTGTTCGAGTGTTCGAACCGTATTGCGCAAGAAATGGTATGTAAACCCCGTATTTACATATCTGCCACTGTGCAGGAGAATCCGTATAGGTGTTTGAGTGTTCGAACCGTAATGCGCAAGAAATGGTATGGAAACCCCGTATTTACATATCTGCCACTGTGCAGGAGAATCCGCATAGGTGTTCGAGTGTTCGAACCGTAATGCGCAAGAAATGGTATGTAAACCCCGTATTTACATATCTGCCACTGTGCAGGAGAATCCGTATAGGTGTTCGAGTGTTCGAACCGTAATGCGTGAGAAATGGTATGGAAACCCCGTATTTACATATCTGCCACTGTGCAGGAGAATCTGTATAGGTGTTCGAGTGTTCGAACCGTAATGCGCAAGAAATGGTATGTAAACCCCGTATTTACATATCTGTCACTGTGCAGGAGAATCCGTATAGGTGTTCGAGTGTTCGAACCGTATTGCGCAAGAAATGGTATGTAAACTTCGTATTTGCATATCTGCCACTGTGCAGGAGAATCCGTATAGGTGTTCGAGTGTTCGAACTGTAATGCGCAAGAAATGGTATGGAAACCCCGTATTTACATATCTGCCACTGTGCAGGAGAATCCGTATAGGTGTTCGAGTCTTCGAACCCTAATGCGTGAGAAATGGTAAGTAAACGCAGTATTTACATATCTGCCACTGTGCAGGAGAATCCGTATAGGTGTTCGAGTGTTCGAACCGTAATGCGTGAGAAATGGTAATTAAACCCCGTATTTACGTAATTGCCACTGTGCAGGAGAATCCGTATAGGTGTTCGAGTGTTCGAACCGTAATGCGCAAGAAATGGTATGTAAACCTCGTATTTACATATCTGCCACTCTGCAGGAGAATCCGTATAGGTGTTCGAGTGTTCGAACCGTATTGCGCAAGAAATGGTATGGAAACCCCGTATTTACATATCTGCCACTGTGCAGGAGAATCCGTATAGGTGTTCGAGTGTTCGAACCGTAATGCGCAAGAAATGGTATGGAAACCCCGTATTTACATATCTGCCACTGTGCAGGAGAATCCGTATAGGTGTTCGAGTCTTCGAACCCTAATGCGTGAGAAATGGTAAGTAAACGCAGTATTTACATATCTGCCACTGTGCAGGAGAATCCGTATAGGTGTTCGAGTGTTCGAACCGTAATGCGTGAGAAATGGTAATTAAACCCCGTATTTACGTAATTGCCACTGTGCAGGAGAATCCGTATAGGTGTTCGAGTGTTCGAACCGTAATGCGCAAGAAATGGTATGTAAACCTCGTATTTACATATCTGCCACTCTGCAGGAGAATCCGTATAGGTGTTCGAGTGTTCGAACCGTATTGCGCAAGAAATGGTATGGAAACCCCGTATTTACATATCTGCCACTGTGCAGGAGAATCCGTATAGGTGTTCGAGTGTTCGAACCGTAATGCGCAAGAAATGGTATGGAAACCCCGTATTTACATATCTGCCACTGTGCTGGAGAATCCGTATAGGTGTTCGAGTGTTCGAACCGTAATGCGCAAGAAATGGTATGTAAACCCCGTATTTACATATCTGCCACTGTGCAGGAGAATCCGTATAGGTGTTCGAGTCTTCGAACCCTAATGCGTGAGAAATGGTAAGTAAACGCAGTATTTACATATCTGCCACTGTGCAGGAGAATCCGTATAGGTGTTCGAGTGTTCGAACCGTAATGCGCAAGAAATGGTATGTAAACCCCGTATTTACATATCTGCCACTATGCAGGAGAATCCGTATAGGTGTTCGAGTGTTCGAACCGTAATGCGCAAGAAATGGTATGTAAACCCCGTATTTACATATCTGCCACTCTGCAGGAGAATCCGTATAGGCGTTCGAGTGTTCGAACCGTATTGCGCAAGAAATGGTATGGAAACCCCGTATTTACATATCTGCCACTGTGCAGGAGAATCCGTATAGGTGTTCGAGTGTTCGAACCGTAATGCGCAAGAAATGGTATGTAAACCCCGTATTTACATATCTGCCACTGTGCAGGAGAATCCGTATAGGTGTTCGACTCTTCGAACCCTAATGCGTGAGAAATGGTAAGTAAACGCAGTATTTACATATCTGCCACTGTGCAGGAGAATCCGTATAGGTGTTCGAGTGTTCGAACCGTAATGCGTGAGAAATGGTAAGTAAACCCCGTATTTACGTATCTGCCACAGTGCAGGAGAATCCGTATAGGTGTTCGAGTGTTCGAACCGTAATGCGCAAGAAATGGTATGTAAACCCCGTATTTACATATCTGCCACTCTGCAGGAGAATCCGTATAGGCGTTCGAGTGTTCGAACCGTATTGCGCAAGAAATGGTATGGAAACCCCGTATTTACATATCTGCCACTGTGCAGGAGAATCCGTATAGGTGTTCGAGTGTTCGAACCGTAATGCGCAAGAAATGGTATGTAAACCCCGTATTTACATATCTGCCACTGTGCAGGAGAATCCGTATAGGTGTTCGACTCTTCGAACCCTAATGCGTGAGAAATGGTAAGTAAACGCAGTATTTACATATCTGCCACTCTGCAGGAAAATCCGTATAGGTGTTCGAGCGTTCGAACCGTAATGCGTGAGAAATGGTATGTAAATCCCGTATTTACATATCTGCCACTATGCAGGAGAATCCGTGTAGGTGTTCGAGTGTTCGAACCGTATTGCGCAAGAAATGGTATGTAAACCCCGTATTTACATATCTGCCACTGTGCAGGAGAATCCGTATAGGTGTTTGAGTGTTCGAACCGTAATGCGCAAGAAATGGTATGGAAACCCCGTATTTACATATCTGCCACTGTGCAGGAGAATCCGCATAGGTGTTCGAGTGTTCGAACCGTAATGCGCAAGAAATGGTATGTAAACCCCGTATTTACATATCTGCCACTGTGCAGGAGAATCCGTATAGGTGTTCGAGTGTTCGAACCGTAATGCGTGAGAAATGGTATGGAAACCCCGTATTTACATATCTGCCACTGTGCAGGAGAATCTGTATAGGTGTTCGAGTGTTCGAACCGTAATGCGCAAGAAATGGTATGTAAACCCCGTATTTACATATCTGTCACTGTGCAGGAGAATCCGTATAGGTGTTCGAGTGTTCGAACCGTATTGCGCAAGAAATGGTATGTAAACTTCGTATTTGCATATCTGCCACTGTGCAGGAGAATCCGTATAGGTGTTCGAGTGTTCGAACTGTAATGCGCAAGAAATGGTATGGAAACCCCGTATTTACATATCTGCCACTGTGCAGGAGAATCCGTATAGGTGTTCGAGTCTTCGAACCCTAATGCGTGAGAAATGGTAAGTAAACGCAGTATTTACATATCTGCCACTGTGCAGGAGAATCCGTATAGGTGTTCGAGTGTTCGAACCGTAATGCGTGAGAAATGGTAATTAAACCCCGTATTTACGTAATTGCCACTGTGCAGGAGAATCCGTATAGGTGTTCGAGTGTTCGAACCGTAATGCGCAAGAAATGGTATGTAAACCTCGTATTTACATATCTGCCACTCTGCAGGAGAATCCGTATAGGTGTTCGAGTGTTCGAACCGTATTGCGCAAGAAATGGTATGGAAACCCCGTATTTACATATCTGCCACTGTGCAGGAGAATCCGTATAGGTGTTCGAGTGTTCGAACCGTAATGCGCAAGAAATGGTATGGAAACCCCGTATTTACATATCTGCCACTGTGCAGGAGAATCCGTATAGGTGTTCGAGTCTTCGAACCCTAATGCGTGAGAAATGGTAAGTAAACGCAGTATTTACATATCTGCCACTGTGCAGGAGAATCCGTATAGGTGTTCGAGTGTTCGAACCGTAATGCGTGAGAAATGGTAATTAAACCCCGTATTTACGTAATTGCCACTGTGCAGGAGAATCCGTATAGGTGTTCGAGTGTTCGAACCGTAATGCGCAAGAAATGGTATGTAAACCTCGTATTTACATATCTGCCACTCTGCAGGAGAATCCGTATAGGTGTTCGAGTGTTCGAACCGTATTGCGCAAGAAATGGTATGGAAACCCCGTATTTACATATCTGCCACTGTGCAGGAGAATCCGTATAGGTGTTCGAGTGTTCGAACCGTAATGCGCAAGAAATGGTATGGAAACCCCGTATTTACATATCTGCCACTGTGCTGGAGAATCCGTATAGGTGTTCGAGTGTTCGAACCGTAATGCGCAAGAAATGGTATGTAAACCCCGTATTTACATATCTGCCACTGTGCAGGAGAATCCGTATAGGTGTTCGAGTCTTCGAACCCTAATGCGTGAGAAATGGTAAGTAAACGCAGTATTTACATATCTGCCACTGTGCAGGAGAATCCGTATAGGTGTTCGAGTGTTCGAACCGTAATGCGCAAGAAATGGTATGTAAACCCCGTATTTACATATCTGCCACTATGCAGGAGAATCCGTATAGGTGTTCGAGTGTTCGAACCGTAATGCGCAAGAAATGGTATGTAAACCCCGTATTTACATATCTGCCACTCTGCAGGAGAATCCGTATAGGCGTTCGAGTGTTCGAACCGTATTGCGCAAGAAATGGTATGGAAACCCCGTATTTACATATCTGCCACTGTGCAGGAGAATCCGTATAGGTGTTCGAGTGTTCGAACCGTAATGCGCAAGAAATGGTATGTAAACCCCGTATTTACATATCTGCCACTGTGCAGGAGAATCCGTATAGGTGTTCGACTCTTCGAACCCTAATGCGTGAGAAATGGTAAGTAAACGCAGTATTTACATATCTGCCACTGTGCAGGAGAATCCGTATAGGTGTTCGAGTGTTCGAACCGTAATGCGTGAGAAATGGTAAGTAAACCCCGTATTTACGTATCTGCCACAGTGCAGGAGAATCCGTATAGGTGTTCGAGTGTTCGAACCGTAATGCGCAAGAAATGGTATGTAAACCCCGTATTTACATATCTGCCACTCTGCAGGAGAATCCGTATAGGCGTTCGAGTGTTCGAACCGTATTGCGCAAGAAATGGTATGGAAACCCCGTATTTACATATCTGCCACTGTGCAGGAGAATCCGTATAGGTGTTCGAGTGTTCGAACCGTAATGCGCAAGAAATGGTATGTAAACCCCGTATTTACATATCTGCCACTGTGCAGGAGAATCCGTATAGGTGTTCGACTCTTCGAACCCTAATGCGTGAGAAATGGTAAGTAAACGCAGTATTTACATATCTGCCACTCTGCAGGAAAATCCGTATAGGTGTTCGAGCGTTCGAACCATAATGCGTGAGAAATGGTATGTAAATCCCGTATTTACATATCTGCCACTATGCAGGAGAATCCGTGTAGGTGTTCGAGTGTTCGAACCGTATTGCGCAAGAAATGGTATGTAAACCCCGTATTTACATATCTGCCACTGTGCAGGAGAATCCGTATAGGTGTTTGAGTGTTCGAACCGTAATGCGCAAGAAATGGTATGGAAACCCCGTATTTACATATCTGCCACTGTGCAGGAGAATCCGCAAAGGTGTTCGAGTGTTCGAACCGTAATGCGTGAGAAATGGTATGTAAACCCCGTATTTACATATCTGCCACTGTGCAGGAGAATCCGTATAGGTGTTCGAGTGTTCGAACCGTAATGCGTGAGAAATGGTATGGAAACCCCGTATTTACATATCTGCCACTGTGCAGGAGAATCTGTATAGGTGTTCGAGTGTTCGAACCGTAATGCGCAAGAAATGGTATGTAAACCCCGTATTTACATATCTGTCACTGTGCAGGAGAATCCGTATAGGTGTTCGAGTGTTCGAACCGTATTGCGCAAGAAATGGTATGTAAACTTCGTATTTGCATATCTGCCACTGTGCAGGAGAATCCGTATAGGTGTTCGAGTGTTCGAACTGTAATGCGCAAGAAATGGTATGGAAACCCCGTATTTACATATCTGCCACTGTGCAGGAGAATCCGTATAGGTGTTCGAGTCTTCGAACCCTAATGCGTGAGAAATGGTAAGTAAACGCAGTATTTACATATCTGCCACTGTGCAAGAGAATCCGTATAGGTGTTCGAGTGTTCGAACCGTAATGCGTGAGAAATGGTAAGTAAACGCCGCATTTACATATCTGCCACTGTGCAGGAGAATCCGTCTAGGTGTTCGAGTGTTCGAACCCTAACGCGTGAGAAATGGTATGCAAACGCCGTATTTACATATCTGGCACTGTGCAGAAGAATCTGTATAGGTGTTCGAGTGTTCGAACCGTAATGCGCAAGAAATGGTATGTAAACCCCGTATTTACATATCTGCCACTATGCAGGAGAATCCGTATTGGTGTTTGAGTGTTCGAACCGTATTGCGCAAGAAATGGTATGTAAACCCCGTATTTACATATCTGCCACTGTGCAGGAGAATCCGTACTGGTGTTCGAGTGTTCGAACCGTAATGCGCAAGAAATGGTGTGGAAACCCCGTATTTACATATCTGCCACTGTGCAGGAGAATCCGTATAGGTGTTCGAGTGTTCGAACCGTAATGCGTGAGAAATGGTAAGTAAACCCCGTATTTACGTATCTGCCACTGTGCAGGAGAATTCGTATAGGTGTTCGAGTGTTCGAACCGTAATGCGCAAGAAATGGTATGTAAACCCCGTATTTACATATCTGCCACTGTGCAGGAGAATCCGTATAGGTGTTCGAGTGTTCGAACCGTAATGCGCAAGAAATGGTATGGAAACCCCGTATTTACATATCTGCCACTATGCAGGAGAATCCGTACTGGTGTTCGAGTGTTCGAACCGTAATGCGCAAGAAATGGTATGTAAATCCCGTATTTACATATCTGCCACTATGCAGGATAATCCGTGTAGGTGTTCGAGTGTTCGAACCGTATTGCGCAAGAAATGGTATGTAAACCCCGTATTTACATATCTGCCACTGTGCAGGAGAATCCGTATAGGTGTTCGAGTGTTCGAACCGTAATGCGCAAGAAATGGTATGGAAACCCCGTATTTACATATCTGCCACTCTGCAGGGGAATCCGCATAGGTGTTCGAGTGTTCGAACCGTAATGCGCAAGAAATGGTATGTAAACCCCGTATTTACATATCTGCCACTGTGCAGGAGAATCCGTATAGGTGTTCGAGTCTTCGAACCCTAATGCGTGAGAAATGGTAAGTAAACGCAGTATTTACATATCTGCCACTGTACAGGAGAATCCGTATAGGTGTTCGAGTGTTCGAACCGTAATGCGTGAGAAATGGTAAGTAAACCCCGTATTTACGTAATTGCCACTGTGCAGGAGAATCCGTATAGGTGTTCGAGTCTTCGGACCCTAATGCGTGAGAAATGGTAAGTAAACGCAGTATTTACATATCTGCCACTGTGCAGGAGAATCCGTATAGGTGTTCGAGTGTTCAAACCGTAATGCGTGAGAAATGGTAAGTAAACCCCGTATTTACGTAATTGCCACTGTGCAGGAGAATCCGTATAGGTGTTCGAGTGTTCGAACCGTAATGCGCAAGAAATGGTATTTAAACCTCGTATTTACATATCTGCCACTCTGCAGGAGAATCCGTATAGGTGTTCGAGTGTTCGAACCGTATTGCGCAAGAAATGGTATGGAAACCCCGTATTTACATATCTGCCACTGTGCAGGAGAATCCGTATTGGTGTTCGAGTGTTCGAACCGTAATGCGCAAGAAATGGTGTGGAAACCCCGTATTTACATATCTGCCACTGTGCAGGAGAATCCGTATAGGTGTTCGAGTGTTCGAACCGTAATGCGCAAGAAATGGTATGTAAACCCCGTATTTACATATCTGCCACTGTGCAGGAGAATCCGTATAGGTGTTCGAGTGTTCGAACCGTATTGCGCAAGAAATGGTATGGAAACCCCGTATTTACATATCTGCCACTGTGCAGGAGAATCCGTATTGGTGTTCGAGTGTTCGAACCGTAATGCGCAAGAAATGGTAAGTAAATCCCGTATTTACGTATCTGCCACTGTGCAGGAGAATCCGTATAGGTGTTCGAGTGTTCGAACCGTAATGCGCAAGAAATGGTATGTAAACCCCGTATTTACATATCTGCCACTGTGCAGGAGAATCCGTATAGGTGTTCGAGTGTTCGAACCGTAATGCGCAAGAAATGGTATGGAAACCCCGTATTTACATATCTGCCACTGTGCAGGAGAATCCGTACTGGTGTTCGAGTGTTCGAACCGTAATGCGCAAGAAATGGTATGTAAATCCCGTATTTACATATCTGCCACTATGTAGGAGAATCCGTGTAGGTGTTCGAGTGTTCGAACCGTATTGCGCAAGAAATGGTATGTAAACCCCGTATTTACATATCTGCCACTGTGCAGGAGAATCCGTATAGGTGTTCGAGTGTTCGAACCGTAATGCGCAAGAAATGGTATGGAACCCCGTATTTACATATCTGCCACTGTGCAGGAGAATCCGCATAGGTGTTCGAGTGTTCGAACCGTAATACGCAAGAAATGGTATGTAAACCCCGTATTTACATATCTGCCACTGTGCAGGAGAATCCGTATAGGTGTTCGAGTCTTCGAACCCTAATGCGTGAGAAATGGTAAGTAAACGCAGTATTTACATATCTGCCACTGTACAGGAGAATCCATATAGGTGTTCGAGTGTTCGAACCGTAATGCGTGAGAAATGGTAAGTAAACACCGTATTTACGTAATTGCCACTGTGCAGGAGAATCCGTATAGGTGTTCGAGTCTTCGAACCCTAATGCGTGAGAAATGGTAAGTAAACGCTGTATTTACATATCTGCCACTGTGCAGGAGAATCCGTATAGGTGTTCGAGTGTTCGAACCGTAATGCGCAGGAAATGGTATGTAAACCCCGTATTTACATATCTGCCACTGTGCAGGAGAATCCGTATAGGTGTTCGAGTGTTCGAACCGTAATGCGCAAGAAATGGTATGGAAACCCCGTATTTACATATCTGCCACTGTGCAGGAGAATCCGTACTGGTGTTCGAGTGTTCGAACCGTAATGCGCAAGAAATGGTATGTAAATCCCGTATTTACATATCTGCCACTATGCAGGAGAATCCGTGTAGGTGTTCGAGTGTTCGAACCGTATTGCGCAAGAAATGGTATGTAAACCCCGTATTTACATATCTGCCACTGTGCAGGAGAATCCGTATAGGTGTTCGAGTGTTCGAACCGTAATGCGCAAGAAATGGTATGGAACCCCGTATTTACATATCTGCCACTGTGCAGGAGAATCCGCATAGGTGTTCGAGTGTTCGAACCGTAATACGCAAGAAATGGTATGTAAACCCCGTATTTACATATCTGCCACTGTGCAGGAGAATCCGTATAGGTGTTCGAGTCTTCGAACCCTAATGCGTGAGAAATGGTAAGTAAATGCAGTATTTACATATCTGCCACTGTACAGGAGAATCCATATAGGTGTTCGAGTGTTCGAACCGTAATGCGTGAGAAATGGTAAGTAAACCCCGTATTTACGTAATTGCCACTGTGCAGGAGAATCCGTATAGGTGTTCGAGTCTTCGAACCCTAATGCGTGAGAAATGGTAAGTAAACGCAGTATTTACATATCTGCCACTGTGCAGGAGAATCCGTATAGGTGTTCGAGTGTTCGAACCGTAATGCGTGAGAAATGGTAAGTAAACCCCGTATTTACGTAATTGCCACTGTGCAGGAGAATCCGTATAGGTGTTCGAGTGTTCGAACCGTAATGCGCAAGAAATGGTATGTAAACCTCGTATTTACATATCTGCCACTCTGCAGCAGAATCCGTATAGGTGTTCGAGTGTTCGAACCGTATTGCGCAAGAAATGGTATGGAAACCCCGTATTTACATATCTGCCACTGTGCAGGAGAATCCGTATAGGTGTTCGAGTGTTCGAACCGTAATGCGCAAGAAATGGTATGGAAACCCCGTATTTACATATCTGCCACTGTGCTGGAGAATCCGTATAGGTGTTCGAGTGTTCGAACCGTAATGCGCAAGAAATGGTATGTACACCCCGTATTTACATATCTGCCACTGTGTAGGAGAATCCGTATAGGTGTTCGAGTCTTCGAACCCTAATGCGTGAGAAATGGTAAGTAAACGCAGTATTTACATATCTGCCACTGTGCAGGAGAATCCGTATAGGTGTTCGAGTGTTCGAACCGTAATGCGTGAGAAATGGTAAGTAAACCCCGTATTTACGTATCTGCCACTGTGCAGGAGAATCCGTATAGGTGTTCGAGTGTTCGAACCGTAATGCGCAAGAAATGGTATGTAAACCCCGTATTTACATATCTGTCACTGTGCAGGAGAATCCGTATAGGTGTTCGAGTGTTCGAACCGTAATGCGCAAGAAATGATATGTAAACCCCGTATTTACATATCTGCCACTGTGCAGGAGAATCCGTATAGGTGTTCGAGTCTTCGAACCCTAATGCGTGAGAAATGGTAAGTAAACGCAGTATTTACATATCTGCCACTGTGCAGGAGAATCCGTATAGGTGTTCGAGTGTTCGAACCGTAATGCGTGAGAAATGGTAAGTAAACCTCGTATTTACGTATCTGCCACAGTGCAGGAGAATCCGTATAGGTGTTCGAGTGTTCGAACCGTAATGCGCAAGAAATGGTATGTAAACCCCGTATTTACATATCTGTCACTGTGCAGGAGAATCCGTATAGGTGTTCGAGTGTTCGAACCGTAATGCGCAAGAAATGGTATGTAAACCCCGTATTTACATATCTGCCACTGTGCAGGAGAATCCGTATAGGTGTTCGAGTCTTCGAACCCTAATGCGTGAGAAATGGTAAATAAACGCAGTATTTACATATCTGCCACTGTGCAGGAGAATCCGTATAGGTGTTCGAGTGTTCGAACCGTAATGCGTGAGAAATGGTAAGTAAACCCCGTATTTACGTATCTGCCACAGTGCAGGAGAATCCGTATAGGTGTTCGAGTGTTCGAACCGTAATACGCAAGAAATGGTATGTAAACCCCGTATTTACATATCTGCCACTCTGCAGGAGAATCCGTATAGGCGTTCGAGTGTTCGAACCGTATTGCGCAAGAAATGGTATGGAAACCCCGTATTTACATATCTGCCACTGTGCAGGAGAATCCGTATAGGTGTTCGAGTGTTCGAACCGTAATGCGCAAGAAATGGTATGCAAACCCCGTATTTACATATCTGCCACTGTGCAGGAGAATCCGTATAGGTGTTCGACTCTTCGAACCCTAATGCGTGAGAAATGGTAAGTAAACGCAGTATTTACATATCTGCCACTGTGCAGGAAAATCCGTATAGGTGTTCGAGTGTTCGAACCGTAATGCGTGAGAAATGGTATGTAAATCCCGTATTTACATATCTGCCACTATGCAGGAGAATCCGTGTAGGTGTTCGAGTGTTCGAACCGTATTGCGCAAGAAATGGTATTTAAACCCCGTATTTACATATCTGCCACTGTGCAGGAGAATCCGTATAGGTGTTCGAGTGTTCGAACCGTAATGCGCAAGAAATGGTATGGAAACCCCGTATTTACATATCTGCCACTGTGCAGGAGAATCCGCATAGGTGTCCGAGTGTTCGAACCGTAATGCGCAAGAAATGGTATGTAAACCCCGTATTTACATATCTGCCACTGTGCAGGAGAATCCGTATAGGTGTTCGAGTCTTCGAACCCTAATGCGTGAGAAATGGTAAGTAAACGAAGTATTTACATATCTGCCACTGTACAGGAGAATCCGTATAGGTGTTCGAGTGTTCGAACCGTAATGCGTGAGAAATGGTAAGTAAACCCCGTATTTACGTAATTGCCACTGTGCAGGAGAATCCGTATAGGTGTTCGAGTCTTCGAACCCTAATGCGTGAGAAATGGTAAGTAAACGCAGTATTTACATATCTGCCACTGTGCAGGAGAATCCGTATAGGTGTTCGAGTGTTCGAACCGTAATGCGTGAGAAATGGTAAGTAAACCCCGTATTTACGTAATTGCCACTGTGCAGGAGAATCCGTATAGGTGTTCGAGTGTTCGAACCGTAATGCGCAAGAAATGGTAAGTAAACCTCGTATTTACATATCTGCCACTCTGCAGGAGAATCCGTATAGGTGTTCGAGTGTTCGAACCGTATTGCGCAAGAAATGGTATGGAAACCCCGTATTTACATATCTGCCACTGTGCAGGAGAATCCGTATAGGTGTTCGAGTGTTCGAACCGTAATGCGCAAGAAATGGTATGGAAACCCTATATTTACATATCTGCCACTGTGCTGGGGAATCCGTATAGGTGTTCGAGTGTTCGAACCGTAATGCGAAAGAAATGGTATGTAAACCCCGTATTTACATATCTGCCACTGTGCAGGAGAATCCGTATAGGTGTTCGAGTCTTCGAACCCTAATGCGTGAGAAATGGTAAGTAAACGCAGTATTTACATATCTGCCACTGTGCAGGAGAATCCGTATAGGTGTTCGAGTGTTCG
Organism: Camellia sinensis; assembly: GCF_055761805.1. Lineage (NCBI taxonomy): Eukaryota > Viridiplantae > Streptophyta > Magnoliopsida > Ericales > Theaceae > Camellia > Camellia sinensis. The sequence goes on from NC_138965.1 coordinate 6,903,828, forward strand.
AACCGTAATGCGTGAGAAATTGTAAGTAAACCCCGTATTTACGTATCTGCCACTGTGCAGGAGAATCCGTATAGGTGTTCGAGTGTTCGAACCGTAATGCGTGAGAAATGGTATGTAAATCCCGTATTTACATATCTGCCACTATGCAGGAGAATCCGTGTAGGTGTTCGAGTGTTCGAACCGTATTGCGCAAGAAATGGTATTTAAACCCCGTATTTACATATCTGCCACTGTGCAGGAGAATCCGTATAGGTGTTCGAGTGTTCGAACCGTAATGCGCAAGAAATAGTATGGAAACCCCGTATTTACGTATCTGCCACTGTGCTGGAGAATCCGCATAGGTGTCCGAGTGTTCGAACCGTAATGCGCAAGAAATGGTATGTAAACCCCGTATTTACATATCTGCCACTGTGCAGGAGAATCCGTATAGGTGTTCGAGTCTTCGAACCCTAATGCGTGAGAAATGGTAAGTAAACGAAGTATTTACATATCTGCCACTGTACAGGAGAATCCGTATAGGTGTTCGAGTGTTCGAACCGTAATGCGTGAGAAATGGTAAGTAAACCCCGTATTTACGTAATTGCCACTGTGCAGGAGAATCCGTATAGGTGTTCGAGTCTTCGAACCCTAATGCGTGAGAAATGGTAAGTAAACGCAGTATTTACATATCTGCCACTGTGCAGGAGAATCCGTATAGGTGTTCGAGTGTTCGAACCGTAATGCGTGAGAAATGGTATGTAAACCCCGTATTTACGTAATTGCCACTGTGCAGGAGAATCCGTATAGGTGTTCGAGTGTTCGAACCGTAATGCGCAAGAAATGGTATGGAAACCTCGTATTTACATATCTGCCACTCTGCAGGAGAATCCGCATAGGTGTTCGAGTGTTCGAACCGTATTGCGCAAGAAATGGTATGGAAACCCCGTATTTACATATCTGCCACTGTGCAGGAGAATCCGTATAGGTGTTCGAGTCTTCGAACCGTAATGCGCAAGAAATGGTATGGAAACCCTATATTTACATATCTGCCACTGTGCTGGGGAATCCGTATAGGTGTTCGAGTGTTCGAACCGTAATGCGAAAGAAATGGTATGTAAACCCCGTATTTACATATCTGCCACTGTGCAGGAGAATCCGTATAGGTGTTCGAGTCTTCGAACCCTAATGCGTGAGAAATGGTAAGTAAACGCAGTATTTACATATCTGCCACTGTGCAGGAGAATCCGTATAGGTGTTCGAGTGTTCGAACCGTAATGCGTGAGAAATGGTACGTAAACCCCGTATTTACGTAATTGCCACTGTGCAGGAGAATCCGTATAGGTGTTCGAGTGTTCGAACCGTAATGCGCAAGAAATGGTATGTAAACCCCGTATTTACATATCTGCCACTCTGCAGGAGAATCCGTATAGGTGTTCGAGTGTTCGAACCGTATTACGCAAGAAATGGTATGGAAACTCCGTATTTACATATCTGCCACTGTGCAGGAGAATCCGTATAGGTGTTCGAGTGTTCGAACCGTAATGCGCAAGAAATGGTATGGAAACCCCGTATTTACATATCTGCCACTGTGCTGGAGAATCCGTATAGGTGTTCGAGTGTTCGAACCGTAATGCGCAAGAAATGGTATGTAAACCCCGTATTTACATATCTGCCACTGTGCAGGAGAATCCGTATAGGTGTTCGAGTCTTCGAACCCTAATGCGTGAGAAATGGTAAGTAAACGCAGTATTTACATATCTGCCACTGTGCAGGAGAATCCGTATAGGTGTTCGAGTGTTCGAACCCTAATGCGTGAGAAATGGTAAGTAAACGCAATATTTACATATTTGCCACTGTGCAGGAGAATCCGTATAGGTGTTCGAGTGTTCGAACCGTAATGCGTGAGAAATGGTATGTAAATCCCGTATTTACATATCTGCCACTCTGCAGAAGAATCCGTATAGGTGTTCGAGTGTTCGAACCGTATTGCGCAAGAAATGGTATGTAAACCCCGTATTTACATATCTGCCACTGTGCAGGAGAATCCGTATAGGTGTTCGAGTGTTCGAACCGTAATGCGCAAGAAATGGTATGGAAACCCCGTATTTACATATCTGCCACTGTGCAGGAGAATCCGCATAGGTGTTCGAGTGTTCGAACCGTAATGCGCAAGAAATGGTATGTAAACCCCGTATTTACATATCTGCCACTGTGCAGGAGAATCCGTAGTGGTGTTCGAGTCTTCGAACCCTAATGCGTGTGAAATGGTAAGTAAACGCAGTATTTACATATCTGCCACTGTACAGGAGAATCCGTATAGGTGTTCGAGTGTTCGAACCGTAATGCGTGAGAAATGGTAAGTAAACCCCGTATTTACGTAATTGCCACTGTGCAGGAGAATCCGTATAGGTGTTCGAGTCTTCGAACCCTAATGCGTGAGAAATGGTAAGTAAACGCAGTATTTACATATCTGCCACTGTGCAGGAGAATCCGTATAGGTGTTCCAGTGTTCGAACCGTAATGCGTGAGAAATGGTAAGTAAACCCCGTATTTACGTAATTGCCACTGTGCAGGAGAATCCGTATAGGTGTTCGAGTGTTCGAACCGTAATGCGCAAGAAATGGTATGTAAACCTCGCATTTACATATCTGCCACTCTGCAGGAGAATCCGTATAGGTGTTCGAGTGTTCGAACCGTATTGCGCAAGAAATGGTATGGAAACCCCGTATTTACATATCTGCCACTGTGCAGGAGAATCCGTATAGGTGTTCGAGTGTTCGAACCGTAATGCGCAAGAAATGGTATATAAACCCCGTATTTACATATCTGCCACTCTGCAGGAGAATCCGTATAGGTGTTCGAGTGTTCGAACCGTATTGCGCAAGAAATGGTATGGAAACCCCGTATTTACATATCTGCCACTGTGCAGGAGAATCCGTATAGGTGTTCGAGTGTTCGAACCGTAATGCGCAAGAAATGGTATGTAAACCCCGTATTTACATATCTGCCACTGTGCAGGAGAATCCGTATAGGTGTTCGAGTGTTCGAACCGTATTGCGCAAGAAATGGTATTTAAACCCCGTATTTACATATCTGCCACTGTGCAGGAGAATCTGTATAGGTGTTCGAGTGTTCGAACCGTAATGCGCAAGAAATGGTATGTAAACCCCGTATTTACATATCTGTCACTGTGCAGGAGAATCCGTATAGGTGTTCGAGTGTTCGAACCGTAATGCGCAAGAAATGGTATGGAAACCCCGTATTTACATATCTGCCACTGTGCAGGAGAATCCGTATAGGTGTTCGAGTGTTCGAACCGTAATGCGCAAGAAATGGTATGGAAACCCCGTATTTACATATCTGCCACTGTGCAGGAGAATCCGTATAGGTGTTCGAGTGTTCGAACCGTAATGCGCAAGAAATGGTATGTAAACCCCGTATTTAGATATCTGCCACTCTGCAGGAGAATCCGTATAGGTGTTCGAGTGTTCGAACCGTATTGCGTAAGAAATGGTATGGAAACCCCGTATTTACATATCTGCCACTGTGCAGGAGAATCCGTATAGGTGTTCGAGTGTTCGAACCGTAATGCGCAAGAAATGGTATGTAAACCCCGTATTTACATATCTGCCACTCTGCAGGAGAATCCGTATAGGTGTTCGAGTGTTCGAACCGTATTGCGCATGAAATGGTATGGAAACCCCGTATTTACATATCGGCCACTGTGCAGGAGAATCCGTATAGGTGTTCGAGTGTTCGAACCGTAATGCGCAAGAAATGGTATGGAAACCCCGTATTTACATATCTGCCACTGTGCAAGAGAATCCGTATAGGTGTTCGAGTGTTCGAACCGTAATACGCAAGAAATGGTATGTAAACCCCGTATTTACATATCTGCCACTGTGCAAGAGAATCCGTATAGGTGTTCAAGTCTTCGAACCCTAATGCGCGAGAAATGGTAAGTAAACGCAGTATTTACATATCGGCCACTCTGCAGGAGAATCCGTATAGGTGTTCGAGTGTTCGAACCGTAATGCGTGAGAAATGGTAAGTAAACCCCGTATTTACGTATCTGCCACTGTGCAGGAGAATCCATATAGGTGTTCGAGTGTTCGAACCGTAATGCGCAAGAAATGGTATGTGAACCCCGTATTTACATATCTGCCACTGTGCAGGAGAATCCGTATAGGTGTTCGAGTGTTAGAACCATAATGCGCAAGAAATGGTATGGAAACCCCGTATTTACATATCTGCCACTGTGCTGGAGAATCCGTATAGGTGTTCGAGTGTTCGAACCGTAATGCGCAAGAAATGGTATGTAAACCCCGTATTTACATATCTGCCACTATGCAGGAGAATCCGTATTGGTGTTCGAGTGTTCGAACCGTATTGCGCAAGAAATGGTATGTAAACCCCGTATTTACATATCTGCCACTGTGCTGGAGAATCCGTATAGGTGTTCGAGTGTTCGAACCGTAATGCGCAAGAAATGGTGTGGAAACCCCGTATTTACATATCTGCCACTGTGCAGGAGAATCCGTATAGGTGTTCGAGTGTTAGAACCGTAATGCGTGAGAAATGGTAAGTAAACCCCGTATTTACGTATCTGCCACTGTGCAGGAGAATCCGTATAGGTGTTCGAGTGTTCGAACCGTAATGCGCAAGAAATGGTATGTAAACCCCGTATTTACATATCTGCCACTATGCAGGAGAATCCGTATAGGTGTTCGAGTGTTCAAACCATATTGCGCAAGAAATGGTTTGTAAACCCCGTATTTACATATCTGCCACTGTGCAGGAGAATCCGTATAGGTGTTCGAGTGTTCGAACCGTAATGCGAAAGAAATGGTGTGGAAACCCCGTATTTACATATCTGCCACTGTGTATGAGAATCCGTATAGGTGTTCGAGTGTTCGAACCGTAATGCGCAAAAAATGGTATGGAAACCCCGTATTTACATATCTGCCACTGTGCAGGAGAATCCGTATAGGTGTTCGAGTGTTCGAACCGTAATGCGCAAGAAATGGTATGTAAACCCCGTATTTACATATCTGCCACTGTGCAGGAGAATCCGTATAGGTGTTCGAGTGTTCGAACCGTATTGCGCAAGAAATGGTATTTAAACCCCGTATTTACATATCTGCCACTGTGCAGGATAATCTGTATAGGTGTTCGAGTGTTCGAACCGTAATGCGCAAGAAATGGTATGTAAACCCCGTATTTACATATCTGTCACTGTGCAGGAGAATCCGTATAGGTGTTCGACTGTTCGAACCGTATTGCGCAAGAAATGGTATGTAAACTCCGTATTTACATATCTGCCACTGTGCAGGAGAATCCGTATAGGTGTTCGAGTGTTCGAACCGTAATGCGCAAGAAATGGTATGTAAACCTTGTATTTACATATCTGCCACTCTGCAGGAGAATCCGTATAGGTGTTCGAGTGTTCGAACCGTATTGCGCAAGAAATGGTATGGAAACCCCGTATTTACATATCTGCCACTGTGCAGGAGAATCCGTATAGGTGTTCGAGTGTTCGAACCGTAATGCGCAAGAAATGGTATGGAAACCCCGTATTTACATATCTGCCACTGTGCAATAGAATCCGTATAGGTGTTCGAGTGTTCGAACCGTAATGCGCAAGAAATGGTATGTAAACCCCGTATTTACATATCTGCCACTGTGCAGGAGAATCCGTATAGGTGTTCGAGTCTTCGAACCCTAATGCGTGAGAAATGGTAAGTAAACGCAGTATTTACATATCTGCCACTGTGCAGGAGAATCCGTATAGGTGTTCGAGTGTTCGAACCGTAATGCGTGAGAAATGGTAAGTAAACCCCGTATTTACGTATCTGCCACTGTGCAGGAGAATCCGTATAGGTGATCGAGTGTTCGAACCGTAATGCTCAAGAAATGGTATGGAAACCCTGTATTTACATATCTGCCACTGTGCAGGAGAATCCGTATAGGTGTTCGAGTGTTCGAACCGTAATGCGCAAGAAATGGTATGTAAACCCCGTATTTACATATCTGCCACTGTGTAGGAGAATCCGTATAGGTGTTCGAGTGTTCGAACCGTAATGCGCAAGAAATGGTATGGAAACCCCGTATTTACATATCTGCCACTGTGCAGGAGAATCCGTATAGGTGTTCGAGTGTTCGAACCGAAATGCGCAAGAAATGGTATGTAAACCCCGTATTTACATATCTGCCACTGTGCTGGAGAATCCGTATAGGTGTTCGAGTCTTCGAACCCTAATGCGTGAGAAATGGTAAGTAAACGCAGTATTTACATATCTGCCACTGTGCAGGAGAATCCGTATAGGTGTTCGAGTGTTCGAACCGTAATGCGTGAGAAATGGTAAGTAAACCCCGTATTTACGTATCTGCCACTGTGCAGGAGAATCCGTATAGGTGTTCGAGTGTTCGAACCGTAATGCGCAAGAAATGGTATGTAAACCCCGTATTTACATATCTGCCACTGTGCAGGAGAATCCGTATAGGTGTTCGAGTGTTCGAACCGTAATGCGTGAGAAATGGTAAGTAAACCCCGTATTTACGTATCTGCCACTGTGTAGGAGAATCCGTATAGGTGTTCGAGTGTTCGAACCGTAATGCGCAAGAAATGGTATGTAAACCCCGTATTTACATATCTGCCACTCTGCAGGAGAATCCGTATAGGTATTCGAGTGTTCGAACCGTATTGCGCATGAAATGGTATGGAAACCCCGTATTTACATATCTGCCACTGTGCAGGAGAATCCGTATAGGTGTTCGAGTGTTCGAACCGTAATGCGCAAGAAATGGTATGGAAACCCCGTATTTACATATCTGCCACTGTGCAGGAGAATCCGTATAGGTGTTCGAGTGTTCGAACCGTAATACGCAAGAAATGGTATGTAAACCCCGTATTTACATATCTGCCACTGTGCAAGAGAATCCGTATAGGTGTTCGAGTCTTCGAACCCTAATGCGTGAGAAATGGTAAGTAAACGCAGTATTTACATATCTGCCACTGTGCAGGAGAATCCGTATAGGTGTTCGAGTGTTCGAACCGTAATGCGTGAGAAATGGTAAGTAAACCCCGTATTTACGTATCTGCCACTGTGCAGGAGAATCCATATAGGTGTTCGAGTGTTCGAACCGTAATGCGCAAGAAATGGTATGTGAACCCCGTATTTACATATCTGCCACTGTGCAGGAGAATCCGTATAGGTGTTCGAGTGTTAGAACCATAATGCGCAAGAAATGGTATGGAAACCCCGTATTTACATATCTGCCACTGTGCAGGAGAATCCGTATAGGTGTTCGAGTGTTCGAACCGTAATGCGCAAGAAATGGTATGTAAACCCCGTATTTACATATCTGCCACTATGTAGGAGAATCCGTATTGGTGTTCGAGTGTTCGAACCGTATTGCGCAAGAAATGGTTTGTAAACCCCGTATTTACATATCTGCCACTGTGCTGGAGAATCCGTATAGGTGTTCGAGTGTTCGAACCGTAATGCGCAAGAAATGGTGTGGAAACCCCGTATTTACATATCTGCCACTGTGCAGGAGAATCCGTATAGGTGTTCGAGTGTTAGAACCGTAATGCGTGAGAAATGGTAAGTAAACCCCGTATTTACGTATCTGCCAATGTGCAGGAGAATCCGTATAGGTGTTCGAGTGTTCGAACCGTAACGCGCAAGAAATGGTATGTAAACCCCGTATTTACATATCTGCCACTATGTAGGAGAATCCGTATAGGTGTTCGAGTGTTCAAACCATATTGCGCAAGTAATGGTTTGTAAACCCCGTATTTACATATCTGCCACTGTGCAGGAGAATCCGTATAGGTGTTCGAGTGTTCGAACCGTAATGCGCAAGAAATGGTATGGAAACCCCGTATTTACATATCTGCCACTCTGCAGGAGAATCCGTATAGGTGTTCGAGTGTTCGAACCGTAATGCGCAAGAAATGGTATGGAAATCCCGTATTTACATATCTGCCACTGTGCAGGAGAATCCGTATAGGTGTTCGAGTGTTCGAACCGTAATGCGCAAGAAATGGTATGGAAACCCCGTATTTACATATCTGCCACTCTGCAGGAGAATCCGTATAGGTGTTCGAGTGTTCGAACCGTAATGCGCAAGAAATGGTATGGAAATCCCGTATTTACATATCTGCCACTGTGCAGGAGAATCCGTATAGGTGTTCCAGTGTTCGAACCGTAATGCGTGAGAAATGGTAAGTAAACCCCGTATTTACGTAATTGCCACTGTGCAGGAGAATCCGTATAGGTGTTCGAGTGCTCGAACCGTAATGCGCAAGAAATGGTATGTAAACCTCGTATTTACATATCTGCCACTCTGCAGGACAATCCGTATAGGTGTTCGAGTGTTCGAACCGTATTGCGTAAGAAATGGTATGGAAACCCCGTATTTACATATCTGCCACTTTGCAGGAGAATCCGTATAGGTGTTCGAGTGTTCGAACCGTAATGCGCAAGAAATGGTATGGAAATCCCGTATTTACATATCTGCCACTGTGCAGGAGAATCCGTATAGGTGTTCGAGTGTTCGAACCGTATTGCGCAAGAAATGGTATGTAAACCCCGTATTTACATATCTGCCACTGTGCAGGAGAATCCGTATAGGTGTTCGAGTCTTCGAACCCTAATGCGTGAGAAATGGTAAGTAAACGCAGTATTTACATATCTGCCACTGTGCAGGAGAATCCGTATAGGTGTTCGAGTGTTCGAACCGTAGTGCGTGAGAAATGGTAAGTAAACCCCGTATTTACGTATCTGCCACTGTGCAGGAGAATCCGTATAGGTGTTCGAGTGTTCGAACCGTAATGCGCAAGAAATGGTATGTAAACCCCGTATTTACATATCTGCCACTGTGCAGGAGAATCCGTATAGGTGTTCGAGTGTTCGAACCGTAATGCGCAAGAAATGGTATGGAAACCCCGTATTTACATATCTGCCACTCTGCAGGAGAATCCGTACTGGTGTTCGAGTGTTCGAACCGTAATGCGCAAGAAATGGTATGTAAATCCCGTACTTACATATCTGCCACTATGCAGGAGAATCCGTGTAGGTGTTCGAGTGTTCGAACCGTATTGCGCAAGAAATGGTATGTAAACCCCGTATTTACATATCTGCCACTGTGCAGGAGAATCCGTATAGGTGTTCGAGTGTTCGAACCGTAATGCGCAAGAAATGGTATGGAAACCCCGTATTTACATATATGCCACTGTGCAGGAGAATCCGCATAGGTGTTCGAGTGTTCGAACCGTAATGCGCAAGAAATGGTAAGTAAACCCCGTATTTACATATCTGCGACTGTGCAGGAGAATCCGTATAGGTGTTCGAGTCTTCGAACCCTAATGCGTGTGAAATGGTAAGTAAACGCAGTATTTACATATCTGCCACTGTACAGGAGAATCCGTATAGGTGTTCGAGTGTTCGAACCGTAATGCGTGAGAAATGGTAAGTAAACCCCGTATTTACGTAATTGCCACTGTGCAGGAGAATCCGTATAGGTGTTCGAGTCTTCGAACCCTAATGCGTGAGAAATGGTAAGTAAACGCAGTATTTACATATCTGCCACTGTGCAGGAGAATCCGTATAGGTGTTCCAGTGTTCGAACCGTAATGCGTGAGAAATGGTAAGTAAACCCCGTATTTACGTAATTGCCACTGTGCAGGAGAATCCGTATAGGTGTTCGAGTGCTCGAACCGTAATGCGCAAGAAATGGTATGTAAACCTCGTATTTACATATCTGCCACTCTGCAGGAGAATCCGTATAGGTGTTCGAGTGTTCGAACCGTATTGCGCAAGAAATGGTATGGAAACCCCGTATTTACATATCTGCCACTGTGCAGGAGAATCCGTATAGGTGTTCGAGTGTTCGAAACGTAATGCGCAAGAAATGGTATGGAAATCCCGTATTTACATATCTGCCACTGTGCAGGAGAATCCGTATAGGTGTTCGAGTGTTCGAACCGTAATGCGCAAGAAATGGTATGTAAACCCCGTATTTACATATCTGCCACTGTGCAGGAGAATCCGTATAGGTGTTCGAGTCTTCGAACCCTAATGCGTGAGAAATGGTAAGTAAACGCAGTACTTACATATCTGCCACTGTGCAGGAGAATCCGTATAGGTGTTCGAGTGTTCGAACCGTAGTGCGTGAGAAATGGTAAGTAAACCCCGTATTTACGTATCTGCCACTGTGCAGGAGAATCCGTATAGGTGTTCGAGTGTTCGAACCGTAATGCGCAAGAAATGGTATGTAAACCCCGTATTTACATATCTGCCACTCTGCAGGAGAATCCGTATAGTTGTTCGAGTGTTCGAACCGTAATGCGCAACAAATGGTATGGAAACCCCGTATTTACATATCTGCCACTCTGCAGGAGAATCCGTACTGGTGTTCGAGTGTTCGAACCGTAATGCGCAAGAAATGGTATGTAAATCCCGTACTTACATATCTGCCACTATGCAGGAGAATCCGTGTAGGTGTTCGAGTGTTCGAACCGTATTGCGCAAGAAATGGTATGTAAACCCCGTATTTACATATCTGCCACTGTGCAGGAGAATCCGTATAGGTGTTCGAGTGTTCGAACCGTAATGCGCAAGAAATGGTATGGAAACCCCGTATTTACATATCTGCCACTGTGCAGGAGAATCCGCATAGGTGTTCGAGTGTTCGAACCGTAATGCGCAAGAAATGGTATGTAAACCCCGTATTTACATATCTGCGACTGTGCAGGAGAATCCGTATAGGTGTTCGAGTCTTCGAACCCTAATGCGTGTGAAATGGTAAGTAAACGCAGTATTTACATATCTGCCACTGTACAGGAGAATCCGTGTAGGTGTTCGAGTGTTCGAACCGTAATGCGTGAGAAATGGTAAGTAAACCCCGTATTTACGTAATTGCCACTGTGCAGGAGAATCCGTATAGGTGTTCGAGTCTTCGAACCCTAATGCGTGAGAAATGGTAAGTAAACGCAGTATTTACATATCTGCCACTGTGCAGGAGAATCCGTATAGGTGTTCCAGTGTTCGAACCGTAATGCGTGAGAAATGGTAAGTAAACCCCGTATTTACGTAATTGCCACTGTGCAGGAGAATCCGTATAGGTGTTCGAGTGCTCGAACCGTAATGCGCAAGAAATGGTATGTAAACCTCGTATTTACATATCTGCCACTCTGCAGGAGAATCCGTATAGGTGTTCGAGTGTTCGAACCGTATTGCGCAAGAAATGGTATGGAAACCCCGTATTTACATATCTGCCACTGTGCAGGAGAATCCGTATAGGTGTTCGAGTGTTCGAACCGTAATGCGCAAGAAATGGTATGGAAATCCCGTATTTACATATCTGCCACTGTGCAGGAGAATCCGTATAGGTGTTCGAGTGTTCGAACCGTAATGCGCAAGAAATGGTATGTAAACCCCGTATTTACATATCTGCCACTGTGCAGGAGAATCCGTATAGGTGTTCGAGTCTTCGAACCCTAATGCGTGAGAAATGGTAAGTAAACGCAGTATTTACATATCTGCCACTGTGCAGGAGAATCCGTATTGGTGTTCGAGTGTTCGAACCGTAATGCGTGAGAAATGGTAAGTAAACCCCGTATTTACGTATCTGCCACTGTGCAGGAGAATCCGTATAGGTGTTCGAGTGTTCGAACCGTAATGCGCAAGAAATGGTATGTAAACCCCGTATGTACATATCTGCCACTCTCCAGGAGAATCCGTATAGGTGTTCGAGTGTTCGAACCGTATTGCGCAAGAAATGGTATGGAAACCCCGTATTTAGATATCTGCCACTGTGCAGGAGAATCCGTATAGGTGTTCGAGTGTTCGAACCGTAATGCGCAAGAAATGGTATTGAAACCCCGTATTTACATATCTGTCACTGTGCAGGAGAATCCGTATAGGTGTTCGAGTGTTCGAACCGTAATGCGCAAGAAATGGTATGGAAACCCCGTATTTACATATCTGCCACTGTGCAGGAGAATCCGTATAGGTGTTCGAGTGTTCGAACCGTAATGCGCAAGAAATGGTATGTAAACCCGTATTTACATATCTGCCACTCTGCAGGAGAATCCGTATAGGTGTTCGAGTGTTCGAACCGTATTGCGCAAGAAATGGTATGGAAATCCCGTATTTACATATCTGCCACTGTGCAGGAGAATCCGTATAGGTGTTCGAGTGTTCGAACCGTAATGCGCAAGAAATGGTATGTAAACCCCGTATTTACATATCTGCCACTGTGCATGAGAATCCGTATAGGTGTTCAAGTGTTCGAACCGTATTGCACAAGAAATGGTATTTAAACCCCGTATTTACATATCTGCCACTGTGCAGGAGAATCTGTATAGGTGTTCGAGTGTTCGAACCGTAATGCGCAAGAAATGGTATGTAAACCCCGTATTTACATATCTGTCACTGTGCAGGAGAATCCGTATAGGTGTTCGAGTGTTCGAACCGTAATGCGCAAGAAATGGTATGGAAACCCCGTATTTACATATCTGCCACTGTGCAGGAGAATCCGTATAGGTGTTCGAGTGTTCGAACCGTAATGCGCAAGAAATGGTAGGTAAACCTCGTATTTACATATCTGCCACTGTGCTGGAGAATCCGTATAGGTGTTCGAGTCTTCGAACCCTAATGCGTGAGAAATGGTAAGTAAACGCAGTATTTACATATCTGCCACTGTGCAGTAGAATCCGTATAGGTGTTCGAGTGTTTGAACCGTAATGCGTGAGAAGTGGTAAGTAAACCCCGTATTTACGTATCTACCACTGTGCAGGAGAATCCGTATAGGTGTTCGAGTGTTCGAACCGTAATGCGCAAGAAATGGTATATAAACCCCGTATTTACATATCTGCCACTCTGCAGGAGAATCCGTATAGGTGTTCGAGTGTTCGAACCGTATTGCGCATGAAATGGTATGGAAACCCCGTATTTACATATCTGCCACTGTGCAGGAGAATCCGTATTGGTGTTCGTGTGTTCGAACCGTAATGCGCAAGAAATGGTATGGTAACCCCGTATTTACATATCTGCCACTGTGCAGGAGAATCCGTATAGGTGTTCGAGTGTTCGAACCGTAATACGCAAGAAATGGTATGTAAACCCCGTATTTACATATCTGCCACTGTGCAAGAGAATCCGTATAGGTGTTCGAGTCTTCGAACCCTAATGCGTGAGAAATGGTAAGTAAACGTAGTATTTACATATCTGCCACTGTGCAGGAGAATCCGTATAGGTGTTCGAGTGTTCGAACCGTAATGCGTGAGAAATGGTAAGTAAACCCCGTATTTACGTATCTGCCACTGTGCAGGAGAATCCATATAGGTGTTCGAGTGTTCGAACCGTAATGCGCAAGAAATGGTATGTGAACCCCGTATTTACATATCTGCCACTTTGCAGGAGAATCCGTATAGGTGTTCGAGTGTTAGAACCATAATGCGCAAGAAATGGTATGGAAACCCCGTATTTACATATCTGCCACTGTGCAGGAGAATCCGTATAGGTGTTCGAGTGTTCGAACCGTAATGCGCAAGAAATGGTATGTAAACCCCGTATTTACATATCTGCCACTATGTAGGAGAATCCGTATTGGTGTTCGAGTGTTCGAACCGTATTGCGCAAGAAATGGTATGTAAACCCCGTATTTACATATCTGCCACTGTGCTGGAGAATCCGTATAGGTGTTCGAGTGTTCGAACCGTAATGCGCAAGAAATGGTGTGGAAACCCCGTATTTACATATCTGCCACTGTGCAGGAGAATCCGTATAGGTGTTCGAGTGTTAGAACCGTAATGCGTGAGAAATGGTAAGTAAACCCCGTATTTACGTATCTGCCACTGTGCAGGAGAATCCGTATAGGTGTTCGAGTGTTCGAACCGTAATGCGCAAGAAATGGTATGTAAACCCCGTATTTACATATCTGCCACTATGCAGGAGAATCCGTATAGGTGTTCGAGTGTTCAAACCATATTGCGCAAGAAATGGTTTGTAAACCCCGTATTTACATATCTGCCACTGTGCAGGAGAATCCGTATAGGTGTTCGAGTGTTCGAACCGTAATGCGCAAGAAATGGTATGGAAACCCCGTATTTACATATCTGCCACTCTGCAGGAGAATCCGTATAGGTGTTCGAGTGTTCGAACCGTAATGCGCAAGAAATGGTATGTAAACCCCGTATTTACATATCTGCCACTGTGCAGGAGAATCCGTTTAGGTGTTCGAGTGTTCGAACCGTATTGCGCAAGAAATGGTATTTAAACCCCGTATTTACATATCTGCCACTGTGCAGGAGAATCTGTATAGGTGTTCGAGTGTTCGAACTGTAATGCGCAAGATATGGTGTGGAAACCCCGTATTTACATATCTGCCACTGTGCAGGAGAATCCGTATAGGTGTTCGAGTGTTCGAACCGTAATGCGTGAGAAATGGTAAGTAAACCCCGTATTTACGTATCTGCCACTGTGCAGGAGAATCCGTATAGGTGTTCGAGTGTTCGAACCGTAATGCGCAAGAAATGGTATGTAAACCCCGTATTTACATATCTGCCACTGTGCAGGAGAATCCGTATAGGTGTTCGAGTGTTCGAACCGTAATGCGCAAGAAATGGTATGGAAACCCCGTATTTACATATCTGCCACTCTGCAGGAGAATCCGTACTGGTGTTCGAGTGTTCGAACCGTAATGCGCAAGAAATGGTATGTAAATCCCGTATTTACATATCTGCCACTATGCAGGAGAATCCGTGTAGGTGTTCGAGTGTTCGAACCGTATTGCGCAAGAAATGGTATGTAAACCCCGTATTTACATATCTGCCACTGTGCAGGAGAATCCGTATAGGTGTTCGAGTGTTCGAACCGTAATGCGCAAGAAATGGTATGGAAACCCCGTATTTACATATCTGCCACTGTGCAGGAGAATCCGTATAGGTGTTCGAGTGTTCGAACCGTAATGCGCAAGAAATGGTAGGTAAACCCCGTATTTACATATCTGCCACTGTGCTGGAGAATCCGTATAGGTGTTCGAGTCTTCGAACCCTAATGCGTGAGAAATGGTAAGTAAACGCAGTATTTACATATCTGCCACTGTGCAGGAGAATCCGTATAGGTGTTCGAGTGTTCGAACCGTAATGCGTGAGAAGTGGTAAGTAAACCCCGTATTTACGTATCTACCACTGTGCAGGAGAATCCGTATAGGTGTTCGAGTGTTCGAACCGTAATGCGCAAGAAATGGTATGTAAACCCCGTATTTACATATCTGCCACTCTGCAGGAGAATCCGTATAGGTGTTCGAGTGTTCGAACCGTATTGCGCATGAAATGGTATGGAAACCCCGTATTTACATATCTGCCACTGCGCAGGAGAATCCGTATAGGTGTTCGTGTGTTCGAACCGTAATGCGCAAGAAATGGTATGGTAACCCCGTATTTACATATCTGCCACTGTGCAGGAGAATCCGTATAGGTGTTCGAGTGTTCGAACCGTAATACGCAAGAAATGGTATGTAAACCCCGTATTTACATATCTGCCACTGTGCTGGAGAATCCGTATAGGTGTTCGAGTCTTCGAACCCTAATGCGTGAGAAATGGTAAGTAAACGCAGTATTTACATATCTGCCACTGTGCAGGAGAATCCGTATAGGTGTTCGAGTGTTCGAACCGTAATGCGTGAGAAATGGTAAGTAAACCCCGTATTTACGTATCTGCCACTGTGCAGGAGAATCCATATAGGTGTTCGAGTGTTCGAACCGTAATGCGCAAGAAATGGTATGTGAACCCCGTATTTACATATCTGCCACTTTGCAGGAGAATCCGTATAGGTGTTCGAGTGTTAGAACCATAATGCGCAAGAAATGGTATGGAAACCCCGTATTTACATATCTGCCACTGTGCAGGAGAATCCGTATAGGTGTTCGAGTGTTCGAACCGTAATGCGCAAGAAATGGTATGTAAACCCCGTATTTACATATCTGCCACTATGTAGGAGAATCCGTATTGGTGTTCGAGTGTTCGAACCGTATTGCGCAAGAAATGGTATGTAAACCCCGTATTTACATATCTGCCACTGTGCTGGAGAATCCGTATAGGTGTTCGAGTGTTCGAACCGTAATGCGCAAGAAATGGTGTGGAAACCCCGTATTTACATATCTGCCACTGTGCAGGAGAATCCGTATAGGTGTTCGAGTGTTAGAACCGTAATGCGTGAGAAATGGTAAGTAAACCCCGTATTTACGTATCTGCCACTGTGCAGGAGAATCCGTATAGGTGTTCGAGTGTTCGAACCGTAATGCGCAAGAAATGGTATGTAAACCCCGTATTTACATATCTGCCACTATGCAGGAGAATCCGTATAGGTGTTCGAGTGTTCAAACCATATTGCGCAAGAAATGGTTTGTAAACCCCGTATTTACATATCTGCCACTGTGCAGGAGAATCCGTATAGGTGTTCGAGTGTTCGAACCGTAATGCGCAAGAAATGGTATGGAAACCCCGTATTTACATATCTGCCACTCTGCAGGAGAATCCGTATAGGTGTTCGAGTGTTCGAACCGTAATGCGCAAGAAATGGTTTGTAAACCCCGTATTTACATATCTGCCACTGTGCAGGAGACTCCGTTTAGGTGTTCGAGTGTTCAAACCATATTGCGCAAGAAATGGTTTGTAAACCCCGTATTTACATATCTGCCACTGTGCAGGAGAATCCGTATAGGTGTTCGAGTGTTCGAACCGTAATGCGTGAGAAATGGTAAGTAAACCCCGTATTTACGTATCTGCCACTGTGCAGGAGAATCCGTATAGGTGTTCGAGTGTTCGAACCGTAATGCGCAAGAAAGGGTATGTAAACCCCGTATTTACATATCTGCCACTCTGCAGGAGAATCCGTATAGGTGTTCGAGTGTTTGAACCGTATTGCGCATGAAATGGTATGGAAACCCCGTATTTACATATCTGCCACTGTGCCGGAGAATCCGTATAGGTGTTCGAGTGTTCGAACCGTAATGCGCAATAAATGGTATGGAAACCTCGTATTTACATATCTGCCACTGTGCAGGAGAATCCGTATAGGTGTTCGAGTGTTCGAACCGTAATGCGAAAGAAATGGTGTGGAAACCCCGTATTTACATATCTGCCACTGTGTAGGAGAATCCGTATAGGTGTTCGAGTGTTCGAACCGTAATGCGCAAGAAATGGTATGGAAACCCCGGATTTACATATCTGCCACTGTGCGGGAGAATCCGTATAGGTGTTCGGGTGTTCGAACCGTAATGCGCAAGAAATGGTATGTAAACCCCGTATTTACATATCTGCCACTGTGCAGGAGAATCCGTATAGGTGTTCGAGTGTTCGAACCGTAATGCGCAAGAAATGGTATGTAAACCCCATATTTACATATCTGCCACTATGCAGGAGAATCCGTATAGGTGTTCGAGTGTTCAAACCATAGTGCGCAAGAAATGGTTTGTAAACCCCGTATTTACATATCTGCCACTGTGCAGGAGAATCCGTATAGGTGTTCGAGTGTTCGAACCGTAATGCGAAAGAAATGGTGTGGAAACCCCGTATTTACATATCTGCCACTGTGTAGGAGAATCCGTATAGGTGTTCGAGTGTTCGAACCGTAATGCGTAAGAAATGGTATGGAAACCCCGTATTTACATATCTGCCACTGTGCAGGAGAATCCGTATAGGTGTTCGAGTGTTCGAACCGTAATGCGCAAGAAATGGTGTGGAAACCCCGTATTTACATATCTGCCACTGTGCAGGAGAATCCGTATAGGTGTTCGAGTGTTAGAACCGTAATGCGTGAGAAATGGTAAGTAAACCCCGTATTTACGTATCTGCCACTGTGCAGGAGAATCCGTATAGGTGTTCGAGTGTTCGAACCGTAATGCGCAAGAAATGGTATGTAAACCCCGTATTTACATATCTGCCACTATGCAGGAGAATCCGTATAGGTGTTCGAGTGTTCAAACCATATTGCGCAAGAAATGGTTTGTAAACCCCGTATTTACATATCTGCCACTGTGCAGGAGAATCCGTATAGGTGTTCGAGTGTTCGAACCGTAATGCGCAAGAAATGGTATGGAAACCCCGTATTTACATATCTGCCACTCTGCAGGAGAATCCGTATAGGTGTTCGAGTGTTCGAACCGTAATGCGCAAGAAATGGTAGGTAAACCCCGTATTTACATATCTACCACTGTGCTGGAGAATCCGTATAGGTGTTCGAGTCTTCGAACCCTAATGCGTGAGAAATGGTAAGTAAACGCAGTATTTACATATCTGCCACTGTGCAGGAGAATCCGTATAGGTGTTCGAGTGTTCGAACCGTAATGCGTGAGAAGTGGTAAGTAAACCCCGTATTTACGTATCTACCACTGTGCAGGAGAATCCGTATAGGTGTTCGAGTGTTCGAACCGTAATGCGCAAGAAATGGTATGTAAACCCCGTATTTACATATCTGCCACTCTGCAGGAGAATCCGTATAGGTGTTCGAGTGTTCGAACCGTATTGCGCATGAAATGGTATGGAAACCCCGTATTTACATATCTGCCACTGTGCAGGAGAATCCGTATAGGTGTTCGTGTGTTCGAACCGTAATGCGCAAGAAATGGTATGGTAACCCCGTATTTACATATCTGCCACTGTGCAGGAGAATCCGTATAGGTGTTCGAGTGTTCGAACCGTAATACGCAAGAAATGGTATGTAAACCCCGTATTTACATATCTGCCACTGTGCAAGAGAATCCGTATAGGTGTTCGAGTCTTCGAACCCTAATGCGTGAGAAATGGTAAGTAAACGCAGTATTTACATATCTGCCACTGTGCAGGAGAATCCGTATAGGTGTTCGAGTGTTCGAACCGTAATGCGTGAGAAATGGTAAGTAAACCCCGTATTTACGTATCTGCCACTGTGCAGGAGAATCCATATAGGTGTTCGAGTGTTCGAACCGTAATGCGCAAGAAATGGTATGTGAACCCCGTATTTACATATCTGCCACTTTGCAGGAGAATCCGTATAGGTGTTCGAGTGTTAGAACCATAATGCGCAAGAAATGGTATGGAAACCCCGTATTTACATATCTGCCACTGTGCAGGAGAATCCGTATAGGTGTTCGAGTGTTCGAACCGTAATGCGCAAGAAATGGTATGTAAACCCCGTATTTACATATCTGCCACTATGTAGTAGAATCCGTATTGGTGTTCGAGTGTTCGAACCGTATTGCGCAAGAAATGGTATGTAAACCCCGTATTTACATATCTGCCACTGTGCTGGAGAATCCGTATAGGTGTTCGAGTGTTCGAACCGTAATGCGCAAGAAATGGTGTGGAAACCCCGTATTTACATATCTGCCACTGTGCAGGAGAATCCGTATAGGTGTTCGAGTGTTAGAACCGTAATGCGTGAGAAATGGTAAGTAAACCCCGTATTTACGTATCTGCCACTATGCAGGAGAATCCGTATAGGTGTTCGAGTGTTCGAACCGTAATGCGCAAGAAATGGTATGTAAACCCCGTATTTACATATCTGCCACTATGCAGGAGAATCCGTATAGGTGTTCGAGTGTTCAAACCATATTGCGCAAGAAATGGTTTGTAAACCCCGTATTTACATATCTGCCACTGTGCAGGAGAATCCGTATAGGTGTTCGAGTGTTCGAACCGTAATGCGCAAGAAATGGTACGGAAACCCCGTATTTACATATCTGCCACTCTGCAGGAGAATCCGTATAGGTGTTCGAGTGTTCGAACCGTAATGCGCAAGAAATGGTATGTAAACCCCGTATTTACATATCTGCCACTGTGCAGGAGAATCCGTTTAGGTGTTCGAGTGTTCAAACCATATTGCGAAGAAATGGTTTGTAAACCCCGTATTTACATATCTGCCACTGTGCAGGAGAATCCGTATAGGTGTTCGAGTGTTCGAACCGTAATGCGTGAGAAATGGTAAGTAAACCCCGTATTTACGTATCTGCCACTGTGCAGGAGAATCCGTATAGGTGTTCGAGTGTTCGAACCGTAATGCGCAAGAAAGGGTATGTAAACCCCGTATTTACATATCTGCCACTCGGCAGGAGAATCCGTATAGGTGTTCGAGTGTTTGAACCGTATTGCGCATGAAATGGTATGGAAACCCCGTATTTACATATCTGCCACTGTGCAGGAGAATCCGTATAGGTGTTCGAGTGTTCGAACCGTAATGCGCAATAAATGGTATGGAAACCTCGTATTTACATATCTGCCACTGTGCAGGAGAATCCGTATAGGTGTTCGAGTGTTCGAACCGTAATGCGAAAGAAATGGTGTGGAAACCCCGTATTTACATATCTGCCACTGTGTAGGAAAATCCGTATAGGTGTTCGAGTGTTCGAACCGTAATGCGCAAGAAATGGTATGGAAACCCCGGATTTACATATCTGCCACTGTGCGGGAGAATCCGTATAGGTGTTCGGGTGTTCGAACCGTAATGCGCAAGAAATGGTATGTAAACCCCGTATTTACATATCTGCCACTGTGCAGGAGAATCCGTATAGGTGTTCGAGTGTTCGAACCGTAATGCGCAAGAAATGGTATGTAAACCCCATATTTACATATCTGCCACTATGCAGAAGAATCCGTATAGGTGTTCGAGTGTTCAAACCATAGTGCGCAAGAAATGGTTTGTAAACCCCGTATTTACATATCTGCCACTGTGCAGGAGAATCCGTATAGGTGTTCGAGTGTTCGAACCGTAATGCGAAAGAAATGGTGTGGAAACCCCGTATTTACATATCTGCCACTGTGTAGGAGAATCCGTATAGGTGTTCGAGTGTTCGAACCGTAATGCGCAAGAAATGGTATGGAAACCCCGTATTTACATATCTGCCACTGTGCAGGAGAATCCGTATAGGTGTTCGAGTGTTCGAACCGTAATGCGCAAGAAATGGTGTGGAAACCCCGTATTTACATATCTGCCACTGTGCAGGAGAATCCGTATAGGTGTTCGAGTGTTAGAACCGTAATGCGTGAGAAATGGTAAGTAAACCCCGTATTTACGTATCTGCCACTGTGCAGGAGAATCCGTATAGGTGTTCGAGTGTTCGAACCGTAATGCGCAAGAAATGGTATGTAAACCCCGTATTTACATATCTGCCACTATGCAGGAGAATCCGTATAGGTGTTCGAGTGTTCAAACCATATTGCGCAAGAAATGGTTTGTAAACCCCGTATTTACATATCTGCCACTGTGCAGGAGAATCCGTATAGGTGTTCAAGTGTTCGAACCGTAATGCGCAAGAAATGGTATGGAAACCCCGTATTTACATATCTGCCACTCTGCAGGAGAATCCGTATAGGTGTTCGAGTGTTCGAACCGTAATGCGCAAGAAATGGTATGTAAACCCCGTATTTACATATCTGCCACTGTGCAGGAGAATCCGTTTAGGTGTTCGAGTGTTCAAACCATATTGCGCAAGAAATGGTTTGTAAACCCCGTATTTACATATCTGCCACTGTGCAGGAGAATCCGTATAGGTGTTCGAGTGTTCGAACCGTAATGCGTGAGAAATGGTAAGTAAACCCCGTATTTACGTATCTGCCACTGTGCAGGAGAATCCGTATAGGTGTTCGAGTGTTCGAACCGTAATGCGCAAGAAAGGGTATGTAAACCCCGTATTTACATATCTGCCACTCTGCAGGAGAATCCGTATAGGTGTTCGAGTGTTCGAACCGTATTGCGCATGAAATGGTATGGAAACCCCGTATTTACATATCTGCCACTGTGCAGGAGAATCCGTATAGGTGTTCGAGTGTTCGAACCGTAATGCGCAATAAATGGTATGGAAACCTCGTATTTACATATCTGCCACTGTGCAGGAGAATCCGTATAGGTGTTCGAGTGTTCGAACCGTAATGCGAAAGAAATGGTGTGGAAACCCCGTATTTACATATCTGCCACTGTGTAGGAGAATCCGTATAGGTGTTCGAGTGTTCGAACCGTAATGCGCAAGAAATGGTATGGAAACCCCGGATTTACATATCTGCCACTGTGCGGGAGAATCCGTATAGGTGTTCGGGTGTTCGAACCGTAATGCGCAAGAAATGGTATGTAAACCCCGTATTTACATATCTGCCACTGTGCAGGAGAATCCGTATAGGTGTTCGAGTGTTCGAACCGTAATGCGCAAGAAATGGTATGTAAACCCCATATTTACATATCTGCCACTATGCAGGAGAATCCGTATAGGTGTTCGAGTGTTCAAACCATAGTGCGCAAGAAATGGTTTGTAAACCCCGTATTTACATATCTGCCACTGTGCAGGAGAATCCGTATAGGTGTTCGAGTGTTCGAACCGTAATGCGAAAGAAATGGTGTGGAAACCCCGTATTTACATATCTGCCACTGTGTAGGAGAATCCGTATAGGTGTTCGAGTGTTCGAACCGTAATGCGCAAGAAATGGTATGGAAACCCCGTATTTACATATCTGCCACTGTGCAGGAGAATCCGTATAGGTGTTCGAGTGTTCGAACCGTAATGCGCAAGAAATGGTATGTAAACCCCGTATTTACATATCTGCCACTGTGCAGGAGAATCCGTATAGGTGTTCGAGTGTTCGAACCGTATTGCGCAAGAAATGGTATTTAAACCCCGTATTTACATATCTGCCACTGTGCAGGATAATCTGTATAGGTGTTCGAGTGTTCGAACCGTAATGCGCAAGAAATGGTATGTAAACCCCGTATTTACATATCTGTCACTGTGCAGGAGAATCCGTATAGGTGTTCGACTGTTCGAACCGTATTGCGCAAGAAATGGTATGTAAACTCCGTATTTACATATCTGCCACTGTGCAGGAGAATCCGTATAGGTGTTCGAGTGTTCGAGCCGTAATGCGCAAGAAATGGTATGTAAACCTCGTATTTACATATCTGCCACTCTGCAGGAGAATCCGTATAGGTGTTCGAGTGTTCGAACCGTATTGCGCAAGAAATGGTATGGAAACCCCGTATTTACATATCTGCCACTGTGCAGGAGAATCCGTATAGGTGTTCGAGTGTTCGAACCGTAATGCGCAAGAAATGGTATGGAAACCCCGTATTTACATATCTGCCCCTGTGCAGTAGAATCCGTATAGGTGTTCGAGTGTTCGAACCGTAATGCGCAGGAAATGGTATGTAAACCCCGTATTTACATATCTGCCACTGTGCAGGAGAATCCGTATAGGTGTTCGAGTGTTCGAACCGTAATACGCAAGAAATGGTATGTAAACCCCGTATTTACATATCTGCCACTGTGCAGGAGAATCCGTATAGGTGTTCTAGTGTTCGAACCGTAATGCGCAAGAAATGGTATGGAAACCCCGTATTTACATATCTGCCACTGTGTAGGAGAATCCGTATAGGTGTTCGAGTGTTCGAACCGTAATGCGCAAGAAATGGTATGTAAACCCCGTATTTACATATCTGCCACTATGTAGGAGAATCCGTATTGTTGTTCGAGTGTTCGAACCGTATTGCGCAAGAAATGGCATGTAAACCCCGTATTTACATATCTGCCACTGTGCTGGAGAATCCGTATAGGTGTTCGAGTGTTCGAACCGTAATGCGCAAGAAATGGTGTGGAAACCCCGTATTTACATATCTGCCACTGTGCAGGAGAATCCGTATAGGTGTTCGAGTGTTAGAACCGTAATGCGTGAGAAATGGTAAGTAAACCCCGTATTTACGTATCTGCCACTGTGCAGGAGAATCCGTATAGGTGTTCGAGTGTTCGAACCGTAATGCGCAAGAAATGGTATGTAAACCCCGTATTTACATATCTGCCACTCTGCAGGAGAATCCGTATAGGTGTTCGAGTGTTCAAACCATATTGCGCAAGAAATGGTTTGTAAACCCCGTATTTACATATCTGCCACTGTGCAGGAGAATCCGTATAGGTGTTCGAGTGTTCGAACCGTAATGCGCAAGAAATGGTATGGAAACCCCGTATTTACATATCTGCCACTCTGCAGGAGAATCCGTATAGGTGTTCGAGTGTTCGAACCGTAATGCGCAAGAAATGGTATGTAAACCCCGTATTTACATATCTGCCACTGTGCAGGAGAATCCGTTTAGGTGTTCGAGTGTTCGAACCGTATTGCGCAAGAAATGGTATTTAAACCCCGTATTTACATATCTGCCACTGTGCAGGAGAATCTGTATAGGTGTTCGAGTGTTCGAACTGTAATGCGCAAGATATGGTGTGGAAACCCCGTATTTACATATCTGCCACTGTGCAGGAGAATCCGTATAGGTGTTCGAGTGTTCGAACCGTAATGCGCAAGAAATGGTATGTAAACCCCGTATTTACATATCTGCCACTGTGCAGGAGAATCCGTATAGGTGTTCGAGTGTTCGAACCGTAATGCGCAAGAAATGGTATGGAAACCCCGTATTTACATATCTGCCACTCTGCAGGAGAATCCGTACTGGTGTTCGAGTGTTCGAACCGTAATGCGCAAGAAATGGTATGTAAATCCCGTATTTACATATCTGCCACTATGCAGGAGAATCCGTGTAGGTGTTCGAGTGTTCGAACCGTATTGCGCAAGAAATGGTATGTAAACCCCGTATTTACATATCTGCCACTGTGCAGGAGAATCCGTATAGGTGTTCGAGTGTTCGAACCGTAATGCGCAAGAAATGGTATGGAAACCCCGTATTTACATATCTGCCACTGTGCAGGAGAATCCGTATAGGTGTTCGAGTGTTCGAACCGTAACGCGCAAGAAATGGTAGGTAAACCCCGTATTTACATATCTGCCACTGTGCTGGAGAATCCGTATAGGTGTTCGAGTCTTCGAACCCTAATGCGTGAGAAATGGTAAGTAAACGCAGTATTTACATATCTGCCACTGTGCAGGAGAATCCGTATAGGTGTTCGAGTGTTCGAACCGTAATGCGTGAGAAGTGGTAAGTAAACCCCGTATTTACGTATCTACCACTGTGCAGGAGAATTCGTATAGGTGTTCGAGTGTTCGAACCGTAATGCGCAAGAAATGGTATGTAAACCCCGTATTTACATATCTGCCACTCTGCAGGAGAATCCGTATAGGTGTTCGAGTGTTCGAACCGTATTGCGCATGAAATGGTATGGAAACCCCGTATTTACATATCTGCCACTGTGCAGGAGAATCCGTATAGGTGTTCGTGTGTTCGAACCGTAATGCGCAAGAAATGGTATGGTAACCCCGTATTTACATATCTGCCACTGTGCAGGAGAATCCGTATAGGTGTTCGAGTGTTCGAACCGTAATACGCAAGAAATGGTATGTAAACCCCGTATTTACATATCTGCCACTGTGCAAGAGAATCCGTATAGGTGTTCGAGTCTTCGAACCCTAATGCGTGAGAAATGGTAAGTAAACGCAGTATTTACATATCTGCCACTGTGCAGGAGAATCCGTATAGGTGATCAAGTGTTCGAACCGTAATGCGTGAGAAATGGTAAGTAAACCCCGTATTTACGTATCTGCCACTGTGCAGGAGAATCCGTATAGGTGTTCGAGTGTTCGAACCGTATTGCGCAAGAAATGGTATGGAAACCCCGTATTTACATATCTGCCACTGTGCAGGAGAATCCGTATAGGTGTTCGAGTGTTCGAACCGTAATGCGCAAGAAATGGTATGGAAATCCCGTATTTACATATCTGCCACTGTGCCGGAGAATCCGTATAGGTGTTCGAGTGTTCGAACCGTAATGCGCAAGAAATGGTATGTAAACCCCGTATTTACATATCTGCCACTGTGCAGGACAATCCGTATAGGTGTTCGAGTCTTCGAACCCTAATGCGTGAGAAATGGTAAGTAAACGCAGTATTTACATATCTGCTACTGTGCAGGAGAATCCGTATAGGTGTTCGAGTGTTCGAACCGTAATGCGTGAGAAATGGTAAGTAAACCCCGTATTTACGTATCTACCACTGTGCAGGAGAATCCGTATAGGTGTTCGAGTGTTCGAACCGTAATGCGCAAGAAATGGTATGTAAACCCCGTATTTACATATCTGCCACTCTGCAGGAGAATCCGTATAGGTGTTCGAGTGTTCGAACCGTATTGCGCAAGAAATGGTATGGAAACCCCGTATTTAGATATCTGCCACTGTGCAGGAGAATCCGTATAGGTGTTCGAGTGTTCGAACCGTAATGCGCAAGAAATGGTATGGAAACCCCGTATTTACATATCTGTCACTGTGCAGGAGAATCCGTATAGGTGTTCGAGTGTTCGAACCGTAATGCGCAAGAAATGGTATGGAAACCCCGTATTTACATATCTGCCACTGTGCAGGAGAATCCGTATAGGTGTTCGAGTGTTCGAACCGTAATGCGTGAGAAATGGTAAGTAAACCCCGTATTTACGTATCTGCCACTGTGCAGGAGAATCCGTATAGGTGTTCGAGTGTTCGAACCGTAATGCGCAAGAAAGGGTATGTAAACCCCGTATTTACATATCTACCACTCTGCAGGAGAATCCGTATAGGTGTTCGAGTGTTCGAACCGTATTGCGCATGAAATGGTATGGAAACCCCGTATTTACATATCTGCCACTGTGCAGGAGAATCCGTATAGGTGTTCGAGTGTTCGAACCGTAATGCGCAATAAATGGTATGGAAACCTCGTATTTACATATCTGCCACTGTGCAGGAGAATCCGTATAGGTGTTCGAGTGTTCGAACCGTAATGCGAAAGAAATGGTGTGGAAACCCCGTATTTACATATCTGCCACTGTGTAGGAGAATCCGTATAGGTGTTCGAGTGTTCGAACCGTAATGCGCAAGAAATGGTATGGAAACCCCGGATTTACATATCTGCCACTGTGCGGGAGAATCCGTATAGGTGTTCGGGTGTTCGAACCGTAATGCGCAAGAAATGGTATGTAAACCCCGTATTTACATATCTGCCACTGTGCAGGAGAATCCGTATAGGTGTTCGAGTGTTCGAACCGTAATGCGCAAGAAATGGTATGTGAACCCCATATTTACATATCTGCCACTATGCAGGAGAATCCGTATAGGTGTTCGAGTGTTCAAACCATAGTGCGCAAGAAATGGTTTGTAAACCCCGTATTTACATATCTGCCACTGTGCAGGAGAATCCGTATAGGTGTTCGAGTGTTCGAACCGTAATGCGAAAGAAATGGTGTGGAAACCCCGTATTTACATATCTGCCACTGTGTTGGAGAATCCGTATAGGTGTTCGAGTGTTCGAACCGTAATGCGCAAGAAATGGTATGGAAACCCCGTATTTACATATCTGCCACTGTGCAGGAGAATCCGTATAGGTGTTCGAGTGTTCGAACCGTATTGCGCAAGAAATGGTATTTAAACCCCGTATTTACATATCTGCCACTGTGCAGGATAATCTGTATAGGTGTTCGAGTGTTCGAACCGTAATGCGCAAGAAATGGTATGTAAACCCCGTATTTACATATCTGTCACTGTGCAGGAGAATCCGTATAGGTGTTCGACTGTTCGAACCGTATTGCGCAAGAAATGTTATGTAAACTCCGTATTTACATATCTGCCACTGTGCAGGAGAATCCGTATAGGTGTTCGAGTGTTCGAACCGTAATGCGCAAGAAATGGTATGTAAACCTCTTATTTACATATCTGCCACTCTGCAGGAGAATCCGTATAGGTGTTCGAGTGTTCAAACCGTATTGCGCAAGAAATGGTATGGAAACCCCGTATTTACATATCTGCCACTGTGCAGGAGAATCCGTATAGGTGTTCGAGTGTTCGAACCGTAATGCGCAAGAAATGGTATGGACACCCCGTATTTACATATCTGCCACTGTGCAGTAGAATCCGTATAGGTGTTCGAGTGTTCGAACCGTAATGCGCAAGAAATGGTATGTAAACCCCGTATTTACATATCTGCCACTGTGCAGGAGAATCCGTATAGGTGTTCGAGTCTTCGAACCCTAATGCGTGAGAAATGGTAAGTAAACGCAGTATTTACATATCTGCCACTGTGCAGGAGAATCCGTATAGGTGATCAAGTGTTCGAACCGTAATGCGTGAGAAATGGTAAGTAAACCCCGTATTTACGTATCTGCCACTGTGCAGGAGAATCCGTATAGGTGTTCGAGTGTTCGAACCGTATTGCGCAAGAAATGGTATGGAAACCCCGTATTTACATATCTGCCACTGTGCAGGAGAATCCGTATAGGTGTTCGAGTGTTCGAACCGTAATGCGCAAGAAATGGTATGGAAATCCCGTATTTACATATCTGCCACTGTGCCGGAGAATCCGTATAGGTGTTCGAGTGTTCGAACCGTAATGCGCAAGAAATGGTATGTAAACCCCGTATTTACATATCTGCCACTGTGCAGGACAATCCGTATAGGTGTTCGAGTCTTCGAACCCTAATGCGTGAGAAATGGTAAGTAAACGCAGTATTTACATATCTGCTACTGTGCAGGAGAATCCGTATAGGTGTTCGAGTGTTCGAACCGTAATGCG
Organism: Camellia sinensis; assembly: GCF_055761805.1. NCBI lineage: Eukaryota > Viridiplantae > Streptophyta > Magnoliopsida > Ericales > Theaceae > Camellia > Camellia sinensis. The sequence goes on from NC_138965.1 coordinate 6,932,318, forward strand.
TGAGAAATGGTAAGTAAACCCCGTATTTACGTATCTGCCACTGTGCAGGAGAATCCGTATAGGTGTTCGAGTGTTCGAACCGTAATGCGCAAGAAATGGTATGTAAACCCCGTATTTACATATCTGCCACTCTGCAGGAGAATCCGTATAGGTGTTCGAGTGTTCGAACCGTATTGCGCAAGAATTGGTATGGAAACCCCCTATTTAGATATCTGCCACTGTGCAGGAGAATCCGTATAGGTGTTCGAGTGTTCGAACCGTAATGCGCAAGAAATGGTATGGAAACCCCGTATTTACATATCTGTCACTGTGCAGGAGAATCCGTATAGGTGTTCGAGTGTTCGAACCGTAATGCGCAAGAAATGGTATGGAAACCCCGTATTTACATATCTGCCACTGTGCAGGAGAATCCGTATAGGTGTTCGAGTGTTCGAACCGTAATGCGTGAGAAATGGTAAGTAAACCCCGTATTTACGTATCTGCCACTGTGCAGGAGAATCCGTATAGGTGTTCGAGTGTTCGAACCGTAATGCGCAAGAAAGGGTATGTAAACCCCGTATTTACATATCTGCCACTCTGCAGGAGAATCCGTATAGGTGTTCGAGTGTTCGAACCGTATTGCGCATGAAATGGTATGGAAACCCCGTATTTACATATCTGCCACTGTGCAGGAGAATCCGTATAGGTGTTCGAGTGTTCGAACCGTAATGCGCAATAAATGGTATGGAAACCTCGTATTTACATATCTGCCACTGTGCAGGAGAATCCGTATAGGTGTTCGAGTGTTCGAACCGTAATGCGAAAGAAATGGTGTGGAAACCCCGTATTTACATATCTGCCACTGTGTAGGAGAATCCGTATAGGTGTTCGAGTGTTCGAACCGTAATGCGCAAGAAATGGTATGGAAACCCCGGATTTACATATCTGCCACTGTGCGGGAGAATCCGTATAGGTGTTCGGGTGTTCGAACCGTAATGCGCAAGAAATGGTATGTAAACCCCGTATTTACATATCTGCCACTGTGCAGGAGAATCCGTATAGGTGTTCGAGTGTTCGAACCGTAATGCGCAAGAAATGGTATGTAAACCCCATATTTACATATCTGCCACTATGCAGGAGAATCCGTATAGGTGTTCGAGTGTTCAAACCATAGTGCGCAAGAAATGGTTTGTAAACCCCGTATTTACATATCTGCCACTGTGCAGGAGAATCCGTATAGGTGTTCGAGTGTTCGAACCGTAATGCGAAAGAAATGGTGTGGAAACCCCGTATTTACATATCTGCCACTGTGTTGGAGAATCCGTATAGGTGTTCGAGTGTTCGAACCGTAATGCGCAAGAAATGGTATGGAAACCCCGTATTTACATATCTGCCACTGTGCAGGAGAATCCGTATAGGTGTTCGAGTGTTCGAACCGTATTGCGCAAGAAATGGTATTTAAACCCCGTATTTACATATCTGCCACTGTGCAGGATAATCTGTATAGGTGTTCGAGTGTTCGAACCGTAATGCGCAAGAAATGGTATGTAAACCCCGTATTTACATATCTGTCACTGTGCAGGAGAATCCGTATAGGTGTTCGACTGTTCGAACCGTATTGCGCAAGAAATGTTATGTAAACTCCGTATTTACATATCTGCCACTGTGCAGGAGAATCCGTATAGGTGTTCGAGTGTTCGAACCGTAATGCGCAAGAAATGGTATGTAAACCTCTTATTTACATATCTGCCACTCTGCAGGAGAATCCGTATAGGTGTTCGAGTGTTCAAACCGTATTGCGCAAGAAATGGTATGGAAACCCCGTATTTACATATCTGCCACTGTGCAGGAGAATCCGTATAGGTGTTCGAGTGTTCGAACCGTAATGCGCAAGAAATGGTATGGACACCCCGTATTTACATATCTGCCACTGTGCAGTAGAATCCGTATAGGTGTTCGAGTGTTCGAACCGTAATGCGCAAGAAATGGTATGTAAACCCCGTATTTACATATCTGCCACTGTGCAGGAGAATCCGTATAGGTGTTCGAGTCTTCGAACCCTAATGCGTGAGAAATGGTAAGTAAACGCAGTATTTACATATCTGCCACTGTGCAGGAGAATCCGTATAGGTGATCAAGTGTTCGAACCGTAATGCGTGAGAAATGGTAAGTAAACCCCGTATTTACGTATCTGCCACTGTGCAGGAGAATCCGTATAGGTGTTCGAGTGTTCGAACCGTATTGCGCAAGAAATGGTATGGAAACCCCGTATTTACATATCTGCCACTGTGCAGGAGAATCCGTATAGGTGTTCGAGTGTTCGAACCGTAATGCGCAAGAAATGGTATGGAAATCCCGTATTTACATATCTGCCACTGTGCCGGAGAATCCGTATAGGTGTTCGAGTGTTCGAACCGTAATGCGCAAGAAATGGTATGTAAACCCCGTATTTACATATCTGCCACTGTGCAGGACAATCCGTATAGGTGTTCGAGTCTTCGAACCCTAATGCGTGAGAAATGGTAAGTAAACGCAGTATTTACATATCTGCTACTGTGCAGGAGAATCCGTATAGGTGTTCGAGTGTTCGAACCGTAATGCGTGAGAAATGGTAAGTAAACCCCGTATTTACGTATCTGCCACTGTGCAGGAGAATCCGTATAGGTGTTCGAGTGTTCGAACCGTAATGCGCAAGAAATGGTATGTAAACCCCGTATTTACATATCTGCCACTCTGCAGGAGAATCCGTATAGGTGTTCGAGTGTTCGAACCGTATTGCGCAAGAATTGGTATGGAAACCCCCTATTTAGATATCTGCCACTGTGCAGGAGAATCCGTATAGGTGTTCGAGTGTTCGAACCGTAATGCGCAAGAAATGGTATGGAAACCCCGTATTTACATATCTGTCACTGTGCAGGAGAATCCGTATAGGTGTTCGAGTGTTCGAACCGTAATGCGCAAGAAATGGTATGGAAACCCCGTATTTACATATCTGCCACTGTGCAGGAGAATCCGTATAGGTGTTCGAGTGTTCGAACCGTAATGCGTGAGAAATGGTAAGTAAACCCCGTATTTACGTATCTGCCACTGTGCAGGAGAATCCGTATAGGTGTTCGAGTGTTCGAACCGTAATGCGCAAGAAAGGGTATGTAAACCCCGTATTTACATATCTGCCACTCTGCAGGAGAATCCGTATAGGTGTTCGAGTGTTCGAACCGTATTGCGCATGAAATGGTATGGAAACCCCGTATTTAGATATCTGCCACTGTGCAGGAGAATCCGTATAGGTGTTCGAGTGTTCGAACCGTAATGCGCAAGAAATGGTATGGAAACCCCGTATTTACATATCTGTCATTGTGCAGGAGAATCCGTATAGGTGTTCGAGTGTTCGAACCGTAATGCGCAAGAAATGGTATGGAAACCCCGTATTTACATATCTGCCACTGTGCAGGAGAATCCGTATAGGTGTTCGAGTGTTCGAACCGTAATGCGTGAGAAATGGTAAGTAAACCCCGTATTTACGTATCTGCCACTGTGCAGGAGAATCCGTATAGGTGTTCGAGTGTTCGAACCGTAATGCGCAAGAAATGGTATGTAAACCCCGTATTTACATATCTGCCACTCTGCAGGAGAATCCGTATAGGTGTTCGAGTGTTCGAACCGTATTGCGCATGAAATGGTATGGAAACCCCGTATTTACATATCTGCCACTGTGCAGGGGAATCCGTATAGGTGTTCGAGTGTTCGAACCGTAATGCGCAATAAATGGTATGGAAACCTCGTATTTACATATCTGCCACTGTGCAGGAGAATCCGTATAGGTGTTCGAGTGTTCGAACCGTAATGCGAAAGAAATGGTGTGGAAACCCCGTATTTACATATCTGCCACTGTGTAGGAGAATCCGTATAGGTGTTCGCGTGTTCGAACCGTAATGCGCAAGAAATGGTATGGAAACCCCGGATTTACATATCTGCCACTGTGCGGGAGAATCCGTATAGGTGTTCGGGTGTTCGAACCGTAATGCGCAAGAAATGGTATGTAAACCCCGTATTTACATATCTGCTACTGTGCAGGAGAATCCGTATAGGTGTTCGAGTGTTCGAACCGTAATGCGCAAGAAATGGTATGTAAACCCCATATTTACATATCTGCCACTATGCAGGAGAATCCGTATAGGTGTTCGAGTGTTCAAACCATAGTGCGCAAGAAATGGTTTGTAAACCCCGTATTTACATATCTACCACTGTGCAGGAGAATCCGTATAGGTGTTCGAGTGTTCGAACCGTAATGCGAAAGAAATGGTGTGGAAACCCCGTATTTACATATCTGCCACTGTGTAGGAGAATCCGTATAGGTGTTCGAGTGTTCGAACCGTAATGCGCAAGAAATGGTATGGAAACCCCGTATTTACATATCTGCCACTGTGCAGGAGAATCCGTATAGGTGTTCGAGTGTTCGAACCGTAATGCGCAAGAAATGGTATGTAAACCCCGTATTTACATATCTGCCACTGTGCAGGAGAATCCGTATAGGTGTTCGAGTGTTCGAACCGTATTGCGCAAGAAATGGTATTTAAACCCCGTATTTACATATCTGCCACTGTGCAGGATAATCTGTATAGGTGTTCGAGTGTTCGAACCGTAATGCGCAAGAAATGGTATGTAAACCCCGTATTTACATATCTGTCACTGTGCAGGAGAATCCGTATAGGTGTTCGACTGTTCGAACCGTATTGCGCAAGAAATGGTATGTAAACTCCGTATTTACATATCTGCCACTGTGCAGGAGAATCCGTATAGGTGTTCGAGTGTTCGAACCGTAATGCGCAAGAAATGGTATGTAAACCTCGTATTTACATATCTGCCACTCTGCAGGAGAATCCGTATAGGTGTTCGAGTGTTCGAACCGTATTGCGCAAGAAATGGTATGGAAACCCCGTATTTACATATCTGCCACTGTGCAGGAGAATCCGTATAGGTGTTCGAGTGTTCGAACCGTAATGCGCAAGAAATGGTATGGAAACCCCGTATTTACATATCTGCCACTATGCAGTAGAATCCGTATTGGTGTTCTAGTGTTCGAACCGTAATGCGCAAGAAATGGTATGTAAACCCCGTATTTACATATCTGCCACTGTGCAGGAGAATCCGTATAGGTGTTCGAGTCTTCGAACCCTAATGCGTGAGAAATGGTAAGTAAACGCAGTATTTACATATCTGCCACTGTGCAGGAGAATCCGTATAGGTGTTCAAGTGTTCGAACCGTAATGCGTGAGAAATGGTAAGTAAACCCCGTATTTACGTATCTGCCACTGTGCAGGAGAATCCGTATAGGTGTTCGAGTGTTCGAACCGTAATGCGCAAGAAATGGTATGGAAACCCCGTATTTACATATCTGCCACTGTGCAGGAGAATCCGTATAGGTGTTCGAGTGTTCGAACCGTAATGCTCAAGAAATGGTATGTAAACCCCGTATTTACATATCTGCCACTGTGCAGGAGAATCCGTATAGGTGTTCGAGTCTTCGAACCCTAATGCGTGAAAAATGGTAAGTAAACGCAGTATTTACATATCTGCCACTGTGCAGGCGAATCCGTATAGGTGTTCAAGTGTTCGAACCGTAATGCGTGAGAAATGGTAAGTAAACCCCGTATTTACGTATCTGACACTGTGCAGGAGAATCCGTATAGGTGATCGAGTGTTCGAACCGTAATGCGCAAGAAATGGTATGGAAACCCCGTATTTACATATCTGCCACTGTGCAGGAGAATCCGTATAGGTGTTCGAGTGTTCGAACCGTAATGCGCAAGAAATGGTATGTAAACCCCGTATTTACATATCTGCCACTGTGTAGGAGAATCCGTATAGGTGTTCGAGTGTTCGAACCGTAATGCGCAAGAAATGGTATGGAAACCCCGTATTTACATATCTGCCACTGTGCAGGAGAATCCGTATAGGTGTTCGAGTCTTCGAACCCTAATGCGTGAGAAATGGTTAGGAAACGCAGTATTTACATATCTGCCACTGTGCAGGAGAATCCGTATAGGTGTTCGAGTGTTCGAACCGTAATGCGTTAGAAATGGTAAGTAAACCCCGTATTTACGTATCTGCCACTGTGCAGGAGAATCCGTATAGGTGTTCGAGTGTTCGAACCGTAATGCGCAAGAAATGGTATGTAAACCCCGTATTTACATATCTGCCACTCTGCAGGAGAATCCGTATAGGTGTTCGAGTGTTCGAACCGTATTGCGCATGAAATGGTATGGAAACCCCGTATTTACATATCTGCCACTGTGCAGGAGAATCCGTATAGGTGTTCGAGTGTTCGAACCGTAATGCGCAAGAAATGGTATGGAAACCTCGTATTTACATATCTGCCACTCTGCAGGAGAATCCGTATAGGTGTTCGAGTGTTCGAACCGTATTGCGCATGAAATGGTATGGAAACCCCGTATTTACATATCTGCCACTGTGCAGGAGAATCCGTATAGGTGTTCGAGTGTTCGAACCGTAATGCGAAAGAAATGGTGTGTAAACCCCGTATTTACATATCTGCCACTCTGCAGGAGAATCCGTATAGGTGTTCGAGTGTTCGAACCGTATTGCGCATGAAATGGTATGGAAACCCCGTATTTACATATCTGCCACTGTGCAGGAGAATCCGTATAGGTGTTCGAGTGTTCGAACCGTAATGCGAAAGAAATGGTGTGGAAACCCCGTATTTACATATCTGCCACTGTGTAGGAGAATCCGTATAGGTGTTCGAGTGTTCGAACCGTAATGCGCAAGAAATGGTATGGAAACCCCGGATTTACATATCTGCCACTGTGCGGGAGAATCCGTATAGGTGTTCGGGTGTTCGAACCGTAATGCGCAAGAAATGGTATGTAAACCCCGTATTTACATATCTGCCACTGTGCAGGAGAATCCGTATAGGTGTTCGAGTGTTCGAACCGTAATGCGCAAGAAATGGTATGTAAACCCCATATTTACATATCTGCCACTATGCAGGAGAATCCGTATAGGTGTTCGAGTGTTCAAACCATAGTGCGCAAGAAATGGTTTGTAAACCCCGTATTTACATATCTGCCACTGTGCAGGAGAATCCGTATAGGTGTTCGAGTGTTCGAACCGTAATGCGAAAGAAATGGTGTGGAAACCCCGTATTTACATATCTGCCACTGTGTAGGAGAATCCGTATAGGTGTTCGAGTGTTCGAACCGTAATGCGCAAGAAATGGTATGGAAACCCCGTATTTACATATCTGCCACTGTGCAGGAGAATCCGTATAGGTGTTCGAGTGTTCGAACCGTAATGCGCAAGAAATGGTATGTAAACCCCGTATTTACATATCTGCCACTGTGCAGGAGAATCCGTATAGGTGTTCGAGTGTTCGAACCGTATTGTGCAAGAAATGGTATTTAAACCCCGTATTTACATATCTGCCACTGTGCAGGATAATCTGTATAGGTGTTCGAGTGTTCGAACCGTAATGCGCAAGAAATGGTATGTAAACCCCGTATTTACATATCTGTCACTGTGCAGGAGAATCCGTATAGGTGTTCGACTGTTCGAACCGTATTGCGCAAGAAATGGTATGTAAACTCCGTATTTACATATCTGCCACTGTGCAGTAGAATCCGTATAGGTGTTCGAGTGTTCGAACCGTAATGCGCAAGAAATGATATGTAAACCTCGTATTTACATATCTGCCACTCTGCAGGAGAATCCGTATAGGTGTTCGAGTGTTCGAACCGTATTGCGCAAGAAATGGTATGGAAACCCCGTATTTACATATCTGCCACTGTGCAGGAGAATCCGTATAGGTGTTCGAGTGTTCGAACAGTAATGCGCAAGAAATGGTATGGAAACCCCGTATTTACATATCTGCCACTGTGCAGTAGAATCCGTATAGGTGTTCGAGTGTTCGAACCGTAATGCGCAAGAAATGGTATGTAAACCCCGTATTTACATATCTGCCACTGTGCAGGAGAATCCGTATAGGTGTTCGAGTCTTCGAACCCTAATGCGTGAGAAATGGTAAGTAAACGCAGTATTTACATATCTGCCACTGTGCAGGAGAATCCGTATAGGTGTTCAAGTGTTCGAACCGTAATACGTGAGAAATGGTAAGTAAACCCCGTATTTACGTATCTGCCACTGTGCAGGAGAATCCGTATAGGTGTTCGAGTGTTCGAACCGTAATGCGCAAGAAATGGTATGGAAACCCCGTATTTACATATCTGCCACTGTGCAGGAGAATCCGTATAGGTGTTCGAGTGTTCGAACCGTAATGCGCAAGAAATGGTATGTAAACCCCGTATTTACATATCTGCCACTGTGCAGGAGAATCCGTATAGGTGTTCGCGTGTTCGAACCGTAATGCGCAAGAAATGGTATGGAAACCCCGTATTTACATATCTGGCACTGTGCAGGAGAATCCGTATAGGTGTTCGATTTTTCGAAACGTAATGCGCAAGAAATGGTATGTAAACCCCGTATTTACATATCTGCCACTGTGCAGGAGAATCCGTATAGGTGTTCGAGTGTTCGAACCGTAATGCGCAAGAAATGGTATGTAAACCCCGTATTTACATATCTGCCACTGTGCAGGAGAATCCGTATAGGTGTTCGAGTCTTCGAACCCTAATGCGTGAGAAATGGTAAGTAAACGCAGTATTTACATATCTGCCACAGTGCAGGAGAATCCGTATAGGTGTTCGAGTGTTCGAACCGTAATGCGTGAGAAATGGTAAGTAAACCCCGTATTTACGTATCTGCCACTGTGCAGGAGAATCCGTATAGGTGTTCGAGTGTTCGAACCGTAATGCCCAAGAAATGGTATGTAAACCCCGTATTTACATATCTGCCACTCTCCAGGAGAATCCGTATAGGTGTTCGAGTGTTCGAACCGTATTGCGCATGAAATGGTATGGAAACCCCGTATTTACATATCTGCCACTGTGCAGGAGAATCCGTATAGGTGTTCGAGTGTTCGAACCGTAATGCGCAAGAAATGGTATGGAAACCCCGTATTTACATATCTGCCACTGTGCAGGAGAATCCGTATAGGTGTTCGAGTGTTCGAACCGTAATACGCAAGAAATGGTATGTAAACCCCGTATTTACATATCTGCCACTGTGCAAGAGAATCCGTATAGGTGTTCGAGTCTTCGAACCCTAATGCGTGAGAAATGGTAAGTAAACGCAGTATTTACATATCTGCCACTGTGCAGGAGAATCCGTATAGGTGTTCGAGTGTTCGAACCGTAATGCGTGAGAAATGGTAAGTAAACCTCGTATTTACGTATCTGCCACTGTGCAGGAGAATCCATATAGGTGTTCGAGTGTTCAAACCGTAATGCGCAAGAAATGGTATGTGAACCCCGTATTTACATATCTGCCACTGTGCAGGAGAATCCGTATAGGTGTTCGAGTGTTAGAACCATAATGCGCAAGAAATGGTATGGAAACCCCGTATTTACATATCTGCCACTGTGCAGGAGAATCCGTATAGGTGTTCGAGTGTTCGAACCGTAATGCGCAAGAAATGGTATGTAAACCCCGTATTTACATATCTGCCACTATGCAGGAGAATCTGTATTGGTGTTCGAGTGTTCGAACCGTATTGCGCAAGAAATGGTATGTAAACCCCGTATTTACATATCTGCCACTGTGCTGGAGAATCCGTATAGGTGTTCGAGTGTTCGAACCGTAATGCGCAAGAAATGGTGTGGAAACCCCGTATTTACATATCTGCCACTGTGCAGGAGAATCCGTATAGGTGTTCGAGTGTTAGAACCGTAATGCGTGAGAAATGGTAAGTAAACCCCGTATTTACGTATCTGCCACTGTGCAGGAGAATCCGTATAGGTGTTCGAGTGTTCGAACCGTAATGCGCAAGAAATGGTATGTAAACCCCGTATTTACATATCTGCCACTATGCAGGAGAATCCGTATAGGTGTTCGAGTGTTCAAACCATATTGCGCAAGAAATGGTTTGTAAACCCCGTATTTACATATCTGCCATTGTGCAGGAGAATCCGTATAGGTGTTCGAGTGTTCGAACCGTAATGCGAAAGAAATGGTGTGGAAACCCCGTATTTACATATCTGCCACTGTGCAGGATAATCCGTATAGGTGTTCGAGTGTTCGAACCGTAATGCGCAAGAAATGGTATGGAAACCCCGTATTTACATATCTGCCACTGTGCAGGAGAATCCGTATAGGTGTTCGAGTGTTCGAACCGTAATACGCAAGAAATGGTATGTAAACCCCGTATTTACATATCTGCCACTGTGCAAGAGAATCCGTATAGGTGTTCGAGTCTTCGAACCCTAATGCGTGAGAAATGGTAAGTAAACGCAGTATTTACATATCTGCCACTGTGCAGGAGAATCCGTATAGGTGTTCGAGTGTTCGAACCGTAATGCGTGAGAAATGGTAAGTAAACCCCGTATTTACGTATCTGCCACTGTGCAGGAGAATCCATATAGGTGTTCGAGTGTTCAAACCGTAATGCGCAAGAAATGGTATGTGAACCCCGTATTTACATATCTGCCACTGTGCAGGAGAATCCGTATAGGTGTTCGAGTGTTAGAACCATAATGCGCAAGAAATGGTATGGAAACCCCGTATTTACATATCTGCCACTGTGCAGGAGAATCCGTATAGGTGTTCGAGTGTTCGAACCGTAATGCGCAAGAAATGGTATGTAAACCCCGTATTTACATATCTGCCACTATGCAGGAGAATCTGTATTGGTGTTCGAGTGTTCGAACCGTATTGCGCAAGAAATGGTATGTAAACCCCGTATTTACATATCTGCTACTGTGCTGGAGAATCCGTATAGGTGTTCGAGTGTTCGAACCGTAATGCGCAAGAAATGGTGTGGAAACCCCGTATTTACATATCTGCCACTGTGCAGGAGAATCCGTATAGGTGTTCGAGTGTTAGAACCGTAATGCGTGAGAAATGGTAAGTAAACCCCGTATTTACGTATCTGCCACTGTGCAGGAGAATCCGTATAGGTGTTCGAGTGTTCGAACCGTAATGCGCAAGAAATGGTATGTAAACGCCGTATTTACATATCTGCCACTATGCAGGAGAATCCGTATAGGTGTTCGAGTGTTCAAACCATATTGCGCAAGAAATGGTTTGTAAACCCCGTATTTACATATCTGCCATTGTGCAGGAGAATCCGTATAGGTGTTCGAGTGTTCGAACCGTAATGCGAAAGAAATGGTGTGGAAACCCCGTATTTACATATCTGCCACTGTGCAGGATAATCCGTATAGGTGTTCGAGTGTTCGAACCGTAATGCGCAAGAAATGGTATGGAAACCACGTATTTACATATCTGCCACTGTGCAGTAGAATCCGTATAGGTGTTCGAGTGTTCGAACCGTAAAGCGCAAGAAATGGTATGTAAACCCCGTATTTACATATCTGCCACTGTGCAGGAGAATCCGTATAGGTGTTCGAGTCTTCGAACCCTAATGCGTGAGAAATCGTAAGTAAACGCAGTATTTACATATCTGCCACTGTGCAGGAGAATCCGTATAGGTGTTCAAGTGTTCGAACCGTAATGCGTGAGAAATGGTAAGTAAACCCCGTATTTACGTATCTGCCACTGTGCAGGAGAATCCGTATAGGTGTTCGAGTGTTCGAACCGTAATGCGCAAGAAATGGTATGGAAACCCCGTATTTACATATCTGCCACTGTGCCGGAGAATCCGTACTGGTGTTCGAGTGTTCGAACCGTAATGCGCAAGAAATGGTATGTAAATCCCGTATTTACATATCTGCCACTATGCAGGAGAATCCGTGTTGGTGTTCGAGTGTTCGAACCGTATTGCGCAAGAAATGGTATGTAAACCCCGTATTTATATATCTGCCACTGTGCAGGAGAATCCGTATAGGTGTTCGAGTGTTCGAACCGTAATGCGCTAGAAATGGTGTGGAAACCCCGTATTTACATATCTGCCACTGTGCAGGAGAATCCGTATAGGTGTTCGAGTGTTAGAACCGTAATGCGTGAGAAATGGTAAGTAAACCCCGTATTTACGTATCTGCCACTGTGCAGGAGAATCCGTATAGGTGTTCGAGTGTTCGAACCGTAATGCGCAAGAAATGGTATGGAAACCCCGTATTTACATATCTGCCACTGTGCAGGAGAATCCGTATAGGTGTTCGAGTGTTCGAACCGTAATGCGCAAGAAATGGTATGTAAACCCCGTATTTACATATCTGCCACTGTGCAGGAGAATCCGTATAGGTGTTCGAGTGTTCGAACCGTAATGCGCAAGAAATGGTATGGAAACCCCGTATTTACATATCTGCCACTGTGCTGGAGAATCCGTATAGGTGTTCGAGTGTTCGAACCGTAATGCGCAAGAAATGGTATGTAAACCCCGTATTTACATATCTGCCACTGTGCAGGAGAATCCGTATAGGTGTTCGAGTGTTCGAACCGTAATGCGCAAGAAATGGTATGGAAACCTCGTATTTACATATCTGCCACTCTGCAGGAGAATCCGTATAGGTGTTCGAGTGTTCGAACCGTATTGCGCATGAAATGGTATGGAAACCCCGTATTTACATATCTGCCACTGTGCAGGAGAATCCGTATAGGTGTTCGAGTGTTCGAACCGTAATGCGAAAGAAATGGTGTGTAAACCCCGTATTTACATATCTGCCACTCTGCAGGAGAATCCGTATAGGTGTTCGAGTGTTCGAACCGTATTGCGCATGAAATGGTATGGAAACCCCGTATTTACATATCTGCCACTGTGCAGGAGAATCCGTATAGGTGTTCGAGTGTTCGAACCGTAATGCGAAAGAAATGGTGTGAAAACCCCGTATTTACATATCTGCCACTGTGTAGGAGAATCCGTATAGGTGTTCGAGTGTTCGAACCGTAATGCGCAAGAAATGGTATGGAAACCCCGGATTTACATATCTGCCACTGTGCGGGAGAATCCGTATAGGTGTTCGGGTGTTCGAACCGTAATGCGCAAGAAATGGTATGTAAACCCCGTATTTACATATCTGCCACTGTGCAGGAGAATCCGTATAGGTGTTCGAGTGTTCGAACCGTAACGCGCAAGAAATGGTATGTAAACCCCATATTTACATATCTGCCACTATGCAGGAGAATCCGTATAGGTGTTCGAGTGTTCAAACCATAGTGCGCAAGAAATGGTTTGTAAACCCCGTATTTACATATCTGCCACTGTGCAGGAGAATCCGTATAGGTGTTCGAGTGTTCGAACCGTAATGCGAAAGAAATGGTGTGGAAACCCCGTATTTACATATCTGCCACTGTGTAGGAGAATCCGTATAGGTGTTCGAGTGTTCGAACCGTAATGCGCAAGAAATGGTATGGAAACCCCGTATTTACATATCTGCCACTGTGCAGGAGAATCCGTATAGGTGTTCGAGTGTTCGAACCGTAATGCGCAAGAAATGGTATGTAAACCCCGTATTTACATATCTGCCACTGTGCAGGAGAATCCGTATAGGTGTTCGAGTGTTCGAACCGTATTGTGCAAGAAATGGTATTTAAACCCCGTATTTACATATCTGCCACTGTGCAGGATAATCTGTATAGGTGTTCGAGTGTTCGAACCGTAATGCGCAAGAAATGGTATGTAAACCCCGTATTTACATATCTGTCACTGTGCAGGAGAATCCGTATAGGTGTTCGACTGTTCGAACCGTATTACGCAAGAAATGGTATGTAAACTCCGTATTTACATATCTGCCACTGTGCAGTAGAATCCGTATAGGTGTTCGAGTGTTCGAACCGTAATGCGCAAGAAATGGTATGTAAACCTCGTATTTACATATCTGCCACTCTGCAGGAGAATCCGTATAGGTGTTCGAGTGTTCGAACCGTATTGCGCAAGAAATGGTATGGAAACCCCGTATTTACATATCTGCCACTGTGCAGGAGAATCCGTATAGGTGTTCGAGTGTTCGAACAGTAATGCGCAAGAAATGGTATGGAAACCCCGTATTTACATATCTGCCACTGTGCAGTAGAATCCGTATAGGTGTTCGAGTGTTCGAACCGTAATGCGCAAGAAATGGTATGTAAACCCCGTATTTACATATCTGCCACTGTGCAGGAGAATCCGTATAGGTGTTCGAGTCTTCGAACCCTAATGCGTGAGAAATGGTAAGTAAACGCAGTATTTACATATCTGCCACTGTGCAGGAGAATCCGTATAGGTGTTCAAGTGTTCGAACCGTAATGCGTGAGAAATGGTAAGTAAACCCCGTATTTACGTATCTGCCACTGTGCAGGAGAATCCGTATAGGTGTTCGAGTGTTCGAACCGTAATGCGCAAGAAATGGTATGGAAACCCCGTATTTACATATCTGCCACTGTGCAGGAGAATCCGTATAGGTGTTCGAGTGTTCGAACCGTAATGCGCAAGAAATGGTATGTAAACCCCGTATTTACATATCTGCCACTGTGCAGGAGAATCCGTATAGGTGTTCGCGTGTTCGAACCGTAATGCGCAAGAAATGGTATGGAAACCCCGTATTTACATATCTGGCACTGTGCAGGAGAATCCGTATAGGTGTTCGATTTTTCGAAACGTAATGCGCAAGAAATGGTATGTAAACCCCGTATTTACATATCTGCCACTGTGCAGGAGAATCCGTATAGGTGTTCGAGTGTTCGAACCGTAATGCGCAAGAAATGGTATGTAAACCCCGTATTTACATATCTGCCACTGTGCAGGAGAATCCGTATAGGTGTTCGAGTCTTCGAACCCTAATGCGTGAGAAATGGTAAGTAAACGCAGTATTTACATATCTGCCACAGTGCAGGAGAATCCGTATAGGTGTTCGAGTGTTCGAACCGTAATGCGTGAGAAATGGTAAGTAAACCCCGTATTTACGTATCTGCCACTGTGCAGGAGAATCCGTATAGGTGTTCGAGTGTTCGAACCGTAATGCCCAAGAAATGGTATGTAAACCCCGTATTTACATATCTGCCACTCTCCAGGAGAATCCGTATAGGTGTTCGAGTGTTCGAACCGTATTGCGCATGAAATGGTATGGAAACCCCGTATTTACATATCTGCCACTGTGCAGGAGAATCCGTATAGGTGTTCGAGTGTTCGAACCGTAATGCGCAAGAAATGGTATGGAAACCCCGTATTTACATATCTGCCACTGTGCAGGAGAATCCGTATAGGTGTTCGAGTGTTCGAACCGTAATACGCAAGAAATGGTATGTAAACCCCGTATTTACATATCTGCCACTGTGCAAGAGAATCCGTATAGGTGTTCGAGTCTTCGAACCCTAATGCGTGAGAAATGGTAAGTAAACGCAGTATTTACATATCTGCCACTGTGCAGGAGAATCCGTATAGGTGTTCGAGTGTTCGAACCGTAATGCGTGAGAAATGGTAAGTAAACCTCGTATTTACGTATCTGCCACTGTGCAGGAGAATCCATATAGGTGTTCGAGTGTTCAAACCGTAATGCGCAAGAAATGGTATGTGAACCCCGTATTTACATATCTGCCACTGTGCAGGAGAATCCGTATAGGTGTTCGAGTGTTAGAACCATAATGCGCAAGAAATGGTATGGAAACCCCGTATTTACATATCTGCCACTGTGCAGGAGAATCCGTATAGGTGTTCGAGTGTTCGAACCGTAATGCGCAAGAAATGGTATGTAAACCCCGTATTTACATATCTGCCACTATGCAGGAGAATCTGTATTGGTGTTCGAGTGTTCGAACCGTATTGCGCAAGAAATGGTATGTAAACCCCGTATTTACATATCTGCCACTGTGCTGGAGAATCCGTATAGGTGTTCGAGTGTTCGAACCGTAATGCGCAAGAAATGGTGTGGAAACCCCGTATTTACATATCTGCCACTGTGCAGGAGAATCCGTATAGGTGTTCGAGTGTTAGAACCGTAATGCGTGAGAAATGGTAAGTAAACCCCGTATTTACGTATCTGCCACTGTGCAGGAGAATCCGTATAGGTGTTCGAGTGTTCGAACCGTAATGCGCAAGAAATGGTATGTAAACCCCGTATTTACATATCTGCCACTATGCAGGAGAATCCGTATAGGTGTTCGAGTGTTCAAACCATATTGCGCAAGAAATGGTTTGTAAACCCCGTATTTACATATCTGCCATTGTGCAGGAGAATCCGTATAGGTGTTCGAGTGTTCGAACCGTAATGCGAAAGAAATGGTGTGGAAACCCCGTATTTACATATCTGCCACTGTGCAGGATAATCCGTATAGGTGTTCGAGTGTTCGAACCGTAATGCGCAAGAAATGGTATGGAAACCCCGTATTTACATATCTGCCACTGTGCAGGAGAATCCGTATAGGTGTTCGAGTGTGCGAACCGTAATACGCAAGAAATGGTATGTAAACCCCGTATTTACATATCTGCCACTGTGCAAGAGAATCCGTATAGGTGTTCGAGTCTTCGAACCCTAATGCGTGAGAAATGGTAAGTAAACGCAGTATTTACATATCTGCCACTGTGCAGGAGAATCCGTATAGGTGTTCGAGTGTTCGAACCGTAATGCGTGAGAAATGGTAAGTAAACCCCGTATTTACGTATCTGCCACTGTGCAGGAGAATCCATATAGGTGTTCGAGTGTTCAAACCGTAATGCGCAAGAAATGGTATGTGAACCCCGTATTTACATATCTGCCACTGTGCAGGAGAATCCGTATAGGTGTTCGAGTGTTAGAACCATAATGCGCAAGAAATGGTATGGAAACCCCGTATTTACATATCTGCCACTGTGCAGGAGAATCCGTATAGGTGTTCGAGTGTTCGAACCGTAATGCGCAAGAAATGGTATGTAAACCCCGTATTTACATATCTGCCGCTATGCAGGAGAATCTGTATTGGTGTTCGAGTGTTCGAACCGTATTGCGCAAGAAATGGTATGTAAACCCCGTATTTACATATCTGCCACTGTGCTGGAGAATCCGTATAGGTGTTCGAGTGTTCGAACCGTAATGCGCAAGAAATGGTGTGGAAACCCCGTATTTACATATCTGCCACTGTGCAGGAGAATCCGTATAGGTGTTCGAGTGTTAGAACCGTAATGCGTGAGAAATGGTAAGTAAACCCCGTATTTACGTATCTGCCACTGTGCAGGAGAATCCGTATAGGTGTTCGAGTGTTCGAACCGTAATGCGCAAGAAATGGTATGTAAACCCCGTATTTACATATCTGCCACTATGCAGGAGAATCCGTATAGGTGTTCGAGTGTTCAAACCATATTGCGCAAGAAATGGTTTGTAAACCCCGTATTTACATATCTGCCATTGTGCAGGAGAATCCGTATAGGTGTTCGAGTGTTCGAACCGTAATGCGAAAGAAATGGTGTGGAAACCCCGTATTTACATATCTGCCACTGTGCAGGATAATCCGTATAGGTGTTCGAGTGTTCGAACCGTAATGCGCAAGAAATGGTATGGAAACCACGTATTTACATATCTGCCACTGTGCAGTAGAATCCGTATAGGTGTTCGAGTGTTCGAACCGTAAAGCGCAAGAAATGGTATGTAAACCCCGTATTTACATATCTGCCACTGTGCAGGAGAATCCGTATAGGTGTTCGAGTCTTCGAACCCTAATGCGTGAGAAATCGTAAGTAAACGCAGTATTTACATATCTGCCACTGTGCAGGAGAATCCGTATAGGTGTTCAAGTGTTCGAACCGTAATGCGTGAGAAATGGTAAGTAAACCCCGTATTTACGTATCTGCCACTGTGCAGGAGAATCCGTATAGGTGTTCGAGTGTTCGAACCGTAATGCGCAAGAAATGGTATGGAAACCCCGTATTTACATATCTGCCACTGTGCCGGAGAATCCGTACTGGTGTTCGAGTGTTCGAACCGTAATGCGCAAGAAATGGTATGTAAATCCCGTATTTACATATCTGCCACTATGCAGGAGAATCCGTGTTGGTGTTCGAGTGTTCGAACCGTATTGCGCAAGAAATGGTATGTAAACCCCGTATTTATATATCTGCCACTGTGCAGGAGAATCCGTATAGGTGTTCGAGTGTTCGAACCGTAATGCGCTAGAAATGGTGTGGAAACCCCGTATTTACATATCTGCCACTGTGCAGGAGAATCCGTATAGGTGTTCGAGTGTTAGAACCGTAATGCGTGAGAAATGGTAAGTAAACCCCGTATTTACGTATCTGCCACTGTGCAGGAGAATCCGTATAGGTGTTCGAGTGTTCGAACCGTAATGCGCAAGAAATGGTATGGAAACCCCGTATTTACATATCTGCCACTGTGCAGGAGAATCCGTATAGGTGTTCGAGTGTTCGAACCGTAATGCGCAAGAAATGGTATGTAAACCCCGTATTTACATATCTGCCACTGTGCAGGAGAATCCGTATAGGTGTTCGAGTGTTCGAACCGTAATGCGCAAGAAATGGTATGGAAACCCCGTATTTACATATCTGCCACTGTGCTGGAGAATCCGTATAGGTGTTCGAGTGTTCGAACCGTAATGCGCAAGAAATGGTATGTAAACCCCGTATTTACATATCTGCCACTGTGCAGGAGAATCCGTATAGGTGTTCGAGTGTTCGAACCGTAATGCGCAAGAAATGGTATGTAAACCCCGTATTTACATATCTGCCACTGTGCAGGAGAATCCGTATAGGTGTTCGAGTCTTCGAACCCTAATGCGTGAGAAATGGTAAGTAAACGCAGTATTTACATATCTGCCACTGTGCAGGAGAATCCGTATAGGTGTTCAAGTGTTCGAACCGTAATGCGTGAGAAATGGTAAGTAAACCCCGTATTTACGTATCTGCCACTGTGCAGGAGAATCCGTATAGGTGTTCGAGTGTTCGAACCGTAATGCGCAAGAAATGGTATGGAAACCCCGTATTTACATATCTGCCACTGTGCAGGAGAATCAGTATAGGTGTTCGAGTGTTCGAACCGTAATGCGCAAGAAATGGTATGTGAACCCCGTATTTACATATCTGCCACTGTGCAGGAGAATCCGTATAGGTGTTCGAGTGTTAGAACCATAATGCGCAAGAAATGGTATGGAAACCCCGTATTTACATATCTGCCACTGTGCAGGAGAATCCGTATAGGTGTTCGAGTGTTCGAACCGTAATGCGCAAGAAATGGTATGTAAACCCCGTATTTACATATCTGCCACTATGCAGGAGAATCTGTATTGGTGTTCGAGTGTTCGAACCGTATTGCGCAAGAAATGGTATGTAAACCCCGTATTTACATATCTGCCACTATGCAGGAGAATCTGTATTGGTGTTCGAGTGTTCGAACCGTATTGCGCAAGAAATGGTATGTGAACCCCGTATTTACATATCTGCCACTGTGCAGGAGAATCCGTATAGGTGTTCGAGTGTTCGAACCGTAATGCGCAAGAAATGGTATCGAAACCCCGTATTTACATAGCTGCCACTGTGCAGGAGAATCCGTATAGGTGTTCGAGTGTTCGAACCGTAATGCGAAAGAAATGGTGTGTAAACCCCGTATTTACATATCTGCCACTCTGCAGGAGAATCCGTATAGGTGTTCGAGTGTTCGAACCGTATTGCGCATGAAATGGTATGGAAACCCCGTATTTACATATCTGCCACTGTGCAGGAGAATCCGTATAGGTGTTCGAGTGTGCGAACCGTAATGCGAAAGAAATGGTGTGGAAACCCCGTATTTACATATCTGCCACTGTGTAGGAGAATCCGTATAGGTGTTCGAGTGTTCGAACCGTAATGCGCAAGAAATGGTATGGAAACCCCGGATTTACATATCTGCCACTGTGCGGGAGAATCCGTATAGGTGTTCGGGTGTTCGAACCGTAATGCGCAAGAAATGGTATGTAAACCCCGTATTTACATATCTGCCACTGTGCAGGAGAATCCGTATAGGTGTTTGAGTGTTCGAACCGTAATGCGCAAGAAATGGTATGTAAACCCCATATTTACATATCTGCCACTATGCAGGAGAATTCGTATAGGTGTTCGAGTGTTCAAACCATAGTGCGCAAGAAATGGTTTGTAAACCCCGTATTTACATATCTGCCACTGTGCAGGAGAATCCGTATAGGTGTTCGAGTGTTCGAACCGTAATGCGAAAGAAATGGTGTGGAAACCCCGTATTTACATATCTGCCACTGTGTAGGAGAATCCGTATAGGTGTTCGAGTGTTCGAACCGTAATGCGCAAGAAATGGTATGGAAACCCCGTATTTACATATCTGCCACTGTGCAGGAGAATCCGTATAGGTGTTCGAGTGTTCGAACCGTAATGCGCAAGAAATGGTATGTAAACCCCGTATTTACATATCTGCCACTGTGCAGGAGAATCCGTATAGGTGTTCGAGTGTTCGAACCGTATTGTGCAAGAAATGGTATTTAAACCCCGTATTTACATATCTGCCACTGTGCAGGATAATCTGTATAGGTGTTCGAGTGTTCGAACCGTAATGCGCAAGAAATGGTATGTAAACCCCGTATTTACATATCTGTCACTGTGCAGGAGAATCCGTATAGGTGTTCGACTGTTCGAACCGTATTGCGCAAGAAATGGTATGTAAACTCCGTATTTACATATCTGCCACTGTGCAGGAGAATCCGTATAGGTGTTCGAGTGTTAGAACCGTAATGCGTGAGAAATGGTAAGTAAACCCCGTATTTACGTATCTGCCACTGTGCAGGAGAATCCGTATAGGTGTTCGAGTGTTCGAACCGTAATGCGCAAGAAATGGTATGGAAACCCCGTATTTACATATCTGCCACTGTGCAGGAGAATCCGTATAGGTGTTCGAGTGTTCGAACCGTAATGCGCAAGAAATGGTATGTAAACCCCGTATTTACATATCTGCCACTGTGCAGGAGAATCCGTATAGGTGTTCGAGTGTTCGAACCGTAATGCGCAAGAAATGGTATGGAAACCCCGTATTTACATATCTGCCACTGTGCTGGAGAATCCGTATAGGTGTTCGAGTGTTCGAACCGTAATGCGCAAGAAATGGTATGTAAACCCCGTATTTACATATCTGCCACTGTGCAGGAGAATCCGTATAGGTGTTCGAGTGTTCGAACCGTAATGCGCAAGAAATGGTATGTAAACCCCGTATTTACATATCTGCCACTGTGCAGGAGAATCCGTATAGGTGTTCGAGTCTTCGAACCCTAATGCGTGAGAAATGGTAAGTAAACGCAGTATTTACATATCTGCCACTGTGCAGGAGAATCCGTATAGGTGTTCAAGTGTTCGAACCGTAATGCGTGAGAAATGGTAAGTAAACCCCGTATTTACGTATCTGCCACTGTGTAGGAGAATCCGTATAGGTGTTCGAGTGTTCGAACCGTAATGCGCAAGAAATGGTATGGAAACCCCGTATTTACATATCTGCCACTGTGCAAGAGAATCCGTATAGGTGTTCGAGTGTTCGAACCGTAATGCGCAAGAAATGGTATGTAAACCCCGTATTTAAATATCTGCCACTGTGCAGGAGAATCCGTATAGGTGTTCGAGTGTTCGAACCGTCATGCGCAAGAAATGGTATGGAAACCCCGTATTTACATATCTGCCATTGTGCAGGAGAATCCGTATAGGTGTTCGAGTGTTCGAACCGTAATGCGCAAGAAATGGTATGTAAACCCCGTATTTACATATCTGCCACTGTGCAGGAGAATCCGTATAGGTGTTCGAGTGTTCGAACCGTAATGCGCAAGAAATGGTATGTAAACCCCGTATTTACATATCTGCCACTGTGCAGGAGAATCCGTATAGGTGTTCGAGTCTTCGAACCCTAATGCGTGAGAAATGGTAAGTAAACGCAGTATTTACATATCTGCCACAGTGCAGGAGAATCCGTATAGGTGTTCGAGTGTTCGAACCGTAATACGTGAGAAATGGTAAGTAAACCCCGTATTTACGTATCTGCCACTGTGCAGGAGAATCCGTATAGGTGTTCGAGTGTTCGAACCGTAATGCCCAAGAAATGGTATGTAAACCCCGTATTTACATATCTGCCACTCTGCAGGAGAATCCGTATAGGTGTTCGAGTGTTCGAACCGTATTGCGCATGAAATGGTATGGAAACCCCGTATTTACATATCTGCCACTCTGCAGGAGAATCCGTATAGGTGTTCGAGTGTTCGAACCGTAATGCGCAAGAAATGGTATGGAAACCCCGTATTTACATATCTGCCACTGTGCAGGAGAATCCGTATACGTGTTCGAGTGTTCGAACCGTAATACGCAAGAAATGGTATGTAAACCCCGTATTTACATATCTGCCACAGTGCAAGAGAATCCGTATAGGTGTTCGAGTCTTCGAACCCTAATGCGTGAGAAATGGTAAGTAAACGCAGTATTTACATATCTGCCACTGTGCAGGAGAATCCGTATAGGTGTTCGAGTGTTCGAACCGTAATGCGTGAGAAATGGTAAGTAAACCCCGTATTTACGTATCTGCCACTGTGCAGGAGAATCCATATAGGTGTTCGAGTGTTCGAACCGTAATGCGCAAGAAATGGTATGTGAACCCCGTATTTACATATCTGCCACTGTGCAGGAGAATCCGTATAGGTGTTCGAGTGTTAGAACCATAATGCGCAAGAAATGGTATGGAAACCCCGTATTTACATATCTGCCACTGTGCAGGAGAATCCGTATAGGTGTTCGAGTGTTCGAACCGTAATGCGCAAGAAATGGTATGTAAACCCCGTATTTACATATCTGCCACTACGCAGGAGAATCTGTATTGGTGTTCGAGTGTTCGAACCGTATTGCGCAAGAAATGGTATGTAAACCCCGTATTTACATATCTGCCACTATGCAGGAGAATCTGTATTGGTGTTCGAGTGTTCGAACCGTATTGCGCAAGAAATGGTATGTGAACCCCGTATTTACATATCTGCCACTGTGCAGGAGAATCCGTATAGGTGTTCGAGTGTTCGAACCGTAATGCGCAAGAAATGGTATCGAAACCCCGTATTTACATAGCTGCCACTGTGCAGGAGAATCTGTATAGGTGTTCGAGTGTTCGAACCGTAATGCGCAAGAAATGGTGTGGAAACCCCGTATTTACATATCTGCCACTGTGCAGGAGAATCCGTATAGGTGTTCGAGTGTTAGAACCGTAATGCGTGAGAAATGGTAAGTAAACCCCGTATTTACGTATCTGCCACTGTGCAGGAGAATCCGTATAGGTGTTCGAGTGTTCGAACCGTAATGCGCAAGAAATGGTATGTAAACCCCGTATTTACATATCTGCCACTATGCAGGAGAATCCGTATAGGTGTTCGAGTGTTCAAACCATATTGCGCAAGAAATGGTTTGTAAACCCCGTATTTACATATCTGCCACTGTACAGGAGAATCCGTATAGGTGTTCGAGTGTTCGAACCGTAATGCGAAAGAAATGGTGTGGAAACCCCGTATTTACATATCTGCCACTGTGCAGGATAATCCGTATAGGTGTTCGAGTGTTCGAACCGTAATGCGCAAGAAATGGTATGGAAACCCCGTATTTACATATCTGCCACTGTGCAGTAGAATCCGTATAGGTGTTCGAGTGTTCGAACCGTAAAGCGCAAGAAATGGTATGTAAACCCCGTATTTACATATCTGCCACTGTGCAGAAGAATCCGTATAGGTGTTCGAGTCTTCGAACCCTAATGCGTGAGAAATGGTAAGTAAACGCAGTATTTCCATATCTGCCACTGTGCAGGAGAATCCGTATAGGTGTTCAAGTGTTCGAACCGTAATGCGTGAGAAATGGTAAGTAAACCCCGTATTTACGTATCTGCCACTGTGCAGGAGAATCCGTATAGGTGTTCGAGTGTTCGAACCGTAATGCGCAAGAAATGGTATGTAAACCCCATATTTACATATCTGCCACTATGCAGGAGAATCCGTATAGGTGTTCGAGTGTTCAAACCATAGTGCGCAAGAAATGGTTTGTAAACCCCGTATTTACATATCTGCCACTGTGCAGGAGAATCCGTATAGGTGTTCGAGTGTTCGAACCGTAATGCGAAAGAAATGGTGTGGAAACCCCGTATTTACATATCTGCCACTGTGTAGGAGAATCCGTATAGGTGTTCGAGTGTTCGAACCGTAATGCGCAAGAAATGGTATGGAAACCCCGTATTTACATATCTGCCACTGTGCAGGAGAATCCGTATAGGTGTTCGAGTGTTCGAACCGTAATGCGCAAGAAATGGTATGTAAACCCCGTATTTACATATCTGCCACTGTGCAGGAGAATCCGTATAGGTGTTCGAGTGTTCGAACCGTATTGTGCAAGAAATGGTATTTAAACCCCGTATTTACATATCTGCCACTGTGCAGGATAATCTGTATAGGTGTTCGAGTGTTCGAACCGTAATGCGCAAGAAATGGTATGTAAACCCCGTATTTACATATCTGTCACTGTGCAGGAGAATCCGTATAGGTGTTCGACTGTTCGAACCGTATTGCGCAAGAAATGGTATGTAAACTCCGTATTTACATATCTGCCACTGTGCAGGAGAATCCGTATAGGTGTTCGAGTGTTAGAACCGTAATGCGTGAGAAATGGTAAGTAAACCCCGTATTTACGTATCTGCCACTGTGCAGGAGAATCCGTATAGGTGTTCGAGTGTTCGAACCGTAATGCGCAAGAAATGGTATGGAAACCCCGTATTTACATATCTGCCACTGTGCAGGAGAATCCGTATAGGTGTTCGAGTGTTCGAACCGTAATGCGCAAGAAATGGTATGTAAACCCCGTATTTACATATCTGCCACTGTGCAGGAGAATCCGTATAGGTGTTCGAGTGTTCGAACCGTAATGCGCAAGAAATGGTATGGAAACCCCGTATTTACATATCTGCCACTGTGCTGGAGAATCCGTATAGGTGTTCGAGTGTTCGAACCGTAATGCGCAAGAAATGGTATGTAAACCCCGTATTTACATATCTGCCACTGTGCAGGAGAATCCGTATAGGTGTTCGAGTGTTCGAACCGTAATGCGCAAGAAATGGTATGTAAACCCCGTATTTACATATCTGCCACTGTGCAGGAGAATCCGTATAGGTGTTCGAGTCTTCGAACCCTAATGCGTGAGAAATGGTAAGTAAACGCAGTATTTACATATCTGCCACTGTGCAGGAGAATCCGTATAGGTGTTCAAGTGTTCGAACCGTAATGCGTGAGAAATGGTAAGTAAACCCCGTATTTACGTATCTGCCACTGTGCAGGAGAATCCGTATAGGTGTTCGAGTGTTCGAACCGTAATGCGCAAGAAATGGTATGGAAACCCCGTATTTACATATCTGCCACTGTGCAGGAGAATCCGTATAGGTGTTCGAGTGTTCGAACCGTAATGCGCAAGAAATGGTATGTAAACCCCGTATTTACATATCTGCCACTGTGCAGGAGAATCCGTATAGGTGTTCGAGTGTTCGAACCGTCATGCGCAAGAAATGGTATGGAAACCCCGTATTTACATATCTGCCATTGTGCAGGAGAATCCGTATAGGTGTTCGAGTGTTCGAACCGTAATGCGCAAGAAATGGTATGTAAACCCCGTATTTACATATCTGCCACTGTGCAGGAGAATCCGTATAGGTGTTCGAGTGTTCGAACCGTAATGCGCAAGAAATGGTATGTAAACCCCGTATTTACATATCTGCCACTGTGCAGGAGAATCCGTATAGGTGTTCGAGTCTTCGAACCCTAATGCGTGAGAAATGGTAAGTAAACGCAGTATTTACATATCTGCCACAGTGCAGGAGAATCCGTATAGGTGTTCGAGTGTTCGAACCGTAATACGTGAGAAATGGTAAGTAAATCCCGTATTTACGTATCTGCCACTGTGCAGGAGAATCCGTATAGGTGTTCGAGTGTTCGAACCGTAATGCCCAAGAAATGGTATGTAAACCCCGTATTTACATATCTGCCACTCTGCAGGAGAATCCGTATAGGTGTTCGAGTGTTCGAACCGTATTGCGCATGAAATGGTATGGAAACCCCGTATTTACATATCTGCCACTGTGCAGGAGAATCCGTATAGGTGTTCGAGTGTTCGAACCGTAATGCGCAAGAAATGGTATGGAAACCCCGTATTTACATATCTGCCACTGTGCAGGAGAATCCGTATAGGTGTTCGAGTGTTCGAACCGTAATACGCAAGAAATGGTATGTAAACCCCGTATTTACATATCTGCCACAGTGCAAGAGAATCCGTATAGGTGTTCGAGTCTTCGAACCCTAATGCGTGAGAAATGGTAAGTAAACGCAGTATTTACATATCTGCCACTGTGCAGGAGAATCCGTATAGGTGTTCGAGTGTTCGAACCGTAATGCGTGAGAAATGGTAAGTAAACCCCGTATTTACGTATCTGCCACTGTGCAGGAGAATCCATATAGGTGTTCGAGTGTTCGAACCGTAATGCGCAAGAAATGGTATGTGAACCCCGTATTTACATATCTGCCACTGTGCAGGAGAATCCGTATAGGTGTTCGAGTGTTAGAACCATAATGCGCAAGAAATGGTATGGAAACCCCGTATTTACATATCTGCCACTGTGCAGGAGAATCCGTATAGGTGTTCGAGTGTTCGAACCGTAATGCGCAAGAAATGGTATGTAAACCCCGTATTTACATATCTGCCACTATGCAGGAGAATCTGTATTGGTGTTCGAGTGTTCGAACCGTATTGCGCAAGAAATGGTATGTAAACCCCGTATTTACATATCTGCCACTATGCAGGAGAATCTGTATTGGTGTTCGAGTGTTCGAACCGTATTGCGCAAGAAATGGTATGTGAACCCCGTATTTACATATCTGCCACTGTGCAGGAGAATCCGTATAGGTGTTCGAGTGTTCGAACCGTAATGCGCAAGAAATGGTATCGAAACCCCGTATTTACATAGCTGTCACTGTACAGGAGAATCCGTATAGGTGTTCGAGTGTTCGAACCGTAATGCGCAAGAAATGGTGTGGAAACCCCGTATTTACATATCTGCCACTGTGCAGGAGAATCCGTATAGGTGTTCGAGTGTTAGAACCGTAATGCGTGAGAAATGGTAAGTAAACCCCGTATTTACGTATCTGCCACTGTGCAGGAGAATCCGTATAGGTGTTCGAGTGTTCGAACCGTAATGCGCAAGAAATGGTATGTAAACCCCGTATTTACATATCTGCCACTATGCAGGAGAATCCGTATAGGTGTTCGAGTGTTCAAACCATATTGCGCAAGAAATGGTTTGTAAACCCCGTATTTACATATCTGCCACTTTACAGGAGAATCCGTATAGGTGTTCGAGTGTTCGAACCGTAATGCGAAAGAAATGGTGTGGAAACCCCGTATTTACATATCTGCCACTGTGCAGGATAATCCGTATAGGTGTTCGAGTGTTCGAACCGTAATGCGCAAGAAATGGTATGGAAACCCCGTATTTACATATCTGCCACTGTGCAGTAGAATCCGTATAGGTGTTCGAGTGTTCGAACCGTAAAGCGCAAGAAATGGTATGTACACCCCGTATTTACATATCTGCCACTGTGCAGAAGAATCCGTATAGGTGTTCGAGTCTTCGAACCCTAATGCGTGAGAAATGGTAAGTAAACGCAGTATTTACATATCTGCCACTGTGCAGGAGAATCCGTATAGGTGTTCAAGTGTTCGAACCGTAATGCGTGAGAAATGGTAAGTAAACCCCGTATTTACGTATCTGCCACTGTGCAGGAGAATCCGTATAGGTGTTCGAGTGTTCGAACCGTAATGCGCAAGAAATGGTATGTAAACCCCGTATTTACATATCTGCCACTCTGCAGGAGAATCCGTATAGGTGTTCGAGTGTTCGAACCGTATTGCGCATGAAATGGTATGGAAACCCCGTATTTACATATCTGCCACTGTGCAGGAGAATCCGTATAGGTGTTCGAGTGTTCGAACCGTAATGCGCAAGAAATGGTATGGAAACCCCGTATTTACATATCTGCCACTGTGCAGGAGAATCCGTATAGGTGTTCGAGTGTTCGAACCGTAATACGCAAGAAATGGTATGTAAACCCCGTATTTACATATCTGCCACTGTGCAAGAGAATCCGTATAGGTGTTCAAGTCTTCGAACCCTAATGGGTGAGAAATGGTAAGTAAACGCAGTATTTACATATCTGCCACTGTGCAGGAGAATCCGTATAGGTGTTCGAGTGTTCGAACCGTAATGCGTGAGAAATGGTAAGTAAACCCCGTATTTACGTATCTGCCACTGTGCAGGAGAATCCATATAGGTGTTCGAGTGTTCGAACCGTAATGCGCAAGAAATGGTATGTGAACCCCGTATTTACATATCTGCCACTGTGCAGGAGAATCCGTATAGGTGTTCGAGTGTTCGAATCGTAATGCGCAAGAAATGGTATGGAAACCCCGTATTTACATATCTGCCACTGTGCAGTAGAATCCGTATAGGTGTTCGAGTGTTCGAACCGTAAACCGCAAGAAATGGTATGTAAACCCCGTATTTACATATCTGCCACTGTGCAGAACAATCCGTATAGGTGTTCGAGTCTTCGAACCGTAATGCGTGAGAAATGGTAAGTAAACGCAGTATTTACATATCTGCCACTGTGCAGGAGAATCCGTATAGGAGTTCAAGTGTTCGAACCGTAATGCGTGAGAAATGGTAAGTAAACCCCGTATTTACGTATCTGCCACTGTGCAGGAGAATCCGTATAGGTGTTCGAGTGTTCGAACCGTAATGCGCAAGAAATGGTATGGAAACCCCGTATTTACATATCTGCCACTGTGCCGGAGAATCCGTACTGGTGTTCGAGTGTTCGAACCGTAATGCGCAAGAAATGGTATGTAAATCCCGTATTTACATATCTGCCACTTTGCAGGAGAATCCGTGTAGGTGTTCGAGTGTTCGAACCGTATTGCGCAAGAAATGGTATGTAAACCCCGTATTTACATATCTGCCACTGTGCAGGAGAATCCGTATAGGTGTTCGAGTGTTCGAACCGTAATGCGCTTGAAATGGTGTGGAAACCCCGTATTTACATATCTGCCACTGTACAGGAGAATCCGTATAGGTGTTCGAGTGTTAGAACCGTAATGCGTGAGAAATGGTAAGTAAACCCCGTATTTACGTATCTGCCACTGTGCAGGAGAATCCGTATAGGTGTTCGAGTGTTCGAACCATAATGCGCAAGAAATGGTATGTAAACCCCGTATTTACATATCTGTCACTGTGCAGGAGAATCCGTATATGTGTTCGACTGTTCGAACCGTATTGCGCAAGAAATGGTATGTAAACTCCGTATTTACATATCTGCCACTGTGCAGGAGAATCCGTATAGGTGTTCGAGTGTTCGAACCGTAATGCGCAAGAAATGGTATGTAAACGCAGTATTTACATATCTGCCACTGTGCAGGAGAATCCGTATAGGTGTTCAAGTGTTCGAACCGTAATGCGTTAGAAATGGTAAGTAAACCCCGTATTTACGTATCTGCCACTGTGCAGGAGAATCCGTATAGGTGTTCGAGTGTTCGAACCGTAATGCGCAAGAAATGGTATGTAAACCCCGTATTTACATATCTGTCACTGTGCAGGAGAATCCGTATAGGTGTTCGACTGTTCGAACCGTATTGCGCAAGAAATGGTATGTAAACTCCATATTTACATATCTGCCACTGTGCAGGAGAATCCGTATAGGTGTTCGAGTGTTCGAACCGTAATGCGCAAGAAATGGTATGTAAACCTCGTATTTACATTTCTGCCACTCTGCAGGAGAATCCGTATAGGTGTTCGAGTGTTCGAACCGTATTGCGCAAGACATGGTATGGAAACCCCGTATTTACATATCTGCCACTGTGCAGGAGAATCCGTATAGGTGTTCGAGTGTTCGAACCGTAATGCGCAAGAAATGGTATGGAAACCCCGTATTTACATATCTGCCACTGTGCAGTAAAATCCGTATAGGTGTTCGAGTGTTCGAACCGTAATGCGCAAGAAATGGTATGTAAACCCCGTATTTACATATCTGCCACTGTGCAGGAGAATCCGTATAGGTGTTCGAGTGTTCGAACCGTAATGCGCAAGAAATGGTATGTAAACGCAGTATTTACATATCTGCCACTATGCAGGAGAATCCGTATAGGTGTTCAAGTGTTCGAACCGTAATGCGTGAGAAATGGTAAGTAAACCCCGTATTTACGTATCTGCCACTGTGCAGGAGAATCCGTATAGGTGTTCGAGTGTTCGAACCGTAATGCGCAAGATATGGTATGTAAACCCCGTATTTACATATCTGCCACTGTGCAGGAGAATCCGTATAGGTGTTCGAGTGTTCGAACCGTAACGCGTGAGAAATGGTAAGTAAACCCCGTATTTACGTATCTGCCACTGTGCAGGAGAATCCGTATAGGTGTTCGAGTGTTCGAACCGTAATGCGCAAGAAATGGTATGGAAACCCCGTATTTACATATCTGCCACTGTGCCGGAGAATCCGTACTGGTGTTCGAGTGTTCGAACCGTAATGCGCAAGAAATGGTATGTAAATCCCGTATTTACATATCTGCCACTATGCAGGAGAATCCGTGTAGCTGTTCGAGTGTTCGAACCGTATTGCGCAAGAAATGGTATGTAAACCCCGTATTTACATATCTGCCACTGTGCAGGAGAATCCGTATAGGTGTTCGAGTGTTCGAACCGTAATGCGCAAGAAATGGTGTGGAAACCCCGTATTTACATATCTGCCACTGTGCAGGAGAATCCGTATAGGTGTTCGAGTGTTAGAACCGTAATGCGTGAGAAATGGTAAGTAAACCCCGTATTTACGTATCTGCCACTGTGCAGGAGAATCCGTATAGGTGTTCGAGTGTTCGAACCGTAATGCGCAAGAAATGGTATGTAAACCCCGTATTTACATATCTGCCACTCTGCAGGAGAATCCGTATAGGTGTTCGAGTGTTAGAACCGTAATGCGTGAGAAATGGTAAGTAAACCCCGTATTTACGTATCTGCCACTGTGCAGGAGAATCCGTATAGGTGTTCGAGTGTTCGAACCGTAATGCGCAAGAAATGGTGTGGAAACCCCGTATTTACATATCTGCCACTGTGCAGGAGAATCCGTATAGGTGTTCGAGTGTTAGAACCGTAATGCGTGAGAAATGGTAAGTAAACCCCGTATTTACGTATCTGCCACTGTGCAGGAGAATCCGTATAGGTGTTCGAGTGTTCGAACCGTAATGCGCAAGAAATGGTATGTAAACCCCGTATTTACATATCTGCCACTATGCAGGAGAATCCGTATAGGTGTTCGAGTGTTCAAACCATATTGCGCAAGAAATGGTTTGTAAACCCCGTATTTACATATCTGCCACTTTACAGGAGAATCCGTATAGGTGTTCGAGTGTTCGAACCGTAATGCGAAAGAAATGGTATGGAAACCCCGTATTTACATATCTGCCACTGTGCAGGATAATCCGTATAGGTGTTCGAGTGTTCGAACCGTAATGCGCAAGAAATGGTATGGAAACCCCGTATTTACATATCTGCCACTGTGCAGTAGAATCCGTATAGGTGTTCGAGTGTTCGAACCGTAAAGCGCAAGAAATGGTATGTACACCCCGTATTTACATATCTGCCACTGTGCAGAAGAATCCGTATAGGTGTTCGAGTCTTCGAACCCTAATGCGTGAGAAATGGTAAGTAAACGCAGTATTTACATATCTGCCACTGTGCAGGAGAATCCGTATAGGTGTTCAAGTGTTCGAACCGTAATGCGTGAGAAATGGTAAGTAAACCCCGTATTTACGTATCTGCCACTGTGCAGGAGAATCCGTATAGGTGTTCGAGTGTTCGAACCGTAATGCGCAAGAAATGGTATGTAAACCCCGTATTTACATATCTGCCACTCTGCAGGAGAATCCGTATAGGTGTTCGAGTGTTCGAACCGTATTGCGCATGAAATGGTATGGAAACCCCGTATTTACATATCTGCCACTGTGCAGGAGAATCCGTATAGGTGTTCGAGTGTTCGAACCGTAATGCGCAAGAAATGGTATGGAAACCCCGTATTTACATATCTGCCACTGTGCAGGAGAATCCGTATAGGTGTTCGAGTGTTCGAACCGTAATACGCAAGAAATGGTATGTAAACCCCGTATTTACATATCTGCCACTGTGCAAGAGAATCCGTATAGGTGTTCAAGTCTTCGAACCCTAATGGGTGAGAAATGGTAAGTAAACGCAGTATTTACATATCTGCCACTGTGCAGGAGAATCCGTATAGGTGTTCGAGTGTTCGAACCGTAATGCGTGAGAAATGGTAAGTAAACCCCGTATTTACGTATCTGCCACTGTGCAGGAGAATCCATATAGGTGTTCGAGTGTTCGAACCGTAATGCGCAAGAAATGGTATGTGAACCCCGTATTTACATATCTGCCACTGTGCAGGAGAATCCGTATAGGTGTTCGAGTGTTCGAATCGTAATGCGCAAGAAATGGTATGGAAACCCCGTATTTACATATCTGCCACTGTGCAGTAGAATCCGTATAGGTGTTCGAGTGTTCGAACCGTAAACCGCAAGAAATGGTATGTAAACCCCGTATTTACATATCTGCCACTGTGCAGAACAATCCGTATAGGTGTTCGAGTCTTCGAACCGTAATGCGTGAGAAATGGTAAGTAAACGCAGTATTTACATATCTGCCACTGTGCAGGAGAATCCGTATAGGAGTTCAAGTGTTCGAACCGTAATGCGTGAGAAATGGTAAGTAAACCCCGTATTTACGTATCTGCCACTGTGCAGGAGAATCCGTATAGGTGTTCGAGTGTTCGAACCGTAATGCGCAAGAAATGGTATGGAAACCCCGTATTTACATATCTGCCACTGTGCCGGAGAATCCGTACTGGTGTTCGAGTGTTCGAACCGTAATGCGCAAGAAATGGTATGTAAATCCCGTATTTACATATCTGCCACTTTGCAGGAGAATCCGTGTAGGTGTTCGAGTGTTCGAACCGTATTGCGCAAGAAATGGTATGTAAACCCCGTATTTACATATCTGCCACTGTGCAGGAGAATCCGTATAGGTGTTCGAGTGTTCGAACCGTAATGCGCTTGAAATGGTGTGGAAACCCCGTATTTACATATCTGCCACTGTACAGGAGAATCCGTATAGGTGTTCGAGTGTTAGAACCGTAATGCGTGAGAAATGGTAAGTAAACCCCGTATTTACGTATCTGCCACTGTGCAGGAGAATCCGTATAGGTGTTCGAGTGTTCGAACCATAATGCGCAAGAAATGGTATGTAAACCCCGTATTTACATATCTGTCACTGTGCAGGAGAATCCGTATATGTGTTCGACTGTTCGAACCGTATTGCGCAAGAAATGGTATGTAAACTCCGTATTTACATATCTGCCACTGTGCAGGAGAATCCGTATAGGTGTTCGAGTGTTCGAACCGTAATGCGCAAGAAATGGTATGTAAACGCAGTATTTACATATCTGCCACTGTGCAGGAGAATCCGTATAGGTGTTCAAGTGTTCGAACCGTAATGCGTTAGAAATGGTAAGTAAACCCCGTATTTACGTATCTGCCACTGTGCAGGAGAATCCGTATAGGTGTTCGAGTGTTCGAACCGTAATGCGCAAGAAATGGTATGTAAACCCCGTATTTACATATCTGTCACTGTGCAGGAGAATCCGTATAGGTGTTCGACTGTTCGAACCGTATTGCGCAAGAAATGGTATGTAAACTCCATATTTACATATCTGCCACTGTGCAGGAGAATCCGTATAGGTGTTCGAGTGTTCGAACCGTAATGCGCAAGAAATGGTATGTAAACCTCGTATTTACATTTCTGCCACTCTGCAGGAGAATCCGTATAGGTGTTCGAGTGTTCGAACCGTATTGCGCAAGACATGGTATGGAAACCCCGTATTTACATATCTGCCACTGTGCAGGAGAATCCGTATAGGTGTTCGAGTGTTCGAACCGTAATGCGCAAGAAATGGTATGGAAACCCCGTATTTACATATCTGCCACTGTGCAGTAAAATCCGTATAGGTGTTCGAGTGTTCGAACCGTAATGCGCAAGAAATGGTATGTAAACCCCGTATTTACATATCTGCCACTGTGCAGGAGAATCCGTATAGGTGTTCGAGTGTTCGAACCGTAATGCGCAAGAAATGGTATGTAAACGCAGTATTTACATATCTGCCACTATGCAGGAGAATCCGTATAGGTGTTCAAGTGTTCGAACCGTAATGCGTGAGAAATGGTAAGTAAACCCCGTATTTACGTATCTGCCACTGTGCAGGAGAATCCGTATAGGTGTTCGAGTGTTCGAACCGTAATGCGCAAGATATGGTATGTAAACCCCGTATTTACATATCTGCCACTGTGCAGGAGAATCCGTATAGGTGTTCGAGTGTTCGAACCGTAACGCGTGAGAAATGGTAAGTAAACCCCGTATTTACGTATCTGCCACTGTGCAGGAGAATCCGTATAGGTGTTCGAGTGTTCGAACCGTAATGCGCAAGAAATGGTATGGAAACCCCGTATTTACATATCTGCCACTGTGCCGGAGAATCCGTACTGGTGTTCGAGTGTTCGAACCGTAATGCGCAAGAAATGGTATGTAAATCCCGTATTTACATATCTGCCACTATGCAGGAGAATCCGTGTAGGTGTTCGAGTGTTCGAACCGTATTGCGCAAGAAATGGTATGTAAACCCCGTATTTACATATCTGCCACTGTGCAGGAGAATCCGTATAGGTGTTCGAGTGTTCGAACCGTAATGCGCAAGAAATGGTGTGGAAACCCCGTATTTACATATCTGCCACTGTGCAGGAGAATCCGTATAGGTGTTCGAGTGTTAGAACCGTAATGCGTGAGAAATGGTAAGTAAACCCCGTATTTACGTATCTGCCACTGTGCAGGAGAATCCGTATAGGTGTTCGAGTGTTCGAACCGTAATGCGCAAGAAATGGTATGTAAACCCCGTATTTACATATCTGCCACTCTGCAGGAGAATCCGTATAGGTGTTCGAGTGTTCGAACCGTATTGCGCAAGAAATGGTATTTAAACCCCGTATTTACATATCTGCCACTGTGCAGGATAATCTGTATAGGTGTTCGAGTGTTCGAACCGTAATGCGCAAGAAATGGTATGTAAACCCCGTATTTACATATCTGTCACTGTGCAGGAGAATCCGTATAGGTGTTCGAGTGTTTGAACCGTATTACGCAAGAAATGGTATGTAAACTCTGTATTTACATATCTGCCACTGTGTAGGAGAATCCGTATAGGTGTTCGAGTGTTCGAACCGTAATGCGCAAGAAATGGTATGTAAACCTCGTATTTACATATCTGCCACTCTGCAGGAGAATCCGTATAGGTGTTCGAGTGTTCGAACCGTATTGCGCAAGAAATGGTATGGAAACCCCGTATTTACATATCTGCCACTGTGCAGGAGAATCCGTATAGGTGTTCGAGTGTTCGAATCGTAATGCGCAAGAAATGGTATGGAAACCCCGTATTTACATATCTGCCACTGTGCAGTAGAATCCGTATAGGTGTTCGAGTGTTCGAACCGTAATGCGCAAGAAATGGTATGTAAACCCCGTATTTACATATCTGCCACTGTGCTGGAGAATCCGTATAGGTGTTCGAGTGTTCGAACCGTAATGCGCAAGAAATGGTGTGGAAACCCCGTATTTACATATCTGCCACTGTGCAGGAGAATCCGTATAGGTGTTCGAGTGTTCGAACCGTAATGCGCAAGAAATGGTGTGGAAACCCCGTATTTACATATCTGCCACTGTGCAGGAGAATCCGTATAGGTGTTCGAGTGTTAGAACCGTAATGCGTGAGAAATGGTAAGTAAACCCCGTATTTACGTATCTGCCACTGTGCAGGAGAATCCGTATAGGTGTTCGAGTGTTCGAACCGTAATGCGCAAGAAATGGTATGTAAACGCAGTATTTACATATCTGCCACTATGCAGGAGAATCCGTATAGGTGTTCAAGTGTTCGAACCGTAATGCGTGAGAAATGGTAAGTAAACCCCGAATTTACGTATCTGCCACTGTGCAGGAGAATCCGTATAGGTGTTCGAGTGTTCGAACCGTAATGCGCAAGATATGGTATGTAAACCCCGTATTTACATATCTGTCACTGTGCAGGAGAATCCGTATAGGTGTTCGACTGTTCGAACCGTATTGCGCAAGAAATGGTATGTAAACTCCATATTTACATATCTGCCACTGTGCAGGAGAATCCGTATAGGTGTTCGAGTGTTCGAACCGTAATGCGCAAGAAAATGGTATGTAAACCTCGTATTTACATTTCTGCCACTCTGCAGGAGAATCCGTATAGGTGTTCGAGTGTTCGAACCGTATTGCGCAAGAAATGGTATGGAAACCCCGTATTTACATATCTGCCACTGTGCAGGAGAATCCGTATAGGTGTTCGAGTGTTCGAACCGTAATGCGCAAGAAATGGTATGGAAACCCCGTATTTACATATCTGCCACTGTGCAGTAAAATCCGTATAGGTGTTCGAGTGTTCGAACCGTAATGCGCAAGAAATGGTATGTAAACCCCGTATTTACATATCTGCCACTGTGCAGGAGAATCCGTATAGGTGTTCGAGTCTTCGAACCCTAATGCGTGAGAAATGGTAAGTAAACGCAGTATTGACATATCTGCCACTGTGCAGGAGAATCCGTATAGGTGTTCAAGTGTTCGAACCGTAATGCGTGAGAAATGG
Organism: Camellia sinensis; assembly: GCF_055761805.1. Taxonomy (NCBI): domain Eukaryota; kingdom Viridiplantae; phylum Streptophyta; class Magnoliopsida; order Ericales; family Theaceae; genus Camellia; species Camellia sinensis. The sequence goes on from NC_138965.1 coordinate 6,969,086, forward strand.
TAAGTAAACCCCGTATTTACGTATCTGCCACTGTGCAGGAGAATCCGTATAGGTGTTCGAGTGTTCGAACCGTAATGCGCAAGAAATGGTATGTAAACCCCGTATTTACATATCTGCCACTCTGCAGGAGAATCCGTATAGGTGTTCGAGTGTTCGAACCGTATTGCGCATGAAATGGTATGGAAACCCCGTATTTACATATCTGCCACTGTGCAGGAGAATCCGTATAGGTGTTCGAGTGTTCGAACCGTAATGCGCAAGAAATGGTATGGAAACCCCGTATTTACATATCTGCCACTGTGCAGGAGAATCCGTATAGGTGTTCGAGTGTTCGAACCGTAATACGCAAGAAATGGTATGTAAACCCCGTATTTACATATCTGCCACTGTGCAAGAGAATCCGTATAGGTGTTCGAGTCTTCGAACCCTAATGCGTGAGAAATGGTAAGTAAACGCAGTATTTACATATCTGCCACTGTGCAGGAGAATCCGTATAGGTGTTCGAGTGTTCGAACCGTAATGCGTGAGAAATGGTAAGTAAACCCCGTATTTACGTATCTGCCACTGTGCAGGAGAATCCATATAGGTGTTCGAGTGTTCGAACCGTAATGCGCAAGAAATGGTATGTGAACCCCGTATTTACATATCTGCCACTGTGCAGGAGAATCCGTATAGGTGTTCGAGTGTTAGAACCATAATGCGCAAGAAATGGTATGGAAACCCCGTATTTACATATCTGCCACTGTGCAGGAGAATCCGTATAGGTGTTCGAGTGTTCGAATCGTAATGCGCAAGAAATGGTATGTAAACCCCGTATTTACATATCTGCCACTATGTAGGAGAATCCGTATTGGTGTTCAAGTGTTCGAACCGTATTGCGCAAGAAATGGTATGTAAACCCCGTATTTACATATCTGCCACTGTGCTGGAGAATCCGTATAGGTGTTCGAGTGTTAGAACCGTAATGCGCAAGAAATGGTGTGGAAACCCCATATTTACATATCTGCCACTGTGCAGGAGAATCCGTATAGGTGTTCGAGTGTTAGAACCGTAATGCGTGAGAAATGGTAAGTAAACCCCGTATTTACGTATCTGCCACTGTGCAGGAGAATCCGTATAGGTGTTCGAGTGTTCGAACCGTAATGCGCAAGAAATAGTATGTAAACCCCGTATTTACATATCTGCCACTATGCAGGAGAATCCGTATAGGTGTTCGAGTGTTCAAACCATATTGCGCAAGAAATGGTTTGTAAACCCCGTATTTACATATCTGCCACTGTGCAGGAGAATCCACATAGGTGTTCGAGTGTTCGAACCGTAATGCGAAAGAAATGGTGTGGAAACCCCGTATTTACAAATCTGCCACTGTGCAGGAGAATCCGTATAGGTGTTCGAGTGTTCGAACCGTAATGCGCAAGAAATGGTATGGAAACCCCGTATTTACATATCTGCCACTCTGCAGGAGAATCCGTATAGGTGTTCGAGTGTTCGAACCGTAATGCGCAAGAAATGGTATGTAAACCCCGTATTTACATATCTGCCACTGTGCAGGAGAATCCGTTTAGGTGTTCGAGTGTTCGAACCGTATTGCGCAAGAAATGGTATTTAAACCCCGTATTTACATATCTGCCACTGTGCAGGATAATCTGTATAGGTGTTCGAGTGTTCGAACCGTAATGCGCAAGAAATGGTATGTAAACCCCGTATTTACATATCTGTCACTGTGCAGGAGAATCCGTATAGGTGTTCGAGTGTTTGAACCGTATTACGCAAGAAATGGTATGTAAACTCTGTATTTACATATCTGCCACTGTGTAGGAGAATCCGTATAGGTGTTCGAGTGTTCGAACCGTAATGCGCAAGAAATGGTATGTAAACCTCGTATTTACATATCTGCCACTCTGCAGGAGAATCCGTATAGGTGTTCGAGTGTTCGAACCGTATTGCGCAAGAAATGGTATGGAAACCCCGTATTTACATATCTGCCACTGTGCAGGAGAATCCGTATAGGTGTTCGAGTGTTCGAACCGTAATGCGCAAGAAATGGTATGGAAACCCCGTATTTACATATCTGCCACTGTGCAGTAGAATCCGTATAGGTGTTCGAGTGTTCGAACCGTAATGCGCAAGAAATGGTATGTAAACCCCGTATTTACATATCTGCCACTGTGCTGGAGAATCCGTATAGGTGTTCGAGTGTTCGAACCGTAATGCGTGAGAAATGGTAAGTAAACCCCGTATTTACGTATCTGCCACTGTGCAGGAGAATCCGTATAGGTGTTCGAGTGTTCGAACCGTAATGCGCAAGAAATGGTATGGAAACCCCGTATTTACATATCTGCCACTGTGCAGGAGAATCCGTACTGGTGTTCGAGTGTTCGAACCGTAATGCGCAAGAAATGGTATGTAAATCCCGTATTTACATATCTGCCACTATGCAGGAGAATCCGTGTAGGTGTTCGAGTGTTCGAACCGTATTGCGCAAGAAATGGTATGTAAACCCCGTATTTACATATCTGCCACTGTGCAGGAGAATCCGTATAGGTGTTCGAGTGTTCGAACCGTAATGCGCTAGAAATGGTGTGGAAACCCCGTATTTACATATCTGCCACTGTGCAGGAGAATCCGTATAGGTGTTCGAGTGTTAGAACCGTAATGCGTGAGAAATGGTAAGTAAACCCCGTATTTACGTATCTGCCACTGTGCAGGAGAATCCGTATAGGTGTTCGAGTGTTCGAACCGTAATGCGCAAGAAATGGTATGGAAACCCCGTATTTACATATCTGCCACTGTGCAGGAGAATCCGTATAGGTGTTCGAGTGTTCGAACCGTAATGCGCAAGAAATGGTATGTAAACCCCGTATTTACATATCTGCCACTGTGCAGGAGAATCCGTATAGGTGTTCGAGTGTTCGAACCGTAATGCGCAAGAAATGGTATGGAAACCCCGTATTTACATATCTGCCACTGTGCAGGAGAATCCGTATAGGTGTTCGAGTGTTCGAACCGTAATGCGCAAGAAATGGTATGTAAACCCCGTATTTACATATCTGCCACTGTGCAGGAGAATCCGTATAGGTGTTCGAGTGTTCGAACCGTAATGCGCAAGAAATGGTATGTAAACCCCGTATTTACATATCTGCCACTGTGCAGGAGAATCCGTATAGGTGTTCGAGTCTTCGAACCCTAATGCGTGAGAAATGGTAAGTAAACGCAGTATTTACATATCTGCCACTGTGCAGGAGAATCCGTATAGGTGTTCGAGTGTTCGAACCGTAATGCGTGAGAAATGGTAAGTAAACCCCGTATTTACGTATCTGCCACTGTGCAGGAGAATCCGTATAGGTGTTCGAGTGTTCGAACCGTAATGCGCAAGAAATGGTATGTAAACCCCGTATTTACATATCTGCCACTCTGCAGGAGAATCTGTATAGGTGTTCGAGTGTTCGAACCGTATTGCGCATGAAATGGTATGGAAACCCCGTATTTACATATCTGCCACTGTGCAGGAGAATCCGTATAGGTGTTCGAGTGTTCGAACCGTAATGCGCAAGAAATGTTATGGAAACCCCGTATTTACATATCTGCCACTGTGCAGGAGAATCCGTATAGGTGTTCGAGTGTTCGAACCATAATGCGCAAGAAATGGTATGGAAACCCCGTATTTACATATCTGCCACTGTGCAGTAGAATCCGTATAGGTGTTCGAGTGTTCGAACCGTAATGCGCAAGAAATGGTATGTAAACCCCGTATTTACATATCTGCCACTGTGCAGGAGAATCCGTATAGGTGTTCGGGTCTTCGAACCCTAATGCGTGAGAAATGGTAAGTAAACGCAGTATTTACATATCTGCCACTGTGCAGGAGAATCTGTATAGGTGTTCAAGTGTTCGAACCGTAATGCGTGAGAAATGGTAAGTAAACCCCGTATTTACGTATCTGCCACTGTGCAGGAGAATCCGTATAGGTGTTCGAGTGTTCGAACCGTAATGCGCAAGAAATGGTATGGAAACCCCGTATTTACATATCTGCCACTGTGCAGGAGAATCCGTACTGGTGTTCGAGTGTTCGAACCGTAATGCGCAAGAAATGGTATGTAAATCCCGTATTTACATATCTGCCACTATGCAGGAGAATCCGTGTAGGTGTTCGAGTGTTCGAACCGTATTGCGCAAGAAATGGTATGTAAACCCCGTATTTACATATCTGCCACTGTGCAGGAGAATCCGTATAGGTGTTCGAGTGTTCGAACCGTAATGCGCTAGAAATGGTGTGGAAACCCCGTATTTACATATCTGCCACTGTGCAGGAGAATCCGTATAGGTGTTCGAGTGTTAGAACCGTAATGCGTGAGAAATGGTAAGTAAACCCCGTATTTACGTATCTGCCACTGTGCAGGAGAATCCGTATAGGTGTTCGAGTGTTCGAACCGTAATGCGCAAGAAATGGTATGTAAACCTCGTATTTACATATCTGCCACTATGCAGGAGAATCCGTGTAGGTGTTCGAGTGTTCGAACCGTATTGCGCAAGAAATGGTATGTAAACCCCGTATTTACATATCTGCCACTGTGCAGGAGAATCCGTATAGGTGTTCGAGTGTTCGAACCGTAATGCGCTAGAAATGGTGTGGAAACCCCGTATTTACATATCTGCCACTGTGCAGGAGAATCCGTATAGGTGTTCGAGTGTTAGAACCGTAATGCGTGAGAAATGGTAAGTAAACCCCGTATTTACGTATCTGCCACTGTGCAGGAGAATCCGTATAGGTGTTCAAGTGTTCGAACCGTAATGCGTGAGAAATGGTAAGTAAACCCCGTATTTACGTATCTGCCACTGTGCAGGAGAATCCGTATAGGTGTTCGAGTGTTCGAACCGTAATGCGTAAGAAATGGTATGTAAACCCCGTATTTACATATCTGTCACTGTGCAGGAGAATCCGTATAGGTGTTCGACTGTTCGAACCGTATTGCGCAAGAAATGGTATGTAAACTCCATATTTACATATCTGCCACTGTGCAGGAGAATCCGTATAGGTGTTCGAGTGTTAGAACCGTAATGCGCAAGAAATGGTACGTAAACCTCGTATTTACATATCTGCCACTCTGCAGGAGAATCCGTATTGGTGTTCGAGTGTTCGAACCGTATTGCGCAAGAAATGGTATGGAAACCCCGTATTTACATATCTGCCACTGTGCAGGAGAATCCGTATAGGTGTTCGAGTGTTCGAACCGTAATGCGCAAGAAATGGTATGGAAACCCCGTATTTACATATCTGCCACTGTGCAGTAAAATCCGTATAGGTGTTCGAGGGTTCGAACCGTAATGCGCAAGAAATGGTATGTAAACCCCGTATTTACATATCTGCCACTGTGCAGGAGAATCCGTATAGGTGTTCGAGTCTTCGAACCCTAATGCGTGAGAAATGGTAAGTAAACGCAGTATTGACATATCTGCCACTGTGCAGGAGAATCCGTATAGGTGTTCAAGTGTTCGAACCGTAATGCGTGAGAAATGGTAAGTAAACCCCGTATTTACGTATCTGCCACTGTGCAGGAGAATCCGTATAGGTGTTCGAGTGTTCGAACCGTAATGCGCAAGAAATGGTATGGAAACCCCGTATTTACATATCTGCCACTGTGCAGGAGAATCCGTACTGGTGTTCGAGTGTTCGAACCGTAATGCGCAAGAAATGGTATGTAAATCCCGTATTTACATATCTGCCACTATGCAGGAGAATCCGTGTAGGTGTTCGAGTGTTCGAACCGTATTGCGCAAGAAATGGTATGTAAACCCCGTATTTACATATCTGCCACTGTGCAGGAGAATCCGTATAGGTGTTCGAGTGTTCGAACCGTAATGCGCTAGAAATGGTGTGGAAACCCCGTATTTACATATCTGTCACTGTGCACGAGAATCCGTATAGGTGTTCGACTGTTCGAACCGTATTGCGCAAGAAATGGTATGTAAACTCCGTATTTACATATCTGCCACTGTGCAGGAGAATCCGTATAGGTGTTCGAGTGTTCGAACCGTAATGCGCAAGAAATGGTATGTAAACCTCGTATTTACATATCTGCCACTCTGCAGGAGAATCCGTATAGGTGTTCGAGTGTTCGAACCGTATTGCGCAAGAAATGGTATGGAAACCCCGTATTTACATATCTGCCACTGTGCAGGAGAATCCGTATAGGTGTTCGAGTGTTCGAACCGTAATGCGCAAGAAATGGTATGGAAACCCCGTATTTACATATCTGCCACTGTGCAGTAAAATCCGTATAGGTGTTCGAGGGTTCGAACCGTAATGCGCAAGAAATGGTATGTAATCCCCGTATTTACATATCTGCCACTGTGCAGGAGAATCCGTATAGGTGTTCGAGTCTTCGAACCCTAATGCGTGAGAAATGGTAAGTAAACGCAGTATTGACATATCTGCCACTGTGCAGGAGAATCCGTATAGGTGTTCAAGTGTTCGAACCGTAATGCGTGAGAAATGGTAAGTAAACCCCGTATTTACGTATCTGCCACTGTGCAGGAGAATCCGTATAGGTGTTCGAGTGTTCGAACCGTAATGCGCAAGAAATGGTATGGAAACCCCGTATTTACATATCTGCCACTGTGCAGGAGAATCCGTACTGGTGTTCGAGTGTTCGAACCGTAATGCGCAAGAAATGGTATGTAAATCCCGTATTTACATATCTGCCACTATGCAGGAGAATCCGTGTAGGTGTTCGAGTGTTCGAACCGTATTGCGCAAGAAATGGTATGTAAACCCCGTATTTACGTATCTGCCACTGTGCAGGAGAATCCGTATAGGTGTTCGAGTGTTCGAACCGTAATGCGCTAGAAATGGTGTGGAAACCCCGTATTTACATATCTGTCACTGTGCACGAGAATCCGTATAGGTGTTCGACTGTTCGAACCGTATTGCGCAAGAAATGGTATGTAAACTCCGTATTTACATATCTGCCACTGTGCAGGAGAATCCGTATAGGTGTTCGAGTGTTCGAACCGTAATGCGCAAGAAATGGTATGTAAACCTCGTATTTACATATCTGCCACTCTGCAGGAGAATCCGTATAGGTGTTCGAGTGTTCGAACCGTATTGCGCAAGAAATGGTATGGAAACCCCGTATTTACATATCTGCCACTGTGCAGGAGAATCCGTATAGGTGTTCGAGTGTTCGAACCGTAATGCGCAAGAAATGGTATGGAAACCCCGTATTTACATATCTGCCACTGTGCAGTAGAATCCGTATAGGTGTTCGAGTGTTCGAACCGTAATGCGCAAGAAATGTTATGTAAACCTCGTATTTACATATCTGCCACTCTGCAGGAGAATCCGTATAGGTGTTCGAGTGTTCGAACCGTAATGCGCTAGAAATGGTGTGGAAACCCCGTATTTACATATCTGTCACTGTGCACGAGAATCCGTATAGGTGTTCGACTGTTCGAACCGTATTGCGCAAGAAATGGTATGTAAACTCCGTATTTACATATCTGCCACTGTGCAGGAGAATCCGTATAGGTGTTCGAGTGTTCGAACCGTAATGCGCAAGAAATGGTATGTAAACCTCGTATTTACATATCTGCCACTCTGCAGGAGAATCCGTATAGGTGTTCGAGTGTTCGAACCGTATTGCGCAAGAAATGGTATGGAAACCCCGTATTTACATATCTGGCACTGTGCAGGAGAATCCGTATAGGTGTTCGAGTGTTCGAACCGTAATGCGCAAGAAATGGTATGGAAACCCGGTATTTACATATCTGCCACTGTGCAGGAGAATCCGTATAGGTGTTCGAGTCTTCGAACCCTAATGCGTGAGAAATGGTAAGTAAACGCAGTATTTACATATCTGCGACTGTGTAGGAGAATCCATATAGGTGTTCAAGTGTTCGAACCGTAATGCGTGAGAAATGGTAAGTAAACCCCGTATTTACGTATCTGCCACTGTGCAGGAGAATCCGTATAGGTGTTCGAGTGTTCGAACCGTAATGCGCTAGAAATGGTGTGGAAACCCCGTATTTACATATCTGCCACTGTGCAGGAGAATCCGTATAGGTGTTCGAGTGTTAGAACCGTAATGCGTGAGAAATGGTAAGTAAACCCCGTATTTACGTATCTGCCACTGTGCAGGAGAATCCGTATAGGTGTTCGAGTGTTCGAACCGTAATGCGCAAGAAATGGTATGTAAACCCCGTATTTACATATCTGTCACTGTGCAGGAGAATCCGTATATGTGTTCGACTGTTCGAACCGTATTGCGCAAGAAATGGTATGTAAACTCCGTATTTACATATCTGCCACTGTGCAGGAGAATCCGTATAGGTGTTCTAGTGTTCGAACCGTAATGCGCAAGAAATGGTATGTAAACGCAGTATTTACATATCTGCCACTGTGCAGGAGAATTCGTATAGGTGTTCAAGTGTTCGAACCGTAATGCGTGAGAAATGGTAAGTAAACCCCGTATTTACGTATCTGCCACTGTGCAGGAGAATCCGTATAGGTGTTCGAGTGTTCGAACCGTAATGCGCAAGAAATGGTATGGAAACCCCGTATTTACATATCTTCCACTGTGCAGGAGAATCCGTACTGGTGTTCGAGTGTTCGAACCGTAATGCGCAAGAAATGGTATGTAAATCCCGTATTTACATATCTGCCACTATGCAGGAGAATCCGTGTAGGTGTTCGAGTGTTCGAACCGTATTGCGCAAGAAATGGTATGTAAACCCCGTATTTACATATCTGCCACTGTGCAGGAGAATCCGTATAGGTGTTCGAGTGTTCGAACCGTAATGCGCTAGAAATGGTGTGGAAACCCCGTATTTACATATCTGTCACTGTGCAGGAGAATCCGTATAGGTGTTCGACTGTTCGAACCGTATTGCGCAAGAAATGGTATGTAAACTCCGTATTTACATATCTGCCACTGTGCAGGAGAATCCGTATAGGTGTTCGAGTGTTCGAACCGTAATGCGCAAGAAATGGTATGTAAACCTCGTATTTACATATCTGCCACTCTGCAGGAGAATCAGTATAGGTGTTCGAGTGTTCGAACCGTAATGCGCAAGAAATGGTATGGAAACCCCGTATTTACATATCTGCCACTGTGCAGTAGAATCCGTATAGGTGTTCGAGTGTTCGAACCGTAATGCGCAAGAAATGTTATGTAAACCCCGTATTTACATATCTGCCACTGTGCAGGAGAATCCGTATAGGTGTTCGAGTCTTCGAACCCTAATGCGTGACAAATGGTAAGTAAACGCAGTATTTACATATCTGCGACTGTGTAGGAGAATCCATATAGGTGTTCAAGTGTTCGAACCGTAATGCGTGAGAAATGGTAAGTAAACCCCGTATTTACGTATCTGCCACTGTGCAGGAGAATCCGTATAGGTGTTCGAGTGTTCGAACCGTAATGCGCAAGAAATGGTATGGAAACCCCGTATTTACATATCTGCCACTGTGCAGGAGAATCCGTACTGGTGTTCGAGTGTTCGAACCGTAATGCGCAAGAAATGGTATGTAAATCCCGTATTTACATATCTGCCACTATGCAGGAGAATCCGTGTAGGTGTTCGAGTGTTCGAACCGTATTGCGCAAGAAATGGTATGTAAACCCCGTATTTACATATCTGCCACTGTGCAGGAGAATCCGTATAGGTGTTCGAGTGTTCGAACCGTAATGCGCTAGAAATGGTGTGGAAACCCCGTATTTACATATCTGCCACTGTGCAGGAGAATCCATATAGGTGTTCGAGTGTTAGAACCGTAATGCGTGAGAAATGGTAAGTAAACCCCGTATTTACGTATCTGCCACTGTGCAGGAGAATCCGTATAGGTGTTCGAGTGTTCGAACCGTAATGCGCAAGAAATGGTATGTAAACCCTGTATTTACATATCTGTCACTGTGCAGGAGAATCCGTATATGTGTTCGACTGTTCGAACCGTATTGCGCAAGAAATGGTATGTAAACTCCGTATTTACATATCTGCCACTGTGCAGGAGAATCCGTATAGGTGTTCGAGTGTTCGAACCGTAATGCGCAAGAAATGGTATGTAAACGCAGTATTTACATATCTGCCACTGTGCAGGAGAATCCGTATAGGTGTTCAAGTGTTCGAACCGTAATGCGTGAGAAATGGTAAGTAAACCCCGTATTTACGTATCTGCCACTGTGCAGGAGAATCCGTATAGGTGTTCGAGTGTTCGAACCGTAATGCGCAAGAAATGGTATGGAAACCCCGTATTTACATATCTGCCACTGTGCAGGAGAATCCGTACTGGTGTTCGAGTGTTCGAACCGTAATGCGCAAGAAATGGTATGTAAATCCCGTATTTACATATCTGCCACTATGCAGGAGAATCCGTGTAGGTGTTCGAGTGTTCGAACCGTATTGCGCAAGAAATGGTATGTAAACCCCGTATTTACATATCTGCCACTGTGCAGGAGAATCCGTATAGGTGTTCGACTGTTCGAACCGTATTGCGCAAGAAATGGTATGTAAACTCCGTATTTACATATCTGCCACTGTGCAGGAGAATCCGTATAGGTGTTCGAGTGTTCGAACCGTAATGCGCAAGAAATGGTATGTAAACCTCGTATTTACATATCTGCCACTCTGCAGGAGAATCCGTATAGGTGTTCGAGTGTTCGAACCGTATTGCGCAAGAAATGGTATGGAAACCCCGTATTTACATATCTGCCACTGTGCAGGAGAATCCGTATAGGTGTTCGAGTGTTCGAACCGTAATGCGCAAGAAATGGTATGGAAACCCCGTATTTACATATCTGCCACTGTGCAGTAGAATCCGTATAAGTGTTCGAGTGTTCGAACCGTAATCCGCAAGAAATGGTATGTAAACCCCGTATTTACATATCTGCCACTGTGCAGGAGAATCCGTATAGGTGTTCGAGTCTTCGAACCCTAATGCGTGAGAAATGGTAAGTAAACGCAGTATTTACATATCTGCCACTGTGCAGGAGAATCCGTATAGGTGTTCAAGTGTTCGAACCGTAATGCGTGAGAAATGGTAAGTAAACCCCGTATTTACGTATCTGCCACTGTGCAGGAGAATCCGTATAGGTGTTCGAGTGTTCGAACCGTAATGCGCAAGAAATGGTATGGAAACCCCGTATTTACATATCTGCCACTGTGCAGGAGAATCCGTATAGGTGTTCGAGTGTTCGAACCGTAATGCGCAAGAAATGGTATGTAAACCCCGTATTTACATATCTGCCACTGTGCAGGAGAATCCGTATAGGTGTTCGAGTGTTCGAACCGTAATGCGCAAGAAATGGTATGGAAACCCCGTATTTACATATCTGCCACTGTGCAGGAGAATCCGTATAGGTGTTCGAGTGTTCGAACCGTAATGCGCAAGAAATGGTATGTAAACCCCGTATTTACATATCTGCCACTGTGCAGGAGAATCCGTATAGGTGTTCGAGTGTTCGAACCGTAATGCGCAAGAAATGGTATGTAAACCCCGTATTTACATATCTGCCACTGTGCAGGAGAATCCGTATAGGTTTTCGAGTCTTCGAACCCTAATGCGTGAGAAATGGTAAGTAAACGCAGTATTTACATATCTGCCACTGTGCAGGAGAATCCGTATAGGTGTTCGAGTGTTCGAACCGTAATGCGTGAGAAATGGTAAGTAAACCCCGTATTTACGTATCTGCCACTGTGCAGGAGAATCCGTATAGGTGTTCGAGTGTTCGAACCGTAATGCGCAAGAAATGGTATGTAAACCCCGTATTTACATATCTGCCACTCTGCAGGAGAATCTGTATAGGTGTTCGAGTGTTCGAACCGTATTGCGCATGAAATGGTATGGAAACCCCGTATTTACATATCTGCCACTGTGCAGGAGAATCCGTATAGGTGTTCGAGTGTTCGAACCGTAATGCGCAAGAAATGTTATGGAAACCCCGTATTTACATATCTGCCACTGTGCAGGAGAATCCGTATAGGTGTTCGAGTGTTCGAACCATAATGCGCAAGAAATGGTATGGAAACCCCGTATTTACATATCTGCCACTGTGCAGTAGAATCCGTATAGGTGTTCGAGTGTTCGAACCGTAATGCGCAAGAAATGGTATGTAAACCCCGTATTTACATATCTGCCACTGTGCAGGAGAATCCGTATAGGTGTTCGGGTCTTCGAACCCTAATGCGTGAGAAATGGTAAGTAAACGCAGTATTTACATATCTGCCACTGTGCAGGAGAATCTGTATAGGTGTTCAAGTGTTCGAACCGTAATGCGTGAGAAATGGTAAGTAAACCCCGTATTTACGTATCTGCCACTGTGCAGGAGAATCCGTATAGGTGTTCGAGTGTTCGAACCGTAATGCGCAAGAAATGGTATGGAAACCCCGTATTTACATATCTGCCACTGTGCAGGAGAATCCGTACTGGTGTTCGAGTGTTCGAACCGTAATGCGCAAGAAATAGTATGTAAATCCCGTATTTACATATCTGCCACTATGCAGGAGAATCCGTGTAGGTGTTCGAGTGTTCGAACCGTATTGCGCAAGAAATGGTATGTAAACCCCGTATTTACATATCTGCCACTGTGCAGGAGAATCCGTATAGGTGTTCGAGTGTTCGAACCGTAATGCGCTAGAAATGGTGTGGAAACCCCGTATTTACATATCTGCCACTGTGCAGGAGAATCCGTATAGGTGTTCGAGTGTTAGAACCGTAATGCGTGAGAAATGGTAAGTAAACCCCGTATTTACGTATCTGCCACTGTGCAGGAGAATCCGTATAGGTGTTCGAGTGTTCGAACCGTAATGCGCAAGAAATGGTATGTAAACCTCGTGTTTACATATCTGCCACTGTGCAGGAGAATCCGTGTAGGTGTTCGAGTGTTCGAACCGTATTGCGCAAGAAATGGTATGTAAACCCCGTATTTACATATCTGCCACTGTGCAGGAGAATCCGTATCGGTGTTCGAGTGTTCGAACCGTAATGCGCTAGAAATGGTGTGGAAACCCCGTATTTACATATCTGCCACTGTGCAGGAGAATCCGTATAGGTGTTCGAGTGTTAGAACCGTAATGCGTGAGAAATGGTAAGTAAACCCCGTATTTACGTATCTGCCACTGTGCAGGAGAATCCGTATAGGTGTTCGAGTGTTCGAACCGTAATGCGCAAGAAATGGTATGTAAACCCCGTATTTACATATCTGTCACTGTGCAGGAGAATCCGTATATGTGTTCGACTGTTCGAACCGTATTGCGCAAGAAATGGTATGTAAACTCCGTATTTACATATCTGCCACTGTGCAGGAGAATCCATATAGGTGTTCGAGTGTTCGAACCGTAATGCGCAAGAAATGGTATGTAAACGCAGTATTTACATATCTGCCACTGTGCAGGAGAATCCGTATAGGTGTTCAAGTGTTCGAACCGTAATGCGTGAGAAATGGTAAGTAAACCCCGTATTTACGTATCTGCCACTGTGCAGGAGAATCCGTATAGGTGTTCGAGTGTTCGAACCGTAATGCGTAAGAAATGGTATGTAAACCCCGTATTTACATATCTGTCACTGTGCAGGAGAATCCGTATAGGTGTTCGACTGTTCGAACCGTATTGCGCAAGAAATGGTATGTAAACTCCATATTTACATATCTGCCACTGTGCAGGAGAATCCGTATAGGTGTTCGAGTGTTAGAACCGTAATGCGCAAGAAATGGTACGTAAACCTCGTATTTACATATCTGCCACTCTGCAGGAGAATCCGTATTGGTGTTCGAGTGTTCGAACCGTATTGCGCAAGAAATGGTATGGAAACCCCGTATTTACATATCTGCCACTGTGCAGGAGAATCCGTATAGGTGTTCGAGTGTTCGAACCGTAATGCGCAAGAAATGGTATGGAAACCCCGTATTTACATATCTGCCACTGTGCAGTAAAATCCGTATAGGTGTTCGAGGGTTCGAACCGTAATGCGCAAGAAATGGTATGTAAACCCCGTATTTACATATCTGCCACTGTGCAGGAGAATCCGTATAGGTGTTCGAGTCTTCGAACCCTAATGCGTGAGAAATGGTAAGTAAACGCAGTATTGACATATCTGCCACTGTGCAGGAGAATCCGTATAGGTGTTCAAGTGTTCGAACCGTAATGCGTGAGAAATGGTAAGTAAACCCCGTATTTACGTATCTGCCACTGTGCAGGAGAATCCGTATAGGTGTTCGAGTGTTCGAACCGTAATGCGCAAGAAATGGTATGGAAACCCCGTATTTACATATCTGCCACTGTGCAGGAGAATCCGTACTGGTGTTCGAGTGTTCGAACCGTAATGCGCAAGAAATGGTATGTAAATCCCGTATTTACATATCTGCCACTATGCAGGAGAATCCGTGTAGGTGTTCGAGTGTTCGAACCGTATTGCGCAAGAAATGGTATGTAAACCCCGTATTTACATATCTGCCACTGTGCAGGAGAATCCGTATAGGTGTTCGAGTGTTCGAACCGTAATGCGCTAGAAATGGTGTGGAAACCCCGTATTTACATATCTGTCACTGTGCACGAGAATCCGTATAGGTGTTCGACTGTTCGAACCGTATTGCGCAAGAAATGGTATGTAAACTCCGTATTTACATATCTGCCACTGTGCAGGAGAATCCGTATAGGTGTTCGAGTGTTCGAACCGTAATGCGCAAGAAATGGTATGTAAACCTCGTATTTACATATCTGCCACTCTGCAGGAGAATCCGTATAGGTGTTCGAGTGTTCGAACCGTATTGCGCAAGAAATGGTATGGAAACCCCGTATTTACATATCTGCCACTGTGCAGGAGAATCCGTATAGGTGTTCGAGTGTTCGAACCGTAATGCGCAAGAAATGGTATGGAAACCCCGTATTTACATATCTGCCACTGTGCAGTAAAATCCGTATAGGTGTTCGAGGGTTCGAACCGTAATGCGCAAGAAATGGTATGTAATCCCCGTATTTACATATCTGCCACTGTGCAGGAGAATCCGTATAGGTGTTCGAGTCTTCGAACCCTAATGCGTGAGAAATGGTAAGTAAACGCAGTATTGACATATCTGCCACTGTGCAGGAGAATCCGTATAGGTGTTCAAGTGTTCGAACCGTAATGCGTGAGAAATGGTAAGTAAACCCCGTATTTACGTATCTGCCACTGTGCAGGAGAATCCGTATAGGTGTTCGAGTGTTCGAACCGTAATGCGCAAGAAATGGTATGGAAACCCCGTATTTACATATCTGCCACTGTGCAGGAGAATCCGTACTGGTGTTCGAGTGTTCGAACCGTAATGCGCAAGAAATGGTATGTAAATCCCGTATTTACATATCTGCCACTATGCAGGAGAATCCGTGTAGGTGTTCGAGTGTTCGAACCGTATTGCGCAAGAAATGGTATGTAAACCCCGTATTTACGTATCTGCCACTGTGCAGGAGAATCCGTATAGGTGTTCGAGTGTTCGAACCGTAATGCGCTAGAAATGGTGTGGAAACCCCGTATTTACATATCTGTCACTGTGCACGAGAATCCGTATAGGTGTTCGACTGTTCGAACCGTATTGCGCAAGAAATGGTATGTAAACTCCGTATTTACATATCTGCCACTGTGCAGGAGAATCCGTATAGGTGTTCGAGTGTTCGAACCGTAATGCGCAAGAAATGGTATGTAAACCTCGTATTTACATATCTGCCACTCTGCAGGAGAATCCGTATAGGTGTTCGAGTGTTCGAACCGTATTGCGCAAGAAATGGTATGGAAACCCCGTATTTACATATCTGCCACTGTGCAGGAGAATCCGTATAGGTGTTCGAGTGTTCGAACCGTAATGCGCAAGAAATGGTATGGAAACCCCGTATTTACATATCTGCCACTGTGCAGTAGAATCCGTATAGGTGTTCGAGTGTTCGAACCGTAATGCGCAAGAAATGTTATGTAAACCTCGTATTTACATATCTGCCACTCTGCAGGAGAATCCGTATAGGTGTTCGAGTGTTCGAACCGTAATGCGCTAGAAATGGTGTGGAAACCCCGTATTTACATATCTGTCACTGTGCACGAGAATCCGTATAGGTGTTCGACTGTTCGAACCGTATTGCGCAAGAAATGGTATGTAAACTCCGTATTTACATATCTGCCACTGTGCAGGAGAATCCGTATAGGTGTTCGAGTGTTCGAACCGTAATGCGCAAGAAATGGTATGTAAACCTCGTATTTACATATCTGCCACTCTGCAGGAGAATCCGTATAGGTGTTCGAGTGTTCGAACCGTATTGCGCAAGAAATGGTATGGAAACCCCGTATTTACATATCTGGCACTGTGCAGGAGAATCCGTATAGGTGTTCGAGTGTTCGAACCGTAATGCGCAAGAAATGGTATGGAAACCCCGTATTTACATATCTGCCACTGTGCAGGAGAATCCGTATAGGTGTTCGAGTCTTCGAACCCTAATGCGTGAGAAATGGTAAGTAAACGCAGTATTTACATATCTGCGACTGTGTAGGAGAATCCATATAGGTGTTCAAGTGTTCGAACCGTAATGCGTGAGAAATGGTAAGTAAACCCCGTATTTACGTATCTGCCACTGTGCAGGAGAATCCGTATAGGTGTTCGAGTGTTCGAACCGTAATGCGCTAGAAATGGTGTGGAAACCCCGTATTTACATATCTGCCACTGTGCAGGAGAATCCGTATAGGTGTTCGAGTGTTAGAACCGTAATGCGTGAGAAATGGTAAGTAAACCCCGTATTTACGTATCTGCCACTGTGCAGGAGAATCCGTATAGGTGTTCGAGTGTTCGAACCGTAATGCGCAAGAAATGGTATGTAAACCCCGTATTTACATATCTGTCACTGTGCAGGAGAATCCGTATATGTGTTCGACTGTTCGAACCGTATTGCGCAAGAAATGGTATGTAAACTCCGTATTTACATATCTGCCACTGTGCAGGAGAATCCGTATAGGTGTTCTAGTGTTCGAACCGTAATGCGCAAGAAATGGTATGTAAACGCAGTATTTACATATCTGCCACTGTGCAGGAGAATTCGTATAGGTGTTCAAGTGTTCGAACCGTAATGCGTGAGAAATGGTAAGTAAACCCCGTATTTACGTATCTGCCACTGTGCAGGAGAATCCGTATAGGTGTTCGAGTGTTCGAACCGTAATGCGCAAGAAATGGTATGGAAACCCCGTATTTACATATCTGCCACTGTGCAGGAGAATCCGTACTGGTGTTCGAGTGTTCGAACCGTAATGCGCAAGAAATGGTATGTAACTCCCGTATTTACATATCTGCCACTATGCAGGAGAATCCGTGTAGGTGTTCGAGTGTTCGAACCGTATTGCGCAAGAAATGGTATGTAAACCCCGTATTTACATATCTGCCACTGTGCAGGAGAATCCGTATAGGTGTTCGAGTGTTCGAACCGTAATGCGCTAGAAATGGTGTGGAAACCCCGTATTTACATATCTGTCACTGTGCAGGAGAATCCGTATAGGTGTTCGACTGTTCGAACCGTATTGCGCAAGAAATGGTATGTAAACTCCGTATTTACATATCTGCCACTGTGCAGGAGAATCCGTATAGGTGTTCGAGTGTTCGAACCGTAATGCGCAAGAAATGGTATGTAAACCTCGTATTTACATATCTGCCACTCTGCAGGAGAATCCGTATAGGTGTTCGAGTGTTCGAACCGTATTGCGCAAGAAATGGTATGGAAACCCCGTATTTACATATCTGCCACTGTGCAGGAGAATCCGTATAGGTGTTCGAGTGTTCGAACCGTAATGCGCAAGAAATGGTATGGAAACCCCGTATTTACATATCTGCCACTGTGCAGTAGAATCCGTATAGGTGTTCGAGTGTTCGAACCGTAATGCGCAAGAAATGTTATGTAAACCCCGTATTTACATATCTGCCACTGTGCAGGAGAATCCGTATAGGTGTTCGAGTCTTCGAACCCTAATGCGTGACAAATGGTAAGTAAACGCAGTATTTACATATCTGCGACTGTGTAGGAGAATCCATATAGGTGTTCAAGTGTTCGAACCGTAATGCGTGAGAAATGGTAAGTAAACCCCGTATTTACGTATCTGCCACTGTGCAGGAGAATCCGTATAGGTGTTCGAGTGTTCGAACCGTAATGCGCAAGAAATGGTATGGAAACCCCGTATTTACATATCTGCCACTGTGCAGGAGAATCCGTACTGGTGTTCGAGTGTTCGAACCGTAATGCGCAAGAAATGGTATGTAAATCCCGTATTTACATATCTGCCACTATGCAGGAGAATCCGTGTAGGTGTTCGAGTGTTCGAACCGTATTGCGCAAGAAATGGTATGTAAACCCCGTATTTACATATCTGCCACTGTGCAGGAGAATCCGTATAGGTGTTCGAGTGTTCGAACCGTAATGCGCTAGAAATGGTGTGGAAACCCCGTATTTACATATCTGCCACTGTGCAGGAGAATCCGTATAGGTGTTCGAGTGTTAGAACCGTAATGCGTGAGAAATGGTAAGTAAACCCCGTATTTACGTATCTGCCACTGTGCAGGAGAATCCGTATAGGTGTTCGAGTGTTCGAACCGTAATGCGCAAGAAATGGTATGTAAACCCTGTATTTACATATCTGTCACTGTGCAGGAGAATCCGTATATGTGTTCGACTGTTCGAACCGTATTGCGCAAGAAATGGTATGTAAACTCCGTATTTACATATCTGCCACTGTGCAGGAGAATCCGTATAGGTGTTCGAGTGTTCGAACCGTAATGCGCAAGAAATGGTATGTAAACGCAGTATTTACATATCTGCCACTGTGCAGGAGAATCCGTATAGGTGTTCAAGTGTTCGAACCGTAATGCGTGAGAAATGGTAAGTAAACCCCGTATTTACGTATCTGCCACTGTGCAGGAGAATCCGTATAGGTGTTCGAGTGTTCGAACCGTAATGCGCAAGAAATGGTATGGAAACCCCGTATTTACATATCTGCCACTGTGCAGGAGAATCCGTACTGGTGTTCGAGTGTTCGAACCGTAATGCGCAAGAAATGGTATGTAAATCCCGTATTTACATATCTGCCACTATGCAGGAGAATCCGTGTAGGTGTTCGAGTGTTCGAACCGTATTGCGCAAGAAATGGTATGTAAACCCCGTATTTACATATCTGCCACTGTGCAGGAGAATCCGTATAGGTGTTCGACTGTTCGAACCGTATTGCGCAAGAAATGGTATGTAAACTCCGTATTTACATATCTGCCACTGTGCAGGAGAATCCGTATAGGTGTTCGAGTGTTCGAACCGTAATGCGCAAGAAATGGTATGTAAACCTCGTATTTACATATCTGCCACTCTGCAGGAGAATCCGTATAGGTGTTCGAGTGTTCGAACCGTATTGCGCAAGAAATGGTATGGAAACCCCGTATTTACATATCTGCCACTGTGCAGGAGAATCCGTATAGGTGTTCGAGTGTTCGAACCGTAATGCGCAAGAAATGGTATGGAAACCCCGTATTTACATATCTGCCACTGTGCAGTAGAATCCGTATAGGTGTTCGAGTGTTCGAACCGTAATCCGCAAGAAATGGTATGTAAACCCCGTATTTACATATCTGCCACTGTGCAGGAGAATCCGTATAGGTGTTCGAGTCTTCGAACCCTAATGCGTGAGAAATGGTAAGTAAACGCAGTATTTACATATCTGCCACTGTGCAGGAGAATCCGTATAGGTGTTCAAGTGTTCGAACCGTAATGCGTGAGAAATGGTAAGTAAACCCCGTATTTACGTATCTGCCACTGTGCAGGAGAATCCGTATAGGTGTTCGAGTGTTCGAACCGTAATGCGCAAGAAATGGTATGGAAACCCCGTATTTACATATCTGCCACTGTGTAGGAGAATCCGTACTGGTGTTCGAGTGTTCGAACCGTAATGCGCAAGAAATGGTATGTAAATCCCGTATTTACATATCTGCCACTATGCAGGAGAATCCGTGTAGGTGTTCGAGTGTTCGAACCGTATTGCGCAAGAAATGGTATGTAAACCCCGTATTTACATATCTGCCACTGTGCAGGAGAATCCGTATAGGTGTTCGAGTGTTCGAACCGTAATGCGCTAGAAATGGTGTGGATACCCCGTATTTACATATCTGCCACTGTGCAGGAGAATCCGTATAGGTGTTCGAGTGTTAGAACCGTAATGCGTGAGAAATGGTAAGTAAACCCCGTATTTACGTATCTGCCACTGTGCAGGAGAATCCGTATAGGTGTTCGAGTGTTCGAACCGTAATGCGCAAGAAATGGTATGTAAACCCCGTATTTACATATCTGTCACTGTGCAGGAGAATCCGTATATGTGTTCGACTGTTCGAACCGTATTGCGCAAGAAATGGTATGTAAACTCCGTATTTACATATCTGCCACTGTGCAGGAGAATCCGTATAGGTGTTCGAGTGTTCGAACCGTAATGCGCAAGAAATGGTATGTAAACGCAGTATTTACATATCTGCCACTGTGCAGGAGAATCCGTATAGGTGTTCAAGTGTTCGAACCGTAATGCGTGAGAAATGGTAAGTAAACCCCGTATTTACGTATCTGCCACTGTGCAGGAGAATCCGTATAGGTGTTCGAGTGTTCGAACCGTAATGCGCAACAAATGGTATGGAAACCCCGTATTTACATATCTGTCACTGTGCAGGAGAATCCGTATAGGTGTTCGACTGTTCGAACCGTATTGCGCAAGAAATGGTATGTAAACTCCATATTTACATATCTGCCACTGTGCAGGAGAATCCGTATAGGTGTTCGAGTGTTCGAACCGTAATGCGCAAGAAATGGTATGGAAACCCCGTATTTACATATCTGTCACTGTGCAGGAGAATCCGTATAGGTGTTCGACTGTTCGAACCGTATTGCGCAAGAAATGGTATGTAAACTCCATATTTACATATCTGCCACTGTGCAGGAGAATCCGTATAGGTGTTCGAGTGTTCGAACCGTAATGCGCAAGAAATGGTATGTAAACCTCGTATTTACATATCTGCCACTCTGCAGGAGAATCCGTATAGGTGTTCGAGTGTTCGAACCGTATTGCGCAAGAAATGGTATGGAAACCCCGTATTTACATATCTGCCACTGTGCAGGAGAATCCGTATAGGTGTTCGAGTGTTCGAACCGTAATGCGCAAGAAATGGTATGGAAACCCCGTATTTACATATCTGCCACTGTGCAGTAAAATCCGTATAGGTGTTCGAGTGTTCGAACCGTAATGCGCAAGAAATGGTATGGAAACCCCGTATTTACATATCTGCCACTGTGCAGTAAAATCCGTATAGGTGTTCGAGTGTTCGAACCGTAATGCGCAAGAAATGGTATGTAAACCCCGTATTTACATATCTGCCACTGTGCAGGAGAATCCGTATAGGTGTTCGAGTCTTCGAACCCTAATGCGTGAGAAATGGTAAGTAAACGCAGTATTGACATATCTGCCACTGTGCAGGAGAATCCGTATAGGTGTTCAAGTGTTCGAACCGTAATGTGTGAGAAATGGTAAGTAAACCCCGTATTTACGTATCTGCCACTGTGCAGGAGAATCCGTATAGGTGTTCGAGTGTTCGAACCGTAATGCGCAAGAAATGGTATGGAAACCCCGTATTTACATATCTGCCACTGTGCAGGAGAATCCGTACTGGTGTTCGAGTGTTCGAACCGTAATGCGCAAGAAATGGTATGTAAATCCCGTATTTACATATCTGCCACTATGCAGGAGAATCCGTGTAGGTGTTCGAGTGTTCGAACCGTATTGCGCAAGAAATGGTATGTAAACCCCGTATTTACATATCTGCCACTGTGCAGGAGAATCCGTATAGGTGTTCGAGTGTTCGAACCGTAATGCGCTAGAAATGGTGTGGAAACCCCGTATTTACATATCTGTCACTGTGCAGGAGAATCCGTATAGGTGTTCGACTGTTCGAACCGTATTGCGCAAGAAATGGTATGTAAACTCCGTATTTACATATCTGCCACTGTGCAGGAGAATCCGTATAGGTGTTCGAGTGTTCGAACCGTAATGCGCAAGAAATGGTATGTAAACCTCGTATTTACATATCTGCCACTCTGCAGGAGAATCCGTATAGCTGTTCGAGTGTTCGAACCGTATTGCGCAAGAAATGGTATGGAAACCCCGTATTTACATATCTGCCACTGTGCAGGAGAATCCGTATAGGTGTTCGAGTGTTCGAACCGTAATGCGCAAGAAATGGTATGGAAACCCCGTATTTACATATCTGCCACTGTGCAGTAGAATCCGTATAGGTGTTCGAGTGTTCGAACCGTAATGCGCAAGAAATGGTATGTAAACCCCGTATTTACATATCTGCCACTGTGCAGGAGAATCCGTATAGGTGTTCGAGTCTTCGAACCCTAATGCGTGAGAAATGGTAAGTAAACGCAGTATTTACATATCTGCCACTGTGCAGGAGAATCCGTATAGGTGTTCAAGTGTTCGAACTGTAATGCGTGAGAAATGGTAAGTAAACCCCGTATTTACGTATCTGCCACTGTGCAGGAGAATCCGTATAGGTGTTCGAGTGTTCGAACCGTAATGCGCAAGAAATGGTATGGAAACCCCGTATTTACATATCTGCCACTGTGCAGGAGAATCCGTACTGGTGTTCGAGTGTTCGAACCGTAATGCGCAAGAAATGGTATGTAAATCCCGTATTTACATATCTGCCACTATGCAGGAGAATCCGTGTAGGTGTTCGAGTGTTCGAACCGTATTGCGCAAGAAATGGTATGTAAACCCCGTATTTACATATCTGCCACTGTGCAGGAGAATCCGTATAGGTGTTCGAGTGTTCGAACCGTAATGCGCTAGAAATGGTGTGGAAACCCCGTATTTACATATCTGCCACTGTGCAGGAGAATCCGTATAGTTGTTCGAGTGTTAAAACCGTAATGCGTGAGAAATGGTAAGTAAACCCCGTATTTACGTATCTGCCACTGTGCAGGAGAATCCGTATAGGTGTTCGAGTGTTCGAACCGTAATGCGCAAGAAATGGTATGTAAACCCTGTATTTACATATCTGTCACTGTGCAGGAGAATCCGTATATGTGTTCGACTGTTCGAACCGTATTGCGCAAGAAATGGTATGTAAACTCCGTATTTACATATCTGCCACTGTGCAGGAGAATCCGTATAGGTGTTCGAGTGTTCGAACCGTAATGCGCAAGAAATGGTATGTAAACGCAGTATTTACATATCTGCCACTGTGCAGGAGAATCCGTATAGGTGTTCAAGTGTTCGAACCGTAATGCGTGAGAAATGGTAAGTAAACCCCATATTTACGTATCTGCCACTGTGCAGGAGAATCCGTATAGGTGTTCGAGTGTTCGAACCGTAATGCGCAAGAAATGGTATGGAAACCCCGTATTTACATATCTGCCACTATGCAGGAGAATCCGTACTGGTGTTCGAGTGTTCGAACCGTAATGCGCAAGAAATGGTATGTAAATCCCGTATTTACATATCTGCCACTATGCAGGAGAATCCGTGTAGGTGTTCGAGTGTTCGAACCGTAATGCGCAAGAAATGGTATGGAAACCCCGTATTTACATATCTGCCACTGTGCAGTAGAATCCGTATAGGTGTTCGAGTGTTCGAACCGTAATGCGCAAGAAATGTTATGTAAACCCCGTATTTACATATCTGCCACTGTGCAGGAGAATCCGTATAGGTGTTCGAGTCTTCGAACCCTAATGCGTGAGAAATGGTAAGTAAACGCAGTATTTACATATCTGCGACTGTGTAGGAGTATCCATATAGGTGTTCAAGTGTTCGAACCGTAATGCGTGAGAAATGGTAAGTAAACCCCGTATTTACGTATCTGCCACTGTGCAGGAGAATCCGTATAGGTGTTCGAGTGTTCGAACCGTAATGCGCAAGAAATGGTATGGAAACCCCGTATTTACATATCTGCCACTGTGCAGGAGAATCCGTACTGGTGTTCGAGTGTTCGAACCGTAATGCGCAAGAAATGGTATGTAAATCCCGTATTTACATATCTGCCACTATGCAGGAGAATCCGTGTAGGTGTTCGAGTGTTCGAACCGTATTGCGCAAGAAATGGTATGTAAACCCCGTATTTACGTATCTGCCACTGTGCAGGAGAATCCGTATAGGTGTTCGAGTGTTCGAACCGTAATGCGCTAGAAATGGTGTGGAAACCCCGTATTTACATATCTGTCACTGTGCACGAGAATCCGTATAGGTGTTCGACTGTTCGAACCGTATTGCGCAAGAAATGGTATGTAAACTCCGTATTTACATATCTGCCACTGTGCAGGAGAATCCGTATAGGTGTTCGAGTGTTCGAACCGTAATGCGCAAGAAATGGTATGTAAACCTCGTATTTACATATCTGCCACTCTGCAGGAGAATCCGTATAGGTGTTCGAGTGTTCGAACCGTATTGCGCAAGAAATGGTATGGAAACCCCGTATTTACATATCTGCCACTGTGCAGGAGAATCCGTATAGGTGTTCGAGTGTTCGAACCGTAATGCGCAAGAAATGGTATGGAAACCCCGTATTTACATATCTGCCACTGTGCAGTAGAATCCGTATAGGTGTTCGAGTGTTCGAACCGTAATGCGCAAGAAATGTTATGTAAACCTCGTATTTACATATCTGCCACTCTGCAGGAGAATCCGTATAGGTGTTCGAGTGTTCGAACCGTAATGCGCTAGAAATGGTGTGGAAACCCCGTATTTACATATCTGTCACTGTGCACGAGAATCCGTATAGGTGTTCGACTGTTCGAACCGTATTGCGCAAGAAATGGTATGTAAACTCCGTATTTACATATCTGCCACTGTGCAGGAGAATCCGTATAGGTGTTCGAGTGTTCGAACCGTAATGCGCAAGAAATGGTATGTAAACCTCGTATTTACATATCTGCCACTCTGCAGGAGAATCCGTATAGGTGTTCGAGTGTTCGAACCGTATTGCGCAAGAAATGGTATGGAAACCCCGTATTTACATATCTGGCACTGTGCAGGAGAATCCGTATAGGTGTTCGAGTGTTCGAACCGTAATGCGCAAGAAATGGTATGGAAACCCCGTATTTACATATCTGCCACTGTGCAGGAGAATCCGTATAGGTGTTCGAGTCTTCGAACCCTAATGCGTGAGAAATGGTAAGTAAACGCAGTATTTACATATCTGCGACTGTGTAGGAGAATCCATATAGGTGTTCAAGTGTTCGAACCGTAATGCGTGAGAAATGGTAAGTAAACCCCGTATTTACGTATCTGCCACTGTGCAGGAGAATCCGTATAGGTGTTCGAGTGTTCGAACCGTAATGCGCTAGAAATGGTGTGGAAACCCCGTATTTACATATCTGCCACTGTGCAGGAGAATCCGTATAGGTGT
This sequence comes from Camellia sinensis, assembly GCF_055761805.1. Lineage (NCBI taxonomy): Eukaryota > Viridiplantae > Streptophyta > Magnoliopsida > Ericales > Theaceae > Camellia > Camellia sinensis. Next base: position 6,994,507 of record NC_138965.1, read on the forward strand.
TCGAGTGTTAGAACCGTAATGCGTGAGAAATGGTAAGTAAACCCCGTATTTACGTATCTGCCACTGTGCAGGAGAATCCGTATAGGTGTTCGAGTGTTCGAACCGTAATGCGCAAGAAATGGTATGTAAACCCCGTATTTACATATCTGTCACTGTGCAGGAGAATCCGTATATGTGTTCGACTGTTCGAACCGTATTGCGCAAGAAATGGTATGTAAACTCCGTATTTACATATCTGCCACTGTGCAGGAGAATCCGTATAGGTGTTCTAGTGTTCGAACCGTAATGCGCAAGAAATGGTATGTAAACGCAGTATTTACATATCTGCCACTGTGCAGGAGAATTCGTATAGGTGTTCAAGTGTTCGAACCGTAATGCGTGAGAAATGGTAAGTAAACCCCGTATTTACGTATCTGCCACTGTGCAGGAGAATCCGTATAGGTGTTCGAGTGTTCGAACCGTAATGCGCAAGAAATGGTATGGAAACCCCGTATTTACATATCTGCCACTGTGCAGGAGAATCCGTACTGGTGTTCGAGTGTTCGAACCGTAATGCGCAAGAAATGGTATGTAAATCCCGTATTTACATATCTGCCACTATGCAGGAGAATCCGTGTAGGTGTTCGAGTGTTCGAACCGTATTGCGCAAGAAATGGTATGTAAACCCCGTATTTACATATCTGCCACTGTGCAGGAGAATCCGTATAGGTGTTCGAGTGTTCGAACCGTAATGCGCTAGAAATGGTGTGGAAACCCCGTATTTACATATCTGTCACTGTGCAGGAGAATCCGTATAGGTGTTCGACTGTTCGAACCGTATTGCGCAAGAAATGGTATGTAAACTCCGTATTTACATATCTGCCACTGTGCAGGAGAATCCGTATAGGTGTTCGAGTGTTCGAACCGTAATGCGCAAGAAATGGTATGTAAACCTCGTATTTACATATCTGCCACTCTGCAGGAGAATCCGTATAGGTGTTCGAGTGTTCGAACCGTATTGCGCAAGAAATGGTATGGAAACCCCGTATTTACATATCTGCCACTGTGCAGGAGAATCCGTATAGGTGTTCGAGTGTTCGAACCGTAATGCGCAAGAAATGGTATGGAAACCCCGTATTTACATATCTGCCACTGTGCAGTAGAATCCGTATAGGTGTTCGAGTGTTCGAACCGTAATGCGCAAGAAATGTTATGTAAACCCCGTATTTACATATCTGCCACTGTGCAGGAGAATCCGTATAGGTGTTCGAGTCTTCGAACCCTAATGCGTGACAAATGGTAAGTAAACGCAGTATTTACATATCTGCGACTGTGTAGGAGAATCCATATAGGTGTTCAAGTGTTCGAACCGTAATGCGTGAGAAATGGTAAGTAAACCCCGTATTTACGTATCTGCCACTGTGCAGGAGAATCCGTATAGGTGTTCGAGTGTTCGAACCGTAATGCGCAAGAAATGGTATGGAAACCCCGTATTTACATATCTGCCACTGTGCAGGAGAATCCGTACTGGTGTTCGAGTGTTCGAACCGTAATGCGCAAGAAATGGTATGTAAATCCCGTATTTACATATCTGCCACTATGCAGGAGAATCCGTGTAGGTGTTCGAGTGTTCGAACCGTATTGCGCAAGAAATGGTATGTAAACCCCGTATTTACATATCTGCCACTGTGCAGGAGAATCCGTATAGGTGTTCGAGTGTTCGAACCGTAATGCGCTAGAAATGGTGTGGAAACCCCGTATTTACATATCTGCCACTGTGCAGGAGAATCCGTATAGGTGTTCGAGTGTTAGAACCGTAATGCGTGAGAAATGGTAAGTAAACCCCGTATTTACGTATCTGCCACTGTGCAGGAGAATCCGTATAGGTGTTCGAGTGTTCGAACCGTAATGCGCAAGAAATGGTATGTAAACCCTGTATTTACATATCTGTCACTGTGCAGGAGAATCCGTATATGTGTTCGACTGTTCGAACCGTATTGCGCAAGAAATGGTATGTAAACTCCGTATTTACATATCTGCCACTGTGCAGGAGAATCCGTATAGGTGTTCGAGTGTTCGAACCGTAATGCGCAAGAAATGGTATGTAAACGCAGTATTTACATATCTGCCACTGTGCAGGAGAATCCGTATAGGTGTTCAAGTGTTCGAACCGTAATGCGTGAGAAATGGTAAGTAAACCCCGTATTTACGTATCTGCCACTGTGCAGGAGAATCCGTATAGGTGTTCGAGTGTTCGAACCGTAATGCGCAAGAAATGGTATGGAAACCCCGTATTTACATATCTGCCACTGTGCAGGAGAATCCGTACTGGTGTTCGAGTGTTCGAACCGTAATGCGCAAGAAATGGTATGTAAATCCCGTATTTACATATCTGCCACTATGCAGGAGAATCCGTGTAGGTGTTCGAGTGTTCGAACCGTATTGCGCAAGAAATGGTATGTAAACCCCGTATTTACATATCTGCCACTGTGCAGGAGAATCCGTATAGGTGTTCGACTGTTCGAACCGTATTGCGCAAGAAATGGTATGTAAACTCCGTATTTACATATCTGCCACTGTGCAGGAGAATCCGTATAGGTGTTCGAGTGTTCGAACCGTAATGCGCAAGAAATGGTATGTAAACCTCGTATTTACATATCTGCCACTCTGCAGGAGAATCCGTATAGGTGTTCGAGTGTTCGAACCGTATTGCGCAAGAAATGGTATGGAAACCCCGTATTTACATATCTGCCACTGTGCAGGAGAATCCGTATAGGTGTTCGAGTGTTCGAACCGTAATGCGCAAGAAATGGTATGGAAACCCCGTATTTACATATCTGCCACTGTGCAGTAGAATCCGTATAGGTGTTCGAGTGTTCGAACCGTAATCCGCAAGAAATGGTATGTAAACCCCGTATTTACATATCTGCCACTGTGCAGGAGAATCCGTATAGGTGTTCGAGTCTTCGAACCCTAATGCGTGAGAAATGGTAAGTAAACGCAGTATTTACATATCTGCCACTGTGCAGGAGAATCCGTATAGGTGTTCAAGTGTTCGAACCGTAATGCGTGAGAAATGGTAAGTAAACCCCGTATTTACGTATCTGCCACTGTGCAGGAGAATCCGTATAGGTGTTCGAGTGTTCGAACCGTAATGCGCAAGAAATGGTATGGAAACCCCGTATTTACATATCTGCCACTGTGCAGGAGAATCCGTACTGGTGTTCGAGTGTTCGAACCGTAATGCGCAAGAAATGGTATGTAAATCCCGTATTTACATATCTGCCACTATGCAGGAGAATCCGTGTAGGTGTTCGAGTGTTCGAACCGTATTGCGCAAGAAATGGTATGTAAACCCCGTATTTACATATCTGCCACTGTGCAGGAGAATCCGTATAGGTGTTCGAGTGTTCGAACCGTAATGCGCTAGAAATGGTGTGGAAACCCCGTATTTACATATCTGTCACTGTGCAGGAGAATCCGTATAGGTGTTCGACTGTTCGAACCGTATTGCGCAAGAAATGGTATGTAAACTCCGTATTTACATATCTGCCACTGTGCAGGAGAATCCGTATAGGTGTTCGAGTGTTCGAACCGTAATGCGCAAGAAATGGTATGTAAACCTCGTATTTACATATCTGCCACTCTGCAGGAGAATCCGTATAGGTGTTCGAGTGTTCGAACCGTATTGCGCAAGAAATGGTATGGAAACCCCGTATTTACATATCTGCCACTGTGCAGGAGAATCCGTATAGGTGTTCGAGTGTTCGAACCGTAATGCGCAAGAAATGGTATGGAAACCCCGTATTTACATATCTGCCACTGTGCAGTAGAATCCGTATAGGTGTTCGAGTGTTCGAACCGTAATGCGCAAGAAATGTTATGTAAACCCCGTATTTACATATCTGCCACTGTGCAGGAGAATCCGTATAGGTGTTCGAGTCTTCGAACCCTAATGCGTGACAAATGGTAAGTAAACGCAGTATTTACATATCTGCGACTGTGTAGGAGAATCCATATAGGTGTTCAAGTGTTCGAACCGTAATGCGTGAGAAATGGTAAGTAAACCCCGTATTTACGTATCTGCCACTGTGCAGGAGAATCCGTATAGGTGTTCGAGTGTTCGAACCGTAATGCGCAAGAAATGGTATGGAAACCCCGTATTTACATATCTGCCACTGTGCAGGAGAATCCGTACTGGTGTTCGAGTGTTCGAACCGTAATGCGCAAGAAATGGTATGTAAATCCCGTATTTACATATCTGCCACTATGCAGGAGAATCCGTGTAGGTGTTCGAGTGTTCGAACCGTATTGCGCAAGAAATGGTATGTAAACCCCGTATTTACATATCTGCCACTGTGCAGGAGAATCCGTATAGGTGTTCGAGTGTTCGAACCGTAATGCGCTAGAAATGGTGTGGAAACCCCGTATTTACATATCTGCCACTGTGCAGGAGAATCCGTATAGGTGTTCGAGTGTTAGAACCGTAATGCGTGAGAAATGGTAAGTAAACCCCGTATTTACGTATCTGCCACTGTGCAGGAGAATCCGTATAGGTGTTCGAGTGTTCGAACCGTAATGCGCAAGAAATGGTATGTAAACCCTGTATTTACATATCTGTCACTGTGCAGGAGAATCCGTATATGTGTTCGACTGTTCGAACCGTATTGCGCAAGAAATGGTATGTAAACTCCGTATTTACATATCTGCCACTGTGCAGGAGAATCCGTATAGGTGTTCGAGTGTTCGAACCGTAATGCGCAAGAAATGGTATGTAAACGCAGTATTTACATATCTGCCACTGTGCAGGAGAATCCGTATAGGTGTTCAAGTGTTCGAACCGTAATGCGTGAGAAATGGTAAGTAAACCCCGTATTTACGTATCTGCCACTGTGCAGGAGAATCCGTATAGGTGTTCGAGTGTTCGAACCGTAATGCGCAAGAAATGGTATGGAAACCCCGTATTTACATATCTGCCACTGTGCAGGAGAATCCGTACTGGTGTTCGAGTGTTCGAACCGTAATGCGCAAGAAATGGTATGTAAATCCCGTATTTACATATCTGCCACTATGCAGGAGAATCCGTGTAGGTGTTCGAGTGTTCGAACCGTATTGCGCAAGAAATGGTATGTAAACCCCGTATTTACATATCTGCCACTGTGCAGGAGAATCCGTATAGGTGTTCGACTGTTCGAACCGTATTGCGCAAGAAATGGTATGTAAACTCCGTATTTACATATCTGCCACTGTGCAGGAGAATCCGTATAGGTGTTCGAGTGTTCGAACCGTAATGCGCAAGAAATGGTATGTAAACCTCGTATTTACATATCTGCCACTCTGCAGGAGAATCCGTATAGGTGTTCGAGTGTTCGAACCGTATTGCGCAAGAAATGGTATGGAAACCCCGTATTTACATATCTGCCACTGTGCAGGAGAATCCGTATAGGTGTTCGAGTGTTCGAACCGTAATGCGCAAGAAATGGTATGGAAACCCCGTATTTACATATCTGCCACTGTGCAGTAGAATCCGTATAGGTGTTCGAGTGTTCGAACCGTAATCCGCAAGAAATGGTATGTAAACCCCGTATTTACATATCTGCCACTGTGCAGGAGAATCCGTATAGGTGTTCGAGTCTTCGAACCCTAATGCGTGAGAAATGGTAAGTAAACGCAGTATTTACATATCTGCCACTGTGCAGGAGAATCCGTATAGGTGTTCAAGTGTTCGAACCGTAATGCGTGAGAAATGGTAAGTAAACCCCGTATTTACGTATCTGCCACTGTGCAGGAGAATCCGTATAGGTGTTCGAGTGTTCGAACCGTAATGCGCAAGAAATGGTATGGAAACCCCGTATTTACATATCTGCCACTGTGTAGGAGAATCCGTGCTGGTGTTCGAGTGTTCGAACCGTAATGCGCAAGAAATGGTATGTAAATCCCGTATTTACATATCTGCCACTATGCAGGAGAATCCGTGTAGGTGTTCGAGTGTTCGAACCGTATTGCGCAAGAAATGGTATGTAAACCCCGTATTTACATATCTGCCACTGTGCAGGAGAATCCGTATAGGTGTTCGAGTGTTCGAACCGTAATGCGCTAGAAATGGTGTGGATACCCCGTATTTACATATCTGCCACTGTGCAGGAGAATCCGTATAGGTGTTCGAGTGTTAGAACCGTAATGCGTGAGAAATGGTAAGTAAACCCCGTATTTACGTATCTGCCACTGTGCAGGAGAATCCGTATAGGTGTTCGAGTGTTCGAACCGTAATGCGCAAGAAATGGTATGTAAACCCCGTATTTACATATCTGTCACTGTGCAGGAGAATCCGTATATGTGTTCGACTGTTCGAACCGTATTGCGCAAGAAATGGTATGTAAACTCCGTATTTACATATCTGCCACTGTGCAGGAGAATCCGTATAGGTGTTCGAGTGTTCGAACCGTAATGCGCAAGAAATGGTATGTAAACGCAGTATTTACATATCTGCCACTGTGCAGGAGAATCCGTATAGGTGTTCAAGTGTTCGAACCGTAATGCGTGAGAAATGGTAAGTAAACCCCGTATTTACGTATCTGCCACTGTGCAGGAGAATCCGTATAGGTGTTCGAGTGTTCGAACCGTAATGCGCAACAAATGGTATGGAAACCCCGTATTTACATATCTGTCACTGTGCAGGAGAATCCGTATAGGTGTTCGACTGTTCGAACCGTATTGCGCAAGAAATGGTATGTAAACTCCATATTTACATATCTGCCACTGTGCAGGAGAATCCGTATAGGTGTTCGAGTGTTCGAACCGTAATGCGCAAGAAATGGTATGGAAACCCCGTATTTACATATCTGTCACTGTGCAGGAGAATCCGTATAGGTGTTCGACTGTTCGAACCGTATTGCGCAAGAAATGGTATGTAAACTCCATATTTACATATCTGCCACTGTGCAGGAGAATCCGTATAGGTGTTCGAGTGTTCGAACCGTAATGCGCAAGAAATGGTATGTAAACCTCGTATTTACATATCTGCCACTCTGCAGGAGAATCCGTATAGGTGTTCGAGTGTTCGAACCGTATTGCGCAAGAAATGGTATGGAAACCCCGTATTTACATATCTGCCACTGTGCAGGAGAATCCGTATAGGTGTTCGAGTGTTCGAACCGTAATGCGCAAGAAATGGTATGGAAACCCCGTATTTACATATCTGCCACTGTGCAGTAAAATCCGTATAGGTGTTCGAGTGTTCGAACCGTAATGCGCAAGAAATGGTATGGAAACCCCGTATTTACATATCTGCCACTGTGCAGTAAAATCCGTATAGGTGTTCGAGTGTTCGAACCGTAATGCGCAAGAAATGGTATGTAAACCCCGTATTTACATATCTGCCACTGTGCAGGAGAATCCGTATAGGTGTTCGAGTCTTCGAACCCTAATGCGTGAGAAATGGTAAGTAAACGCAGTATTGACATATCTGCCACTGTGCAGGAGAATCCGTATAGGTGTTCAAGTGTTCGAACCGTAATGTGTGAGAAATGGTAAGTAAACCCCGTATTTACGTATCTGCCACTGTGCAGGAGAATCCGTATAGGTGTTCGAGTGTTCGAACCGTAATGCGCAAGAAATGGTATGGAAACCCCGTATTTACATATCTGCCACTGTGCAGGAGAATCCGTACTGGTGTTCGAGTGTTCGAACCGTAATGCGCAAGAAATGGTATGTAAATCCCGTATTTACATATCTGCCACTATGCAGGAGAATCCGTGTAGGTGTTCGAGTGTTCGAACCGTATTGCGCAAGAAATGGTATGTAAACCCCGTATTTACATATCTGCCACTGTGCAGGAGAATCCGTATAGGTGTTCGAGTGTTCGAACCGTAATGCGCTAGAAATGGTGTGGAAACCCCGTATTTACATATCTGTCACTGTGCAGGAGAATCCGTATAGGTGTTCGACTGTTCGAACCGTATTGCGCAAGAAATGGTATGTAAACTCCGTATTTACATATCTGCCACTGTGCAGGAGAATCCGTATAGGTGTTCGAGTGTTCGAACCGTAATGCGCAAGAAATGGTATGTAAACCTCGTATTTACATATCTGCCACTCTGCAGGAGAATCCGTATAGCTGTTCGAGTGTTCGAACCGTATTGCGCAAGAAATGGTATGGAAACCCCGTATTTACATATCTGCCACTGTGCAGGAGAATCCGTATAGGTGTTCGAGTGTTCGAACCGTAATGCGCAAGAAATGGTATGGAAACCCCGTATTTACATATCTGCCACTGTGCAGTAGAATCCGTATAGGTGTTCGAGTGTTCGAACCGTAATGCGCAAGAAATGGTATGTAAACCCCGTATTTACATATCTGCCACTGTGCAGGAGAATCCGTATAGGTGTTCGAGTCTTCGAACCCTAATGCGTGAGAAATGGTAAGTAAACGCAGTATTTACATATCTGCCACTGTGCAGGAGAATCCGTATAGGTGTTCAAGTGTTCGAACTGTAATGCGTGAGAAATGGTAAGTAAACCCCGTATTTACGTATCTGCCACTGTGCAGGAGAATCCGTATAGGTGTTCGAGTGTTCGAACCGTAATGCGCAAGAAATGGTATGGAAACCCCGTATTTACATATCTGCCACTGTGCAGGAGAATCCGTACTGGTGTTCGAGTGTTCGAACCGTAATGCGCAAGAAATGGTATGTAAATCCCGTATTTACATATCTGCCACTATGCAGGAGAATCCGTGTAGGTGTTCGAGTGTTCGAACCGTATTGCGCAAGAAATGGTATGTAAACCCCGTATTTACATATCTGCCACTGTGCAGGAGAATCCGTATAGGTGTTCGAGTGTTCGAACCGTAATGCGCTAGAAATGGTGTGGAAACCCCGTATTTACATATCTGCCACTGTGCAGGAGAATCCGTATAGTTGTTCGAGTGTTAAAACCGTAATGCGTGAGAAATGGTAAGTAAACCCCGTATTTACGTATCTGCCACTGTGCAGGAGAATCCGTATAGGTGTTCGAGTGTTCGAACCGTAATGCGCAAGAAATGGTATGTAAACCCTGTATTTACATATCTGTCACTGTGCAGGAGAATCCGTATATGTGTTCGACTGTTCGAACCGTATTGCGCAAGAAATGGTATGTAAACTCCGTATTTACATATCTGCCACTGTGCAGGAGAATCCGTATAGGTGTTCGAGTGTTCGAACCGTAATGCGCAAGAAATGGTATGTAAACGCAGTATTTACATATCTGCCACTGTGCAGGAGAATCCGTATAGGTGTTCAAGTGTTCGAACCGTAATGCGTGAGAAATGGTAAGTAAACCCCATATTTACGTATCTGCCACTGTGCAGGAGAATCCGTATAGGTGTTCGAGTGTTCGAACCGTAATGCGCAAGAAATGGTATGGAAACCCCGTATTTACATATCTGCCACTATGCAGGAGAATCCGTACTGGTGTTCGAGTGTTCGAACCGTAATGCGCAAGAAATGGTATGTAAATCCCGTATTTACATATCTGCCACTATGCAGGAGAATCCGTGTAGGTGTTCGAGTGTTCGAACCGTAATGCGCAAGAAATGGTATGGAAACCCCGTATTTACATATCTGCCACTGTGCAGTAGAATCCGTATAGGTGTTCGAGTGTTCGAACCGTAATGCGCAAGAAATGTTATGTAAACCCCGTATTTACATATCTGCCACTGTGCAGGAGAATCCGTATAGGTGTTCGAGTCTTCGAACCCTAATGCGTGAGAAATGGTAAGTAAACGCAGTATTTACATATCTGCGACTGTGTAGGAGTATCCATATAGGTGTTCAAGTGTTCGAACCGTAATGCGTGAGAAATGGTAAGTAAACCCCGTATTTACGTATCTGCCACTGTGCAGGAGAATCCGTATAGGTGTTCGAGTGTTCGAACCGTAATGCGCAAGAAATGGTATGGAAACCCCGTATTTACATATCTGCCACTGTGCAGGAGAATCCGTACTGGTGTTCGAGTGTTCGAACCGTAATGCGCAAGAAATGGTATGTAAATCCCGTATTTACATATCTGCCACTATGCAGGAGAATCCGTGTAGGTGTTCGAGTGTTCGAACCGTATTGTGCAAGAAATGGTATGGAAACCCCGTATTTACATATCTGCCACTGTGCAGGAGAATCCGTATAGGTGTTCGAGTGTTCGAACCGTAATGCGCAAGAAATGGTATGGAAACCCCGTATTTACATATCTGCCACTGTGCAGTAAAATCCGTATAGGTGTTCGAGTGTTCGAACCGTAATGCGCAAGAAATGGTATGTAAACCCCGTATTTACATATCTGCCACTGTGCAGGAGAATCCGTATAGGTGTTCGAGTCTTCGAACCCTAATGCGTGAGAAATGGTAAGTAAACGCAGTATTTACATATCTGCCACTGTGCAGGAGAATCCGTATAGGTGTTCAAGTGTTCGAACTGTAATGCGTGGGAAATGGTAAGTAAACCCCGTATTTACGTATCTGCCACTGTGCAGGAGAATCCGTATAGGTGTTCGAGTGTTCGAACCGTAATGCGCAAGAAATGGTATGGAAACCCCGTATTTACATATCTGCCACTGTGCAGGAGAATCCGTACTGGTGTTCGAGTGTTCGAACCGTAATGCGCAAGAAATGGTATGTAAATCCCGTATTTACATATCTGCCACTATGCAGGAGAATCCGTGTAGGTGTTCGAGTGTTCGAACCGTATTGCGCAAGAAATGGTATGTAAACCCCGTATTTACATATCTGCCACTGTGCAGGAGAATCCGTATAGGTGTTCGAGTGTTCGAACCGTAATGCGCTAGAAATGGTGTGGAAACCCCGTATTTACATATCTGCCACTGTACAGGAGAATCCGTATAGTTGTTCGAGTGTTAAAACCGTAATGCGTGAGAAATGGTAAGTAAACCCCGTATTTACGTATCTGCCACTGTGCAGGAGAATCCGTATAGGTGTTCGAGTGTTCGAACCGTAATGCGCAAGAAATGGTATGTAAACCCTGTATTTACATATCTGTCACTGTGCAGGAGAATCCGTATATGTGTTCGACTGTTCGAACCGTATTGCGCAAGAAATGGTATGTAAACTCCGTATTTACATATCTGCCACTGTGCAGGAGAATCCGTATAGGTGTTCGAGTGTTCGAACCGTAATGCGCAAGAAATGGTATGTAAACGCAGTATTTACATATCTGCCACTGTGCAGGAGAATCCGTATAGGTGTTCAAGTGTTCGAACCGTAATGCGTGAGAAATGGTAAGTAAACCCCATATTTACGTATCTGCCACTGTGCAGGAGAATCCGTATAGGTGTTCGAGTGTTCGAACCGTAATGCGCAAGAAATGGTATGTAAACCCCGTATTTACATATCTGCCACTGTGCAGGAGAATCCGTATAGGTGTTCGAGTCTTCGAACCCTAATGCGTGAGAAATGGTAAGTAAACGCAGTATTGACATATCTGCCACTGTGCAGGAGAATCCGTATAGGTGTTCAAGTGTTCGAACCGTAATGTGTGAGAAATGGTAAGTAAACCCCGTATTTACGTATCTGCCACTGTGCAGGAGAATCCGTATAGGTGTTCGAGTGTTCGAACCGTAATGCGCAAGAAATGGTATGGAAACCCCGTATTTACATATCTGCCACTGTGCAGGAGAATCCGTACTGGTGTTCGAGTGTTCGAACCGTAATGCGCAAGAAATGGTATGTAAATCCCGTATTTACATATCTGCCACTATGCAGGAGAATCCGTGTAGGTGTTCGAGTGTTCGAACCGTATTGCGCAAGAAATGGTATGTAAACCCCGTATTTACATATCTGCCACTGTGCAGGAGAATCCGTATAGGTGTTCGAGTGTTCGAACCGTAATGCGCTAGAAATGGTGTGGAAACCCCGTATTTACATATCTGTCACTGTGCAGGAGAATCCGTATAGGTGTTCGACTGTTCGAACCGTATTGCGCAAGAAATGGTATGTAAACTCCGTATTTACATATCTGCCACTGTGCAGGAGAATCCGTATAGGTGTTCGAGTGTTCGAACCGTAATGCGCAAGAAATGGTATGTAAACCTCGTATTTACATATCTGCCACTCTGCAGGAGAATCCGTATAGCTGTTCGAGTGTTCGAACCGTATTGCGCAAGAAATGGTATGGAAACCCCGTATTTACATATCTGCCACTGTGCAGGAGAATCCGTATAGGTGTTCGAGTGTTCGAACCGTAATGCGCAAGAAATGGTATGGAAACCCCGTATTTACATATCTGCCACTGTGCAGTAGAATCCGTATAGGTGTTCGAGTGTTCGAACCGTAATGCGCAAGAAATGGTATGTAAACCCCGTATTTACATATCTGCCACTGTGCAGGAGAATCCGTATAGGTGTTCGAGTCTTCGAACCCTAATGCGTGAGAAATGGTAAGTAAACGCAGTATTTACATATCTGCCACTGTGCAGGAGAATCCGTATAGGTGTTCAAGTGTTCGAACTGTAATGCGTGAGAAATGGTAAGTAAACCCCGTATTTACGTATCTGCCACTGTGCAGGAGAATCCGTATAGGTGTTCGAGTGTTCGAACCGTAATGCGCAAGAAATGGTATGGAAACCCCGTATTTACATATCTGCCACTGTGCAGGAGAATCCGTACTGGTGTTCGAGTGTTCGAACCGTAATGCGCAAGAAATGGTATGTAAATCCCGTATTTACATATCTGCCACTATGCAGGAGAATCCGTGTAGGTGTTCGAGTGTTCGAACCGTATTGCGCAAGAAATGGTATGTAAACCCCGTATTTACATATCTGCCACTGTGCAGGAGAATCCGTATAGGTGTTCGAGTGTTCGAACCGTAATGCGCTAGAAATGGTGTGGAAACCCCGTATTTACATATCTGCCACTGTGCAGGAGAATCCGTATAGTTGTTCGAGTGTTAAAACCGTAATGCGTGAGAAATGGTAAGTAAACCCCGTATTTACGTATCTGCCACTGTGCAGGAGAATCCGTATAGGTGTTCGAGTGTTCGAACCGTAATGCGCAAGAAATGGTATGTAAACCCTGTATTTACATATCTGTCACTGTGCAGGAGAATCCGTATATGTGTTCGACTGTTCGAACCGTATTGCGCAAGAAATGGTATGTAAACTCCGTATTTACATATCTGCCACTGTGCAGGAGAATCCGTATAGGTGTTCGAGTGTTCGAACCGTAATGCGCAAGAAATGGTATGTAAACGCAGTATTTACATATCTGCCACTGTGCAGGAGAATCCGTATAGGTGTTCAAGTGTTCGAACCGTAATGCGTGAGAAATGGTAAGTAAACCCCATATTTACGTATCTGCCACTGTGCAGGAGAATCCGTATAGGTGTTCGAGTGTTCGAACCGTAATGCGCAAGAAATGGTATGGAAACCCCGTATTTACATATCTGCCACTATGCAGGAGAATCCGTACTGGTGTTCGAGTGTTCGAACCGTAATGCGCAAGAAATGGTATGTAAATCCCGTATTTACATATCTGCCACTATGCAGGAGAATCCGTGTAGGTGTTCGAGTGTTCGAACCGTAATGCGCAAGAAATGGTATGGAAACCCCGTATTTACATATCTGCCACTGTGCAGTAGAATCCGTATAGGTGTTCGAGTGTTCGAACCGTAATGCGCAAGAAATGTTATGTAAACCCCGTATTTACATATCTGCCACTGTGCAGGAGAATCCGTATAGGTGTTCGAGTCTTCGAACCCTAATGCGTGAGAAATGGTAAGTAAACGCAGTATTTACATATCTGCGACTGTGTAGGAGTATCCATATAGGTGTTCAAGTGTTCGAACCGTAATGCGTGAGAAATGGTAAGTAAACCCCGTATTTACGTATCTGCCACTGTGCAGGAGAATCCGTATAGGTGTTCGAGTGTTCGAACCGTAATGCGCAAGAAATGGTATGGAAACCCCGTATTTACATATCTGCCACTGTGCAGGAGAATCCGTACTGGTGTTCGAGTGTTCGAACCGTAATGCGCAAGAAATGGTATGTAAATCCCGTATTTACATATCTGCCACTATGCAGGAGAATCCGTGTAGGTGTTCGAGTGTTCGAACCGTATTGTGCAAGAAATGGTATGGAAACCCCGTATTTACATATCTGCCACTGTGCAGGAGAATCCGTATAGGTGTTCGAGTGTTCGAACCGTAATGCGCAAGAAATGGTATGGAAACCCCGTATTTACATATCTGCCACTGTGCAGTAAAATCCGTATAGGTGTTCGAGTGTTCGAACCGTAATGCGCAAGAAATGGTATGTAAACCCCGTATTTACATATCTGCCACTGTGCAGGAGAATCCGTATAGGTGTTCGAGTCTTCGAACCCTAATGCGTGAGAAATGGTAAGTAAACGCAGTATTTACATATCTGCCACTGTGCAGGAGAATCCGTATAGGTGTTCAAGTGTTCGAACTGTAATGCGTGGGAAATGGTAAGTAAACCCCGTATTTACGTATCTGCCACTGTGCAGGAGAATCCGTATAGGTGTTCGAGTGTTCGAACCGTAATGCGCAAGAAATGGTATGGAAACCCCGTATTTACATATCTGCCACTGTGCAGGAGAATCCGTACTGGTGTTCGAGTGTTCGAACCGTAATGCGCAAGAAATGGTATGTAAATCCCGTATTTACATATCTGCCACTATGCAGGAGAATCCGTGTAGGTGTTCGAGTGTTCGAACCGTATTGCGCAAGAAATGGTATGTAAACCCCGTATTTACATATCTGCCACTGTGCAGGAGAATCCGTATAGGTGTTCGAGTGTTCGAACCGTAATGCGCTAGAAATGGTGTGGAAACCCCGTATTTACATATCTGCCACTGTACAGGAGAATCCGTATAGTTGTTCGAGTGTTAAAACCGTAATGCGTGAGAAATGGTAAGTAAACCCCGTATTTACGTATCTGCCACTGTGCAGGAGAATCCGTATAGGTGTTCGAGTGTTCGAACCGTAATGCGCAAGAAATGGTATGTAAACCCTGTATTTACATATCTGTCACTGTGCAGGAGAATCCGTATATGTGTTCGACTGTTCGAACCGTATTGCGCAAGAAATGGTATGTAAACTCCGTATTTACATATCTGCCACTGTGCAGGAGAATCCGTATAGGTGTTCGAGTGTTCGAACCGTAATGCGCAAGAAATGGTATGTAAACGCAGTATTTACATATCTGCCACTGTGCAGGAGAATCCGTATAGGTGTTCAAGTGTTCGAACCGTAATGCGTGAGAAATGGTAAGTAAACCCCATATTTACGTATCTGCCACTGTGCAGGAGAATCCGTATAGGTGTTCGAGTGTTCGAACCGTAATGCGCAAGAAATGGTATGGAAACCCCGTATTTACATATCTGCCACTGTGCAGGAGAATCCGTACTGGTGTTCGAGTGTTCGAACCGTAATGCGCAAGAAATGGTATGTAAATCCCGTATTTACATATCTGCCACTATGCAGGAGAATCCGTGTAGGTGTTCGAGTGTTCGAACCGTAATGCGCAAGAAATGGTATGGAAACCCCGTATTTACATATCTGCCACTGTGCAGTAGAATCCGTATAGGTGTTCGAGTGTTCGAACCGTAATGCGCAAGAAATGTTATGTAAACCCCGTATTTACATATCTGCCACTCTGCAGGAGAATCCGTATAGGTGTTCGAGTCTTCGAACCCTAATGCGTGAGAAATGGTAAGTAAACGCAGTATTTACATATCTGCGACTGTGTAGGAGTATCCATATAGGTGTTCAAGTGTTCGAACCGTAATGCGTGAGAAATGGTAAGTAAACCCCGTATTTACGTATCTGCCACTGTGCAGGAGAATCCGTATAGGTGTTCGAGTGTTCGAACCGTAATGCGCAAGAAATGGTATGGAAACCCCGTATTTACATATCTGCCACTGTGCAGGAGAATCCGTACTGGTGTTCGAGTGTTCGAACCGTAATGCGCAAGAAATGGTATGTAAATCCCGTATTTACATATCTGCCACTATGCAGGAGAATCCGTGTAGGTGTTCGAGTGTTCGAACCGTATTGTGCAAGAAATGGTATGGAAACCCCGTATTTACATATCTGCCACTGTGCAGGAGAATCCGTATAGGTGTTCGAGTGTTCGAACCGTAATGCGCAAGAAATGGTATGGAAACCCCGTATTTACATATCTGCCACTGTGCAGTAAAATCCGTATAGGTGTTCGAGTGTTCGAACCGTAATGCGCAAGAAATGGTATGTAAACCCCGTATTTACATATCTGCCACTGTGCAGGAGAATCCGTATAGGTGTTCGAGTCTTCGAACCCTAATGCGTGAGAAATGGTAAGTAAACGCAGTATTGACATATCTGCCACTGTCCAGGAGAATCCGTATAGGTGTTCAAGTGTTCGAACCGTAATGCGTGAGAAATGGTAAGTAAACCCCGTATTTACGTATCTGCCACTGTGCAGGAGAATCCGTATAGGTGTTCGAGTGTTCGAACCGTAATACGCAAGAAATGGTATGGAAACCCCGTATTTACATATCTGCCACTGTGCACGAGAATCCGTACTGGTGTTCGAGTGTTCGAACCGTATTGCGCAAGAAATGGTATGTAAACTCCGTATTTACATATCTGCCACTGTGCAGGAGAATCCGTATAGGTGTTCGAGTGTTCGAACCGTAATGCGCAAGAAATGGTATGTAAACCTCGTATTTACATATCTGCCACTGTGCAGGAGAATCCGTATAGGTGTTCGAGTGTTCGAACCGTAATGCGCAAGAAATGGTATGGAAACCCCGTATTTACATATCTGCCACTGTGCAGTAAAATCCGTATAGGTGTTCGAGTGTTCGAACCGTAATGCGCAAGAAATGGTATGTAAACCCCGTATTTACATATCTGCCACTGTGTAGGAGAATCCGTATAGGTGTTCGAGTCTTCGAACCCTAATGCGTGAGAAATGGTAAGTAAACGCAGTATTGACATATCTGCCACTGTCCAGGAGAATCCGTATAGGTGTTCAAGTGTTCGAACCGTAATGCGTGAGAAATGGTAAGTAAACCCCGTATTTACGTATCTGCCACTGTGCAGGAGAATCCGTATAGGTGTTCGAGTGTTCGAACCGTAATACGCAAGAAATGGTATGGAAACCCCGTATTTACATATCTGCCACTGTGCAGGAGAATCCGTACTGGTGTTCGAGTGTTCGAACCGTAATGCGCAAGAAATGGTATGTAAATCCCGTATTTACATATCTGCCACTATGCAGGAAAATCCGTGTAGGTGTTCGAGTGTTCGAACCGTATTGCGCAAGAAATGGTATGTAAACCCCGTATTTACATATCTGCCACTGTGCAGGAGAATCCGTATAGGTGTTCGAGTGTTCGAACCGTAATGCGCTAGAAATGGTGTGGAAACCCCGTATTTACATATCTGTCACTGTGCAGGAGAATCCGTATAGGTGTTCGACTGTTCGAACCGTATTGCGCAAGAAATGGTATGTAAACTCCGTATTTACATATCTGCCACTGTGCAGGAGAATCCGTATAGGTGTTCGAGTGTTCGAACCGTAATGCGCAAGAAATGGTATGTAAACCTCGTATTTACATATCTGCCACTCTGCAGGAGAATCCGTATAGGTGTTCGAGTGTTCGAACCGTATTGCGCAAGAAATGGTATGGAAACCCCGTATTTACATATCTGCCACTGTGCAGGAGAATCCGTATAGGTGTTCGAGTGTTCGAACCGTAATGCGCAAAAAATGGTATGGAAACCCCGTATTTACATATCTGCCACTCTGCAGTAGAATCCGTATAGGTGTTCGAGTGTTCGAACCGTAATGCGCAAGAAATGGTATGTAAACCCCGTATTTACATATCTGCCACTGTGCAGGAGAATCCGTATAGGTGTTCGACTCTTCGAACCCTAATGCGTGAGAAATGGTAAGTAAACGTAGTATTTACATATCTGCCACTGTGCAGGAGAATCCGTATAGGTGTTCAAGTGTTCGAACCGTAATGCGTGAGAAATGGTAAGTAAACCCCGTATTTACGTATCTGCCACTGTGCAGGAGAATCCGTATAGGTGTTCGAGTGTTCGAACCGTAATGCGCAAGAAATGGTATGGAAACCCCGTATTTACATATCTGCCACTGTGCAGGAGAATCCGTACTGGTGTTCGAGTGTTCGAACCGTAATGCGCAAGAAATGGTATGTAAATCCCGTATTTACATATCTGCCACTATGCAGGAGAATCCGTGTAGGTGTTCGAGTGTTCGGACCGTATTGCGCAAGAAATGGTATGTAAACCCCGTATTTACATATCTGCCACTGTGCAGGAGAATCCGTATAGGTGTTCGAGTGTTCGAACCGTAATGCGCTAGAAATGGTGTGGAAACCCCGTATTTATATATCTGCCACTGTGCAGGAGAATCCGTATAGGTGTTCGAATGTTAGAACCGTAATGCGTGAGAAATGGTAAGTAAACCCCGTATTTACGTATCTGCCACTGTGCAGGAGAATCCGTATAGGTGTTCGAGTGTTCGAACCGTAATGCGCAAGAAATGGTATGTAAACCCCGTATTTACATATCTGTCACTGTGCAGGAGAATCCGTATATGTGTTCGACTGTTCGAACCGTATTGCGCAAGAAATGGTATGTAAACTCCGTATTTACATAACTGCCACTGTGCAGGAGAATCCGTATAGGTGTTCGAGTGTTCGAACCGTAATGCGCAAGAAATGGTATGTAAACGCAGTATTTACATATCTGCCACTGTGTAGGAGAATCCGTATAGGTGTTCAAGTGTTCGAACCGTAATGCGTGAGAAATGGTAAGTAAACCCCGTATTTACGTATCTGCCACTGTGCAGGAGAATCCGTATAGGTGTTCGAGTGTTCGAACCGTAATGCGCAAGAAATGGTATGTAAACCCCGTATTTACATATCTGTCACTGTGCAGGAGAATCCGTATAGGTGTTCGACTGTTCGAACCGTATTGCACAAGAAATGGTATGTAAACTCCATATTTACATATCTGCCACTGTGCAGGAGAATCCGTATAGGTGTTCGAGTGTTCGAACCGTAATGCGCAAGAAATGGTATGTAAACCTCGTATTTACATATCTGCCACTCTGCAGGAGAATCCGTATAGGTGTTCGAGTGTTCGAACCGTATTGCGCAAGAAATGGTATGGAAACCCCGTATTTACATATCTGCCACTGTGCAGGAGAATCCGTATAGGTGTTCGAGTGTTCGAACCGTAATGCGCAAGAAATGGTATGGAAACCCCGTATTTACATATCTGCCACTGTGCAGTAAAATCCGTATAGGTGTTCGAGTGTTCGAACCGTAATGCGCAAGAAATGGTATGGAAACCCCGTATTTACATATCTGCCACTGTGCAGTAGAATCCGTATAGGTGTTCGAGTGTTCGAACCGTAATGCGCAAGAAATGGTACGTAAACCCCGTATTTACATATCTGCCACTGTGCAGGAGAATCCGTATAGGTGTTCGAGTCTTCGAACCCTAATGCGTGAGAAATGGTAAGTAAACGCAGTATTTACATATCTGCCACTGTGCAGGAGAATCCGTATAGGTGTTCAAGTGTTCGAACCGTAATGCGTGAGAAATGGTAAGTAAACCCCGTATTTACGTATCTGCCACTGTGCAGGAGAATCCGTATAGGTGTTCGAGTGTTCGAACCGTAATGCGCAAGAAATGGTATGGAAACCCCGTATTTACATATCTGCCACTGTGCAGGAGAATCCGTACTGGTGTTCGAGTGTTCGAACCGTAATGCGCAAGAAATGGTATGTAAATCCCGTATTTACATATCTGCCACTATGCAGGAGAATCCGTGTAGGTGTTCGAGTGTTCGAACCGTATTGCGCAAGAAATGGTATGTAAACCCCGTATTTACATATCTGCCACTGTGCAGGAGAATCCGTATGGGTGTTCGAGTGTTCGAACCGTAATGCGCTACAAATGGTGTGGAAACCCCGTATTTATATATCTGCCACAGTGCAGGAGAATCCGTATAGGTGTTCGAGTGTTAGAACCGTAATGCGTGAGAAATGGTAAGTAAACCCCGTATTTACGTATCTGCCACTGTGCAGGAGAATCCGTATAGGTGTTCGAGTGTTCGAACCGTAATGCGCAAGAAATGGTATGTAAACCCCGTATTTACATATCTGTCACTGTGTAGGAGAATCCGTATATGTGTTCGACTGTTCGAACCGTATTGCGCAAGAAATGGTATGTAAACTCCGTATTTACATATCTGCCACTGTGCAGGAGAATCCGTATAGGTGTTCGAGTGTTCGAACCGTAATGCGCAAGAAATGGTATGTAAACGCAGTATTTACATATCTGCCACTGTGCAGGAGAATCCGTATAGGTGTTCAAGTGTTCGAACCGTAATGCGTGAGAAATGGTAAGTAAACACCGTATTTACGTATCTGCCACTGTGCAGGAGAATCCGTATAGGTGTTCGAGTGTTCGAACCGTAATGCGCAAGAAATGGTATGGAAACCCCGTATTTACATATCTGTCACTGTGCAGGAGAATCCGTATAGGTGTTCGACTGTTCGAACCGTATTGCGCAAGAAATGGTATGTAAACTCCATATTTACATATCTGCCACTGTGCAGGAGAATCCGTATAGGTGTTCGAGTGTTCGAACCGTAATGCGCAAGAAATGGTATGTAAACCTCGTATTTACATATCTGCCACTCTGCAGGAGAATCCGTATAGGTGTTCGAGTGTTCGAACCGTATTGCGCAAGAAATGGTATGGAAACCCCGTATTTACATATCTGCCACTGTGCAGGAGAATCCGTATAGGTGTTCGAGTGTTCGAACCGTAATGCGCAAGAAATGGTATGGAAACCCCGTATTTACATATCTGCCACTGTGCAGGAGAATCCGTATAGGTGTTCGAGTCTTCGAACCCTAATGCGTGAGAAATGGTAAGTAAACGCAGTATTGACATATCTGCCACTGTGCAGGAGAATCCGTATAGGTGTTCAAGTGTTCGAACCGTAATGCGTGAGAAATGGTAAGTAAACCCCGTATTTACGTATCTGCCACTGTGCAGGAGAATCCGTATAGGTGTTCGAGTGTTCGAACCGTAATACGCAAGAAATGGTATGGAAACCCCGTATTTACATATCTGCCACTGTGCAGGAGAATCGGTACTAGTGTTCGAGTGTTCGAACCGTAATGCGCAAGAAATGGTATGTAAATCCCGTATTTACATATCTGCCACTATGCAGGAGAATCCGTGTAGGTGTTCGAGTGTTCGAACCGTATTGCGCAAGAAATGGTATGTAAACCCCATATTTACATATCTGCCACTGTGCAGGAGAATCCGTATAAGTGTTCGAGTGTTCGAACCGTAATGCGCTAGAAATGGTGTGGAAACCCCGTATTTACATATCTGTCACTGTGCAGGAGAATCCGTATAGGTGTTCGACTGTTCGAACCGTATTGCGCAAGAAATGGTATGTAAACTCCGTATTTACATATCTGCCACTGTGCAGGAGAATCCGTATAGGTGTTCGAGTGTTCGAACCGTAATGCGCAAGAAATGGTATGTAAACCTCGTATTTACATATCTGCCACTCTGCAGGAGAATCCGTATAGGTGTTCGAGTGTTCGAACCGTATTGCGCAAGAAATGGTATGGAAACCCCGTATTTACATATCTGCCACTGTGCAGGAGAATCCGTATAGGTGTTCGAGTGTTCGAACCGTAATGCGCAAAAAATGGTATGGAAACCCCGTATTTACATATCTGCCACTGTGCAGTAGAATCCGTATAGGCGTTCGAGTGTTCGAACCGTAATGCGCAAGAAATGGTATGTAAACCCCGTATTTACATATCTGCCACTGTGCAGGAGAATCCGTATAGGTGTTCGAGTCTTCGAACCCTAATGCGTGAGAAATGGTAAGTAAACGCAGTATTTACATATCTGCCACTGTGCAGGAGAATCCGTATAGGTGTTCAAGTGTTCGAACCGTAATGCGTGAGAAATGGTAAGTAAACCCCGTATTTACGTATCTGCCACTGTGCAGGAGAATCCGTATAGGTGTTCGAGTGTTCGAACCGTAATGCGCAAGAAATGGTATGGAAACCCCGTATTTACATATCTGCCACTGTGCAGGAGAATCCGTACTGGTGTTCGAGTGTTCGAACCGTAATGCGCAAGAAATGGTATGTAAATCCCGTATTTACATATCTGCCACTGTGCAGGAGAATCCGTGTAGGTGTTCGAGTGTTCGAACCGTATTGCGCAAGAAATGGTATGTAAACCCCGTATTTACATATCTGGCACTGTGCAGGAGAATCCGTATAAGTGTTCGAGTGTTCGAACCGTAATGCGCTAGAAATGGTGTGGAAACCCCGTATTTACATATCTGTCACTGTGCAGGAGAATCCGTATAGGTGTTCGACTGTTCGAACCGTATTGCGCAAGAAATGGTATGTAAACTCCGTATTTACATATCTGCCACTGTGCAGGAGAATCCGTATAGGTGTTCGAGTGTTCGAACCGTAATGCGAAAGAAATGGTATGTAAACCTCGTATTTACATATCTGCCACTCTGCAGGAGAATCCGTATAGGTGTTCGAGTCTTCGAACCCTAATGCGTGAGAAATGGTAAGTAAACGCAGTATTTACATATCTGCCACTGTGCAGGAGAATCCGTATAGGTGTTCAAGTGTTCGAACTGTAATGCGTGGGAAATGGTAAGTAAACCCCGTATTTACGTATCTGCCACTGTGCAGGAGAATCCGTATAGGTGTTCGAGTGTTCGAACCGTAATGCGCAAGAAATGGTATGGAAACCCCGTATTTACATATCTGCCACTGTGCAGGAGAATCCGTACTGGTGTTCGAGTGTTCGAACCGTAATGCGCAAGAAATGGTATGTAAATCCCGTATTTACATATCTGCCACTATGCAGGAGAATCCGTGTAGGTGTTCGAGTGTTCGAACCGTATTGCGCAAGAAATGGTATGTAAACCCCGTATTTACATATCTGCCACTGTGCAGGAGAATCCGTATAGGTGTTCGAGTGTTCGAACCGTAATGCGCTAGAAATGGTGTGGAAACCCCGTATTTACATATCTGCCACTGTACAGGAGAATCCGTATAGTTGTTCGAGTGTTAAAACCGTAATGCGTGAGAAATGGTAAGTAAACCCCGTATTTACGTATCTGCCACTGTGCAGGAGAATCCGTATAGGTGTTCGAGTGTTCGAACCGTAATGCGCAAGAAATGGTATGTAAACCCTGTATTTACATATCTGTCACTGTGCAGGAGAATCCGTATATGTGTTCGACTGTTCGAACCGTATTGCGCAAGAAATGGTATGTAAACTCCGTATTTACATATCTGCCACTGTGCAGGAGAATCCGTATAGGTGTTCGAGTGTTCGAACCGTAATGCGCAAGAAATGGTATGTAAACGCAGTATTTACATATCTGCCACTGTGCAGGAGAATCCGTATAGGTGTTCAAGTGTTCGAACCGTAATGCGTGAGAAATGGTAAGTAAACCCCATATTTACGTATCTGCCACTGTGCAGGAGAATCCGTATAGGTGTTCGAGTGTTCGAACCGTAATGCGCAAGAAATGGTATGGAAACCCCGTATTTACATATCTGCCACTGTGCAGGAGAATCCGTACTGGTGTTCGAGTGTTCGAACCGTAATGCGCAAGAAATGGTATGTAAATCCCGTATTTACATATCTGCCACTATGCAGGAGAATCCGTGTAGGTGTTCGAGTGTTCGAACCGTAATGCGCAAGAAATGGTATGGAAACCCCGTATTTACATATCTGCCACTGTGCAGTAGAATCCGTATAGGTGTTCGAGTGTTCGAACCGTAATGCGCAAGAAATGTTATGTAAACCCCGTATTTACATATCTGCCACTCTGCAGGAGAATCCGTATAGGTGTTCGAGTCTTCGAACCCTAATGCGTGAGAAATGGTAAGTAAACGCAGTATTTACATATCTGCGACTGTGTAGGAGTATCCATATAGGTGTTCAAGTGTTCGAACCGTAATGCGTGAGAAATGGTAAGTAAACCCCGTATTTACGTATCTGCCACTGTGCAGGAGAATCCGTATAGGTGTTCGAGTGTTCGAACCGTAATGCGCAAGAAATGGTATGGAAACCCCGTATTTACATATCTGCCACTGTGCAGGAGAATCCGTACTGGTGTTCGAGTGTTCGAACCGTAATGCGCAAGAAATGGTATGTAAATCCCGTATTTACATATCTGCCACTATGCAGGAGAATCCGTGTAGGTGTTCGAGTGTTCGAACCGTATTGTGCAAGAAATGGTATGGAAACCCCGTATTTACATATCTGCCACTGTGCAGGAGAATCCGTATAGGTGTTCGAGTGTTCGAACCGTAATGCGCAAGAAATGGTATGGAAACCCCGTATTTACATATCTGCCACTGTGCAGTAAAATCCGTATAGGTGTTCGAGTGTTCGAACCGTAATGCGCAAGAAATGGTATGTAAACCCCGTATTTACATATCTGCCACTGTGCAGGAGAATCCGTATAGGTGTTCGAGTCTTCGAACCCTAATGCGTGAGAAATGGTAAGTAAACGCAGTATTGACATATCTGCCACTGTCCAGGAGAATCCGTATAGGTGTTCAAGTGTTCGAACCGTAATGCGTGAGAAATGGTAAGTAAACCCCGTATTTACGTATCTGCCACTGTGCAGGAGAATCCGTATAGGTGTTCGAGTGTTCGAACCGTAATACGCAAGAAATGGTATGGAAACCCCGTATTTACATATCTGCCACTGTGCACGAGAATCCGTACTGGTGTTCGAGTGTTCGAACCGTATTGCGCAAGAAATGGTATGTAAACTCCGTATTTACATATCTGCCACTGTGCAGGAGAATCCGTATAGGTGTTCGAGTGTTCGAACCGTAATGCGCAAGAAATGGTATGTAAACCTCGTATTTACATATCTGCCACTGTGCAGGAGAATCCGTATAGGTGTTCGAGTGTTCGAACCGTAATGCGCAAGAAATGGTATGGAAACCCCGTATTTACATATCTGCCACTGTGCAGTAAAATCCGTATAGGTGTTCGAGTGTTCGAACCGTAATGCGCAAGAAATGGTATGTAAACCCCGTATTTACATATCTGCCACTGTGTAGGAGAATCCGTATAGGTGTTCGAGTCTTCGAACCCTAATGCGTGAGAAATGGTAAGTAAACGCAGTATTGACATATCTGCCACTGTCCAGGAGAATCCGTATAGGTGTTCAAGTGTTCGAACCGTAATGCGTGAGAAATGGTAAGTAAACCCCGTATTTACGTATCTGCCACTGTGCAGGAGAATCCGTATAGGTGTTCGAGTGTTCGAACCGTAATACGCAAGAAATGGTATGGAAACCCCGTATTTACATATCTGCCACTGTGCAGGAGAATCCGTACTGGTGTTCGAGTGTTCGAACCGTAATGCGCAAGAAATGGTATGTAAATCCCGTATTTACATATCTGCCACTATGCAGGAAAATCCGTGTAGGTGTTCGAGTGTTCGAACCGTATTGCGCAAGAAATGGTATGTAAACCCCGTATTTACATATCTGCCACTGTGCAGGAGAATCCGTATAGGTGTTCGAGTGTTCGAACCGTAATGCGCTAGAAATGGTGTGGAAACCCCGTATTTACATATCTGTCACTGTGCAGGAGAATCCGTATAGGTGTTCGACTGTTCGAACCGTATTGCGCAAGAAATGGTATGTAAACTCCGTATTTACATATCTGCCACTGTGCAGGAGAATCCGTATAGGTGTTCGAGTGTTCGAACCGTAATGCGCAAGAAATGGTATGTAAACCTCGTATTTACATATCTGCCACTCTGCAGGAGAATCCGTATAGGTGTTCGAGTGTTCGAACCGTATTGCGCAAGAAATGGTATGGAAACCCCGTATTTACATATCTGCCACTGTGCAGGAGAATCCGTATAGGTGTTCGAGTGTTCGAACCGTAATGCGCAAAAAATGGTATGGAAACCCCGTATTTACATATCTGCCACTCTGCAGTAGAATCCGTATAGGTGTTCGAGTGTTCGAACCGTAATGCGCAAGAAATGGTATGTAAACCCCGTATTTACATATCTGCCACTGTGCAGGAGAATCCGTATAGGTGTTCGACTCTTCGAACCCTAATGCGTGAGAAATGGTAAGTAAACGTAGTATTTACATATCTGCCACTGTGCAGGAGAATCCGTATAGGTGTTCAAGTGTTCGAACCGTAATGCGTGAGAAATGGTAAGTAAACCCCGTATTTACGTATCTGCCACTGTGCAGGAGAATCCGTATAGGTGTTCGAGTGTTCGAACCGTAATGCGCAAGAAATGGTATGGAAACCCCGTATTTACATATCTGCCACTGTGCAGGAGAATCCGTACTGGTGTTCGAGTGTTCGAACCGTAATGCGCAAGAAATGGTATGTAAATCCCGTATTTACATATCTGCCACTATGCAGGAGAATCCGTGTAGGTGTTCGAGTGTTCGGACCGTATTGCGCAAGAAATGGTATGTAAACCCCGTATTTACATATCTGCCACTGTGCAGGAGAATCCGTATAGGTGTTCGAGTGTTCGAACCGTAATGCGCTAGAAATGGTGTGGAAACCCCGTATTTATATATCTGCCACTGTGCAGGAGAATCCGTATAGGTGTTCGAATGTTAGAACCGTAATGCGTGAGAAATGGTAAGTAAACCCCGTATTTACGTATCTGCCACTGTGCAGGAGAATCCGTATAGGTGTTCGAGTGTTCGAACCGTAATGCGCAAGAAATGGTATGTAAACCCCGTATTTACATATCTGTCACTGTGCAGGAGAATCCGTATATGTGTTCGACTGTTCGAACCGTATTGCGCAAGAAATGGTATGTAAACTCCGTATTTACATAACTGCCACTGTGCAGGAGAATCCGTATAGGTGTTCGAGTGTTCGAACCGTAATGCGCAAGAAATGGTATGTAAACGCAGTATTTACATATCTGCCACTGTGTAGGAGAATCCGTATAGGTGTTCAAGTGTTCGAATCGTAATGCGTGAGAAATGGTAAGTAAACCCCGTATTTACGTATCTGCCACTGTGCAGGAGAATCCGTATAGGTGTTCGAGTGTTCGAACCGTAATGCGCAAGAAATGGTATGTAAACCCCGTATTTACATATCTGTCACTGTGCAGGAGAATCCGTATAGGTGTTCGACTGTTCGAACCGTATTGCACAAGAAATGGTATGTAAACTCCATATTTACATATCTGCCACTGTGCAGGAGAATCCGTATAGGTGTTCGAGTGTTCGAACCGTAATGCGCAAGAAATGGTATGTAAACCTCGTATTTACATATCTGCCACTCTGCAGGAGAATCCGTATAGGTGTTCGAGTGTTCGAACCGTATTGCGCAAGAAATGGTATGGAAACCCCGTATTTACATATCTGCCACTGTGCAGGAGAATCCGTATAGGTGTTCGAGTGTTCGAACCGTAATGCGCAAGAAATGGTATGGAAACCCCGTATTTACATATCTGCCACTGTGCAGTAAAATCCGTATAGGTGTTCGAGTGTTCGAACCGTAATGCGCAAGAAATGGTATGGAAACCCCGTATTTACATATCTGCCACTGTGCAGTAGAATCCGTATAGGTGTTCGAGTGTTCGAACCGTAATGCGCAAGAAATGGTACGTAAACCCCGTATTTACATATCTGCCACTGTGCAGGAGAATCCGTATAGGTGTTCGAGTCTTCGAACCCTAATGCGTGAGAAATGGTAAGTAAACGCAGTATTTACATATCTGCCACTGTGCAGGAGAATCCGTATAGGTGTTCAAGTGTTCGAACCGTAATGCGTGAGAAATGGTAAGTAAACCCCGTATTTACGTATCTGCCACTGTGCAGGAGAATCCGTATAGGTGTTCGAGTGTTCGAACCGTAATGCGCAAGAAATGGTATGGAAACCCCGTATTTACATATCTGCCACTGTGCAGGAGAATCCGTACTGGTGTTCGAGTGTTCGAACCGTAATGCGCAAGAAATGGTATGTAAATCCCGTATTTACATATCTGCCACTATGCAGGAGAATCCGTGTAGGTGTTCGAGTGTTCGAACCGTATTGCGCAAGAAATGGTATGTAAACCCCGTATTTACATATCTGCCACTGTGCAGGAGAATCCGTATGGGTGTTCGAGTGTTCGAACCGTAATGCGCTACAAATGGTGTGGAAACCCCGTATTTATATATCTGCCACAGTGCAGGAGAATCCGTATAGGTGTTCGAGTGTTAGAACCGTAATGCGTGAGAAATGGTAAGTAAACCCCGTATTTACGTATCTGCCACTGTGCAGGAGAATCCGTATAGGTGTTCGAGTGTTCGAACCGTAATGCGCAAGAAATGGTATGTAAACCCCGTATTTACATATCTGTCACTGTGTAGGAGAATCCGTATATGTGTTCGACTGTTCGAACCGTATTGCGCAAGAAATGGTATGTAAACTCCGTATTTACATATCTGCCACTGTGCAGGAGAATCCGTATAGGTGTTCGAGTGTTCGAACCGTAATGCGCAAGAAATGGTATGTAAACGCAGTATTTACATATCTGCCACTGTGCAGGAGAATCCGTATAGGTGTTCAAGTGTTCGAACCGTAATGCGTGAGAAATGGTAAGTAAACACCGTATTTACGTATCTGCCACTGTGCAGGAGAATCCGTATAGGTGTTCGAGTGTTCGAACCGTAATGCGCAAGAAATGGTATGGAAACCCCGTATTTACATATCTGTCACTGTGCAGGAGAATCCGTATAGGTGTTCGACTGTTCGAACCGTATTGCGCAAGAAATGGTATGTAAACTCCATATTTACATATCTGCCACTGTGCAGGAGAATCCGTATAGGTGTTCGAGTGTTCGAACCGTAATGCGCAAGAAATGGTATGTAAACCTCGTATTTACATATCTGCCACTCTGCAGGAGAATCCGTATAGGTGTTCGAGTGTTCGAACCGTATTGCGCAAGAAATGGTATGGAAACCCCGTATTTACATATCTGCCACTGTGCAGGAGAATCCGTATAGGTGTTCGAGTGTTCGAACCGTAATGCGCAAGAAATGGTATGGAAACCCCGTATTTACATATCTGCCACTGTGCAGGAGAATCCGTATAGGTGTTCGAGTCTTCGAACCCTAATGCGTGAGAAATGGTAAGTAAACGCAGTATTGACATATCTGCCACTGTGCAGGAGAATCCGTATAGGTGTTCAAGTGTTCGAACCGTAATGCGTGAGAAATGGTAAGTAAACCCCGTATTTACGTATCTGCCACTGTGCAGGAGAATCCGTATAGGTGTTCGAGTGTTCGAACCGTAATACGCAAGAAATGGTATGGAAACCCCGTATTTACATATCTGCCACTGTGCAGGAGAATCGGTACTAGTGTTCGAGTGTTCGAACCGTAATGCGCAAGAAATGGTATGTAAATCCCGTATTTACATATCTGCCACTATGCAGGAGAATCCGTGTAGGTGTTCGAGTGTTCGAACCGTATTGCGCAAGAAATGGTATGTAAACCCCATATTTACATATCTGCCACTGTGCAGGAGAATCCGTATAAGTGTTCGAGTGTTCGAACCGTAATGCGCTAGAAATGGTGTGGAAACCCCGTATTTACATATCTGTCACTGTGCAGGAGAATCCGTATAGGTGTTCGACTGTTCGAACCGTATTGCGCAAGAAATGGTATGTAAACTCCGTATTTACATATCTGCCACTGTGCAGGAGAATCCGTATAGGTGTTCGAGTGTTCGAACCGTAATGCGCAAGAAATGGTATGTAAACCTCGTATTTACATATCTGCCACTCTGCAGGAGAATCCGTATAGGTGTTCGAGTGTTCGAACCGTATTGCGCAAGAAATGGTATGGAAACCCCGTATTTACATATCTGCCACTGTGCAGGAGAATCCGTATAGGTGTTCGAGTGTTCGAACCGTAATGCGCAAAAAATGGTATGGAAACCCCGTATTTACATATCTGCCACTGTGCAGTAGAATCCGTATAGGCGTTCGAGTGTTCGAACCGTAATGCGCAAGAAATGGTATGTAAACCCCGTATTTACATATCTGCCACTGTGCAGGAGAATCCGTATAGGTGTTCGAGTCTTCGAACCCTAATGCGTGAGAAATGGT
The DNA here is from genome assembly GCF_055761805.1 of Camellia sinensis. NCBI lineage: Eukaryota > Viridiplantae > Streptophyta > Magnoliopsida > Ericales > Theaceae > Camellia > Camellia sinensis. Next base: position 7,024,712 of record NC_138965.1, read on the forward strand.
AAGTAAACGCAGTATTTACATATCTGCCACTGTGCAGGAGAATCCGTATAGGTGTTCAAGTGTTCGAACCGTAATGCGTGAGAAATGGTAAGTAAACCCCGTATTTACGTATCTGCCACTGTGCAGGAGAATCCGTATAGGTGTTCGAGTGTTCGAACCGTAATGCGCAAGAAATGGTATGGAAACCCCGTATTTACATATCTGCCACTGTGCAGGAGAATCCGTACTGGTGTTCGAGTGTTCGAACCGTAATGCGCAAGAAATGGTATGTAAATCCCGTATTTACATATCTGCCACTGTGCAGGAGAATCCGTGTAGGTGTTCGAGTGTTCGAACCGTATTGCGCAAGAAATGGTATGTAAACCCCGTATTTACATATCTGGCACTGTGCAGGAGAATCCGTATAAGTGTTCGAGTGTTCGAACCGTAATGCGCTAGAAATGGTGTGGAAACCCCGTATTTACATATCTGTCACTGTGCAGGAGAATCCGTATAGGTGTTCGACTGTTCGAACCGTATTGCGCAAGAAATGGTATGTAAACTCCGTATTTACATATCTGCCACTGTGCAGGAGAATCCGTATAGGTGTTCGAGTGTTCGAACCGTAATGCGAAAGAAATGGTATGTAAACCTCGTATTTACATATCTGCCACTCTGCAGGAGAATCCGTATAGGTGTTCGAGTGTTCGAACCGTATTGCGCAAGAAATGGTATGGAAACCCCGTATTTACATATCTGCCACTGTGCAGGAGAATCCGTATAGGTGTTCGAGTGTTCGAACCGTAATGCGCAAAAAATGGTATGGAAACCCCGTATTTATATATCTGCCACTGTGCAGTAGAATCCGTATAGGTGTTCGAGTGTTAGAACCGTAATGCGTGAGAAATGGTAAGTAAACCCCGTATTTACGTATCTGCCACTGTGCAGGAGAATCCGTATAGGTGTTCGAGTGTTCGAACCGTAATGCGCAAGAAATGGTATGGAAACCCCGTATTTACATATCTGTCACTGTGTAGGAGAATCCGTATAGGTGTTCGACTGTTCGAACCGTATTGCGCAAGAAATGGTATGTAAACTCCATATTTACATATCTGCCACTGTGCAGGAGAATCCGTATAGGTGTTCGAGTGTTCGAACCGTAATGCGCAAGAAATGGTATGTAAACCTCGTATTTACATATCTGCCACTCTGCAGGAGAATCCGTATAGGTGTTCGAGTGTTCGAACCGTATTGCGCAAGAAATGGTATGGAAACCCCGTATTTACATATCTGCCACTGTGCAGGAGAATCCGTATAGGTGTTCGAGTGTTCGAACCGTAATGCGCAAGAAATGGTATGGAAACCCCGTATTTACATATCTGCCACTGTGCAGTAAAATCCGTATAGGTGTTCGAGTGTTCGAACCGTAATGCGCAAGAAATGGTATGTAAACCCCGTATTTACATATCTGCCACTGTGCAGGAGAATCCGTATAGGTGTTCGAGTCTTCGAACCCTAATGCGTGAGAAATGGTAAGTAAACGCAGTATTGACATATCTGCCACTGTGCAGGAGAATCCGTATAGGTGTTCAAGTGTTCGAACCGTAATGCGTGAGAAATGGTAAGTAAACCCCGTATTTACGTATCTGCCACTGTGCAGGAGAATCCGTATAGGTGTTCGAGTGTTCGAACCGTAATACGCAAGAAATGGTATGGAAACCCCGTATTTACATATCTGCCACTGTGCAGGAGAATCCGTACTGGTGTTCGAGTGTTCGAACCGTAATGCGCTAGAAATGGTGTGGAAACCCCGTATTTACATATCTGTCACTGTGCAGGAGAATCCGTATAGGTGTTCGAGTGTTACAACCGTAATGCGTGAGAAATGGTAAGTAAACCCCGTATTTACGTATCTGCCACTGTGCAGGAGAATCCGTATAGGTGTTCGAGTGTTCGAACCGTAATGCGCAAGAAATGGTATGTAAACCCCGTATTTACATATCTGTCACTATGCAGGAGAATCCGTATAGGTGTTCGAGTGTTCAAACCATATTGCGCAAGAAATGGTATGTAAACCCCGTATTTACATATCTGCCACTGTGCAGGAGAATCCGTATAGGTGTTCGAGTGTTCGAACCGTAATGCGAAAGAAATGGTGTGGAAACCCCGTATTTACATATCTGCCACTGTGCAGGAGAATCCGTATAGGTGTTCGAGTGTTCGAACCGTAATGCGCAAGAAATTGTATGGAAACCCCGTATTTACATATCTGCCACTGTGCAGGAGAATCCGTATAGGTGTTCGAGTGTTCGAACCGTAATGCGCAAGAAATGGTATGTAAACTCCGTATTTACATATCTGCCACTGTGCAGGAGAATCCGTATAGGTGTTCGAGTGTTCGAACCGTATTGCGCAAGAAATGGTATTTAAACCCCGTATTTACATATCTGCCACTGTGCAGGATAATCTGTATAGGTGTTCGAGTGTTCGAACCGTAATGCGCAAGAAATGGTATGTAAACCCCGTATTTACATATCTATCACTGTGCAGGAGAATCCGTATAGGTGTTCGACTGTTCGAACCGTATTGCGCAAGAAATGGTATGTAAACTCCGTATTTACATATCTGCCACTGTGCAGGAGAATCCGTATAGGTGTTCGAGTGTTCGAACCGTAATGCGCAAGAAATGGTATTTAAACCTCGTATTTACATATCTGCCACTTTGCAGGAGAATCCGTATAGGTGTTCGAGTGTTCGAACCGTATTGCGCAAGAAATGGTATGGAAACCCCGTATTTACATATCTGCCACTGTGCAGGAGAATCCGTATAGGTGTTTGAGTGTTCGAACCGTAATGCGTGAGAAATGGTAAGTAAACCCCGTATTTACGTATCTGCCACTGTGCAGGAGAATCCGTATAGGTGTTCGAGTGTTCGAACCGTAATGCGCAAGAAATTGTATGTAAACCCCGTATTTACATATCTGTCACTGTGCAGGTGAATCCGTATAGGTGTTCGACTGTTCGAACCGTATTGCGCAAGAAATGGTATGTAAACTCCGTATTTACATATCTGCCGCTGTGCAGGAGAATCCGTATAGGTGTTCGAGTGTTCGAACCGTAATGCGCAAGAAATGGTATGTAAACGCAATTTTTACATATCTGCCACTGTGCAGGAGAATCCGTATAGGTGTTCAAGTGTTCGAACCGTAATGCGTGAGAAATGGTAAGTAAACCCCGTATTTGCGTATCTGCCACTGTGCAGGAGAATCCGTATAGGTGTTCGAATGTTCGAACCGTAATGCGCAAGAAACGGTATGTAAACCCCGTATTTACATATCTGTCACTGTGCAGGAGAATCCGTATAGGTGTTCGACTGTTCGAACCGTATTGCGCAAGAAATGGTATGTAAACTCCGTATTTACATATCTGCCACTGTGCAGGAGAATCCGTATAGGTGTTCGAGTGTTCGAACCGTAATGCGCAAGAAATGGTATGTAAACCTCGTATTTACATATCTGCCACTCTGCAGGAGAATCCGTATAGGTGTTCGAGTGTTCGAACCGTATTCCGCAAGAAATGGTATGGAAACCCCGTATTTACATATCTGCCACAGTGCAGGAGAATCCGTATAGGTGTTCGAGTGTTCGAACCGTAATGCGCAAGAAATGGTATGGAAACCCCGTATTTACTTATCTGCCACTGTGCAGTAGAATCCGTATAGGTGTTCGAGTGTTCGAACCGTAATGCGCAAGAAATGGTATGTAAACCCCGTATTTACATATCTGCGACTGTGCAGGAGAATCCGTATAGGTGTTCGAGTCTTCGAACCCTAATGCGTGAGAAATGGTAAGTAAACGCAGTATTTACATATCTGCCACTGTGCAGGAGAATCCGTATAGGTGTTCAAGTGTTCGAACCGTAATGCGTGAGAAATGGTAAGTAAACCCCGTATTTACGTATCTGCCACTGTGCAGGAGAATCCGTATAGGTGTTCGAGTGTTCGAACCGTAATGCGCAAGAAATGGTATGTAAACCCCGTATTTACATATCTGTCACTGTGCAGGAGAATCCGTATAGGTGTTCGACTGTTCGAACCGTATTGCGCAAGAAATGGTATGTAAACTCCGTATTTACATTTCTGCCACTGTGCAGGAGAATCCGTATAGGTGTTCGAGTGTTACAACCGTAATGCGCAAGAAATGGTATGTAAACCTCGTATTTACATATCTGCCACTCTGCAGGAGAATCCGTATAGGTGTTCGAGTGTTCGAACCGTATTGCGCAAGAAATGGTATGGAAACCCCGTATTTACATATCTGCCACTGTGCAGGAGAATCCGTATAGGTGTTCGAGTGTTCGAACCGTAATGCGCAAGAAATGGTATGGAAACCCCGTATTTACATATCTGCCATTGTGCAGTAGAATCCGTATAGGTGTTCGAGTGTTCGAACCGTAATGCGCAAGAAATGGTATGTAAACCCCGTATTTACATATCTGCCACTGTGCAGGAGAATCCGTATAGGTGTTCGAGTCTTCGAACCCTAATGCGTGAGAAATGGTAAGTAAACGCAGTATTGACATATCTGCCACTGTGCAGGAGAATCCGTATAGGTGTTCAAGTGTTCGAACCGTAATGCGTGAGAAATGGTAAGTAAACCCCGTATTTACGTATCTGCCACTATGCAGGAGAATCCGTATAGGTGTTCGAGTGTTCGAACCGTAATGCGCAAGAAATGGAATGGAAACCCCGTATTTACATATCTGCCACTGTGCAGGAGAATCCGTACTGGTGTTCGAGTGTTCGAACCGTAATGCGCAAGAAATGGTATGTAAATCCCGTATTTACATATCTGCCACTATGCAGAAGAATCCGTGTAGGTGTTCGAGTGTTCGAACCGTATTGCGCAAAAATGGTATGTAAACCCCGTATTTACATATCTGCCACTGTGCAGGAGAATCCGTATAGGTGTTCGAGTGTTCGAACCGTAATGCGCTAGAAATGGTGTGGAAACCCCGTATTTACATATCTGCCACTGTGCAGGAGAATCTGTATAGGTGTTCGAGTGTTAGAACCGTAATGCGTGAGAAATGGTTAGTAAACCCCGTATTTACGTATCTGCCACTGTGCAGGAGAATCCGTATAGGTGTTCGAGTGTTCGAACCGTAATGCGCAAGAAATGGTATGTAAACCCCGTATTTACATATCTGCCACTATGCAGGAGAATCCGTATAGGTGTTCGAGTGTTCAAACCGTATTGCGCAAGAAATGGTTTGTAAACCCCGTATTTACATATCTGCAACTGTGCAGGAGAATCCGTATAGGTGTTCGAGTGTTCGAACCGTAATGCGAAAGAAATGGTGTGGAAACCCCGTATTTACATATCTGCCACTGTGCAGGAGAATCCGTATAGGTGTTCGAGTGTTCGAACCGTAATGCGCAATAAATTGTATGGAAACCCCGTATTTACATATCTGCCACTGTGCAGGAGAATCCGTATAGGTGTTCGAGTGTTCGAACCGTAATGCGCAAGAAATGGTATGTAAACTCCGTATTTACATATCTGCCACTGTGCAGGAGAATCCGCATAGGTGTTCGAGTGTTCGAACCGTATTGCGCAAGAAATGGTATTTAAACCCCGTCTTTACATATCTGCCACTGTGCAGGATAATCTGTATAGGTGTTCGAGTGTTCGAACCGTAATGCGCAAGAAATGGTATGTAAACCCCGTATTTACATATCTGTCACTGTGCAGGAGAATCCGTATAGGTGTTCGACTGTTCGAACCGTATTGCGCAAGAAATGGTATGTAAACTCCGTATTTACATATCTACCACTGTGCAGGAGAATCCGTATAGGTGTTCGAGTGTTCGAACCGTAATGCGCAAGAAATGGTATGTAAACCTCGTATTTACATATCTGCCACTCTGCAGGAGAATCCGTATAGGTGTTCGAGTGTTCGAACCGTATTGCGCAAGAAATGGTATGGAAACCCCGTATTTACATATCTGCCACTGTGCAGGAGAATCCGTATAGGTGTTCGAGTGTTCGAACCGTAATGCGTGAGAAATGGTAAGTAAACCCCGTATTTACGTATCTGCCACTGTGCAGGAGAATCCGTATAGGTGTTCGAGTGTTCGAACCGTAATGCGCAAGAAATGGTATGTAAACCCCGTATTTACATATCTGTCACTGTGCAGGAGAATCCGTATAGGTGTTCGACTGTTCGAACCGTATTGCGCAAGAAATGGTATGTAAACTCCGTATTTACATATCTGCCGCTGTGCAGGAGAATCCGTATAGGTGTTCGAGTGTTCGAACCGTAATGCGCAAGAAATGGTATGTAAACGCAGTATTTACATATCTGCCACTGTGCAGGAGAATCCATATAGGTGTTCAAGCGTTCGAACCGTAATACGTGAGAAATGGTAAGTAAACCCCGTATTTACGTATCTGCCACTATGCAGGAGAATCCGTATAGGTGTTCGAGTGTTCGAACCGTAATGCGCAAGAAATGGTATGTAAACCCCGTATTTACATATCTGTCACTGTGCAGGAGAATCCGTATAGGTGTTCGACTGTTCGAACCGTATTGCGCAAGAAATGGTATGTAAACTCCGTATTTACATATCTGCCACTGTGCAGGAGAATCCGTATAGGTGTTCGAGTGTTCGAACCGTAATGCGCAAGAAATGGTATGTAAACCCCGTATTTACATATCTGCCACTGTGCAGGAGAATCCGTATAGGTGTTCGAGTGTTCGAACCGTATTGCGCAAGAAATGGTATGGAAACCCCGTATTTACATATCGGCCACTGTGCAGGAGAATCCGTATAGGTGTTCGAGTGTTCGAACCGTAATGCGCAAGAAATGGTATGGAAACCCCGTATTTACATATCTGCCACTGTGCAGTAGAATCCGTATAGGTGTTCGAGTGTTCGAACCGTAATGCGCAAGAAATGGTATGTAAACCCCGTATTTACATATCTGCCACTGTGCAGGAGAATCCGTATAGGTGTTCGAGTCTTCGAACCCTAATGCGTGAGAAATGGTAAGTAAACGCAGTATTTACATATCTGCCACTGTGCAGGAGAATACGTATAGGTGTTCAAGTGTTCGAACCGTAATGCGTGAGAAATGGTAAGTAAACCCCGTATTTACGTATCTGCCTCTGTGCAGGAGAATCCGTATAGGTGTTCGAGTGTTCGAACCGTATTGCGCAAGAAATGGTATGGAAACCCCGTATTTACATATCTGCCACTGTGCAGGAGAATCCGTATAGGTGTTCGAGTGTTCGAATCGTAATGCGCAAGAAATGGTATGTAAACCCCGTATTTACATATCTGCCACTGTGTAGGAGAATCCGTATAGGTGTTCGAGTGTTCGAACCGTATTGCGCAAGAAATGGTATTTAAACCCCGTATTTACATATCTGCCACTGTGGAGGATAATCTGTATAGGTGTTCGAGTGTTCGAACCGTAATGCGCAAGAAATGGTATGTAAACCCCGTATTTACATATCTGTCACTGTGCAGGAGAATCCGTATAGGTGTTCGACTGTTCGAACCGTATTGCGCAAGAAATGGTATGTAAACTCCGTATTTACATATCTGCCACTGTGCAGGAGAATCCGTATAGGTGTTCGAGTGTTCGAACCGTAATGCGCAAGAAATGGTATGTAAACCTCGTATTTACATATCTGCCACTCTGCAGGAGAATCCGTATAGGTGTTCGAGTGTTCGAACCGTATTGCGCAAGAAATGGTATGGAAACCCCGTATTTACATATCTGCCACTGTGCAGGAGAATCCGTATAGGTGTTCGAGTGTTCGAACCGTAATGCGCAAGAAATGGTATGGAAACCCCGTATTTACATATCTGCCACTGTGCAGTAGAATCCATATAGGTGTTCGAGTGTTCGAACCGTAATGCGCAAGAAATGGTATGTAAACCCCGTATTTACATATCTGCTACTGTGCAGGAGAATACGTATAGGTGTTCGAGTGTTCGAACCGCAATGCGCTAGAAATGGTGTGGAAACCCCGTATTTACATATCTGCCACTGTGCAGAAGAATCCGTATAGGTGTTCAAGTGTTCGAACCGTAATGCGTGAGAAATGGTAAGTAAACCCCGTATTTACGTATCTGCCACTATGCAGGAGAATCCGTATAGGTGTTCGAGTGTTCGAACCGTAATGCGCAAGAAATGGAATGGAAACCCCGTATTTACATATCTGCCACTGTGCAGGAGAATCCGTACTGGTGTTCGAGTGTTCGAACCGTAATGCACAAGAAATGGTATGTAAATCCCGTATTTACATATCTGCCACTATGCAGGAGAATCCGTGTAGGTGTTCGAGTGTTCGAACCGTATTGCGCAAGAAATGGTATGTAAACCCCGTATTTACATATCTGCCACTGTGCAGGAGAATCCGTATAGGTGTTCGAGTGTTCGAACCGTAATGCGCTAGAAATGGTGTGGAAACCCCGTATTTACATATCTGCCACTGTGCAGGAGAATCCGTATAGGTGTTCGAGTGTTAGAACCGTAATGCGTGAGACATGGTAAGTAAACCCCGTATTTACGTATCTGCCACTGTACAGGAGAATCGGTATAGGTGTTCGAGTGTTCGAACCGTAATGCCCAAGAAATGGTATGTAAACCCCGTATTTACATATCTGTCACTGTGCAGGAGAATCCGTATAGGTGTTCGACTGTTCGAACCGTATTGCGCAAGAAATGGTATGTAAACTCCGTATTTACATATCTGCCACTGTGCAGGAGAATCCGTATAGGTGTTCGAGTGTTCGAACCGTAATGCGCAAGAAATGGTTTGTAAACGCAGTATTTACATATCTGCCACTGTGCAGGAGAATCCGTATAGGTGTTCAAGTGTTCGAACCGTAATGCGTGAGAAATGGTGTGGAAACCCCGTATTTACATATCTGCCACTGTGCAGGAGAATCCGTATAGGTGTTCGAGTGTTCGAACCGTAATGCGCAAGAAATGGTATGCAAACCCCGTATTTACATACCTGCCACTGTGCAGTAGAATCCGTATAGGTGTTCGAGTGTTCGAACCGTAATGCGCAAGAAATGGTATGTAAACCCCGTATTTACATATCCGCCACTGTGCAGGAGAATCCGTATAGGTGTTCGAGTGTTCGAACCGTAATGCGCTAGAAATGGTGTGGAAACCCCGTATTTACATATCTGCCACTGTGCAGGAGAATCCGTATAGGTGTTCGAGTGTTCGAACCGTAATGCGTGAGAAATGGTAAGTAAACCCCGTATTTACGTATCTGCCACTGTGCAGGAGAATCCGTATAGGTGTTCGAGTGTTCGAACCGTAATGCGCAAGAAATGGTATGTAAACCCCGTATTTACATATCTGTCACTGTGCAGGAGAATCCGTATAGGTGTTCGACTGTTCGAACCGTATTGCGCAAGAAATGGTATGTAAACTCCGTATTTACATATCGGCCGCTGTGCAGGAGAATCCGTATAGGTGTTCGAGTGTTCGAACCGTAATGCGCAAGAAATGGTATGTAAACGCAGTATTTACATATCTGCCACTGTGCAGGAGAATCCGTATAGGTGTTCAAGTGTTCGAACCGTATTGCGCAAGAAATGGTATGGAAACCCCGTATTTACATATCTGCCACTGTGCAGGAGAATCCGTATAGGTGTTCGAGTGTTCGAACCGTAATGCGTGAGAAATGGTAAGTAAACCCCGTATTTACGTATCTGCCACTGTGCAGGAGAATCCGTATAGGTGTTCGAGTGTTCGAACCGTAATGCGCAAGAAATGGTATGTAAACCCCGTATTTACATATCTGTCACTGTGCAGGAGAATCCGTATAGGTGTTCGACTGTTCGAACCGTATTGCGCAAGAAATGGTATGTAAACTCCGTATTTACATATCTACCGCTGTGCAGGAGAATCCGAATAGGTGTTCGAGTGTTCGAACCGTAATGCGCAAGAAATGGTATGTAAACGCAGTATTTACATATCTGCCACTGTGCAGGAGAATCCGTATAGGTGTTCAAGTGTTCGAACCGTAATGCGTGAGAAATGGTAAGTAAACCCCGTATTTACGTATCTGCCACTGTGCAGGAGAATCCGTATAGGTGTTCGAGTGTTCGAACCGTAATGCGCAAGAAATGGTATGTAAACCCCGTATTTACATATCTGCCACTGTGTAGGAGAATCCGTATAGGTGTTCGAGTGTTCGAACCGTATTGCGCAAGAAATGGTATTTAAACCCCGTATTTACATATCTGCCACTGTGCAGGATAATCTGTATAGGTGTTCGAGTGTTCGAACCGTAATGCGCAAGAAATGGTATGTAAACCCCGTATTTACATATCTGTCACTGTGCAGGAGAATCCGTATAGGTGTTCGACTGTTCGAACCGTATTGCGCAAGAAATGGTATGTAAACTCCGTATTTACATATCTGCCACTGTGCAGGAGAATCCGTATAGGTGTTCGAGTGTTCGAACCGTAATGCGCAAGAAATGGTATGTAAACCTCGTATTTACATATCTGCCACTCTGCAGGAGAATCCGTATAGGTGTTCGAGTGTTCGAACCGTATTGCGCAAGAAATGGTATGGAAACCCCGTATTTACATATCTGCCACTGTGCAGGAGAATCCGTATAGGTGTTCGAGTGTTCGAACCGTAATGCGCAAGAAATGGTATGGAAACCCCGTATTTACATATCTGCCACTGTGCAGTAGAATCCGTATAGGTGTTCGAGTGTTCGAACCGTAATGCGCAAGAAATGGTATGTAAACCCCGTATTTACATATCTGCTACTGTGCAGGAGAATACGTATAGGTGTTCGAGTGTTCGAACCGCAATGCGCTAGAAATGGTGTGGAAACCCCGTATTTACATATCTGCCACTGTGCAGAAGAATCCGTATAGGTGTTCAAGTGTTCGAACCGTAATGCGTGAGAAATGGTAAGTAAACCCCGTATTTACGTATCTGCCACTATGCAGGAGAATCCGTATAGGTGTTCGAGTGTTCGAACCGTAATGCGCAAGAAATGGAATGGAAACCCCGTATTTACATATCTGCCACTGTGCAGGAGAATCCGTACTGGTGTTCGAGTGTTCGAACCGTAATGCGCAAGAAATGGTATGTAAATCCCGTATTTACATATCTGCCACTATGCAGGAGAATCCGTGTAGGTGTTCGAGTGTTCGAACCGTATTGCGCAAGAAATGGTATGTAAACCCCGTATTTACATATCTGCCACTGTGCAGGAGAATCCGTATAGGTGTTCGAGTGTTCGAACCGTAATGCGCTAGAAATGGTGTGGAAACCCCGTATTTACATATCTGCCACTGTGCAGGAGAATCCGTATAGGTGTTCGAGTGTTAGAACCGTAATGCGTGAGACATGGTAAGTAAACCCCGTATTTACGTATCTGCCACTGTGCAGGAGAATCGGTATAGGTGTTCGAGTGTTCGAACCGTAATGCCCAAGAAATGGTATGTAAACCCCGTATTTACATATCTGTCACTGTGCAGGAGAATCCGTATAGGTGTTCGACTGTTCGAACCGTATTGCGCAAGAAATGGTATGTAAACTCCGTATTTACATATCTGCCACTGTGCAGGAGAATCCGTATAGGTGTTCGAGTGTTCGAACCGTAATGCGCAAGAAATGGTTTGTAAACGCAGTATTTACATATCTGCCACTGTGCAGGAGAATCCGTATAGGTGTTCAAGTGTTCGAACCGTAATGCGTGAGAAATGGTGTGGAAACCCCGTATTTACATATCTGCCACTGTGCAGGAGAATCCGTATAGGTGTTCGAGTGTTCGAACCGTAATGCGCAAGAAATGGTATGCAAACCCCGTATTTACATACCTGCCACTGTGCAGTAGAATCCGTATAGGTGTTCGAGTGTTCGAACCGTAATGCGCAAGAAATGGTATGTAAACCCCGTATTTACATATCCGCCACTGTGCAGGAGAATCCGTATAGGTGTTCGAGTGTTCGAACCGTAATGCGCTAGAAATGGTGTGGAAACCCCGTATTTACATATCTGCCACTGTGCAGGAGAATCCGTATAGGTGTTCGAGTGTTCGAACCGTAATGCGTGAGAAATGGTAAGTAAACCCCGTATTTACGTATCTGCCACTGTGCAGGAGAATCCGTATAGGTGTTCGAGTGTTCGAACCGTAATGCGCAAGAAATGGTATGTAAACCCCGTATTTACATATCTGTCACTGTGCAGGAGAATCCGTATAGGTGTTCGACTGTTCGAACCGTATTGCGCAAGAAATGGTATGTAAACTCCGTATTTACATATCGGCCGATGTGCAGGAGAATCCGTATAGGTGTTCGAGTGTTCGAACCGTAATGCGCAAGAAATGGTATGTAAACGCAGTATTTACATATCTGCCACTGTGCAGGAGAATCCGTATAGGTGTTCAAGTGTTCGAACCGTATTGCGCAAGAAATGGTATGGAAACCCCGTATTTACATATCTGCCACTGTGCAGGAGAATCCGTATAGGTGTTCGAGTGTTCGAACCGTAATGCGTGAGAAATGGTAAGTAAACCCCGTATTTACGTATCTGCCACTGTGCAGGAGAATCCGTATAGGTGTTCGAGTGTTCGAACCGTAATGCGCAAGAAATGGTATGTAAACCCCGTATTTACATATCTGTCACTGTGCAGGAGAATCCGTATAGGTGTTCGACTGTTCGAACCGTATTGCGCAAGAAATGGTATGTAAACTCCGTATTTACATATCTACCGCTGTGCAGGAGAATCCGAATAGGTGTTCGAGTGTTCGAACCGTAATGCGCAAGAAATGGTATGTAAACGCAGTATTTACATATCTGCCACTGTGCAGGAGAATCCGTATAGGTGTTCAAGTGTTCGAACCGTAATGCGTGAGAAATGGTAAGTAAACCCCGTATTTACGTATCTGCCACTGTGCAGGAGAATCCGTATAGGTGTTCGAGTGTTCGAACCGTAATGCGCAAGAAATGGTATGTAAACCCCGTATTTACATATCTGTCACTGTGCAGGAGAATCCGTATAGGTGTTCGACTGTTCGAACCGTATTGCGCAAGAAATGGTATGTAAACTCCGTATTTACATATCTGCCACTGTGCAGGAGAATCCGTATAGGTGTTCGAGTGTTCGAACCGTAATGCGCAAGAAATGGCATGTAAACCTCGTATTTACATATCTGCCACTCTGCAGGAGAATCCGTATAGGTGTTCGAGTGTTCGAACCGTATTGCGCAAGAAATGGTATAGAAACCCCGTATTTACATATCTGCCACTATGCAGGAGAATCCGTATAGGTGTTCGAGTGTTCGAACCGTAATGCGCAAGAAATGGTATGGAAACCCCGTATTTACATATCTGCCACTGTGCAGTAGAATCCGTATAGGTGTTCGAGTGTTCGAACCGTAATACGCAAGAAATGGTATGTAAACCCCGTATTTACATATCTGCCACTGTGCAGGAGAATCCGTATAGGTGTTCGAGTGTTCGAACCCTAATGCGTGAGAAATGGTAAGTAAACGCAGTATTTACATATCTGCCACTGTGCAGGAGAATCCGTATAGGTGTTCAAGTGTTCGAACCGTAACGCGTGAGAAATGGTAAGTAAACCCCGTATTTACGTATCTGCCACTGTGCAGGAGAATCCGTATAGGTGTTCGAGTGTTCGAACCGTATTGCGCAAGAAATGGTATGGAAACCCCGTATTTACATATCTGCCACTGTGCAGGAGAATCCGTATTGGTGTTCGAGTGTTCGAACCGTAATGCGCAAGAAATGGTATGTAAACCCCGTATTTACATATCTGCCACTGTGCAGGAGAATCCGTATAGGTGTTCGAGTGTTCGAACCGTATTGCGCAAGAAATGGTATTTAAACCCCGTATTTACATATCTACCACTGTGCAGGATAATCTGTATAGGTGTTCGAGTGTTCGAACCGTAATGCGCAAGAAATGGTATGTAAACCCCGTACTTACATATCTGTCACTGTGCAGGAGAATCCGTATAGGTGTTCGACTGTTCGAACCGTATTGCGCAAGAAATGGTATGTAAACTCCGTATTTACATATCTGCCACTGTGTAGGAGAATCCGTATAGGTGTTCGAGTGTTCGAACCGTAATGCGCAAGAAATGGTATGTAAACCTCGTATTTACATATCTGCCACTCTGCAGGAGAATCCGTATAGGTGTTCGAGTGTTCGAACCGTATTGCGCAAGAAATGGTATGGAAACCCCGTATTTACATATCTGCCACTGTGCAGGAGAATCCGTATAGGTGTTCGAGTGTTCGAACCGTAATGCGCAAGAAATGGTATGGAAACCCCGTATTTACATATCTGCCACTGTGCAGTAGAATCCGTATAGGTGTTCGAGTGTTCGAACCGTAATGCGCAAGAAATGGTATGTAAACCCCGTATTTACATATCTGCCACTGTGGAGGAGAATCCGTATAGGTGTTCGAGTGTTCGAACCGTAATGCGCTAGAAATGGTGTGGAAACCCCGTATTTACATATCTGCCACTGTGCAGGAGAATCCGTATAGGTGTTCGAGTGTTCGAACCGTAATGCGCAAGAAATGGTATGTAAACCCCGTATTTACATATCTGCCACTGTGCAGGAGAATCCGTATAGGTGTTCGAGTGTTCGAACCGTATTGCGCAAGAAATGGTATTTAAACCCCGTATTTACATATCTGCCACTGTGCAGGATAATCTGTATAGGTGTTCGAGTGTTCGAACCGTAATGCGCAAGAAATGGTATGTAAACCCCGTATTTACATATCTGTCACTGTGCAGGAGAATCCGTATAGGTGTTCGACTGTTCGAACCGTATTGCGCAAGAAATGGTATGTAAACTCCGTATATACATATCTGCCACTGTGCAGGAGAATCCGTATAGGTGTTCGAGTGTTCGAACCGTAATGCGCAAGAAATGGTATGTAAACCTCGTATTTACATATCTGCCACTCTGCAGGAGAATCCGTATAGGTGTTCGAGTGTTCGAACCGTATTGCGCAAGAAATGGTATGGAAACCCCGTATTTACATATCTGCCACTGTGCAGGAGAATCCGTATAGGTGTTCGAGTGTTCGAACCGTAATGCGCAAGAAATGGTATGGAAACCCCGTATTTACATATCTGCCACTGTGCAGTAGAATCCGTATAGGTGTTCGAGTGTTCGAACCGTAATGCGCAAGAAATGGTATGTAAACCCCGTATTTACATATCTGCCACTGTGCAGGAGAATCCGTATAGGTGTTCGAGTGTTCGAACCGTAATGCGCTAGAAATGGTGTGGAAACCCCGTATTTACATATCTGCCACTGTGCAGGAGAATCCGTATAGGTGTTCGAGTGTTCGAACCGTAATGCGTGAGAAATGGTAAGTAAACCCCGTATTTACGTATCTGCCACTGTGCAGGAGAATCCGTATAGGTGTTCGAGAGTTCGAACCGTAATGCGCAAGAAATGGTATGTAAACCCCGTATTTACATATCTGTCACTGTGCAGGAGAATCCGTATAGGTGTTCGACTGTTCGAACCGTATTGCGCAAGAAATGGTATGTAAACTCCGTATTTACATATCTGCCACTGTGTAGGAGAATCCGTATAGGTGTTCGAGTGTTCGAACCGTAATGCGCAAGAAATGGTATGTAAACCTCGTATTTACATATCTGCCACTCTGCAGGAGAATCCGTATAGGTGTTCGAGTGTTCGAACCGTATTGCGCAAGAAATGGTATGTAAACCCCGTATTTACATATCTGTCACTGTGCAGGAGAATCCGTATAGGTGTTCGACTGTTCGAACCGTATTGCGCAAGAAATGGTATGTAAACTCCATATTTACATATCTGCCACTGTGCAGGAGAATCCGTATAGGTGTTCGAGTGTTCGAACCATAATGCGCAAGAAATGGTATGTAAACCTCGTATTTACATATCTGCCACTCTGCAGGAGAATCCGTATAGGTGTTCGAGTGTTCGAACCGTATTGCGCAAGAAATTGTATGGAAACCCCGTATTTACATATCTGCCACTGTGCAGGAGAATCCGTATAGGTGTTCGAGTGTTCGAACCGTAATGCGCAAGAAATGGTATGGAAACCCCGTATTTACATATCTGCCACTGTGCAGTAAAATCCGTATACGTGTTCGAGTGTTCGAACCGTAATGCGCAAGAAATGGTATGTAAACCCCGTATTTACATATCTGCCACTGTGCAGGAGAATCCGTATAGGTGTCCGAGTCTTCGAACCCTAATGCGTGAGAAATGGTAAGTAAACGCAGTATTGACATATCTGCCACTGTGCAGGAGAATCCGTATAGGTGTTCAAGTGTTCGAACCGTAATGCGTGAGAAATGGTAAGTAAACCCCGTATTTACGTATCTGCCACTGTGCAGGAGAATCCGTATAGGTGTTCGAGTGTTCGAACCGTAATGCGCAAGAAATGGTCTGGAAACCCCGTATTTACATATCTGCCACTGTGCAGGAGAATCCGTACTGGTGTTCGAGTGTTCGAACCGTAATGCGCAAGAAATGGTATGTAAATCCCGTATTTACATATCTGCCACTATGCAGGAGAATCCGTGTAGGTGTTCGAGTGTTCGAACCGTATTGCGCAAGAAATGGTATGTAAACCCCGTATTTACATATCTGCCACTGTGCAGGAGAATCCGTATAGGTGTTCGAGTGTTCGAACCGTAATGCGCTAGAAATGGTGTGGAAACCCCGTATTTACGTATCTGCCACTGTGCAGGAGAATCCGTATAGGTGTTCGAGTGTTCGAACCGTAATGCGCAAGAAATGGTATGTAAACGCAGTATTTACATATCTGCCACTGTGCAGGAGAATCCGTATAGGTGTTCAAGTGTTCGGACCGTAATGCGTGAGAAATGGTAAGTGAACCCCGTATTTACATATCTGCCACTGTGCAGGAGAATCCGTATAGGTGTTCGAGTGTTCGAACCGTAATGCGCAAGAAATGGTATGTAAACCCCGTATTTACATATCTGTCACTGTGCAGGAGAATCCGTATAGGTGTTCGACTGTTCGAACCGTATTGCGCAAGAAATGGTATGTAAACTCCGTATTTACATATCTGCCACTGTGCAGGAGAATCCGTATAGGTGTTCGAGTGTTCGAACCGTAATGCGCAAGAAATGGTATGTAAACCTTGTATTTACATATCTGCCACTCTGCAGGAGAATCCGTATAGGTGTTCGAGTGTTCGAACCGTATTGCGCAAGAAATGGTATGGAAACCCCATATTTACATATCTGCCACTCTGCAGGAGAATCCGTATAGGTGTTCGAGTGTTCGAACCGTAATGCGCAAGAAATGGTATGGAAACCCCGTATTTACATATCTGCCACTGTGCAGGAGAATCCGTATAGGTGTTCGAGTGTTCGAACCGTAATGCGTGAGAAATGGTAAGTAAACCCCGTATTTACGTAACTGCCACTGTGCAGGAGAATCCGTATAGGTGTTCGAGTGTTCGAACCGTAATGCGCAAGAAATGGTATGTAAACCCCGTATTTACATATCTGTCACTGTGCAGGAGAATCCGTATAGGTTTTCGACTGTTCGAACCGTATTGCGCAAGAAATGGTATGTAAACTCCGTATTTACATATCTGCCGCTGTGCAGGAGAATCCGTATAGGTGTTCGAGTGTTCGAACCGTAATGCGCAAGAAATGGTATGTAAACGCAGTATTTACATATCTGCCACTGTGCAGGAGAATCCGTATAGGTGTTCAAGTGTTCGAACCGTAATGCGTGAGAAATGGTAAGTAAACCCCGTATTTACGTATCTGCCACTGTGCAGGAGAATCCGTATAGGTGTTCGAGTGTTCGAACCGTAATGCGCAAGAAATGGTATGTAAACCCCGTATTTACATATCTGTCACTGTGCAGGAGAATCCGTATAGGTGTTCGAGTGTTAGAACCGTAATGCGTGAGAAATGGTAAGTAAACCCCGTATTTACGTATCTGCCACTGTGCAGGAGAATCCGTATAGGTGTTCGAGTGTTCGAACCGTAATGCGCAAGAAATGGTATGTAAACGCAGTATTTACATATCTGCCACTGTGCAGGAGAATCCGTATAGGTGTTCAAGTGTTCGAACCGTAATGCGTGAGAAATGGTAAGTGAACCCCGTATTTACGTATCTGCCACTGTGCAGGAGAATCCGTATAGGTGTTCGAGTGTTCGAACCGTAATGCGCAAGAAATGGTATGTAAACCCCGTATTTACATATCTGTCACTGTGCAGGAGAATCCGTATAGGTGTTCGACTGTTCGAACCGTATTGCGCAAGAAATGGTATGTAAACTCCGTATTTACATATCTGCCACTGTGCAGGAGAATCCGTATAGGTGTTCGAGTGTTCGAACCGTAATGCGCAAGAAATGGTATGTAAACCTTGTATTTACATATCTGCCACTCTGCAGGAGAATCCGTATAGGTGTTCGAGTGTTCGAACCGTATTGCGCAAGAAATGGTATGGAAACCCCATATTTACATATCTGCCACTGTGCAGAAGAATCCGTATAGGTGTTCGAGTGTTCGAACCGTAATGCGCAAGAAATGGTATGGAAACCCCGTATTTACATATCTGCCACTGTGCAGGAGAATCCGTATAGGTGTTCGAGTGTTCGAACCGTATTGCGCAAGAAATGGTATGTAAACGCAGTATTTACATATCTGCCACTGTGCAGGAGAATCCGTATAGGTGTTCAAGTGTTCGAACCGTAATGCGTGAGAAATGGTAAGTAAACCCCGTATTTACGTATCTGCCACTGTGCAGGAGAATCCGTATAGGTGTTCGAGTGTTCGAACCGTAATGCGCAAGAAATGGTATGTAAACCCCGTATTTACATATCTGTCACTGTGCAGGAGAATCCGTATAGGTGTTCGAGTGTTAGAACCGTAATGCGTGAGAAATGGTAAGTAAACCCCGTATTTACGTATCTGCCACTGTGCAGGAGAATCCGTATAGGTGTTCGAGTGTTCGAACCGTAATGCGCAAGAAATGGTATGTAAACGCAGTATTTACATATCTGCCACTGTGCAGGAGAATCCGTATAGGTGTTCAAGTGTTCGAACCGTAATGCGTGAGAAATGGTAAGTGAACCCCGTATTTACGTATCTGCCACTGTGCAGGAGAATCCGTATAGGTGTTCGAGTGTTCGAACCGTAATGCGCAAGAAATGGTATGTAAACCCCGTATTTACATATCTGTCACTGTGCAGGAGAATCCGTATAGGTGTTCGACTGTTCGAACCGTATTGCGCAAGAAATGGTATGTAAACTCCGTATTTACATATCTGCCACTGTGCAGGAGAATCCGTATAGGTGTTCGAGTGTTCGAACCGTAATGCGCAAGAAATGGTATGTAAACCTTGTATTTACATATCTGCCACTCTGCAGGAGAATCCGTATAGGTGTTCGAGTGTTCGAACCGTATTGCGCAAGAAATGGTATGGAAACCCCATATTTACATATCTGCCACTGTGCAGGAGAATCCGTATAGGTGTTCGAGTGTTCGAACCGTAATGCGCAAGAAATGGTATGGAAACCCCGTATTTACATATCTGCCACTGTGCAGGAGAATCCGTATAGGTGCTCGAGTGTTAGAACCGTAATGCGTGAGACATGGTAAGTAAACCCCGTATTTACGTATCTGCCACTGTGCAGGAGAATCCGTATAGGTGTTCGAGTGTTCGAACCGTAATGCGCAAGAAATGGTATGTAAACCCCGTATTTACATATCTGTCACTGTGCAGGAGAATCCGTATAGGTGTTCGACTGTTCGAACCGTATTGCGCAAGAAATGGTATGTAAACTCCATATTTACATATCTGCCACTGTGCAGGAGAATCCGTATAGGTGTTCGAGTGTTCGAACCGTAATGCGCAAGAAATGGTTTGTAAACGCAGTATTTACATATCTGCCACTGTGCAGGAGAATCCGTATAGGTGTTCAAGTGTTCGAACCGTAATGCGTGAGAAATGGTGTGGAAACCCCGTATTTACATATCTGCCACTGTGCAGGAGAATCCGTATAGGTGTTCGAATGTTCGAACCGTAATGCGCAAGAAATGGTATGGAAACCCCGTATTTACATATCTGCCACTGTGCAGTAGAATCCGTATAGGTGTTCGAGTGTTCGAACCGTAATGCGCAAGAAATGGTATGTAAACCCCGTATTTACATATCTGCCACTGTGCAGGAGAATCCGTATAGGTGTTCGAGTGTTCGAACCGTAATGCGCTAGAAATGGTGTGGAAACCCCGTATTTACATATCTGCCACTGTGCAGGAGAATCCGTATAGGTGTTCGAGTGTTCGAACCGTAATGCGTGAGAAATGGTAAGTAAACCCCGTATTTACGTATCTGCCACTGTGCAGGAGAATCCGTATAGGTGTTCGAGTGTTCGAACCGTAATGCGCAAGAAATGGTATGTAAACCCCGTATTTACATATCTGTCACTGTGCAGGAGAATCCGTATAGGTGTTCGACTGTTCGAACCGTATTGCGCAAGAAATGGTATGGAAACCCCATATTTACATATCTGCCACTGTGCAGGAGAATCCGTATAGGTGTTCGAGTGTTCGAACCGTAATGCGCAAGAAATGGTATGGAAACCCCGTATTTACATATCTGCCACTGTGCAGGAGAATCCGTATAGGTGTTCGAGTGTTCGAACCGTAATGCGCAAGAAATGGTGTGGAAACCCCGTATTTACATATCTGCCACTGTGCAGGAGAATCCGTATAGGTGCTCGAGTGTTAGAACCGTAATGCGTGAGACATGGTAAGTAAACCCCGTATTTACGTATCTGCCACTGTGCAGGAGAATCCGTATAGGTGTGTTCGAACCGTAATGCGCAAGAAATGGTATGTAAACCTCGTATTTACATATCTGCCACTCTGCAGGAGAATCCGTATAGGTGTTCGAGTGTTCGAACCGTATTGCGCAAGAAATGGTATGGAAACCCCGTATTTACATATCTGCCACTGTGCAGGAGAATCCGTATAGGTGTTCGAGTGTTCGAACCGTAATGCGCAAGAAATGGTATGGAAACCCCGTATTTACATATCTGCCACTGTGCAGGAGAATCCGTATAGGTGTTCGAGTGTTCGAACCGTAATGCGCAAGAAATGGTGTGGAAACCCCGTATTTACATATCTGCCACTGTGCAGGAGAATCCGTATAGGTGCTCGAGTGTTAGAACCGTAATGCGTGAGACATGGTAAGTAAACCCCGTATTTACGTATCTGCCACTGTGCAGGAGAATCCGTATAGGTGTTCGAGTGTTCGAACCGTAATGCGCAAGAAATGGTATGTAAACCCCGTATTTACATATCTGTCACTGTGCAGGAGAATCCGTATAGGTGTTCGACTGTTCGAACCGTATTGCGCAACAAATGGTATGTAAACTCCGTATTTACATATCTGCCACTGTGCAGGAGAATCCGTATAGGTGTTCGAGTGTTCGAACCGTAATGCGCAAGAAATGGTTTGTAAACGCAGTATTTACATATCTGCCACTGTGCAGGAGAATCCGTATAGGTGTTCAAGTGTTCGAACCGTAATGCGTGAGAAATGGTGTGGAAACCCCGTATTTACATATCTGCCACTGTGCAGGAGAATCCGTATAGGTGTTCGAATGTTCGAACCGTAATGCGCAAGAAATGGTATGGAAACCCCGTATTTACATATCTGCCACTGTGGAGTAGAATCCGTATAGGTGTTCGAGTGTTCGAACCGTAATGCGCAAGAAATGGTATGTAAACCCCGTATTTACATATCTGCCACTGTGCAGGAGAATCCGTATAGGTGTTCGAGTGTTCGAACCGTAATGCGCTAGAAATGGTGTGGAAACCCCGTATTTACATATCTGCCACTGTGCAGGAGAATCCGTATAGGTGTTCGAGTGTTCGAACCGTAATGCGTGAGAAATGGTAAGTAAACCCCGTATTTACGTATCTGCCACTGTGCAGGAGAATCCGTATAGGTGTTCGAGTGTTCGAACCGTAATGCGCAAGAAATGGTATGTAAACCCCGTATTTACATATCTGTCACTGTGCAGGAGAATCCGTATAGGTGTTCGACTGTTCGAACCGTATTGCGCAAGAAATGGTATGTAAACTCCGTATTTACATATCTGCCGCTGTGCAGGAGAATCCGTATAGGTGTTCGAGTGTTCGAACCGTAATGCGCAAGAAATGGTATGTAAACGCAGTATTTACATATCTGCCACTGTGCAGGAGAATCCGTATAGGTGTTCAAGTGTTCGAACCGTATTGCGCAAGAAATGGTATGGAAACCCCGTATTTACATATCTGCCACTGTGCAGGAGAATCCGTATAGGTGTTCGAGTGTTCGAACCGTAATGCGTGAGAAATGGTAAGTAAACCCCGTATTTACGTAACTGCCACTGTGCAGGAGAATCCGTATAGGTGTTCGAGTGTTCGAACCGTAATGCGCAAGAAATGGTATGTAAACCCCGTATTTACATATCTGTCACTGTGCAGGAGAATCCGTATAGGTGTTCGAGTGTTCGAACCGTATTGCGCAAGAAATGGTATGGAAACCCCATATTTACATATCTGCCACTGTGCAGGAGAATCCGTATAGGTGTTCGAGTGTTCGAACCGTAATGCGCAAGAAATGGTATGGAAACCCCGTATTTACATATCTGCCACTGTGCAGGAGAATCCGTATAGGTGTTCGAGTGTTCGAACCGTAATGCGCAAGAAATGGTGTGGAAACCCCGTATTTACATATCTGCCACTGTGCAGGAGAATCCGTATAGGTGCTCGAGTGTTAGAACCGTAATGCGTGAGACATGGTAAGTAAACCCCGTATTTACGTATCTGCCACTGTGCAGGAGAATCCGTATAGGTGTGTTCGAACCGTAATGCGCAAGAAATGGTATGTAAACCTCGTATTTACATATCTGCCACTCTGCAGGAGAATCCGTATAGGTGTTCGAGTGTTCGAACCGTATTGCGCAAGAAATGGTATGGAAACCCCGTATTTACATATCTGCCACTGTGCAGGAGAATCCGTATAGGTGTTCGAGTGTTCGAACCGTAATGCGCAAGAAATGGTATGGAAACCCCGTATTTACATATCTGCCACTGTGCAGTAGAATCCGTATAGGTGTTCGAGTGTTCGAACCGTAATGCGCAAGAAATGGTATGTAAACCCCGTATTTACATATCTGCCACTGTGCAGGAGAATCCGTATAGGTGTTCGAGTCTTCGAACCCTAATGCGTGAGAAATGGTAAGTAAACGCAGTATTTACATATCTGCCACTGTGCAGGAGAATCCGTATAGGTGTTCAAGTGTTCGAACCGTAATGCGTGAGAAATGGTAAGTAAACCCCGTATTTACGTATCTGCCACTGTGCAGGAGAATCCGTATAGGTGTTCGAGTGTTCGAACCGTCTTGCGCAAGAAATGGTATGGAAACCCCGTATTTACATATCTGCCACTGTGCAGGAGAATCCGTATAGGTGTTCGAGTGTTCGAACCGTAATGCGCAAGAAATGGTATGTAAACCCCGTATTTACATATCTGCCACTGTGCAGGAGAATCCGTATAGGTGTTCGAGTGTTCGAACCGTATTGCGCAAGAAATGGTATTTAAACCCCGTATTTACATATCTGCCACTGTGCAGGATAATCTGTATAGGTGTTCGAGTGTTCGAACCGTAATGCGCAAGAAATGGTAAGTAAACCCCGTATTTACATATCTGTCACTGTGCAGGAGAATCCGTATAGGTGTTCGACTGTTCGAACCGTATTGCGCAAGAAATGGTATGTAAACTCCGTATTTACATATCTACCGCTGTGCAGGAGAATCCGAATAGGTGTTCGAGTGTTCGAACCGTAATGCGCAAGAAATGGTATGTAAACGCAGTATTTACATATCTGCCACTGTGCAGGAGAATCCGTATAGGTGTTCAAGTGTTCGAACCGTAATGCGTGAGAAATGGTAAGTAAACCCCGTATTTACGTATCTGCCACTGTGCAGGAGAATCCGTATAGGTGTTCGAGTGTTCGAACCGTAATGCGCAAGAAATGGTATGTAAACCCCGTATTTACATATCTGTCACTGTGCAGGAGAATCCGTATAGGTGTTCGACTGTTCGAACCGTATTGCGCAAGAAATGGTATGTAAACTCCGTATTTACATATCTGCCACTGTGCAGGAGAATCCGTATAGGTGTTCGAGTGTTCGAACCGTAATGCGCAAGAAATGGCATGTAAACCTCGTATTTACATATCTGCCACTCTGCAGGAGAATCCGTATAGGTGTTCGAGTGTTCGAACCGTAATGCGCAAGAAATGGTATGTAAACCTTGTATTTACATATCTGCCACTCTGCAGGAGAATCCGTATAGGTGTTCGAGTGTTCGAACCGTATTGCGCAAGAAATGGTATGGAAACCCCATATTTACATATCTGCCACTGTGCAGGAGAATCCGTATAGGTGTTCGAGTGTTCGAACCGTAATGCGCAAGAAATGGTATGGAAACCCCGTATTTACATATCTGCCACTGTGCAGGAGAATCCGTATAGGTGCTCGAGTGTTAGAACCGTAATGCGTGAGACATGGTAAGTAAACCCCGTATTTACGTATCTGCCACTGTGCAGGAGAATCCGTATAGGTGTTCGAGTGTTCGAACCGTAATGCGCAAGAAATGGTATGTAAACCCCGTATTTACATATCTGTCACTGTGCAGGAGAATCCGTATAGGTGTTCGACTGTTCGAACCGTATTGCGCAAGAAATGGTATGTAAACTCCATATTTACATATCTGCCACTGTGCAGGAGAATCCGTATAGGTGTTCGAGTGTTCGAACCGTAATGCGCAAGAAATGGTTTGTAAACGCAGTATTTACATATCTGCCACTGTGCAGGAGAATCCGTATAGGTGTTCAAGTGTTCGAACCGTAATGCGTGAGAAATGGTGTGGAAACCCCGTATTTACATATCTGCCACTGTGCAGGAGAATCCGTATAGGTGTTCGAATGTTCGAACCGTAATGCGCAAGAAATGGTATGGAAACCCCGTATTTACATATCTGCCACTGTGCAGTAGAATCCGTATAGGTGTTCGAGTGTTCGAACCGTAATGCGCAAGAAATGGTATGTAAACCCCGTATTTACATATCTGCCACTGTGCAGGAGAATCCGTATAGGTGTTCGAGTGTTCGAACCGTAATGCGCTAGAAATGGTGTGGAAACCCCGTATTTACATATCTGCCACTGTGCAGGAGAATCCGTATAGGTGTTCGAGTGTTCGAACCGTAATGCGTGAGAAATGGTAAGTAAACCCCGTATTTACGTATCTGCCACTGTGCAGGAGAATCCGTATAGGTGTTCGAGTGTTCGAACCGTAATGCGCAAGAAATGGTATGTAAACCCCGTATTTACATATCTGTCACTGTGCAGGAGAATCCGTATAGGTGTTCGACTGTTCGAACCGTATTGCGCAAGAAATGGTATGGAAACCCCATATTTACATATCTGCCACTGTGCAGGAGAATCCGTATAGGTGTTCGAGTGTTCGAACCGTAATGCGCAAGAAATGGTATGGAAACCCCGTATTTACATATCTGCCACTGTGCAGGAGAATCCGTATAGGTGTTCGAGTGTTCGAACCGTAATGCGCAAGAAATGGTGTGGAAACCCCGTATTTACATATCTGCCACTGTGCAGGAGAATCCGTATAGGTGCTCGAGTGTTAGAACCGTAATGCGTGAGACATGGTAAGTAAACCCCGTATTTACGTATCTGCCACTGTGCAGGAGAATCCGTATAGGTGTGTTCGAACCGTAATGCGCAAGAAATGGTATGTAAACCTCGTATTTACATATCTGCCACTCTGCAGGAGAATCCGTATAGGTGTTCGAGTGTTCGAACCGTATTGCGCAAGAAATGGTATGGAAACCCCGTATTTACATATCTGCCACTGTGCAGGAGAATCCGTATAGGTGTTCGAGTGTTCGAACCGTAATGCGCAAGAAATGGTATGGAAACCCCGTATTTACATATCTGCCACTGTGCAGGAGAATCCGTATAGGTGTTCGAGTGTTCGAACCGTAATGCGCAAGAAATGGTGTGGAAACCCCGTATTTACATATCTGCCACTGTGCAGGAGAATCCGTATAGGTGCTCGAGTGTTAGAACCGTAATGCGTGAGACATGGTAAGTAAACCCCGTATTTACGTATCTGCCACTGTGCAGGAGAATCCGTATAGGTGTTCGAGTGTTCGAACCGTAATGCGCAAGAAATGGTATGTAAACCCCGTATTTACATATCTGTCACTGTGCAGGAGAATCCGTATAGGTGTTCGACTGTTCGAACCGTATTGCGCAACAAATGGTATGTAAACTCCGTATTTACATATCTGCCACTGTGCAGGAGAATCCGTATAGGTGTTCGAGTGTTCGAACCGTAATGCGCAAGAAATGGTTTGTAAACGCAGTATTTACATATCTGCCACTGTGCAGGAGAATCCGTATAGGTGTTCAAGTGTTCGAACCGTAATGCGTGAGAAATGGTGTGGAAACCCCGTATTTACATATCTGCCACTGTGCAGGAGAATCCGTATAGGTGTTCGAATGTTCGAACCGTAATGCGCAAGAAATGGTATGGAAACCCCGTATTTACATATCTGCCACTGTGGAGTAGAATCCGTATAGGTGTTCGAGTGTTCGAACCGTAATGCGCAAGAAATGGTATGTAAACCCCGTATTTACATATCTGCCACTGTGCAGGAGAATCCGTATAGGTGTTCGAGTGTTCGAACCGTAATGCGCTAGAAATGGTGTGGAAACCCCGTATTTACATATCTGCCACTGTGCAGGAGAATCCGTATAGGTGTTCGAGTGTTCGAACCGTAATGCGTGAGAAATGGTAAGTAAACCCCGTATTTACGTATCTGCCACTGTGCAGGAGAATCCGTATAGGTGTTCGAGTGTTCGAACCGTAATGCGCAAGAAATGGTATGTAAACCCCGTATTTACATATCTGTCACTGTGCAGGAGAATCCGTATAGGTGTTCGACTGTTCGAACCGTATTGCGCAAGAAATGGTATGTAAACTCCGTATTTACATATCTGCCGCTGTGCAGGAGAATCCGTATAGGTGTTCGAGTGTTCGAACCGTAATGCGCAAGAAATGGTATGTAAACGCAGTATTTACATATCTGCCACTGTGCAGGAGAATCCGTATAGGTGTTCAAGTGTTCGAACCGTATTGCGCAAGAAATGGTATGGAAACCCCGTATTTACATATCTGCCACTGTGCAGGAGAATCCGTATAGGTGTTCGAGTGTTCGAACCGTAATGCGTGAGAAATGGTAAGTAAACCCCGTATTTACGTAACTGCCACTGTGCAGGAGAATCCGTATAGGTGTTCGAGTGTTCGAACCGTAATGCGCAAGAAATGGTATGTAAACCCCGTATTTACATATCTGTCACTGTGCAGGAGAATCCGTATAGGTGTTCGAGTGTTCGAACCGTATTGCGCAAGAAATGGTATGGAAACCCCATATTTACATATCTGCCACTGTGCAGGAGAATCCGTATAGGTGTTCGAGTGTTCGAACCGTAATGCGCAAGAAATGGTATGGAAACCCCGTATTTACATATCTGCCACTGTGCAGGAGAATCCGTATAGGTGTTCGAGTGTTCGAACCGTAATGCGCAAGAAATGGTGTGGAAACCCCGTATTTACATATCTGCCACTGTGCAGGAGAATCCGTATAGGTGCTCGAGTGTTAGAACCGTAATGCGTGAGACATGGTAAGTAAACCCCGTATTTACGTATCTGCCACTGTGCAGGAGAATCCGTATAGGTGTGTTCGAACCGTAATGCGCAAGAAATGGTATGTAAACCTCGTATTTACATATCTGCCACTCTGCAGGAGAATCCGTATAGGTGTTCGAGTGTTCGAACCGTATTGCGCAAGAAATGGTATGGAAACCCCGTATTTACATATCTGCCACTGTGCAGGAGAATCCGTATAGGTGTTCGAGTGTTCGAACCGTAATGCGCAAGAAATGGTATGGAAACCCCGTATTTACATATCTGCCACTGTGCAGTAGAATCCGTATAGGTGTTCGAGTGTTCGAACCGTAATGCGCAAGAAATGGTATGTAAACCCCGTATTTACATATCTGCCACTGTGCAGGAGAATCCGTATAGGTGTTCGAGTCTTCGAACCCTAATGCGTGAGAAATGGTAAGTAAACGCAGTATTTACATATCTGCCACTGTGCAGGAGAATCCGTATAGGTGTTCAAGTGTTCGAACCGTAATGCGTGAGAAATGGTAAGTAAACCCCGTATTTACGTATCTGCCACTGTGCAGGAGAATCCGTATAGGTGTTCGAGTGTTCGAACCGTCTTGCGCAAGAAATGGTATGGAAACCCCGTATTTACATATCTGCCACTGTGCAGGAGAATCCGTATAGGTGTTCGAGTGTTCGAACCGTAATGCGCAAGAAATGGTATGTAAACCCCGTATTTACATATCTGCCACTGTGCAGGAGAATCCGTATAGGTGTTCGAGTGTTCGAACCGTATTGCGCAAGAAATGGTATTTAAACCCCGTATTTACATATCTGCCACTGTGCAGGATAATCTGTATAGGTGTTCGAGTGTTCGAACCGTAATGCGCAAGAAATGGTAAGTAAACCCCGTATTTACATATCTGTCACTGTGCAGGAGAATCCGTATAGGTGTTCGACTGTTCGAACCGTATT
Organism: Camellia sinensis; assembly: GCF_055761805.1. Classification (NCBI taxonomy): domain Eukaryota; kingdom Viridiplantae; phylum Streptophyta; class Magnoliopsida; order Ericales; family Theaceae; genus Camellia; species Camellia sinensis. The sequence continues at coordinate 7,053,509 of NC_138965.1, forward strand.
GCGCAAGAAATGGTATGTAAACTCCGTATTTACATATCTACCGCTGTGCAGGAGAATCCGAATAGGTGTTCGAGTGTTCGAACCGTAATGCGCAAGAAATGGTATGTAAACGCAGTATTTACATATCTGCCACTGTGCAGGAGAATCCGTATAGGTGTTCAAGTGTTCGAACCGTAATGCGTGAGAAATGGTAAGTAAACCCCGTATTTACGTATCTGCCACTGTGCAGGAGAATCCGTATAGGTGTTCGAGTGTTCGAACCGTAATGCGCAAGAAATGGTATGTAAACCCCGTATTTACATATCTGTCACTGTGCAGGAGAATCCGTATAGGTGTTCGACTGTTCGAACCGTATTGCGCAAGAAATGGTATGTAAACTCCGTATTTACATATCTGCCACTGTGCAGGAGAATCCGTATAGGTGTTCGAGTGTTCGAACCGTAATGCGCAAGAAATGGCATGTAAACCTCGTATTTACATATCTGCCACTCTGCAGGAGAATCCGTATAGGTGTTCGAGTGTTCGAACCGTATTGCGCAAGAAATGGTATAGAAACCCCGTATTTACATATCTGCCACTATGCAGGAGAATCCGTATAGGTGTTCGAGTGTTCGAACCGTAATGCGCAAGAAATGGTATGGAAACCCCGTATTTACATATCTGCCACTGTGCAGTAGAATCCGTATAGGTGTTCGAGTGTTCGAACCGTAATGCGCAAGAAATGGTATGTAAACCCCGTATTTACATATCTGCCACTGTGCAGGAGAATCCGTATAGGTGTTCGAGTGTTCGAACCCTAATGCGTGAGAAATGGTAAGTAAACGCAGTATTTACATATCTGCCACTGTGCAGGAGAATCCGTATAGGTGTTCAAGTGTTCGAACCGTAATGCGTGAGAAATGGTAAGTAAACCCCGTATTTACGTATCTGCCACTGTGCAGGAGAATCCGTATAGGTGTTCGAGTGTTCGAACCGTATTGCGCAAGAAATGGTATGGAAACCCCGTATTTACATATCTGCCACTGTGCAGGAGAATCCGTATTGGTGTTCGAGTGTTCGAACCGTAATGCGCAAGAAATGGTATGTAAACCCCGTATTTACATATCTGCCACTGTGCAGGAGAATCCGTATAGGTGTTCGAGTGTTCGAACCGTATTGCGCAAGAAATGGTATTTAAACCCCGTATTTACATATCTACCACTGTGCAGGATAATCTGTATAGGTGTTCGAGTGTTCGAACCGTAATGCGCAAGAAATGGTATGTAAACCCCGTACTTACATATCTGTCACTGTGCAGGAGAATCCGTATAGGTGTTCGACTGTTCGAACCGTATTGCGCAAGAAATGGTATGTAAACTCCGTATTTACATATCTGCCACTGTGTAGGAGAATCCGTATAGGTGTTCGAGTGTTCGAACCGTAATGCGCAAGAAATGGTATGTAAACCTCGTATTTACATATCTGCCACTCTGCAGGAGAATCCGTATAGGTGTTCGAGTGTTCGAACCGTATTGCGCAAGAAATGGTATGGAAACCCCGTATTTACATATCTGCCACTGTGCAGGAGAATCCGTATAGGTGTTCGAGTGTTCGAACCGTAATGCGCAAGAAATGGTATGGAAACCCCGTATTTACATATCTGCCACTGTGCAGTAGAATCCGTATAGGTGTTCGAGTGTTCGAACCGTAATGCGCAAGAAATGGTATGTAAACCCCGTATTTACATATCTGCCACTGTGGAGGAGAATCCGTATAGGTGTTCGAGTGTTCGAACCGTAATGCGCTAGAAATGGTGTGGAAACCCCGTATTTACATATCTGCCACTGTGCAGGAGAATCCGTATAGGTGTTCGAGTGTTCGAACCGTAATGCGCAAGAAATGGTATGTAAACCCCGTATTTACATATCTGCCACTGTGCAGGAGAATCCGTATAGGTGTTCGAGTGTTCGAACCGTATTGCGCAAGAAATGGTATTTAAACCCCGTATTTACATATCTGCCACTGTGCAGGATAATCTGTATAGGTGTTCGAGTGTTCGAACCGTAATGCGCAAGAAATGGTATGTAAACCCCGTATTTACATATCTGTCACTGTGCAGGAGAATCCGTATAGGTGTTCGACTGTTCGAACCGTATTGCGCAAGAAATGGTATGTAAACTCCGTATATACATATCTGCCACTGTGCAGGAGAATCCGTATAGGTGTTCGAGTGTTCGAACCGTAATGCGCAAGAAATGGTATGTAAACCTCGTATTTACATATCTGCCACTCTGCAGGAGAATCCGTATAGGTGTTCGAGTGTTCGAACCGTATTGCGCAAGAAATGGTATGGAAACCCCGTATTTACATATCTGCCACTGTGCAGGAGAATCCGTATAGGTGTTCGAGTGTTCGAACCGTAATGCGCAAGAAATGGTATGGAAACCCCGTATTTACATATCTGCCACTGTGCAGTAGAATCCGTATAGGTGTTCGAGTGTTCGAACCGTAATGCGCAAGAAATGGTATGTAAACCCCGTATTTACATATCTGCCACTGTGCAGGAGAATCCGTATAGGTGTTCGAGTGTTCGAACCGTAATGCGCTAGAAATGGTGTGGAAACCCCGTATTTACATATCTGCCACTGTGCAGGAGAATCCGTATAGGTGTTCGAGTGTTCGAACCGTAATGCGTGAGAAATGGTAAGTAAACCCCGTATTTACGTATCTGCCACTGTGCAGGAGAATCCGTATAGGTGTTCGAGAGTTCGAACCGTAATGCGCAAGAAATGGTATGTAAACCCCGTATTTACATATCTGTCACTGTGCAGGAGAATCCGTATAGGTGTTCGACTGTTCGAACCGTATTGCGCAAGAAATGGTATGTAAACTCCGTATTTACATATCTGCCACTGTGTAGGAGAATCCGTATAGGTGTTCGAGTGTTCGAACCGTAATGCGCAAGAAATGGTATGTAAACCTCGTATTTACATATCTGCCACTCTGCAGGAGAATCCGTATAGGTGTTCGAGTGTTCGAACCGTATTGCGCAAGAAATGGTATGTAAACCCCGTATTTACATATCTGTCACTGTGCAGGAGAATCCGTATAGGTGTTCGACTGTTCGAACCGTATTGCGCAAGAAATGGTATGTAAACTCCATATTTACATATCTGCCACTGTGCAGGAGAATCCGTATAGGTGTTCGAGTGTTCGAACCATAATGCGCAAGAAATGGTATGTAAACCTCGTATTTACATATCTGCCACTCTGCAGGAGAATCCGTATAGGTGTTCGAGTGTTCGAACCGTATTGCGCAAGAAATTGTATGGAAACCCCGTATTTACATATCTGCCACTGTGCAGGAGAATCCGTATAGGTGTTCGAGTGTTCGAACCGTAATGCGCAAGAAATGGTATGGAAACCCCGTATTTACATATCTGCCACTGTGCAGTAAAATCCGTATACGTGTTCGAGTGTTCGAACCGTAATGCGCAAGAAATGGTATGTAAACCCCGTATTTACATATCTGCCACTGTGCAGGAGAATCCGTATAGGTGTCCGAGTCTTCGAACCCTAATGCGTGAGAAATGGTAAGTAAACGCAGTATTGACATATCTGCCACTGTGCAGGAGAATCCGTATAGGTGTTCAAGTGTTCGAACCGTAATGCGTGAGAAATGGTAAGTAAACCCCGTATTTACGTATCTGCCACTGTGCAGGAGAATCCGTATAGGTGTTCGAGTGTTCGAACCGTAATGCGCAAGAAATGGTCTGGAAACCCCGTATTTACATATCTGCCACTGTGCAGGAGAATCCGTACTGGTGTTCGAGTGTTCGAACCGTAATGCGCAAGAAATGGTATGTAAATCCCGTATTTACATATCTGCCACTATGCAGGAGAATCCGTGTAGGTGTTCGAGTGTTCGAACCGTATTGCGCAAGAAATGGTATGTAAACCCCGTATTTACATATCTGCCACTGTGCAGGAGAATCCGTATAGGTGTTCGAGTGTTCGAACCGTAATGCGCTAGAAATGGTGTGGAAACCCCGTATTTACATATCTGTCACTGTGCAGGAGAATCCGTATAGGTGTTCGAGTGTTAGAACCGTAATGCGTGAGAAATGGTAAGTAAACCCCGTATTTACGTATCTGCCACTGTGCAGGAGAATCCGTATAGGTGTTCGAGTGTTCGAACCGTAATGCGCAAGAAATGGTATGTAAACGCAGTATTTACATATCTGCCACTGTGCAGGAGAATCCGTATAGGTGTTCAAGTGTTCGGACCGTAATGCGTGAGAAATGGTAAGTGAACCCCGTATTTACATATCTGCCACTGTGCAGGAGAATCCGTATAGGTGTTCGAGTGTTCGAACCGTAATGCGCAAGAAATGGTATGTAAACCCCGTATTTACATATCTGTCACTGTGCAGGAGAATCCGTATAGGTGTTCGACTGTTCGAACCGTATTGCGCAAGAAATGGTATGTAAACTCCGTATTTACATATCTGCCACTGTGCAGGAGAATCCGTATAGGTGTTCGAGTGTTCGAACCGTAATGCGCAAGAAATGGTATGTAAACCTTGTATTTACATATCTGCCACTCTGCAGGAGAATCCGTATAGGTGTTCGAGTGTTCGAACCGTATTGCGCAAGAAATGGTATGGAAACCCCATATTTACATATCTGCCACTCTGCAGGAGAATCCGTATAGGTGTTCGAGTGTTCGAACCGTAATGCGCAAGAAATGGTATGGAAACCCCGTATTTACATATCTGCCACTGTGCAGGAGAATCCGTATAGGTGTTCGAGTGTTCGAACCGTAATGCGTGAGAAATGGTAAGTAAACCCCGTATTTACGTAACTGCCACTGTGCAGGAGAATCCGTATAGGTGTTCGAGTGTTCGAACCGTAATGCGCAAGAAATGGTATGTAAACCCCGTATTTACATATCTGTCACTGTGCAGGAGAATCCGTATAGGTGTTCGACTGTTCGAACCGTATTGCGCAAGAAATGGTATGTAAACTCCGTATTTACATATCTGCCGCTGTGCAGGAGAATCCGTATAGGTGTTCGAGTGTTCGAACCGTAATGCGCAAGAAATGGTATGTAAACGCAGTATTTACATATCTGCCACTGTGCAGGAGAATCCGTATAGGTGTTCAAGTGTTCGAACCGTAATGCGTGAGAAATGGTAAGTAAACCCCGTATTTACGTATCTGCCACTGTGCAGGAGAATCCGTATAGGTGTTCGAGTGTTCGAACCATAATGCGCAAGAAATGGTATGTAAACCCCGTATTTACATATCTGTCACTGTGCAGGAGAATCCGTATAGGTGTTCGAGTGTTAGAACCGTAATGCGTGAGAAATGGTAAGTAAACCCCGTATTTACGTATCTGCCACTGTGCAGGAGAATCCGTATAGGTGTTCGAGTGTTCGAACCGTAATGCGCAAGAAATGGTATGTAAACGCAGTATTTACATATCTGCCACTGTGCAGGAGAATCCGTATAGGTGTTCAAGTGTTCGAACCGTAATGCGTGAGAAATGGTAAGTGAACCCCGTATTTACGTATCTGCCACTGTGCAGGAGAATCCGTATAGGTGTTCGAGTGTTCGAACCGTAATGCGCAAGAAATGGTATGTAAACCCCGTATTTACATATCTGTCACTGTGCAGGAGAATCCGTATAGGTGTTCGACTGTTCGAACCGTATTGCGCAAGAAATGGTATGTAAACTCCGTATTTACATATCTGCCACTGTGCAGGAGAATCCGTATAGGTGTTCGAGTGTTCGAACCGTAATGCGCAAGAAATGGTATGTAAACCTTGTATTTACATATCTGCCACTCTGCAGGAGAATCCGTATAGGTGTTCGAGTGTTCGAACCGTATTGCGCAAGAAATGGTATGGAAACCCCATATTTACATATCTGCCACTGTGCAGGAGAATCCGTATAGGTGTTCGAGTGTTCGAACCGTAATGCGCAAGAAATGGTATGGAAACCCCGTATTTACATATCTGCCACTGTGCAGGAGAATCCGTATAGGTGTTCGAGTGTTCGAACCGTATTGCGCAAGAAATGGTATGTAAACGCAGTATTTACATATCTGCCACTGTGCAGGAGAATCCGTATAGGTGTTCAAGTGTTCGAACCGTAATGCGTGAGAAATGGTAAGTAAACCCCGTATTTACGTATCTGCCACTGTGCAGGAGAATCCGTATAGGTGTTCGAGTGTTCGAACCGTAATGCGCAAGAAATGGTATGTAAACCCCGTATTTACATATCTGTCACTGTGCAGGAGAATCCGTATAGGTGTTCGAGTGTTAGAACCGTAATGCGTGAGAAATGGTAAGTAAACCCCGTATTTACGTATCTGCCACTGTGCAGGAGAATCCGTATAGGTGTTCGAGTGTTCGAACCGTAATGCGCAAGAAATGGTATGTAAACGCAGTATTTACATATCTGCCACTGTGCAGGAGAATCCGTATAGGTGTTCAAGTGTTCGAACCGTAATGCGTGAGAAATGGTAAGTGAACCCCGTATTTACGTATCTGCCACTGTGCAGGAGAATCCGTATAGGTGTTCGAGTGTTCGAACCGTAATGCGCAAGAAATGGTATGTAAACCCCGTATTTACATATCTGTCACTGTGCAGGAGAATCCGTATAGGTGTTCGACTGTTCGAACCGTATTGCGCAAGAAATGGTATGTAAACTCCGTATTTACATATCTGCCACTGTGCAGGAGAATCCGTATAGGTGTTCGAGTGTTCGAACCGTAATGCGCAAGAAATGGTATGTAAACCTTGTATTTACATATCTGCCACTCTGCAGGAGAATCCGTATAGGTGTTCGAGTGTTCGAACCGTATTGCGCAAGAAATGGTATGGAAACCCCATATTTACATATCTGCCACTGTGCAGGAGAATCCGTATAGGTGTTCGAGTGTTCGAACCGTAATGCGCAAGAAATGGTATGGAAACCCCGTATTTACATATCTGCCACTGTGCAGGAGAATCCGTATAGGTGCTCGAGTGTTAGAACCGTAATGCGTGAGACATGGTAAGTAAACCCCGTATTTACGTATCTGCCACTGTGCAGGAGAATCCGTATAGGTGTTCGAGTGTTCGAACCGTAATGCGCAAGAAATGGTATGTAAACCCCGTATTTACATATCTGTCACTGTGCAGGAGAATCCGTATAGGTGTTCGACTGTTCGAACCGTATTGCGCAAGAAATGGTATGTAAACTCCATATTTACATATCTGCCACTGTGCAGGAGAATCCGTATAGGTGTTCGAGTGTTCGAACCGTAATGCGCAAGAAATGGTTTGTAAACGCAGTATTTACATATCTGCCACTGTGCAGGAGAATCCGTATAGGTGTTCAAGTGTTCGAACCGTAATGCGTGAGAAATGGTGTGGAAACCCCGTATTTACATATCTGCCACTGTGCAGGAGAATCCGTATAGGTGTTCGAATGTTCGAACCGTAATGCGCAAGAAATGGTATGGAAACCCCGTATTTACATATCTGCCACTGTGCAGTAGAATCCGTATAGGTGTTCGAGTGTTCGAACCGTAATGCGCAAGAAATGGTATGTAAACCCCGTATTTACATATCTGCCACTGCGCAGGAGAATCCGTATAGGTGTTCGAGTGTTCGAACCGTAATGCGCTAGAAATGGTGTGGAAACCCCGTATTTACATATCTGCCACTGTGCAGGAGAATCCGTATAGGTGTTCGAGTGTTCGAACCGTAATGCGTGAGAAATGGTAAGTAAACCCCGTATTTACGTATCTGCCACTGTGCAGGAGAATCCGTATAGGTGTTCGAGTGTTCGAACCGTAATGCGCAAGAAATGGTATGTAAACCCCGTATTTACATATCTGTCACTGTGCAGGAGAATCCGTATAGGTCTTCGACTGTTCGAACCGTATTGCGCAAGAAATGGTATGGAAACCCCATATTTACATATCTGCCACTGTGCAGGAGAATCCGTATAGGTGTTCGAGTGTTCGAACCGTAATGCGCAAGAAATGGTATGGAAACCCCGTATTTACATATCTGCCACTGTGCAGGAGAATCCGTATAGGTGTTCGAGTGTTCGAACCGTAATGCGCAAGAAATGGTGTGGAAACCCCGTATTTACATATCTGCCACTGTGCAGGAGAATCCGTATAGGTGCTCGAGTGTTAGAACCGTAATGCGTGAGACATGGTAAGTAAACCCCGTATTTACGTATCTGCCACTGTGCAGGAGAATCCGTATAGGTGTTCGAGTGTTCGAACCGTAATGCGCAAGAAATGGTATGTAAACCCCGTATTTACATATCTGTCACTGTGCAGGAGAATCCGTATAGGTGTTCGACTGTTCGAACCGTATTGCGCAAGAAATGGTATGTAAACTCCGTATTTACATATCTGCCACTGTGCAGGAGAATCCGTATAGGTGTTCGAGTGTTCGAACCGTAATGCGCAAGAAATGGTTTGTAAACGCAGTATTTACATATCTGCCACTGTGCAGGAGAATCCGTATAGGTGTTCAAGTGTTCGAACCGTAATGCGTGAGAAATGGTGTGGAAACCCCGTATTTACATATCTGCCACTGTGCAGGAGAATCCGTATAGGTGTTCGAATGTTCGAACCGTAATGCGCAAGAAATGGTATGGAAACCCCGTATTTACATATCTGCCACTGTGGAGTAGAATCCGTATAGGTGTTCGAGTGTTCGAACCGTAATGCGCAAGAAATGGTATGTAAACCCCGTATTTACATATCTGCCACTGTGCAGGAGAATCCGTATAGGTGTTCGAGTGTTCGAACCGTAATGCGCTAGAAATGGTGTGGAAACCCCGTATTTACATATCTGCCACTGTGCAGGAGAATCCGTATAGGTGTTCGAGTGTTCGAACCGTAATGCGTGAGAAATGGTAAGTAAACCCCGTATTTACGTATCTGCCACTGTGCAGGAGAATCCGTATAGGTGTTCGAGTGTTCGAACCGTAATGCGCAAGAAATGGTATGTAAACCCCGTATTTACATATCTGTCACTGTGCAGGAGAATCCGTATAGGTGTTCGACTGTTCGAACCGTATTGCGCAAGAAATGGTATGTAAACTCCGTATTTACATATCTGCCGCTGTGCAGGAGAATCCGTATAGGTGTTCGAGTGTTCGAACCGTAATGCGCAAGAAATGGTATGTAAACGCAGTATTTACATATCTGCCACTGTGCAGGAGAATCCGTATAGGTGTTCAAGTGTTCGAACCGTATTGCGCAAGAAATGGTATGGAAACCCCGTATTTACATATCTGCCACTGTGCAGGAGAATCCGTATAGGTGTTCGAGTGTTCGAACCGTAATGCGTGAGAAATGGTAAGTAAACCCCGTATTTACGTAACTGCCACTGTGCAGGAGAATCCGTATAGGTGTTCGAGTGTTCGAACCGTAATGCGCAAGAAATGGTATGTAAACCCCGTATTTACATATCTGTCACTGTGCAGGAGAATCCGTATAGGTGTTCGAGTGTTCGAACCGTATTGCGCAAGAAATGGTATGGAAACCCCATATTTACATATCTGCCACTGTGCAGGAGAATCCGTATAGGTGTTCGAGTGTTCGAACCGTAATGCGCAAGAAATGGTATGGAAACCCCGTATTTACATATCTGCCACTGTGCAGGAGAATCCGTATAGGTGTTCGAGTGTTCGAACCGTAATGCGCAAGAAATGGTGTGGAAACCCCGTATTTACATATCTGCCACTGTGCAGGAGAATCCGTATAGGTGCTCGAGTGTTAGAACCGTAATGCGTGAGACATGGTAAGTAAACCCCGTATTTACGTATCTGCCACTGTGCAGGAGAATCCGTATAGGTGTGTTCGAACCGTAATGCGCAAGAAATGGTATGTAAACCTCGTATTTACATATCTGCCACTCTGCAGGAGAATCCGTATAGGTGTTCGAGTGTTCGAACCGTATTGCGCAAGAAATGGTATGGAAACCCCGTATTTACATATCTGCCACTGTGCAGGAGAATCCGTATAGGTGTTCGAGTGTTCGAACCGTAATGCGCAAGAAATGGTATGGAAACCCCGTATTTACATATCTGCCACTGTGCAGGAGAATCCGTATAGGTGTTCGAGTGTTCGAACCGTAATGCGCAAGAAATGGTGTGGAAACCCCGTATTTACATATCTGCCACTGTGCAGGAGAATCCGTATAGGTGCTCGAGTGTTAGAACCGTAATGCGTGAGACATGGTAAGTAAACCCCGTATTTACGTATCTGCCACTGTGCAGGAGAATCCGTATAGGTGTTCGAGTGTTCGAACCGTAATGCGCAAGAAATGGTATGTAAACCCCGTATTTACATATCTGTCACTGTGCAGGAGAATCCGTATAGGTGTTCGACTGTTCGAACCGTATTGCGCAACAAATGGTATGTAAACTCCGTATTTACATATCTGCCACTGTGCAGGAGAATCCGTATAGGTGTTCGAGTGTTCGAACCGTAATGCGCAAGAAATGGTTTGTAAACGCAGTATTTACATATCTGCCACTGTGCAGGAGAATCCGTATAGGTGTTCAAGTGTTCGAACCGTAATGCGTGAGAAATGGTGTGGAAACCCCGTATTTACATATCTGCCACTGTGCAGGAGAATCCGTATAGGTGTTCGAATGTTCGAACCGTAATGCGCAAGAAATGGTATGGAAACCCCGTATTTACATATCTGCCACTGTGGAGTAGAATCCGTATAGGTGTTCGAGTGTTCGAACCGTAATGCGCAAGAAATGGTATGTAAACCCCGTATTTACATATCTGCCACTGTGCAGGAGAATCCGTATAGGTGTTCGAGTGTTCGAACCGTAATGCGCTAGAAATGGTGTGGAAACCCCGTATTTACATATCTGCCACTGTGCAGGAGAATCCGTATAGGTGTTCGAGTGTTCGAACCGTAATGCGTGAGAAATGGTAAGTAAACCCCGTATTTACGTATCTGCCACTGTGCAGGAGAATCCGTATAGGTGTTCGAGTGTTCGAACCGTAATGCGCAAGAAATGGTATGTAAACCCCGTATTTACATATCTGTCACTGTGCAGGAGAATCCGTATAGGTGTTCGACTGTTCGAACCGTATTGCGCAAGAAATGGTATGTAAACTCCGTATTTACATATCTGCCGCTGTGCAGGAGAATCCGTATAGGTGTTCGAGTGTTCGAACCGTAATGCGCAAGAAATGGTATGTAAACGCAGTATTTACATATCTGCCACTGTGCAGGAGAATCCGTATAGGTGTTCAAGTGTTCGAACCGTATTGCGCAAGAAATGGTATGGAAACCCCGTATTTACATATCTGCCACTGTGCAGGAGAATCCGTATAGGTGTTCGAGTGTTCGAACCGTAATGCGTGAGAAATGGTAAGTAAACCCCGTATTTACGTAACTGCCACTGTGCAGGAGAATCCGTATAGGTGTTCGAGTGTTCGAACCGTAATGCGCAAGAAATGGTATGTAAACCCCGTATTTACATATCTGTCACTGTGCAGGAGAATCCGTATAGGTGTTCGAGTGTTCGAACCGTATTGCGCAAGAAATGGTATGGAAACCCCATATTTACATATCTGCCACTGTGCAGGAGAATCCGTATAGGTGTTCGAGTGTTCGAACCGTAATGCGCAAGAAATGGTATGGAAACCCCGTATTTACATATCTGCCACTGTGCAGGAGAATCCGTATAGGTGTTCGAGTGTTCGAACCGTAATGCGCAAGAAATGGTGTGGAAACCCCGTATTTACATATCTGCCACTGTGCAGGAGAATCCGTATAGGTGCTCGAGTGTTAGAACCGTAATGCGTGAGACATGGTAAGTAAACCCCGTATTTACGTATCTGCCACTGTGCAGGAGAATCCGTATAGGTGTGTTCGAACCGTAATGCGCAAGAAATGGTATGTAAACCTCGTATTTACATATCTGCCACTCTGCAGGAGAATCCGTATAGGTGTTCGAGTGTTCGAACCGTATTGCGCAAGAAATGGTATGGAAACCCCGTATTTACATATCTGCCACTGTGCAGGAGAATCCGTATAGGTGTTCGAGTGTTCGAACCGTAATGCGCAAGAAATGGTATGGAAACCCCGTATTTACATATCTGCCACTGTGCAGTAGAATCCGTATAGGTGTTCGAGTGTTCGAACCGTAATGCGCAAGAAATGGTATGTAAACCCCGTATTTACATATCTGCCACTGTGCAGGAGAATCCGTATAGGTGTTCGAGTCTTCGAACCCTAATGCGTGAGAAATGGTAAGTAAACGCAGTATTTACATATCTGCCACTGTGCAGGAGAATCCGTATAGGTGTTCAAGTGTTCGAACCGTAATGCGTGAGAAATGGTAAGTAAACCCCGTATTTACGTATCTGCCACTGTGCAGGAGAATCCGTATAGGTGTTCGAGTGTTCGAACCGTATTGCGCAAGAAATGGTATGGAAACCCCGTATTTACATATCTGCCACTGTGCAGGAGAATCCGTATAGGTGTTCGAGTGTTCGAACCGTAATGCGCAAGAAATGGTATGTAAACCCCGTATTTACATATCTGCCACTGTGCAGGAGAATCCGTATAGGTGTTCGAGTGTTCGAACCGTATTGCGCAAGAAATGGTATTTAAACCCCGTATTTACATATCTGCCACTGTGCAGGATAATCTGTATAGGTGTTCGAGTGTTCGAACCGTAATGCGCAAGAAATGGTAAGTAAACCCCGTATTTACATATCTGTCACTGTGCAGGAGAATCCGTATAGGTGTTCGACTGTTCGAACCGTATTGCGCAAGAAATGGTATGTAAACTCCGTATATACATATCTGCCACTGTGCAGGAGAATCCGTATAGGTGTTCGAGTGTTCGAACCGTAATGCGCAAGAAATGGTATGTAAACCTCGTATTTACATATCTGCCACTCTGCAGGAGAATCCGTATAGGTGTTCGAGTGTTCGAACCGTATTGCGCAAGAAATGGTATGGAAACCCCGTATTTACATATCTGCCACTGTGCAGGAGAATCCGTATAGGTGTTCGAGTGTTCGAACCGTAATGCGCAAGAAATGGTTTGTAAACGCAGTATTTACATATCTGCCACTGTGCAGGAGAATCCGTATAGGTGTTCAAGTGTTCGAACCGTAATGCGTGAGAAATGGTGTGGAAACCCCGTATTTACATATCTGCCACTGTGCAGGAGAATCCGTATAGGTGTTCGAATGTTCGAACCGTAATGCGCAAGAAATGGTATGGAAACCCCGTATTTACATATCTGCCACTGTGCAGTAGAATCCGTATAGGTGTTCGAGTGTTCGAACCGTAATGCGCAAGAAATGGTATGTAAACCCCGTATTTACATATCTGCCACTGTGCAGGAGAATCCGTATAGGTGTTCGAGTGTTCGAACCGTAATGCGCTAGAAATGGTGTGGAAACCCCGTATTTACATATCTGCCACTGTGCAGGAGAATCCGTATAGGTGTTCGAGTGTTCGAACCGTAATGCGTGAGAAATGGTAAGTAAACCCCGTATTTACGTATCTGCCACTGTGCAGGAGAATCCGTATAGGTGTTCGAGTGTTCGAACCGTAATGCGCAAGAAATGGTATGTAAACCCCGTATTTACATATCTGTCACTGTGCAGGAGAATCCGTATAGGTGTTCGACTGTTCGAACCGTATTGCGCAAGAAATGGTATGGAAACCCCATATTTACATATCTGCCACTGTGCAGGAGAATCCGTATAGGTGTTCGAGTGTTCGAACCGTAATGCGCAAGAAATGGTATGGAAACCCCGTATTTACATATCTGCCACTGTGCAGGAGAATCCGTATAGGTGTTCGAGTGTTCGAACCGTAATGCGCAAGAAATGGTGTGGAAACCCCGTATTTACATATCTGCCACTGTGCAGGAGAATCCGTATAGGTGTTCGAGTGTTCGAACCGTAATGCGTGAGAAATGGTAAGTAAACCCCGTATTTACGTAACTGCCACTGTGCAGGAGAATCCGTATAGGTGTTCGAGTGTTCGAACCGTAATGCGCAAGAAATGGTATGTAAACCCCGTATTTACATATCTGTCACTGTGCAGGAGAATCCGTATAGGTGTTCGAGTGTTCGAACCGTATTGCGCAAGAAATGGTATGGAAACCCCATATTTACATATCTGCCACTGTGCAGGAGAATCCGTATAGGTGTTCGAGTGTTCGAACCGTAATGCGCAAGAAATGGTATGGAAACCCCGTATTTACATATCTGCCACTGTGCAGGAGAATCCGTATAGGTGTTCGAGTGTTCGAACCGTAATGCGCAAGAAATGGTGTGGAAACCCCGTATTTACATATCTGCCACTGTGCAGGAGAATCCGTATAGGTGCTCGAGTGTTAGAACCGTAATGCGTGAGACATGGTAAGTAAACCCCGTATTTACGTATCTGCCACTGTGCAGGAGAATCCGTATAGGTGTGTTCGAACCGTAATGCGCAAGAAATGGTATGTAAACCTCGTATTTACATATCTGCCACTCTGCAGGAGAATCCGTATAGGTGTTCGAGTGTTCGAACCGTATTGCGCAAGAAATGGTATGGAAACCCCGTATTTACATATCTGCCACTGTGCAGGAGAATCCGTATAGGTGTTCGAGTGTTCGAACCGTAATGCGCAAGAAATGGTATGGAAACCCCGTATTTACATATCTGCCACTGTGCAGTAGAATCCGTATAGGTGTTCGAGTGTTCGAACCGTAATGCGCAAGAAATGGTATGTAAACCCCGTATTTACATATCTGCCACTGTGCAGGAGAATCCGTATAGGTGTTCGAGTCTTCGAACCCTAATGCGTGAGAAATGGTAAGTAAACGCAGTATTTACATATCTGCCACTGTGCAGGAGAATCCGTATAGGTGTTCAAGTGTTCGAACCGTAATGCGTGAGAAATGGTAAGTAAACCCCGTATTTACGTATCTGCCACTGTGCAGGAGAATCCGTATAGGTGTTCGAGTGTTCGAACCGTATTGCGCAAGAAATGGTATGGAAACCCCGTATTTACATATCTGCCACTGTGCAGGAGAATCCGTATAGGTGTTCGAGTGTTCGAACCGTAATGCGCAAGAAATGGTATGTAAACCCCGTATTTACATATCTGCCACTGTGCAGGAGAATCCGTATAGGTGTTCGAGTGTTCGAACCGTATTGCGCAAGAAATGGTATTTAAACCCCGTATTTACATATCTGCCACTGTGCAGGATAATCTGTATAGGTGTTCGAGTGTTCGAACCGTAATGCGCAAGAAATGGTAAGTAAACCCCGTATTTACATATCTGTCACTGTGCAGGAGAATCCGTATAGGTGTTCGACTGTTCGAACCGTATTGCGCAAGAAATGGTATGTAAACTCCGTATATACATATCTGCCACTGTGCAGGAGAATCCGTATAGGTGTTCGAGTGTTCGAACCGTAATGCGCAAGAAATGGTATGTAAACCTCGTATTTACATATCTGCCACTCTGCAGGAGAATCCGTATAGGTGTTCGAGTGTTCGAACCGTATTGCGCAAGAAATGGTATGGAAACCCCGTATTTACATATCTGCCACTGTGCAGGAGAATCCGTATAGGTGTTCGAGTGTTCGAACCGTAATGCGCAAGAAATGGTATGGAAACCCCGTATTTACATATCTGCCACTGTGCAGTAGAATCCGTATAGGTGTTCGAGTGTTCGAACCGTAATGCGCAAGAAATGGTATGTAAACCCCGTATTTACATATCTGCCACTGTGCAGGAGAATCCGTATAGGTGTTCGAGTGTTCGAACCGTAATGCGCTAGAAATGGTGTGGAAACCCCGTATTTACATATCTGCCACTGTGCAGGAGAATCCGTATAGGTGCTCAAGTGTTCGAACCGTAATGCGTGAGAAATGGTAAGTAAACCCCGTATTTACGTATCTGCCACTGTGCAGGAGAATCCGTATAGGTGTTCGAGTGTTCGAACCGTAATGCACAAGAAATGGTATGGAAACCCCGTATTTACATATCTGCCACTGTGCAGGAGAATCCGTACTGGTGTTCGAGTGTTCGAACCGTAATGCGCAAGAAATGGTATGTAAATCCCGTATTTACATATCTGCCACTATGCAGGAGAATCCGTGTAGGTGTTCGAGTGTTCGAACCGTATTGCGCAAGAAATGGTATGTAAACCCCGTATTTACATATCTGCCACTGTGCAGGAGAATCCGTATAGGTGTTCGAGTGTTCGAACCGTAATGCGCTAGAAATGGTGTGGAAACCCCGTATTTACATATCTGCCACTGTGCAGGAGAATCCGTATAGGTGTTCGAGTGTTAGAACCGTAATGCGTGAGACATGGTAAGTAAACCCCGTATTTACGTATCTGCCACTGTGCAGGAGAATCCGTATAGGTGTTCGAGTGTTCGAACCGTAATGCGCAAGAAATGGTATGTAAACCCCGTATTTACATATCTGTCACTGTGCAGGAGAATCCGTATAGGTGTTCGACTGTTCGAACCGTATTGCGCAAGAAATGGTATGTAAACTCCGTATTTACATATCTGCCACTGTGCAGGAGAATCCGTATAGGTGTTCGAGTGTTCGAACCGTAATGCGCAAGAAATGGTATGTAAACGCAGTATTTACATATCTGCCACTGTGCAGGAGAATCCGTATAGGTGTTCAAGTGTTCGAACCGTAATGCCTGAGAAATGGTAAGTAAACCCCGTATTTACGTATCTGCCACTGTGCAGGAGAATCCGTATAGGTGTTCGAGTGTTCGAACCGTAATGCGCAAGAAATGGTATGTAAACCCCGTATTTACATATCTGTCACTGTGCAGGAGAATCCGTATAGGTGTTCGACTGTTCGAACCGTATTGCGCAAGAAATGGTATGTAAACTCCGTATTTACATATCTGCCACTGTGCAGGAGAATCCGTATAGTTGTTCGAGTGTTCGAACCGTAATGCGCAAGAAATGGTATGTAAACCTCGTATTTACATATCTGCCACTCTGCAGGAGAATCCGTATAGGTGTTCGAGTGTTCGAACCGTATTGCGCAAGAAATGGTATGTAAACCCCGTATTTACATATCTGTCACTGTGCAGGAGAATCCGTATAGGTGTTCGAGTGTTCGAACCGTAATGCGCAAGAAATGGTATGTAAACCCCGTATTTACATATCTGTCACTGTGCAGGAGAATCCGTATAGGTGTTCGACTGTTCGAACCGTATTGCGCAAGAAATGGTATGTAAACTCCATATTTACATATCTGCCACTGTGCAGGAGAATCCGTATAGGTGTTCGAGTGTTCGAACCGTAATGCGCAAGAAATGGTATGTAAACCTCGTATTTACATATCTGCCACTCTGCAGGAGAATCCGTATAGGTGTTCGAGTGTTCGAACCGTATTGCGCAAGAAATGGTATGTAAACCCCGTATTTACATATCTGTCACTGTGCAGGAGAATCCGTATAGGTGTTCGACTGTTCGAACCGTATTGCGCAAGAAATGGTATGTAAACTCCGTATTTACATATCTGCCGCTGTGCAGGAGAATCCGTATAGGTGTTCGAGTGTTCGAACCGTAATGCGCAAGAAATGGTATGTAAACGCAGTATTTACATATCTGCCACTGTGCAGGAGAATCCGTATAGGTGTTCAAGTGTTCGAACCGTAATGCGTGAGAAATGGTAAGTAAACCCCGTATTTACGTATCTGCCACTGTGCAGGAGAATCCGTATAGGTGTTCGAGTGTTCGAACCGTAATGCGCAAGAAATGGTATGTAAACCCCGTATTTACATATCTGTCACTGTGCAGGAGAATCCGTATAGGTGTTCGAGTGTTAGAACCGTAATGCGTGAGAAATGGTAAGTAAACCCCGTATTTACGTATCTGCCACTGTGCAGGAGAATCCGTATAGGTGTTCGAGTGTTCGAACCGTAATGCGCAAGAAATGGTATGTAAACGCAGTATTTACATATCTGCCACTGTGCAGGAGAATCCGTATAGGTGTTCAAGTGTTCGAACCGTAATGCGTGAGAAATGGTAAGTGAACCCCGTATTTACGTATCTGCCACTGTGCAGGAGAATCCGTATAGGTGTTCGAGTGTTCGAACCGTAATGCGCAAGAAATGGTATGTAAACCCCGTATTTACATATCTGTCACTGTGCAGGAGAATCCGTATAGGTGTTCGACTGTTCGAACCGTATTGCGCAAGAAATGGTATGTAAACTCCGTATTTACATATCTGCCACTGTGCAGGAGAATCCGTATAGGTGTTCGAGTGTTCGAACCGTAATGCGCAACAAATGGTATGTAAACCTTGTATTTACATATCTGCCACTCTGCAGGAGAATCCGTATAGGTGTTCGAGTGTTCGAACCGTATTGCGCAAGAAATGGTATGGAAACCCCATATTTACATATCTGCCACTGTGCAGGAGAATCCGTATAGGTGTTCGAGTGTTCGAACCGTAATGCGCAAGAAATGGTATGGAAACCCCGTATTTACATATCTGCCACTGTGCAGGAGAATCCGTATAGGTGTTCGAGTGTTCGAACCGTAATGCGCAAGAAATGGTGTGGAAACCCCGTATTTACATATCTGCCACTGTGCAGGAGAATCCGTATAGGTGCTCGAGTGTTAGAACCGTAATGCGTGAGACATGGTAAGTAAACCCCGTATTTACGTATCTGCCACTGTACAGGAGAATCCGTATAGGTGTTCGAGTGTTCGAACCGTAATGCGCAAGAAATGGTATGTAAACCCCGTATTTACATATCTGTCACTGTGCAGGAGAATCCGTATAGGTGTTCGACTGTTCGAACCGTATTGCGCAAGAAATGGTATGTAAACTCCGTATTTACATATCTGCCACTGTGCAGGAGAATCCGTATAGGTGTTCGAGTGTTCGAACCGTAATGCGCAAGAAATGGTTTGTAAACGCAGTATTTACATATCTGCCACTGTGCAGGAGAATCTGTATAGGTGTTCAAGTGTTCGAACCGTAATGCGTGAGAAATGGTGTGGAAACCCCGTATTTACATATCTGCCACTGTGCAGGAGAATCCGTATAGGTGTTCGAATGTTCGAACCGTAATGCGCAAGAAATGGTATGGAAACCCCGTATTTACATATCTGCCACTGTGCAGTAGAATCCGTATAGGTGTTCGAGTGTTCGAACCGTAATGCGCAAGAAATGGTATGTAAACCCCGTATTTACATATCTGCCACTGTGCAGGAGAATCCGTATAGGTGTTCGAGTGTTCGAACCGTAATGCGCTAGAAATGGTGTGGAAACCCCGTATTTATATATCTGCCACTGTGCAGGAGAATCCGTATAGGTGTTCGAGTGTTCGAACCGTAATGCGTGAGAAATGGTAAGTAAACCCCGTATTTACGTATCTGCCACTGTGCAGGAGAATCCGTATAGGTGTTCGAGTGTTCGAACCGTAATGCGCAAGAAATGGTATGTAAACCCCGTATTTACATATCTGTCACTGTGCAGGAGAATCCGTATAGGTGTTCGACTGTTCGAACCGTATTGCGCAAGAAATGGTATGGAAACCCCATATTTACATATCTGCCACTGTGCAGGAGAATCCGTATAGGTGTTCGAGTGTTCGAACCGTAATGCGCAAGAAATGGTATGGAAACCCCGTATTTACATATCTGCCACTGTGCAGGAGAATCCGTATAGGTGTTCGAGTGTTCGAACCGTAATGCGCAAGAAATGGTGTGGAAACCCCGTATTTACATATCTGCCACTGTGCAGGAGAATCCGTATAGGTGCTCGAGTGTTAGAACCGTAATGCGTGAGACATGGTAAGTAAACCCCGTATTTACGTATCTGCCACTGTGCAGGAGAATCCGTATAGGTGTTCGAGTGTTCGAACCGTAATGCGCAAGAAATGGTATGTAAACCCCGTATTTACATATCTGTCACTGTGCAGGAGAATCCGTATAGGTGTTCGACTGTTCGAACCGTATTGCGCAAGAAATGGTATGTAAACTCCGTATTTACATATCTGCCACTGTGCAGGAGAATCCGTATAGGTGTTCGAGTGTTCGAACCGTAATGCGCAAGAAATGGTTTGTAAACGCAGTATTTACATATCTGCCACTGTGCAGGAGAATCCGTATAGGTGTTCAAGTGTTCGAACCGTAATGCGTGAGAAATGGTGTGGAAACCCCGTATTTACATATCTGCCACTGTGCAGGAGAATCCGTATAGGTGTTCGAATGTTCGAACCGTAATGCGCAAGAAATGGTATGGAAACCCCGTATTTACATATCTGCCACTGTGGAGTAGAATCCGTATAGGTGTTCGAGTGTTCGAACCGTAATGCGCAAGAAATGGTATGTAAACCCCGTATTTACATATCTGCCACTGTGCCGGAGAATCCGTATAGGTGTTCGAGTGTTCGAACCGTAATGCGCTAGAAATGGTGTGGAAACCCCGTATTTACATATCTGCCACTGTGCAGGAGAATCCGTATAGGTGTTCGAGTGTTCGAACCGTAATGCGTGAGAAATGGTAAGTAAACCCCGTATTTACGTATCTGCCACTGTGCAGGAGAATCCGTATAGGTGTTCGAGTGTTCGAACCGTAATGCGCAAGAAATGGTATGTAAACCCCGTATTTACATATCTGTCACTGTGCAGGAGAATCCGTATAGGTGTTCGACTGTTCGAACCGTATTGCGCAAGAAATGGTATGTAAACTCCGTATTTACATATCTGCCGCTGTGCAGGAGAATCCGTATAGGTGTTCGAGTGTTCGAACCGTAATGCGCAAGAAATGGTATGTAAACGCAGTATTTACATATCTGCCACTGTGCAGGAGAATCCGTATAGGTGTTCAAGTGTTCGAACCGTATTGCGCAAGAAATGGTATGGAAACCCCGTATTTACATATCTGCCACTGTGCAGGAGAATCCGTATAGGTGTTCGAGTGTTCGAACCGTAATGCGTGAGAAATGGTAAGTAAACCCCGTATTTACGTAACTGCCACTGTGCAGGAGAATCCGTATAGGTGTTCGAGTGTTCGAACCGTAATGCGCAAGAAATGGTATGTAAACCCCGTATTTACATATCTGTCACTGTGCAGGAGAATCCGTATAGGTGTTCGAGTGTTCGAACCGTATTGCGCAAGAAATGGTATGGAAACCCCATATTTACATATCTGCCACTGTGCAGGAGAATCCGTATAGGTGTTCGAGTGTTCGAACCGTAATGCGCAAGAAATGGTATGGAAACCCCGTATTTACATATCTGCCACTGTGCAGGAGAATCCGTATAGGTGTTCGAGTGTTCGAACCGTAATGCGCAAGAAATGGTGTGGAAACCCCGTATTTACATATCTGCCACTGTGCAGGAGAATCCGTATAGGTGCTCGAGTGTTAGAACCGTAATGCGTGAGACATGGTAAGTAAACCCCGTATTTACGTATCTGCCACTGTGCAGGAGAATCCGTATAGGTGTGTTCGAACCGTAATGCGCAAGAAATGGTATGTAAACCTCGTATTTACATATCTGCCACTCTGCAGGAGAATCCGTATAGGTGTTCGAGTGTTCGAACCGTATTGCGCAAGAAATGGTATGGAAACCCCGTATTTACATATCTGCCACTGTGCAGGAGAATCCGTATAGGTGTTCGAGTGTTCGAACCGTAATGCGCAAGAAATGGTATGGAAACCCCGTATTTACATATCTGCCACTGTGCAGTAGAATCCGTATAGGTGTTCGAGTGTTCGAACCGTAATGCGCAAGAAATGGTATGTAAACCCCGTATTTACATATCTGCCACTGTGCAGGAGAATCCGTATAGGTGTTCGAGTCTTCGAACCCTAATGCGTGAGAAATGGTAAGTAAACGCAGTATTTACATATCTGCCACTGTGCAGGAGAATCCGTATAGGTGTTCAAGTGTTCGAACCGTAATGCGTGAGAAATGGTAAGTAAACCCCGTATTTACGTATCTGCCACTGTGCAGGAGAATCCGTATAGGTGTTCGAGTGTTCGAACCGTATTGCGCAAGAAATGGTATGGAAACCCCGTATTTACATATCTGCCACTGTGCAGGAGAATCCGTATAGGTGTTCGAGTGTTCGAACCGTAATGCGCAAGAAATGGTATGTAAACCCCGTATTTACATATCTGCCACTGTGCAGGAGAATCCGTATAGGTGTTCGAGTGTTCGAACCGTATTGCGCAAGAAATGGTATTTAAACCCCGTATTTACATATCTGCCACTGTGCAGGATAATCTGTATAGGTGTTCGAGTGTTCGAACCGTAATGCGCAAGAAATGGTAAGTAAACCCCGTATTTACATATCTGTCACTGTGCAGGAGAATCCGTATAGGTGTTCGACTGTTCGAACCGTATTGCGCAAGAAATGGTATGTAAACTCCGTATATACATATCTGCCACTGTGCAGGAGAATCCGTATAGGTGTTCGAGTGTTCGAACCGTAATGCGCAAAAATGGTATGTAAACCTCGTATTTACATATCTGCCACTCTGCAGGAGAATCCGTATAGGTGTTCGATTGTTCGAACCGTATTGCGCAAGAAATGGTATGGAAACCCCGTATTTACATATCTGCCACTGTGCAGGAGAATCCGTATAGGTGTTCGAGTGTTCGAACCGTAATGCGCAAGAAATGGTATGGAAACCCCGTATTTACATATCTGCCACTGTGCAGTAGAATCCGTATAGGTGTTCGAGTGTTCGAACCGTAATGCGCAAGAAATGGTATGTAAACCCCGTATTTACATATCTGCCACTGTGCAGGAGAATCCGTATAGGTGTTCGAGTGTTCGAACCGTAATGCGCTAGAAATGGTGTGGAAACCCCGTATTTACATATCTGCCACTGTGCAGGAGAATCCGTATAGGTGCTCAAGTGTTCGAACCGTAATGCGTGAGAAATGGTAAGTAAACCCCGTATTTACGTATCTGCCACTGTGCAGGAGAATCCGTATAGGTGTTCGAGTGTTCGAACCGTAATGCACAAGAAATGGTATGGAAACCCCGTATTTACATATCTGCCACTGTGCAGGAGAATCCGTACTGGTGTTCGAGTGTTCGAACCGTAATGCGCAAGAAATGGTATGTAAATCCCGTATTTACATATCTGCCACTATGCAGGAGAATCCGTGTAGGTGTTCGAGTGTTCGAACCGTATTGCGCAAGAAATGGTATGTAAACCCCGTATTTACATATCTGCCACTGTGCAGGAGAATCCGTATAGGTGTTCGAGTGTTCGAACCGTAATGCGCTAGAAATGGTGTGGAAACCCCGTATTTACATATCTGCCACTGTGCAGGAGAATCCGTATAGGTGTTCGAGTGTTAGAACCGTAATGCGTGAGACATGGTAAGTAAACCCCGTATTTACGTATCTGCCACTGTGCAGGAGAATCCGTATAGGTGTTCGAGTGTTCGAACCGTAATGCGCAAGAAATGGTATGTAAACCCCGTATTTACATATCTGTCACTGTGCAGGAGAATCCGTATAGGTGTTCGACTGTTCGAACCGTATTGCGCAAGAAATGGTATGTAAACTCCGTATTTACATATCTGCCACTGTGCAGGAGAATCCGTATAGGTGTTCGAGTGTTCGAACCGTAATGCGCAAGAAATGGTATGTAAACGCAGTATTTACATATCTGCCACTGTGCAGGAGAATCCGTATAGGTGTTCAAGTGTTCGAACCGTAATGCCTGAGAAATGGTAAGTAAACCCCGTATTTACGTATCTGCCACTGTGCAGGAGAATCCGTATAGGTGTTCGAGTGTTCGAACCGTAATGCGCAAGAAATGGTATGTAAACCCCGTATTTACATATCTGTCACTGTGCAGGAGAATCCGTATAGGTGTTCGACTGTTCGAACCGTATTGCGCAAGAAATGGTATGTAAACTCCGTATTTACATATCTGCCACTGTGCAGGAGAATCCGTATAGTTGTTCGAGTGTTCGAACCGTAATGCGCAAGAAATGGTATGTAAACCTCGTATTTACATATCTGCCACTCTGCAGGAGAATCCGTATAGGTGTTCGAGTGTTCGAACCGTATTGCGCAAGAAATGGTATGTAAACCCCGTATTTACATATCTGTCACTGTGCAGGAGAATCCGTATAGGTGTTCGAGTGTTCGAACCGTAATGCGCAAGAAATGGTATGTAAACCCCGTATTTACATATCTGTCACTGTGCAGGAGAATCCGTATAGGTGTTCGACTGTTCGAACCGTATTGCGCAAGAAATGGTATGTAAACTCCATATTTACATATCTGCCACTGTGCAGGAGAATCCGTATAGGTGTTCGAGTGTTCGAACCGTAATGCGCAAGAAATGGTATGTAAACCTCGTATTTACATATCTGCCACTCTGCAGGAGAATCCGTATAGGTGTTCGAGTGTTCGAACCGTATTGCGCAAGAAATGGTATGTAAACCCCGTATTTACATATCTGTCACTGTGCAGGAGAATCCGTATAGGTGTTCGACTGTTCGAACCGTATTGCG
Source organism: Camellia sinensis (assembly GCF_055761805.1). Classification (NCBI taxonomy): domain Eukaryota; kingdom Viridiplantae; phylum Streptophyta; class Magnoliopsida; order Ericales; family Theaceae; genus Camellia; species Camellia sinensis. The sequence goes on from NC_138965.1 coordinate 7,078,051, forward strand.
CAAGAAATGGTATGTAAACTCCATATTTACATATCTGCCACTGTGCAGGAGAATCCGTATCGGTGTTCGAGTGTTCGAACCGTAATGCGCAAGAAATGGTATGTAAACCTCGTATTTACATATCTGCCACTCTGCAGGAGAATCCGTATAGGTGTTCGAGTGTTCGAACCGTATTGCGCAAGAAATGGTATGGAAACCCCGTATTTACATATCTGCCACTGTGCAGGAGAATCCGTATAGGTGTTCGAGTGTTCGAACCGTAATGCGCAAGAAATGGTATGGAAACCCCGTATTTACATATCTGCCACTGTGCAGTAAAATCCGTATACGTGTTCGAGTGTTCGAACCGTAATGCGCAAGAAATGGTATGTAAACCCCGTATTTACATATCTGCCACTGTGCAGGAGAATCCGTATAGGTGTTCGAGTCTTCGAACCCTAATGCGTGAGAAATGGTAAGTAAACGCAGTATTGACATATCTGCCACTGTGCAGGAGAATCCGTATAGGTGTTCAAGTGTTAGAACCGTAATGCGTGAGAAATGGTAAGTAAACCCCGTATTTACGTATCTGTCACTGTGCAGGAGAATCCGTATAGGTGTTCGAGTGTTCGAACCGTAATGCGCAAGAAATGGTATGTAAACGCAGTATTTACATATCTGCCACTGTGCAGGAGAATCCGTATAGGTGTTCAAGTGTTCGAACCGTAATGCGTGAGAAATGGTAAGTGAACCCCGTATTTACGTATCTGCCACTGTGTAGGAGAATCCGTATAGGTGTTCGAGTGTTCGAACCGTAATGCGCAAGAAATGGTATGTAAACCCCGTATTTACATATCTGTCACTGTGCAGGAGAATCCGTATAGGTGTTCGACTGTTCGAACCGTATTGCGCAAGAAATGGTATGTAAACTCCGTATTTACATATCTGCCACTGTGCAGGAGAATCCGTATCGGTGTTCGAGTGTTCGAACCGTAATGCGCAAGAAATGGTATGTAAACCTCGTATTTACATATCTGCCACTCTGCAGGAGAATCCGTATAGGTGTTCGAGTGTTCGAACCGTATTGCGTAAGAAATGGTATGGAAACCCCATATTTACATATCTGCCACTGTGCAGGAGAATCCGTATAGGTGTTCGAGTGTTCGAACCGTAATGCGCAAGAAATGGTATGGAAACTCCGTATTTACATATCTGCTACTGTGCAGTAGAATCCGTATAGGTGTTCGAGTGTTCGAACCGTAATGCGCTAAAAATGGTATGTAAACCCCGTATTTACATATCTGCCACTGTGCAGGAGAATCCGTATAGGTGTTCGAGTCTTCGAACCCTAATGCGTGAGAAATGGTAAGTAAACGCAGTATTTACATATCTGCCACTGTGCAGGAGAATCCGTATAGGTGTTCAAGTGTTCGAACCGTAATGCGTGAGAAATGGTAAGTAAACCCCGTATTTACGTATCTGCCACTGTGCAGGAGAATCCGTATAGGTGTTCGAGTGTTCGAACCGTATTGCGCAAGAAATGGTATGGAAACCCCGTATTTACATATCTGCCACTGTGCAGGAGAATCCGTATCGGTGTTCGAGTGTTCGAACCGTAATGCGCAAGAAATGGTATCTAAACCCCGTATTTACATATCTGCCACTGTGCAGGAGAATCCGTATAGGTGTTCGAGTGTTCGAACCGTATTGCGCAAGAAATGGTATTTAAACCCCGTATTTACATATCTGCCACTGTGCAGGATAATCTGTATAGGTGTTCGAGTGTTCGAACCGTAATGCGCAAGAAATGGTATGTAGACCCCGTATTTACATATCTGTCACTGTGCAGGAGAATCCGTATAGGTGTTCGACTGTTCGAACCGTATTGCGCAAGAAATGGTATGTAAACTCCGTATTTACATATCTGCCACTGTGCAGGAGAATCCGTATAGGTGTTCGAGTGTTCGAACCGTAATGCGCAAGAAATGGTATGTAAACCTCGTATTTACATATCTGCCACTCTGCAGGAGAATCCGTATAGGTGTTCGAGTGTTCGAACCGTATTGCGCAAGAAATGGTATGGAAACCCCGTATTTACATATCTGCCACTGTGCAGGAGAATCCGTATAGGTGTTCGAGTGTTCGAACCGTAATGCGCAAGAAATGGTATGGAAACCCCGTATTTACATATCTGCCACTGTGCAGTAGAATCCGTATAGGTGTTCGAGTGTTCGAACCGTAATGCGCAAGAAATGGTATGTAAACCCCGTATTTACATATCTGCCACTGTGTAGGAGAATCCGTATAGGTGTTCGAGTGTTCGAACCGTAATGCGCTAGAAATGGTGTGGAAACCCCGTATTTACATATCTGCCACTGTGCAGGAGAATCCGTATAGGTGTTCAAGTGTTCGAACCGTAATGCGTGAGAAATGGTAAGTAAACCCCGTATTTACGTATCTGCCACTGTGCAGGAGAATCCGTATAGGTGTTCGAGTGTTCGAACCGTAATGCGCAAGAAATGGTATGGAAACCCCGTATTTACATATCTGCCACTGTGCAGTAAAATCCGTATACGTGTTCGAGTGTTCGAACCGTAATGCGCAAGAAATGGTATGTAAACCCCGTATTTACATATCTGCCACTGTGCAGGAGAATCCGTATAGGTGTTCGAGTCTTCGAACCCTAATGCGTGAGAAATGGTAAGTAAACGCAGTATTGACATATCTGCCACTGTGCAGGAGAATCCGTATAGGTGTTCAAGTGTTCGAACCGTAATGCGTGAGAAATGGTAAGTAAACCCCGTATTTACGTATCTGCCACTGTGCAGGAGAATCCGTATAGGTGTTCGAGTGTTCGAACCGTAATGCGCAAGAAATGGTCTGGAAATCCCGTATTTACATATCTGCCACTATGCAGGAGAATCCGTACTGGTGTTCGAGTGTTCGAACCGTAATGCGCAAGAAATGGTATGTAAATCCCGTATTTACATATCTGCCACTATGCAGGAGAATCCGTGTAGGTGTTCGAGTGTTCGAACCGTATTGCGCAAGAAATGGTATGTAAACCCCGTATTTACATATATGCCACTGTGCAGGAGAATCCGTATAGGTGTTCGAGTGTTCGAACCGTAATGCGCTAGAAATGGTGTGGAAACCCCGTATTTACATATCTGTCACTGTGCAGGAGAATCCGTATAGGTGTTCGAGTGTTAGAACCGTAATGCGTGAGAAATTGTAAGTAAACCCCGTATTTACGTATCTGCCACTGTGCAGGAGAATCCGTATAGGTGTCCGAGTGTTCGAACCGTAATGCGCAAGAAATGGTATGTAAACGCAGTATTTACATATCTGCCACTGTGCAGGAGAATCCGTATAGGTGTTCAAGTGTTCGAACCGTAATGCGTGAGAAATGGTAAGTGAACCCCGTATTTACGTATCTGCCACTGTGCAGGAGAATCCGTATAGGTGTTCGAGTGTTCGAACCGTAATGCGCAAGAAATGGTATGTAAACCCCGTATTTACATATCTGTCACTGTGCAGGAGAATCCGTATAGGTGTTCGACTGTTCGAACCGTATTGCGCAAGAAATGGTATGTAAACTCCGTATTTACATATCTGCCACTGTGCAGGAGAATCCGTATCGGTGTTCGAGTGTTCGAACCGTAATGCGCAAGAAATGGTATGTAAACCTCGTATTTACATATCTGCCACTCTGCAGGAGAATCCGTATAGGTGTTCGAGTGTTCGAACCGTATTGCGCAAGAAATGGTATGGAAACCCCATATTTACATATCTGCCACTGTGCAGGAGAATCCGTATAGGTGTTCGAGTGTTCGAACCGTAATGCGCAAGAAATGGTATGGAAACCCCGTATTTACATATCTGCCACTGTGCAGTAGAATCCGTATAGGTGTTCGAGTGTTCGAACCGTAATGCGCTAAAAATGGTATGTAAACCCCGTATTTACATATCTGCCACTGTGCAGGAGAATCCGTATAGGTGTTCGAGTCTTCGAACCCTAATGCGTGAGAAATGGTAAGTAAACGCAGTATTTACATATCTGCCACTGTGCAGGAGAATCCGTATAGGTGTTCAAGTGTTCGAACCGTAATGCGTGAGAAATGGTAAGTAAACCCCGTATTTACGTATCTGCCACTGTGCAGGAGAATCCGTATAGGTGTTCGAGTGTTCGAACCGTATTGCGCAAGAAATGGTATGGAAACTCCGTATTTACATATCTGCCACTGTGCAGGAGAATCCGTATAGGTGTTCGAGTGTTCGAACCGTAATGCGCAAGAAATGGTATCTAAACCCCGTATTTACATATCTGCCACTGTGCAGGAGAATCCGTATAGGTGTTCGAGTGTTCGAACCGTATTGCGCAAGAAATGGTATTTAAACCCCGTATTTACATATCTGCCACTGTGCAGGATAATCTGTATAGGTGTTCGAGTGTTCGAACCGTAATGCGCAAGAAATGGTATGTACACCCCGTATTTACATATCTGTCACTGTGCAGGAGAATCCGTATAGGTGTTCGACTGTTCGAACCGTATTGCGCAAGAAATGGTATGTAAACTCCGTATTTACATATCTGCCACTGTGCAGGAGAATCCGTATAGGTGTTCGAGTGTTCGAACCGTAATGCGCAAGAAATGGTATGTAAACCTCGTATTTACATATTTGCCACTCTGCAGGATAATCCGTATAGGTGTTCGAGTGTTCGAACCGTATTGCGCAAGAAATGGTATGGAAACCCCGTATTTACATATCTGCCACTGTGCAGGAGAATCCGTATAGGTGTTCGAGTGTTCGAACCGTAATACGCGAGAAATGGTATGGAAACCCCGTATTTACATATCTGCCACTGTGCAGTAGAATCCGTATAGGTGTTCGAGTGTTCGAACCGTAATGCGCAAGAAATGGTATGTAAACCCCGTATTTACATATCTGCCACTGTGCAGGAGAATCCGTATAGGTGTTCGAGTGTTCGAACCGTAATGCGCTAGAAATGGTGTGGAAACCCCGTATTTACATATCTGCCACTGTGCAGGAGAATCCGTATAGGTGTTCAAGTGTTCGAACCGTAATGCGTGAGAAATGGTAAGTAAACCCCGTATTTACGTATCTGCCACTGTGCAGGAGAATCCGTATAGGTGTTCGAGTGTTCGAACCGTAATGCGCAACAAATGGTATGGAAACCCCGTATTTACATATCTGCCACTGTGCAGGAGAATCCGTACTGGTGTTCGAGTGTTCGAACCGTAATGCGCAAGAAATGGTATGTAAATCCCGTATTTACATATCTGCCACTATGCAGGAGAATCCGTGTAGGTGTTCGAGTGTTCGAACCGTATTGCGCAAGAAATGGTATGTAAACCCCGTATTTACATATCTGCCACTGTGCAGGAGAATCCGTATAGGTGTTCGAGTGTTCGAACCGTAATGCGTGAGAAATGGTAAGTAAACCCCGTATTTACGTATCTGCCACTGTGCAGGAGAATCCGTATAGGTGTTCGAGTGTTCGAACCGTAATGCGCAAGAAATGGTATGTAAACCCCGTATTTACATATCTGCCACTGTGCAGGAGAATCCGTATAGGTGTTCGAGTGTTCGAACCGTAATGCGCAAGAAATGGTATGTAAACCCCGTATTTACATATCTGCCACTATGCAGGAGAATCCGTATAGGTGTTCGAGTGTTCAAACCATATTGCGCAAGAAATGGTTTGTAAACCCCGTATTTACATATCTGCAACTATGCAGTAGAATCCGTATAGGTGTTCGAGTGTTCGAACCGTAATGCGAAAGAAATGGTGTGGAAACCCCGTATTTACATATCTGCCACTGTGCAGGAGAATCCGTATAGGTGTTCGAGTGTTCGAACCGTAATGCGCAAGAAATTGTATGGAAACCCCGTATTTACATATCTGCCATTGTGCAGGAGAATCCGTATAGGTGTTCGAGTGTTCGAACCGTAATGCGCAAGAAATGGTATGTAAACTCCGTATTTACATATCTGCCACTGTGCAGGAGAATCCGCATAGGTGTTCGAGTGTTCGAACCGTATTGCGCAAGAAATGGTATTTAAACCCCGTATTTACATATCTGCCACTGTGCAGGATAATCTGTATAGGTGTTCGAGTGTTCGAACCGTAATGCGCAAGAAATGGTATGTAAACCCCGTATTTACATATCTGTCACTGTGCAGGAGAATCCGTATAGGTGTTCGACTGTTCGAACCGTATTGCGCAAGAAATGGTATGTAAACTCCGTATTTACATATCTACCACTGTGCAGGAGAATCCGTATAGGTGTTCGAGTGTTCGAACCGTAATGCGCAAGAAATGGTATGTAAACCTCGTATTTACATATCTGCCACTCTGCAGGAGAATCCGTATAGGTGTTCGAGTGTTCGAACCGTATTGCGCAAGAAATGGTATGGAAACCCCGTATTTACATATCTGCCACTGTGCAGGAGAATCCGTATAGGTGTTCGAGTGTTCGAACCGTAATGCGTGAGAAATGGTAAGTAAACCCCGTATTTACGTATCTGCCACTGTGCAGGAGAATCCGTATAGGTGTTCGAGTGTTCGAACCGTAATGCGCAAGAAATGGTATGTAAACCCCGTATTTACATATCTGTCACTGTGCAGGAGAATCCGTATAGGTGTTCGACTGTTCGAACCGTATTGCGCTAGAAATGGTATGTAAACTCCGTATTTACATATCTGCCACTGTGCAGGAGAATCCGTATAGGTGTTCGAGTGTTCGAACCGTAATGCGCAAGAAATGGTATGTAAACGCAGTATTTACATATCTGCCACTGTGCAGGAGAATCCGTATAGGTGTTCAAGTGTTCGAACCGTAATGCGTGAGAAATGGTAAGTAAACCCCGTATTTACGTATCTGCCACTGTGCAGGAGAATCCGTATAGGTGTTCGAGTGTTCGAACCGTAATGCGCAAGAAATGGTATGTAAACACCGTATTTACATATCTGTCACTGTGCAGGAGAATCCGTATAGGTGTTCGACTGTTCGAACCGTATTGCGCAAGAAATGGTATGTAAACCCCGTATTTACATATCTGCCACTGTGCAGGAGAATCCGTATAGGTGTTCGAGTCTTCGAACCCTAATGCGTGAGAAATGGTAAGTAAACGCAGTATTGACATATCTGCCACTGTGTGCAGGAGAATCCGTATAGGTGTTCGAGTGTTCGAACCGTAATGCGTGAGAAATGGTAAGTAAACCTCGTATTTACGTATCTGCCACTGTGCAGGAGAATCCGTATAGGTGTTCGAGTGTTCGAACCGTAATGCGCAAGAAATGGTATGGAAACCCCGTATTTACATATCTGCCACTGTGTAGGAGAATCTGTATAGGTGTTCGAGTGTTCGAACCGTAATGCGCAAGAAATGGTATGTAAACCCCGTATTTACATATCTGCCACTGTGCAGGAGAATCCGTATAGGTGTTCGAGTCTTCGAACCCTAATGCGTGAGAAATGGTAAGTAAACGCAGTATTGACATATCTGCCACTGTGTGCAGGAGAATCCGTATAGGTGTTCAAGTGTTCGAACCGTAATGCGTGAGAAATGGTAAGTAAACCCCGTATTTACGTATCTGCCACTGTGCAGGAGAATCCGTATAGGTGTTCGAGTGTTCGAACCGTAATGCGCAAGAAATGGTATGGAAACCCCGTATTTACATATCTGCCACTGTGTAGGAGAATCCGTACTGGTGTTCGAGTGTTCGAACCGTAATGCGCAAGAAATGGTATGTAAATCCCGTATTTACATATCTGCCACTATGCAGGAGAATCCGTGTAGGTGTTCGAGTGTTCGAACCGTATTGCGCAAGAAATAGTATGTAAACCCCGTATTTACATATCTGCCACTGTGCAGGAGAATCCGTATAGGTGTTCGAGTGTTCGAACCGTAATGCGCTAGAAATGGTGTGGAAACCCCGTATTTACATATCTGCCACTGTGCAGGAGAATCCATATAGGTGTTCGAGTGTTAGAACCGTAATGCGTGAGAAATGGTAAGTAAACCCCGTATTTACGTATCTGCCACTGTGCAGGAGAATCCGTATAGGTGTTCGAGTGGTCGAACCGTAATGCGCAAGAAATGGTATGTAAACCCCGTATTTACATATCTGCCACTATGCAGGAGAATCCGTATAGGTGTTCGAGTGTTCAAACCATATTGCGCAAGAAATGGTTTGTAAACCCCGTATTTACATATCTGCCACTGTGCAGGAGAATCCGTATAGGTGTTCGAGTGTTAGAACCGTAATGCGTGAGAAATGGTAAGTAAACCCCGTATTTACGTATCTGCCACTGTGCAGGAGAATCCGTATAGGTGTTCGAGTGTTCGAACCGTAATGCGCAAGAAATGGTATGTAAACCCCGTATTTACATATCTGCCACTATGTAGGAGAATCCGTATAGGTGTTCGAGTGTTCAAACCATATTGCGCAAGAAATGGTATGTAAATCCCGTATTTACATATCTGCCACTGTGCAGAAGAATCCGTATAGGTGTTCGAGTCTTCGAACCGTAATGCGCAAGAAACGGTATGGAAACCCCGTATTTACATATCTGCCACTGTGCAGGAGAATCCGTATAGGTGTTCGAGTGTTCGAACCGTAATGCGCAAGAAATGGTATGTAAACCCCGTATTTACATATCTGCCACTATGCAGGAGAATCCGTATAGGTGTTCGAGTGTTCAAACCATATTGCGCAAGAAATGGTATGTAAACCCCGTATTTACATATCTGCCACTGTGCAGGAGAATCCGTATAGGTGTTCGAGTGTTCGAACCGTAATGCGCAAGAAATGGTGTGGAAACCCCGTATTTACATATCTGCCACTGTGCAGGAGAATCCGTATAGGTGTTCGAGTGTTCGAACCGTAATGCGCAAGAAATGGTATGGAAACCCCGTATTTACATATCTGCCACTGTGCAGGAGAATCCGTATAGGTGTTCGAGTGTTCGAACCGTAATGCGCAAGAAATGGTATGTAAACCCCGTATTTACATATCTGCCACTGTGCAGGAGAATCCGTATAGGTGTTCGAGTGTTCGAACCGCATTGCGCAAGAAATGGTATTTAAACCCCGTATTTACATATCTGCCACTGTGCAGGAGAATCTGTATAGGTGTTCGAGTGGTCGAACCGTAATGCGCAAGAAATGGTATGTAAACCCCGTATTTACATATCTGTCACTGTGCAGGAGAATCCGTATAGGTGTTCGACTGTTCGAACCGTAATGCGCAAGAAATGGTATGGAAACCCCGTATTTACATATCTCCCACTCTGCAGGAGAATCCGTATAGGTGTTCGAGTGTTCGAACCGTATTGCGCAAGAAATGTTATGTAAACCCCGTAGTTACAGATCTGTCACTGTGCAGGAGAATCCGTATAGGTGTTCGAGTGTTCGAACCATAATGCGCAAGAAATGGTATGGAAACCCCGTATTTACCTATCTGCCACTGTGCAAGAGAATCCGTATAGGTGTTCGAGTGTTCGAACCGTAATGCGCAAGAAATGGTATGTAAACCCCGTATTTACATATCTGCCACTATGCAGGAGAATCCGTATAGGTGTTCGAGTCTTCGAACCCTAATGCGCGAGAAATGGTAAGTAAACGCAGTATTTACATATCTGCCACTGTGCAGGAGAATCCGTATAGGTGTTCGAGTGTTCGAACCGTAATGCGCAAGAAATGGTATGGAAACCCCGTATTTACATATCTGCCACTGTGTAGGAGAATCCGTATAGGTGTTCGAGTGTTCGAACCGTAATGCGCAAGAAATGGTATGTAAACCCCGTATTTACATATCTGCCACTGTGCAGGAGAATCCGTATAGGTGTTCGAGTGTTCGAACCGTAATGCGCAAGAAATGGTATGGAAACCCCGTATTTACATATCTGCCACAGTGCAGGAGAATCCGTATTGGTGTTCGAGTGTTCGAACCGTAATGCGCAAGAAATGGTATGTAAATCCCGTATTTACATATCTGCCACTATGTAGGAAAATCCGTGTAGGTGTTCGAGTGTTCGAACCGTATTGCGAAAGAAATGGTATGTAAACCCCGTATTTACATATCCGCCACTGTGCAGGAGAATCCGTATAGGTGTTCGAGTTTTCGAACCGTAATGCGCTAGAAATGGTGTGGAAACCCCGTATTTACATATATGCCGCTGTGCAGGAGAATCCGTATAGGTGTTCGAGTGTTCGAACCGTAATGCGTGAGAAATGGTAAGTAAACCCCGTATTTACGTATCTGCCACTATGCAGGAGAATCCGTATAGGTGTTCGAGTGTTCGAACCGTAATGCGCAAGAAATGGTATGTAAATCCCGTATTTACATATCTGCCACTGTGCAGGAGAATCCGTATAGGTGTTCGAGTCTTCGAACCGTAATGCGCAAGAAATGGTATGGAAACCCCGTATTTACATATCTGCCACTGTGCAGGAGAATCCGTATTGGTGTTCGAGTGTTCAAACCGTAATGCGCAAGAAATGGTATGTAAACCCCGTATTTACATATCTGCCACTATGCAGGAGTATCCGTATAGGTGTTCGAGTGTTCAAACCATATTGCGCAAGAAATGGTATGTAAACCCCGTATTTACATATCTGCCACTGTGCAGGAGAATCCGTATAGGTGTTCGAATGTTCGAACCGTAATGCGCAAGAAATGGTGTGGAAACCCCGTATTTACATATCTGCCACTGTGCAGGAGAATCCGTATAGGTGTTCGAGTGTTCGAACCGTAATGCGCAAGAAATGGTATGGAAACCCCGTATTTACATATCTGCCACTGTACAGGAGAATCCGTATAGGTGTTCGAGTGTTCGAACCGTAATGCGCAAGAAATGGTATGGAAACCTCGTATTTACATATCTGCCACTGTGCAGGAGAATCCGTACTGGTGTTCGAGTGTTCGAACCGTAATGTGCAAGAAATGGTATGTAAATCCCGTATTTACATATCTGCCACTATGCAGGAGAATCCGTGTAGGTGTTCGAGTGTTCGAACCGTATTGCGCGAGAAATGGTATGTAAACCCCGTATTTACATATCTGCCACTGTGTAGGAGAATCCATATAGGTGTTCGAGTGTTCGAACCGTAATGCGCTAGAAATGGTGTGGAAACCCCGTATTTACATATCTGCCACTGTGCAGGAGAATCCGTATAGGTGTTCGAGTGTTAGAACCGTAATGTGTGAGAAATGGTAAGTAAACCCCGTATTTACGTATCTGCCACTGTGCAGGAGAATCCGTATAGGTGTTCGAGTGTTCGAACCGTATTGCGACAGAAATGGTATTTAAACCCCGTATTTACATATCTGCCACTGTGCAGGAGAATCTGTATAGGTGTTCGAGTGTTCGAACCGTAATGCGCAAGAAATGGTATGTAAACCCCGTATTTACATATCTGTCACTGTGCAGGAGAATCCGTATAGGTGTTCGAGTGTTCGAACCGTATTGCGCAAGAAATGGTATGGAAACCCCGTATTTACATATCTGCCACTCTGCAGGAGAATCCGTATAGGTGTTCGAGTGTTCGAACCGTAATGCGCAAGAAATGGTATGTAAACCCCGTATTTACATATCTGCCACTGTGTAGGAGAATCCGTATAGGTGTTCGAGTGTTCGAACCGTAATGCGCAAGAAATGGTATGTAAACCCCGTATTTACATATCTGCCACTGTGCAGGAGAATCCGTATAGGTGTTCGAGTGTTCGAACCGTAATGCGCAAGAAATGGTATGGAAACCCCGTATTTACATATCTGTCACTGTGTAGGAGAATCCGTATAGGTGTTCGAGTGTTCGAACCGTAATGCGCAAGAAATGGTATGTAAACCCCGTATTTACATATCTGCCACTGTGCAGGAGAATCCGTATAGGTGTTCGAGTGTTCGAACCGTAATGCGCAAGAAATGATATGGAAACCCCGTATTTACATATCTGCCACTGTGCAGGAGAATCCGTACTGGTGTTCGAGTGTTTGAACCGTAATGCGCAAGAAATGGTATGTAAATCCCGTATTTACATATCTGCCACTATGCAGGAGAATCCGTGTAGGTGTTCGAGTGTTCGAACCGTATTGCGCAAGAAATGGTATGTAAACCCCGTATTTACATATCCGCCACTGTGCAGGAGAATCCGTATAGGTGTTCGAGTTTTCGAACCGTAATGCGCTAGAAATGGTGTGGAAACCCCGTATTTACATATCTGCCGCTGTGCAGGAGAATCCGTATAGGTGTTCGAGTGTTCGAACCGTAATGCGTGAGAAATGGTAAGTAAACCCCGTATTTACGTATCTGCCACTGTGCAGGAGAATCCGTATAGGTGTTCGAGTGTTCGAACCGTAATGCGCAAGAAATGGTATGTAAATCCCGTATTTACATATCTGCCACTGTGCAGGAGAATCCGTATAGGTGTTCGAGTCTTCGAACCGTAATGCGCAAGAAATGGTATGGAAACCCCGTATTTACATATCTGCCACTGTGCAGGAGAATCCGTATAGGTGTTCGAGTGTTCGAACCGTAATGCGCAAGAAATGGTATGTAAACCCCGTATTTACATATCTGCCACTATGCAGGAGAATCCGTATAGGTGTTCGAGTGTTCAAACCATATTGCGCAAGAAATGGTATGTAAACCCCGTATTTACATATCTGCCACTGTGCAGGAGAATCCGTATAGGTGTTCGAGTGTTCGAACCGTAATGCGCAAGAAATGGTGTGGAAACCCCGTATTTACATATCTGCCACTGTGGAGGAGAATCCGTATAGGTGTTCGACTGTTCGAACCGTAATGCGCAAGAAATGGTATGGTAACCCCTTATTTACATATCTGCCACTGTACAGGAGAATCCGTATAGGTGTTCGAGTGTTCGAACCGTAATGCGCAAGAAATGGTATGGAAACCCCGTATTTACATATCTGCCACTGTGCAGGAGAATCCGTACTGGTGTTCGAGTGTTCGAACCGTAATGTGCAAGAAATGGTATGTAAATCCCGTATTTACATATCTGCCACTATGCAGGAGAATCCGTGTAGGTGTTCGAGTGTTCGAACCGTATTGCGCGAGAAATGGTATGTAAACCCCGTATTTACATATCTGCCACTGTGTAGGAGAATCCGTATAGGTGTTCGAGTGTTCGAACCGTAATGCGCTAGAAATGGTGTGGAAACCCCGTATTTACATATCTGCCACTGTGCAGGAGAATCCGTATAGGTGTTCGAGTGTTAGAACCGAAATGTGTGAGAAATGGTAAGTAAACCCCGTATTTACGTATCTGCCACTGTGCAGGAGAATCCGTATAGGTGTTCGAGTGTTCGAACCGTATTGCGCAAGAAATCGTATTTAAACCCCGTATTTACATATCTGCCACTGTGCAGGAGAATCTGTATAGGTGTTCGAGTGTTCGAACCGTAATGCGCAAGAAATGGTATGTAAACCCCGTATTTACATATCTGTCACTGTGCAGGAGAATCCGTATAGGTGTTCGAGTGTTCGAACCGTATTGCGCAAGAAATGGTATGGAAACCCCGTATTTACATATCTGCCACTCTGCAGGAGAATCCGTATAGGTGTTCGAGTGTTCGAACCGTAATGCGCAAGAAATGGTATGGAAACCCCGTATTTACATATCTGCCACTGTGCAGGAGAATCTGTATAGGTGTTCGAGTGTTCGAACCGTAATGCGCAAGAAATGGTATGTAAACCCCGTATTTACATATCTGCCACTGTGCAGGAGAATCCGTATAGGTGTTCGAGTGTTCGAACCGTATTGCGCAAGAAATGGTATTTAAACCCCGTATTTACATATCTGCCACTGTGCAGGAGAATCTGTATAGGTGTTCGAGTGTTCGAACCGTAATGCGCAAGAAATGGTATGTAAACCCCGTATTTACATATCTGTCACTCTGCAGGAGAATCCGTATAGGTGTTCGAGTGTTCGAACCGTAATGCGCAAGAAATGGTATGGAAACGCCGTATTTACATATCTGCCACTCTGCAGGAGAATCCGTATAGGTGTTCAAGTGTTCGAACCGTAATGCGTGAGAAATGGTAAGTAAACCCTGTATTTACGTATCTGCCACTGTGCAGGAGAATCCGTATAGGTGTTCGAGTGTTCGAACAGTAATGCGTAAGAAATGGTATGTAAACCCCGTATTTACATATCTGCCACTCTGCTGGAGAATCCGTATAGGTGTTCGAGTGTTCGAACCGTATTGCGCAAGAAATGGTATGGAAACCCCGTATTTACATATCTGCCACTCTGCAGGAGAATCCGTATAGGTGTTCGAGTGTTCGAACCGTAATGCGCAAGAAATGGTATGGAAACCCCGTATTTACATATCTGCCACTGTGCAGGAGAATCCGTACTGGTGTTCTAGTGTTCGAACCGTAATGCGCAAGAAATGGTATGTAAATCCCGTATTTACATATCTGCCACTATGCAGGAGAATCCGTGTAGGTGTTCGAGTGTTCGAACCGTATTGCGCGAGAAATGGTATGTAAACCCCGTATTTACATATCTGCCACTATGCAGGAGAATCCGTATAGGTGTTCGAGTGTTCGAACCGTAATGCGCTAGAAATGGTGTGGAAACCCCGTATTTACATATCTGCCACTGTGCAGGAGAATCTGTATAGGTGTTCGAGTGTTCGAAGCGTAATGCGCAAGAAATGGTATGTAAACCCCGTATTTACATATCTGTCACTGTGCAGGAGAATCCGTATAGGTGTTCGAGTGTTCGAACCGTATTGCGCAAGAAATGGTATGGAAACCCCGTATTTACATATCTGCCACTGTGCAGGAGAAACCGTATATGTGTTCTAGTGTTCGAACCGTAATGCGCAAGAAATGGTATGGAAACCCCGTATTTACATATCTGCCACTGTGCAGGAGAATCCGTACTGGTGTTCGAGTGTTCGAACCGTAATGCGCAAGAAATGGTATGTAAATCCCGTATTTACATATCTGCCACTATGCAGGAGAATCCGTGTAGGTGTTCGAGTGTTCGAACCGTATTGCGCGAGAAATGGTATGTAAACCCCGTATTTACTTATCTGCCACTGTGCAGGAGAATCCGTATAGGTGTTCGAGTGTTCGAACCGTAATGCGCTAGAAATGGTGTGGAAACCCCGTATTTACAAATCTGCCACTGTGCAGGAGAATCTGTATAGGTGTTCGAGTGTTAGAACCGTAATGCGTGAGAAATGGTAAGTAAACCCCGTATTTACGTATCTGCCACTGCGCAGGAGAATCCGTATAGGTGTTCGAGTGTTCGAACCGTAATGCGCAAGAAATGGTATGTAAACCCCGTATTTACATATCTGTCACTGTGCAGGAGAATCCGTATAGGTGTTCGACTGTTCGAACCGTATTGCGCTAGAAATGGTATGTAAAGTCCGTATTTACATATCTGCCACTGTGCAGGAGAATCCGTATAGGTGTTCGAGTGTTCCAACCGTAATGCGCAAGAAATGGTATGTAAACGCAGTACTTACATATCTGCCACTGTGCAGGAGAATCCGTATAGGTGTTCAAGTGTTCGAACCGTAATGCGTGAGAAATGGTAAGTAAACCCCGTATTTACGTATCTGCCACTGTGCAGGAGAATCCGTATAGGTGTTCGAGTGTTCGAACCGTAATGCGCAAGAAATGGTATGTAAACCCCGTATTTACATATCTGTCACTGTGCAGGAGAATCCGTATAGGTGTTCGACTGTTCGAACCGTATTGCGCAAGAAATGGTATGTAAACCCCGTATTTACATATCTGCCACTGTGCAGGAGAATACCGTATAGGTGTTCGAGTCTTCGAACCCTAATGCGTGAGAAATGGTAAGTAAACGCAGTATTGACATATCTGCCACTGTGTGCAGGAGAATCCGTATAGGTGTTCGAGTGTTCGAACCGTAATGCGTGAGAAATGGTAAGTAAACCCCGTATTTACGTATCTGCCACTGTGCAGGAGAATCCGTATAGGTGTTCGAGTGTTCGAACCGTAATGCGCAAGAAATGGTATGGAAACCCCGTATTTACATATTTGCCACTGTGCAGGAGAATCTGTATAGGTGTTCGAGTGTTCGAACCGTAATGCGCAAGAAATGGTATGTAAACCCCGTATTTACATATCTGCCACTGTGCAGGAGAATCCGTATAGGTGTTCGAGTCTTCGAACCCTAATGCGTGAGAAATGGTAAGTAAACGCAGTATTGACATATCTGTCACTGTGTGCAGGAGAATCCGTATAGGTGTTCAAGTGTTCGAACCGTAATGCGTGAGAAATGGTAAGTAAACCCCGTATTTACGTATCTGCCACTGTGCAGGAGAATCCGTATAGGTGTTCGAGTGTTCGAACCGTAATGCGCAAGAAATGGTATGGAAACCCCGTATTTACATATCTGCCACTGTGTAGGAGAATCCGTACTGGTGTTCGAGTGTTCGAACCGTAATGCGCAAGAAATGGTATGTAAATCCCGTATTTACATATCTGCCACTATGCAGGAGAATCCGTGTAGGTGTTCGAGTGTTCGAACCGTATTGCGCAAGAAATAGTATGTAAACCCCGTATTTACATATCTGCCACTGTGCAGGAGAATCCGTATAGGTGTTCGAGTGTTCGAACCGTAATGCGCTAGAAATGGTGTGGAAACCCCGTATTTACATATCTGCCACTGTGCAGGAGAATCCATATAGGTGTTCGAGTGTTAGAACCGTAATGCGTGAGAAATGGTAAGTAAACCCCGTATTTACGTATCTGCCACTGTGCAGGAGAATCCGTATAGGTGTTCGAGTGTTCGAACCGTAATGCGCAAGAAATGGTATGTAAACCCCGTATTTACATATCTGCCACTATGCAGGAGAATCCGTATAGGTGTTCGAGTGTTCAAACCATATTGCGCAAGAAATGGTTTGTAAACCCCGTATTTACATATCTGCCACTGTGCAGGAGAATCCGTATAGGTGTTCGAGTGTTAGAACCGTAATGCGTGAGAAATGGTAAGTAAACCCCGTATTTACGTATCTGCCACTGTGCAGGAGAATCCGTATAGGTGTTCGAGTGTTCGAACCGTAATGCGCAAGAAATGGTATGTAAACCCCGTATTTACATATCTGCCACTATGTAGGAGAATCCGTATAGGTGTTCGAGTGTTCAAACCATATTGCGCAAGAAATGGTATGTAAATCCCGTATTTACATATCTGCCACTGTGCAGAAGAATCCGTATAAGTGTTCGAGTCTTCGAACCGTAATGCGCAAGAAACGGTATGGAAACCCCGTATTTACATATCTGCCACTGTGCAGGAGAATCCGTATAGGTGTTCGAGTGTTCGAACCGTAATGCGCAAGAAATGGTATGTAAACCCCGTATTTACATATCTGCCACTATGCAGGAGAATCCGTATAGGTGTTCGAGTGTTCAAACCATATTGCGCAAGAAATGGTATGTAAACCCCGTATTTACATATCTGCCACTGTGCAGGAGAATCCGTATAGGTGTTCGAGTGTTCGAACCGTAATGCGCAAGAAATGGTGTGGAAACCCCGTATTTACATATCTGCCACTGTGCAGGAGAATCCGTATAGGTGTTCGAGTGTTCGAACCGTAATGCGCAAGAAATGGTATGGAAACCCCGTATTTACATATCTGCCACTGTGCAGGAGAATCCGTATAGGTGTTCGAGTGTTCGAACCGTAATGCGCAAGAAATGGTATGTAAACCCCGTATTTACATATCTGCCACTGTGTAGGAGAATCCGTACTGGTGTTCGAGTGTTCGAACCGTAATGTGCAAGAAATGGTATGTAAATCCCGTATTTACATATCTGCCACTATGCAGGAGAATCCGTGTAGGTGTTCGAGTGTTCGAACCGTATTGCGCGAGAAATGGTATGTAAACCCCGTATTTACATATCTGCCACTGTGTAGGAGAATCCGTATAGGTGTTCGAGTGTTCGAACCGTAATGCGCTAGAAATGGTGTGGAAACCCCGTATTTACATATCTGCCACTGTGCAGGAGAATCCGTATAGGTGTTCGAGTGTTAGAACCGAAATGTGTGAGAAATGGAAAGTAAACCCCGTATTTACGTCTCTGCCACTGTGCAGGAGAATCCGTATAGGTGTTCGAGTGTTCGAACCGTATTGCGCAAGAAATGGTATTTAAACCCCGTATTTACATATCTGCCACTGTGCAGGAGAATCTGTATAGGTGTTCGAGTGTTCGAACCGTAATGCGCAAGAAATGGTATGTAAACCCCGTATTTACATATCTGTCACTGTGCAGGAGAATCCGTATAGGTGTTCGAGTGTTCGAACCGTATTGCGCAAGAAATGGTATGGAAACCCCGTATTTACATATCTGCCACTCTGCAGGAGAATCCGTATAGGTGTTCGAGTGTTCGAACCGTAATGCGCAAGAAATGGTATGGAAACCCCGTATTTACATATCTGCCACTGTGCAGGAGAATCTGTATAGGTGTTCGAGTGTTCGAACCGTAATGCGCAAGAAATGGTATGTAAACCCCGTATTTACATATCTGCCACTGTGCAGGAGAATCCGTATAGGTGTTCGAGTGTTCGAACCGTATTGCGCAAGAAATGGTATTTAAACCCCGTATTTACATATCTGCCACCGTGCAGGAGAATCTGTATAGGTGTTCGAGTGTTCGAACCGTAATGCGCAAGAAATGGTATGTAAACCCCGTATTTACATATCTGTCACTGTGCAGGAGAATCCGTATAGGTGTTCGAGTGTTCGAACCGTAATGCGCAAGAAATGGTATGGAAACCCCGTATTTACATATCTGCCACTCTGCAGGAGAATCCGTATAGGTGTTCAAGTGTTCGAACCGTAATGCGTGAGAAATGGTAAGTAAACCCTGTATTTACGTATCTGCCACTGTGCAGGAGAATCCGTATAGGTGTTCGAGTGTTCGAACAGTAATGCGCAAGAAATGGTATGTAAACCCCGTATTTACATATCTGCCACTCTGCTGGAGAATCCGTATAGGTGTTCGAGTGTTCGAACCGTATTGCGCAAGAAATGGTATGGAAACCCCGTATTTACATATCAGCCACTCTGCAGGAGAATCCGTATAGGTGTTCGAGTGTTCGAACCGTAATGCGCAAGAAATGGTATGGAAACCCCGTATTTACATATCTGCCACTGTGCAGGAGAATCCGTACTGGTGTTCGAGTGTTCGAACCGTAATGCGCAAGAAATGGTATGTAAATCCCGTATTTACATATCTGCCACTATGCAGGAGAATCCGTGTAGGTGTTCGACTGTTCGAACCGTATTGCGCGAGAAATGGTATGTAAACCCCGTATTTACATATTTGCCACTGTGCAGGAGAATCCGTATAGGTGTTCGAGTGTTCGAACCGTAATGCGCTAGAAATGGTGTGGAAACCCCGTATTTACATATCTGCCACTATGCAGGAGAATCTGTATAGGTGTTCGAGTGTTCGAACCGTAATGCGCAAGAAATGGTATGTAAACCCCGTATTTACATATCTGTCACTGTGCAGGAGAATCCGTATAGGTGTTCGAGTGTTCGAACCGTATTGCGCAAGAAATGGTATGGAAACCCCGTATTTACATATCTGCCACTGTGCAGGAGAAACCGTATAGGTGTTCGAGTGTTCGAACCGTAATGCGCAAGAAATGGTATGGAAACCCCGTATTTACATATCTGCCACTGTGGAGGAGAATCCGTACTGGTGTTCGAGTGTTCGAACCGTAATGCGCAAGAAATGGTATGTAAATCCCGTATTTACATATCTGCCACTATGCAGGAGAATCCGTGTAGGTGTTCGAGTGTTCGAACCGTATTGCGCGAGAAATGGTATGTAAACCCCGTATTTACTTATCTGCCACTGTGTAGGAGAATCCGTATAGGTGTTCGAGTGTTCGAACCGTAATGCGCTAGAAATGGTGTGGAAACCCCGTATTTACATATCTGCCACTGTGCAGGAGAATCTGTATAGGTGTTCGAGTGTTAGAACCGTAATGCGTGAGAAATGGTAAGTAAACCCCGTATTTACGTATCTGCCACTGTGCAGGAGAATCCGTATAGGTGTTCGAGTGTTCGAACCGTATTGGGCAAGACATGGTATTTAAACCCCGTATTTACATATCTGCCACTGTGCAGGAGAATCTGTATAGGTGTTCGAGTGTTCGAACCGTAATGCGCAAGAAATGGTATGTAAACCCCGTATTTACATATCTGTCACTGTGCAGGAGAATCCGTATAGGTGTTCGAGTGTTCGAACCGTATTGCGCAAGAAATGGTATGGAAACCCCGTATTTACATATCTGCCACTCTGCAGGAGAATCCGTATAGGTGTTCGAGTGTTCGAACCGTAATGCGCAAGAAATGGTATGGAAACCCCGTATTTACATATCTGCCACTGTGCAGGAGAATCTGTATAGGTGTTCGAGTGTTCGAACCGTAATGCGCAAGAAATGGTATGTAAACCCCGTATTTACATATCTGCCACTGTGCAGGAGAAT
Source organism: Camellia sinensis (assembly GCF_055761805.1). Lineage (NCBI taxonomy): Eukaryota > Viridiplantae > Streptophyta > Magnoliopsida > Ericales > Theaceae > Camellia > Camellia sinensis. Next base: position 7,098,584 of record NC_138965.1, read on the forward strand.
CCGTATAGGTGTTCGAGTGTTCGAACCGTATTGCGCAAGAAATGGTATTTAAACCCCGTATTTACATATCTGCCACTGTGGAGGAGAATCTGTATAGGTGTTCGAGTGTTCGAACCGTAATGCGCAAGAAATGGTATGTAAACCCCGTATTTACATATCTGTCACTGTGCAGGAGAATCCGTATAGGTGTTCGAGTGTTCGAACCGTAATGCGCAAGAAATGGTATGGAAACCCCGTATTTACATATCTGCCACTCTGCAGGAGAATCCGTATAGGTGTTCCAGTGTTCGAACCGTAATGCGTGAGAAATGGTAAGTAAACCCTGTATTTACGTATCTGCCACTGTGCAGGAGAATCCGTATAGGTGTTCGAGTGTTCGAACCGTAATGCGCAAGAAATGGTATGTAAACCCCGTATTTACATATCTGCCACTCTGCTGGAGAATCCGTATAGGTGTTCGAGTGTTCGAACCGTATTGCGCAAGAAATGGTATGGAAACCCCGTATTTACATATCTGCCACTCTGCAGGAGAATCCGTATAGGTGTTCGAGTGTTCGAACCGTAATGCGCAAGAAATGGTATGGAAACCCCGTATTTACATATCTGCCACTGTGCAGGAGAACCCGTATAGGTGTTCGAGTGTTCTAACCGTAATGCGCAAGAAATGGTATGGAAACCCCGTATTTACATATCTGCCACTGTGCAGGAGAATCCGTACTGGTGTTCGAGTGTTCGAACCGTATTGCGCGAGAAATGGTATGTAAACCCCGTATTTACTTATCTGCCACTGTGCAGGAGAATCCGTATAGGTGTTCGAGTGTTCGAACCGTAATGCGCTAGAAATGGTGTGGAAACCCCGTATTTACATATATGCCACTGTGCAGGAGAATCTGTATAGGTGTTCGGGTGTTAGAACCGTAATGCGTGAGAAATGGTAAGTAAACCCCGTATTTACGTATCTGCCACTGTGCAGGAGAATCCGTATAGGTGTTCGAGTGTTCGAACCGTATTGCGCAAGAAATGGTATTTAAACCCCGTATTTACATATCTGCCACTGTGCAGGAGAATCTGTATAGGTGTTCGAGTGTTCGAACCGTAATGCGCAAGAAATGGTATGTAAACACCGTATTTACATATCTGTCACTGTGCAGGAGAATCCGTATAGGTGTTCGAGTGTTCGAACCGTATTGCGCAAGAAATGGTATGGAAACCCCGTATTTACATATCTGCCACTCTGCAGGAGAATCCGTATAGGTGTTCGAGTGTTCGAACCGTAATGCACAAGAAATGGTATGGAAACCCCGTATTTACATATCTGCCACTGTGCAGGAGAATCTGTATAGGTGTTCGAGTGTTCGAACCGTAATGCGCAAGAAATGGTATGTAAACCCCGTATTTACATATCTGCCACTGTGCAGGAGAATCCGTATAGGTGTTCGAGTGCTCGAACCGTATTGCGCAAGAAATGGTATTTAAACCCCGTATTTACATATCTGCCACTGTGCAGGAGAATCTGTATAGGTGTTCGAGTGTTCGAACCGTAATGCGCAAGAAATGGTATGTAAACCCCGTATTTACATATCTGTCACTGTGCAGGAGAATCCGTATAGGTGTTCGAGTGTTCGAACCGTAATGCGCAAGAAATGTTATGGAAACCCCGTATTTACATATCTGCCACTCTGCAGGAGAATCCGTATAGGTGTTCCAGTGTTCGAACCGTAATGCGTGAGAAATGGTAAGTAAACCCTGTATTTACGTATCTGCCACTGTGCAGGAGAATCCGTATAGGTGTTCGAGTGTTCGAACCGTAATGCGCAAGAAATGGTATGTAAACCCCGTATTTACATATCTGCCACTCTGCTGGAGAATCCGTATAGGTGTTCGAGTGTTCGAACCGTATTGCGCAAGAAATGGTATGGAAACCCCGTATTTACATATCTGCCACTCTGCAGGAGAATCCGTATAGGTGTTCGAGTGTTCGAACCGTAATGCGCAAGAAATGGTATGGAAACCCCGTATTTACATATCTGCCACTGTGCAGGAGAATCCGTATAGGTGTTCGAGTGTTCGAACCGTAATGCGCAAGAAATGGTATGGAAACCCCGTATTTACATATCTGCCACTGTGCAGGAGAATCCGTACTGGTGTTCGAGTGTTCGAACCGTAATGCGCAAGAAATGGTATGTAAATCCCATATTTACATATCTGCCACTATGCAGGAGAATCCGTGTAGGTGTTCGAGTGTTCGAACCATATTGCAAAAGAAATGGTATGTAAACCCCGTATTTACATATCTGCCACTGTGCCGGAGAATCCGTATAGGTGTTCGAGTGTTCGAACTGTAATGCGCTAGAAATGGTGTGGAAACCCCGTATTTACATATCTGCCACTGTGCAGGAGAATCCGTATAGGTGTTCGAATGTTAGAACCGTAATGCGTGAGAAATGGTAAGTAAACCCCGTATTTACGTATCTGCCACTGTGCAGGAGAATCCGTATAGGTGTTCGAGTGTTCGAATCGTATTGCGTAAGAAATGGTATTTAAACCCCGTATTTACATATCTGCCACTGTGCAGGAGAATCTGTATAGGTGTTCGAGTGTTCGAACCGTAATGCGCAAGAAATGGTATGTAAACCCTGTATTTACATATCTGTCACGGTGCAGGAGAATCCGTATAGGTGTTCGAGTGTTCGAACCGTATTGCGCAAGAAATGGTATGGAAACCCCGTATTTACATATCTGCCACTCTGCAGGAGAATCCGTATAGGTGTTCGAGTGTTCGAACCGTAATGCGCAAGAAATGGTATGTAAACCCCGTATTTACATATCTGCCACTGTGCAGGAGAATCTGTATAGGTGTTCGAGTGTTCGAACCGTAATGCGCAAGAAATGGTATGTAAACCCCGTATTTACATATCTGCCACTGTGTAGGAGAATCCGTATTGGTGTTCGAGTGTTCGAACCGTAATGCGTGAGAAATGGTAAGTAAACCCCGTATTTACGTATCTGCCACTGTGCAGGAGAATCCATATAGGTGTTCGAGTGTTCGAACCGTAATGCGCAAGAAATGGTATGTAAATCCCGTATTTACATATCTGCCACTGTGCAGGAGAATCCGTACTGGTGTTCGAGTGTTCGAACCGTAATGCGCAAGAAATGGTATGTAAATCCCGTATTTACATATCTGCCACTATGCAGGAGAATCCGTGTAGGTGTTCGAGTGTTCGAACCGTATTGCGCGAGAAATGGTATGTAAACCCCGTATTTACATATCTGCCACTGTGTAGGAGAATTCGTATAGGTGTTCGAGTGTTCGAACCGTAATGCGCTAGAAATGGTGTGGAAACCCCGTATTTACATATCTGCCACTGTGCAGGAGAATCCGTATAGGTGTTCGAGTGTTAGAACCGTAATGCGTGAGAAATGGTATGTAAACCCCGTATTTACGTATCTGCCACTGTGCCGGAGAATCCGTATAGGTGTTCGAGTGTTCGAACCGTATTGCGCAAGAAATGGTATTTAAACCCCGTATTTACATATCTGCCACTGTGCAGGAGAATCTGTATAGGTGTTCCAGTGTTCGAACCGTAATGCGCAAGAAATGGTATGTAAACCCCGTATTTACATATCTGTCACTATGCAGGAGAATCCGTATAGGTGTTCGAGTGTTCAAACCGTATTGCGCAAGAAATGGTATGGAAACCCCGTATTTACATATCTGCCACTCTGCAGGAGAATCCGTATAGGTGTTCGAGTGTTCGAACCGTAATGCGCAAGAAATGGTATGGAAACCCCGTATTTACATATCTGCCACTGTGCAGGAGAATCTGTATAGGTGTTCGAGTGTTCGAACCGTAATGCGCAAGAAATGGTATGTAAACCCCGTATTTACATATCTGCCACTGTGCAGGAGAATCCGTATAGGTGTTCGAGTGTTCGAACCGTATTGCGCAAGAAATGGTATTTAAACCCCGTATTTACATATCTATCACTGTGCAGGAGAATCTGTATAGGTGTTCGAGCGTTCGAACCGTAATGCGCAAGAAATGGTATGTAAACCCCGTATTTACATATCTGTCACTGTGCAGGAGAATCCGTATAGGTGTTCGAGTGTTCGAACCGTAATGCGCAAGAAATGGTATGGAAACCCCGTATTTACATATCTGCCACTCGGCAGGAGAATCCGTATAAGTGTTCAAGTGTTCGAACCGTAATGCGTGAGAAATGGTAAGTAAACCCTGTATTTACGTATCTGCCACTGTGCAGGAGAATCCGTATAGGTGTTCGAGTGTTCGAACCGTAATGCGCAAGAAATGGTATGTAAACCCCGTATTTACATATCTGCCACTCTGCTGGAGAATCCGTATAGGTGTTCGAGTGTTCGAACCGTATTGCGCAAGAAATGGTATGGAAACCCCGTATTTACATATCTGCCACTCTGCAGGAGAATCCGTATAGGTGTTCGAGTGTTCGAACCGTAATGCGCAAGAAATGGTATGGAAACCCCGTATTTACATATCTGCCACTGTGCAGGAGAATCCGCATAGGTGTTCGAGTGTTCGAACCGTAATGCGCAAGAAATGGTATGGAAACCCCGTATTTACATATCTGCCACTGTGCAGGAGAATCCGTACTGGTGTTCGAGTGTTCGAACCGTAATGCGCAAGAAATGGTATGTAAATCCCGTATTTACATATCTGCCACTATGCAGGAGAATCCGTGTAGGTGTTCGAGTGTCGAACCGTGTTGCGCGAGAAATGGTATGTAAACCCCGTATTTACATATCTGCCACTGTGCAGGAGAATCCGTATAGGTGTTCGAGTGTTCGAACCGTAATGCGCTAGAAATGGTGTGGAAACCCCGTATTTACATATCTGCCACTGTGCAGGAGAATCCGTATAGGTGTTCGAGTGTTAGAACCGTAATGCGTGAGAAATGGTAAGTAAACCCCGTATTTACGTATCTGCCACTGTGCAGGAGAATCCGTATAGGTGTTCGAGTGTTTGAACCGTATTGCGCAAGAAATGGTATTTAAACCCCGTATTTACATATCTGCCACTGTGCAGGGGAATCTGTATAGGTGTTCGAGTGTTCGAACCGTAATGCGCAAGAAATGGTATGTAAACCCCGTATTTACATATCTGTCACTGTGCAGGAGAATCCGTATAGGTGTTCGAGTGTTCGAACCGTATTGCGCAAGAAATGGTATGGAAACCCCGTATTTACATATCTGCCACTCTGCAGGAGAATCCGTATAGGTGTTCGAGTGTTCGAACCGGAATGCGCAAGAAATGGTATGGAAACCCCGTATTTACATATCTGCCACTGTGCAGGAGAATCTGTATAGGTGTTCGAGTGTTCGAACCGTAATGCGCAAGAAATGCTATGTAAACCCCGTATTTACATATCTGTCACTGTGCAGGAGAATCCGTATAGGTGTTCGAGTGTTCGAACCGTAATGCGTGAGAAATGGTAAGTAAACCCCGTATTTACGTATCTGCCACTGTGCAGGAGAATCCGTATAGGTGTTCGAGTGTTCGAACCGTAATGCGCAAGAAATGGTATGTGAATCACGTATTTACATATCTGCCACTGTGCAGGAGAATCCGTATAGGTGTTCGAGTCTTCGAACCGTAATGCGCAAGAAATGGTATGTAAATCCCGTATTTACATATCTGCCACTATGCAGGAGAATCCGTGTAGGTGTTCGAGTGTTCGAACCGTATTGCGCGAGAAATGGTATGTAAACCCCGTATTTACATATCTGCCACTGTGTAGGAGAATCCGTATAGGTGTTCGAGTGTTCGAACCGTAATGCGCTAGAAATGGTGTGGAAACCCCGTATTTACATATCTGCCACTGTGCAGGAGAATCCGTATATGTGTTCGAGTGTTAGAACCGTAATGCGTGAGAAATGGTAAGTAAACCCCGTATTTACGTATCTGCCACTGTGCAGGAGAATCCGTATAGGTGTTCGAGTGTTCGAACCGTATTGCGCAAGAAATGGTATTTAAACCCCGTATTTACATATCTGCCACTGTGCAGGAGAATCTGTATAGGTGTTCGAGTGTTCGAACCGTAATGCGCAAGAAATGGTATGTAAACCCCGTATTTACATATCTGTCACTGTGCAGGAGAATCCGTATAGGTGTTCGAGTGTTCGAACCGTATTGCGCAAGAAATGGTATGGAAACCCCGTATTTACATATCTGCCACTCTGCAGGAGAATCCGTATAGGTGTTCGAGTGTTCGAACCGTAATGCGCAAGAAATGGTATGGAAACCCCGTATTTACATATCTGCCACTGTGCAGGAGAATCCGTACTGGTGTTCGAGTGTTCGAACCGTAATGCGCAAGAAATGGTATGTAAATCCCGTATTTACATATCTGCCACTATGCAGGAGAATCCGTGTAGGTGTTCGAGTGTTCGAACCGTATTGCGCGAGAAATGGTATGTAAACCCCGTATTTACATATCTGCCACTGTGCAGGAGAATCCGTATAGGTGTTCGAGTGTTCGAACCATAATGCGCTAGAAATGGTGTGGAAACCCCGTATTTACATATCTGCCACTGTGCAGGAGAATCCGTATAGGTGTTCGAGTGTTAGAACCGTAATGCGTGAGAAATGGTAAGTAAACCCCGTATTTATGTATCTGCCACTATGCAGGAGAATCTGTATAGGTGTTCGAGTGTTCGAACCGTATTGCGCAAGAAATGGTATGTAAACCCCGTATTTACATATCTGCCACTGTGCAGGAGAATCTGTATAGGTGTTCGAGTGTTCGAACCGTAATGCGCAAGAAATGGTATGTAAACCCCGTATTTACATATCTGTCACTGTGCAGGAGAATCCGTATAGGTGTTCGAGTGTTCGAACCGTATTGCGCAAGAAATGGTATGGAAACCCCGTATTTACATATCTGCCACTCTGCAGGAGAATCCGTATAGGTGTTCGAGTGTTCGAACCGTAATGCGCAAGAAATGGTATGGAAACCCCGTATTTACATATCTGCCACTGTGCAGGAGAATCTGTATAGGTGTTCGAGTGTTCGAACCGTAATGCGCAAGAAATGGTATGTAAACCCCGTATTTACATATCTGTCACTGTGCAGGAGAATCCGTATAGGTGTTCGAGTGTTCGAACCGTAATGCGTGAGAAATGGTAAGTAAACCCCGTATTTACGTATCTGCCACTGTGCAGGAGAATCCGTATAGGTGTTGGAGTGTTCGAACCGTAATGCGCAAGAAATGGTATGTAAATCACGTATTTACATATCTGCCACTGTGCAGGAGAATCCGTATAGGTGTTCGAGTCTTCGAACCGTAATGCGCAAGAAATGGTATGTAAATCCCGTATTTACATATCTGCCACTATGCAGGAGAATCCGTGTAGGTGTTCGAGTGTTCGAACCGTATTGCGCGAGAAATGGTATGTAAACCCCATATTTACATATCTGCCACTGTGTAGGAGAATCCGTATAGGTGTTCGAGTGTTCGAACCGTAATGCGCTAGAAATGGTGTGGAAACCCCGTATTTACATATCTGCCACTGTGCAGGAGAATCCGTATAGGTGTTCCAGTGTTCGAACCGTAATGCGCAAGAAATGGTATGTAAACCCCGTATTTACATATCTGTCACTGTGCAGGAGAATCCGTATAGGTGTTCGAGTGTTCAAACCGTATTGCGCAAGAAATGGTATGGAAACCCCGTATTTACATATCTGCCACTCTGCAGGAGAATCCGTATAGGTGTTCGAGTGTTCGAACCGTAATGCGCAAGAAATGGTATGGAAACCCCGTATTTACATATCTGCCACTGTGCAGGAGAATCTGTATAGGTGTTCGAGTGTTCGAACCGTAATGCGCAAGAAATGGTATGTAAACCCCGTATTTACATATCTGCCACTGTGCAGGAGAATCCGTATAGGTGTTCGAGTGTTCGAACCGTATTGCGCAAGAAATGGTATTTAAACCCCGTATTTACATATCTACCACTGTGCCGGAGAATCTGTATAGGTGTTCGAGCGTTCGAACCGTAATGCGCAAGAAATGGTATGTAAACCCCGTATTTACATATCTGTCACTGTGCAGGAGAATCCGTATAGGTGTTCGAGTGTTCGAACCGTAATGCGCAAGAAATGGTATGGAAACCCCGTATTTACATATCTGCCACTCTGCAGGAGAATCCGTATAAGTGTTCAAGTGTTCGAACCGTAATGCGTGAGAAATGGTAAGTAAACCCTGTATTTACGTATCTGCCACTGTGCAGGAGAATCCGTATAGGTGTTCGAGTGTTCGAACCGTAATGCGCAAGAAATGGTATGTAAACCCCGTATTTACATATCTGCCACTCTGCTGGAGAATCCGTATAGGTGTTCGAGTGTTCGAACCGTATTGCGCAAGAAATGGTATGGAAACCCCGTATTTACATATCTGCCACTCTGCAGGAGAATCCGTATAGGTGTTCGAGTGTTCGAACCGTAATGCGCAAGAAATGGTATGGAAACCCCGTATTTACATATCTGCCACTGTGCATGAGAATCCGTATAGGTGTTCGAGTGTTCGAACCGTAATGCGCAAGAAATGGTATGGAAACCCCGTATTTACATATCTGCCACTGTGCAGGAGAATCCGTACTGGTGTTCGAGTGTTCGAACCGTAATGCGCAAGAAATGGTATGTAAATCCCGTATTTACATATCTGCCACTATGCAGGAGAATCCGTGTAGGTGTTCGAGTGTCGAACCGTGTTGCGCTAGAAATGGTATGTAAACCCCGTATTTACATATCTTCCACTGTGCAGGAGAATCCGTATAGGTGTTCGAGTGTTCGAACCGTAATGCGCTAGAAATGGTGTGGAAACCCCGTATTTACATATCTGCCACTGTGCAGGAGAATCCGTATAGGTGTTCGAGTGTTAGAACCGTAATGCGTGAGAAATGGTAAGTAAACCCCGTATTTACGTATCTGCCACTGTGCAGGAGAATCCGTATAGGTGTTCGAGTGTTTGAACCGTATTGCGCAAGAAATGGTATTTAAACCCCGTATTTACATATCTGCCACTGTGCAGGAGAATCTGTATAGGTGTTCGAGTGTTCGAACCGTAATGCGCAAGAAATGGTATGTAAACCCCGTATTTACATATCTGTCACTGTGCAGGAGAATCCGTATAGGTGTTCGAGTGTTCGAACCGTATTGCGCAAGAAATGGTATGGAAACCCCGTATTTACATATCTGCCACTCTGCAGGAGAATCCGTATAGGTGTTCGAGTGTTCGAACCGGAATGCGCAATAAATGGTATGGAAACCCCGTATTTACATATCTGCCACTGTGCAGGAGAATCTGTATAGGTGTTCGAGTGTTCGAACCGTAATGCGCAAGAAATGCTATGTAAACCCCGTATTTACATATCTGTCACTGTGCAGGAGAATCCGTATAGGTGTTCGAGTGTTCGAACCGTAATGCGTGAGAAATGGTAAGTAAACCCCGTATTTACGTATCTGCCACTGTGCAGGAGAATCCGTATAGGTGTTCGAGTGTTCGAACCGTAATGCGCAAGAAATGGTATGTAAATCACGTATTTACATATCTGCCACTGTGCAGGAGAATCCGTATAGGTGTTCGAGTCTTCGAACCGTAATGCGCAAGAAATGGTATGTAAATCCCGTATTTACATATCTGCCACTATGCAGGAGAATCCGTGTAGGTGTTCGAGTGTTCGAACCGTATTGCGCGAGAAATGGTATGTAAACCCCGTATTTACATATCTGTCACTGTGCAGGAGAATCCGTATAGGTGTTCGAGTGTTCGAACCGTATTGCGCAAGAAATGGTATGGAAACCCCGTATTTACATATCTGCCACTCTGCAGGAGAATCCGTATAGGTGTTCGAGTGTTCGAACCGTAATGCGCAAGAAATGGTATGGAAACCCCGTATTTACATATCTGCCACTGTGCAGGAGAATCCGTACTGGTGTTCGAGTGTTCGAACCGTAATGCGCAAGAAATGGTATGTAAATCCCGTATTTACATATCTGCCACTAAGCAGGAGAATCCGTGTAGGTGTTCGAGTGTTCGAACCGTATTGCGCGAGAAATGGTATGTAAACCCCGTATTTACATATCTGCCACTGTGCAGGAGAATCCGTATAGGTGTTCGAGTGTTCGAACCGTAATGCGCTAGAAATGGTGTGGAAACCCCGTATTTACATATCTGCCACTGTGCAGGAGAATCCGTATAGGTGTTCGAGTGTTAGAACCGTAATGCGTGAGAAATGGTAAGTAAACCCCGTATTTATGTATCTGCCACTATGCAGGAGAATCCGTATAGGTGTTCGAGTGTTAGAACCGTATTGCGCAAGAAATGGTATGTAAACCCCGTATTTACATATCTGCCACTGTGCAGGAGAATCTGTATAGGTGTTCGAGTGTTCGAACCGTAATGCGCAAGAAATGGTATGTAAACCCCGTATTTACATATCTGTCACTGTGCAGGAGAATCCGTATAGGTGTTCGAGTGTTCGAACCGTATTGCGCAAGAAATGGTATGGAAACCCCGTATTTACATATCTGCCACTCTGCAGGAGAATCCGTATAGGTGTTCGAGTGTTCGAACCGTAATGCGCAAGAAATGGTATGGAAACCCCGTATTTACATATCTGCCACTGTGCAGGAGAATCTGTATAGGTGTTCGAGTGTTCGAACCGTAATGCGCAAGAAATGGTATGTAAACCCCGTATTTACATATCTGTCACTGTGCAGGAGACTCCGTATAGGTGTTCGAGTGTTCGAACCGTAATGCGCAAGAAATGGTAAGTAAACCCCGTATTTACATATCTGCCACTGTGCAGGAGAATCCGTATAGGTGTTCGAGTGTTCGAACCGTAATGCGTGAGAAATGGTAAGTAAACCCCGTATTTACGTATCTGCCACTGTGCAGGAGAATCCGTATAGGTGTTCGAGTGTTCGAACCGTATTGCGCAAGAAATGGTATTTAAACCCCGTATTTACATATCTGCCACTGTGCAGGAGAATCTGTATAGGTGTTCGAGTGTTCGAACCGTAATGCGCAAGAAATGGTATGTAAACCCCGTATTTACATATCTGTCACTGTGCCGGAGAATCCGTATAGGTGTTCGAGTGTTCGAACCGTATTGCGCAAGAAATGGTATGGAAACCCCGTATTTACATATCTGCCACTCTGCAGGAGAATCCGTATAGGTGTTCGAGTGTTCGAACCGTAATGCGCAAGAAATGGTATGGAAACCCCGGATTTACATATCTGCCACTGTGCAGGAGAATCCGTACTGGTGTTCGAGTGTTCGAACCGTAATGCGCAAGAAATGGTATGTAAATCCCGTATTTACATATCTGCCACTATGCAGGAGAATCCGTGTAGGTGTTCGAGTGTTCGAACCGTATTGCGCGACAAATGGTATGTAAACCCCGTATTTACATATCTGCCACTGTGCAGGAGAATCCGTATAGGTGTTCGAGTGTTCGAACCGTATTGCGCAAGAAATGGTATGGAAACCCCGTATTTACATATCTGCCACTCTGCAGGAGAATCCGTATAGGTGTTCGAGTGTTCGAACCGTAATGCGCAAGAAATGGTATGGAAACCCCGTATTTACATATCTGCCACTGTGCAGGAGAATCCGTACTGGTGTTCGAGTGTTCGAACCGTAATGCGCAAGAAATGGTATGTAAATCCCGTATTTACATATCTGCCACTATGCAGGAGAATCCGTGTAGGTGTTCGAGTGTTCGAACCGTATTGCGCGAGAAATGGTATGTAAACCCCGTATTTACATATCTGCCACTGTGCAGGAGAATCCGTATAGGTGTTCGAGTGTTCGAACCATATTGCGCTAGAAATGGTGTGGAAACCCCGTATTTACATATCTGCCACTGTGCAGGAGAATCCGTATAGGTGTTCGAGTGTTAGAACCGTAATGCGTGAGAAATGGTAAGTAAACCCCGTATTTATGTATCTGCCACTATGCAGGAGAATCCGTATAGGTGTTCGAGTGTTCGAACCGTATTGCGCAAGAAATGGTATGTAAACCCCGTATTTACATATCTGCCACTGTGCAGGAGAATCTGTATAGGTGTTCGAGTGTTCGAACCGTAATGCGCAAGAAATGGTATGTAAACCCCGTATTTACATATCTGTCACTGTGCAGGAGAATCCGTATAGGTGTTCGAGTGTTCGAACCGTATTGCGCAAGAAATGGTATGGAAACCCCGTATTTACATATCTGCCACTCTGCAGGGGAATCCGTATAGGTGTTCGAGTGTTCGAACCGTAATGCGCAAGAAATGGTATGGAAACCCCGTATTTACATATCTGCCACTGTGCAGGAGAATCTGTATAGGTGTTCGAGTGTTCGAACCGTAATGCGCAAGAAATGGTATGTAAACCCCGTATTTACATATCTGTCACTGTGCAGGAGAATCCGTATAGGTGTTCGAGTGTTCGAACCGTAATGCGCGAGAAATGGTATGTAAACCCCGTATTTACATATCTGCCACTGTGCAGGAGAATCCGTATAGGTGTTCGAGTGTTCGAACCATAATGCGCTAGAAATGGTGTGGAAACCCCGTATTTACATATCTGCCACTGTGCAGGAGAATCCGTATAGGTGTTCGAGTGTTAGAACCGTAATGCGTGAGAAATGGTAAGTAAACCCCGTATTTATGTATCTGCCACTATGCAGGAGAATCCGTATAGGTGTTCGAGTGTTCGAACCGTATTGCGCAAGAAATGGTATGTAAACCCCGTATTTACATATCTGCCACTGTGGAGGAGAATCTGTATAGGTGTTCGAGTGTTCGAACCGTAATGCGCAAGAAATGGTATGTAAACCCCGTATTTACATATCTGTCACTGTGCAGGAGAATCCGTATAGGTGTTCGAGTGTTCGAACCGTATTGCGCAAGAAATGGTATGGAAACCCCGTATTTACATATCTGCCACTCTGCAGGGGAATCCGTATAGGTGTTCGAGTGTTCGAACCGTAATGCGCAAGAAATGGTATGTAAATCACGTATTTACATATCTGCCACTGTGCAGGAGAATCCGTATAGGTGTTCGAGTCTTCGAACCGTAATGCGCAAGAAATGGTATGTAAATCCCGTATTTACATATCTGCCACTATGCAGGAGAATCCGTGTAGGTGTTCGAGTGTTCGAACCGTATTGCGCGACAAATGGTATGTAAACCCCGTATTTACATATCTGCCACTGTGCAGGAGAATCCGTATAGGTGTTCGAGTGTTCGAACCGTAATGCGCTAGAAATGGTGTGGAAACCCCGTATTTACATATCTGCCACTGTGCAGGAGAATCCGTATAGGTGTTCGAGTGTTAGAACCGTAATGCGTGAGAAATGGTAAGTAAACCCCGTATTTACGTATCTGCCACTGTGCAGGAGAATCCGTATAGGTGTTCGAGTGTTCGAACCGTATTGCGCAAGAAATGGTATTTAAACCCCGTATTTACATATCTGCCACTGTGCAGGAGAATCTGTATAGGTGTTCGAGTGTTCGAACCGTAATGCGCAAGAAATGGTATGTAAACCCCGTATTTACATATCTGTCACTGTGCAGGAGAATCCGTATAGGTGTTCGAGTGTTCGAACCGTATTGCGCAAGAAATGGTATGGAAACCCCGTATTTACATATCTGCCACTCTGCAGGAGAATCCGTATAGGTGTTCGAGTGTTCGAACCGTAATGCGCAAGAAATGGTATGGAAACCCCGTATTTACATATCTCCCACTGTGCAGGAGAATCCGTACTGGTGTTCGAGTGTTCGAACCGTAATGCGCAAGAAATGGTATGTAAATCCCGTATTTACATATCTGCCACTATGCAGGAGAATCCGTGTAGGTGTTCGAGTGTTCGAACCGTATTGCGCGAGAAATGGTATGTAAACCCCGTATTTACATATCTGCCACTGTGCAGGAGAATCCGTATAGGTGTTCGAGTGTTCGAACCGTATTGCGCAAGAAATGGTATTTAAACCCCGTATTTACATATCTGCCACTGTGCAGGAGAATCTGTATAGGTGTTCGAGTGTTCGAACCGTAATGCGCAAGAAATGGTATGTAAACCCCGTATTTACATATCTGTCACTGTGCAGGAGAATCCGTATAGGTGTTCGAGTGTTCGAACCGTAATGCGCATGAAATGGTATGGAAACCCCGTATTTACATATCTGCCACTGTGCAGGAGAATCCGTATAGGTGTTCGAGTGTTCGAACCGTAATGCGCAAGAAATGGTATGGAAACCCCGTATTTACATATCTGCCACTGTGCAGGAGAATCCGTACTGGTGTTCGAGTGTTCGAACCGTAATGCGCAAGAAATGGTATGTAAATCCCGTATTTACATATCTGCCACTATGCAGGAGAATCCGTGTAGGTGTTCGAGTGTCGAACCGTGTTGCGCGAGAAATGGTATGTAAACCCCGTATTTACATATCTGCCACTGTGCAGGAGAATCCGTATAGGTGTTCGAGTGTTCGAACCGTAATGCGCTAGAAATGGTGTGGAAACCCCGTATTTACATATCTGCCACTGTGCAGGAGAATCCGTATAGGTGTTCGAGTGTTAGAACCGTAATGCGTGAGAAATGGTAAGTAAACCCCGTATTTACGTATCTGCCACTGTGCAGGAGAATCCGTATAGGTGTTCGAGTGTTTGAACCGTATTGCGCAAGAAATGGTATTTAAACCCCGTATTTACATATCTGCCACTGTGCAGGAGAATCTGTATAGGTGTTCGAGTGTTCGAACCGTAATGCGCAAGAAATGGTATGTAAACCCCGTATTTACATATCTGTCACTGTGCAGGAGAATCCGTATAGGTGTTCGAGTGTTCGAACCGTATTGCGCAAGAAATGGTATGGAAACCCCGTATTTACATATCTGCCACTCTGCAGGAGAATCCGTATAGGTGTTCGAGTGTTCGAACCGGAATGCGCAAGAAATGGTATGGAAACCCCGTATTTACATATCTGCCACTGTGCAGGAGAATCTGTATAGGTGTTCGAGTGTTCGAACCGTAATGCGCAAGAAATGCTATGTAAACCCCGTATTTACATATCTGTCACTGTGCAGGAGAATCCGTATAGGTGTTCGAGTGTTCGAACCGTAATGCGTGAGAAATGGTAAGTAAACCCCGTATTTACGTATCTGCCACTGTGCAGGAGAATCCGTATAGGTGTTCGAGTGTTCGAACCGTAATGCGCAAGAAATGGTATGTAAATCACGTATTTACATATCTGCCACTGTGCAGGAGAATCCGTATAGGTGTTCGAGTCTTCGAACCGTAATGCGCAAGAAATGGTATGTAAATCCCGTATTTACATATCTGCCACTATGCAGGAGAATCCGTGTAGGTGTTCGAGTGTTCGAACCGTATTGCGCGAGAAATGGTATGTAAACCCCGTATTTACATATCTGCCACTGTGTAGGAGAATCCGTATAGGTGTTCGAGTGTTCGAACCGTAATGCGCTAGAAATGGTGTGGAAACCCCGTATTTACATATCTGCCACTGTGCAGGAGAATCCGTATAGGTGTTCGAGTGTTAGAACCGTAATGCGTGAGAAATGGTAAGTAAACCCCGTATTTACGTATCTGCCACTGTGCAGGAGAATCCGTATAGGTGTTCGAGTGTTCGAACCGTATTGCGCAAGAAATGGTATTTAAACCCCGTATTTACATATCTGCCACTGTGCAGGAGAATCTGTATAGGTGTTCGAGTGTTCGAACCGTAATGCGCAAGAAATGGTATGTAAACCCCGTATTTACATATCTGCCACTGTGCAGGAGAATCCGTATAGGTGTTCGAGTGTTCGAACCGTATTGCGCAAGAAATGGTATGGAAACCCCGTATTTACATATCTGCCACTCTGCAGGAGAATCCGTATAGGTGTTCGAGTGTTCGAACCGTAATGCGCAAGAAATGGTATGGAAACCCCGTATTTACATATCTGCCACTGTGCAGGAGAATCCGTACTGGTGTTCGAGTGTTCGAACCGTAATGCGCAAGAAATGGTATGTAAATCCCGTATTTACATATCTGCCACTATGCAGGAGAATCCGTGTAGGTGTTCGAGTGTTCGAACCGTATTGCGCGAGAAATGGTATGTAAACCCCGTATTTACATATCTGCCACTGTGCAGGAGAATCCGTATAGGTGTTCGAGTGTTCGAACCGTAATGCGCAAGAAATGGTATGTAAACCCCGTATTTACATATCTGCCACTCTGCTGGAGAATCCGTATAGGTGTTCGAGTGTTCGAACCGTATTGCGCAAGAAATGGTATGGAAACCCCGTATTTACATATCTGCCACTCTGCAGGAGAATCCGTATAGGTGTTCGAGTGTTCGAACCGTAATGCGCAAGAAATGGTATGGAAACCCCGTATTTACATATCTGCCACTGTGCAGGAGAATCCGTATAGGTGTTCGAGTGTTCGAACCGTAATGCGCAAGAAATGGTATGGAAACCCCGTATTTACATATCTGCCACTGTGCAGGAGAATCCGTACTGGTGTTCGAGTGTTCGAACCGTAATGCGCAAGAAATGGTATGTAAATCCCGTATTTACATATCTGCCACTGTGCAGGAGAATCCGTATAGGTGTTCGAGTCTTCGAACCGTAATGCGCAAGAAATGGTATGTAAATCCCGTATTTACATATCTGCCACTATGCAGGAGAATCCGTGTAGGTGTTCGAGTGTTCGAACCGTATTGCGCGACAAATGGTATGTAAACGCCGTATTTACATATCTGCCACTGTGCAGGAGAATCCGTATAGGTGTTCGAGTATTCGAACCGTAATGCGCTAGAAATGGTGTGGAAACCCCGTATTTACATATCTGCCACTGTGCAGGAGAATCCGTATAGGTGTTCGAGTGTTAGAACCGTAATGCGTGAGAAATGGTAAGTAAACCCCGTATTTACGTATCTGCCACTGTGCAGGAGAATCCGTATAGGTGTTCGAGTGTTCGAACCGTATTGCGCAAGAAATGGTATTTAAACCCCGTATTTACATATCTGCCACTGTGCAGGAGAATCTGTATAGGTGTTCGAGTGTTCGAACCGTAATGCGCAAGAAATGGTATGTAAACCCCGTATTTACATATCTGTCACTGTGCAGGAGAATCCGTATAGGTGTTCGAGTGTTCGAACCGTATTGCGCAAGAAATGGTATGGAAACCCCGTATTTACATATCTGCCACTATGCAGGAGAATCTGTATAGGTGTTCGAGTGTTCGAACCGTAATGCGCAAGAAATGCTATGTAAACCCCGTATTTACATATCTGTCACTGTGCAAGAGAATCCGTATAGGTGTTCGAGTGTTCGAACCGTAATGCGCAAGAAATGGTATGTAAATCCCGTATTTACATATCTGCCACTATGCAGGAGAATCCGTGTAGGTGTTCGAGTGTTCGAACCGTATTGCGCGAGAAATGGTATGTAAACCCCGTATTTACATATCTGCCACTGTGCAGGAGAATCCGTATAGGTGTTCGAGTGTTCGAACCGTAATGCGCAAGAAATGGTATTTAAACCCCGTATTTACATATCTGCCACTGTGCAGGAGAATCTGTATAGGTGTTCGAGTGTTCGAACCGTAATGCGCAAGAAATGGTATGTAAACCCCGTATTTACATATCTGTCACTGTGCAGGAGAATCCGTATAGGTGTTCGAGTGTTCGAACCGTAATGCGCAAGAAATGGTATGGAAACCCCGTATTTACATATCTGCCACTCTGCAGGAGAATCCGTATAGGTGTTCCAGTGTTCGAACTGTAATGCGTGAGAAATGGTAAGTAAACCCTGTATTTACGTATCTGCCACTGTGCAGGAGAATCCGTATAGGTGTTCGAGTGTTCGAACCGTATTGCGCAAGAAATGGTATGTAAACCCCGTATTTACATATCTGCCACTCTGCTGGAGAATCCGTATAGGTGTTCGAGTGTTCGAACCGTATTGCGCAAGAAATGGTATGGAAACCCCGTATTTACATATCTGCCACTCTGCAGGAGAATCCGTATAGGTGTTCGAGTGTTCGAACCGTAATGCGCAAGAAATGGTATGGAAACCCCGTATTTACATATCTGCCACTGTGCAGGAGAATCCGTATAGGTGTTCGAGTGTTCGAACCGTAATGCGCAAGAAATGGTATGGAAACCCCGTATTTACATATCTGCCACTGTGCAGGAGAATCCGTACTGGTGTTCGAGTGTTCGAACCGTAATGCGCAAGAAATGGTATGTAAATCCCGTACTTACATATCTGCCACTATGCAGGAGAATCCGTGTAGGTGTTCGAGTGTCGAACCGTGTTGCGCGAGAAATGGTATGTAAACCCCGTATTTACATATCTGCCACTGTGCAGGAGAATCCGTATAGGTGTTCGAGTGTTCGAACCGTAATGCGCTAGAAATGGTGTGCAAACCCCGTATTTACATATCTGCCACTGTGCAGGAGAATCCGTATAGGTGTTCGAGTGTTAGAACCGTAATGCGTGAGAAATGGTAAGTAAACCCCGTATTTACGTATCTGCCACTGTGTAGGAGAATCCGTATAGGTGTTCGAGTGTTCGAACCGTATTGCGCAAGAAATGGTATTTAAACCCCGTATTTACATATCTGCCACTGTGCAGGAGAATCTGTATAGGTGTTCGAGTGTTCGAACCGTAATGCGCAAGAAATGGTATGTAAACCCCGTATTTACATATCTGTCACTGTGCAGGAGAATCCGTATAGGTGTTCGAGTGTTCGAACCGTATTGCGCAAGAAATGGTATGGAAACCCCGTATTTACATATCTGCCACTCTGCAGGAGAATCCGTATAGGTGTTCGAGTGTTCGAACCGTAATGCGCAAGAAATGGTATGGAAACCCCGTATTTACATATCTGCCACTGTGCAGGAGAATCTGTATAGGTGTTCGAGTGTTCGAACCGTAATGCGCAAGAAATGGTATGTAAACCCCGTATTTACATATCTGTCACTGTGCAGGAGAATCCGTATAGGTGTTCGAGTGTTCGAACCGTAATGCGTGAGAAATGGTAAGTAAACCCCGTATTTACGTATCTGCCACTGTGCAGGAGAATCCGTATAGGTGTTCGAGTGTTCGAACCGTAATGCGCAAGAAATGGTATGTAAATCACGTATTTACATATCTACCACTGTGCAGGAGAATCCGTATAGGTGTTCGAGTCTTCGAACCGTAATGCGCAAGAAATGGTATGTAAATCCCGTATTTACATATCTGCCACTATGCAGGAGAATCCGTGTAGGTGTTCGAGTGTTCGAACCGTATTGCGCGAGAAATGGTATGTAAACCCCGTATTTACATATCTGCCACTGTGTAGGAGAATCCGTATAGGTGTTCGAGTGTTCGAACCGTAATGCGCTAGAAATGGTGTGGAAACCCCGTATTTACATATCTGCCACTGTGCAGGAGAATCCGTATAGGTGTTCGAGTGTTAGAACCGTAATGCGTGAGAAATGGTAAGTAAACCCCGTATTTACGTATCTGCCACTGTGCAGGAGAATCCGTATAGGTGTTCGAGTGTTCGAACCGTATTGCGCAAGAAATGGTATTTAAACCCCGTATTTACATATCTGCCACTGTGCACGAGAATCTGTATAGGTGTTCGAGTGTTCGAACCGTAATGCGCAAGAAATGGTATGTAAACCCCGTATTTACATATCTGTCACTGTGCAGGAGAATCCGTATAGGTGTTCGAGTGTTCGAACCGTATTGCGCAAGAAATGGTATGGAAACCCCGTATTTACATATCTGCCACTCTGCAGGAGAATCCGTATAGGTGTTCGAGTGTTCGAACCGTAATGCGCAAGAAATGGTATGGAAACCCCGTATTTACATATCTGCCACTGTGCAGGAGAATCCGTACTGGTGTTCGAGTGTTCGAACCGTAATGCGCAAGAAATGGTATGTAAATCCCGTATTTACATATCTGCCACTATGCAGGAGAATCCGTGTAGGTGTTCGAGTGTTCGAACCGTATTGCGCGAGAAATGGTATGTAAACCCCGTATTTACATATCTGCCACTGTGCAGGAGAATCCGTATAGGTGTTCGAGTGTTCGAACCGTAATGCGCTAGAAATGGTGTGGAAACCCCGTATTTACATATCTGCCACTGTGCAGGAGAATCCGTATAGGTGTTCGAGTGTTAGAACCGTAATGCGTGAGAAATGGTAAGTAAACCCCGTATTTATGTATCTGCCACTATACAGGAGAATCCGTTTAGGTGTTCGAGTGTTCGAACCGTATTGCGCAAGAAATGGTATGTAAACCCGGTATTTACATATCTGCCACTGTGCAGGAGAATCTGTATAGGTGTTCGAGTGTTCGAACCGTAATGCGCAAGAAATGGTATGTAAACCCCGTATTTACATATCTGTCACTGTGCAGGAGAATCCGTATAGGTGTTCGAGTGTTCGAACCGTATTGCGCAAGAAATGGTATGGAAACCCCGTATTTACATATCTGCCACTCTGCAGGAGAATCCGTATAGGTGTTCGAGTGTTCGAACCGTAATGCGCAAGAAATTTTAATGGAAACCCCGTATTTACATATCTGCCACTGTGCAGGAGAATCTGTATAGGTGTTCGAGTGTTCGAACCGTAATGCGCAAGAAATGGTATGTAAACCCCGTATTTACATATCTGTCACTGTGCAGGAGAATCCGTATAGGTGTTCGAGTGTTCGAACCGTAATGCGTGAGAAATGGTAAGTAAACCCCGTATTTACATATCTGCCACTGTGCAGGAGAATCCGTATAGGTGTTCGAGTGTTCGAACCGTAACGCGTGAGAAATGGTAAGTAAACCCCGTATTTACGTATCTGCCACTGTGCAGGAGAATCCGTATAGGTGTTCGAGTGTTCGAACCGTATTGCGCAAGAAATGGTATTTAAACCCCGTATTTACATATCTGCCACTGTGCAGGAGAATCTGTATAGGTGTTCGAGTGTTCGAACCGTAATGCGCAAGAAATGGTATGTAAACCCCGTATTTACATATCTGTCACTGTGCCGGAGAATCCGTATAGGTGTTCGAGTGTTCGAACCGTAATGCGCTAGAAATGGTGTGGAAACCCCGTATTTACATATCTGCCACTGTGCAGGAGAATCCGTATAGGTGTTCGAGTGTTAGAACCGTAATGCGTGAGAAATGGTAAGTAAACCCCGTATTTACGTATCTGCCACTGTGCAGGAGAATCCGTATAGGTGTTCGAGTGTTCGAACCGTATTGCGCAAGAAATGGTATTTAAACCCCGTATTTACATATCTGCCACTGTGCAGGAGAATCTGTATAGGTGTTCGAGTGTTCGAACCGTAATGCGCAAGAAATGGTATGTAAACCCCGTATTTACATATCTGTCACTGTGCAGGAGAATCCGTATAGGTGTTCGAGTGTTCGAACCGTATTGCGCAAGAAATGGTATGGAAACCCCGTATTTACATATCTGCCAATCTGCAGGAGAATCCGTATAGGTGTTCGAGTGTTCGAACCGTAATGCGCAAGAAATGGTATGGAAACCCCGTATTTACATATCTGCCACTGTGCAGGAGAATCCGTACTAGTGTTCGAGTGTTCGAACCGTAATGCGCAAGAAATGGTATGTAAATCCCGTATTTACATATCTGCCACTATGCAGGAGAATCCGTGTAGGTGTTCGAGTGTTCGAACCGTATTGCGCGAGAAATGGTATGTAAACCCCGTATTTACATATCTGCCACTGTGCAGGAGAATCCGTATAGGTGTTCGAGTGTTCGAACCGTAATGCGCTAGAAATGGTGTGGAAACCCCGTATTTACATATCTGCCACTGTGCAGGAGAATCCGTATAGGTGTTCTAGTGTTAGAACCGTAATGCGTGAGAAATGGTAAGTAAACCCCGTATTTACGTATCTGCCACTGTGCAGGAGAATCCGTATAGGTGTTCGAGTGTTCGAACCGTATTGCGCAAGAAATGGTATTTAAACCCCGTATTTACATATCTGCCACTGTGCAGGAGAATCTGTATAGGTGTTCGAGTGTTCGAACCGTAATGCGCAAGAAATGGTATGTAAACCCCGTATTTATATATCTGTCACTGTGCAGGAGAATCCGTATAGGTGTTCGAGTGTTCGAACCGTATTGCGCAAGAAATGGTATGGAAACCCCGTATTTACATATCTGCCACTCTGCAGGAGAATCCGTATAGGTGTTCGAGTGTTCGAACCGTAATGCGCAAGAAATGGTATGGAAGCCCCGTATTTACATATCTGCCACTGTGCAGGAGAATCTGTATAGGTGTTCGAGTGTTCGAACCGTAATGCGCAAGAAATGGTATGTAAACCCCGTATTTACATATCTGTCACTGTGCAGGAGAATCCGTATAGGTGTTCGAGTGTTCGAACCGTAATGCGCTAGAAATGGTGTGGAAACCCCGTATTTACATATCTGCCACTGTGCAGGAGAATCTGTATAGGTGTTCGAGTGTTAGAACCGTAATGCGTGAGAAATGGTAAGTAAACCCCGTATTTACGTATCTGCCACTGTGCAGGAGAATCCGTATAGGTGTTCGAGTGTTCGAACCGTATTGCGCAAGAAATGGTATTTAAAACCCGTATTTACATATCTGCCACTGTGCAGGAGAATCTGTATAGGTGTTCGAGTGTTCGAACCGTAATGCGCAAGAAATGGTATGTAAACCCCGTATTTACATATCTGTCACTGTGCAGGAGAATCCGTATAGGTGTTCGAGTGTTCGAACCGTATTGCGCAAGAAATGGTATGGAAACCCCGTATTTACATATCTGCCACTCTGCAGGAGAATCCGTATAGGTGTTCGAGTGTTCGAACCGTAATGCGCAAGAAATGGTATGGAAACCCCGTATTTACATATCTGCCACTGTGCAGGAGAATCTGTATAGGTGTTCGAGTGTTCGAACCGTAATGCGCAAGAAATGGTATGTAAACCCCGTATTTACATATCTGCCACTGTGCAAGAGAATCCGTATAGGTGTTCGAGTGTTCGAACCGTATTGCGCAAGAAATGGTATTTAAACCCCGTATTTACATATCTGCCACTGTGCAGGAGAATCTGTATAGGTGTTCGAGTGTTCGAACCGTAATGCGCAAGAAATGGTATGTAAACCCCGTATTTACATATCTGTCACTGTGCAGGAGAATCCGTATAGGTGTTCGAGTGTTCGAACCGTAATGCGCAAGAAATGGTATGGAAACCCCGTATTTACATATCTGCCACTCTGCAGGAGAATCCGTATAGGTGTTGCAGTGTTCGAACCGTAATGCGTGAGAAATGGTAAGTAAACCCTGTATTTACGTATCTGCCACTGTGCAGGAGAATCCGTATAGGTGTTCGAGTGTTCGAACCGTAATGCGCAAGAAATGGTATGTAAACCCCGTATTTACATATCTGCCACTCTGCTGGAGAATCCGTATAGGTGTTCGAGTGTTCGAACCGTATTGCGCAAGAAATGGTATGGAAACCCCGTATTTACATATCTGCCACTCTGCAGGAGAATCCGTATAGGTGTTCGAGTGTTCGAACCGTAATGCGCAAGAAATGGTATGGAAACCCCGTATTTACATATCTGCCACTGTGCAGGAGAATCCGTATAGGTGTTCGAGTGTTCGAACCGTAATGCGCAAGAAATGGTATGGAAACCCCGTATTTACATATCTGTCACTGTGCAGGAGAATCCGTACTGGTGTTCGAGTGTTCGAACCGTAATGCGCAAGAAATGGTATGTAAATCCCATATTTACATATCTGCCACTATGCAGGAGAATCCGTGTAGGTGTTCGAGTGTTCGAACCGTATTGCAAAAGAAATGGTATGTAAACCCCGTATTTACATATCTGCCACTGTGCAGGAGAATCCGTATAGGTGTTCGAGTGTTCGAACCGTAATGCGCTAGAAATGGTGTGGAAACCCCGTATTTACATATCTGCCACTGTGCAGGAGAATCCGTATAGGTGTTCGAATGTTAGAACCGTAATGCGTGAGAAATGGTAAGTAAACCCCGTATTTACGTATCTGCCACTGTGCAGGAGAATCCGTATAGGTGTTCGAGTGTTCGAACCGTATTGCGCAAGAAATGGTATTTAAACCCCGTATTTACATATCTGCCACTGTGCAGGAGAATCTGTATAGGTGTTCGAGTGTTCGAACCGCAATGCGCAAGAAATGGTATGTAAACCCCGTATTTACATATCTGTCAATGTGCAGGAGAATCCGTATAGGTGTTCGAGTGTTCGAACCGTATTGCGCAAGAAATGGTATGGAAACCCCGTATTTACATATCTGCCACTCTGCAGGAGAATCCGTATAGGTGTTCGAGTGTTCGAACCGTAATGCGCAAGAAATGGTATGTAAACCCCGTATTTACATATCTGCCACTATGCAGGAGAATCTGTATAGGTGTTCGAGTGTTCGAACCGTAATGCGCAAGAAATGGTATGTAAACCCCGTATTTACATATCTGCCACTGTGCAGGAGAATCCGTATTGGTGTTCGAGTGTTCGAACCGTAATGCGTGAGAAATGGTAAGTAAACCCCGTATTTACGTATCTGCCACTGTGCAGGAGAATCCGTATAGGTGTTCGAGTGTTCGAACCGTAATGCGCAAGAAATGGTATGTAAATCCCGTATTTACATATCTGCCACTATGCAGGAGAATCCGTGTAGGTGTTCGAGTGTTCGAACCGTATTGCGCGAGAAATGGTATGTAAACCCCGTATTTACATATCTGCCACTGTGTAGGAGAATTCGTATAGGTGTTCGAGTGTTCGAACCGTAATGCGATAGAAATGGTGTGGAAACCCCGTATTTACATATCTGCCACTGTGCAGGAGAATCCGTATAGGTGTTCGAGTGTTAGAACCGTAATGCGTGAGAAATGGTATGTAAACCCCGTATTTACGTATCTGCCACTGTGCAGGAGAATCCGTATAGGTGTTCGAGTGTTCGAACCGTATTGCGCAAGAAATGGTATTTAAACCCCGTATTTACATATCTGCCACTGTGCAGGAGAATCTGTATAGGTGTTCCAGTGTTCGAACCGTAATGCGCAAGAAATGGTATGTAAACCCCGTATTTACATATCTGTCACTGTGCAGGAGAATCCGTATAGGTGTTCGAGTGTTCAAACCGTATTGCGCAAGAAATGGTATGGAAACCCCGTATTTACATATCTGCCACTCTGCAGGAGAATCCGTATAGGTGTTCGAGTGTTCGAACCGTAATGCGCAAAAAATGGTATGGAAACCCCGTATTTACATATCTGCCACTGTGCAGGAGAATCTGTATAGGTGTTCGAGTGTTCGAACCGTAATGCGCAAGAAATGGTATGTAAACCCCGTATTTACATATCTGCCACTGTGCAGGAGAATCCGTATAGGTGTTCGAGTGTTCGAACCGTATTGCGCAAGAAATGGTATTTAAACCCCGTATTTACAAATCTGCCACTGTGTAGGAGAATCTGTATAGGTGTTCGAGCGTTCGAACCGTAATGCGCAAGAAATGGTATGTAAACCCCGTATTTACATATCTGTCACTGTGCAGGAGAATCCGTATAGGTGTTCGAGTGTTCGAACCGTAATGCGCAAGAAATGGTATGGAAACCCCGTATTTACATATCTGCCACTCTGCAGGAGAATCCGTATAAGTGTTCAAGTGTTCGAACCGTAATGCGTGAGAAATGGTAAGTAAACCCTGTATTTACGTATCTGCCACTCTGCTGGAGAGTCCGTATAGGTGTTCGAGTGTTCGAACCGTATTGCGCAAGAAATGGTATGGAAACCCCGTATTTACATATCTGCCACTCTGCAGGAGAATCCGTATAGGTGTTCGAGTGTTCGAACCGTAATGCGCAAGAAATGGTATGGAAACCCCGTATTTACATATCTGCCACTGTGCAGGAGAATCCGTATAGGTGTTCGAGTGTTCGAACCGTAATGCGCAAGAAATGGTATGGAAACCCCGTATTTACATATCTGCCACTGTGCAGGAGAATCCGTTCTGGTGTTCGAGTGTTCGAACCGTAATGCGCAAGAAATGGTATGTAAATCCCGTATTTTCATATCTGCCACTATGCAGGAGAATCCGTGTAGGTGTTCGAGTGTTCGAACCGTGTTGCGCGAGAAATGGTATGTAAACCCCGTATTTACATATCTGCCACTGTGCAGGAGAATCCGTATAGGTGTTCGAGTGTTCGAACCGTAATGCGCTAGAAATGGTGTGGAAACCCCGTATTTACATATCTGCCACTGTGCAGGAGAATCCGTATAGGTGTTCGAGTGTTAGAACCGTAATGCGTGAGAAATGGTAAGTAAACCCCGTATTTACGTATCTGCCACTGTGCAGGAGAATCCGTATAGGTGTTCGAGTGTTTGAACCGTATTGCGCAAGAAATGGTATTTAAACCCCGTATTTACATATCTGCCACTGTGCAGGAGAATCTGTATAGGTGTTCGAGTGTTCGAACCGTAATGCGCAAGAAATGGTATGTAAACCCCGTATATACATATCTGTCACTGTGCAGGAGAATCCGTATAGGTGTTCGAGTGTTCGAACCGTATTGCGCAAGAAATGGTATGGAAACCCCGTATTTACATATCTGCCACTCTGCAGGAGAATCCGTATAGGTGTTCGAGTGTTCGAACCGTAATGCGCAAGAAATTTTAATGGAAACCCCGTATTTACATATCTGCCACTGTGCAGGAGAATCTGTATAGGTGTTCGAGTGTTCGAACCGTATTGCGCGAGAAATGGTATGTAAACCCCGTATTTACATATCTGCCACTGTGTAGGAGAATCCGTATAGGTGTTCGAGTGTTCGAACCGTAATGCGCTAGAAATGGTGTGGAAACCCCGTATTTACATATCTGCCACTGTGCAGGAGAATCCGTATAGGTGTTCGAGTGTTAGAACCGTAATGCGTGAGAAATGGTAAGTAAACCCCGTATTTACGTATCTGCCACTGTGCAGGAGAATCCGTATAGGTGTTCGAGTGTTCGAACCGTATTGCGCAAGAAATGGTATTTAAACCCCGTATTTACATATCTGCCACTGTGCAGGAGAATCTGTATAGGTGTTCGAGTGTTCGAACCGTAATGCGCAAGAAATGGTATGTAAACCCCGTATTTACATATCTGTCACTGTGCAGGAGAATCCGTATAGGTGTTCGAGTGTTCGAACCGTATTGCGCAAGAAATGGTATGGAAACCCCGTATTTACATATCTGCCACTCTGCAGGAGAATCCGTATAGGTGTTCGAGTGTTCGAACCGTAATGCGCATGAAATGGTATGGAAACCCCGTATTTACATATCTGCCACTGTGCAGGAGAATCCGTACTGGTGTTCGAGTGTTCGAACCGTAATGCGCAAGAAATGGTATGTAAATCCCGTATTTACATATCTGCCACTATGCAGGAGAATCCGTGTAGGTGTTCGAGTGTTCGAACCGTATTGCGCGAGAAATGGTATGTAAACCCCGTATTTACATATCTGCCACTGTGCAGGAGAATCCGTATAGGTGTTCGAGTGTTCGAACCGTAATGCGCTAGAAATGGTGTGGAAACCCCGTATTTACATATCTGCCACTGTGCAGGAGAATCCGTATAGGTGTTCGAGTGTTAGAACCGTAATGCGTGAGAAATGGTAAGTAAACCCCGTATTTATGTATCTGCCACTATGCAGGAGAATCCGTTTAGGTGTTCGAGTGTTCGAACCGTATTGCGCAAGAAATGGTATGTAAACCCCGTATTTACATATCTGCCACTGTGCAGGAGAATCTGTATAGGTGTTCGAGTGTTCGAACCGTAATGCGCAAGAAATGGTATGTAAACCCCGTATTTACATATCTGTCACTGTGCAGGAGAATCCGTATAGGTGTTCGAGTGTTCGAACCGTATTGCGCAAGAAATGGTATGGAAACCCCGTATTTACATATCTGCCACTCTGCAGGAGAATCCGTATAGGTGTTCGAGTGTTCGAACCGTAATGCGCAAGAAATTTTAATGGAAACCCCGTATTTACATATCTGCCACTGTGCAGGAGAATCTGTATAGGTGTTCGAGTGTTCGAACCGTAATGCGCAAGAAATGGTATGTAAACCCCGTATTTACATATCTGTCACTGTGCAGGAGAATCCGTATAGGTGTTCGAGTGTTCGAACCGTAATGCGTGAGAAATGGTAAGTAAACCCCGTATTTACATATCTGCCACTGTGCAGGAGAATCCGTATAGGTGTTCGAGTGTTCGAACCGTAACGCGTGAGAAATGGTAAGTAAACCCCGTATTTACGTATCTGCCACTGTGCAGGAGAATCCGTATAGGTGTTCGAGTGTTCGAACCGTATTGCGCAAGAAATGGTATTTAAACCCCGTATTTACATATCTGCCACTGTGCAGGAGAATCTGTATAGGTGTTCGAGTGTTCGAACCGTAATGCGCAAGAAATGGTATGTAAACCCCGTATTTACATATCTGTCACTGTGCCGGAGAATCCGTATAGGTGTTCGAGTGTTCGAACCGTAATGCGCTAGAAATGGTGTGGAAACCCCGTATTTACATATCTGCCACTGTGCAGGAGAATCCGTATAGGTGTTCGAGTGTTAGAACCGTAATGCGTGAGAAATGGTAAGTAAACCCCGTATTTACGTATCTGCCACTGTGCAGGAGAATCCGTATAGGTGTTCGAGTGTTCGAACCGTATTGCGCAAGAAATGGTATTTAAACCCCGTATTTACATATCTGCCACTGTGCAGGAGAATCTGTATAGGTGTTCGAGTGTTCGAACCGTAATGCGCAAGAAATGGTATGTAAACCCCGTATTTACATATCTGTCACTGTGCAGGAGAATCCGTATAGGTGTTCGAGTGTTCGAACCGTATTGCGCAAGAAATGGTATGGAAACCCCGTATTTACATATCTGCCAATCTGCAGGAGAATCCGTATAGGTGTTCGAGTGTTCGAACCGTAATGCGCAAGAAATGGTATGGAAACCCCGTATTTACATATCTGCCACTGTGCAGGAGAATCCGTACTAGTGTTCGAGTGTTCGAACCGTAATGCGCAAGAAATGGTATGTAAATCCCGTATTTACATATCTGCCACTATGCAGGAGAATCCGTGTAGGTGTTCGAGTGTTCGAATCGTATTGCGCGAGAAATGGTATGTAAACCCCGTATTTACATATCTGCCACTGTGCAGGAGAATCCGTATAGGTGTTCGAGTGTTCGAACCGTAATGCGCTAGAAATGGTGTGGAAACCCCGTATTTACATATCTGCCACTGTGCAGGAGAATCCGTATAGGTGTTCTAGTGTTAGAACCGTAATGCGTGAGAAATGGTAAGTAAACCCCGTATTTACGTATCTGCCACTGTGCAGGAGAATCCGTATAGGTGTTCGAGTGTTCGAACCGTATTGCGCAAGAAATGGTATTTAAACCCCGTATTTACATATCTGCCACTAAGCAGGAGAATCTGTATAGGTGTTCGAGTGTTCGAACCGTAATGCGCAAGAAATGGTATGTAAACCCCGTATTTATATATCTGTCACTGTGCAGGAGAATCCGTATAGGTGTTCGAGTGTTCGAACCGTATTGCGCAAGAAATGGTATGGAAACCCCGTATTTACATATCTGCCACTCTGCAGGAGAATCCGTATAGGTGTTCGAGTGTTCGAACCGTAATGCGCAAGAAATGGTATGGAAGCCCCGTATTTACATATCTGCCACTGTGCAGGAGAATCTGTATAGGTGTTCGAGTGTTCGAACCGTAATGCGCAAGAAATGGTATGTAAACCCCGTATTTACATATCTGTCACTGTGCAGGAGAATCCGTATAGGTGTTCGAGTGTTCGAACCGTAATGCGCTAGAAATGGTGTGGAAACCCCGTATTTACATATCTGCCACTGTGCAGGAGAATCTGTATAGGTGTTCGAGTGTTAGAACCGTAATGCGTGAGAAATGGTAAGTAAACCCCGTATTTACGTATCTGCCACTGTGCAGGAGAATCCGTATAGGTGTTCGAGTGTTCGAACCGTATTGCGCAAGAAATGGTATTTAAAACCCGTATTTACATATCTGCCACTGTGCAGGAGAATCTGTATAGGTGTTCGAGTGTTCGAACCGTAATGCGCAAGAAATGGTATGTAAACCCCGTATTTACATATCTGTCACTGTGCAGGAGAATCCGTATAGGTGTTCGAGTGTTCGAACCGTATTGCGCAAGAAATGGTATGGAAACCCCGTATTTACATATCTGCCACTCTGCAGGAGAATCCGTATAGGTGTTCGAGTGTTCGAACCGTAATGCGCAAGAAATGGTATGGAAACCCCGTATTTACATATCTGCCACTGTGCAGGAGAATCTGTATAGGTGTTCGAGTGTTCGAACCGTAATGCGCAAGAAATGGTATGTAAACCCCGTATTTACATATCTGCCACTGTGCAGGAGAATCCGTATAGGTGTTCGAGTGTTCGAACCGTATTGCGCAAGAAATGGTATTTAAACCCCGTATTTACATATCTGCCACTGTGCAGGAGAATCTGTATAGGTGTTCGAGTGTTCGAACCGTAATGCGCAAGAAATGGTATGTAAACCCCGTATTTACATATCTGTCACTGTGCAGGAGAATCCGTATAGGTGTTCGAGTGTTCGAACCGTAATGCGCAAGAAATGGTATGGAAACCCCGTATTTACATATCTGCCACTCTGCAGGAGAATCCGTATAGGTGTTGCAGTGTTCGAACCGTAATGCGTGAGAAATGGTAAGTAAACCCTGTATTTACGTATCTGCCACTGTGCAGGAGAATCCGTATAGGTGTTCGAGTGTTCGAACCGTAATGCGCAAGAAATGGTATGTAAACCCCGTATTTACATATCTGCCACTCTGCTGGAGAATCCGTATAGGTGTTCGAGTGTTCGAACCGTATTGCGCAAGAAATGGTATGGAAACCCCGTATTTACATATCTGCCACTCTGCAGGAGAATCCGTATAGGTGTTCGAGTGTTCGAACCGTAATGCGCAAGAAATGGTATGGAAACCCCGTATTTACATATCTGCCACTGTGCAGGAGAATCCGTATAGGTGTTCGAGTGTTCGAACCGTAATGCGCAAGAAATGGTATGGAAACCCCGTATTTACATATCTGCCACTGTGCAGGAGAATCCGTACTGGTGTTCGAGTGTTCGAACCGTAATGCGCAAGAAATGGTATGTAAATCCCATATTTACATATCTGCCACTATGCAGGAGAATCCGTGTAGGTGTTCGAGTGTTCGAACCGTATTGCAAAAGAAATGGTATGTAAACCCCGTATTTACATATCTGCCACTGTGCAGGAGAATCCGTATAGGTGTTCGAGTGTTCGAACCGTAATGCGCTAGAAATGGTGTGGAAACCCCGTATTTACATATCTGCCACTGTGCAGGAGAATCCGTATAGGTGTTCGAATGTTAGAACCGTAATGCGTGAGAAATGGTAAGTAAACCCCGTATTTACGTATCTGCCACTGTGCAGGAGAATCCGTATAGGTGTTCGAGTGTTCGAACCGTATTGCGCAAGAAATGGTATTTAAACCCCGTATTTACATATCTGCCACTGTGCAGGAGAATCTGTATAGGTGTTCGAGTGTTCGAACCGCAATGCGCAAGAAATGGTATGTAAACCCCGTATTTACATATCTGTCAATGTGCAGGAGAATCCGTATAGGTGTTCGAGTGTTCGAACCGTATTGCGCAAGAAATGGTATGGAAACCCCGTATTTACATATCTGCCACTCTGCAGGAGAATCCGTATAGGTGTTCGAGTGTTCGAACCGTAATGCGCAAGAAATGGTATGTAAACCCCGTATTTACATATCTGCCACTATGCAGGAGAATCTGTATAGGTGTTCGAGTGTTCGAACCGTAATGCGCAAGAAATGGTATGTAAACCCCGTATTTAC
This sequence comes from Camellia sinensis, assembly GCF_055761805.1. Classification (NCBI taxonomy): domain Eukaryota; kingdom Viridiplantae; phylum Streptophyta; class Magnoliopsida; order Ericales; family Theaceae; genus Camellia; species Camellia sinensis. Next base: position 7,130,599 of record NC_138965.1, read on the forward strand.
ATATCTGCCACTGTGCAGGAGAATCCGTATTGGTGTTCGAGTGTTCGAACCGTAATGCGTGAGAAATGGTAAGTAAACCCCGTATTTACGTATCTGCCACTGTGCAGGAGAATCCGTATAGGTGTTCGAGTGTTCGAACCGTAATGCGCAAGAAATGGTATGTAAATCCCGTATTTACATATCTGCCACTATGCAGGAGAATCCGTGTAGGTGTTCGAGTGTTCGAACCGTATTGCGCGAGAAATGGTATGTAAACCCCGTATTTACATATCTGCCACTGTGTAGGAGAATTCGTATAGGTGTTCGAGTGTTCGAACCGTAATGCGATAGAAATGGTGTGGAAACCCCGTATTTACATATCTGCCACTGTGCAGGAGAATCCGTATAGGTGTTCGAGTGTTAGAACCGTAATGCGTGAGAAATGGTATGTAAACCCCGTATTTACGTATCTGCCACTGTGCAGGAGAATCCGTATAGGTGTTCGAGTGTTCGAACCGTATTGCGCAAGAAATGGTATTTAAACCCCGTATTTACATATCTGCCACTGTGCAGGAGAATCTGTATAGGTGTTCCAGTGTTCGAACCGTAATGCGCAAGAAATGGTATGTAAACCCCGTATTTACATATCTGTCACTGTGCAGGAGAATCCGTATAGGTGTTCGAGTGTTCAAACCGTATTGCGCAAGAAATGGTATGGAAACCCCGTATTTACATATCTGCCACTCTGCAGGAGAATCCGTATAGGTGTTCGAGTGTTCGAACCGTAATGCGCAAAAAATGGTATGGAAACCCCGTATTTACATATCTGCCACTGTGCAGGAGAATCTGTATAGGTGTTCGAGTGTTCGAACCGTAATGCGCAAGAAATGGTATGTAAACCCCGTATTTACATATCTGCCACTGTGCAGGAGAATCCGTATAGGTGTTCGAGTGTTCGAACCGTATTGCGCAAGAAATGGTATTTAAACCCCGTATTTACAAATCTGCCACTGTGTAGGAGAATCTGTATAGGTGTTCGAGCGTTCGAACCGTAATGCGCAAGAAATGGTATGTAAACCCCGTATTTACATATCTGTCACTGTGCAGGAGAATCCGTATAGGTGTTCGAGTGTTCGAACCGTAATGCGCAAGAAATGGTATGGAAACCCCGTATTTACATATCTGCCACTCTGCAGGAGAATCCGTATAAGTGTTCAAGTGTTCGAACCGTAATGCGTGAGAAATGGTAAGTAAACCCTGTATTTACGTATCTGCCACTCTGCTGGAGAATCCGTATAGGTGTTCGAGTGTTCGAACCGTATTGCGCAAGAAATGGTATGGAAACCCCGTATTTACATATCTGCCACTCTGCAGGAGAATCCGTATAGGTGTTCGAGTGTTCGAACCGTAATGCGCAAGAAATGGTATGGAAACCCCGTATTTACATATCTGCCACTGTGCAGGAGAATCCGTATAGGTGTTCGAGTGTTCGAACCGTAATGCGCAAGAAATGGTATGGAAACCCCGTATTTACATATCTGCCACTGTGCAGGAGAATCCGTTCTGGTGTTCGAGTGTTCGAACCGTAATGCGCAAGAAATGGTATGTAAATCCCGTATTTTCATATCTGCCACTATGCAGGAGAATCCGTGTAGGTGTTCGAGTGTTCGAACCGTGTTGCGCGAGAAATGGTATGTAAACCCCGTATTTACATATCTGCCACTGTGCAGGAGAATCCGTATAGGTGTTCGAGTGTTCGAACCGTAATGCGCTAGAAATGGTGTGGAAACCCCGTATTTACATATCTGCCACTGTGCAGGAGAATCCGTATAGGTGTTCGAGTGTTAGAACCGTAATGCGTGAGGAATGGTAAGTAAACCCCGTATTTACGTATCTGCCACTGTGCAGGAGAATCCGTATAGGTGTTCGAGTGTTTGAACCGTATTGCGCAAGAAATGGTATTTAAACCCCGTATTTACATATCTGCCACTGTGCAGGAGAATCTGTATAGGTGTTCGAGTGTTCGAACCGTAATGCGCAAGAAATGGTATGTAAACCCCGTATTTACATATCTGTCACTGTGCAGGAGAATCCGTATAGGTGTTCGAGTGTTCGAACCGTATTGCGCAAGAAATGGTATGGAAACCCCGTATTTACATATCTGCCACTCTGCAGGAGAATCTGTATAGGTGTTCGAGTGTTCGAACCGTAATGCGCAAGAAATTTTAATGGAAACCCCGTATTTACATATCTGCCACTGTGCAGGAGAATCTGTATAGGTGTTCGAGTGTTCGAACCGTAATGCGCAAGAAATGGTATGTAAATCCCGTATTTACATATCTGTCACTGTGCAGGAGAATCCGTATAGGTGTTCGAGTGTTCGAACCGTAATGCGTGAGAAATGGTAAGTAAACCCCGTATTTACGTATCTGCCACTGTGCAGGAGAATCCGTATAGGTGTTCGAGTGTTCGAACCGTAATGCGCAAGAAATGGTATGTAAATCCCGTATTTACATATCTGTCACTGTGCAGGAGAATCCGTATAGGTGTTCGAGTCTTCGAACCGTAATGCGCAAGAAATTGTATGTAAATCCCGTATTTACATATCTGCCACTATGCAGGAGAATCCGTGTAGGTGTTCGAGTGTTCGAACCGTATTGCGCGAGAAATGGTATGTAAACCCCGTATTTACATATCTGCCACTGTGTAGGAGAATCCGTATAGGTGTTCGAGTGTTCGAACCGTAATGCGCTAGAAATGGTGTGGAAACCCCGTATTTACATATCTGCCACTGTGCAGGAGAATCCGTATAGGTGTTCGAGTGTTAGAACCGTAATACGTAAGAAATGGTAAGTAAACCCCGTATTTACGTATCTGCCACTGTGCAGGAGAATCCGTATAGGTGTTCGAGTGTTCGAACCGTATTGCGCAAGAAATGGTATTTAAACCCCGTATTTACATATCTGCCACTGTGCAGGAGAATCTGTATAGGTGTTCGAGTGTTCGAACCGTAATGCGCAAGAAATGGTATGTAAACCCCGTATTTACATATCTGTCACTGTGCAGGAGAATCCGTATAGGTGTTCGAGTGTTCGAACCGTATTGCGCAAGAAATGGTATGGAAACCCCGTATTTACATATCTGCCACTCTGCAGGAGAATCCGTATAGGTGTTCGAGTGTTCGAACCGTAATGCGCAAGAAATGGTATGGAAACCCCGTATTTACATATCTGCCACTGTGCAGGAGAATCCGTACTGGTGTTCGAGTGTTCGAACCGTAATGCGCAAGAAATGGTATGTAAATCCCGTATTTACATATCTGCCACTATGCAGGAGAATCCGTGTAGGTGTTCGAGTGTTCGAACCGTATTGCGCGAGAAATGGTATGTAAACCCCGTATTTACATATCTGCCACTGTGCAGGAGAATCCGTATAGGTGTTCGAGTGTTCGAACCGTAATGCGCTAGAAATGGTGTGGAAACCCCGTATTTACATATCTGCCACTGTGCAGGAGAATCCGTATAGGTGTTCTAGTGTTAGAACCGTAATGCGTGAGAAATGGTAAGTAAACCCCGTATTTACGTATCTGCCACTGTGCAGGAGAATCCGTATAGGTGTTCGAGTGTTCGAACCGTATTGCGCAAGAAATGGTATTTAAACCCCGTATTTACATATCTGCCACTGTGCAGGAGAATCTGTATAGGTGTTCGAGTGTTCGAACCGTAATGCGCAAGAAATGGTATGTAAACCCCGTATTTATATATCTGTCACTGTGCAGGAGAATCCGTATAGGTGTTCGAGTGTTCGAACCGTATTGCGCAACAAATGGTATGGAAACCCCGTATTTACATATCTGCCACTCTGCAGGAGAATCCGTATAGGTGTTCGAGTGTTCGAACCGTAATGCGCAAGAAATGGTATGGAAGCCCCGTATTTACATATCTGCCACTGTGCAGGAGAATCTGTATAGGTGTTCGAGTGTTCGAACCGTAATGCGCAAGAAATGGTATGTAAACCCCGTATTTACATATCTGTCACTGTGCAGGAGAATCCGTATAGGTGTTCGAGTGTTCGAACCGTAATGCGCAAGAAATGGTAAGTAAACCCCGTATTTACATATCTGCCACTGTGCAGGAGAATCCGTATAGGTGTTCGAGTGTTCGAACCGTAATGCGCAAGAAATGCTATGTAAACCCCGTATTTACATATCTGCCACTGTGCAAGAGAATCCGTATAGGTGTTCGAGTCTTCGAACCCTAATGCGTGAGAAATGGTAAGTAAACGCAGTATTTACATATCTGCCACTGTGCAGGAGAATCCGTATAGGTGTTCGAGTGTTCGAACCGTAATGCGTGAGAAATGGTAAGTAAACCCCGTATTTACGTATCTGCCACTGTGCAGGAGAATCCGTATAGGTGTTCGAGTGTTCGAACCGTATTGCGCAAGAAATGGTATTTAAACCCCGTATTTACATATCTGCCACTGTGCAGGAGAATCTGTATAGGTGTTCGAGTGTTCGAACCGTAATGCGCAAGAAATAGTATGTAAACCCCGTATTTACATATCTGTCACTGTGCAGGAGAATCCGTATAGGAGTTCGAGTGTTCGAACCGTATTGCGCAAGAAATGGTATGGAAACCCCGTATTTACATATCTGCCACTCTGCAGGAGAATCCGTATAGGTGTTCGAGTGTTCGAACCGTAATGCGCAAGAAATGGTATGGAAACCCCGGATTTACATATCTGCCACTGTGCAGGAGAATCCGTACTGGTGTTCGAGTGTTCGAACCGTAATGCGCAAGAAATGGTATGTAAATCCCGTATTTACATATCTGCCACTATGCAGGAGAATCCGTGTAGGTGTTCGAGTGTTCGAACCGTATTGCGCGACAAATGGTATGTAAACCCCATATTTACATATCTGCCACTGTGCAGGAGAATCCGTATAGGTGTTCGAGTGTTCGAACCGTAATGCGCTAGAAATGGTGTGGAAACCCCGTATTTACATATCTGCCACTGTGCAGGAGAATCCGTATAGGTGTTCGAGTGTTAGAACCGTAATGCGTGAGAAATGGTAAGTAAACCCCGTATTTACGTATCTGCCACTGTGTAGGAGAATCCGTATAGGTGTTCGAGTGTTCGAACCGTATTGCGCAAGAAATGGTATTTAAACCCCGTATTTACATATCTGCCATTGTGCAGGAGAATCTGTATAGGTGTTCGAGTGTTCGAACCGTAATGCGCAAGAAATGGTATGTAAACCCCGTATTTACATATCTGTCACTGTGCAGGAGAATCCGTATAGGTGTTCGAGTGTTCGAACCGTATTGCGCAAGAAATGGTATGGAAACCCCGTATTTACATATCTGCCACTCTGCAGGAGAATCCGTATAGGTGTTCGAGTGTTCGAACCGTAATGCGCAAGAAATGGTATGGAAACCCCGTATTTACATATCTGCCACTGTGCAGGAGAATCTGTATAGGTGTTCGAGTGTTCGAACCGTAATGCGCAAGAAATGGTATGTAAACCCCGTATTTACATATCTGTCACTGTGCAGGAGAATCCGTATAGGTGTTCGAGTGTTCGAACCGTAATGCGCAAGAAATGGTAAGTAAACCCCGTATTTACATATCTGCCACTGTGCAGGAGAATCCGTATAGGTGTTCGAGTGTTCGAACCGTAATGCGCAAGAAATGGTATGTAAACCCCGTATTTACATATCTGCCACTGTGCAAGAGAATCCGTATAGGTGTTCGAGTCTTCGAACCCTAATGCGTGAGAAATGGTAAGTAAACGCAGTATTTACATATCTGCCACTGTGCAGGAGAATCCGTATAGGTGTTCCAGTGTTCGAACCGTAATGCGTGAGAAATGGTAGTAAACCCCGTATTTACGTATCTGCCACTGTGCAGGAGAATCCGTATAGGTGTTCGAGTGTTCGAACCGTAATGCACTAGAAATGGTGTGGAAACACCGTATTTACATATCTGCCACTGTGCAGGAGAATCCGTATAGGTGTTCGAGTGTTAGAACCGTAATGCGTGAGAAATGGTAAGTAAACCCCGTATTTACGTATCTGCCACTGTGCAGGAGAATCCGTATAGGTGTTCGAGTGTTCGAACCGTATTGCGCAAGAAATGGTATTTAAACCCCGTATTTACATATCTGCCACTGTGCAGGAGAATCTGTATAGGTGTTCGAGTGTTCGAACCGTAATCCGCAAGAAATGGTATGTAAACCCCGTATTTACATATCTGTCACTGTGCAGGAGAATCCGTATAGGTGTTCGAGTGTTCGAACCGTATTGCGCAAGAAATGGTATGGAAACCCCGTATTTACATATCTGCCACTCTGCAGGAGAATCCGTAAAGGTGTTCGAGTGTTCGAACCGTAATGCGCATGAAATGGTATGGAAACCCCGTATTTACATATCTGCCACTGTGCAGGAGAATCTGTATAGGTGTTCGAGTGTTCGAACCGTAATGCGCAAGAAATGGTACGTAAACCCCGTATTTACATATCTGCCACTGTGCAGGAGAATCCGTATAGGTGTTCGAGTGTTCGAACCGTATTGCGCAAGAAATGGTATTTAAACCCCGTATTTACATATCTGCCACTGTGCAGGAGAATCTGTATAGGTGTTCGAGTGTTCGAACCGTAATGCGCAAGAAATGGTATGTAAACCCCGTATTTACATATCTGTCACTGTGCAGGAGAATCCGTATAGGTGTTCGAGTGTTCGAACCGTAATGCGCAAGAAATGGTATGGAAACCCCGTATTTACATATCTGCCACTCTGCAGGAGAATCCGTATAGGTGTTCAAGTGTTCGAACCGTAATGCGTGAGAAATGGTAAGTAAACCCTGTATTTACGTATCTGCCACTGTGCAGGAGAATCCGTATAGGTGTTCGAGTGTTCGAACCGTATTGCGCAAGAAATGGTATTTAAACCCCGTATTTACATATCTGCCACTGTGCAGGAGAATCTGTATAGGTGTTCGAGTGTTCGAACCGTAATGCGCAAGAAATGGTATGGAAACCCCGGATTTACATATCTGCCACTGTGCAGGAGAATCCGTACTGGTGTTCGAGTGTTCGAACCGTAATGCGCAAGAAATGGTATGTAAACCCCGTATTTACATATCTGCCACTGTGCAGGAGAATCCGTATAGGTGTTCGAGTGTTCGAACCGTATTGCGCAAGAAATGGTATTTAAACCCCGTATTTACAAATCTGCCACTGTGTAGGAGAATCTGTATAGGTGTTCGAGCGTTCGAACCGTAATGCGCAAGAAATGGTATGTAAACCCCGTATTTACATATCTGTCACTGTGCAGGAGAATCCGTATAGGTGTTCGAGTGTTCGAACCGTAATGCGCAAGAAATGGTATGGAAACCCCGTATTTACATATCTGCCACTCTGCAGGAGAATCCGTATAAGTGTTCAAGTGTTCGAACCGTAATGCGTGAGAAATGGTAAGTAAACCCTGTATTTACGTATCTGCCACTCTGCTGGAGAATCCGTATAGGTGTTCGAGTGTTCGAACCGTATTGCGCAAGAAATGGTATGGAAACCCCGTATTTACATATCTGCCACTCTGCAGGAGAATCCGTATAGGTGTTCGAGTGTTCGAACCGTAATGCGCAAGAAATGGTATGGAAACCCCGTATTTACATATCTGCCACTGTGCAGGAGAATCCGTATAGGTGTTCGAGTGTTCGAACCGTAATGCGCAAGAAATGGTATGGAAACCCCGTATTTACATATCTGCCACTGTGCAGGAGAATCCGTTCTGGTGTTCGAGTGTTCGAACCGTAATGCGCAAGAAATGGTATGTAAATCCCGTATTTTCATATCTGCCACTATGCAGGAGAATCCGTGTAGGTGTTCGAGTGTTCGAACCGTGTTGCGCGAGAAATGGTATGTAAACCCCGTATTTACATATCTGCCACTGTGCAGGAGAATCCGTATAGGTGTTCGAGTGTTCGAACCGTAATGCGCTAGAAATGGTGTGGAAACCCCGTATTTACATATCTGCCACTGTGCAGGAGAATCCGTATAGGTGTTCGAGTGTTAGAACCGTAATGCGTGAGAAATGGTAAGTAAACCCCGTATTTACGTATCTGCCACTGTGCAGGAGAATCCGTATAGGTGTTCGAGTGTTTGAACCGTATTGCGCAAGAAATGGTATTTAAACCCCGTATTTACATATCTGCCACTGTGCAGGAGAATCTGTATAGGTGTTCGAGTGTTCGAACCGTAATGCGCAAGAAATGGTATGTAAACCCCGTATTTACATATCTGTCACTGTGCAGGAGAATCCGTATAGGTGTTCGAGTGTTCGAACCGTATTGCGCAAGAAATGGTATGGAAACCCCGTATTTACATATCTGCCACTCTGCAGGAGAATCCGTATAGGTGTTCGAGTGTTCGAACCGTAATGCGCAAGAAATTTTAATGGAAACCCCGTATTTACATATCTGCCACTGTGCAGGAGAATCTGTATAGGTGTTCGAGTGTTCGAACCGTAATGCGCAAGAAATGGTATGTAAATCCCGTATTTACATATCTGTCACTGTGCAGGAGAATCCGTATAGGTGTTCGAGTGTTCGAACCGTAATGCGTGAGAAATGGTAAGTAAACCCCGTATTTACGTATCTGCCACTGTGCAGGAGAATCCGTATAGGTGTTCGAGTGTTCGAACCGTAATGCGCAAGAAATGGTATGTAAATCCCGTATTTACATATCTGTCACTGTGCAGGAGAATCCGTATAGGTGTTCGAGTCTTCGAACCGTAATGCGCAAGAAATTGTATGTAAATCCCGTATTTACATATCTGCCACTATGCAGGAGAATCCGTGTAGGTGTTCGAGTGTTCGAACCGTATTGCGCGAGAAATGGTATGTAAACCCCGTATTTACATATCTGCCACTGTGTAGGAGAATCCGTATAGGTGTTCGAGTGTTCGAACCGTAATGCGCTAGAAATGGTGTGGAAACCCCGTATTTACATATCTGCCACTGTGCAGGAGAATCCGTATAGGTGTTCGAGTGTTAGAACCGTAATACGTGAGAAATGGTAAGTAAACCCCGTATTTACGTATCTGCCACTGTGCAGGAGAATCCGTATAGGTGTTCGAGTGTTCGAACCGTATTGCGCAAGAAATGGTATTTAAACCCCGTATTTACATATCTGCCACTGTGCAGGAGAATCTGTATAGGTGTTCGAGTGTTCGAACCGTAATGCGCAAGAAATGGTATGTAAACCCCGTATTTACATATCTGTCACTGTGCAGGAGAATCCGTATAGGTGTTCGAGTGTTCGAACCGTATTGCGCAAGAAATGGTATGGAAACCCCGTATTTACATATCTGCCACTCTGCAGGAGAATCCGTATAGGTGTTCGAGTGTTCGAACCGTAATGCGCAAGAAATGGTATGGAAACCCCGTATTTACATATCTGCCACTGTGCAGGAGAATCCGTACTGGTGTTCGAGTGTTCGAACCGTAATGCGCAAGAAATGGTATGTAAATCCCGTATTTACATATCTGCCACTATGCAGGAGAATCCGTGTAGGTGTTCGAGTGTTCGAACCGTATTGCGCGAGAAATGGTATGTAAACCCCGTATTTACATATCTGCCACTGTGCAGGAGAATCCGTATAGGTGTTCGAGTGTTCGAACCGTAATGCGCTAGAAATGGTGTGGAAACCCCGTATTTACATATCTGCCACTGTGCAGGAGAATCCGTATAGGTGTTCTAGTGTTAGAACCGTAATGCGTGAGAAATGGTAAGTAAACCCCGTATTTACGTATCTGCCACTGTGCAGGAGAATCCGTATAGGTGTTCGAGTGTTCGAACCGTATTGCGCAAGAAATGGTATTTAAACCCCGTATTTACATATCTGCCACTGTGCAGGAGAATCTGTATAGGTGTTCGAGTGTTCGAACCGTAATGCGCAAGAAATGGTATGTAAACCCCGTATTTATATATCTGTCACTGTGCAGGAGAATCCGTATAGGTGTTCGAGTGTTCGAACCGTATTGCGCAACAAATGGTATGGAAACCCCGTATTTACATATCTGCCACTCTGCAGGAGAATCCGTATAGGTGTTCGAGTGTTCGAACCGTAATGCGCAAGAAATGGTATGGAAGCCCCGTATTTACATATCTGCCACTGTGCAGGAGAATCTGTATAGGTGTTCGAGTGTTCGAACCGTAATGCGCAAGAAATGGTATGTAAACCCCGTATTTACATATCTGTCACTGTGCAGGAGAATCCGTATAGGTGTTCGAGTGTTCGAACCGTAATGCGCAAGAAATGGTAAGTAAACCCCGTATTTACATATCTGCCACTGTGCAGGAGAATCCGTATAGGTGTTCGAGTGTTCGAACCGTAATGCGCAAGAAATGCTATGTAAACCCCGTATTTACATATCTGCCACTGTGCAAGAGAATCCGTATAGGTGTTCGAGTCTTCGAACCCTAATGCGTGAGAAATGGTAAGTAAACGCAGTATTTACATATCTGCCACTGTGCAGGAGAATCCGTATAGGTGTTCGAGTGTTCGAACCGTAATGCGTGAGAAATGGTAAGTAAACCCCGTATTTACGTATCTGCCACTGTGCAGGAGAATCCGTATAGGTGTTCGAGTGTTCGAACCGTATTGCGCAAGAAATGGTATTTAAACCCCGTATTTACATATCTGCCACTGTGCAGGAGAATCTGTATAGGTGTTCGAGTGTTCGAACCGTAATGCGCAAGAAATAGTATGTAAACCCCGTATTTACATATCTGTCACTGTGCAGGAGAATCCGTATAGGAGTTCGAGTGTTCGAACCGTATTGCGCAAGAAATGGTATGGAAACCCCGTATTTACATATCTGCCACTCTGCAGGAGAATCCGTATAGGTGTTCGAGTGTTCGAACCGTAATGCGCAAGAAATGGTATGGAAACCCCGGATTTACATATCTGCCACTGTGCAGGAGAATCCGTACTGGTGTTCGAGTGTTCGAACCGTAATGCGCAAGAAATGGTATGTAAATCCCGTATTTACATATCTGCCACTATGCAGGAGAATCCGTGTAGGTGTTCGAGTGTTCGAACCGTATTGCGCGACAAATGGTATGTAAACCCCATATTTACATATCTGCCACTGTGCAGGAGAATCCGTATAGGTGTTCGAGTGTTCGAACCGTAATGCGCTAGAAATGGTGTGGAAACCCCGTATTTACATATCTGCCACTGTGCAGGAGAATCCGTATAGGTGTTCGAGTGTTAGAACCGTAATGCGTGAGAAATGGTAAGTAAACCCCGTATTTACGTATCTGCCACTGTGTAGGAGAATCCGTATAGGTGTTCGAGTGTTCGAACCGTATTGCGCAAGAAATGGTATTTAAACCCCGTATTTACATATCTGCCATTGTGCAGGAGAATCTGTATAGGTGTTCGAGTGTTCGAACCGTAATGCGCAAGAAATGGTATGTAAACCCCGTATTTACATATCTGTCACTGTGCAGGAGAATCCGTATAGGTGTTCGAGTGTTCGAACCGTATTGCGCAAGAAATGGTATGGAAACCCCGTATTTACATATCTGCCACTCTGCAGGAGAATCCGTATAGGTGTTCGAGTGTTCGAACCGTAATGCGCAAGAAATGGTATGGAAACCCCGTATTTACATATCTGCCACTGTGCAGGAGAATCTGTATAGGTGTTCGAGTGTTCGAACCGTAATGCGCAAGAAATGGTATGTAAACCCCGTATTTACATATCTGTCACTGTGCAGGAGAATCCGTATAGGTGTTCGAGTGTTCGAACCGTAATGCGCAAGAAATGGTAAGTAAACCCCGTATTTACATATCTGCCACTGTGCAGGAGAATCCGTATAGGTGTTCGAGTGTTCGAACCGTAATGCGCAAGAAATGGTATGTAAACCCCGTATTTACATATCTGCCACTGTGCAAGAGAATCCGTATAGGTGTTCGAGTCTTCGAACCCTAATGCGTGAGAAATGGTAAGTAAACGCAGTATTTACATATCTGCCACTGTGCAGGAGAATCCGTATAGGTGTTCCAGTGTTCGAACCGTAATGCGTGAGAAATGGTAGTAAACCCCGTATTTACGTATCTGCCACTGTGCAGGAGAATCCGTATAGGTGTTCGAGTGTTCGAACCGTAATGCACTAGAAATGGTGTGGAAACACCGTATTTACATATCTGCCACTGTGCAGGAGAATCCGTATAGGTGTTCGAGTGTTAGAACCGTAATGCGTGAGAAATGGTAAGTAAACCCCGTATTTACGTATCTGCCACTGTGCAGGAGAATCCGTATAGGTGTTCGAGTGTTCGAACCGTATTGCGCAAGAAATGGTATTTAAACCCCGTATTTACATATCTGCCACTGTGCAGGAGAATCTGTATAGGTGTTCGAGTGTTCGAACCGTAATCCGCAAGAAATGGTATGTAAACCCCGTATTTACATATCTGTCACTGTGCAGGAGAATCCGTATAGGTGTTCGAGTGTTCGAACCGTATTGCGCAAGAAATGGTATGGAAACCCCGTATTTACATATCTGCCACTCTGCAGGAGAATCCGTAAAGGTGTTCGAGTGTTCGAACCGTAATGCGCATGAAATGGTATGGAAACCCCGTATTTACATATCTGCCACTGTGCAGGAGAATCTGTATAGGTGTTCGAGTGTTCGAACCGTAATGCGCAAGAAATGGTACGTAAACCCCGTATTTACATATCTGCCACTGTGCAGGAGAATCCGTATAGGTGTTCGAGTGTTCGAACCGTATTGCGCAAGAAATGGTATTTAAACCCCGTATTTACATATCTGCCACTGTGCAGGAGAATCTGTATAGGTGTTCGAGTGTTCGAACCGTAATGCGCAAGAAATGGTATGTAAACCCCGTATTTACATATCTGTCACTGTGCAGGAGAATCCGTATAGGTGTTCGAGTGTTCGAACCGTAATGCGCAAGAAATGGTATGGAAACCCCGTATTTACATATCTGCCACTCTGCAGGAGAATCCGTATAGGTGTTCAAGTGTTCGAACCGTAATGCGTGAGAAATGGTAAGTAAACCCTGTATTTACGTATCTGCCACTGTGCAGGAGAATCCGTATAGGTGTTCGAGTGTTCGAACCGTATTGCGCAAGAAATGGTATTTAAACCCCGTATTTACATATCTGCCACTGTGCAGGAGAATCTGTATAGGTGTTCGAGTGTTCGAACCGTAATGCGCAAGAAATGGTATGTAAACCCCGTATTTACATATCTGTCACTGTGCAGGAGAATCCGTATAGGTGTTCGAGTGTTCGAACCGTATTGCGCAAGAAATGGTATGGAAACCCCGTATTTACATATCTGCCACTCTGCAGGAGAATCCGTATAGGTGTTCGAGTGTTCGAACCGTAATGCGCAAGAAATGGTATGGAAGCCCCGTATTTACATATCTGCCACTGTGCAGGAGAATCTGTATAGGTGTTCGAGTGTTCGAACCGTAATGCGCAAGAAATGGTATGTAAACCCCGTATTTACATATCTGTCACTGTGCAGGAGAATCCGTATAGGTGTTCGAGTGTTCGAACCGTAATGCGCAAGAAATGGTAAGTAAACCCCGTATTTACATATCTGCCACTGTGCAGGAGAATCCGTATAGGTGTTCGAGTGTTCGAACCGTAATGCGCAAGAAATGCTATGTAAACCCCGTATTTACATATCTGCCACTGTGCAAGAGAATCCGTATAGGTGTTCGAGTCTTCGAACCCTAATGCGTGAGAAATGGTAAGTAAACGCAGTATTTACATATCTGCCACTGTGCAGGAGAATCCGTATAGGTGTTCGAGTGTTCGAACCGTAATGCGTGAGAAATGGTAAGTAAACCCCGTATTTACGTATCTGCCACTGTGCAGGAGAATCCGTATAGGTGTTCGAGTGTTCGAACCGTATTGCGCAAGAAATGGTATTTAAACCCCGTATTTACATATCTGCCACTGTGCAGGAGAATCTGTATAGGTGTTCGAGTGTTCGAACCGTAATGCGCAAGAAATAGTATGTAAACCCCGTATTTACATATCTGTCACTGTGCAGGAGAATCCGTATAGGAGTTCGAGTGTTCGAACCGTATTGCGCAAGAAATGGTATGGAAACCCCGTATTTACATATCTGCCACTCTGCAGGAGAATCCGTATAGGTGTTCGAGTGTTCGAACCGTAATGCGCAAGAAATGGTATGGAAACCCCGGATTTACATATCTGCCACTGTGCAGGAGAATCCGTACTGGTGTTCGAGTGTTCGAACCGTAATGCGCAAGAAATGGTATGTAAATCCCGTATTTACATATCTGCCACTATGCAGGAGAATCCGTGTAGGTGTTCGAGTGTTCGAACCGTATTGCGCGACAAATGGTATGTAAACCCCATATTTACATATCTGCCACTGTGCAGGAGAATCCGTATAGGTGTTCGAGTGTTCGAACCGTAATGCGCTAGAAATGGTGTGGAAACCCCGTATTTACATATCTGCCACTGTGCAGGAGAATCCGTATAGGTGTTCGAGTGTAAGAACCGTAATGCGTGAGAAATGGTAAGTAAACCCCGTACTTACGTATCTGCCACTGTGTAGGAGAATCCGTATAGGTGTTCGAGTGTTCGAACCGTATTGCGCAAGAAATGGTATTTAAACCCCGTATTTACATATCTGCCACTGTGCAGGAGAATCTGTATAGGTGTTCGAGTGTTCGAACCGTAATGCGCAAGAAATGGTATGTAAACCCCGTATTTACATATCTGTCACTGTGCAGGAGAATCCGTATAGGTGTTCGAGTGTTCGAACCGTATTGCGCAAGAAATGGTATGGAAACCCCGTATTTACATATCTGCCACTCTGCAGGAGAATCCGTATAGGTGTTCGAGTGTTCGAACCGTAATGCGCAAGAAATGGTATGGAAACCCCGTATTTACATATCTGCCACTGTGCAGGAGAATCTGTATAGGTGTTCGAGTCTTCGAACCGTAATGCGCAAGAAATGGTATGTAAACCCCGTATTTACATATCTGTCACTGTGCAGGAGAATCCGTATAGGTGTTCGAGTGTTCGAACCGTAATGCGCAAGAAATGGTAAGTAAACCCCGTATTTACATATCTGCCACTGTGCAGGAGAATCCGTATAGGTGTTCGAGTGTTCGAACCGTAATGCGCAAGAAATGGTATGTAAACCCCGTATTTACATATCTGCCACTGTGCAAGAGAATCCGTATAGGTGTTCGAGTCTTCGAACCCTAATGCGTGAGAAATGGTAAGTAAACGCAGTATTTACATATCTGCCACTGTGCAGGAGAATCCGTATAGGTGTTCGAGTGTTCGAACCGTAATGCGTGAGAAATGGTAAGTAAACCCCGTATTTACGTATCTGCCACTGTGCAGGAGAATCCGTATAGGTGTTCGAGCGTTCGAACCGTAATGCACTAGAAATGGTGTGGAAACACCGTATTTACATATCTGCCACTGTGCAGGAGAATCCGTATAGGTGTTCGAGTGTTAGAACCGTAATGCGTGAGAAATGGTAAGTAAACCCCGTATTTACGTATCTGCCACTGTGCAGGAGAATCCGTATAGGTGTTCGAGTGTTCGAACCGTATTGCGCAAGAAATGGTATTTAAACCCCGTATTTACATATCTGCCACTGTGCAGGAGAATCTGTATAGGTGTTCGAGTGTTCGAACCGTAATCCGCAAGAAATGGTATGTAAACCCCGTATTTACATATCTGTCACTGTGCAGGAGAATCCGTATAGGTGTTCGAGTGTTCGAACCGTATTGCGCAAGAAATGGTATGGAAACCCCGTATTTACATATCTGCCACTCTGCAGGAGAATCCGTATAGGTGTTCGAGTGTTCGAACCGTAATGCGCATGAAATGGTATGGAAACTCCGTATTTACATATCTGGCACTGTGCAGGAGAATCTATATAGGTGTTCGAGTGTTCGAACCGTAATGCGCAAGAAATGGTACGTAAACCCCGTATTTACATATCTGCCACTGTGCAGGAGAATCCGTATAGGTGTTCGAGTGTTCGAACCGTATTGCGCAAGAAATGGTATTTAAACCCCGTATTTACATATCTGCCACTGTGCAGGAGAATCCGTATAGGTGTTCGAGTGTTCGAACCGTATTGCGCAAGAAATGGTATTTAAACCCCGTATTTACATATCTGCCACTGTGCAGGAGAATCTGTATAGGTGTTCGAGTGTTCGAACCGTAATGCGCAAGAAATGGTATGTAAACCCCGTATTTACATATCTGTCACTGTGCAGGAGAATCCGTATAGGTGTTCGAGTGTTCGAACCGTAATGCGCAAGAAATGGTATGGAAACCCCGTATTTACATATCTGCCACTCTGCAGGAGAATCCGTATAGGTGTTGCAGTGTTCGAACCGTAATGCGTGAGAAATGGTAAGTAAACCCTGTATTTACGTATCTGCCACTGTGCAGGAGAATCCGTATAGGTGTTCGAGTGTTCGAACCGTAATGCGCAAGAAATGGTATGTAAACCCCGTATTTACATATCTGCCACTCTGCTGGAGAATCCGTATAGGTGTTCGAGTGTTCGAACCGTATTGCGCAAGAAATGGTATGGAAACCCCGTATTTACATATCTGCCACTCTGCAGGAGAATCCGTATAGGTGTTCGAGTGTTCAAACCGTAATGCGCAAGAAATGGTATGGAAACCCCGTATTTACATATCTGCCACTCTGCAGGAGAATCTGTATAGGTGTTCGAGTCTTCGAACCGTAATGCGCAAGAAATGGTATGTAAACCCCGTATTTACATATCTGTCACTGTGCAGGAGAATCCGTATAGGTGTTCGAGTGTTCGAACCGTAATGCGCAAGAAATGGTATGGAAACCCCGTATTTACATATCTGCCACTGTGCAGGAGAATCCGTATAGGTGTTCGAGTGTTCGAACCGTAATGCGCAAGAAATGGTATGGAAACCCCGTATTTACATATCTGCCACTCTGCTGGAGAATCCGTATAGGTGTTCGAGTCTTCGAACCCTAATGCGTGAGAAATGGTAAGTAAACGCAGTATTTACATATCTGCCACTGTGCAGGAGAATCCGTATAGGTGTTCGAGTGTTCGAACCGTAATGCGCATGAAATGGTATGGAAACCCCGTATTTACATATCTGCCACTGTGCAGGAGAATCTGTATAGGTGTTCGAGTGTTCGAACCGTAATGCGCAAGAAATGGTACGTAAACCCCGTATTTACATATCTGCCACTGTGCAGGAGAATCCGTATAGGTGTTCGAGTGTTCGAACCGTATTGCGCAAGAAATGGTATTTAAACCCCGTATTTACATATCTGCCACTCTGCAGGAGAATCCGTATAGGTGTTCGAGTGTTCGAACCGTAATGCGCAAGAAATGGTACGTAAACCCCGTATTTACATATCTGCCACTGTGCAGGAGAATCCGTATAGGTGTTCGAGTGTTCGAACCGTATTGCGCAAGAAATGGTATTTAAACCCCGTATTTACATATCTGCCACTCTGCAGGAGAATCCGTATAGGTGTTCGAGTGTTCGAACCGTAATGCGCAAGAAATGGTATGGAAACCCCGTATTTACATATCTGCCACTGTGCAGGAGAATCCGTATAGGTGTTCGAGTGTTCGAACCGTAATGCGCAAGAAATGGTATGGAAACCCCGTATTTACATATCTGCCACTCTGCTGGAGAATCCGTATAGGTGTTCGAGTGTTCGAACCGTATTGCGCAAGAAATGGTATGTAAATCCCGTATTTACATATCTGCCACTATGCAGGAGAATCCGTGTAGGTGTTCGAGTGTTCGAACCGTATTGCGCGAGAAATGGTATGTAAACCCCGTATTTACATATCTGCCACTGTGCAGGAGAATCCGTATAGGTGTTCGAGTGTTCGAACGGTAATGCGCTAGAAATGGTGTGGAAACCCCGTATTTACATATCTGCCACTGTGCAGGAGAATCCGTATAGGTGTTCGAGTCTTAGAACCGTAATGCGTGAGAAATGGTAAGTAAACCCCGTATTTACGTATCTGCCACTGTGCAGGAGAATCCGTATAGGTGTTCGAGTGTTCGAACCGTATTGCGCAAGAAATGGTATTTAAACCCCGTATTTACATATCTGCCACTGTGCAGGAGAATCTGTATAGGTGTTCGAGTGTTCGAACCGTAATGCGCAAGAAATGGTATGTAAACCCCGTATTTACATATCTGTCACTGTGCAGGAGAATCCGTATAGGTGTTCGAGTGTTCGAACCGTATTGCGCAAGAAATGGTATGGAAACCCCGTATTTACATATCTGCCACTCTGCAGGAGAATCCGTATAGGTGTTCGAGTGTTCGAACCGTAATGCGCAAGAAATGGTATGGAAACCCCGAATTTACATATCTGCCACTGTGCAGGAGAATCTGTATAGGTGTTCGAGTGTTCGAACCGTAATGCGCAAGAAATGGTATGTGAACCCCGTATTTACAAATCTGTCACTGTGCAGGAGAATCCGTATAGGTGTTCGAGTGTTCGAACCGTAATGCGCAAGAAATGGTATGGAAACCCCGTATTTACATATCTGCCACTGTGCAAGAGAATCCGTATAGGTGTTCGAGTGTTCGAACCGTAATGCGCAAGAAATGGTATGTAAACCCCGTATTTACATATCTGCCACTGTGCAAGAGAATCCGTATAGGTGTTCGAGTCTTCGAACCCTAATGCGTGAGAAATGGTAAGTAAACGCAGTATTTACATATCTGCCACTGTGCAGGAGAATCCGTATAGGTGTTCGAGTGTTAGAACCGTAATGCGTGAGAAATTGTAAGTAAACCCCGTATTTACGTATCTGCCACTGTGCAGGAGAATCCGTATAGGTGTTCGAGTGTTCGAACCGTATTGCGCAAGAAATGGTATTTAAACCCCGTATTTACATATCTGCCACTGTGCAGGAGAATCTGTATAGGTGTTCGAATGTTCGAACCGTAATCCGCAAGAAATGGTATGTAAACCCCGTATTTACATATCTGTCACTGTGCAGGAGAATCCGTATAGGTGTTCGAGTGTTCGAACCGTATTGCGCAAGAAATGGTATGGAAACCCCGTATTTACAAATCTGCCACTCTGCAGGAGAATCCGTATAGGTGTTCGAGTGTTCGAACCGTAATGCGCATGAAATGGTATGGAAACCCCGTATTTACATATCTGCCACTGTGCAGGAGAATCTGTATAGGTGTTCGAGTGTTCAAACCGTAATGCGCAAGAAATGGTACGTAAACCCCGTATTTACATATCTGCCACTGTGCAGGAGAATCCGTATAGGTGTTCGAGTGTTCGAACCGTATTGCGCAAGAAATGGTATTTAAACCCCGTATTTACATATCTGCCACTGTGCAGGAGAATCTGTATAGGTGTTCGAGTGTTCGAACCGTAATGCGCAAGAAATGGTATGTAAACCCCGTATTTACATATCTGTCACTGTGCAGGAGAATCCGTATAGGTGTTCGAGTGTTCGAACCGTAATGCGCAAGAAATGGTATGGAAACCCCGTATTTACATATCTGCCACTCTGCAGGAGAATCCGTATAGGTGTTCAAGTGTTCGAACCGTAATGCGTGAGAAATGGTAAGTAAACCCTGTATTTACGTATCTGCCACTGTGCAGGAGAATCCGTATAGGTGTTCGAGTGTTCGAACCGTAATGCGCAAGAAATGATATGTAAACCCCGTATTTACATATCTGCCACTCTGCTGGAGAATCCGTATAGGTGTTCGAGTGTTCGAACCGTATTGCGCAAGAAATGGTATGGAAACCTCGTATTTACATATCTGCCACTCTGCAGGAGAATCCGTATAGGTGTTCGAGTGTTCGAACCGTAATGCGCAAGAAATGGTATGGAAACCCCGTATTTACATATCTGCCACTGTGCAGGAGAATCCGTATAGGTGTTCGAGTGTTCGAACCGTAATGCGCAAGAAATGGTATGGAAACCCTCTATTTACATATCTGCCACTCTGCTGGAGAATCCGTATAGGTGTTCGAGTGTTCGAACCGTATTGCGCAAGAAATGGTATTTAAACCCTGTATTTACATATCTGCCACTATGTAGGAGAATCCGTGTAGGTGTTCGAGTGTTCGAACCGTATTGCGCGAGAAATGGTATGTAAACCCCGTATTTACATATCTGCCACTGTGCAGGAGAATCCGTATAGGTGTTCGAGTGTTCGAACGGTAATGCGCTAGAAATGGTGTGGAAACCCCGTATTTACATATCTGCCACTGTGCAGGAGAATCCGTATAGGTGTTCGAGTGTTAGAACCGTAATGCGTGAGAAATGGTAAGTAAACCCCGTATTTACGTATCTGCCACTGTGCAGGAGAATCCGTATAGGTGTTCGAGTGTTCGAACCGTATTGCGCAAGAAATGGTATTTAAACCCCGTATTTACATATCTGCCACTGTGCAGGAGAATCTGTATAGGTGTTCGAGTGTTCGAACCGTAATGCGCAAGAAATGGTATGTAAACCCCGTATTTACATATCTGTCACTGTGCAGGAGAATCCGTATAGGTGTTCGAGTGTTCGAACCGTATTGCGCAAGAAATGGTATGGAAACCCCGTATTTACATATCTGCCACTATGCAGGAGAATCCGTATAGGTGTTCGAGTGTTCGAACCGTAATGCGCAAGAAATGGTATGGAAACCCCGAATTTACATATCTGCCACTGTGCAGGAGAATCTGTATAGGTGTTCGAGTGTTCGAACCGTAATGCGCAAGAAATGGTATGTAAACCCCGTATTTACATATCTGTCACTGTGCAGGAGAATCCGTATAGGTGTTCGAGTGTTCGAACCGTAATGCGCAAGAAATGGTATGGAAACCCCGTATTTACATATCTGCCACTGTGCAAGAGAATCCGTATAGGTGTTCGAGTGTTCGAACCGTAATGCGCAAGAAATGGTATGTAAACCCCGTATTTACATATCTGCCACTGTGCAAGAGAATCCGTATAGGTGTTCGAGTCTTCGAACCCTAATGCGTGAGAAATGGTAAGTAAACGCAGTATTTACATATCTGCCACTGTGCAGGAGAATCCGTATAGGTGTTCGAGTGTTCGAACCGTAATGCGTGAGAAATGGTAAGTAAACCCCGTATTTACGTATCTGCCACTGTGCAGGAGAATCCGTATAGGTGTTCGAGTGTTCGAACCGTAATGCGCAAGAAATGGTATGTAAACCCCGTATTTACATATCAGCCACTCTGCAGGAGAATCCGTATAGGTGTTCGAGTGTTCGAACCGTATTGCGCATGAAATGGTATGGAAACCCCGTATTTACATATCTGCCACTGTGCCGAAGAATCCGTATAGGTGTTCGAGTGTTCGAACCGTAATGCGCAAGAAATGGTATGGAAGCCCCGTATTTACATATCTGCCACTGTACAGGAGAATCCGTATAGGTGTTCGAGTGTTCGAACTGTAATACGCAAGAAATGGTATGTAAACCCCGTATTTACATATCTGCTACTGTGCAAGAGAATCCGTATAGGTGTTCGAGTCTTCGAACCCTAATGCGTGAGAAATGGTAAGTAAACGCAGTATTTACATATCTGCCACTGTGCAAGAGAATCCGTATAGGTGTTCGAGTGTTCGAATCGTAATGCGTGAGAAATGGTAAGTAAACCCCGTATTTACGTATCTGCCACTGTGCAGGAGAATCCGTATAGGTGTTCGAGTGTTCGAACCGTAATGTGCAAGAAATGGTATGTAAACCCCGTATTTACATATCTGCCACTGTGTAGGAGAATCCGTATAGGTGTTCGAGTGTTAGAACCGTAATGCGCAAGAAATGGTATGTAAACCCCGTATTTACATATCTGCCACTCTGTAGGAGAATCCGTATAGGTGTTCGAGTGTTCGAACCGTATTGCGCAATAAATGGTATGTAAACCCCGTATTTACATATCTGCCACTGTGCAGGAGAATCCGTATAGGTGTTCGAGTGTTCGAACCGTAATGCGCAAGAAATGGGGTGGAAACCCCGTATTTACATATCTGCCACTGTGCAGGAGAATCCGTATAGGTATTCGAGTGTTCGAACCGTAATGCGTGAGAAATGGTAAGTAAACCCCGTATTTACGTATCTGCCACTGTGCCGGAGAATCCGTATAGGTGTTCGAGTGTTCGAACCGTAATGCGTAAGAAATGGTATGTAAACCCCGTATTTACATATCTGCCACTGTGCAGGAGAATCCGTATAGGTGTTCGAGTGTTCGAACCGTAATGCGCAAGAAATGGTATGGAAACCCCGTATTTACATATCTGCCACTGTGCAGGAGAATCGGTATAGGTATTCGAGTGTTCGAACCGTAATGCGTGAGAAATGGTAAGTAAACCCCGTATTTACGTATCTGCCACTGTGCCGGAGAATCCGTATAGGTGTTCGAGTGTTCGAACCGTAATGCGCAAGAAATGGTATGTAAACCCCGTATTTACATATCTGCCACTGTGCAGGAGAATCCGTATAGGTGTTCGAGTGTTCGAACCGTAATGCGCAAGAAATGGTATGGAAACCCCGTTTTTACATATCTGCCACTGTGCAGGAGAATCCGTACTGGTGTTCGAGTGTTCGAACCGTAATGCGCTAGAAATGGTATGTAAACCCCGTATTTACATATCTGCCACTGTACAGGAGAATCCGTATAGGTGTTCGAGTGTTCGAACCGTAATGCGCTAGAAATGGTTCGGAAACCCAGTATTTACATATCTGCCACTGTGCAGGAGAATCCGTATAGGTGTTCGAGTGTTCGAACCGTAATGCATGAGAAATGGTAAGTAAACCCCGTATTTACGTATCTGCCACTGTGCAGGAGAATCCGTATAGGTGTTCGAGTGTTCGAACCGTAATGCGCAAGAAATGGTATGGAAACCCCGTATTTACATATCTGCCACTCTGCAGGAGAATCCGTATAGGTGTTCAAGTGTTCGAACCGTAATGCGTGAGAAATGGTAAGTAAACCCTGTATTTACGTATCTGCCACTGTGCAGGAGAATCCGTATAGGTGTTCGAGTGTTCGAACCGTAATGCGCAAGAAATGGTATGTAAACCCCGTATTTACATATCTGCCACTCTGCTGGAGAATCCGTATAGGTGTTCGAGTGTTCAAACCGTATTGCGCAAGAAATGGTATGGAAACCCCGTATTTACATATCTGCCACTCTGCAGGAGAATCCGTATAGGTGTTCGAGTGTTCGAACCGTAATGCGCAAGAAATGGTATGGAAACCCCATATTTACATATCTGCCACTGTGCAGGAGAATCCGTATAGGTGTTCGAGTGTTCGAACCGTAATGCGCAAGAAATGGTATGGAAACCCCGTATTTACATATCTGCCACTGTGCAGGAGAATCCGTACTGGTGTTCGAGTGTTCGAACCGTAATGCCCAAGAAATGGTATGTAAATCCCGTATTTACATATCTGCCACTATGCAGGAGAATCCGTGTAGGTGTTCGAGTGTTCGAACCGTATTGCGCGAGAAATGGTATGTAAACCCCGTATTTACTTATCTGCCACTGTGCAGGAGAATCCGTATAGGTGTTCGAGTGTTCGAACCGTAATGCGCTAGAAATGGTGTGGAAACCCCGTATTTACATATCTGCCACTGTGCAGGAGAATCCGTATAGGTGTTCGAGTGTTAGAACCGTAATGCGTGAGAAATGGTAAGTAAACCCCGTATTTACGTATCTGCCACTGTGCAGGAGAATCCGTATAGGTGTTCGAGTGTTCGAACCGTATTGCGCAAGAAATGGTATTTAAACCCCGTATTTACATATCTGCCACTGTGCAGGAGAATCCGTATAGGTGTTCGAGTGTTCGAACCGTAATGCGCAAGAAATGGGGTGGAAACCCCGTATTTACATATCTGCCACTGTGCAGGAGAATCCGTATAGGTATTCGAGTGTTCGAACCGTAATGCGTGAGAAATGGTAAGTAAACCCCGTATTTACGTATCTGCCACTGTGCCGGAGAATCCGTATAGGTGTTCGAGTGTTCGAACCGTAATGCGTAAGAAATGGTATGTAAACCCCGTATTTACATATCTGCCACTGTGCAGGAGAATCCGTATAGGTGTTCGAGTGTTCGAACCGTAATGCGCAAGAAATGGTATGGAAACCCCGTATTTACATATCTGCCACTGTGCAGGAGAATCTGTATAGGTATTCGAGTGTTCGAACCGTAATGCGTGAGAAATGGTAAGTAAACCCCGTATTTACGTATCTGCCACTGTGCCGGAGAATCCGTATAGGTGTTCGAGTGTTCGAACCGTAATGCGCAAGAAATGGTATGTAAACCCCGTATTTACATATCTGCCACTGTGCAGGAGAATCCGTATAGGTGTTCGAGTGTTCGAACCGTAATGTGCAAGAAATGGTATGTAAATCCCGTATTTACATATCTGCCACTATGCAGGAGAATCCGTGTAGGTGTTCGAGTGTTCGAACTGTATTGCGCAAGAAATGGTATGTAAACCCCGTATTTACATATCTGCCACTGTACAGGAGAATCCGTATAGGTGTTCGAGTGTTCGAACCGTAATGCGCTAGAAATGGTTCGGAAACCCAGTATTTACATATCTGCCACTGTGCAGGAGAATCCGTATAGGTGTTCGAGTGTTCGAACCGTAATGCATGAGAAATGGTAAGTAAACCCCGTATTTACGTATCTGCCACTGTGCAGGAGAATCCGTATAGGTGTTCGAGTGTTCGAACCGTAATGCGCAAGAAATGGTATGGAAACCCCGTATTTACATATCTGCCACTCTGCAGGAGAATCCGTATAGGTGTTCAAGTGTTCGAACCGTAATGCGTGAGAAATGGTAAGTAAACCCTGTATTTACGTATCTGCCACTGTGCAGGAGAATCCGTATAGGTGTTCGAGTGTTCGAACCGTAATGCGCAAGAAATGGTATGTAAACCCCGTATTTACATATCTGCCACTCTGCTGGAGAATCCGTATAGGTGTTCGAGTGTTCAAACCGTATTGCGCAAGAAATGGTATGGAAACCCCGTATTTACATATCTGCCACTCTGCAGGAGAATCCGTATAGGTGTTCGAGTGTTCGAACCGTAATGCGCAAGAAATGGTATGGAAACCCCATATTTACATATCTGCCACTGTGCAGGAGAATCCGTATAGGTGTTCGAGTGTTCGAACCGTAATGCGCAAGAAATGGTATGGAAACCCCGTATTTACATATCTGCCACTGTGCAGGAGAATCCGTACTGGTGTTCGAGTGTTCGAACCGTAATGCCCAAGAAATGGTATGTAAATCCCGTATTTACATATCTGCCACTATGCAGGAGAATCCGTGTAGGTGTTCGAGTGTTCGAACCGTATTGCGCGAGAAATGGTATGTAAACCCCGTATTTACTTATCTGCCACTGTGCAGGAGAATCCGTATAGGTGTTCGAGTGTTCGAACCGTAATGCGCTAGAAATGGTGTGGAAACCCCGTATTTACATATCTGCCACTGTGCAGGAGAATCCGTATAGGTGTTCGAGTGTTAGAACCGTAATGCGTGAGAAATGGTAAGTAAACCCCGTATTTACGTATCTGCCACTGTGCAGGAGAATCCGTATAGGTGTTCGAGTGTTCGAACCGTATTGCGCAAGAAATGGTATTTAAACCCCGTATTTACATATCTGCCACTGTGTAGGAGAATCTGTATAGGTGTTCGAGTGTTCGAACCGTAATGCGCAAGAAATGGTATGTAAACCCCGTATTTACATATCTGTCACTGTGCAGGAGAATCCGTATAGGTGTTCGAGTGTTCGAACCGTATTGCGCAAAAATGGTATGGAAACCCCGTATTTACATATCTGCCACTCTGCAGGAGAATCCGTATAGGTGTTCGAGTGTTCGAACCGTAATGCGCAAGAAATGGTATGGAAACCCCGTATTTACATATCTGCCACTGTGCAGGAGAATCTGTATAGGTGTTCGAGTGTTCGAACCGTAATGCGCAAGAAATGGTATGTAAACCCCGTATTTACATATCTGTCACTGTGCAGGAGAATCCGTATAGGTGTTCGAGTGTTCGAACCGTAATGCGCAAGAAATGGTATGGAAACCCCGTATTTACATATCTGCCACTGTGCAAGAGAATCCGTATAGGTGTTCGAGTGTTCGAACCGTAATGCGCAAGAAATGGTATGTAAACCCCGTATTTACATATCTGCCACTGTGCAAGAGAATCCGTATAGGTGTTCGAGTCTTCGAACCCTAATGCGTGAGAAATGGTAAGTAAACGCAGTATTTACATATCTGCCACTGTGCAGGAGAATCCGTATAGGTGTTCGAGTGTTCGAACCGTAATGCGTGAGAAATGGTAAGTAAACCCCGTATTTACGTATCTGCCACTGTGCAGGAGAATCCGTATAGGTGTTCGAGTGTTCGAACCGTAATGCGCAAGAAATGGTATGTAAACCCCGTATTTACATATCAGCCACTCTGCAGGAGAATCCGTATAGGTGTTCGAGTGTTCGAACCGTATTGCGCATCAAATGGTATGGAAACCCCGTATTTACATATCTGCCACTGTGCAGAAGAATCCGTATAGGTGTTCGAGTGTTCAAACCGTAATGCGCAAGAAATGGTATGGAAGCCCCGTATTTACATATCTGCCACTGTGCAGGAGAATCCGTATAGGTGTTCGAGTGTTCGAACTGTAATACGCAAGAAATGGTATGTAAACCCCGTATTTACATATCTGCTACTGTGCAAGAGAATCCGTATAGGTGTTCGAGTCTTCGAACCCTAATGCGTGAGAAATGGTAAGTAAACGCAGTATTTACATATCTGCCACTGTGCAAGAGAATCCGTATAGGTGTTCGAGTGTTCGAACCGTAATGCGTGAGAAATGGTAAGTAAACCCCGTATTTACGTATCTGCCACTGTGCAGGAGAATCCGTATAGGTGTTCGAGTGTTCGAACCGTAATGTGCAAGAAATGGTATGTAAACCCCGTATTTACATATCTGCCACTGTGTAGGAGAATCCGTATAGGTGTTCGAGTGTTAGAACCGTAATGCGCAAGAAATGGTATTTAAACCCCGTATTTACATATCTGCCACTCTGTAGGAGAATCCGTATAGGTGTTCGAGTGTTCGAACCGTATTGCGCAATAAATGGTATGTAAACCCCGTATTTACATATCTGCCACTGTGCAGGAGAATCCGTATAGGTGTTCGAGTGTTCGAACCGTAATGCGCAAGAAATGGTGTGGAAACCCCGTATTTACATATCTGCCACTGTGCAGGAGAATCCGTATAGGTATTCGAGTGTTCGAACCGTAATGCGTGAGAAATGGTAAGTAAACCCCGTATTTACGTATCTGCCACTGTGCCGGAGAATCCGTATAGGTGTTCGAGTGTTCGAACCGTAATGCGCAAGAAATGGTATGTAAACCCCGTATTTACATATCTGCCACTGTGCAGGAGAATCCGTATAGGTGTTCGAGTGTTCGAACCGTAATGCGCAAGAAATGGTATGGAAACCCCGTATTTACATATCTGCCACTGTGCAGGAGAATCCGTACTGGTGTTCGAGTGTTCGAACCGTAATGCGCAAGAAATGGTATGTAAATTCCGTATTTACATATCTGCCACTATGTAGGAGAATCCGTGTAGGTGTTCGAGTGTTCGAACTGTATTGCGCAAGAAATGGTATGTAAACCCCGTATTTACATATCTGCCACTGTACAGGAGAATCCGTATAGGTGTTCGAGTGTTCGAACCGTAATGCGCTAGAAATGGTTCGGAAACCCCGTATTTACATATCTGCCACTGTGCAGGAGAATCCGTATAGGTGTTCGAGTGTTCGAACCGTAATGCATGAGAAATGGTAAGTAAACCCCGTATTTACGTATCTGCCACTGTGCAGGAGAATCCGTATAGGTGTTCGAGTGTTCGAACCGTAATGCGCAAGAAATGGTATGGAAACCCCGTATTTACATATCTGCCACTCTGCAGGAGAATCCGTATAGGTGTTCAAGTGTTCGAACCGTAATGCGTGAGAAATGGTAAGTAAACCCTGTATTTACGTATCTGCCACTGTGCAGGAGAATCCGTATAGGTGTTCGAGTGTTCGAACCGTAATGCGCAAGAAATGGTATGTAAACCCCGTATTTACATATCTGCCACTCTGCTGGAGAATCCGTATAGGTGTTCGAGTGTTCAAACCGTATTGCGCAAGAAATGGTATGGAAACCCCGTATTTACATATCTGCCACTCTGCAGGAGAATCCGTATAGGTGTTCGAGTGTTCGAACCGTAATGCGCAAGAAATGGTATGGAAACCCCGTATTTACATATCTGCCACTGTGCAGGAGAATCCGTATAGGTGTTCGAGTGTTCGAACCGTAATGCGCAAGAAATGGTATGGAAACCCCGTATTTACATATCTGCCACTGTGCAGGAGAATCCGTACTGGTGTTCGAGTGTTCGAACCGTAATGCGCAAGAAATGGTATGTAAATCCCGTATTTACATATCTGCCACTATGCAGGAGAATCCGTGTAGGTGTTCGAGTGTTCGAACCGTATTGCGCGAGAAATGGTATGTAAACCCCGTATTTACTTATCTGCCACTGTGCAGGAGAATCCGTATAGGTGTTCGAGTGTTCGAACCGTATTGCGCTAGAAATGGTGTGGAAACCCCGTATTTACATATCTGCCACTGTGCAGGAGAATCCGTATAGGTGTTCGAGTGTTAGAACCGTAATGCGTGAGAAATGGTAAGTAAACCCCGTATTTACGTATCTGCCACTGTGCAGGAGAATCCATATAGGTGTTCGAGTGTTCGAACCGTATTGCGCAAGAAATGGTATTTAAACCCCGTATTTACATATCTGCCACTGTGCAGGAGAATCTGTATAGGTGTTCGAGTGTTCGAACCGTAATGCGCAAGAAATGGTATGTAAACCCCGTATTTACATATCTGTCACTGTGCAGGAGAATCCGTATAGGTGTTCGAGTGTTCGAACCGTATTGCGCAAGAAATGGTATGGAAACCCCGTATTTACATATCTGCCACTCTGCAGGAGAATCCGTATAGGTGTTCGAGTGTTCGAACCGTAATGCGCAAGAAATGGTATGGAAACCCCGTATTTACATATCTGCCACTGTGCAGGAGAATCTGTATAGGTGTTCGAGTGTTCGAACCGTAATGCGCAAGAAATGGTATGTAAACCCCGTATTTACATATCTGTCACTGTGCAGGAGAATCCGTATAGGTGTTCGAGTGTTCGAACCGTAATGCGTGAGAAATGGTAAGTAAACCCCGTATTTACGTATCTGCCACTGTGCAGGAGAATCCGTATAGGTGTTCGAGTGTTCGAACCGTAATGCGCAAGAAATGGTATGTAAATCCCGTATTTACATATCTGCCACTGTGCAGGAGAATCCGTATAGGTGTTCGAGTCTTCGAACCGTAATGCGCAAGAAATGGTATGTAAATCCCGTATTTACATATCTGCCACTATGCAGGAGAATCCGTGTAGGTGTTCGAGTGTTCGAACAGTATTGCGCGAGAAATGGTATGTAAACCCCGTATTTACATATCTGCCACTGTGTAGGAGAATCCGTATAGGTGTTCGAGTGTTCGAACCGTAATGCGCTAGAAATGGTGTGGAAACCCCGTATTTACATATCTGCCACTGTGCAGGAGAATCCGTATAGGTGTTCGAGTGTTAGAACCGTAATGCGTGAGAAATGGTAAGTAAACCCCGTATTTACGTATCTGCCACTGTGCAGGAGAATCCGTATAGGTGTTCGAGTGTTCGAACCGTATTGCGCAAGAAATGGTATTTAAACCCCGTATTTACATATCTGCCACTGTGCAGGAGAATCTGTATAGGTGTTCGAGTGTTCGAACCGTAATGCGCAAGAAATGGTATGTAAACCCCGTATTTACATATCTGTCACTGTGCAGGAGAATCCGTATAGGTGTTCGAGTGTTCGAACCGTATTGCGCAAGAAATGGTATGGAAACCCCGTATTTAAATATCTGCCACTCTGCAGGAGAATCCGTATAGGTGTTCGAGTGTTCGAACCGTAATGCGCAAGAAATGGTATGGAAACCCCGTATTTACATATCTGCCACTGTGCAGGAGAATCTGTATAGGTGTTCGAGTGTTCGAACCGTAATGCGCAAGAAATGGTATGTAAACCCCGTATTTACATATCTGTCACTGTGCAGGAGAATCCGTATAGGTGTTCGAGTGTTCGAACCGTAATGCGCAAGAAATGGTATGGAAACCCCGTATTTACATATCTGCCACTGTGCAGGAGAATCTGTATAGGTGTTCGAGTGTTCGAACCGTAATGCGTGAGAAATGGTAAGTAAACCCTGTATTTACGTATCTGCCACTGTGCAGGAGAATCCGTATAGGTGTTCGAGTGTTCGAACCGTAATGCGCAAGAAATGGTATGTAAACCCCGTATTTACATATCTGCCACTCTGCTGGAGAATCCGTATAGGTGTTCGAGTGTTCAAACCGTATTGCGCAAGAAATGGTATGGAAACCCCGTATTTACATATCTGCCACTCTGCAGGAGAATCCGTATAGGTGTTCGAGTGTTCGAACCGTAATGCGCAAGAAATGGTATGGAAACCCCGTATTTACATATCTGCCACTGTGCAGGAGAATCCGTATAGGTGTTCGAGTGTTCGAACCGTAATGCGCAAGAAATGGTATGGAAACCCCGTATTTACATATCTGCCACTGTGCAGGAGAATCCGTACTGGTGTTCGAGTGTTCGAACCGTAATGCGCAAGAAATGGTATGTAAATCCCGTATTTACATATCTGCCACTATGCAGGAGAATCCGTGTAGGTGTTCGAGTGTTCGAACCGTATTGCGCGAGAAATGGTATGTAAACCCCGTATTTACTTATCTGCCACTGTGCAGGAGAATCCGTATAGGTGTTCGAGTGTTCGAACCGTATTGCGCTAGAAATGGTGTGGAAACCCCGTATTTACATATCTGCCACTGTGCAGGAGAATCCGTATAGGTGTTCGAGTGTTAGAACCGTAATGCGTGAGAAATGGTAAGTAAACCCCGTATTTACGTATCTGCCACTGTGCAGGAGAATCCGTATAGGTGTTCGAGTGTTCGAACCGTATTGCGCAAGAAATGGTATTTAAACCCCGTATTTACATATCTGCCACTGTGCAGGAGAATCTGTATAGGTGTTCGAGTGTTCGAACCGTAATGCGCAAGAAATGGTATGTAAACCCCGTATTTACATATCTGTCACTGTGCAGGAGAATCCGTATAGGTGTTCGAGTGTTCGAACCGTATTGCGCAAGAAATGGTATGGAAACCCCGTATTTACATATCTGCCACTCTGCAGGAGAATCCGTATAGGTGTTCGAGTGTTCGAACCGTAATGCGCAAGAAATGGTATGGAAACCCCGTATTTACATATCTGCCACTGTGCAGGAGAATCTGTATAGGTGTTCGAGTGTTCGAACCGTAATGCGCAAGAAATGGTATGTAAACCCCGTATTTACATATCTGTCACTGTGCAGGAGAATCCGTATAGGTTATCGAGTGTTCGAACCGTAATGCGTGAGAAATGGTAAGTAAACCCCGTATTTACGTATCTGCCACTGTGCAGGAGAATCCGTATAGGTGTTCGAGTGTTCGAACCGTAATGCGCAAGAAATGGTATGTAAATCCCGTATTTACATATCTGCCACTGTGCAGGAGAATCCGTATAGGTGTTCGAGTCTTCGAACCGTAATGCGCAAGAAATGGTATGTAAATCCCGTATTTACATATCTGCCACTATGCAGGAGAATCCGTGTAGGTGTTCGAGTGTTCGAACAGTATTGCGCGAGAAATGGTATGTAAACCCCGTATTTACATATCTGCCACTGTGTAGGAGAATCCGTATAGGTGTTCGAGTGTTCGAACCGTAATGCGCTAGAAATGGTGTGGAAACCCCGTATTTACATATCTGCCACTGTGCAGGAGAATCCGTATAGGTGTTCGAGTGTTAGAACCGTAATGCGTGAGAAATGGTAAGTAAACCCCGTATTTACGTATCTGCCACTGTGCAGGAGAATCCGTATAGGTGTTCGAGTGTTCGAACCGTATTGCGCAAGAAATGGTATTTAAACCCCGTATTTACATATCTGCCACTGTGCAGGAGAATCTGTATAGGTGTTCGAGTGTTCGAACCGTAATGCGCAAGAAATGGTATGTAAACCCCGTATTTACATATCTGTCACTGTGCAGGAGAATCCGTATAGGTGTTCGAGTGTTCGAACCGTATTGCGCAAGAAATGGTATGGAAACCCCGTATTTAAATATCTGCCACTCTGCAGGAGAATCCGTATAGGTGTTCGAGTGTTCGAACCGTAATGCGCAAGAAATGGTATGGAAACCCCGTATTTACATATCTGCCACTGTGCAGGAGAATCTGTATAGGTGTTCGAGTGTTCGAACCGTAATGCGCAAGAAATGGTATGTAAACCCCGTATTTACATATCTGTCACTGTGCAGGAGAATCCGTATAGGTGTTCGAGTGTTCGAACCGTAATGCGCAAGAAATGGTATGGAAACCCCGTATTTACATATCTGCCACTGTGCAGGAGAATCTGTATAGGTGTTCGAGTGTTCGAACCGTAATGCGCAAGAAATGGTATGTAAACCCCGTATTTACATATCTGCCACTGTGCAGGAGAATCCGTATAGGTGTTCGAGTGTTCGAACCGTATTGCGCAAGAAATGGTATTTAAACCCCGTATTTACATATCTGCCACTGTGCAGGAGAATCTTATAGGTGTTCGAGTGTTCGAACCGTAATGCGCAAGAAATGGTATGTAAACCCCGTATTTACATATCTGTCACTGTGCAGGAGAATCCGTATAGGTGTTCGAGTGTTCGAACCGTAATGCGCAAGAAATGGTATGGAAACCCCGTATTTACATATCTGCCACTCTGCAGGAGAATCCGTATAGGTGTTCAAGTGTTCGAACCGTAATGCGTGAGAAATGGTAAGTAAACCCTGTATTTACGTATCTGCCACTGTGCAGGAGAATCCGTATAGGTGTTCGAGTGTTCGAACCGTAATGCGCAAGAAATGGTATGTAAACCCCGTATTTACATATCTGCCACTCTGCTGGAGAATCCGTATAGGTGTTCGAGTGTTCGAACCGTATTGCGCAAGAAATGGTATGGAAACCCCGTATTTACATATCTGCCACTCTGCAGGAGAATCCGTATAGGTGTTCGAGTGTTCGAACCGTAATGCGCAAGAAATGGTATGGAAACCCCGTATTTACATATCTGCCACTGTGCAGGAGAATCCGTATAGGTGTTCGAGTGTTCGAACCGTAATGCGCAAGAAATGGTATGGAAACCCTCTATTTACATATCTCCCACTGTGCAGGAGAATCCGTACTGATGTTCGAGTGTTCGAACCGTAATGCGCAAGAAATGGTATGTAAATCCCGTATTTACATATCTGCCACTATGCAGGAGAATCCGTGTAGGTGTTCGAGTGTTCGAACCGTATTGCGCGAGAAATGGTATGTAAACCAAGTATTTACATATCTGCCACTGTGCAGGAGAATCCGTATAGGTGTTCGAGTGTTCGAACCGTAATGCGCTAGAAATGGTGTGGAAACCCCGTATTTACATATCTGCCACTGTGCAGGAGAATCCGTATAGGTGTTCGAGTGTTAGAACCGTAATGCGTGAGAAATGGTAAGTAAACCCCGTATTTACGTATCTGCCACTGTGCAGGAGAATCCGTATAGGTGTTCGAGTGTTCGAACCGTATTGCGCAAGAAATGGTATTTAAACCCCGTATTTACATATCTGCCACTGTGCAGGAGAATCTGTATAGGTGTTCGAGTGTTCGAACCGTAATGCGCAAGAAATGGTGTGGAAACCCCGTATTTACATATCTGCCACTGTGCAGGAGAATCTGTATAGGTGTTCGAGTGTTCGAACCGTAATGCGCAAGAAATGGTATGTAAACCCCGTATTTACATATCTGTCACTGTGCAGGAGAATCCGTATAGGTGTTCGAGTGTTCGAACCGTAATGCGTGAGAAATGGTAAGTAAACCCCGTATTTACGTATCTGCCACTGTGCGGGAGAATCCGTATAGGTGTTCGAGTGTTCGAACCGTAATGCGCAAGAAATGGTATGTAAATCCCGTATTTACATATCTGCCACTGTGCAGGAGAATCCGTATAGGTGTTCGAGTCTTCGAACCGTAATACGCAAGAAATGGTATGTAAATCCCGTATTTACATATCTGCCACTATGCAGGAGAATCCGTGTAGGTGTTCGAGTGTTCGAACCGTATTGCGCGAGAAATGGTATGTAAACCCCGTATTTACATATCTGCCACTGTGTAGGAGAATCCGTATAGGTGTTCGAGTGTTCGAACCGTAATGCGCTAGAAATGGTGTGGAAACCCCGGATTTACATATCTGCCACTGTGCAGGAGAATCCGTATAGGTGTTCGAGTGTTAGAACCGTAATGCGTGAGAAATGGTAAGTAAACCCCGTATTTACGTATCTGCCACTGTGCAGGAGAATCTGTATAGGTGTTCGAGTGTTCGAACCGTAATGCGCAAGAAATGGTATGTAAACCCCGTATTTACATATCTGTCACTGTGCAGGAGAATCCGTATTGGTGTTCGAGTGTTCGAACCGTATTGCGCAAGAAATGGTATGGAAACCCCGTATTTACATATCTGCCACTCTGCAGGAGAATCCGTATAGGTGTTCGAGTGTTCGAACCGTAATGCGCAAGAAATGGTATGGAAACCCCGTATTTACATATCTGCCACTGTGCAGGAGAATCTGTATAGGAGTTCGAGTGTTCGAACCGTAATGCGCAAGAAATGGTATGTAAACCCCGTATTTACATATCTGCCACTGTGTAGGAGAATCCGTATAGGTGTTCGAGTGTTCGAACCGTATTGCGCAAGAAATGGTATTTAAACCCCGTATTTACATATCTGCCACTGTGCAGGAGAATCTGTATAGGTGTTCGAGTGTTCGAACCGTAATGCGTAAGAAATGGTATGTAAACCCCGTATTTACATATCTGTCACTGTGCAGGAGAATCCGTATAGGTGTTCGAGTGTTCGAACCGTAATGCGCAAGAAATGGTATGTAAATCCCGTATTTACATATCTGCCACTCTGCAGGAGAATCCGTGTAGGTGTTCGAGTGTTCGAACCGTATTGCGCGAGAAATGGTATGTAAACCAAGTATTTACATATCTGCCACTGTGCAGGAGAATCCGTATAGGTGTTCGAGTGTTCGAACCGTAATGCGCTAGAAATGGTGTGGAAACCCCGTATTTACATATCTGCCACTGTGCAGGAGAATCCGTATAGGTGTTCGAGTGTTAGAACCGTAATGCGTGAGAAATGGTAAGTAAACCCCGTATTTACGTATCTGCCACTGTGCAGGAGAATCCGTATAGGTGTTCGAGTGTTCGAACCGTATTGCGCAAGAAATGGTATTTAAACCCCGTATTTACATATCTGCCACTGTGCAGGAGAATCTGTATAGGTGTTCGAGTGTTCGAACCGTAATGCGCAAGAAATGGTATGTAAACCCCGTATTTAAATATCTGTCACTGTGCAGGAGAATCCGTATAGGTGTTCGAGTGTTCGAACCGTATTGCGCAACAAATGGTATGGAAACCCCGTATTTACATATCTGCCACTCTGCAGGAGAATCCGTATAGGTGTTCGAGTGTTCAACCGTAATGCGCAAGAAATGGTATGGAAACCCCGTATTTACATATCTGCCACTCTGCAGGAGAATCTGTATAGGTGTTCGAGTGTTCGAACCGTAATGCGCAAGAAATGGTATGTAAACCCCGTATTTACATATCTGTCACTGTGCAGGAGAATCCGTATAGGTGTTCGAGTGTTCGAACCGTAATGCGTGAGAAATGGTAAGTAAACCCCGTATTTACGTATCTGCCACTGTGCGGGAGAATCCGTATAGGTGTTCGAGTGTTCGAACCGTAATGCGCAAGAAATGGTATGTAAATCCCGTATTTACATATCTGCCACTGTGCAGGAGAATCCGTATAGGTGTTCGAGTCTTCGAACCGTAATGCGCAAGAAATGGTATGGAAACCCCGTATTTACATATCTGCCACTGTGCAGGAGAATCTGTATAGGTGTTCGAGTGTTCGAACCGTAATGCGCAAGAAATGGTATGGAAACCCCGTATTTACATATCTGCCACTGTGCAGGAGAATCTGTATAGGTGTTCGAGTGTTCGAACCGTAATGCGCAAGAAATGGTATGTAAACCCCGTATTTACATATCTGTCACTGTGCAGGAGAATCCGTATAGGTGTTCGAGTGTTCGAACCGTATTGCGCAACAAATGGTATGGAAACCCCGTATTTACATATCTGCCACTCTGCAGGAGAATCCGTATAGGTGTTCGAGTGTTCGAACCGTAATGCGCAAGAAATGGTATGGAAACCCCGTATTTACATATCTGCCACTGTGCAGGAGAATCTGTATAGGTGTTCGAGTGTTCGAACCGTAATGCGCAAGAAATGGTATGTAAACCCCGTATTTACATATCTGTCACTGTGCAGGAGAATCTGTATAGGTGTTCGAGTGTTCGAACCGTAATGCGTGAGAAATGGTAAGTAAACCCCGTATTTACGTATCTGCCACTGTGCGGGAGAATCCGTATAGGTGTTCGAGTGTTCGAACCGTAATGCGCAAGAAATGGTATGTAAATCCCGTATTTACATATCTGCCACTGTGCAGGAGAATCCGTATAGGTGTTCGAGTCTTCGAACCGTAATGCGCAAGAAATGGTATGTAAATCCCGTATTTACATATCTGCCACTATGCAGGAGAATCCGTGTAGGTGTTCGAGTGTTCGAACCGTATTGCGCGAGAAATGGTATGTAAACCCCGTATTTACATATCTGCCACTGTGTAGGAGAATCCGTATAGGTGTTCGAGTGTTCGAACCGTAATGCGCTAGAAATGGTGTGGAAACCCCGTATTTACATATCTGCCACTGTGCAGGAGAATCCGTATAGGTGTTCGAGTGTTAGAACCGTAATGCGTGAGAAATGGTAAGTAAACCCCGTATTTACGTATCTGCCACTGTGCAGGAGAATCTGTATAGGTGTTCGAGTGTTCGAACCGTAATGCGCAAGAAATGGTATGTAAACCCCGTATTTACATATCTGTCACTGTGCAGGAGAATCCGTATTGGTGTTCGAGTGTTCGAACCGTATTGCGCAAGAAATGGTATGGAAACCCCGTATTTACATATCTGCCACTCTGCAGGAGAATCCGTATTGGTGTTCGAGTGTTCGAACCGTAATGCGCAAGAAATGGTATGGAAACCCCGTATTTACATATCTGCCACTGTGCAGGAGAATCTGTATAGGAGTTCGAGTGTTCGAACCGTAATGCGCAAGAAATGGTATGTAAACCCCGTATTTACATATCTGCCACTGTGCAGGAGAATCCGTATAGGTGTTCGAGTGTTCGAACCGTATTGCGCAAGAAATGGTATTTAAACCCCGTATTTACATATCTGCCACTGTGCAGGAGAATCTGTATAGGTGTTCGAGTGTTCGAACCGTAATGCGCAAGAAATGGTATGTAAACCCCGTATTTACATATCTGTCACTGTGCAGGAGAATCCGTATAGGTGTTCGAGTGTTGGAACCGTAATGCGCAAGAAATGGTATGGAAACCCCGTATTTACATATCTTCCACTCTGCAGGAGAATCCGTATAGGTGTTCAAGTGTTCGAACCGTAATGCGTGAGAAATGGTAAGTAAACCCTGTATTTACGTATCTGCCACTGTGCAGGAGAATCCGTATAGGTGTTCGAGTGTTCGAACCGTAATGCGCAAGAAATGGTATGTAAACCCCGTATTTACATATCTGCCACTCTGCTGGAGAATCCGTATAGGTGTTCGAGTGTTCGAACCGTATTGCGCAAGAAATGGTATGGAAACCCCGTATTTACATATCTGCCACTCTGCAGGAGAATCCGTATAGGTGTTCGAGTGTTCGAACCGTAATGCGCAAGAAATGGTATGGAAACCCCGTATTTACATATCTGCCACTGTGCAGGAGAATCCGTATAGGTGTTCGAGTGTTCGAACCGTAATGCGCAAGAAATGGTATGGAAACCCTCTATTTACATATCTGCCACTGTGCAGGAGAATCCGTACTGGTGTTCTAGTGTTCGAACCGTAATGCGCCAGAAATGGTATGTAAATCCCGTATTTACATATCTGCCACTATGCAGGAGAATCCGTGTAGGTGTTCGAGTGTTCGAACCGTATTGCGCGAGAAATGGTATGTAAACCCCGTATTTACATATCTGCCACTGTGCAGGAGAATCCGTATAGGTGTTCGAGTGTTCGAACCGTAATGCGGTAGAAATGGTGTGGAAACCCCGTATTTACATATCTGCCACTGTGTAGGAGAATCCGTATAGGTGTTCGAGTGTTAGAACCGTAATGCGTGAGAAATGGTAAGTAAACCCCGTATTTACGTATCTGCCACTGTGCAGGAGAATCCGTATAGGTGTTCGAGTGTTCGAACCGTATTGCGCAAGAAATGGTATTTAAACCCCGTATTTACATATCTGCCACTGTGCAGGAGAATCTGTATAGGTGTTCGAGTGTTCGAACCGTAATGCGCAAGAAATGGTATGTAAACCCCGTATTTACATATCTGTCACTGTGCAGGAGAATCCGTATTGGTGTTCGAGTGTTCGAACCGTATTGCGCAAGAAATGGTATGGAAACCCCGTATTTACATATCTGCCACTCTGGAGGAGAATCCGTATAGGTGTTCGAGTGTTCGAACCGTAATGCGCAAGAAATGGTATGGAAACCCCGTATTTACATATCTGCCACTGTGCAGGAGAATCTGTATAGGTGTTCGAGTGTCCGAACCGTAATGCGCAAGAAATGGTATGTAAACCCCGTATTTACATATCTGTCACTGTGCAGGAGAATCCGTATAGGTGTTCGAGTGTTCGAACCGTAATGCGCAAGAAATGGTATGGAAACCCCGTATTTACATATCTGCCACTGTGCAAGAGAATCCGTATAGGTGTTCGAGTGTTCGAACCGTAATGCCCAAGAAATGGTATGTAAACCCCGTATTTACATATCTGCCACTGTGCAAGAGAATCCGTATAGGTGTTCGAGTCTTCGAACCCTAATGCGTGAGAAATGGTAAGTAAACGCAGTATTTACATATCTGCCA
Organism: Camellia sinensis; assembly: GCF_055761805.1. NCBI lineage: Eukaryota > Viridiplantae > Streptophyta > Magnoliopsida > Ericales > Theaceae > Camellia > Camellia sinensis. The sequence goes on from NC_138965.1 coordinate 7,169,944, forward strand.
CTGTGCAGGAGAATCCGTATAGGTGTTCGAGTGTTCGAACCGTAATGCGTGAGAAATGGTAAGTAAACCCCGTATTTACGTATCTGCCACTGTGCAGGAGAATCCGTATAGGTGTTCGAGTGTTCGAACCGTAATGCGCAAGAAATGGTATGTAAGCCCCGTATTTACATATCTGCCACTCTGCAGGAGAATCCGTATAGGTGTTCGAGTGTTCGAACCGTATTGCGCATGAAATGGTATGGAAACCCCGTATTTACATATCTGCCACTGTGCAGAAGAATCCGTATAGGTGTTCGAGTGTTCGAACCGTAATGCGCAAGAAATGGTATGGAAGCCCCGTATTTACATATCTGCCACTGTGCAGGAGAATCCGTATAGGTGTTCGAGTGTTCGAACCGTAATACGCAAGAAATGGTATGTAAACCCCGTATTTACATATCTGCTACTGTGCAAGAGAATCCGTATAGGTGTTCGAGTCTTCGAACCCTAATGCGTGAGAAATGGTAAGTAAACGCAGTATTTACATATCTGCCACTGTGCAAGAGAATCCGTATAGGTGTTCGAGTGTTCGAACCGTAATGCGTGAGAAATGGTAAGTAAACCCGTATTTACGTATCTGCCACTGTGCAGGAGAATCCGTATAGGTGTTCGAGTGTTCGAACCGTAATGTGCAAGAAATTGTATGTAAACCCCGTATTTACATATCTGCCACTGTGCAGGAGAATCCGTATAGGTGTTCGAGTGTTAGAACCGTAATGCGCAAGAAATGGTATGTAAACCCCGTATTTACATATCTGCCACTCTGTAGGAGAATCCGTATAGGTATTCGAGTGTTCGAACCGTATTGCGCAATAAATGGTATGTAAACCCCGTATTTACATATCTGCCACTGTGCAGGAGAATCCGTATAGGTGTTCGAGTGTTCGAACCGTAATGCGCAAGAAATGGTGTGGAAACCTCGTATTTACATATCTGCCACTGTGCAGGAGAATCCGTATAGGTGTTCGAGTGTTCGAACCGTAATGCGTGAGAAATGGTAAGTAAACCCCGTATTTACGTATCTGCCACTGTGCCGGAGAATCCGTATAGGTGTTCGAGTGTTCGAACCGTAATGCGCAAGAAATGGTATGTAAACCCCGTATTTACATATCTGCCACTGTGCAGGAGAATCCGTATAGTTGTTCGAGTGTTCGAACCGTAATGCGCAAGAAATGGTATGGAAACCCCGTATTTACTTATCTGCCACTGTGCAGGAGAATCCGTACTGGTGTTCGAGTGTTCGAACCGTAATGCGCAAGAAATGGTATGTAAATCCCGTATTTACATATCTGCCACTATGCAGGAGAATCCGTGTAGGTGTTCGAGTGTTCGAACTGTATTGCGCAAGAAATGGTATGTAAACCCCGTATTTACATATCTGCCACTGTACCGGAGAATCCGTATAGGTGTTCGAGTGTTCGAACCGTAATGCGCTAGAAATGGTTCGGAAACCCCGTATTTACATATCTGCCACAGTGCAGGAGAATCCGTATAGGTGTTCGAGTGTTCGAACCGTAATGCATGAGAAATGGTAAGTAAACCCCGTATTTACGTATCTGCCACTGTGCAGGAGAATCCGTATAGGTGTTCGAGTGTTCGAACCGTAATGCGCAAGAAATGGTATGGAAACCCCGTATTTACATATGTGCCACTCTGCAGGAGAATCCGTATAGGTGTTCAAGTGTTCGAACCGTAATGCGTGAGAAATGGTAAGTAAACCCTGTATTTACGTATCTGCCACTGTGCAGGAGAATCCGTATAGGTGTTCGAGTGTTCGAACCGTAATGCGCAAGAAATGGTATGTAAACCCCGTATTTACATATCTGCCACTCTGCTGGAGAATCCGTATAGGTGTTCGAGTGTTCAAACCGTATTGCGCAAGAAATGGTATGGAAACCCCGTATTTACATATCTGCCACTCTACAGGAGAATCCGTATAGGTGTTCGAGTGTTCGAACCGTAATGCGCAAGAAATGGTATGGAAACCCCGTATTTACGTATCTGCCACTGTGCAGGAGAATCCGTATAGGTGTTCGAGTGTTCGAACCGTAATGCGCAAGAAATGGTATGGAAACCCCGTATTTACATATCTGCCACTGTGCAGGAGAATCCGTACTGGTGTTCGAGTGTTCGAACCGTAATGCGCAAGAAGTGGTATGTAAATCCCGTATTTACATATCTGCCACTATGCAGGAGAATCCGTGTAGGTGTTCGAGTGTTCGAACCGTATTGCGCGAGAAATGGTATGTAAACCCCATATTTACATATCTGCCACTGTGCAGGAGAATCCGTATAGGTGTTCGAGTGTTCGAACCGTAATGCGCTAGAAATGGTGTGGAAACCCCGTATTTACATATCTGCCACTGTGCAGGAGAATCCGTATAGGTGTTCGAGTGTTAGAACCGTAATGCGTGAGAAATGGTAAGTAAACCCCGTATTTACGTATCTGCCACTGTGCAGGAGAATCCGTATAGGTGTTCGAGTGTTCGAACCGTATTGCGCAAGAAATGGTATTTAAACCCCGTATTTACATATCTGCCACTGTGCAGGAGAATCTGTATAGATGTTCGAGTGTTCGAACTGTAATGCGCAAGAAATGGTATGTAAACCCCGTATTTACATATCTGTCACTGTGCAGGAGAATCCGTATAGGTGTTCGAGTGTTCGAACCGTATTACGCCAGAAATGGTATGGAAACCCCGTATTTACATATCTGCCACTCTGCAGGAGAATCCGTATAGGTGTTCGAGTGTTCGAACCGTAATGCGCAAGAAATGGTATGGAAACCCCGTATTTACATATTTGCCACTGTGCAGGAGAATCTGTATAGGTGTTCGAGTGTTCGAACCGTAATGCGCAAGAAATGGTATGGAAACCCCGTATTTACATATCTGCCACTGTGCAGGAGAATCCGTACTGGTGTTCGAGTGTTCGAACCGTAATGCGCAAGAAATGGTATGTAAATCCCGTATTTACATATCTGCCACTATGCAGGAGAATCCGTGTAGGTGTTCGAGTGTTCGAACTGTATTGCGCAAGAAATGGTATGTAAACCCCGTATTTACATATCTGCCACTGTACAGGAGAATCCGTATAGGTGTTCGAGTGTTCGAACCGTAATGCGCTAGAAATGGTTCGGAAACCCCGTATTTACATATCTGCCACTGTGCAGGAGAATCCGTATAGGTGTTCGAGTGTTCGAACCGTAATGCATGAGAAATGGTAAGTAAACCCCGTATTTACGTATCTGCCACTGTGCAGGAGAATCCGTATAGGTGTTCAAGTGTTCGAACCGTAATGCGCAAGAAATGGTATGGAAACCCCGTATTTACATATCTGCCACTCTGCAGGAGAATCCGTATAGGTGTTCAAGTGTTCGAACCGTAATGCGTGAGAAATGGTAAGTAAACCCTGTATTTACGTATCTGCCACTGTGCAGGAGAATCCGTATAGGTGTTCGAGTGTTCGAACCGTAATGCGCAAGAAATGGTATGTAAACCCCGTATTTACATATCTGCCACTCTGCTGGAGAATCCGTATAGGTGTTCGAGTGTTCAAACCGTATTGCGCAAGAAATGGTATGGAAACCCCGTATTTACATATCTGCCACTCTGCAGGAGAATCCGTATAGGTGTTCGAGTGTTCGAACCGTAATGCGCAAGAAATGGTATGGAAACCCCGTATTTACATATCTGCCACTGTGCAGGAGAATCCGTATAGGTGTTCGAGTGTTCGAACCGTAATGCGCAAGAAATGGTATGGAAACCCCGTATTTACATATCTGCCACTGTGCAGGAGAATCCGTATAGGTGTTCGAGTCTTCGAACCGTAATGCGCAAGAAATGGTATGTAAATCCCGTATTTACATATCTGCCACTATGCAGGAGAATCCGTGTAGGTGTTCGAGTGTTCGAACCGTATTGCGCGAGAAATGGTATGTAAACCCCGTATTTACATATCTGCCACTGTGTAGGAGAATCCGTATAGGTGTTCGAGTGTTCGAACCGTAATGCGCTAGAAATGGTGTGGAAACCCCGTATTTACATATCTGCCACTGTGCAGGAGAATCCGTATAGGTGTTCGAGTGTTAGAACCGTAATGCGTGAGAAATGGTAAGTAAACCCCGTATTTACGTATCTGCCACTGTGCAGGAGAATCCGTATAGGTGTTCGAGTGTTCGAACCGTATTGCGCAAGAAATGGTATTTAAACCCCGTATTTACATATCTGCCACTGTGCAGGAGAATCTGTATAGGTGTTCGAGTGTTCGAACCGTAATGCGCAAGAAATGGTATGTAAACCCCGTATTTACATATCTGTCACTGTGCAGGAGAATCCGTATAGGTGTTCGAGTGTTCGAACCGTATTGCGCAAGAAATGGTATGGAAACCCCGTATTTACATATCTGCCACTCTGCAGGAGAATCCGTATAGGTGTTCGAGTGTTCGAACCGTAATGCGCAAGAAATGGTATGGAAACCCCGTATTTACATATCTGCCACTGTGCAGGAGAATCTGTATAGGTGTTCGAGTGTTCGAACCGTAATGCGCAAGAAATGGTATGTAAACCCCGTATTTACATATCTGTCACTGTGCAGGAGAATCCGTATAGGTGTTCGAGTGTTCGAACCGTAATGCGCAAGAAATGGTATGGAAACCCCGTATTTACATATCTGCCACTGTGCAGGAGAATCTGTATAGGTGTTCGAGTGTTCGAACCGTAATGCGCAAGAAATGGTATGTAAACCCCGTATTTACATATCTGCCACTGTGCAGGAGAATCCGTATAGGTGTTCGAGTGTTCGAACCGTATTGCGCAAGAAATGGTATTTAAACCCCGTATTTACATATCTGCCACTGTGCAGGAGAATCTGTATAGGTGTTCGAGTGTTCGAACCGTAATGCGCAAGAAATGGTATGTAAACCCCGTATTTACATATCTGTCACTGTGCAGGAGAATCCGTATAGGTGTTCGAGTGTTCGAACCGTAATGCGCAAGAAATGGTATGGAAACCCCGTATTTACATATCTGCCACTCTGCAGGAGAATCCGTATAGGTGTTCAAGTGTTCGAACCGTAATGCGTGAGAAATGGTAAGTAAACCCTGTATTTACGTATCTGCCACTGTGCAGGAGAATCCGTATAGGTGTTCGAGTGTTCGAACCGTAATGCGCAAGAAATGGTATGTAAACCCCGTATTTACATATCTGCCACTCTGCTGGAGAATCCGTATAGGTGTTCGAGTGTTCGAACCGTATTGCGCAAGAAATGGTATGGAAACCCCGTATTTACATATCTGCCACTCTGCAGGAGAATCCGTATAGGTGTTCGAGTGTTCGAACCGTAATGCGCAAGAAATGGTATGGAAACCCCGTATTTACATATCTGCCACTGTGCAGGAGAATCCGTATAGGTGTTCGAGTGTTCGAACCGTAATGCGCAAGAAATGGTATGGAAACCCTCTATTTACATATCTGCCACTGTGCAGGAGAATCCGTACTGATGTTCGAGTGTTCGAACCGTAATGCGCAAGAAATGGTATGTAAATCCCGTATTTACATATCTGCCACTATGCAGGAGAATCCGTGTAGGTGTTCGAGTGTTCGAACCGTATTGGGCGACAAATGGTATGTAAACCCCGTATTTACATATCTGCCACTGTGCAGGAGAATCCGTATAGGTGTTCGAGTGTTCGAACCGTAATGCGCTAGAAATGGTGTGGAAACCCCGTATTTACATATCTGCCACTGTGCAGGAGAATCCGTATAGGTGTTCGAGTGTTAGAACCGTAATGCGTGAGAAATGGTAAGTAAACCCCGTATTTACGTATCTGCCACTGTGCAGGAGAATCCGTATAGGTGTTCGAGTGTTCGAACCGTATTGCGCAAGAAATGGTATTTAAACCCCGTATTTACATATCTGCCACTGTGCAGGAGAATCTGTATAGGTGTTCGAGTGTTCGAACCGTAATGCGCAAGAAATGGTATGTAAACCCCGTATTTACATATCTGTCACTGTGCAGGAGAATCCGTATAGGTGTTCGAGTGTTTGAACCGTATTGCGCAACAAATGGTATGGAAACCCCGTATTTACATATCTGCCACTCTGCAGGAGAATCCGTATAGGTGTTCGAGTGTTCGAACCGTAATGCGCAAGAAATGGTATGGAAACCCCGTATTTACATATCTGCCACTGTGCAGGAGAATCTGTATAGGTGTTCGAGTGTTCGAACCGTAATGCGCAAGAAATGGTATGTAAACCCCGTATTTACATATCTGTCACTGTGCAGGAGAATCCGTATAGGTGTTCGAGTGTTCGAACCGTAATGCGTGAGAAATGGTAAGTAAACCCCGTATTTACGTATCTGCCACTGTGCAGGAGAATCCGTATAGGTGTTCGAGTGTTCGAACCGTAATGCGCAAGAAATGGTATGTAAACCCCGTATTTACATATCTGCCACTGTGCAGGAGAATCCGTATAGGTGTTCGAGTGTTAGAACCATAATGCGCAGGAAATGGTATGGAAACCCCGTATTTACATATCTGCCACTGTGCAGGAGAATCCGTATTGGTGTTCGAGTGTTCGAACCGTAATGCGCAAGAAATGGTATGGAAACCCCGTATTTCCATATCTGCCACTGTGCAGGAGAATCCGTACTGTTGTTCGAGTGTTCGAACCGTAATGCGCAAGAAATGGTATGTAAATCCCGTATTTACATATCTGCCACTATGCAGGAGAATCCGTGTAGGTGTTCGAGTGTTCGAACCGTAATGCGCAAGAAATGGTATGTAAACACCGTATTTACATATCTGCCACTGTGCAGGAGAATCCGTATAGCTGTTCGAGTGTTCGAACCGTATTGCGCAAGAAATGGTATTTAAACCCCGTATTTACATATCTGCCACTGTGCAGGATAATCTGTATAGGTGTTCGAGTGTTCGAACCGTAATGCGCAAGAAATGGTATGCAAACCCCGTATTTACATATCTGTCACTGTGCAGGAGAATACGTATAGGTGTTCGAGTGTTCGAACCGTATTGCGCAAGAAATGGTATGGAAACCCCGTATTTACATATCTGCCACTGTGCAGGAGAATCCGTATAGGTGTTCGAGTGTTCGAACCGTAATGCGTGAGAAATGGTAAGTAAACCCCGTATTTACGTATCTGCCACTGTGCAGGAGAATCCGTATAGGTGTTCGAGTGTTCGAACCGTAATGCGCAAGAAATGGTATGTAAGCCCCGTATTTACATATCTGCCACTCTGCAGGAGAATCCGTATAGGTGTTCGAGTGTTCGAACCGTATTGCGCATGAAATGGTATGGAAACCCCGTATTTACATATCTGCCACTGTGCAGAAGAATCCGTATAGGTGTTCGAGTGTTCGAACCGTAATGCGCAAGAAATGGTATGGAAGCCCCGTATTTACATATCTGCCACTGTGCAGGAGAATCCGTATAGGTGTTCGAGTGTTCGAACCGTAATACGCAAGAAATGGTATGTAAACCCCGTATTTACATATCTGCTACTGTGCAACAGAATCCGTATAGGTGTTCGAGTCTTCGAACCCTAATGCGTGAGAAATGCTAAGTAAACGCAGTATTTACATATCTGCCACTGTGCAAGAGAATCCGTATAGGTGTTCGAGTGTTCGAACCGTAATGCGTGAGAAATGGTAAGTAAACCCGTATTTACGTATCTGCCACTGTGCAGGAGAATCCGTATAGGTGTTCGAGTGTTCGAACCGTAATGTGCAAGAAATGGTATGTAAACCCCGTATTTACATATCTGCCACTGTGCAGGAGAATCCGTATGGGTGTTCGAGTGTTAGAACCGTAATGCGCAAGAAATGGTATGTAAACCCCGTATTTACATATCTGCCACTCTGTAGGAGAATCCGTATAGGTATTCGAGTGTTCGAACCGTATTGCGCAATAAATGGTATGTAAACCCCGTATTTACATATCTGCCACTGTGCAGGAGAATCCGTATAGGTGTTCGAGTGTTCGAACCGTAATGCGCAAGAAATGGTGTGGAAACCCCGTATTTACATATCTGCCACTGTGCAGGAGAATCCGTATAGGTGTTCGAGTGTTCGAACCGTAATGCGCAAGAAATGGTAAGTAAACCCCGTATTTACGTATCTGCCACTGTGCCGGAGAATCCGTATAGGTGTTCGAGTGTTCGAACCGTAATGCGCAAGAAATGGTATGTAAACCCCGTATTTACATATCTGCCACTGTGCAGGAGAATCTGTATAGGTGTTCGAGTGTTCGAACCGTAATGCGCAAGAAATGGTGTGGAAACCCCGTATTTACATATCTGCCACTGTGCAGGAGAATCCGTATAGGTGTTCGAGTGTTCGAACCGTAATGCGCAAGAAATGGTATGGAAACCCCGTATTTACATATCTGCCACTATGTAGGAGAATCCGTATAGGTGTTCGAGTGTTCGAACCGTAATGCGCAAGAAATGGTATGTAAACCCCGTATTTACATATCTGCCACTATGCAGGAGAATCCGTATAGGTGTTCGAGTGTTCGAACCGTATTGCGCAAGAAATGGTATTTAAACCCCGTATTTACATATCTGCCACTGTGCAGGAGAATCTGTATAGGTGTTCGAGTGTTCGAACCGTAATGCGCAAGAAATGGTATGTAAACCCCGTATTTACATATCTGTCACTGTGCAGGAGAATCCGTATAGGTGTTCGAGTGTTCGAACCGTAATGCGCAAGAAATGGTATGGAAACCCCGTATTTACATATATGCCACTGTGCAGGAGAATCCGTATAGGTGTTCGAGTGTTCGAACCGTAATGCGCAAGAAATGGTATGTAAACCCCGTATTTACATATCTGCCACTGTGCAGGAGAATCCGTATAGGTGTTCGAGTCTTCGAACCCTAATGCGTGAGAAATGCTAAGTAAACGCAGTATTCACATATCTGCCACTGTGTAGGAGAATCCGTATTGGTGTTCGAGTGTTCGAACCGTAATGCGTGAGAAATGGTAAGTAAACCCCGTATTTACGTATCGGCCACTGTGTAGGAGAATCCGTATAGGTGTTCGAGTGTTCGAACCGTAATGCGCAAGAAATGGTATGTAAACCTCGTATTTACATATCTGCCACTCTGCAGGAGAACCCGTATAGGTGTTCGAGTGTTCGAACCGTATTGCGCATGAAATGGTATGGAAACCCCGTATTTACATATCTGCCACTGTGCAGAAGAATCCGTATAGGTGTTCGAGTGTTCGAACCGTAATGCGCAAGAAATGGTATGGAAACCCCGTATTTACATATCTGCCACTGTGCAGGAGAATCCGTATAGGTGTTCGAGTGTTCGAACCGTAATACGCAAAAATGGTATGTAAACCCCGTATTTACATATCTGCCACTGTGCAAGAGAATCCGTATAGGTGTTCGAGTCTTCGAACCCTAATGCGTGAGAAATGGTAAGTAAACGCAGTATTTACATATCTGCCACTGTGCAAGAGAATCCGTATAGGTGTTCGAGTGTTCGAACCGTAATGCGTGAGAAATGGTAAGTAAACCCCGTATTTACGTATCTGCCACTGTGCAGGAGAATCCGTATAGGTGTTCGAGTGCTCGAACCGTAATGCGCAAGAAATGGTATGTAGACCCCGTATTTACATATCTGCCACTGTGCAGGAGAATCCGTATAGGTGTTCGAGTGTTCGAACCGTAATGCGTGAGAAATGGTAAGTAAACCCCGTATTTACGTATCTGCCACTGTGCAGGAGAATCCGTATAGGTGTTCGAGTGTTAGAACCGTAATGCGCAAGAAATGGTATGTAAACCCCGTATTTACATATCTGCCACTCTGCAGGAGAATCCGTATAGGTGTTCGAGTGTTCGAACCGTATTGCGCAAGAAATGGTATGTAAACCCCGTATTTACATATCTGCCACTGTGCAAGAGAATCCGTATAGGTGTTCGAGTGTTCGAACCGTAATGCGTGAGAAATGGTAAGTAAACCCCGTATTTACGTATCTGCCACTGTGCAGGAGAATCCGTATAGTTGTTCGAGTGTTAGAACCGTAATGCGCAAGAAATGGTATGTAAACCCCGTATTTACATATCTGCCACTCTGCAGGAGAATCCGTATAGGTGTTCGAGTGTTCGAACCGTATTGCGCAAGAAATGGTATGTAAACCCCGTATTTACATATCTGCCACTGTGCAGGAGAATCCGTATAGGTGTTCGAGTGTTCGAACCGTAATGCGCAAGAAATGGTGTGGAAACCCCGTATTTACATATCTGCCACTGTGCAGGAGAATCCGTATAGGTGTTCGAGTGTTCGAACCCTAATGCGTGAGAAATGGTAAGTAAACCCCGTATTTACGTATCTGCCACTATGCCGGAGAATCCGTATAGGTGTTCGAGTGTTCGAACCGTAATGCGCAAGAAATGGTATGTAAACCCCGTATTTACATATCTGCCACTATGCAGGAGAATCCGTATAGGTGTTCGAGTGTTCGAACCGTAATGCGCAAGAAATGGTATGGAAACCCCGTATTTACATATCTGCCACTGTGCAGGAGAATCCGTATTGGTGTTCGAGTGTTCGAACCGTAATGCGCAAGAAATGGTATGTAAATCCCGTATTTACATATCTGCCACTATGCAGGAGAATCCGTGTAGGTGTTCGAGTGTTCGAACTGTATTGCGCAAGAAATGGTATGTAAACCCCGTATTTACATATCTACCACTGTGCAGGAGAATCCGTATAGGTGTTCGAGTGTTCGAACCGTAATGCGTGAGAAATGGTAAGTAAACCCCGTATTTACGTATCTGCCACTGTGCAGGAGAATCCGTATAGGTGTTCGAGTGTTCGAACCGTAATGCGCAAGAAATGGTATGTAAACCCCGTATTTACATATCTGCCACTGTGCAGGAGAATCCGTATAGGTGTTCGAGTGTTAGAACCATAATGCGCAAGAAATGGTATGGAAACCCCGTATTTACATATCTGCCACTGTGCAGGAGAATCCGTATTGGTGTTCGAGTGTTCGAACCGTAATGCGCAAGAAATGGTATGGAAACCCCGTATTTCCATATCTGCCACTGTGCAGGAGAATCCGTACTGTTGTTCGAGTGTTCGAACCGTAATGCGCAAGAAATGGTATGTAAATCCCGTATTTACATATCTGCCACTATGCAGGAGAATCCGTGTAGGTGTTCGAGTGTTCGAACCGTAATGCGCAAGAAATGGTATGTAAACCCCGTATTTACATATCTGCCACTATGCAGGAGAATCCGTATTGGTGTTCGAGTGTTCGAACCGTATTGCGCAAGAAATGGTATGTAAACCCCGTATTTACATATCTGCCACAGTGCAGCAGAATCCGTATAGGTGTTCGAGTGTTCGAACCGTAATGCGCAAGAAATGGTATGGAAACCCCGTATTTACATATCTGCCACTGTGCAGGAGAATCCGTATAGGTGTTCGAGTGTTCGAACCGTAATGCGCAAGAAATGGTATGTAAACCCCGTATTTACATATCTGCCACTGTGCAGGAGAATCCGTATAGGTGTTCGAGTGTTCGAACCGTAATGCGCAAGAAATGGTATGGAAACCCCGTATTTCCATATCTGCCACTGTGCAGGAGAATCCGTACTGGTGTTCGAGTGTTCGAACCGTAATGCGCAAGAAATGGTATGTAAATCCCGTATTTACATATCTGCCACTATGCAGGAGAATCCGTGTAGGTGTTCGAGTGTTCGAACCGTATTGCGCAAGAAATGGTATGTAAACCCCGTATTTACATATCTGCCACTGTGCAGGAGAATCCGTATAGGTGTTCGAGTGTTCGAACCGTAATGCGCTAGAATTGGTGTGGAAACCCCGTATTTACATATCTGGCGCTGTGCAGGAGAATCCGTATAGGTGTTCGAGTGTTCGAACCGTAATGCCTGAGAAATGGTAAGTAAACCCCGTATTTACGTATCTGCCACTGTGCAGGAGAATCCGTATAGGGGTTCGAGTGTTCAAACCATATTGCGCAAGAAATGGTATGTAAACCCCGTATTTACATATCTGCCACTGTGCGGGAGAATCCGTATAGGTGTTCGAGTGTTCGAACCGTAATGCGCAAGAAATGGTATGTAAACACCGTATTTACATATCTGCCACTGTGCAGGAGAATCCGTATAGCTGTTCGAGTGTTCGAACCGTATTGCGCAAGAAATGGTATTTAAACCCCGTATTTACATATCTGCCACTGTGCAGGATAATCTGTATAGGTGTTCGAGTGTTCGAACCGTAATGCGCAAGAAATGGTATGCAAACCCCGTATTTACATATCTGTCACTGTGCAGGAGAATACGTATAGGTGTTCGAGTGTTCGAACCGTATTGCGCAAGAAATGGTATGTAAACTCCGTATTTACATATCTGCCACTGTGCAGGAGAATCCGTATAGGTGTTCGAGTGTTCGAACCGTAATGCGCAAGAAATGGTATGTAAACCTCGTATTTACATATCTGCCACTCTGCAGGAGAATCCTATAGGTGTTCGAGTGTTCGAACCGTATTGCGCAAGAAATGGTATGGAAACCCCGTATTTACATATCTGCCACTATGCAGGAGAATCCGTATAGGTGTTCGAGTGTTCGAACCGTAATGCGCAAGAAATGGTATGGAAACCCCGTATTTACATATCTGCCACTGTGCAGGAGAATCCGTATAGGTGTTCGAGTGTTCGAATCGTAATGCGCAAGAAATGGTATGTAAACCCCGTATTTACATATCTGCCACTGTGCAGGAGAATCCGTATAGGTGTTCGAGTCTTCGAACCCTAATGCGTGAGAAATGGTAAGTAAACGCAGTATTTACATATCTGCCACTGTGCAGGAGAATCCGTATAGGTGTTCAAGTGTTCGAACTGTAATGCGTGAGAAATGGTAAGTAAACCCCGTATTTACGTATCTGCCACTATGCAGGAGAATCCGTATAGGTGTTCGAGTGTTCGAACCGTAATGCGCAAGAAATGGTATGTAAACCCCGTATTTACATATCTGCCACTCTGCAGGAGAATCCGTATAGGTGTTCGAGTGTTCGAACCGTATTGCGCAAGAAATGGTATGGAAACCCCGTATTTACATATCTGCCCCTCAGCAGGAGAATCCGTATAGGTGTTCGAGTGTTCGAACCGTAATGCGCAAGAAATGGTATGGAAACCCCGTATTTACATATCTGCCACTGTGCAGGAGAATCCGTATAGGTGTTCGAGTGTTCGAACCATAATACGCAAGAAATGGTACGTAAACCCCGTATTTACATATCTGCCACTGTGCAAGAGAATCCGTATAGGTGTTCGAGTCTTCGAACCCTAATGCGTGGGAAATGGTAAGTAAACGCAGTATTTACATATCTGCCACTGTGCAGGAGAATGCGTATAGGTGTTCGAGTGTTCGAACCGTAATGCGTGAGAAATGGTAAGTAAACCCCGTATTTACGTATCTGCCACTGTGCAGGAGAATCCGTATAGGTGTTCGAGTGTTCGAACCGTAATGCGCAAGAAATGGTATGTAAACCCCGTATTTACATATCTGCCACTGTGCAGGAGAATCCGTATAGGTGTTCGAGTGTTAGAACCATAATGCGCAAGAAATGGTATGGAAACCCCGTATTTACATATCTGCCACTGTGCAGGAGAATCCGTATAGGTGTTCGAGTGTTCGAACCGTAATGCGCAAGAAATGGTATGTAAACCCCGTATTTATATATCTGCCACTATGCAGGAGAATCCTTATTGGTGTTCGAGTGTTCGAACCGTATTGCGCAAGAAATGGTATGTAAACCCCGTATTTACATATCTGCCACTGTGCAGCAGAATCCGTATAGGTGTTCGAGTGTTCGAACCGTAATGCGCAAGAAATGGTATGGAAACCCCGTATTTACATATCTGCCACTGTGCAGGAGAATCCGTATAGGTGTTCGAGTGTTCGAACCGTAATGCGCAAGAAATGGTATGTAAACCCCGTATTTACATATCTGCCACTGTGCAGGAGAATCCGTATAGGTGTTCGAGTGTTCGAACCGTAATGCGCAAGAAATGGTATGGAAACCCCGTATTTCCATATCTGCCACTGTGCAGGAGAATCCGTTCTGGAGTTCGAGTGTTCGAACCGTAATGCGCAAGAAATGGTATGTAAATCCCGTATTTACATATCTGCCACTATGCAGGAGAATCCGTGTAGGTGTTCGAGTGTTCGAACCGTATTGCGCAAGAAATGGTATGTAAACCCCGTATTTACATATCTGCCACTGTGCAGGAGAATCCGTATAGGTGTTCGAGTGTTCGAACCGTAATGCCCTAGAAATGGTGTGGAAACCCCGTATTTACATATCTGCCGTTGTGCAGGAGAATCCGTATAGGTGTTCGAGTGTTCGAACCGTAATGCGTGAGAAATGGTAAGTAAACCCCGTATTTACGTATCTGCCACGGTGCCGGAGAATCCGTATAGGTGTTCGAGTGTTCAAACCATATTGCGCAAGAAATGGTATGTAAACCCCGTATTTACATATCTGCCACTGTGCAGGAGAATCCGTATAGGTGTTCGAGTGTTCGAACCGTAATGCGCAAGAAAGGGTGTGGAAACCCCGTATTTACATATCTGCCACTGTGCAGGAGAATCCGTATAGGTGTTCGAGTGTTCGAACCGTAATGCGCAAGAAATGGTATGGAAACCCCGTATTTACATATCTGCCACTATGTAGGAGAATCCGTATAGGTGTCCGAGTGTTCGAACCGTAATGCGCAAGAAATGGTATGTAAACCCCGTATTTACATATCTGCCACTATGCAGGAGAATCCGTATAGGTGTTCGAGTGTTCGAACCGTATTGCGCAAGAAATGGTATTTAAACCCCGTATTTACATATCTGCCACTGTGCAGGGGAATCTGTATAGGTGTTCGAGTGTTCGAACCGTAATGCGCAAGAAATAGTATGTAAACCCCGTATTTACATATCTGTCACTGTGCAGGAGAATCCGTATAGGTGTTCGAGTGTTCGAACCGT
The DNA here is from genome assembly GCF_055761805.1 of Camellia sinensis. Classification (NCBI taxonomy): domain Eukaryota; kingdom Viridiplantae; phylum Streptophyta; class Magnoliopsida; order Ericales; family Theaceae; genus Camellia; species Camellia sinensis. Next base: position 7,185,024 of record NC_138965.1, read on the forward strand.
AATGCGCAAGAAATGGTATGGAAACCCCGTATTTACATATCTGCCACTGTGCAGGAGAATCCGTATAGGTGTTCGAGTGTTCGAACCGTAATGCGCAAGAAATGGTATGTATACCCCGTATTTACATATCTGCCACTGTGCAGGAGAATCCGTATAGGTGTTCGAGTCTTCGAACCCTAATGCGTGAGAAATGGTAAGTAAACGCAGTATTCACATATCTGCCACTGTGTAGGAGAATCCGTATTGGTGTTCGAGTGTTCGAACCGTAATGCGTGAGAAATGGTAAGTAAACCCCGTATTTACGTATCGGCCACTGTGCAGGAGAATCCGTATAGGTGTTCGAGTGTTCGAACCGTAATGCGCAAGAAATGGTATGTAAACCTCGTATTTACATATCTGCCACTCTGCAGGAGAATCCGTATAGGTCTTCGAGTGTTCGAACCGTATTGCGCATGAAATGGTATGGAAACCCCGTATTTACATATCTGCCACTGTGCAGAAGAATCCGTATAGGTGTTCGAGTGTTCGAACCGTAATGCGCAAGAAATGGTATGGAAACCCCGTATTTACATATCTGCCACTGTGCAGGAGAATCCGTATAGGTGTTCGAGTGTTCGAACCGTAATACGCAAAAATGGTATGTAAACCCCGTATTTACATATCTGCCACTGTGCAAGAGAATCCGTATAGGTGTTCGAGTCTTCGAACCCTAATGCGTGAGAAATGGTAAGTAAACGCGGTATTTACATATCTGCCACTGTGCAAGAGAATCCGTATAGGTGTTCGAGTGTTCGAACCGTAATGCGTGAGAAATGGTAAGTAAACCCCGTATTTACGTATCTGCCACTGTGCAGGAGAATCCGTATAGGTGTTCGAGTGTTCGAACCGTAATGCGCAAGAAATGGTATGTAAACCCCGTATTTACATATCTGCCACTGTGCAGGAGAATCCGTATAGGTGTTCGAGTGTTCGAACCGTAATGCGTGAGAAATGGTAAGTAAAGCCCGTATTTACGTATCTGCCACTGTGCAGGAGAATCCGTATAGGTGTTCGAGTGTTAGAACCGTAATGCGCAAGAAATGGTATGTAAACCCCGTATTTACATATCTGCCACTGTGCAAGAGAATCCGTATAGGTGTTCGAGTCTTCGAACCCTAATGCGTGAGAAATGGTAAGTAAACGCAGTATTTACATATCTGCCACTGTGCAGGAGAATCCGTATAGGTGTTCGAGTGTTCGAACCGTAATGCGTGAGAAATGGTAAGTAAACCCCGTATTTACGTATCTGCCACTGTGCAGGAGAATCCGTATAGGTGTTCGAGTGTTAGAACCGTAATGCGCAAGAAATGGTATGTAAACCCCGTATTTACATATCTGCCACTCTGCAGGAGAATCCGTATAGGTGTTCGAGTGTTCGAACCGTATTGCGCAAGAAATGGTATGTAAACCCCGTATTTACATATCTGCCACTGTGCAGGAGAATCCGTATAGGTGTTCGAGTGTTCGAACCGTAATGCGCAAGAAATGGTGTGGAAACCCCGTATTTACATATCTGCCACTGTGCAGGATAATCCGTATAGGTGCTCGAGTGTTCGAACCGTAATGCGTGAGAAATGGTAAGTAAACCCCGTATTTACGTATCTGCCACTGTGCCGGAGAATCCGTATAGGTGTTCGAGTGTTCGAACCGTAATGCGCAAGAAATGGTATGTAAACCCCGTATTTACATATCTGCCACTATGCAGGAGAATCCGTATAGGTGTTCGAGTGTTCGAACCGTAATGCGCAAGAAATGGTATGGAAACCCTGTATTTACATATCTGCCACTGTGCAGGAGAATCCGTACTGGTGTTCGAGTGTTCGAACCGTAATGCGCAAGAAATGATATGTAAATCCCGTATTAACATATCTGCCACTATGCAGGAGAATCCGTGTAGGTGTTCGAGTGTTCGAACTGTATTGGGCAAGAAATGGTATGTAAACCCCGTATTTACATATCTACCACTGTGCAGGAGAATCCGTATAGGTGTTCGAGTGTTCGAACCGTAATGCGCTGGAAATGGTTCGGAAACCCCGTATTTACATATCTGCCACTGTGCAGGAAAATCCGTATAGGTGTTCGAGTGTTCGAACCGTAATGCATGAGAAATGGTAAGCAAACCCCGTATTTACGTATCTGCCACTGTGCAGGAGAATCCGTATAGGTGTTCGAGTGTTCGAACCGTAATGCGCAAGAAGTGGTATGTAAATCCCGTATTTACATATCTGCCACTGTGCAGAAGAATCCGTATAGGTGTTCGAGTCTTCGAACCGTAATGCGCAAGAAATGGTATGGAAACCCCGTATTTACATATCTGCCACTGTACAGGAGAATCCGTATAGGTGTTCGAGTGTTCGAACCGTAATGCGCAAGAAATGGTATGTAAACCCCGTATTTACATATCTGCCACTATGCAGGAGAATCCGTATAGGTGTTCGAGTGTTCAAACCATACTGCGCAAGAAATGGCATGTAAACCCCGTATTTACATATCTGCCACTGTGCAGGAGAATCCGTATAGGTGTTCGAGTGTTCGAACCGTAATGCGCAAGAAATGGTATGGAAACCCCGTATTAACATATCTGCCACTGTGCAGGAGAATCCGTATAGGTGTTCGAGTGTTCGAACCGTAATGCGCAAGAAATGATATGTAAACCCCGTATTTACATATCTGCCACTGTGCAGGAGAATCCGTATAGGTGTTCGAGTCTTCGAACCCTAATGCGTGAGAAATGGTAAGTAAACGCAGTATTTACATATCTGCCACTGTGCAGGAGAATCCGTATAGGTGTTCAAGTGTTCGAACCGTAATGCGTGAGAAATGGTAAGTAAACCCCGTATTTACGTATCTGCCACTGTGCAGGAGAATCCGTATAGGTGTTCGAGTGTTCGAACCGTAATGTGCAAGAAATGGTATGTAAACCGCATATTTACATATCTGCCACTCTACAGGAGAATCCGTATAGGTGTTCGAGTGTTCGAACCGTATTGCGCAAGAAATGGTATGGAAACCCCGTATTTACATATCTGCCACTCAGCAGGAGAATCCGTATAGTTGTTCGAGTGTTCGAACCGTAATGCGCAAGAAATGGTATGGAAACCCCGTATTTACATATCTGCCACAGTGCAGGAGAATCCGTATAGGTGTTCGAGTGTTCGAACCATAATACGCAAGAAATGGTATGTAAACCCCGTATTTACATATCTGCCACTGTGCAAGAGAATCCGTATAGGTGTTCGAGTCTTCGAACCCTAATGCGTGAGAAATGGTAAGTAAACGCAGTATTTACATATCTGCCACTGTGCAGGAGAATCCGTATAGGTGTTCGAGTGTTCGAACCGTAATGCGTGAGAAATGGTAAGTAAACCCCGTATTTACGTATCTGCCACTGTGTAGGAGAATCCGTATAGGTGTTCGAGTGTTCGAACCGTAATATGCAAGAAATGGTATGTAAACCCCGTATTTACATATCTGCCACTGTGCAGGAGAATCCGTATAGGTGTTCGAGTGTTAGAACCATAATGCGCAAGAAATGGTATGGAAACCCCGTATTTACATATCTGCCACTGTGCAGGAGAATCCGTATAGGTGTTCGAGTGTTCGAACCGTAATGCGCAAGAAATGGTATGTAAACCCCGTATTTACATATCTGCCACTATGCAGGAGAATCCGTATTGGTGTTCGAGTGTTCGAACCGTATTGCGCAAGAAATGGTATGTAAACCCCGTATTTACATATCTGCCACTGTGCAGGAGAATCCGTATAGGTGTTCGAGTGTTCGAACCGTAATGCGCAAGAATGGTACGGAAACCCCGTATTTACATATCTGCCACTGTGCAGGAGAATCCGTGTAGGTGTTCGAGTGTTCGAACCGTAATGCGCAAGAAATGGTATGTAAACCCCGTATTTACATATCTGCCACTGTGCAGGAGAATCCGTATAGGTGTTCGAGTGTTCGAACCGTAATGCGCAAGAAATGGTATGGAAACCCCGTATTTCCATATCTGCCACTGTGCAGGAGAATCCGTACTGGTGTTCGAGTGTTCGAACCGTAATGCGCAAGAAATGGTATGTAAATCCCGTATTTACATATCTGCCACTATGCAGGAGAATCCGTGTAGGTGTTCGAGTGTTCGAACCGTATTGCGCAAGAAATGGTATGTAAACCCCGTATTTACATATCTGCCACTGTGCAGGAGAATCCGTATAGGTGTTCGAGTCTTCGAACCGTAATGCGCAAGAAATGGTATGGAAACCCCGTATTTACATATCTGCCGCTGTACAGGAGAATCCGGATAGGTGTTCGAGTGTTCGAACCGTAATGCGCAAGAAATGGTATGTAAACCCCGTATTTACATATCTGCCACTATGCAGGAGAATCCGTATAGGTGTTCGAGTGTTCAAACCATACTGCGCAAGAAATGGCATGTAAACCCCGTATTTACATATCTGCCACTGTGCAGGAGAATCCGTATAGGTGTTCGAGTGTTCGAACCGTAATGCGCAAGAAATGGTATGGAAACCCCGTATTATCATATCTGCCACTGTGCAGGAGAATCCGTATAGGTGTTCGAGTGTTCGAACCGTAATGCGCAAGAAATGATATGTAAACCCCGTATTTACATATCTGCCACTGTGCAGGAGAATCCGTATAGGTGTTCGAGTCTTCGAACCCTAATGCGTGAGAAATGGTAAGTAAACGCAGTATTTACATATCTGCCACTGTGCAGGAGAATCCGTATAGGTGTTCAAGTGTTCGAACCGTAATGCGTGAGAAATGGTAAGTAAACCCCGTATTTACGTATCTGCCACTGTGCAGGAGAATCCGTATAGGTGTTCGAGTGTTCGAACCGTAATGTGCAAGAAATGGTATGTAAACCCCATATTTACATATCTGCCACTCTACAGGAGAATCCGTATAGGTGTTCGAGTGTTCGAACCGTAATGCGCAAGAAATGGTATGGAAACCCCGTATTTACATATCTGCCACTGTGCAGGAGAATCCGTACTAGTGTTCGAGTGTTCGAACCGTAATGCGCAAGAAATGGTATGTAAATCCCGTATTTACATATCTGCCACTATGTAGGAGAATCCGTGTAGGTGTTCGAGTGTTCGAACCGTATTGCGCTAGAAATGGTATGTAAACCCCGTATTTACATATCTGCCACTGTGCAGGAGAATCCGTATAGGTATTTGAGTGTTCGAACCGTAATGCGCTAGAAATGGTGTGGAAACCCCGTATTTACATATCTGCCGCTGTGCAGGAGAATCCGTATAGGTGTTCGAGTGTTCGAACCGTAATGCGTGAGAAATGGTAAGTAAACCCCGTATTTACGTATCTGTCACTGTGCAGGAGAATCCGTATAGGTGTTCGAGTGTTCGAACCGTAATGCGCAAGAAATGGTATGTAAATCCCATATTTACATATCTGCCACTGTGCAGGAGAATCCGTATAGGTGTTCGAGTCTTCGAACCGTAATGCGCAAGAAATGGTATGGAAACCCCGTATTTACATATCTGCCACTGTGCAGGAGAATCCGTATAGGTGTTCGAGTGTTCGAACCGTAATGCGCAAGAAATGGTATGTAAACCCCGTATTTACATATCTGCCACTATGCAGGAGAATCCGTATAGGTGTTCGAGTGTTCAAACCATATTGCGCAAGAAATGGTATGTAAACCCCGTATTTACATATCTGCCACTGTGCAGGAGAATCCGTATAGGTGTTCGAGTGTTCGAATCGTAATGCGCAAGAAATGGTGTGGAAACCCCGTATTTACATATCTGCCACTGTGCAGGAGAATCCGTATAGGTGTTCGAGTGTTCGAACCGTAATGCGCAAGAAATGGTATAGAAACCCCGTATTTACATATCTGCCACTGTGCAGGAGAATCCGTATAGGTGTTCGAGTGTTCGAACCGTAATGCGCAAGAAATGGTATGTAAACCCCGTATTTACATATCTGCCACTGTGCAGGAGAATCCGTATAGGTGTTCGAGTCTTCGAACCGTAATGCGCAAGAAATGGTATGGAAACCCCGTATTTACATATCTGCCGCTGTACAGGAGAATCCGGATAGGTGTTCGAGTGTTCGAACCGTAATGCGCAAGAAATGGTATGTAAACCCCGTATTTACATATCTGCCACTATGCAGGAGAATCCGTATAGGTGTTCGAGTGTTCAAACCATACTGCGCAAGAAATGGCATGTAAACCCCGTATTTACATATCTGCCACTGTGCAGGAGAATCCGTATAGGTGTTCGAGTGTTCGATCCGTAATGCGCAAGAAATGGTATGGAAACCCCGTATTAACATATCTGCCACTGTGCAGGAGAATCCGTATAGGTGTTCGAGTGTTCGAACCGTAATGCGCAAGAAATGATATGTAAACCCCGTATTTACATATCTACCACTGTGCAGGAGAATCCGTATAGGTGTTCGAGTCTTCGAACCCTAATGCGTGAGAAATGGTAAGTAAACGCAGTATTTACATATCTGCCACTGTGCAGGAGAATCCGTATAGGTGTTCAAGTGTTCGAACCGTAATGCGTGAGAAATGGTAAGTAAACCCCGTATTTACGTATCTGCCACTGTGCCGGAGAATCCGTATAGGTGTTCGAGTGTTCGAACCGTAATGCGCAAGAAATGGTATGTAAACCCCATATTTACATATCTGCCACTGTGCAGGAGAATCCGTATAGGTGTTCGAGTGTTCGAACCGTAATGCGCAAGAAATGGTATGGAAACCCCGTATTTACATATCTGCCACTGTGCAGGAGAATCCGTACTAGTGTTCGAGTGTTCGAACCGTAATGCGCAAGAAATGGTATGTAAATCCCGTATTTACATATCTGCCACTATGTAGGAGAATCCGTGTAGGTGTTCGAGTGTTCGAACCGTATTGCGCAAGAAATGGTATGTAAACCCCGTATTTAAATATCTGCCACTGTGCAGGAGAATCCGTATAGGTGTTTGAGTGTTCGAACCGTAATGCGCTAGAAATGGTGTGGAAACCCCGTATTTACATATCTGCCGCTGTGCAGGAGAATCCGTATAGGTGTTCGAGTGTTCGAACCGTAATGCGTGAGAAATGGTAAGTAAACCCCGTATTTACGTATCTGTCACTGTGCAGGAGAATCCGTATAGGTGTTCGAGTGTTCGAACCGTAATGCGCAAGAAATGGTATGTAAATCCCATATTTACATATCTGCCACTGTGCAGGAGAATCCGTATAGGTGTTCGAGTCTTCGAACCGTAATGCGCAAGAAATGGTATGGAAACCCCGTATTTACATATCTGCCACTGTGCAGGAGAATCCGTATAGGTGTTCGAGTGTTCGAACTGTAATGCGCAAGAAATGGTATGTAAACCCCGTATTTACATATCTGCCACTATGCAGGAGAATCCGTATAGGTGTTCGAGTGTTCAAACCATATTGCGCAAGAAATGGTATGTAAACCCCGTATTTACATATCTGCCACTGTGCAGGAGAATCCGTATAGGTGTTCGAGTGTTCGAATCGTAATGCGCAAGAAATGGTGTGGAAACCCCGTATTTACATATCTGCCACTGTGCAGGAGAATCCGTATAGGTGTTCGAGTGTTCGAACCATAATGCGCAAGAAATGGTATAGAAACCCCGTATTTACATATCTGCCACTGTGCAGGAGAATCCGTATAGGTGTTCGAGTGTTCGAACCGTAATGCGTAAGAAATGGTATGTAAACCCCGTATTTACATATCTGCCACTGTGCAGGAGAATCCGTATAGGTGTTCGAGTGTTCGAACCGTAATGCGCAAGAAATGGTATGGAAACCCCGTATTTACATATCTGCCACTGTGCAGGAGAATCCGTATAGGTGTTCGAGTGTTCGAACCGTAATGCGCAAGAAAGGGTTTGTAAACCCCATATTTACATATCTGCCACTGTGCAGGAGAATCCGTATAGGTGTTCGAGTCTTCGAACCCTAATGCGTGAGAAATGGTAAGTAAACGCAGTATTTACATATCTGCCACTGTGCAGGAGAATCCGTATAGGTGTTCGAGTGTTCGAACCGTAATGCGTGAGAAATGGTAAGTAAACCCCGTATTTACGTATCTGCCACTGTGCAGGAGAATCCGTATAGGTGTTCGAGTGTTCGAACCGTAATGCGCAAGAAATGGTATGTAAACCCCGTATTTACATATCTGCCACTCTGCAGGAGAATCCGTATAGGTGTTCGAGTGTTCGAACCGTTTTGCGCATGAAATGGTATGGAAACCCCGTATTTACATATCTGCCACTGTGCAGAAGAATCCGTATAGGTGTTCGAGTGTTCGAACCGTAATGCGCAAGAAATGGTATGGAAACCCCGTATTTACATATCTGCCACTGTGCAGGAGAATCCGTATAGGTGTTCGAGTGTTCGAACCGTAATACGCAAGAAATGGTATGTAAACCCCGTATTTACATATCTGCCACTGTGCAAGAGAATCTGTATAGGTGTTCGAGTCTTCGAACCCTAATGCGTGAGAAATGGTAAGTAAACGCTGTATTTACATATCTGCCACTGTGCAAGAGAATCCGTATAGGTGTTCGAGTGTTCGAACCGTAATGCGTGAGCAATGGTAAGTAAACCCCGTATTTACGTATCTGCCACTGTGCAGGAGAATCCGTATAGGTGTTCGAGTGTTCGAACCGTAATGCGCAAGAAATGGTATGTAAACCCCGTATTTACATATCTGCCACTGTGCAGGAGAATCCGTATAGGTGTTCGAGTGTTAGAACCGTAATGCGCAAGAAATGGTATGTAAACCCCGTATTTACATATCTGCCACTCTGCAGGAGAATCCGTATAGGTGTTCGAGTGTTCGAACCGTATTGCGCAAGAAATGGTATGTAAACCCCGTATTTACATATCTGCCACTGTGCAGTAGAATCCGTATAGGTGTTCGAGTGTTCGAACCGTAATGCGCAAGAAATGGTGTGGAAACCCCGTATTTACATATCTGCCACTGTGCAGGAGAATCCGTATAGGTGTTCGAGTGTTCGAACCGTAATGCGTGAGAAATGGTAAGTAAACCCCGTATTTACGTATCTGCCACTGTGCCGGAGAATCCGTATAGGTGTTCGAGTGTTCGAACCGTAATGCGCAAGAAATGGTATGTAAACCCCGTATTTACAAATCTGCCACTGTGCAGGAGAATCCGTATAGGTGTTCGAGTGTTCGAACCGTAATGCGCAAGAAATGGTATGGAAACCCCGTATTTACATATCTGCCACTGTGCAGGAGAATCCGTACTGGTGTTCGAGTGTTCGAACCGTAATGCGCAAGAAATGGTATGTAAATCCCGTATTTACATATCTGCCACTATGCAGGAGAATCCGTATAGGTGTTCGAGTGTTCAAACCATACTGCGCAAGAAATGGCATGTAAACCCCGTATTTACATATCTGCCACTGTGCAGGAGAATCCGTATAGGTGTTCGAGTGTTCGAACCGTAATGCGCAAGAAATGGTATGGAAACCCCGTATTTACATATCTGCCACTGTGCAGGAGAATCCGTATAGGTGTTCGAGTGTTCGAACCGTAATGCGCAAGAAATGGTATGTAAACCCCGTATTTACATATCTGTCACTGTGCAGGAGAATCCGTATAGGTGTTCGAGTCTTCGAACCCTAATGCGTGAGAAATGGTAAGTAAACGCAGTATTTACATATCTGCCACTGTGCAGGAGAATCCGTATTGGTGTTCGAGTGTTCGAACCGTAATGCGTGAGAAATGGTAAGTAAACCCCGTATTTACGTATCTGCCACTGTGCAGGAGAATCCGTATAGGTGTTCGAGTGTTCGAACCGTAATGCGCAAGAAATGGTATGTAAACCCCGCATTTACATATCTGCCACTCTGCAGGAGAATCCGTATAGGTGTTCGAGTGTTCGAACCGTATTGCGCATGAAATGGTATGGAAACCCCGTATTTACATATCTGCCACTGTGCAGAAGAATCCGTATAGGTGTTCGAGTGTTCGAACCGTAATGCGCAAGAAATGGTATGTAAACCCCGTATTTACATATCTGCCACTGTGCAGGAGAATCCGTATAGGTGTTCGAGTGTTCGAACCGTAATACGCAAGAAATGGTATGTAAACCCCGTATTTACATATCTGCCACTATGTAGGAGAATCCGTATAGGTGTTCGAGTCTTCGAACCCTAATGCGTGAGAAATTGTAAGTAAACGCAATATTTACATATCTGCCACTGTGCAAGAGAATCCGTATAGGTGTTCGAGTGTTCGAACCGTAATGCGTGAGAAATGGTAAGTAAACCCCGTATTTACGTATCTGCCACTGTGCAGGAGAATCCGTATAGGTGTTCGAGTGTTCGAACCGTAATGCGCAAGAAATGGTATGTAAACCCGTATTTACATATATGCCACTGTGCAGGAGAATCCGTATAGGTGTTCGAGTGTTAGAACCGTAATGCGCAAGAAATGGTATGTAAACCCCGTATTTACATATCTGCCACTCTGCAGGAGAATCCGTATGGGTGTTCGAGTGTTCGAACCGTATTGCGCAAGAAATGGTATGTAAACCCCGTATTTACATATCTGCCACTGTGCAGGAGAATCCGTATAGGTGTTCGAGTGTTCGAACCGTAATGCGCAAGAAATGGTGTCGAAACCCCGTATTTACATATCTGCCACTGTGCAGGAGAATCCGTATAGGTGTTCGAGTGTTCGAACCGTAATGCGTGAGAAATGGTAAGTAAACCCCGTATTTACGTATCTGCCACTGTGCCGGAGAATCCGTATTGGTGTTCGAGTGTTCGAACCGTAATGCGCAAGAAATGGTATGTAAACCCCGTATTTACATATCTGCCACTGTGCAGGAGAATCCGTATAGGTGTTCAAGTGTTCGAACCGTAATGCGCAAGAAATGGTATGGAAACCCCGTATTTACATATCTGCCACTGTGCAGGAGAATCCGTACTGGTGTTCGAGTGTTCGAACCGTAATGCGCAAGAAATGGTATGTAAATCCCGTATTTACATATCTGCCACTATGCAGGAGAATCCGTGTAGGTGTTCGAGTGTTCGAACTGTATTGCGCAAGAAATGGTATGTAAACCCCGTATTTACATATCTACCACTGTGCAGGAGAATCCGTATAGGTGTTCGAGTGTTCGAACCGTAATGCGCTGGAAATGGTTCGGAAACCCCGTATTTACATATCTGCCACTGTGCAGGAGAATCCGTATAGGTGTTCGAGTGTTCGAACCGTAATGCATGAGAAATGGTAAGTAAACCCCGTATTTACGTATCTGCCACTGTGCAGGAGAATCCGCATAGGTGTTCGAGTGTTCGATCCGTAATGCGCAAGAAATGGTATGTAAATCCCGTATTTACATATCTGCCACTGTGCAGTAGAATCCGTATAGGTGTTCGAGTCTTCGAACCGTAATGCGCAAGAAATGGTATGGAAACCCCGTATTTACATATCTACCACTGTGCAGGAGAATCCGTATAGGTGTTCGAGTGTTCGAACCGTAATGCGCAAGAAATGGTATGTAAACCCCGTATTTACATATCTGCCACTATGCAGGAGAATCCGTATAGGTGTTCGAGTGTTCAAACCATATTGCGCAAGAAATGGTATGTAAACCCCGTATTTACATATCTGCCACTGTGCAGGAGAATCCGTATAGGTGTTCGAGTGTTCGAATCGTAATGCGCAAGAAATGGTGTGGAAACCCCGTATTTACATATCTGCCACTGTGCAGGAGAATCCGTATAGGTGTTCGAGTGTTCGAACCGTAATGCGCAAGAAATGGTATAGAAACCCCGTATTTACATATCTGCCACTGTGCAGGAGAATCCGTATAGGTGTTCGAGTGTTCGAACCGTAATGCGTAAGAAATGGTATGTAAACCCCGTATTTACATATCTGCCACTGTGCAGGAGAATCCGTATAGGTGTTCGAGTGTTCGAACCGTAATGCGCAAGAAATGGTATGGAAACCCCGTATTTACATATCTGCCACTGTGCAGGAGAATCCGTATAGGTGTTCGAGTGTTCGAACCGTAATGCGCAAGAAGGGGTTTGTAAACCCCATATTTACATATCTGCCACTGTGCAGGAGAATCCGTATAGGTGTTCGAGTCTTCGAACCCTAATGCGTGAGAAATGGTAAGTAAACGCAGTATTTACATATCTGCCACTGTGCAGGAGAATCCGTATAGGTGTTCGAGTGTTCGAACCGTAATGCGTGAGAAATGGTAAGTAAACCCCGTATTTACGTATCTGCCACTGTGCAGGAGAATCCGTATAGGTGTTCGAGTGTTCGAACCGTAATGCGCAAGAAATGGTATGTAAACCCCGTATTTACATATCTGCCACTCTGCAGGAGAATCCGTATAGGTGTTCGAGTGTTCGAACCGTTTTGCGCATGAAATGGTATGGAAACCCCGTATTTACATATCTGCCACTGTGCAGAAGAATCCGTATAGGTGTTCGAGTGTTCGAACCGTAATGCGCAAGAAATGGTATGGAAACCCCGTATTTACATATCTGCCACTGTGCAGGAGAATCCGTATAGGTGTTCGAGTGTTCGAACCGTAATACGCAAGAAATGGTATGTAAACCCCGTATTTACATATCTGCCACTGTGCAAGAGAATCTGTATAGGTGTTCGAGTCTTCGAACCCTAATGCGTGAGAAATGGTAAGTAAACGCTGTATTTACATATCTGCCACTGTGCAAGAGAATCCGTATAGGTGTTCGAGTGTTCGAACCGTAATGCGTGAGCAATGGTAAGTAAACCCCGTATTTACGTATCTGCCACTGTGCAGGAGAATCCGTATAGGTGTTCGAGTGTTCGAACCGTAATGCGCAAGAAATGGTATGTAAACCCCGTATTTACATATCTGCCACTGTGCAGGAGAATCCGTATAGGTGTTCGAGTGTTAGAACCGTAATGCGCAAGAAATGGTATGTAAACCCCGTATTTACATATCTGCCACTCTGCAGGAGAATCCGTATAGGTGTTCGAGTGTTCGAACCGTATTGCGCAAGAAATGGTATGTAAACCCCGTATTTACATATCTGCCACTGTGCAGTAGAATCCGTATAGGTGTTCGAGTGTTCGAACCGTAATGCCCAAGAAATGGTGTGGAAACCCCGTATTTACATATCTGCCACTGTGCAGGAGAATCCGTATAGGTGTTCGAGTGTTCGAACCGTAATGCGTGAGAAATGGTAAGTAAACCCCGTATTTACGTATCTGCCACTGTTCCGGAGAATCCGTATAGGTGTTCGAGTGTTCGAACCGTAATGCGCAAGAAATGGTATGTAAACCCCGTATTTACATATCTGCCACTGTGCAGGAGAATCCGTATAGGTGTTCGAGTGTTCGAACCGTAATGCGCAAGAAATGGTATGGAAACCCCGTATTTACATATCTGCCACTGTGCAGGAGAATCCGTACTGGTGTTCGAGTGTTCGAACCGTAATGCGCAAGAAATGGTATGTAAATCCCGTATTTACATATCTGCCACTATGCAGGAGAATCCGTGTAGGTTTTCGAGTGTTCGAACTGTATTGCGCAAGAAATGGTATGTAAACCCCGTATTTACGTATCTACCACTGTGCAGGAGAATCCGTATAGGTGTTCGAGTGTTCGAACCGTAATGCGCTGGAAATGGTTCGGAAACCCCGTATTTACATATCTGCTACTGTGCAGGAGAATCCGTATAGGTGTTCGAGTGTTCGAACCGTAATGCATGAGAAATGGTAAGTAAACCCCGTATTTACGTATCTGCCACTGTGCAGGAGAATCCGTATAGGTGTTCGAGTGTTCGAACCGTAATGCGCAAGAAATGGTATGTAAATCCCGTATTTACATATCTGCCACTGTGCAGGAGAATCCGTATAGGTGTTCGAGTGTTCGAACCGTAATGCGTGAGAAATGGTAAGTAAACCCCGTATTTACGTATCTGCCACTGTGCCGGAGAATCCGTATAGGTGTTCGAGTGTTCGAACCGTAATGCGCAAGAAATGGTATGTAAACCCCGTATTTACATATCTGCCACTGTGCAGGAGAATCCGTATAGGTGTTCAAGTGTTCGAACCGTAATGCGCAAGAAATGGTATGCAAACCCCGTATTTACATATCTGCCACTGTGCAGGAGAATCCGTACTGGTGTTCGAGTGTTCGAACCGTAATGCGCAAGAAATGGTATGTAAATCCCGTATTTACATATCTGCCACTATGCAGGAGAATCCGTGTAGGTGTTCGAGTGTTCGAACTGTATTGCGCAAGAAATGGTATGTAAACCCCGTATTTACATATCTACCACTGTGCAGGAGAATCCGTATAGGTGTTCGAGTGTTCGAACCGTAATGCGCTGGAAATGGTTCGGAAACCCCGTATTTACATATCTGCCACTGTGCAGGAGAATCCGTATAGGTGTTCGAGTGTTCGAACCGTAATGCATGAGAAATGGTAAGTAAACCCCGTATTTACGTATCTGCCACTGTGCAGGAGAATCCGCATAGGTGTTCGAGTGTTCGATCCGTAATGCGCAAGAAATGGTATGTAAATCCCGTATTTACATATCTGCCACTGTGCAGTAGAATCCGTATAGGTGTTCGAGTCTTCGAACCGTAATGCGCAAGAAATGGTATGGAAACCCCGTATTTACATATCTACCACTGTGCAGGAGAATCCGTATAGGTGTTCGAGTGTTCGAACCGTAATGCGCAAGAAATGGTATGTAAACCCCGTATTTACATATCTGCCACTATGCAGGAGAATCCGTATAGGTGTTCGAGTGTTCAAACCATATTGCGCAAGAAATGGTATGTAAACCCCGTATTTACATATCTGCCACTGTGCAGGAGAATCCGTATAGGTGTTCGAGTGTTCGAATCGTAATGCGCAAGAAATGGTGTGGAAACCCCGTATTTACATATCTGCCACTGTGCAGGAGAATCCGTATAGGTGTTCGAGTGTTCGAACCGTAATGCGCAAGAAATGGTATAGAAACCCCGTATTTACATATCTGCCACTGTGCAGGAGAATCCGTATAGGTGTTCGAGTGTTCGAACCGTAATGCGTAAGAAATGGTATGTAAACCCCGTATTTACATATCTGCCACTGTGCAGGAGAATCCGTATAGGTGTTCGAGTGTTCGAACCGTAATGCGCAAGAAATGGTATGGAAACCCCGTATTTACATATCTGCCACTGTGCAGGAGAATCCGTATAGGTGTTCGAGTGTTCGAACCGTAATGCGCAAGAAAGGGTTTGTAAACCCCATATTTACATATCTGCCACTGTGCAGGAGAATCCGTATAGGTGTTCGAGTCTTCGAACCCTAATGCGTGAGAAATGGTAAGTAAACGCAGTATTTACATATCTGCCACTGTGCAGGAGAATCCGTATAGGTGTTCGAGTGTTCGAACCGTAATGCGTGAGAAATGGTAAGTAAACCCCGTATTTACGTATCTGCCACTGTGCAGGAGAATCCGTATAGGTGTTCGAGTGTTCGAACCGTAATGCGCAAGAAATGGTATGTAAACCCCGTATTTACATATCTGCCACTCTGCAGGAGAATCCGTATAGGTGTTCGAGTGTTCGAACCGTTTTGCGCATGAAATGGTATGGAAACCCCGTATTTACATATCTGCCACTGTGCAGAAGAATCCGTATAGGTGTTCGAGTGTTCGAACCGTAATGCGCAAGAAATGGTATGGAAACCCCGTATTTACATATCTGCCACTGTGCAGGAGAATCCGTATAGGTGTTCGAGTGTTCGAACCGTAATACGCAAGAAATGGTATGTAAACCCCGTATTTACATATCTGCCACTGTGCAAGAGAATCTGTATAGGTGTTCGAGTCTTCGAACCCTAATGCGTGAGAAATGGTAAGTAAACGCTGTATTTACATATCTGCCACTGTGCAAGAGAATCCGTATAGGTGTTCGAGTGTTCGAACCGTAATGCGTGAGCAATGGTAAGTAAACCCCGTATTTACGTATCTGCCACTGTGCAGGAGAATCCGTATAGGTGTTCGAGTGTTCGAACCGTAATGCGCAAGAAATGGTATGTAAACCCCGTATTTACATATCTGCCACTGTGCAGGAGAATCCATATAGGTGTTCGAGTGTTAGAACCGTAATGCGCAAGAAATGGTATGTAAACCCCGTATTTACATATCTGCCACTCTGCAGGAGAATCCGTATAGGTGTTCGAGTGTTCGAACCGTATTGCGCAAGAAATGGTATGTAAACCCCGTATTTACATATCTGCCACTGTGCAGTAGAATCCGTATAGGTGTTCGAGTGTTCGAACCGTAATGCCCAAGAAATGGTGTGGAAACCCCGTATTTACATATCTGCCACTGTGCAGGAGAATCCGTATAGGTGTTCGAGTGTTCGAACCGTAATGCGTGAGAAATGGTAAGTAAACCCCGTATTTACGTATCTGCCACTGTGCAGGAGAATCCGTATAGGTGTTCGAGTGTTCGAACCGTAATACGCAAGAAATGGTATGTAAACCCCGTATTTACATATCTGCCACTGTGCAGGAGAATCCGTATAGGTGTTCGAGTGTTAGAACCATAATGCGCAAGAAATGGTATGGAAACCCCGTATTTACATATCTGCCACTGTGCAGGAGAATCCGTATAGGTGTTCGAGTGTTCGAACCGTAATGCGCAAGAAATGGTATGTAAACCCCGTATTTACATATCTGCCACTATGCAGGAGAATCCGTGTTGGTGTTCGAGTGTTCGGACCGTATTGCGCAAGAAATGGTATGTAAACCCCGTATTTACATATCTGCCACTGTGCAGGAGAATCCGTATAGGTGTTCGAGTGTTCGAACCGTAATGCGCAAGAAATGGTATGGAAACCCCGTATTTACATATCTGCCACTGTTCCGGAGAATCCGTATAGGTGTTCGAGTGTTCGAACCGTAATGCGCAAGAAATGGTATGTAAACCCCGTATTTACATATCTGCCACTGTGCAGGAGAATCCGTATAGGTGTTCGAGTGTTCGAACCGTAATGCGCAAGAAATGGTATGGAAACCCCGTATTTACATATCTGCCACTGTGCAGGAGAATCCGTACTGGTGTTCGAGTGTTCGAACCGTAATGCGCAAGAAATGGTATGTAAATCCCGTATTTACATATCTGCCACTATGCAGGAGAATCCGTGTAGGTTTTCGAGTGTTCGAACTGTATTGCGCAAGAAATGGTATGTAAACCCCGTATTTACATATCTACCACTGTGCAGGAGAATCCGTATAGGTGTTCGAGTGTTCGAACCGTAATGCGCTGGAAATGGTTCGGAAACCCCGTATTTACATATCTGCTACTGTGCAGGAGAATCCGTATAGGTGTTCGAGTGTTCGAACCGTAATGCATGAGAAATGGTAAGTAAACCCCGTATTTACGTATCTGCCACTGTGCAGGAGAATCCGTATAGGTGTTCGAGTGTTCGAACCGTAATGCGCAAGAAATGGTATGTAAATCCCGTATTTACATATCTGCCACTGTGCAGGAGAATCCGTATAGGTGTTCGAGTCTTCGAACCGTAATGCGCAAGAAATGGTATGGAAACCCCGTATTTACATATCTGCCACTGTACAGGAGAATCCGTATAGGTGTTCGAGTGTTCGAACCGTAATGCGCAAGAAATGGTATGTAAATCCCGTATTTACATATCTGCCACTATGCAGGAGAATCCGTATAGGTGTTCGAGTGTTCAAACCATACTGCGCAAGAAATGGCATGTAAACCCCGTATTTACATATCTGCCACTGTGCAGGAGAATCCGTATAGGTGTTCGAGTGTTCGAACCGTAATGTGCAAGAAATGGTATGGAAACCCCGTATTTACATATCTGCCACTGTGCAGGAGAATCCGTATAGGTGTTCGAGTGTTCGAACCGTAATGCGCAAGAAATGGTATGTAAACCCCGTATTTACATATCTGTCACTGTGCAGGAGAATCCGTATAGGTGTTCGAGTCTTCGAACCCTAATGCGTGAGAAATGGTAAGTAAACGCAGTATTTACATATCTGCCACTGTGCAGGAGAATCCGTATTGGTGTTCGAGTGTTCGAACCGTAATGCGTGAGAAATGGTAAGTAAACCCCGTATTTACGTATCTGCCACTGTGCAGGAGAATCCGTATAGGTGTTCGAGTGTTCGAACGGTAATGCGCAAGAAATGGTATGTAAACCCCGCATTTACATATCTGCCACTCTGCAGGAGAATCCGTATAGGTGTTCGAGTGTTCGAACCGTATTGCGCATGAAATGGTATGGAAACCCCGTATTTACATATCTGCCACTGTGCAGAAGAATCCGTATAGGTGTTCGAGTGTTCGAACCGTAATGCGCAAGAAATGGTATGTAAACCCCGTATTTACATATCTGCCACTGTGCAGGAGAATCCGTATAGGTGTTCGAGTGTTCGAACCGTAATACGCAAGAAATGGTATGTAAACCCCGTATTTACATATCTGCCACTATGTAGGAGAATCCGTATAGGTGTTCGAGTCTTCGAACCCTAATGCGTGAGAAATTGTAAGTAAACGCAATATTTACATATCTGCCACTGTGCAAGAGAATCCGTATAGGTGTTCGAGTGTTCGAACCGTAATGCGTGAGAAATGGTAAGTAAACCCCGTATTTACGTATCTGCCACTGTGCAGGAGAATCCGTATAGGTGTTCGAGTGTTCGAACCGTAATGCGCAAGAAATGGTATGTAAACCCGTATTTACATATATGCCACTGTGCAGGAGAATCCGTATAGGTGTTCGAGTGTTAGAACCGTAATGCGCAAGAAATGGTATGTAAACCCCGTATTTACATATCTGCCACTCTGCAGGAGAATCCGTATGGGTGTTCGAGTGTTCGAACCGTATTGCGCAAGAAATGGTATGTAAACCCCGTATTTACATATCTGCCACTGTGCAGGAGAATCCGTATAGGTGTTCGAGTGTTCGAACCGTAATGCGCAAGAAATGGTGTCGAAACCCCGTATTTACATATCTGCCACTGTGCAGGAGAATCCGTATAGGTGTTCGAGTGTTCGAACCGTAATGCGTGAGAAATGGTAAGTAAACCCCGTATTTACGTATCTGCCACTGTGCCGGAGAATCCGTATTGGTGTTCGAGTGTTCGAACCGTAATGCGCAAGAAATGGTATGTAAACCCCGTATTTACATATCTGCCACTGTGCAGGAGAATCCGTATAGGTGTTCAAGTGTTCGAACCGTAATGCGCAAGAAATGGTATGGAAACCCCGTATTTACATATCTGCCACTGTGCAGGAGAATCCGTACTGGTGTTCGAGTGTTCGAACCGTAATGCGCAAGAAATGGTATGTAAATCCCGTATTTACATATCTGCCACTATGCAGGAGAATCCGTGTAGGTGTTCGAGTGTTCGAACTGTATTGCGCAAGAAATGGTATGTAAACCCCGTATTTACATATCTACCACTGTGCAGGAGAATCCGTATAGGTGTTCGAGTGTTCGAACCGTAATGCGCTGGAAATGGTTCGGAAACCCCGTATTTACATATCTGCCACTGTGCAGGAGAATCCGTATAGGTGTTCGAGTGTTCGAACCGTAATGCATGAGAAATGGTAAGTAAACCCCGTATTTACGTATCTGCCACTGTGCAGGAGAATCCGCATAGGTGTTCGAGTGTTCGATCCGTAATGCGCAAGAAATGGTATGTAAATCCCGTATTTACATATCTGCCACTGTGCAGTAGAATCCGTATAGGTGTTCGAGTCTTCGAACCGTAATGCGCAAGAAATGGTATGGAAACCCCGTATTTACATATCTACCACTGTGCAGGAGAATCCGTATAGGTGTTCGAGTGTTCGAACCGTAATGCGCAAGAAATGGTATGTAAACCCCGTATTTACATATCTGCCACTATGCAGGAGAATCCGTATAGGTGTTCGAGTGTTCAAACCATATTGCGCAAGAAATGGTATGTAAACCCCGTATTTACATATCTGCCACTGTGCAGGAGAATCCGTATAGGTGTTCGAGTGTTCGAATCGTAATGCGCAAGAAATGGTGTGGAAACCCCGTATTTACATATCTGCCACTGTGCAGGAGAATCCGTATAGGTGTTCGAGTCTTCGAACCCTAATGCGTGAGAAATGGTAAGTAAACGCAGTATTTACATATCTGCCACTGTGCAGGAGAATCCGTATAGGTGTTCGAGTGTTCGAACCGTAATGCGTGAGAAATGGTAAGTAAACCCCGTATTTACGTATCTGCCACTGTGCAGGAGAATCCGTATAGGTGTTCGAGTGTTCGAACCGTAATACGCAAGAAATGGTATGTAAACCCCGTATTTACATATCTGCCACTGTGCAGGAGAATCCGTATAGGTGTTCGAGTGTTAGAACCATAATGCGCAAGAAATGGTATGGAAACCCCGTATTTACATATCTGCCACTGTGCAGGAGAATCCGTATAGGTGTTCGAGTGTTCGAACCGTAATGCGCAAGAAATGGTATGTAAACCCCGTATTTACATATCTGCCACTATGCAGGAGAATCCGTGTTGGTGTTCGAGTGTTCGGACCGTATTGCGCAAGAAATGGTATGTAAACCCCGTATTTACATATCTGCCACTGTGCAGGAGAATCCGTATAGGTGTTCGAGTGTTCGAACCGTAATGCGCAAGAAATGGTATGGAAACCCCGTATTTACATATCTGCCACTGTGCAGGAGAATCCGTATAGGTGTTCGAGTGTTCGAACCGTAATGCGCAAGAAATGGTATGTAAACCCCGTATTTACATATCTGCCACTGTGCAGGAGAATCCGTATAGGTGTTCGAGTGTTCGAACCGTAATGCGCAAGAAATGGTATGGAAACCCCGTATTTACATATCTGCCACTGTGCAGGAGAATCCGTACTGGTGTTCGAGTGTTCGAACCGTAATGCGCAAGAAATGGTATGTAAATCCCGTATTTACATATCTGCCACTATGCAGGAGAATCCGTGTAGGTGTTCGAGTGTTCGAACCGTATTGCGCAAGAAATGGTATGTAAACCCCGTATTTACATATCTGCCACTGTGCAGGAGAATCCGTATAGGTGTTCGAGTGTTCGAACCGTAATGCGCTAGAAATGGTGTGGAAACCCCGTATTTACATATCTGTCGCTGTGCAGGAGAATCCGTATAGGTGTTCGAGTGTTCGAACCGTAATGCGTGAGAAATGGTAAGTAAACCCCGTATTTACGTATCTGCCACTGTGCAGGAGAATCCGTATAGGTGTTCGAGTGTTCGAACCGTAATGCGCAAGAAATGGTATGTAAATCCCGTATTTACATATCTGCCACTGTGCAGGAGAATCCGTATAGGTGTTCGAGTGTTCGAACCGTAATGCGCAAGAAATGGTATGTAAACCCCGTATTTACATATCTGCCACTATGCAGGAGAATCCGTATAGGTATTCGAGTGTTCAAACCATATTGCGCAAGAAATGGTATGTAAACCCCGTATTTACATATCTGCCACTGTGCAGGAGAATCCGTATAGGTGTTCGAGTGTTCGAATCGTAATGCGCAAGAAATGGTGTGGAAACCCCGTATTTACATATCTGCCACTGTGCAGGAGAATCCGTATAGGTGTTCGAGTGTTCGAACCGTAATGCGCAAGAAATGGTGTGGAAACCCCGTATTTACATATCTGCCACTGTGCAGGAGAATCCGTATAGTTGTTCGAGTGTTCGAACCGTAATGCGCAAGAAATGGTATGTAAACCCCGTATTTACATATCTGCCACTGTGCAGGAGAATCCGTATAGGTGTTCGAGTGTTCGAACCGTAATGCGCAAGAAATGGTATGGAAACCCCGTATTTACATATCTGCCACTGTGCAGGAGAATCCGTATAGGTGTTCGAGTGTTCGAACCGTAATGCGCAAGAAAGGGTATGTAAACCCCGTATTTACATATCTGCCACTGTGCAGGAGAATCCGTATAGGTGTTCGAGTCTTCGAACCCTAATGCGTGAGAAATGGTAAGTAAACGCAGTATTTACATATCTGCCACTGTGCAGGAGAATCCGTATAGGTGTTCGAGTGTTCGAACCGTAATGCGTGAGAAATGGTAAGTCAACCCCGTATTTACGTATCTGCCACTGTGCAGGAGAATCCGTATAGGTGTTCGAGTGTTCGAACCGTAATGCGCAAGAAATGGTATGTAAACCCCGTATTTACATATCTGCCACTCTGCAGGAGAATCCGTATAGGTGTTCGAGTGTTCGAACCGTATTGCACATGAAATGGTATGGAAACCCCGTATTTACATATCTGCCACTGTGCAGAAGAATCCGTATAGGTGTTCGAGTGTTCGAACCGTAATGCGCAAGAAATGGTATGGAAACCCCGTATTTACATATCTGCCACTGTGCAGGAGAATCCGTATAGGTGTTCGAGTGTTCGAACCGTAATGCGCAAGAAATGGTATGTAAACCCCGTATTTACATATCTGCCACTATGCAGGAGAATCCGTATAGGTATTCGAGTGTTCAAACCATATTGCGCAAGAAATGGTATGTAAACCCCGTATTTACATATCTGCCACTGTGCAGGAGAATCCGTATAGGTGTTCGAGTGTTCGAATCGTAATGCGCAAGAAATGGTGTGGAAACCCCGTATTTACATATCTGCCACTGTGCAGGAGAATCCGTATAGGTGTTCGAGTGTTCGAACCGTAATGCGCAAGAAATGGTATGTAAACCCCGTATTTACATATCTGCCACTGTGCAGGAGAATCCGTATAGGTGTTCGAGTGTTCGAACCGTAATGCGCAAGAAATGGTATGGAAACCCCGTATTTACATATCTGCCACTGTGCAGGAGAATCCGTATAGGTGTTCGAGTGTTCGAACCGTAATGCGCAAGAAAGGGTATGTAAACCCCGTATTTACATATCTGCCACTGTGCAGGAGAATCCGTATAGGTGTTCGAGTCTTCGAACCCTAATGCGTGAGAAATGGTAAGTAAACGCAGTATTTACATATCTGCCACTGTGCAGGAGAATCCGTATAGGTGTTCGAGTGTTCGAACCGTAATGCGTGAGAAATGGTAAGTAAACCCCGTATTTACGTATCTGCCACTGTGCAGGAGAATCCGTATAGGTGTTCGAGTGTTCGAACCGTAATGCGCAAGAAATGGTATGTAAACCCCGTATTTACATATCTGCCACTCTGCAGGAGAATCCGTATAGGTGTTCGAGTGTTCGAACCGTATTGCACATGAAATGGTATGGAAACCCCGTATTTACATATCTGCCACTGTGCAGAAGAATCCGTATAGGTGTTCGAGTGTTCGAACCGTAATGCGCAAGAAATGGTATGGAAACCCCGTATTTACATATCTGCCACTGTGCAGGAGAATCCGTATAGGTGTTCGAGTGTTCGAACCGTAATACGCAAGAAATGGTATGTAAACCCCGTATTTACATATCTGCCACTGTGCAAGAGAATCCGTATAGGTGTTCGAGTCTTCGAACCCTAATGCGTGAGAAATGGTAAGTAAACGCTGTATTTACATATCTGCCACTGTGCAAGAGAATCCGTATAGGTGTTCGAGTGTTCGAACCGTAATGCGTGAGCAATGGTAAGTAAACCCCGTATTTACGTATCTGCCACTGTGCAGGAGAATCCGTATAGGTGTTCGAGTGTTCGAACCGTAATGCGCAAGAAATGGTATGTAAACCCCGTATTTACATATCTGCCACTGTGCAGGAGAATCCGTATAAGTGTTCGAGTGTTAGAACCGTAATGCGCAAGAAATTGTATGTAAACCCCGTATTTACATATCTGCCACTCTGCAGGAGAATTCGTAAAGGTGTTCGAGTGTTCGAACCGTATTGCGCAAGAAATGGTATGTAAACCCCGTCTTTACATATCTGCCACTGTGCAGGAGAATCCGTATAGGTGTTCGAGTGTTCGAACCGTAATGCGCAAGAAATGGTGTGGAAACCCCGTATTTACATATCTGCCACTGTGCAGGAGAATCCGTATAGGTGTTCGAGTGTTCGAACCGTAATGCGTGAGAAATGGTAAGTAAACCCCGTATTTACGTATCTGCCACTGTGCCGGAGAATCCGTATAGGTGTTCGAGTGTTCGAACCGTAATGCGCAAGAAATGGTATGTAAACCCCATATTTACATATCTGCCACTGTGCAGGAGAATCCGTATAGGTGTTCGAGTGTTCGAACCGTAATGCGCAAGAAATGGCATGGAAACCCCGTATTTACATATCTGCCACTGTGCAGGAGAATCCGTACTGGTGTTCGAGTGTTCGAACCGTAATGCGCAAGAAATGGTATGTAAATCCCGTATTTACATATCTGCCACTATGCAGGAGAATCCGTGTAGGTGTTCGAGTGTTCGAACTGTATTGCGCAAGAAATGCTATGTAAACCCCGTATTTACATATCTGCCACTGTGCAGGAGAATCCGTATAGGTGTTCGAGTGTTCGAACCGTAATGCGCTAGAAATGGTTCGGAAACCCCGTATTTACATATCTGCCACTGTGCAGGAGAATCCGTATAGGTGTTCGAGTGTTCGAACCGTAATGCATGAGAAATGGTAAGTAAACCCCGTATTTACGTATCTGCCACTGTGCAGGAGAATCCGTATAGGTGTTCGAGTGTTCGAACCGTAATGCATGAGAAATGGTAAGTAAACCCCGTATTTACGTATCTGCCACTGTGCAGGAGAATCCGTATAGGTGTTCGAGTATTCGAACCGTAATGCGCAAGAAATGGTATGTAAATCCCGTATTTACATATTTGCCACGGTGCAGGAGAATCCGTATAGGTGTTCGAGTCTTCGAACCGTAATGCACAAGAAATGGTATGGAAACCCCGTATTTACATATCTGCCACTGTACAGGAGAATCCGTATAGGTGTTCGAGTGTTCGAACCGTAATGCGCAAGAAATGGTATGTAAACCCCGTATTTACATATTTGCCACTATGCAGGAGAATCCGTATAGTTGTTCGAGTGTTGAAACCATACTGCGCAAGAAATGGTATGTAAACCCCGTATTTACATATCTGCCACTGTGCAGGAGAATCCGTATAGGTGTTCGAGTGTTCGAACCGTAATGCGCAAGAAATGGTGTGGAAACCCCGTATTTACATATCTGCCACTGTGCAGGAGAATCCGTATAGGTGTTCGAGTGTTCGAACCGTAATGCGCAAGAAATGGTATGGAAACCCCGTAGTTACATATCTGCCACTGTGCAGGAGAATCCGTATAGGTGTTCGAGTGTTCGAACCGTAATGCGCAAGAAATGGTATGTAAACCCCGTATTTACATATCTGCCACTGTGCAGGAGAATCCGTATAGGTGTTCGAGTGTTCGAACCGTATTGCGCAAGAAATGGTATTTAAACCCCGTATTTACATATCTGCCACTGTGCAGGAGAATCTGTATAGGTGTTCGAGTGTTTGAACCGTAATGCGCAAGAAATGGTATGTAAACCCCGTATTTACATATCTGTCACTATGCAGGAGAATCCGTATAGGTGTTCGAGTGTTCGAACCGTATTGCGCAAGAAATGGTATGTAAACTCCGCATTTACATATCTGCCACCGTGCAAGAGAATCCGTATAGGTGTTCGAGTCTTCGAACCCTAATGCGTGAGAAATGGTAAGTAAACGTAGTATTTACATATCTGCCACTGTGCAGGAGAATCCGTATAGGTGTTCGAGTGTTCGAACCGTAATGCGTGAGAAATGGTAAGTAAACCCCGTATTTACGTATCTGCCACTGTGCAGGAGAATCTGTATAGTTGTTCAAGTGTTGGAACCGTAATGCGCAAGAAATGGTATATAAACCCCGTATTTACATATCTGCCACTGTGCAGGAGAATCCGTATAGGTGTTCGAGTGTTAGAACCGTAATGCGCAAGAAATTGTATGGAAACCCCGTATTTACATATCCGCCACTGTGCAGGAGAATCCGTATAGGTGTTCGAGTGTTCGAACCGTAATGCGCAAGAAATGGTATGTAAACCCCGTATTTACATATCTGCCACTATGCAGGAGAATCCGTATTGGTGTTCGAGTGTTCGAACCGTATTGCGCAAGAAATGGTATGTAAACCCCGTATTTACATATCTGCCACTGTGCAGGAGAATCCGTATAGGTGTTCGAGTGTTCGAACCGTAATGCGCAAGAAATGGTGTGGAAACCCCGTATTTACATATCTGCCACTGTGCAGGAGAATCCGTATAGGTGTTCGAGTGTTCGAACCGTAATGCGCAAGAAATGGTACGGAAACCCCGTATTTACATATCTGCCACTGTGCAGGAGAATCCGTATAGGTGTTCGAGTGTTCGAACCGTAATGCGCAAGAAATGGTATGTAAACCCCGTATTTACATATCTGCCACTGTGCAGGAGAATCCGTATAGGTGTTCGAGTGTTCGAACCGTATTGCGCAAGAAATGGTATTTAAACCCCGTATTTACATATCTGCCACTGTGCAGGAGAATCTGTATAGGTGTTCGAGTGTTCGAACCGTAATGCGCAAGAAATGGTATGTAAACCCCGTATTTACATATCTGTCACTGTGCAGGAGAATCCGTATAGGTGTTCGAGTGTTCGAACCGTATTGCGCAAGAAATGGTATGTAAACTCCGTATTTACATATCTGCCACCGTGCAGGAGAATCCGTATAGGTGTTCGAGTGTTCGAACCGTAATGCGCAAGAAATGGTATGGAAACCCCGTATTTACATATCTGCCACTGTGCAGGAGAATCCGTATCGGTGTTCGAGTGTTCGAATTGTGATGCGAAGAAATGGTATGTAAACGCCGTATTTACATATCTGCCACTGTGCAAGAGAATCCGTATAGGTGTTCGAGTGTTCGAACCGTAATGCGTGAGAAATGGTAAGTAAAGGCCGCATTTACATATCTGCCACTGTACAGGAGAATCCGTCTAGGTGTTCGAGTGTTCGAACCCTAACGCGTGAGAAATGGAATGCAAACGCCGTATTTACATATCTGGCGCTGTGCAGAAGAATCTGTATAGGTGTTCGAGTGTTCGAACTGTAATACGCAAGAAATGGTATGTAAACCGCGTATTTACATATCTGCCACTGTGCAAGAGAATCCGTATAGGTGTTCGAGTCTTCGAACCCTAATGCGTGAGAAATGGTAAGTAAACGCAGTATTTACATATCTGCCACTATGCAGTAGAATCCGTATAGGTGTTCGAGTGTTCGAACCGTAATGCGTTAGAAATGGTAAGTAAACCCCGTATTTACGTATCTGCCACTGTGCAGGAGAATCCGTATAGGTGTTCGAGTGTTCGAACCGTAATGCGCAAGAAATGGTATGTAAACCCCGTATTTACATATCTGTCACTGTGCAGGAGAATCCGTATAGGTGTTCGAGTGTTAGAACCGTAATGTGCAAGAAATGGTATGGAAACCCCGTATTTACATATCTGCCACTGTGCAGGAAAATCCGTATAGGTGTTCGAGTGTTCGAACCGTAATGCGCAAGAAATGGTATGTAAACCCCGTATTTACATATCTGCCACTATGCAGGAGAATCCGTATTGGTGTTCGAGTGTTCGAACCGTATTGCGCAAGAAATGGTATGTAAACCCCGTATTTACATATCTGCCACTGTGCAGGAGAATCCGTATAGGTGTTCGAGTGTTCGAACCGTAATGCGCAAGAAATGGTGTGGAAACCCCGTATTTACATATCTGCCACTGTGCAGGAGAATCCTTATAGGTGTTCGAATGTTCGAACCGTAATGCGTGAGAAATGGTAAGTAAACCCCGTATTTACGTATCTGCCACTGTGCAGGAGAATCCGTATAGGTGTTCGAGTGTCCGAACCGTAATGCGCAAGAAATGGTATGTAAACCCCGTATTTACATATCTGCCACTGTGTAGGAGAATCCGTATAGGTGTTCGAGTGTTCGAATTGTAATGCGAAGAAATGGTATGTAAACGCCGTATTTACATATCTGCCACTGTGCAAGAGAATCCGTATAGGTGTTCGAGTGTTCGAACCGTAATGCGTGAGAAATGGTAAGTAAACGCCGCATTTACATATCTGCCACTGTGCAGGAGAATCCGTCTAGGTGTTCGAGTGTTCGAACCGTAATGCGCAAGAAATGGTGTGGAAACCCCGTATTTGCATATCTGCCACTGTGCAGGAGAATCCTTATAGGTGTTCGAGTGTTCGAACCGTAATGCGTGAGAAATGGTATGTAAACTCCGTATTTACATATCTGCCACCGTGCAAGAGAATCCGTATAGGTGTTCGAGTCTTCGAACCCTAATGCGTGAGAAATGGTAAGTAAACGCAGTATTTACATATCTGCCACTGTGCAGGAGAATCCGTATAGGTGTTCGAGTGTTCGAACCGTAATGCGTGAGAAATGGTAAGTAAACCCCGTATTTACGTATCTGCCACTGTGCAGGAGAATCCGTATAGGTGTTCGAGTGTTCGAACCGTAATGCGCAAGAAATTGTATGTAAACCCCGTATTTACATATCTGCCACTGTGTAGGAGAATCCGTATAGGTGTTCGAGTGTTCGAACCGTAATGCGCAAGAAATGGTATGGAAACCCCGTATTTACATATCTGCCACTGTGCAGGAGAATCCTTACTGGTGTTCGAGTGTTCGAACCGTAATGCGCAAGAAATGGTATGTAAATCCCGTATTTACATATCTGCCACTATGCAGGAGAATCCGTGTAGGTGTTCGAGTGTTGGAACCGTATTGCGCAAGAAATGGTATGTAAACCCCGTATTTACATATCTGCCACTGTGCAGGAGAATCCGTATAGGTGTTCGAGTGTTCGAACCGTAATGCGCAAGAAATGGTATGGAAACCCCGTATTTACATATCTGCCACTGTGCAGGAGAATCCGTATAGGTGTTCGAGTGTTCGAACCGTAATGCGTGAGAAATGGTAAGTAAACCCCGTATTTACGTATCAGCCACTGTGCAGGAGAATCCGTATAGGTGTTCGAGTGTTCGAACCGTAATGCGCAAGAAATGGTATGTAAATCCCGTATTTACATATCTGCCACTGTGCAGGAGAATCCGTATAGGTGTTCGAATCTTCGAACCGTAATGCGCAAGAAATGGTATGGAAACCCCGTATTTACATATCTGCCACTGTGCAGGAGAATCCGTATTGGTGTTCGTGTGTTCGAACCGTAATGCGCAAGAAATGGTATGTAAACCCCGTATTTACATATCTGCCACTATGCAGGAGAATCCGTATAGGTGTTCGAGTGTTCAAACCATATTGCGCAAGAAATGGTATGTAAACCCCGTATTTACATATCTGCCACTGTGCAGGAGAATCCGTATAGGTGTTCGAGTGTTCGAACCGTAATGCGCAAGAAATGGTGTGGAAACCCCGTATTTACATATCTGCCACTGTGCAGGAGAATCCGTATAGGTGTTCGAGTGTTCGAACCGTAATGCGCAAGAAATGGTATGGAAACCCCGTATTTACATATCTGCCACTGTGCAGGAGAATCCGTATAGGTGTTCGAGTGTTCGAACCGTAATGCGCAAGAAATGGTATGGAAACCCCGTATTTACATATCTGCCACTGTGCAGGAGAATCCGTATAGGTGTTCGAGTGTTCGAACCGTATTGCGCAAGAAATGGTATTTAAACCCCGTATTTACATATCTACCACTGTGCAGGAGAATCTGTATCCGTGTTCGAGTGTTCGAACCGTAATGCGCAAGAAATGGTATGTAAACCCCGTATTTACATATCTGTCACTGTGCAGGAGAATCCGTATAGGTGTTCGAGTGTTCGAACCGTATTGCGCAAGAAATGGCATGTAAACTCCGTATTTACATATCTGCCACTGTGCAGGAGAATCCGTATAGGTGTTCGAGTGTTCGAACCGTAATGCGCAAGAAATGGTATTGAAACCCCGTATTTACATATCTGCCACTGTGCAGGAGAATCCGTATAGGTGTTCGAGTGTTCGAATTGTAATGCGAAGAAATGGTATGTAAACGCCGTATTTACATATCTGCCACTGTGCAAGAGAATCCGTATAGGTGTTCGAGTGTTCGAACCGTAATGCGTGAGAAATGGTAAGTAAACGCCGCATTTACATATCTGCCACTGTGCAGGAGAATCCGTCTAGGTGTTCGAGTGTTCGAACCCTAACGCGTGAGAAATGGTATGCAAACGCCGTATTTACATATCTGGCACTGTGCAGAAGAATCTGTATAGGTGTTCGAGTGTTCGAACCCTAATGCACGAGAAATGGTAAGTAAACGCCGTATTTACATATCTGCCACTGTGTAGGAGTATCCGTTTAGGTGTTCGAGTGTTCGAACCCTCATGCATGAGAAATGGTATTTAAACGCCGTATTTACATATCTGCCGCTGTGCAGTAGAATCCGTATGGGAGTTCGAGTGTTCGAACCCTAATACATGAGAAATGGTAAGTAAACTCCGTATTTACATATCTGCCACCATGCAAGAGAATCCGTATAGGTGTTCTAGTGTTCGAACCGTAATGCGTAAGAAATGGTATGTAAACGCCGTATTTTCATATCTGCCACTGTGCGGGAGAATCCATATAGGAGTTCGAGTGTTCGAACCGTAATGCGTGAGAAATGGTAAGTAAACGCCGTATTTACATATCTGCCACTGTGCAGGAGAATCCGTCTAGGTGTCCAAGTGTTCGAACCCTAATGCGTGAGAAATGGTATGTGAACGCCGTATTTACATATCTGCCACCGTGCAGGAGAATCCGTACAGGTGTTCGAGTGTTCGAACCCTAATGCACGAGAAATGGTAAGTAAACGCCGTATTTACATATCTGTCACCATGCAAGAGAATCCGTATAGGTGTTCTAGTGTTCGAACCGTAATGCGTAAGAAATGGTATGTAAACGCCGTATTTACATATCTGCCGCTGTGCAGAAGAATCCGTATAGGTGTTCGAGTGTTCGAACCGTAATACGTGAGAAATGGTAAGTAAACGCCGTATTTACATATCTGCCACTGTGCAGGAGAATCCGTCTAGGTGTTCGAGTGTTCGAACCCTAATGCGTGAGAAATGGTAAGTAAACGCTTTATTTACATATCTGCCACTGTGCGGGAGAATCCGTTTTGGTGTTCTAGTGTTCGAACCGTAGTGCATAAGAAATGGTATGTAAACGCCGTATTTACATATCTGCCACTGTGCAGGAGAATCCGTATAGGTGTTCGAGTGTTCGAACCGTAATGCGTCAGAAATGGTAAGTAAACGCCGTATTTACATATCTGCCACTGTGCAGGAGAATCCGTCTAGGTGTTCGAGTGTTCGAACCCTAATGCGTGAGAAATGGTATGTAAACGCCGTATTTACATATCTGCCACTGTGCTGGAGAATCCGTATAGGTGTTCGAGTGTTCGAACCCTAATGCATGAGAAATGGTAAGTAAACGCCGTATTTACATATCTGCCACTGTGCAGGAGAATCCGTCTAGGTGTTCTACTGTTCGAACCCTAATGCGTGAGAAATGGTACGTAAACGCCGTATTTACATATCTGCCACTGTGCAGTAGAATCCGTATAGTTGTTCGAGTGTTCGAACCCTAATGCGCGAGAAATGGTAAGGAAACGCCGTATTTACATATCAGCCACTGTGCAGGAGAATCCATATAGGAGTTCGAGTGTTCGAACCCTAATGTGTGAGAAATGGTAAGTAAACGCTGTATTTACATATCTGCCACTGTGGAGGAGAATCCGTTTAGGTGTTCGAGTGTTCGAACCCTCATGCGTGAGAAATGGTATGTAAACGCCGTATTTACATATCTGCCACTGTGCAGGAGAATCCGTTTAGGTGCTCTAGTGTTCGAACCGTAATGCGTAAGAAATGGTATGTAAACGCCGTATTTACATATCTGCCACTGTGCAGGAGAATCCGTCTAGGTGTTCGAGTGTTCGAACCTAATGCGTGAGAAATGGTATGTAAACGTCGTATTTACGTATCTGCCACTATGCAGGAGAATCCGTATCGGTGTTCGAGTGTTCGAACCCTAATTTACGAGAAATGGTAAGTAAACGCCGTATTTACATACCTGCAACTGTGCAGGAGAATCCTTATAGGAGTTCGAGTGTTCGAACCCTAATGTGTGAGAAATGGTAAGTAAACGCTGTATTTACATATCTGCCACTGTGGAGGAGAATCCGTTTAGGTGTTCGAGTGTTCGAACCCTCATGCATGAGAAATGGTTTGTAAACGCCGTATTTAAATTTCTGCCACTGTGCAGGAGAATCCGTATAGGTGTTCGAGTGTTCGAACCCTAATACACGAGAAATGGTAAGTAAACGTCGTATTTACATATCTGCCACTGTGCAAGAGGATCCATATAGGTGTTCTAGTGTTCGAATCGTAATGCGCAAGAAATGGTATGTAAACGCCGTATTTACATATCTGCCACTGTGCAAGAGAATCCGTATAGGTGTTCGAGTGTTCGAACCGTAATGCGTGAGAAATGGTAAGTAAACGCCGCATTTAAATATCTGCCACTGTGCAGGAGAATCCGTCTAGGTGTTCGAGTGTTCGAAACCTAACGCGTGAGAAATGGTATGTAAACGCCGTATTTACATATCTGCCACTGTGCAGGAGAATCCGTATAGGTGTTCGAGTGTTCGAACCCTAATGCACGATAAATGGCAAGTAAACGCCGTATTTACATATCTGCCACTGTGCAGGAGAATCTATATAGGTGTTCGAGTGTTCGAACCCTAATACACGAGAAATGGTAAGTAAACGCCGTATTTACAAATCTGCCACCATGCAAGAGAATCCGTATAGGTGTTCTAGTGTTCGAACCGTAATGCGCAAGAAATGGTATGTAAACGCCGTATTTACATATCTGCCACTGTGCAGGAGAATCCGTCTAGGTGTTCGAGTGTTCGAACCCTATTGCGTGAGAAATGGTATGTGAACGCCATATTTACATATCTGCCACTGTGCAGGAGAATCCGTATAGGTGTTCGAGTGTTCGAACCCTAATGCACGAGAAATGGTAAGTAAGCGCCGTATTTACATATCTGCCGCTGTGCAGGAGAATCCGTATAGGTGTTCCAGTGTTCGAACTGTAATGCGTAAGAAATGGTATGTAAACGCCGTATTTACATATCTGCCACTGTGTAAGAGAATCCGTATAGGTGTTCTAGTGTTCGAACCGTAATGCGTAAGAAATGGTATGTAAACGCCGTATTTACATATCTGCCACTGTGCAGGAGAATCCGTATAGGTGTTCGAGTGTTCGAACCGTAATGCGTGAGAAATGGTAAGTAAACGCCGTATTTACATATCTGCCACTGTGCAGTTGAATCCGTCTAGGTGTTCGAGTGTTCGAACCCTAATGCGTGAGAAATGGTATGTAAGCGCCGTATTAACATATCTGCCACTGTGCAGCAGAATCCGTATAGGTGTTCGAGTGTTCGAACCCTAATGCACGAGAAATGGTAAGTAAACGCCGTATTTACATATCTGCCACTGTGCAGGAGAATCCGTCTAGGTGTTCGAGTGTTCGAACCCTAACGCGTGAGAAATGGTATGTAAACGCCGTATTTACATATCTGTCACTGTGCAGTAAAATCCGTATAGGTGTTCGAGTGTTCGAACCCTAATGCACGAGAAATAGTAAGTAAACGTCGTATTTACATATCTGCCACTGTGTAGGAGAATCCGTATAGGAGTTCGAGTGTTCGAACCCTAATCCGTGAGAAATAGTAAGTAAATGCTGTATTTACATATCTGCCACTGTGCAGGAGAATCCGTTTAGGTGTTCGAGTGTTCGAACCCTCATGTATGAGAAATGGTATGTAAACGCCGTATTTACATATCTGCCACTGTGTAGGAGAATCCGTATAGGTGTTCGAGTGTTCGAACCCTAATACACGAGAAATGGTAAGTAATCGTCGTATTTACATATCTGCCACTGTGCAAGAGAATCCGTAAAGGTGTTCTAGTGTTCGAACCGTAATGCGCAAGAAATGGTATGTAAACGCCGTATTTACATATTTGCCACTGTGCAGGAGAATCCGTATAGGTGTTCGAGTGTTCGAACCGTAATGCGTGAGAAATGGTAAGTAAACGCCGTATTTACATATCTGCCATTGTGCAGGGGAATCCGTGTAGGTGTTCGAGTGTTCGAACCGTAATGCGTGAGAAATGGTAAGTAAATGCCGTATTTACATATCTGCCACTGTGCTGGAGAATCCGTCTAGGTGTTCGAGTGTTCGAACCCTAATGCATGAGAAATGGTACGTAAACGCCGTATTTACATATCTGCCACTGTGCAGTAGAATCCGTATAGGTGTTCGAGTGTTCGAACCCTAATGCACGAGAAATGGTAAGTAAACGTCGTATTTACATATCTGCCACTGTGCAGGAGAATCCGTATAGGAGTTCGAGTGTTCGAACCCTAATGCGTGAGAACAAAGCTAAAAGCTTCTCAAATTTAAGCCAAAACGTATAAGCGTAGTGGTCTAAACACATGGTACATGTTAAGGCAAATGAGGGGATTGCAAAGCACGTATATGAAGCATGTAAGAGCCAACTAAACCCACCTAAAACAGAGTCATGACATGCTAAAACAACACCAAAAACCCACTGAAATGAGGTCAACATAGGCTAGAAAGACATGCTCAAACGTGAAGCATACAAGACTAGTTTGCAAAATTTACACTACGTGTGTGTAGACCATGCATGAAATGACCAAGATAGGTAAAAACAGTGGTATATCACAGCAAAATAACCACAAATACCAGCTAAGGCATGGCCAACATGAACTTAACAAAGGTGCTCACATATGAGGCAAATATGACAAGTATTGAAGACAACAAGGAGAGGGGGTGGCCCTCTCCTTCTTAGGACCTCAAAACACCATCCCCACCACTGAAATCTAGAGGGATTTCAGTGGTGAGAAGGCCAATACAAGGTGGTCCCGGAGCTCACAAAAAAGACACAAAAAAGAGGCCAAACAAGGCCTAAGAGGGGGTAAACGACCCCAAACACAAAAGTGATCTTAAACAAAGATCAAAAGCATGTAAAAATAGAACTTTTTTCAATTGGACACTAAGCTTAAAACAGTATGCAAGTATTGCTAAAAACTTAAGCAAAAATGGGGAATAAAAGAGTAGTTTCTCACCCTTGAAGAACACTTCAAAAACACCAACTCCAGCACTTCCTTTTGATCAAAACCAACTCAAAAACTCTGAAATCAACTCCTTAGCACCTCAGTAACTAAAGGAAGGTGTAACACTAGGTGTCTTAGTGTAAAAATATGAACAAAAACACCCTTTAAAACATTATTACACACAAATATAGAAAAAGAAGGATATATAGAGAGAGAGTGATATATCTCTCATATATCAGATTGATCAACCTCTGGAAAGGGAGGGGAGGCCCTCCTCTTATAGGAAATCCAATTCCAAGCTTCTAAGGGAAGTTAAGTGTAGGGATGAAATCCCTCCATACACGTGTATGGAGGGCAGAGTCTGTGCTCACCAGTTGGCACAGCTGGCATGCACAATGCCTGAAAAAGGCAAAGAAAAGGCCTCGGCCAGAAAAAGTGGCCGATCGACCAAAACAATGGCCGGCCGACCAAATACAGTGCCGATCGACCAATACATTTGGCCGGTGGCAAGAAAACAAGGCCGGTGGCTTCAGGCCATGGCCAGTGGGTCGAGGGATGACCAACAAGCCACTTCCTACCCTTAGGTGCAAAAACCACAAGTCCTTGGTCCTCAACCAAGCACAAAACAGTCAAGTTGAGAGATCCTAAGGCAAGGCGCGCAGCCGAGACTTCCGAGAACTCAAAACGAACACAAACATGGATGATCATTGAGTGTTCAAACGATGACGTCCAAGTCTTGAGGACGATCAAAAATGGGGTGTCTATAGTTGCCCCTCTTTGACAGAACTCGAAAGTCATAACAATGACGGGAGTGAATGTCAAAACCCAGAGACGACCCATTTTTGACAAGGCCAAAGACTTAGACAAAGCATACAAAATACAGATAAAGATATGTGCCCGAAGGTAGGGGCAAGATGCAAGAACAATGCATAAACCCGAGCATAACTTATGATCATGCAAATAAAGCTGTAACGAAGCATAACATGCAACAGTTTTAAGCAGACATATACAGATCTAACTACATTTCATGCAGAAAGGATGTAAGAGAATTATACAATTCTCGCTACGTCTCACGCGAAAAATACAATACCATGCGGTTCGTCTGGTCTCGCCAGCTTCAAATGAACCGTACATACAATATCGTGCCTGAAAAAGAAAGAAAACTTAACAGGTACAATATTGTTAGAAACATGCATAGCAATGCAAGTGAAAAGTGCGTGACAACACAAGTGAGGGGGGTGCAAGACAATGCAACCTAAGTGTGACGCATAACAATGCAGAATTGATGCGAGGAGGGCATGCGTGACAACGCAAGCCGAGTAGGATGCATAACAATGCAATTTGAAACAAGCATAACAATGCTAGGAAGGCATGCATGACAATGCAAACCGTGGGATGCATAACAATGCAATTTGAAACAAGCATATCAATGCAGAAAGGGCACAAACACATGTAAGTAAAGCACGCGTGACAACGCATACAATGTGTGAAGCAAGAAAAACAATGTACACATGTAAGTAAAGCATACGCGACAACGTATACAATGTGTAACAACGTGGAAACAAGCATAAACACATGTAAGTAAAGCACACGCGACAACGCGAGCAATGTGTGAAATAGGAGAAACTTGAACACATGTAAGTAAAGCACACGCGACAACGGGAGCAATGTGTGAAATATGAAAAATTTGAACACATGTAAGTAAAGCACACGCGACAACGTGTACAATGTGTGAAATAAGAGGAACTTGAATACATGTAAGTAAAGCACACGCGACAACGTGTACAATGTGTGAAATATGAGAAACTTGAACACATGTAAGTAAAGCACACGCGACAACGTGTACAATGCGTGAAATATGAGAAACTTGAACACATGTAAGTAAAGTACACGCGACAACTTGTACAATGTGTGAAATAGGAGAAACTTGAACACATGTAAGTAAAGCACACGTGACAACGTGTACAATGTGTGAAATACGAGAAACTTGAACACATGTAAGTAAAGCACACGCGACAACGTGTACAATGTGTGAAATACGAGGAACTTGAACACATGTAAGTAAAGAACACGCGACAACGTGTACAATGTGTGAAATATGAGAAACTTGAACACATGTAAGTAAAGCACACGCAACAACGTGAGCAATGTGTGAAATACGAGGAACTTGAACACATGTAAGTAAAGCACACGCGACAACGTGAGCAATGTGTGAAATACGAGGAACTTGAACACATGTAAGTAAAGCACATGCTACAACGTGTACAATGTGTGAAATATGAGAAACTTGAACACATGTAAGCAAAGCACACGCAAACAACGTGTACAATGTGTGAAATTATAGAAACTTGAACACCTGTAAGTAAAGCACGCGCGACAATGTGAGCAATGTGTGAAATATGAGAACCTTGAACACATGTAAGTAAAGCACACGC
This sequence comes from Camellia sinensis, assembly GCF_055761805.1. Lineage (NCBI taxonomy): Eukaryota > Viridiplantae > Streptophyta > Magnoliopsida > Ericales > Theaceae > Camellia > Camellia sinensis. Next base: position 7,222,695 of record NC_138965.1, read on the forward strand.
GACAACGTGTACAATGTGTGAAATAAGAGAAATTTGAACACATGTAAGTAAAGCACACGCAACAACGTGTTCAATGTATGAAATAAGGGGAACTTGAACACATGTAAGTAAAGCACATGCGACAACGTGTACAATGTGTGAAATATGAGAAACTTGAACACATGTAAGTAAAGCACACGCGACAACGTGTACAATGTGTGAAATATGATAAACTTGAACACATGTAAGTAAAGCACACGCGGCAACGTGTACAATGTGTGAAATATGAGAAACTTGAACACATGTAAGGAAAGCACACGCGACAACGTGTACAATATGTGAAATATGGAAAGATTGAAACTACAAAGTAAGATGAAGCATGTTAAATGCAAGAACGAAACAAAGTGTAACCACTACGCGCTTTATTATAAACATGACAATACATTGTAATGTAACACATTTAAAGTGATTTGCGAAACTCGCAAGATACAAAAGGATACGAAGAAGGATACACCTTGCACGTATTCGAGCATCGCACACAGAAGGCACGATCCGAGGTCAAAACGGAGGTCGGTTAAGCTTCGAAAATGCATTTTCTTGCACTGTCTTGAGGAATGGAGGTCCCAAACATCATTTTTTACCCAAACAAGGGTGTAGGATGTGATAACCCTGTTCCGTTTTGTGCTAATTGGTCCTTAATATGAATATGATTATGTGTTTAATGTGATTTTATGTGCCATTATGTGAAAATATGTGGCTTTGAATTTCTATCTGTTCCCCGTAGGAATATCTGTTTGACTATCTGCTTTGGAAATTAAATTGAAGGCCCTATTGGCCACAGAAACTGAATTCGATTGCGCCTTTGTGATTAGCGTAATTTTTAGAGCTTATAGTGAAATTTAATTGGAAATTGATTCGGATCAAAATAAATAGATTAAATTGGTGCTTTAGTGCTCAATTATTTAATTCAAATCAATTGTGCCTTTGAGAGCACATGTAAAGGGCCTTATTATAATTGATTTCTCCTTTTATATCATTTGACTGGTTTCAACTCTAAGAAGAAAAAGAGAGAACCGAACTAGAGACAGAGAGAGAGTGTAGGAGAATCAAAGTTTGATCTTGAAGGCTTGGAAATTTGAAGTCTAACTCTAGATTTGACCATAGATTGGAAGAATTGAGCCTCTACGTAAGGGAATTCATGAGTTTAATGTTGTAAATTGTGAATTCAAGTTTGTTTAATGGCCAAGAACATGAGTTAGTTTGATCATAAGGAAATTGGGTTGATTTTGTTGTATTTGAAGTCATGGAATGCTTGCATGTGCATAATAACCATGAATTTGCATAATTGGGCATGAAAAATATGATCCATGTAAAATTGTGGCTAGAATCGATGCTTGTGACCACCATTTGTACAATTTGAGTTGAAATGGAAGCCATATCTCATATGCATGTACCATTCATAAGAGGTATGAGCTTGAATGTATGAAATTGTTATGTTGAAAGTGAATTTGGTGTAGATTGGGACATGCATGTGATTAATTTGTGAAATTGAGCCACATTGTGTTGTAATTTGGTGTTTGTACCATGTTAGTACATGTATATGAAGTTTGAGCCAAAAATTATGAGTTTGGAACCTTTGGAGGTCGAATTGAGCTCAAGAACAAATTCTGGAAAACCCAGAATTCTTGATGTCCGCTCAAGCGAGGAAACCGCCGCTCGAGTGTGAAATACGAGCTCCCAGCATATTTTGCAGACATGGCTTCCGCTCGAGTGGGGAAGTTCATGCTCGAGCGGGGAGCTATGTAGATAGATCTTCAGTTCGAGCGGCTGAGTTCGCACTCGAGCATGAAATTGATGTAACCAGTACTTTTGCAAACCTCATGGGTCCGCTCGAGCGGGGAAGTCCATGCTCGAGCGGGGACCCTGTTTTCTGAAATTTTGAAAAGACATTCTGTGTTTCGTTTTCTGTTCTCTTTCACTTCTAAGTATTCTTAGGCATGCATTGAGCATTGTAATTGAGTTAAAGAGATAAGAATGAAGCCTCAAGAGGAAAATGTGAATTTAGAACGGATTAAATTGTTTGTGACCCTTTTGTGTTCATAGAATGTGTAAGGTCGAGCTCCAGGGCAAACCAACCAACCGATCACTGTGAGGAATGTCTTAACAAGATATTTGAGATATGTTATTGTCCAATTGTTTACTTCTATGTAAGTTTTGTAAATTCATTAATTTGAATGGTGGACAACGATTGACATGAATGATTGGGCCGAAGGCTGATTGATATAAATGATTGGGCCGAAGGCCGATTGATATAAATGATTGGGCCGAAGGCCGATTGATATAAATGATTAGGCCGAAGGTCGATTGACATGAATAATTGGGCTGAAGGCCAATTGACATGAATGATTGGGCCGAAGGCCGATTGACATGAATGATTGGGCCGAAGGCCGATTGACATAAATGATTGGGCCGAAGGCCGATTGATACAAGTGATTGGGCCAAAGGCCGTCTGCTGTAACTGCTTCAAAGATTGCTTATGTATTTTCCTTATTCAATATTATTCACTGAGCTTTCGCTCACGCTCATTCATGCACATGTAGGTGAGCCAAGGGACGTCCAGAACCAGCCTCGGTGAAATTGTGAGAAACAGTCAAGGTTTTGAGGAGTCAGCCTAAACGTCTCACGCACGAGACTGTCTTCGCCTTTGTCCTTTGTTCATAGTTTTGTCATGTTGGCAAAAGCATTGGACTACTTTTATATATAAGTCTTGGGTTCAACTGACTTAAACTTGTATGATCCTGTATGTACAGTGTTCTGTGTTAGTCAATATTTTGATGTGAGTTATTAACATATAAATGTTTGGAATGTTATGGTGTGCATATAAGCACAGCTCTATGGACAAAGTTTTAAATTTGCTTCCGTTTGGCCCCTTTACTCTGATGAGTTTTGTTTTATTAGTTTGAGGTCGTAAGTAATCTCGTGATTACTGGCCGGTTATGGCCTTAACCCATAGGGGCGGGTTCGGGTCGTGACATGGGAGGTGCATCGGCCACAAGGGGAGGCCACCGACTATCCATCGGCCATCAATAAGAAAATCGGCCAAATATTTAGCCGACTGGCCAACAATTTGGCCGACCGGCCAAAAATGGCTGTGTCGGGGAAGTTTTGACATTTAGCCACGGTTCTTTAAATATAGGGCCTCAAACCCTATATTTTCACTTCCTCCTAACTCGAAAATCCTTCCTCTCTGTCTCTAGGTGATTTCCCAACCTTCAATCCTCATTTTTCCTTGGTTTTCGAGCCCTTTTCGTCGTTTGATTCGCGAAACCCTCCCCGTTTCGCACACTTTGAACCGAACAAAACTCGATTTCGGCGACTTTTCCTTGGTTTCCACCACTTGGGCTTGTTTTCTCCAAGTTTTCCTCGGTCTTTGTGCCTTTTCCCGCACTCCACCCTTTTCCTCCATTTTTCACCCTCTCGGGGTTGACTTTTTAGTTGATTTTTGGCATTTTTGCTCGTTTTACACATTTTTGGCCATTTTTGCACTCTTTCTGAGATGGCTGACGACATTCCACAGGGTGGGAGTCCTCCCGAGATGGACGTGGACCCCGAGGTCGAGCTCCAACCTCTTCGCGTCCGACCATTTGATCCGACGACCTACAGGCCGGCGATACATGTGCTCCCTCCTAACAGCCTCCGCCACTTCGGGAGCTATGCACGAGGCGCGCCACTAGAGCTTCTACTGCACGAGCCAGAGTCACATCTATCTTACGGTGCCGCTGAGGTATATTCTTCCTCTGTTTTATTTTCTGCAACGTAGAACACATAACTGCGATAGTCGATTCTGTTCTTTAAATGCTTAATTCAAACAAACTGATACATCACATGCCGTAGTTCACTGTGAGCACACTCACACCCAATATCTATTTAAATCTGAACACATGCACACACACTGCATTCTCAACTGAACAATTCAAACATACTGATACATCATATGCTGTGGTTCACTGTGAGCACACCCACACCCAATATCTGTTTAAATCTGAACTCATACACACACACTGCATTCTCATCAATTCTGAGCGCATTCAACACTGTATTTCTAACACTGCTTCGTAATTGTTTGTTTTGAACACAGGGAGATTCCCATGCCTTCCGGGGGTATGGGAACACTGCCGCCCGAGGTTAGTACATGGAGCTACCCGATGCGGTCTGTCATATTGTCGACCGGGCCGGCTTTGGGACCTTCTGCATGGGACTCTCACGCCTCACTACGAGTAAGCCCCTTCTTGCTGCTCCGGTGGAAAGGTGGTGGGACACCACTGACTCCTTCCACCTTTCTGCCACCGGGGAGATGACGATGACTCCTTTTGACTTCTCCATGCTCACAGGCATCGGAGTAGGGGGTGATCCGATCCCCTTTGATACAGACATGGACGAGTGGGACGCCGCTCAGCTATATTTGCTCGGCACTCAGCCACCTCTTGCCCGGGCAGGATTCGTGAGGTACTCATGGTTCGAGAATCACTTCTAGATCCAGGCGCCTACTACTCGGGAGGAGGAGGAGCAGTATGCCCGTGGCTTCATTATGTTCCTGCTGGGGACCACACTCTTCGCCGATCGGGTGAACACCGTTGCCCTCTACCTGCTGAGCGCATTAGTGAACGTGGCACGGATTCACCGCTACGACTGGGGTGGCGCGGGCTTGGCCACTCTTTACGGATATATGAGCTCATCCTCCCACCTCAGCAGGCAGTTGCTTGGAGGCTACTGGCGAGCCTGGGAGGTACATGTTCCCTTTTCTGTCTTTTCAATTCTGTTTTTCATTATTTGTACATCACACACACTGCGCGCACGCAATCTGCTTTACATTGGTTGTACACTACACACACTGCACAATACATTGCACATACTGCACTCTGCTCTATCTGTATACTGCTTTATCTGATAAGCATACTCATATCTGCTCTGTTACACTATACAGTTGTGGGTGTATGCCTACTTCCCTAAGCTTGCCCCAGTGCCGGATGAGGAGATGTCCCTCGGTGTTCCATTTTCTCACCGCTTTGATGTGAGATGCGAGCGGAGGCCACAGGAGTCCTTCATGTTCTTTCGTCGCTATTTTGAGACCATCACCGTAGCCGAGGTATGTCAAACATTTCAATTTATTTAAGCTTTGCTTTATTTTGTACTCTCAATATCAGTAGATAACAAACTGTGTTTTGTTTACAGATCACCTGGCAGCCTTGGGCCCCGTTGCCTGACGCAGTTCGGGAACGATATGCTAGTGCTCGAAAGACTACCCGTTTCAGAGTTCTGCTATAGGGCCCAGTCTGCCGCACTTGGTACTTGGGTGAGCGCTTCTTGCGGCAGACCCTCAGCTTACCGGAGCAGGTAGTCTCGAGGCCGCCTCCCACCCATATGAGGCATACTAAGAGGTATACCTTTGAGGAGATGATGGATTACACCATCGGTTAGGACTCTGAGGGCTTTAGAGACGAGGGTGACTACGCCGAGTACATCCAGGCTTATATCATGTGGCCTTTGACTGGTGCTCATCGAGCAGAGCGAGAGAGGCCAACGGCGCCAGTAGCAGGAACAGGGACACCGAGGGCACCTCCAGCCCGAGACAGGAGTGGGTCTTGAAGAGGGCAGGGAGATGGATGGCCAGAGCTACCCACTACGATCACATGCCGAGGACAGAGTGGGGAGACTTATTAGATTCCCTTCGCTCCTTCTCCAGCTGATTATGAGCTTATCGGAGTCTATGGCTCGACCCGGTATGTACTACCACACTTTGCATTTTGTAAAGTCATTTCAATTCATTTGATATCCCGCAGAATACTAATGACTTTAACATTTTTGCAGGCTTCCGTTGAGTACACTTGCCAGTCCCTGGAGTTGACAGCCTCAGCGGTAGGGATGCTGCAGCGGTGTATCGACTTATTGACCATCTATAATATCCCGGTAAGTTCTTTCAACCGCAGCCTTAAACTCTGCACGATCAGCTTCATACATAATATGATGTATCACACTATCGGCACGGCACTTAATTCACAGCACTCACGACACTTATACACTGTAACCCACATACTGCTCACAGCATTGCTCACGGCATTCATACACTGTACTCATACACTGCATTCTGTATTGATATACTGCTCAAAGCATTCATATACTGTTTTACGTAGCATGACTGATGCATTTGCTATTTGTCCTTTTCAGGCCCCGTTCCAGATTCCAGCTATGGGAGGTGCTCCAGCTGGACCATCTGATCCTGCTCGAAGAGGAGGGGAAGCCAGGCGAGGGATGACTATCCACAGCCGAGGTAGGCACAGGCGCACCCGCGCTAAGAGCAGTTCACGAGAGCCCTCCCCTGATAATTCTGATGAGGAGGCGGTGTCGTCCCAGGGTGAGGCCGGAGACAACTCAGTCTCTGACTACAGAGCTGGCAGTGGTGATCCTAGACCCTCTTCCAGGAAGAGAACCAGGACTGACTCCCACACTTGAGACCACTGATGTTGATCCAGACTTTCTGCTGTTTTTCTTCTTTTTGCTTTGCTTTATTTTTCTTTTTTACTGGTAGTTTGAGCACATTGTACTGCCTCAGGCAGGTTTTACTTTCTCAAAACTATGTACTTTTTGCAAGAGACATGATGAAATGAAACAACTGTTTTGTTCAAAAAGTGTTACATTTGTACATTTTATGCATCGCATCGCATTACACAACAATGTAAATGAGATTTGAACTTTTGAAAGTTAAGCATTTGCATCGTAATAATCAGGTAGTGAATCGAGTAACGACAAAAACAACTCGATAATCAAAACAAAGGACTAGATAAGCTAACCAAGTGCAAATACAACTCAATAAGCAAAACAAAGACTTAAAGAATGTGAAATACAACTCGATAAGCAGATGTACAACAACTCGATAAACAAATTATAGTAACAGGCGTGACTTCGCAAAATCATCATCGAAAGGCATTGGAAATGGAATCAGTTACAAGTTCTCAGCATGTTCCATACACAATCAGCTCAAGGAACAAGAGGGAAGGCCATCGGCCAAAGGGAAAGCCCACCGGCCATGAGAAATGGCCATCGGCCACAACTTTTAGCCAATCGGCCAAAAGGGATGGTCGGTCAGCACTAATTTTGGCCGATCGGCCAAAAATGGCAAGCACCTCCAGAATGTTGACACCTGTCTTCCACTCACCACCTTATCCTCTACAAAAGCCTCAGCTTCGTAGTTTTTCTCATTTCAACACTGTTTTACATCAAAATGGAGGCATTTCTCATCCAAAATCTCACAACTTGGATTGCCACCTTAGATGGCTCGGAAAAGTTGAACTTCTGGGGCTTCGGCATTAATGCACTATTCACGCTAAGTCGCACTCTGCTGCACCTTCCATTTCTCCATGCCGCGGCAAGGTTTTGAAACCGGGTAACGCACGTCTTTAGTTTTGGCGGGCAAGAGATGTGTCCTACCTTTGAAAACTTCCAAGCTTTGATGGAATCCGAGCGCAACGAAGAAGTCTTGCCCCAGCTTCGCTTTGGCCACGCCCAAGCCTTAGGATGAAAGTGTGGGCTCACTATGCACGACGCTCGGTCATTGATTTGTGATGGAATACTGGACATTCCGAGTTTGATTCGTCGGTTTTCCGATGCTGGTAACCGTGGTGACCATCATTGGCAAGGCTTTCGGTGTCATGCGCTTTGCTTGTGCATGCTGTCCCATTTCTTGCTTGCCCCAGGCTCGGGAGGGTTTAGTAATCGTTTAATCGAAGTTACCCAAGGCTTAAAAGAGGGCAAGAGCTGCATTGTCATGACACTGGCAGAGACATTGATGGGCTTGGACACTTTCCATCGTCGAGAGATGACCAGATTCGTAGGGAGTCCACTATTGCTGCAAGTAATGTTTCCCACCCTATCTCACATATATATTGCTCACATCACTCGGCCCTCGGGCTCGATTTTTCTCTCAACACCCTTTTCTCCACTTTTCTCTCATCGTATATCTCTCTATTCTTTAATCTCTCATTTTTCATCCTTCCCCAAGTGTGGTTGATGGATAAGTTGCAGGTTGTGGACTCATGCCCAGCGTATTCAGCTCGCGGATATTTCTTCCGACGACGTCTAGTCGATGCCCTTGATGAGGGATGGTGGTTTGACTGGATATGCAGTTTGTCTGCAAACCGTATTGCGTGGCGTTGTCCTTGGCTCAATCTACCGGTAATGAGCTACAGCATGTCCCGACAGACTGGGATTCAGTTAATTAGCCTGACATACTGCGTGTTCTACTTTCTTTTCCGATTCCAGCTCCAGTTCGGCCATGATCAGTTTGCCCGGCAGAGGGGATAGAGTACCCAGCTGCATTTCTGGTCCGAGGCGCACAGCTAGCTTGGCATGCCGCGGCACGGAGGACGAGAGAACTTTTGGCCCCCGCTCCCACTTTCAATTACACCATTTCTGATGAGTGCATAGATTGGCTCAACGAAGAGGCAAAGATAGGGCCCACTTTGGCATCAGAGGCTTCGACCAGCTCTAGGAGGGGACGCAAGAACACCTAACTATGCCCTGGATTTATTTCCCTTAATCAGAACTTTCAAGTTTTCTTTATGAATGTAATGAAAAGTAACTTCAATTTGTATGCAAGAGCAGGAGAACTCTGTATTGAAATCAATAAAATTGAAGGTTGTGGGTACTGAAAATTCTCCGTTTGGTCCAAAGATAGTCTAAATTGTAAAAAGATTAATTTGAGCAAAATCAACTTTTATCAAAACTTTTCAAAACCATTTTCGATATGGATCAGAACTGGACACGCCTGAGATCTGTCGCTAAGATAAACAACCCCGGATCCCAGCAACTGGAAAGTTGCCCCTAGTCTGAGTAGCACTGCACCAGAGATTACAACCGAGCTCTTGAATGCAGAATAGGCAAAGATGACCAAACATGATCACATGGATAAAGTTGATCGGGGAAGTGTTTACGGCTGGACTTTAGGATGAAGTTGCCTATGTCTCCCAAAGATGGGAATCAAGCCTTACGTAGTTCGGGTCAGGTTCACTCGTGTATTAACCCTCACCTTTTGCGCTCTAACTTTTGCCAAGGCCGCCCTTTGCGGGTTTTCAACCTTGTGAGCTCAATTTTTATAATTTCAAATTTTCTATGCTCTAACTTTTGACTAAGCCGCCCTTTCGGGTTTTCGGCCTAGCGAGCCTCTCAGGGAAAATATTTCTTCAACTTGTCCATGTTGATCGGTTGGGAGAACTCTAGACCATCTAGGTCCATCAGAACGACAGCTCCACCCGACCAAATAGACTTGATGATGTAAGGACCAGTCCAATTAAGTCTGAACTTGCCCCTGGGGTCGTGGATGGGAGCTCGGTTGTCTTTGAGCACCAAATCTCCTTCCTTCAAATTCCTGGACTTAACTTTCTTGTTGAAAGCCCTGGCAATTCGTCGTTGATAACCTTGAACATGGTACAGTGCTTTCAGCCTTCTCTCATCAAAGAGCATGAGTTCCTCAAACCTGCTCTGCTGCCAATCTGCCTCAGCTATCTGACACTCAGCCAGTACTCGTAATGACGGAACTTCAATTTCGATAGGTAGAACGGCCTCCATCCCATAAACCAATGAATACGGAGTCGCTCCAGTAAAAGTTCTAATTGACGTCCGGTAACCCCACAGAGCAAATGGCAGCTTCTCTGGCCAGTCCCGGTAGGTTTCCACCATCTTCTGCAAAATGCGCTTGATGTTCTTGTTGGCGGCCTCAACTACTCCGTTGGTCTACGACCGATATGTGGGTGACTTATGAAAAGCCACGTTATATTTTTCCAACAAGTCAATCACTTCCTTCTTGAAGTGGGAACCATTATCTGAAATGATCTCGTTCGGGACCCCATAGCGACAGATGATGTTGTTCCTGATGAACTTTGCAACATGTGAAGCCTTCAACACCGCATAAGATTGGGCCTCAACCCACTTGGTAAAATAGTCTATCGCGACCAGAATGAACTCATGCCCATTGGACCCCTTCGGAGTGACAGCCCCAATCACACCGATTCCCCAAACTGAAAATGGCCATGGCGAAGTCATATTGTACAGCTTCGACGGCAGGATGTTCATGCGGTTTGCATGGATCTGACGTTTGTGGCATCGCTGAACAAAGCTGATACAATTCTCCTCCATAGTGGACCAACAGTAACCCTGTCTAAGGATTTTCCGGGCCAGTATCACCCCGTTTATGTGCGCTCCGCACTCTCCTCCATGGATGGCCTCTATTAGGCACTTCGACTCTTCAGCCTCAACACACAGCTTATGCATTCCCAGATAACCTCTCTTATACAGTTTACCTCCGCAGATGATGAACTGAGCAGCCATTCTTCTGATTGCCCTTTTATCCTTGGCATTTGCCCCTGGTGGATATGCTTCTTTCTCCAGGAAGTTCCATACATCGTGATACCAGGGATTCTCATCTTGAACCTCATCCATGGCAGCAACCAGCTCATAAGCCGGCATAAATTTCTGGTCAATGATGATTGGACACATCTGGACTCCAAAAGGGATGTCTATCATAGAGGATAGAGTTGCTAGTGAATCTGCGAACCTGTTGTTCTCTCTTAGTAGATGAGCAAAGTTTAGCTTCTCAAACCGAGGAATCAGCAAGTCCAAGGTCTAGTGGTAGATTCTCATCTTTTCTTCTTTAACTTTCCAATCTCCTTTTGCTTGAGATACAACAAGGTTCGAGTCCCCGATGACGTCTAATCGTTTTGCCCCTAGTTCCAGAGCTGCTTCTAGTCCAGTAATACACACTTCATACTCTGCCTCATTGTTCGAGACTTTGGACTGGAGTTTGAATGCTAGAGGAATACGAGAATTATCAGGTGCTATCAGCAACACCCCTATCCCATATCCGTATTGGTTTGACGCTCCGTCAAAGTACATCGTCCAAAATTCTTCTTCGACATGCAAAATGGCCTCGTCTGGGAATAGGTACACAACTGCTTCATCTCCTTCTACTGGGTGATCGGCTAGGAACTCCGCTACCACTCTCCCCTTCACTGACTTGCGCGTCACATACTTCAGATTGAATTCGAAAAACAGAAGCAACAAACGAGCTAGCCTACCCGTAAGTGCCAGTTTCTCGAAGAGATATTTGATGGGATCTAATCTTGAAACCAACATTACAGAGTGAGCTAACAGGTAGTGCCGTAGCTTCTTGGTAGCCCATACCAAGGCCAGACAAGCCTTCTCCAGCAGAGTGTAACGGGTCTCGTATTCCGGCATCTTCTTGCTCAGGTAATAGATAGCTCTCTCCACCTTGTCCTCAGACTCTTGTGCAAACATGCAGCCCATTGTAGTTTCAGTTACTAAAAGGTACAAAATCAACGGTTTCCCCGGCTCAGGCGGTGACAACACGGGTGGGTTCTATAAGTATTGCTTGATCTGTTCAAAAGCAGCTTGGCATCGGCCGTCCCGTTAGAACTTCTTTCCTTTCTTCAGGAGACCAAAGAGTGATTCACAAGTCAAAGTTAATTTTTGAAATAAATCGTCTTACGAATTGCACTTTACCCAGAAAGCCTCGCACCTCCTTTTCAGTCCTTGGTGGTGGCATTTCTAAGATGGCCTTGATTTTGGAAGGGTCAACTTCGATACCTCTCTGTGTAATCAAGAACCCCAGCATTTTCCCTGCTGTAACACCAAAAGTACATTTTTGAGGATTCAGTCGCAATCAAAATTCCTTGATCCTTTGGAAAAACTTTTGCAAGGCTGTGTATTGGCCCTCTCTTTCTTTGGACTTGACAATCATGTCGTCCACGTACACCTCAGCTTCTTCGTGGATCATGTCATGCAAAATCGTGGTCGTAGCCCGTTGATATGTAGCCCCAGCATTCTTCAGCCCAAACGACATCACTCTATAACAGTAGGTCCCCCATGGGGTGGTAAAAGCAGTCTTCTCCCGGTCTTCGGGTGCCATTACGATCTGGTTGTAGCCTGAAAAGCCATCCATAAATGAGAGCAAAGCATGTCCCATTGTGAAGTCCACTAACTCATCGATATGCGGCAGAGGAAAGTCGTCCTTCGGACTGGCTTTGTTCAGATCCCTGAAATCCACACATACCCGAATCTTGCCATCCTTCTTCGGCACCGGAACTATGTTAGCCAGCCAAGTTGGGTACTCAAATACCAACAGGAACCCTGCGTCGATTTGCCTGGTGGCCTCTTCTTTGATCTTGATGGCGCAGTCGGGGCGGATCCTTCTGAGCTTCTATTTGATAGGTCGGGCCTCGGGGTCAAGAGGGATCCGGTGTTGTACAATCTCAGGATCGATTCCAGGCATGTCTTCGTAGGACCATGTGAAAACATCTTTGAAATCTTTTAATAAAGCGACTAAGTGCTCGCACTCCTCCAAAGACAACGTGGACTCGATCTGGACTAGCCGCGAGTCCTTCTCAATACCAACATTAATTTGGATGATTTTATCAACTAGCGATTTTATAAACCTCTCCTGCTCCTGATCTAGAAAATATTTCAAAACCGGAGGAATTTTTTCTTCGTCGTTTTCATCAAAATTTTGAAAGTCTAAATTAATGCAATAAATCAAGGGCACAGAAAAATATTCAAAGGCCACAGCCACTTCATTCTCATTAACCACTTCCAAGTCGCTTGATTCCTCTGTTATAACAGACTCAAAGGAAAAAGAAAAAGACGACCTAGACAGGACTGTGGCATCTGGGTTGTCACCCCCAGGAATATCGGACTTAGACTTAGACGAGCTGGAACCTGATTCTGACTCTACAGACTCGGTGAAATCAGATTCCGGCTCACTACCTGACCCGGTGCTGTTCGATAAGAATCCCTCCTCGTATTGCCAGACGAGGGAGGGTGCGATGGAAGCATCCAAAATGTTTGTAGATGGGCTCGCAGCCGCTCCATTTCCAATCATGGATACCGAGAAGTTATCCCCCAAGCACTTCTGTATGATCGGAGGATCTGAAAGTAGACAAGCTAGTGCTACCCCCATTTCAATCTCGGTGTTCTTAGAATCCACTTTCCCACACTGCTCAACTTCAGTTGATGGGTGTGTTTGCTCCTCGGCAACATCATCCCCGAATAACTGTAGGTCAAAGAAGATCTCAAACCCTGGCAAGCGACGCTTCTTTGCGTTCAACCATGGCTCTGGGAAGCCGCATAATGGAAAATCCTCCCCCTCCCGAACAAAACGTCCGTTTAGGGTACTCTGGATGGGTCGGTGCATTAACTCATAAGGTTTCCCCACCTGCTTTGCTCTAGCTCTCCCAGCCATCTCCTTGCCTTTCCTCACCCAGTCCGCTTTGGTGGGTAGATAACCCAAACCAAAGGTATGCGGGTTGTGCGGCACTTCGACCGATACTGTAATGCCCTTCCGGCCACTTCTTCCTAGTCCCATCCCAGGGATGCGCTGGAGTTTGTTCATGAGGTATAGTGACTGAGCGCTAACATACAACCCTTCATCAACAGCTAAGATGCTCTGTACGACCCGGGCCTCGGCTACGGTAAAACCCGATAGGAACACATCCTCCGTGCCATGCTCGATTTCCAAAACCGATGTAGACACTTCTAGCGGCGGATGGATTGACGAATTCCCAAAAACTATAGCCACCTCTTCTCGTGAGGGTATTTTAACATCTGATGCAATGTGGAAGAGACTGCCTTTACCTGGTGCAGCCACGGCCGCCCTAGGAGTAGATTGAAGGTTGCAGGAACGTCCAAGACATGGAAGTCAATCTCGTGTTGTCTTGGACCAACCTGAGTCTAGATTTTCACAGTCCCCATCACCTCTCTGCTTGTGTTATCATATGCCCGAATCACCTGGGCTATTGGCACAAAGTCCGCGGGCTTCAACCCGATTGCATATGTCGTCCTTGACAGGCACACGTTAATAATGGATCCCGTGTCGACAAGAACCACTGGTATCCACTTGTCTCTACACTCCACAGAGATGTAGAGCGGTTTGTTATGGTTTGCGCCCTCAGGCAGCAGTTCCTTGTCAGAAAAGGTTAACGTCGAGGGAGCTCCTCCCGGAAAAACCAATCCTACCAGCTGCTCAAGCGTGGTGTCTATTGAGAGTTTGGCTTTGTCCATTGCAGATAGGACGGCTTGTCTATGGACTCGTGAAGCCATAAGCAGTCCCCAGATGGAGATGTCTGCCTGTATCTTCTTCAGCTATTTCAGCACAGCCTCCTCTTTGAGCAATTTATCCTTCTGCTTGTCTGTCTCTCTGTCCTTTCCGGACGCTTCTGGTTGATCTAAGTGCGGGGGCTTGAAATACTGTCCGCTCCTAGTCATGTGATCAACTTCGCCAATGTACCAGGTATCATCCGATTGGTTATTCCCCTAGTCCTCATCTGTGTGGGCAAGACATAGATCATCATCTTCCCACCACATGCCATCAGCAGCCGACAGACACTTGTCTGGCTCTGTCACAACCGTTCCGGCACCCACAACACCTTCTGTTCCCATGCCCGCAGCATGCTCTGCTCCTGTGCACACAGCATGTTCTGTCCCTACAGGGGCTTTGGCCTTTCTGACCCTCTCAAAATCTTCGATCCTTTTCCGCTCAAACTGCTTCAGCGCAGCTCGCTGTTCAACATCTCCTATATTCAAATTGCCCAGATCCCGAGTGAAATTCTTAACACCGGCGCTCTCCGGCGATGCATCCAGATTCCCGGCCCTTCCAGCCACAGTTGATGTCCCCATCCCTGATGGACCCTGTTCTAGCTGAGGTTGTTCAAAAACATCTAGCTGGTCGTCAAGCCACCCAGTAGACTCCGCTGCCCTATCCGAATCAAACCAGTTGACTGTCACGTCTCCTGAGTCTTGTTCGTTGAAGAATTGAAGGTTCGCGATGTCCTCCTCCAGATCTACTAAGTCATCTAGCCCCTGATCAAGTACATCCTCCCGGACTACACAAATCCCTGCCCCTACTGGCAATTCCACATTCGGCCTAGCCTGGCCTGCTGATGTAATGTAACCGCTCAAGTTGTACATAAAGCTTGTAGACCTCTCAGGCTTTGTATTTGCATTCTCACCTGCCTCCGCATTCGACCCACTTTTATCTTCGATAGCTACCACCACCATTTCAAGTTGGGTTTGGGACGTGTCCAACACGCACAAGTCAGTGCTGTCAGGAATGAACACCTCCAGCTTAGGTAGGTGAGAAGGGGTGATATATATACTAGGGTCGTATGGCACAACCCCAATTTGGATCATATTGATGCGTTTGGGAGTTGGAGCTTGGTTATATGGTGGGAGAGGGTTGGTTGTGACATTCGGTTTCTTCGGAGGCACGATCACCCTGTTGTCGACGAGATCCTGAATCTCGTGACGCAATCTAAAGCACTGGTCGGTGTCATGACCATGTTGTCGATAAAACGCACAGTACTTCGCCGGGTTATGGGAGGGGGAAAGTTTTTCTGGCAATGGCCGCGACTCTAAGGGCTTCAAGTGCCCTTTTCTGATTAAAACCCCCAAAGCTTTGGATTGGGGCATATATAGTAAAGTGAAGGTTCTTTGGGCTTTAGGTGCGTATCTGGCTGTTTGCGAGCTACTACCAGACGCATCGGTGAATAGCATAGCTGCAAGGGCTCTTGGGGTATTGGTGGTGGTAACCATACTCACATCTAAAGATCTAGCAGCTGCAGCACTGCTCATGCCTGCATTCGTACTGCGGTTGAATGTTCTCTTAGGCTATTCTCTCTCATTATCAATGAGGCACTGCTTCATAGCGTCTTCGATCTGCACCCCTATCTCATGTAAATCTGCAAAGGTGGGGAGGGGGAGAACGATCATCTTCTACATAAGCTTGGGCTGGAGGTTGCGCACAATCATCTGAATCTGATCTTTGTCAACAGGCCTGATGGTCATTATCGAGGCCTTGGCCCTCCATCGGGTCACAAAAGCGGAGAAGCTCTCCTTTGGTTCTTGCCTGGTGGTCTCGAGATCACGAGTTGTGACCTCGATTTGTGTATTGTAGGAGTATTGAGCTATGAAGGCCTCGGCCATCTCCTCCCAGTTTCTCTTGACGGAATCTTCCAATTTTGCATACCAGATGGCCGCTACACTTGACAAGGTCCAGCCAAACAAAGAAAGTTTCTGCAATCTGGATAGGCCCATCGGCCTCAGTATATCCAAAAACAACCGTAGATGCACCATAGGATCCCCAGACCCGTCAAAGCGGTCGATGTGTGGCATTTTAAACCGATCTGGCAGCGTCACGGTCGAGTCAGTATACCCATCTTCTATATCTGGAATGGACTTCACACCCTGGGATTTCTTGAACAACTTTTCAAGCTTGCTTACTTTTAACGCTGTGGGGTCCACCTCAAACTCAAAGGGAGAATCTGGTAGGTTGGTAGGTGTTTTGGATAGCTGAGGTAGAATCGAGGGTGGAGGTGGCCCCGTTGGGATGTCTGTATCCTCCTGGACATTCTAGACATTCGCTGTCTCCCTGGGTATTAGGACTCTTGGTGGGGGAGGAGCTTGGTGTGAAGCAGATGCTCCAGTTTGCTGTTGTAGCCTGGCAATTAACTCTGTCTGTTGAGCCATGACCTCAGCCCGTTGTTTGGCAAATTCTGTTTGACAAACAGTGTCCTGCTGCATAGTTTTCATACTTTCTTGGAGTTGACGCATCATTTCCTCCGTTCTTGCTATACTGCCCTGATATAACTGAACTGCCGATATATCTGCCTCTGCAGTAGACTCGGAAATCTCAACCTGACTGCTCAAGGACCACTGATCTGGGAACCGCGGTACCGATACACTGTGCCTCACTGACCTCCGTCTAGCAATCGGGGGTAAAGAGTAGAACACTGGTTGTCCGTCTATCAGATCCTCAGATCGATGGAGTCTGCGACCTCTAGTCCAGAGTGCTTGGGGAATATCTGCTTGGTCGGAATCAATGATACTAAACTACCTTACAAAAAGATAAATAAAGCATAATAAGGAAACAAACAACCAGAAAAACAGACAGCATAATGGCTTAATTAAACACAACACACAGTCGGTATGACAACACACAGTTGGCATTTGTAAGCTGAATATACTGTTCTTAACTATTGATCATTGTTTCCAAACCACTGCTCCAAATTTGAATCTGGTACCCGCGGATATAACTGATTCTCAAAACATTGATGCTCTCAGGCCTGATACCCAGACTTGCAAACTGATACATGCGACCCTATAGAGGCACACTCTAAAAGCACATAACAAGCAAGTGAGAGTCAAAACACCTCTATGTTAGGGTAGGGTTTCCCTGTCCTAGTTTCGTCAGAAGCTAGGGTTTCACTACGCACACAACGGTTTCAAACAACCTATAATCGGGTAAGCAACCGGTTCTAGTTTGGAATGGTCACTACGAATTCTGATATGCACTAGGTCGAATGGTCAAAAAGGGTGCCCCGGTAAAAACCGGGGTTTGTGTTCTCATCGTGGCAGAGCCCGTAACTGGTCAGCCTTATGGCATGCTTCTCAAAGTGAGCCTCCGGCAAACCGTTCAGGAATAGCAGATGGCAAACATGGTGGCCTAGGCGCACCGATGCAAATGTAATGCAAAGAAACATATAAGTGTAATCAAAACAAGATAGCATGAGTTCGAGTCAAATTCTCTAACTTCCCAGCAGAGTCGCCAGAAACTATAGACGCGCCCCGAGGGCCCCATGCTACAGTTCAGACTCAATTGTCATGGTTCTAAATCTAATCCCGCAAAGTGCAATGCGAGACCGATAAATCACCAAAGAGTCCAAATCTGGCAAATCATTTTGAAAATTTGATTTTTAAGAAAGAAGTGCCAAACATGGACTGCTTTGCCAGATACAGAGTCGCCACCTAAATATTTTATTTTAGGGGGATTTAGGAAACCCTGACTCGTTGCCTAAGGCCACGTGTCCGTCATCACCAAAGTTGCCTCGGCTCGGGAACTTGGGTATGACTGGGGAAGGTCATCTATGAGCACCCCCACTCGCCCGATCAAAGATCGGCCTGTACTAAGCATGATATTTTGTTTTTGAAAACACATGTGTTCTTATTCTGGTTGTTAGCTAGAATTTACTATGTGATGCGCACAACACACAAGTATAGACTAGATCGCCTAAGTTGGAACAAAACATTTCATGTTTGTTTATTTGAAAATAGTTTGATGGTGCTACTTGCAAGTAGGCTAAGATATGGATTTGCCACCCTCAGGTGGGTTTAGAAAAACATGATTTTGCCACTCCACAAAGTGGGCTTAAAATGCACATTTTGATGAATTGTTCCAATTCAAGTAATCTAACCTTCATCCACAGGCATTCAGGCAGTTATATCACATAAGCAGTTAGCCGCATGGCAAGCATGCTATCATGGCAACATTCACACTCATGCAAGATGCTAAAGCATAAAAGCTTACCTAGTACTCCGAGCCAAAACAAGAAACTAGTTAGAAATCATGCATGATCCTAGTTCATGTTAAGATGGCTAATGCAACACATGCAAAATGTAACTAGAATAGGCTCAGTTAATCTAAGAATGGCATGTGAAATGCAACAACCCGATACACGTATTCAAGTTGGAATTGAAATACTATGCAATTAGTATGATGCGCCGAGCCCGGTGCATGCAATACGAATGAATGATGCAAACATGCGAGCATAAGGATGCTAATTGAAACATGACCTAAAACTAGCCATTGAAAGCAAGTAAGTAAAAGGGAGAAAGATGTGGGGCTGGAAGACATTCACACACTCACGCACACTTATTACAAAATTCGCCCTCTCGACGGATGGTCCGAATAAATAATACAAACCAAATGATTAATCAACTATCCTAGCTAATTAATTATTGCAAACCCTTAATTAATTAACAAATAAATTACAAAAAGGAGGTCACCGCAGCTCCAACCCGGAATGATTGAATGATGCATACTCGATCGCCTCGCTAGAAAACCCGTTGCCATGCCACATGTTGCCTCTGTTTGCACTATTTTGCATCTCTGAAATTGTGAAAATCCTTAGGATGCTTCTGAAACACTCCCTAAGCACTGTGGGAGGTCACCGACCAAAAGATGGAGTCACCAGCCATGGGAAAATGGTCATCGACCAAAAGTGGAGCTCTCGGCCAGATTAAGTTAGCCGGTCGGCACTGAAAATGGTCGACCGGCCATCCCTTCCTGCAGAATGCTATTTTTGCTACAACAAAGGACAGACAACGCATGGCAAGGCATTTACAAGGCAATGTGTGCACGACCACCCTCCTTATCATACTATGAACTCAAGGGAGTATGGTGCTTGACCCTCGGGCCACCAATCACGTATTTCAATGCATGATGGCCAAAGGAGCCAAGTGTGCAGTTCACCATGGAATGAATGCAACAAAACACATGAATGCCTAGAACTCTATCATGCATAATCAAGAGCGTCGGCGACCGAGGATTGAGGTACATTTCGTCACTTCAAGTACGAACGTCCCTCATTCCTCATGTTTGGTTTGACACCCCAAACCAAACACAATGCAATGCATACATGTCAAACACAATGTGACTCAAGTATGCACACAAAGCTTAAGGTAGCCAACATGCCAGATGTGATACAACCTAAACATGTAAACATGCAACGTGCAAGACAAGCATGCGACAACATGCAGAGATGGACTTAAACCGACATGGGAAGACCTCAGCCATACCCAAAATAGTGGCCAAAGTCATGAATTGGGAGCATAGAAATGCAAAATGAACATGCACATGCAAATGGTCCAACACTTAGGCAACAATGCGCAATCTTCAAGCATGAGCAAGATGTGATAAACATGAGAGTATGGCAATGCATTAAGCTCTGAAATCATGTGAGGAGTGATGCCAAACCAACCAAACAAAACAAATGTAGCATGCACGGAGGCCTAAAGCTTAAGACTAGTGAAGGGACTTGAACCAAAGCTACACAAAACAAAGGGCATATGGCAAGCATGACCCAAAATAGTCCTAAAGCATGGCAAAGTAAGCCTAAAACATGCAATGACCAAAGCCAAAACAAGCTAAGACAAAGGGGCAAGAACATAAGGCATGTAAGGCTACCAAAGAGATATTACACTACACCTAAGACAACCAAACATAACATGTTTTAAGCCAATAAAAACAGAGTTATGGCATCTCAAAATGAACCCAAAAACCCGCTTAGATGGCATCCCAAAGGCCTAAACATGATGGCATACACAATGACACATTCACGAGGCACAACATGCCAACTCTTTAAGCCATTAAAGGAGTCACAAGTGCAAGCATAGGAGCATACTATATGGACTGAAATATCATGACAAGTGATGCCAAACCACTGAAATGGTCGAAATAGAGCATGCTAATGACTTGAACACTCAAAGCTAACAAGCTAGATTGCATGGTGGCTATACAAAGCATGGCACATGTGACCCAAGCAACCAAAATCAAACCTCATGCATGGTAAAACAAAGCTAAAAGCTTCTCAAATTTAAGCCAAAACATATAAGCATGGTGGTCTAAACACAAGGTGCATGTTAAGGCAAATGAGAGGATTGCAAAGCAAGTATATGAAGCATGTAAGAGCCAACTAAACCCACCCAAAACAGAGTCATGACATGCTAAAAAAACACCAAAAACCCACTGAAATGAGGTCAACATAGGCTAGAAAGACATGCTCAAACATGAAGCATACAAGACTAGTTTGTAAAATTTACACTACGAGTGTATAGACCATGCATGGAATGACCAAGATAGGAAAAAACAGTGGTATATCACAGCAAAATAACCACAAATACCAGCTAAGACATGGCCAACATGAACTTAACAAAGGTGCTCACATATGAGGCAAATATGACAAGTATTGAAGACAACAAGGAGAGGGGGTGGCCCTCTCCTTCTTAGGACCTCAAAACACCATCCCCACCACTGAAATCTAGAGGGATTTCAGTGGTGAGAAGGCCAATACAAGGTGGTCCCGGAGCTCACAAAAAAGACACAAAAAAGAGGCCAAACAAGGCCTAAGAGGGGGTAAACGACCCCAAACACAAAAGTGATCTTAAACAAAGATCAAAAGCATGTAAAAATAGAAATTTTTTCAGTTAGACACTAAGCTTAAAATAGTATGCAAGTATTGCTAAAAACTTAAGCAAAAATGGAGAATAAAAGAGTAGTTTCTCACCCTTGAAGAACACTTGAAGAACACCAACTCCAGTACTTCCTTTTGATCAAAACCAACTCAAAAACTCTAAAATCAACTCCTTAGCACCTCAGTAACTAAAGGAAGGTGTAACACTAGGTGTCTTAGTGTAAAAATATGAATAAAAACACCCTTTAAAACACTATTACACACAAATATAGAGAGAGAAGGAGATATAGAGAGAGTGATATATCTCTCATATATCAGATTGATCAACCTTTGGAATAGGAGGGGAGGCCCTCCTCTTATAGGAAATCCAATTCCAAGCTTCCAAAGGAAGCTAAGTGTAAGGATGAAATCCCTTCATACACGTGTATGGAGGGCAGAGTCTATGCTCACCAGCTAGCACAACTGGCATGCACAATGCCTGAGAAAGGCAAAGAAAAGGCCTCAGCCAGAAAAAGTGGCCGATCGACCAAAACAATGGTCGGCCGACCAAATACAGTGTCGATCGACCAATACATTTGGCCGGTGGCAAGAAAACAAGACCGGTGGCTTCAGGCCATGGCCGGTGGGTTGAGGGATGACCAACAAGCCACTTCCTACCCTTAGGTGCAAAAACCACAAGTCCTTGGTTCTCAACCAAGCACAAAACAATCAAGTTGAGAGATCCTAAGGCAAGGCGCGCAGTCGAGACTTCCGAGAACTCAAAACGAACACAAACATAGATGACCATCGAGTGTTCAAACGATGACGTCCAAGTCTTGAGGACGGTCAAAAATGTTTTGTCTACAGCCTCCAATGGCCAATCAAGCTTTCTCTTATATTGATTAAGCATACGAGGAGGTATTTGACAATGATGACTGACCTTGAAAGAACCTTCATGCATATATTGGCCATATTTATTCACCTCCATTTATACAAGTTATGGAAGCCTTTGCACCATATGAACCTTTGGACCACGCATTTGCATAAATGGATCTTGGAAGCTCTTCATCTGCTCTAAAACTCTCTACATTGAATAAAGCTGCTTTATCGTCCTCTAGAAATACTGGCTAGGATGCTTGGCCCACACCCACTCAACCTCAAACAAGGGAATGAATCCACCATCGATTCCTCGAATTTGGTGATCCCACTGTGATTCATCCCTCCATGCGCAGTTTTGTAATATATCCATACGTCCCCCTCGATCTTCTTCGTAGCCTTGAAGATAACTTGTTTTTGGCCTGGTATACTTCCGTCTTGCCGTCCAGAATAGTGCAAAGGACTCCACATCAGTGGTGGCCGGTGGCCGACAGCCACCATTGTGTTTTTCTAGATATTTGTTGATAGTTGTGCCAGCTGTTAGCACATTGAGCTGCATCTCCCTACACGTGTATGGTGGGATGTTTCTAAGCTCAAGGCTTGTTTTTCTATATATAGGGGGGTTCCTACCCCATTTTGGAGGGTTAGTAATTTTGGAACAAAATTCTTTCTCTCTTTCTCTCTCTCTCTCTCTCTAGCAATTTTGTGCATAGTTGCTTAGATACACTCCACTTTTGTCTATCAATCCTTAACAAAAGTTGCTTGTCTTTGGGTTGAGGTAGCTTGGGGCTTTTTTTGAGCTCTAGGAAGAGGTTTTGGCTTGGTTTATTGCCTCATTTGTGTTTTCCCTTCATGAGGTATAACACTCTCCTTTTATACTTGTTTTGCACACGTGCTTTGCCATCTTTTTCAACTATTTTTGGGCTGTTTTTGAACTATCAAAAACTCTATTTTTGTGGCCTAATGGTAGTGGTTTGAGGCCATTTTCAATTAAGGGGTGGTTCACCCTTCTTACTTCTTAGTTTGTAAAGCTTTTGTACCTTTGTTCACCACTTTCAAACCAACTTTTTGGGCCTTTTAACTACTGAATTTCAGAGGTTTTTTAGTGACGAAAAAACTCATTTTGAAGTCCAAAATTGGAGGGGTTAGCCTTCCCTCCTTGTTTGTATGCCTAGCTAGCCCCATGTATTAGCTTAATGTTTTAGCTTTTTGTGGCTCAAGTCCAGCATGTTTTGAACTTTGTTTTGAGCTGTTTTGCCACTGCTTTGGCAATTTGGTACTTTTGAGTCTTGTATTGCATAGTAGAGGTGTAAGTCCTTTCACTAGTTTAGTGTTTTAAGGCTTTAACCACCATTGGTTTGAGTTGATTGCATATTTTAGTGCTTTTTCTCACCTAATTTCAGCACTTATAACCTCTACATTCTCCCTCATTTCTTCACTTTTTCATTTGCTTTGAGGATTGTTTCAACCTTAGGGTTATTTAAGCTTGAGATTGAGGCTCATGCTTAATGGTTTAATCCTCCTTTGAGGGTTCATTACCAATGGCATAAAGCTTCTCTCATGCCTTAAACTATCCTTTGGTTGACACTTCTTTCATCTTAGAAGACACTCACCAATGGGCAAATTGATTAATGAATGATTTGGTAACTAAAATGTTTAAACAAAATTGGCAAGTAAAAGTGACAAGATAAGTATTCCTTTGTGTTGCATTGCATGTGTTCAAATTAGACGTTAATTTGAACACAAGGAAAATGGGGCATTTCATACTCAAAAGTGATGAAATGTGCCACTTTTCTAGGTCTCCATTGCCCTTGATCATGCATGATAGGGTGATGGGCCTTTTGGTCTCATTTTTGCATTTATTAAACTTGCATAATTGGTTTCACAAGCCATCATGCAATGAAATTACTTGATTGATGGTTTATGAACCAAATTTTGTCCCTCCTTTGATTTCCCCATGAAAAGGAGAGGCAAAGTGTGCAAACAACCCTTGGGAAAAACATTGTTTTGCTCTGTTTGCTCTTAGTTGCAGCAAGGAAGTCCAGGTTATTGTAGACACCCTATTTTTGACCGTCCTCAAGACTTGGACGTCACCGCTTGAACACTCGGTGATCATCCATGTTTGTGTTCATCTTGAGTTCCCAGAGGTCTCGGCTATGCGCCTTGCCTCAGGATCTCTCGACTCGACTGTTTTGTGTCTGGTTTTGCACCAAACACTTGTGCTTTTCCTTTGAGGGGCAGGGAATGGCTTGTGAGCCATCCTCACACTCCATCGGCCATGGCTTGAGGCCACCGGCTGTGTTTTGTTGCCACCGGCCAAATTCTTGGCCGGCCGGCACTATAGATGCCCGGCCGGCTATCTTTTTTTGGTCAATTGCATTTTTGGCCGGCCGACTACTGTGCATCTGCTTTTGCAGATATTTTCATGCAGCTGGCATGCACTTGGCTCCCCTCCATACACGTGTATGGAGGGATTTCCCTCTTAGCTAGCTTGTCTTGTAAGCTTACAAGATTGAAGCTCTATAAGAGGAGGCCTCCTCTCCCTCTTTGAGGGTTAGACAAATTTAGACAACATTTTCAGAGGGTTTTGAGTTTTAGGGTTAGGGTTCATATATCCTCAATCTCTATATCTCTCTCTCTCTCTTGTGTTTTGTGTGTGTTTTGTCTTAGTTTTGCACACAAACACCCACCATCACACCTTTTCTTGGAGCTGAGGCCTTTGAGGGTTGTTTTTGGAGTTGTGGAGCTGGTTTGAGCTTGAAGAACCAGCTGGTTCACCATTGGTGAATAGGGTCTACAAGGGTAAGAAACTTGTCCCTTTATTCCCCATTTTTGCATTGCATTTTTGCCTACCTTGCACCTATTTTTCATCCTTGTGTATAACATATAAAAGTTCTGTTTTTTAGTGCTCTAAATAGTTGGTTAAGGTTGCTTTAAGCTTTGGGGTGGTTTGACCCCTCTCAAGCCTTGAAAGGCTCCATTTTGTGCCATTTTGGTTGAGCTCTGGGACCATTGTATTCGGGCCTCCTCACCATTGAAATCTTGAGGGATTTCAGTGATGAGGATGGTGCCTTGAGGTCCTAGGAAGGAGAGGGCCACCCCCTCTCCTTGTTGTCCTTGAAAAGGGCCCATTTTTGCCTCTTGGGGGAGCATCTAGTCTAAGTGTGTGTTGGCCATGACTTAGCTGATTTTCATGCTTATTATGTCATAATATGCCTCTATTTTTAGTTGGTTTGGACACACCTTGCTTGTTTAGCATACATGTCTTGTAATGCCATATTGTAGCCTTAACATGCATCTAGATTTTAACCCTTATTCAAGCATGCTTTTGGCCTAGCTTTGTGAAGCTTTTGTACTTGTTTTAGCATGCTTAAGTTCTGTTTTTGATTGCTTTGGTCGACTATGACATGCTTGGTATAGCCATCTTGCATTTTGGCTTGTTAGCCTTGGGTGTGTGAGTGTGGAGCATGCTTTACTTGCTTTGACTTAGTGAGTTGGAACCATTTTCCATGTCATTTCAGTCCACTTAGCATGCTTGTATGCTTGCATTTCATGGCCCCTTTGATGCTCCAAGAGGTTGTGTCCTATGCTTCATGTTTGGTCATTGTGTATGCTTCCATGTGTAAGTCATTTAGATGCCATCTAAGTGGTCTTTTGGCTTTGTTTTAGCATGCTAAAACTCTGGTTTTGGTCATTTAATTCATGCCATGTGTGGTTGCATTAAGTGTAGTTCAATCCCCCTTGGGCTTGCCTTGAATCTTGGACCATTGTTGCATGCCATGCTTACCTTGTTTTCTTGTTTTGGCACCATCATTAACATGATTTTCAGAGCTTACATTGCATGCCATATGCCCATGTTGTTCCTCTTTTAAGTGTGCTTAAAATTTGTCTCTATGTGCCTAAGTGTTGGACCTTACATGCATGCCTATTTGTATGTGTTTTGGCTTCCATTCTTGAGCATGTTAACCATTGTTTTGGGCCTAGTTGAGAGCTGCCTAATTCAGTTTAAGTCCATCTTTTACATGCTATTCAAATGTTGTTGCATTAATCCACGTTTGCATGTTTTGGTTGCATGTGTTGCATGCTTGAAATCACTTGCATTTGGCATGCATTCCCTTGGTCAAGTTGCTAGCATGTTTGCATGTCTTGCACACTTGCATGATTAGATCACATCTCGCATGCTTCATTTGCTTGCATAGTTGTGACATGCTTGTTTTCCTTGTTTGCTTAGGTTGCGTACCTAGTGTACATTGCATGTTTGCATGCTCCCCTCCATACCATATAGCATACTAGTTTGCACGCCTAGGTTGCATTCCATCTAGCATGCATGCCTTGTCCCTTGATCTAGTGATAGGGATTGGGCCTTTGTTTGTGTGTGTGCATTGCATTTGAAATAAAAATGCATACTTGGTCTCTTGGGCCATCATGCATGGAAATGCGTGATTGGTGGCCCGAGAATCGAGGCCCATCCTCCTTTGAGTCATAAATATGATAAGGAGTGCGGTTGGTGCATATATTACTTGAAACGCATTACCATGCCTTGCCTACCCTCTGCTGCTGTCAAACAGGTTTCTGAAGGAAGTTTTGGTCGGCCGGCCATATATACTGCTGACCGACCAAATATATTTGGCCGAGAGCTCAATGGATGGTCGATGACCACTTCAAAATGGCCGGTGATGATCCCACTCAGCCGGTGGTGTTCCACAACACTCAGAGAAGCAACCTTGGGAGTTGTGCAATTTTCAGAGAAGTAGAACAGTCAAAGCAGAGGCAACTTGTGCATGGTAATGGATTTCCGAGCGAAGCCAATCCAAGCTTGCATGCATCCCTCTCCCCGAGGCCATTTTACTGCTTTAAATAGCTTAATTAATTTATTAATTAGTTAAGGGTTTGTAATATTTAATTAGCTTGTAGGTTAATTAATTTGTATTATTCTTTTGGTCCCTCTGAGCGAGGGCAAATCTGTAATAAGTGTGGGTGTGGGTGTGCATGTCTTCCAACCCCCACTTCTTTCTCCCTTTTACTTACCTGCTTTTGATGGTTAGTATTAGGACATGTTTACTTTAGCATACCTTATGCTATGCATGCGTGCATCATTCATCAGTATTGCATGCACCAGGCTCGGCACATCATACTAACTGCATAAGTATTTCAAATCTAACTTGAATACGTGTTAGTTGTAGCATCATCATATGCCATCCATAGATTAGCTGAGCCTATTGTAGCTGCATCTTGCATGTGTTGCATTAGCCATCTTAACATGAACTAGGATCATGCATATGAGTACTAACTAGTTTCTGTTTTGGCTTGGAGTACTCCGTAAGCATTTATGTTTTAGCATCCTTGCATGCGTGTGAGTGTTGCCATGACAGCATGCTTACCATGAGGCTACTTGCTTATGTGATATAACTGCTTGAATGCCTGTGGGTGGAGGTTGAATTACCTAAATTAGAATAATGCATTAAAACTGTGAGTTTTAAGCCCACTAGATAGTGGCAAAACCATCTTTTCTAAAGCCCACTTGAAGGTGGCAAAACCTGCATTTTAGCCTACTTGCGAGTAGCAAACCATTTTCAAAGCAAACATGCAATGTTTTGTTCTAATTTAGGCGATTTGGTCTATACTTGTTTGCTGTGTGCATAACATAGTAATTCTAGGCTAATAACCGGAATAAGAACACATAATGCTTTCAAAACAAAATATCATGATTAGTAGAGGCCGATCTTTGATCGGGCGAGCGGGGGTGCTCATAGATGACCTTCCCCAATCGTACCCAAGTTCCCAAGCCGATGCAACTTTGGTGATGACGGACACGTGGCCTCAGGCAAACGAGTCAAGGTTTCCTAAATTCCCCCAAAATAAAATATTTAGGTGGCGACTCTATATCTGGCAAAGCAGTCCATGTTTGGCACTTCTTTTCTAAAAATCTGTTTTTCTCAAAACGATTTGCCAGATTTGGACTCTTTGGTTCAGATTAAGAACCATGACAATTTGAGAGTCCTGAACTGTAGTGAACCCAAAACGAACAGAACGGGACCCATCCTCTCGGGGCGTTCGGGGACGTCTACAGTTATCAGTGGCAGACAGCCACTACCAGTAGCCGACCGGCCACCATTGGTAGCCGACCGGCCCCTTGTCAGCCATCAGTGAAATTTGCACAGTGTGTTGGTAAGGTGGAGCAGAGGTATTCTGGAAGTCAGCAGCATTGCCAGTGTTCAATTGTGCAAACAGAGGCTTCCAGCAGCAAAACGGTGGCTTTTCGGGTGGAAATCGAGCATGTGCATGAGCCTCCCTTGCATTCCAAGCTTATTTAACATTTAAATATCTAGCTTAAATACGTGTTGTAATTAATTAGTTGTAGCTAATTAAGTGTTGTAAATAATTAGTTAGTTTAACTAGTTATTCGATTTTGTTTTGTAATTAGTTAACTAGAATAGTTAATTAATTCGGTTTGTAATAATTAGTTAGCTTAGTTAGCCTAGTTAGCTAGTCAGTTTTTATTCATTCGGACCCTCCTTCACAAGGGCGTAATGTTGTAATAAGTGTGCGTGCCTGTGTGTATGTCTTTCAACCCCACATCTTTCTCCATTTTATTTAATCACTTTTGATGGTTAGATTAGGGACATTTTTCAAATTAGTATACCTTATGCTTGCATCCATTCATTTATATTGCATGCACCGAGGCTCAGCGCATCATTCAAACTACATTGCCAGTTCAATAATTCTTTAAATACATGTTTAATCGCATGTTATTTAAATTGCTCCATATGCCATATTAGTAGCTAAGCCTATTAATTGCATTATTGCATGTGTTGCATTAGGCATCTTGTATAATTAGGAATCACGCTCGAGCGCTAGCCACGTAGTTTGTATTCTAGCTTGAGCGTTCGAAGTCACGCTCGAGCGTAAAAATAAGGCAACCAGTACTTTTACAGACCAAAGGGGTCCGCTCGAGCATCGAAAGCTACGCTCGAGCGGGGAGCCCTGTTTCTGAAACTTTGAAAGGATATTTTGTGCTTCATTTTTCGTTCCCTTTTAATTTCTAAGCACTCTTAGGCATGCATTAAGCATTATAAATAGATGTAGAAGATAAGAAAGAGGCCTAAGAAGAATATGTGAATTAAGAGCGAATTGAATCGTTTGTGACCCATGTGTGTTATGTAATATGTAGGGTCGAGCTCAAGGGCAAATCCACCAGCCGAACACTGTAAGTAATAACTTAGTAAAGATATTTGAAGTATGTCATTTGTCCAATTGTTTACTCTTATTGGAGTTCCATAAGTTTGTTAAATTGAAAGGTGGACAATATTGGGCCAAAGGCCATTTGACATGAACGATTGGGCCAAAGGCCGTTTGACATGAATGATTGGGCCGAAGGCCGTCTGATACGAATGATTGAGCCAGAGGCTGTTCGATATGAATGAATTGGGCCCGAGGCCGTTGGTTAAAAACAAGTGGGCTAAAGGCCGTTTGATATGTTCAGGCTCGAAGTCGTGTAACGCACCAATTGGAAAAATGAGTGGGTTTAAGACTGTTTGATATATTTGTTTTGAATTTCATTCATGTACTCTCTTTATTTGATATTATTCACTGGGCTTTCACTCACTCTCATTCATGTGTCTGTAGGTGAGCCAAGAGATGTCCAAACCCAGGCTCAGTAAAGTATGTGAGGAATAGTCAAAGTTTTGAGGAGTCAGCCCAAACGTCTCACGCGTGAGACTTGTTTCACCCTTTTATCCTTATGTTATAATTTTGCTATGTTGGCAACGATGTTGAATCACTTTTGTACATACATGCTTTGAGTTGGCTGACTAAGACCTGAATGATCCTGTGTGTATGGAACCTTAAGATATCTCCTTTGGATGTGAGTTATTAATGAATATATTTTTGTGATGTTTTGATGTGACATGTAAGCACAGCTTTATGGATAAAGTTTTAAGTTTGCTTCCATTTCGGCCCCTTAACTCTGTTCAAATATATTTTATTTGGTTTGAGGTCGTAGGTAATCTCACGATTACTGCCTGGTTATGTCCTTAACCCATAGGGACGGGTTCGGGTCATGATAGAGTGGTATCAAAGCATGAGTTAATGACTCACACACTTGTCCAAATGAGCCATTAGCATCTAGAAAAGACCTAGGATGTATTCATGTGATAAGTATGAATCTGAAAGCATCAAGAGTGTGCTTAAATGCTTCGAGATGAATGGTTATATACTATATGTTTTTGATTTACTTACATTACAATTATTTGAATATGTATGCTTTTTGGTATATTGTATATACATACTTGTGAATCTTTCGTATAAAGAATAATGCAAGTCTAATCTGATGGTAAGAACGAGAGGTGATGAGATAGAAGAGTCCTCTACTACCAGAAGAGATAGGATGGAAAGATTGATTCAGGAAATGGTAGAAACATTGAGGCAACAACAACAGTGGCAGCAGCCACATCATCCACCTCCACCTCCGGCACCCCCTGTGCCAGACTTACAGAACGATGACTGAATAATAGCCCTCACCTAAAAATTTAAGAAAATGAAACCGCCACAATTCCATGGGGGATTAGATCCGTTGAAGGCCGAAGCATGGGTTCTCAGCATCGAAAAACTATTTGAAGTGTTTCCTTGTTCAGAGACACAGAAAGTACTTCTAGCCATCTTTACGCTAGAAGGTGATGCAAGAAGATGGTGAATGTTAATGCGTGAGAATCATAAAGACATTGGCTGGACGAAATTCCTAGAAATTTTCTATGACAAGTACTTCCCATAATGTGTTCGTGATAGGAAGGTATCGGAGTTCATGAAACTTAAGCAAAACAACATGACAGTAGCTGAGTATGAGGCCAAGTTCACTGAGTTGGCCAGATTTGCACAACATGTGGTCAACACCGGCAACAAAAAAGTGAGGCATTTTGAAAGTGGGCTTCACGATGATATCTTAGAGAGCGTGAATGTCCTGAAGCTGGAAACCTATATTGGGGTGCTAGATCGGGCCATAATATCAGAAGCTAACATAGCCAGACAGGCTAAAACAATAACTAACTGGAAAGGTAGTAAAAGATAGGGTTTCTTTTCAAAAAAGAAATTTTCAAAGAAGCAGAATACGGGCTCCTCAACTACTTTGAATTCTTCCTAAGATACATCTCCAATGTGCAATATTTGTAGTAAAAGGCATTGTGGAGCTTGTTACCGTGTGTCAGGAGCTTGCTTTAACTATGGAAAAAGGGGGCATATGGCCAGAGATTGTAATCAAAATAGTGGAAAGTTAGCTGCTAGCTCCACCGCATTGATCCCGAAACCGGGAAATACTACGAGATTTACTACTACCAGAGATACCATGAGGTAAGGAAGAGTTTTTGCGCTTGTTCCGGGCAATACACGAAATACTGAAGCCGTTGTCTCAGGTACTATCTCTATATGTAATCAAGATGCTCTTGTACTAATTGACTCCGAATCAACACACTCTTTCGTAACTTGTGCATTTGCATCTAGATTGAATAGACCTCTAGAATCATTGCCATACTTACTATGTGTATCTGCTCCATCCAGGGAATCTGTGTTGTGTGCATCTGTATATCGATTTTGTGACATGCGTATTGGGAATGATATTCTGTATGTGGATTTGTTGCCCCTAAACTTTAGATATTTTGATATAATCCTGGGCATGGATTGGTTAACTAAATATTGTGCCACTATTGATTGTGTAACAAAACGAGTCGTATTTAGACCTCCGAAACAGGAAAAAATTGTGTTTGTGGGTAACGGGGTAGTGCCTCCACCTTATTTGATATCTGCGATGAAAGCATGTAAATTGATCAGGAAAGGGTGCCAGGGTTATTTGTGTTGTGTGTTATTTGAACAATTTGAGAATGTTGAATTGAACAGTATCCCTATTGTTAGAGAATTTCCATATGTGTTTTCAAATGCATTACCAGGGGAATTAGTGGACAGGAAGATAGAGTTTACTATCGAAATTGTGCCAGGCACTCAGCCTATTTCTAAAACTCCCTACAGAATGGCTACTGCTGAGATGAAAGAATTGAAAGAACAATTGCAAGACTTACTTGATAAAGGATTTATACGACCTAGTACTTCACCATGGGGTGCACCAGTGTTAATTGTGAAAAAGAAATATGGAACC
Source organism: Camellia sinensis (assembly GCF_055761805.1). Classification (NCBI taxonomy): domain Eukaryota; kingdom Viridiplantae; phylum Streptophyta; class Magnoliopsida; order Ericales; family Theaceae; genus Camellia; species Camellia sinensis. The sequence goes on from NC_138965.1 coordinate 7,254,759, forward strand.
TTGCGCTTGTGTATTGAATATCGAGAACTGAACAAGGTAACAATAGAGAATAAATATCCCTTACCTCGTATTGATGACTTGTTTGACCAGTTGCAGGGATCACAAGTGTTCTCCAAAATTGATTTGAGGTCCGGGTATCACCAGCTAAAAGTAAAAGCAGAAGATGTTGAGAAAACTGTGTTTCAAACAAGGTATGGCCATTATGAATTTCTTGTTATGCCATTTGGGGTGACTAATGCCCCTGCAACATTTATGGACCTAATGCATCGAATTTTTAAGACCTATCTTGATGAATTTGTTGTAGTTTTTATTGATGATATTTTGGTATATTCAAAGAATAAACTTGAACATGAACAACATCTGAGGACTGTTTTGCAAACACTTAGGGAAAAGAAATTATTTGCCAAACTAAAGAAATGTGAATTTTGGTTGGATGAAGTTATCTTCTTAGGGCATATTATCAACAAGGAGGGAATTTTAGTGGACTCGCAGAAAGTAGAGGCAATTGTGAATTGGCCTACACCGACAAATGTAACCGAAGTCCGCAGTTTCATGGGCTTAGGTGGGTACTACAAGAGATTTGTGAAGAACTTTTCAAAAATAGCTATCCCTTTTACCTAACTGACACGCAAAGGGCAACCGTTTGAATGGAATGACGAAAGAGAATCTGCATTTCATGAATTGAAAACAAGATTGACCACTGCACCAGTTTTGACACTACCATCAGGTACGGAAAAATTTGTGATTTTTAGTGATGTATCTTATAAAGGCTTGGGTTGTGTATTAATGCAGAATGAAAGGGTGATTGCCTACACCTCCTGACAGTTGAGGCCACACGAGAAGAACTACCCAACACATGATTTAGAATTGGCCACAGTCATATTTGTTTTAAAAATCTGGCGGCATTATTTGTATGGGGCAAAATGTGAAGTCTACACAGATCACAAAAGTCTGAAGTACTTCTTTACACAGAAAGAGTTAAATATGTGACAGAGAAGATGGCTCAAATTGATAAAAGACTATGACCTTGAGATTTAGTATCACCCTGGGAAAGCCAATACAGTTACTGATGCCTTGAGCAGAAAATCAATGCGGAGTTTGGCTTGTTTACTCACTGAACAGAAAGAGATCTTGCAAGATTTTGAGAGTCTGGGATTGAAGTGATATTGTGTGAACAGGACGGATTGATAGTCGTCATTTTAGCCGAACTAGCAATCATTGATGAAATTAAACAGAAACAGAAAGAGGATGGATTCCTTAAAAAGATAGTTGATGAATTTGAAATGAATCTGAGACCGGAATATAGTGTGGTAAATGAGGTGCTGAAATTCCAAGACAGATTGTGTGTTCCAAACATTCCCGAGTTAAAGAAGAGAATTCTAGATAAAGCCCATTAGTCAGTGTTTGCTATGCATCCGGGTAATAACAAAATGTATCAGGATTTGAAACATAGCTATTGGTGGCCCAAAATGAAGAAAGAGATTGCAGAGTATATGTCCAAGTGCCTTCAATGTTAGCAAGTTAAAGCTGAACATCAGAAATCGGGCGGCCTACTTCAGCCTCTCCCTATTCCAGAATGGAAATGGGAGCATGTGACTATGGACTTTGTTGTTGGTCTACCTCGCACCCCCTGAAGTATGGACTCTATTTGGGTTGTAGTTGATAAACTGACTAAATCTGCACATTTGCTGCCCGTTAAAACTACATTTGATGTTTATAGATTGGCTACTATATACGTTGATGAGATTGTTCGTTTACATGGAGTTCCGGTATCCATTGTCTCGAATAGAGATCCAAAATTTGTGTCTAGATTATGGAAAAGCCTACAAGGAGCTATAGGAACAGAATTGAGATTCAATACCGCGTTCCATCCACAAACCGACAGGCAATCAGAATGGACAACACAAACCTTGGAAGACATGCTTCGGATGTGTGCTTTAGATTTCCAAGGGAGTTGGGAAGATTATTTGCCACTAGCAGAATTTGCATACAATAATAGCTTCCACTCCAGCATCGGCATGGCACCATACGAAACTTTGTATGGTAGAAAGTGTAGATCACCAAGTTGTTAGACAGAGGTCGGAGATAAGGCCTTACTTGGACCTAAAATTGTGCAAGACACTTTTGAGAAGATCAAAATTATTCAACAAAGGCTCAAAACAGCTCAGAGTCGACAAAAGAATTACGCAGATATTCGAAGAAGACCTCTTGAATATGAGGTCGGTGATCATTTGTTTATTTGTGTGACGCCGATGAAGGGCCAACTAAGGTTTGGAAAGAAAGGTAAATTGTCACCCCGTTACATTAGGCCGTTCCAAATTCTAGAAAGGCTTGGTCCCGTTGTTTACCGAGTCGCATTGCCACCGGGGTTTGAACAAATGCACAATGCATTCCACATATCAATGTTAAGGGATTATCTTCGAGATCTGTTTCATGTGATTGATTATCACCGGATAGCTCTCGATGAAAATATGGTGTACGCAGAATGGCCAGAACGAATCATTGACCGGCAAGTGAAACAATTGAGAAGCAAGTCCATCCCGATAGTGAAAGTGGAATAGAAAGAACACTATGGGACGGAAGCTACATGGGAAAAAGAGGATGAAATGCGACTACGCTATCCACATTTGTTTCCTGACGAAGGTAAAATAAGTTTGAAGGACCAAACTTTCTAAAGGAGGGAAGACTGTGATAACCCTGTTCCGTATTATGCTAATTAATCTTAATTATGATTGTGATTATGTGTTTAATATGATTTTGGGTGCCATTCATATGATTATATGTGGTTTTGACTTTATATCTATTCACCGTAGGAAAATCTGTTCAACTTACTGTTATAAATTGAAAATTGAAGGCCTTATCGGCCATAGAAACCGAAATTGACTATGCCATTGTGATTGACACAATTTTTAGAGCCTATGGTGAAATTTAATTAAAAATTTATTCGGATCGAATTAATTAGATTAAAATTGATTTAATTGTGCTCAATTAACTAATGTTAATGAGGCTTGATTAAGGGTGTGTATATAAAGGCCAAACACACTTAAGCTCTTCATTTTGAACTCAAAAATATGGTTATGCACTTTAGAGAGAGAGAGAGAGTGCTGAATTTAGAGAGAGAGATAAAGAATTGGTCAAGGAGCTTGGTGATCTTGAAGATTAACTCAAGAATTAACTATAGTTTGGAAGATTTGAGCCTCTAGGTGAGTATTTGAGCACAGACTTAAAAGTTTGAGTTTGAAATTTTGTGAATTCAAGATTAAATGGCAATCAAGAACATGAATTGAATTGATGTTGATGAAATTGAAGTCTATATGCACATGCATGCATAGAATTACCATGATTTTGCATAATCAAGCGTGAGGCATGTTGAATATGATAAATTGAACACCAAATCAAACATGCATGCATGTTCCTAATAGATTCCATGATTTTGAACATCATTTGTGCCATTTAAAGTGGGATTGGAGTCAATAATTAACATGCATGAAAGGTTTGTGAAGATATGAAGCTTGTATAAAGTTTGAATGCATGAGCTTTGACCATACCAAGAGAAATGTTGATTAATTTGAGAATTAGATCATGGTTTTGGATGATTGGTTTTAAGTAACCTATATTCTCATGCTATGTAATGTTTTTCCATGATTTTGTACCAAAAACACGAACTTTGAGCCTTTGAATGCTAAGTTTGAGCTTCAAGAATAGTTCTAGAAATTTCAGAATTTGGCATGTCCGATCGAGCAGGGTAAGGTCCGCTCAAGCGTAAAATATTAGTTCCCAGAACTTTTGCAGACATTGATGTCCGCTCGAGCGGGGAGACTCACACTCGAGCACTAGCCACGTAGTTTGAATTCTAGCTCAAGCGTCCAAAGTCACGCTCAAGTGTAAAAATGAGGCAACCAGTACTTTTGCAGACCAAAGGGGTCCGCTCGAGCGTTGAAAACTACACTCGAGCGGGGAGCCCTGTTTCTGAAACTTTGAAAGGATGATTTGTGTTTCATTTTCCGTTCCCTTTTCATTTCTAAGCACTCTTAGGCATGCATTAAGCATTATAAATGGATGTAGAAGATAAAAAAGAGGGCTAAGAAGAATATGTGAATTAAGAACAAATTGAATCGTTTGTGACCCATGTGTGTTATGTAATGTGTATGGTCGAGCTCCAGGGCAAATCCACCAGCCGAACATTGTGAGTAATATCTTAATAAAGATATTTGAAATATGTCATTTGTCCAATTGTTTACTCTTATTGGAGTTCCATGAGTTTGTTAAATTCAAAGGTGGATAATATTGGGCCAAAGGCCATTTGACATGAATGATTGGACCAAAGGCCGTTTGACATAAATGATTGGGCCAAAGGCCGTTTGACATGAATGATTAGGCCGAAGGCCGTCTGACATGAATGATTGTGCCAGAGGCCGTTTGATATGAATGAATTGGGCCCGAGGCCGTTGGTTAAAAACAAGTGGGCCAAAGGCCGTTTGATGTGTTCAGGCTCGAAGCCGTGTAATGCACCAATTGGAAACATGAATGGGTTTAAGACCGTTTGATATATTTGTTTCGAATTTCATTCATGTACTCTCTTTATTTGATATTATTCACCGGACTTTCACTCACTCTCATTCATGTGTCTATAGGTGAGCCAAGAGATGTCCAAACCCAGGCTCAGTGAAGTATGTGAGGAATAGTCAAAGTTTTGAGGAGTCAGCCCAAACGTCTCACCACGCATGAGACTTGTTTCACCCTTTTATCCTTTTGTTATAATTTTTCTATGTTGGCAATGATGTTGAATCACTTTTGTACATATATGCTTTGAGTTGGCTGATTAAGACCTGAATGATCCTGTGTGTATAGAACCTTAAGATATCTCCTTTGGATGTGAGTTATTAATGAATATATTTTTGTGATGTTTTGATGTGCCATGTAAGCACAGGTCTATGGACAAAGTTTTAAGTTTGCTTCCGTTTCGGCCCCTTAACTCTGTTCAAATATGTTTTATTTGGTTTAAGGCCGTAGGAAATCTCATGATTACTGGCCGGTTATGTGTTTAACCCATAGGGACGGGTTCGGGTCATGACAATTGGTCTACTATGGAGGAGGATTGTATCGGTTTTGTTCGGCGATGCCACAAATGCCAAATTCATGTCAATCGCATGAATATTCCGCCGTTGAAGCTGTACAACATGACTTCACTAGGGCTTTTCTCAGTTTGGGGAATTGACGTCATTGGCGCAGTTACACCGAAAGGGTCCAATGAGCATGAATACATTTTGGTGGCAATTGGCTACTTTACAAAGTGGGTGGAAGCTCAGTCTTATACAGTGTTGAAGGCAGCGCATGTGGCTAAGTTCATCCAAAACAAAAGGGCGACGCTCTCTTATTTATTGTAAGCCTCAGGGCATTTCTTATCTTTGTATGTAAATGACGTTGTTGTATCACGAGAGGGAACATGTATATTTAATTATTCAGTATTTCATCAAATGATGAATTGTCATTTGTAAATGGACTTAATTAATGAATATTGGTAATGTTATCTGAGTAATAAAATACGGGGCATGACAATACATATGCAGCAAATGTAACAATTCCTCTAATCATATGAATATAATATTCTATAATTGCAACAAAAAAGTAACAATTTAGGTCTCATGTATTAATAGAAAGTAACCACAAAACATCGATTCAAGTCTAACTATATTCAACAACAATAATAGTAAAACAAAAAGAACAATGTATTACATACGAAATACCAAAATTGTGATTACCAAACTTGATAGACAGATTATACAATAAAATCTGTCGTAAAATAAATTTAAAATCTATGTACAAAAATCACAAACAAATTCTGATATTTTAAAAATCTGTGCTAATAAAATAAATTCACACATCAATAATTAGGAAACAGAAATGCATTCAGAACTAGCAATTAAAATATTCTATATAATGAAATTATGATCATCAATAGGCTAGCACCAGTTCACGAAACCTTTTCCTTCAAAAGCCCAAATTCTAATATGTTTTCTTCCTTAACAACGGTTAAAAAAATTTACGAATCAACAACTTCTTATACATCGTAATAATTAGATTCATTAAAACAATAATATACATAAAATAAGAAGACTGAATAAATCAGGATTGCATATCTCAATTTACAATAGCTAATAAAACAAGATTAGACAGTTTGTAATAACAATTCAACACTGTTATGAAAGTAGAGAGAGAAGAGAAACTATATATTGAATTGAATAATGAAATACAAGAAGCTTGTATTTATAGGCTAAGAAAAGAAGATAGAGATACATCAGAGATAAGTATAGAAAAGGAGATGAGATACATCTACAATACAGATAGATCAGTATAATCATATATATCTAACATCCCCTCCCTCAAGCTCAAGGTGATAAGTCAGATATCAACTTGAGCTTGGAGAGAAGATCAAAGAAGCATCCTGGAAGATGAGCTTTGGTGAAGAGGTCGGCGGTCTAATCAGTAGAGGTAACAAAGAGAAGACGAACATGACGACTAGTAACATGTTGTCGTATGAAGTGGAAATCAATCTCAATATGCTTGGTGTGATCATGGAAAACATCGTTATGTGCAATCTAAATAGCACTCTGACTGTCACAATAAAGATTGGTGGTAGCAGAATGAGAAACACCCATGTCAGAAAGAAACCAACGAAGCCACACAAGCTCCTGAGTAGTGTCAATAAGAGCACGATACTCAGCCTCGGTACTAGAACGAGCAATAAGGGTTTGCTTCTTGCTACACCAAGAAATGAGAGAGTTGCCCAAGAAGAAACAAAATCCAGTAGTAGAACGACGATAAGTAGGATCCCCTGCCCAATCGACATCAGAAAAGGCATGTAGTTGTAGAGAAGAGTGAGGGGAGTAGTGAAAACCATGAAACAGACTGTTCCAAACTAGAACAAGTTGCTCACCCGAATGCAGGATTGTTTGAAACCGCATGCGTGCGTAGTGAACCCCTAGTTTCTGACGAAACTAAGACAGGGAAACCCTACCCCACCATAAGGGTGTTTTGGCTCTCACTTGCTTGATATGTGCTATTAGGGTGTGTCTCTACAGGAATGTATGTATCAGCTGCAAGTCTGGATATCAGTTTGGGGGTATTAGTTTTCAGGCAGAAATTTGGGAGCAAAAATCAATGTTTGAGTACAGATTGTCCAGCTTATGATTCCAACTGTGTGTTGTCTTTATCTAAGCTGAGGTGTTATGCGTTTGCTAATTGTTGTTTCCTTTTTGCTTTATTTTTCTTTTTTTAAGGGTGGCATTTCACCATTGCTTCTGACGAGGCAATTCCCCCCCCAAGCACTCTGGACTAGAGTAAGGAGGCTTTATCGATCTGGGGATCTTGTGAGAGGACAACCAGTGTTTGCTTCGCTCTCCCCAGTTACAAGACGGAGAAGAGTTCGGTATAATTCATCGGTTCGTCAGTCACCTGTGCTCAGTGGAGTCCAGTTTTCCGCTTCTACCTCAAAAACAGAGTATATACCGGGTCAGACAGATCAGTACCCCTCAGTCAGCATGGAGGATATGATGTGTCAACTCCAGCAAACTATCGAGGCCATGCAGTGAGATGCTGCTCACTAAGCGAAAGTTACCGCTCGTCAAATAGAGGTTGTAGCCCAGCAGGCTGAAGTAATTCCCAGGCTTTAATAGCAACAACATCAACAACTACAAGCAGCAGCTTCTGCTTCGCACCCACCCCCACCTAGGGTTCTAATACCTAGGGATACAGCTAATGTCCAGGAGAATACAGACATTCCAGCAGGGCCAGTCCCACAGCAGACTTCCAAAGCACTGGTCTACCCAATAGGTACACCGTTCGAGTCTGAGGTCGATCTTACAGCCTTGAAGGTGAGCAAGCCTGAGAAGCTTTTCAAGCGTGCTCAGGGAGTCAACTCGATCCCAGATATAGAGGATGGCTACACAGATTCGACGGTGACATTGCCGAACAAATTTAAAATGCCGAACATAGACCACTTCGACGGCTCAGGCGCTCCCATGGTCCATTTGAGGCTCTTTTCTGATATTCTGCAGCCGATGGGCCTGATAGACTCCAGAAATTATCCCTCTTTGGCCGGACCCTGTCAGGTATTGCAGCTATCTGGTATGCTAAACTAGAGCATTCCATGAAGAGAAGTTGGGAAGAGATGGCTGAGGCCTTCGTCGCCCAATATTTTTATAACACCCAAATCGAGGTCAGAACTCGTGATCTTGAGGCAACTAGACAAGAGCCGAATGAAGGTTTCTCTGACTTTGTCACTCGATAGAGGTCCAAGGCCTCCATGATGACAACCAGGCCAGCTGAGAAAGACCAGATAAGAATGGTCGTTCGAAATCTGCAACCGAAGCTGATGCAGAGGATGATTGTCTTACCCTTCCCTACCTTTGCTAATCTTCATAAGATTGGGGTACAGATAGAAGACGCTATGAAATAGGGTCTGATTGACCCAGAGAAAGAGTAGCCCAAGAGGGCCTTTACACGCAGTTCGAATGTAAATACAAGTAGCAATGCAACTACGAGGACCTCTGACGTCGAAATGGTCACCAGTGCACCAAAAACAGCCACACCATTTACCAGCACATCTGGAGCCACCCCACCACCTGCAAAGTACCCACCTCGAGGCCAAAGGACTTTCACCCCACTTTATATGTCTCTATTAGCGGCCTTGAGGGTCCTGATCAGAAAGGGCCATCTGAAGCCTCTGGAGCCACGCCCATTACCAAATCTCCTCCCTCCTACACACAACCCGGCCAAGTATTGTGCCTTTCATCAGCAGCATGAGCATGATACTGACCAATGCTTCAGGCTCCATCATGAGATTCAGGATCTCATTGACAACAAAGTGATAACACCTCCTGACAAGCCAAATGTCACTACAAACCCTCTCCCACCACATAATCAACCCCCACCTCCACCCAAGCAAGTAAACCTGATCCAAACAATGGCCGTCCCGTACGACCCCAGTATATACATCACTCCCTCCCACATGCCCAAGCCGGCATTGTTCATCCCAGAAAGCACAGACTTGTGCATGATGAGCATGTCAATATCCCAACCTGAACCCATGGTAGTAGCCATGACAGAAGAGGGCATGCCTGAGGGCTCTGCAAGCTTAATTGAGGAAGCATACAACCCTTACCGCTTTATTGCGCCAACTGATCAGGCCAAACCGATGGTGGAATTACCACAGGGAATGGAGGTAAATGTAGTCCGGGAGGACGGGCCGAGCCAGGGGCTGGATAATTTAGCGGAGCTTGAGAAGGATATCGCGAATCTGCAGTTCTTTGATGAACAGGATCCGGGGATGTGCACATCAGTTGGTTTGACCTAAATGGATTAACAGATAACACAGGATGGCTTAGTGATGAGCCAGATATCGATGAGGGGTCTCAACAGAATCAGGGATAGTTAGAAAAAGGAACATCTGCAATAGCCGGAATGGTCGACGATAAGAGAGAGTTGCCAGAGAGCACCAGTATTGAGAATTTTGCTTGGGAATTGAGCAGTATTTGTACAGCTGATACAGAACGGGAGGTTGCGCTGAAGCGGTTCGACTATGAGAGAATTGAGATTGATCAGAGGGCTAGAAAAGCCAAAGCCCCCTCAAGGACTGAATATGTTGTGAACACGAGAACAACTACAGCGGAACCAGACAGTTGTTTGTCGGTTGCCGAGGGAATGTGGTGGGAAGACGATGATTTGTGCCTTGCCCATACTGACGAAAACTGGGGACAGAATCAATCGGATAATACGTGGTATACCAAGGAAGTTGATCACATGACTCGGAGTGGGCGGTATTTTAAGCCCTCACACCTGGACCAGCCAGAGGTATCAGGGAAAGACAAGGAAGCAAAGAAACAGAAAGAGAAACTGTTAGAGGAGGAAACTGTACTGAAACAGCTGAAAGAGATTCAAGTAGACATCTCTATCTGGGGATTACTCATGGCCTTACGGGTGCATAGACAAGTCGTCCTATCAACAATGGATAAGGCTAAGCTCTCTATCAATACAACCCTCGAGCAGTTAGTGGGACTAGTGTTCTCGGGTGGCGCTTCACCGACTATGACCTTCACAAATAAAGAACTACCGCCTAAGGGCTCTGAGCATAACAAACCGTTATACATCTCTGTGGAGTGTAAAGAGAAGTGGATACCAGTTGTCTTGGTTGATACAGGATCTGCAATTAATGTGTGTCCGCCGCGTGCGGCCTATGCTATCGGTTTGAAATCGGCAGATTTCACACTAACAGCCTAGGTGATTCGGGCTTATGGCAATACAAGTCGGGAAGTGATGGGGACAGTGCGGATCAAAACTCAGGTTGGCCCAGCACAACAGGACATTGAGTTTCACGTTCTGAGCGTGCCAGCCACCTTTAATTTACTCATTGGATGGTCGTGGCTGCACCAAGTGAAAGTTGTCTCTTCCACTCTGCACCAGATGCTGAAGTACCCACATAGGAAGGGGGTAGCTATTGTTTTTGGGAACTCTTCCATACATCCGCCACCGGAGGTTACTACGTCGATCTTGGAAATTGTACATGGCGAGGAGGATGTCTTTCTGTCTGAGTTTACCTTGGCCGAAGCTCGGGTAGTGCAAGATATTCTGGCTGTTGATGAGGAACTATATGTCAGTGCGTAAGCCGTTTACCTCATGAATAAGCTCCGACATATACCTGGAATAGGATTGGGAAGGAGTGGCCGGAAGGGCGTCGCTGAATTGGCTGAAGTGCCACATAACCCTTATACTTTTGGTCTAGGCTACACGCCTACCAAAGAGGATTGGGTAAGAAAGGGAAAGGAGATGGCAGGAAGAGCCAAAACTAAACAAGCTGGGAAGCACTATGAGTTAGTGCATAGACCTATTTAAGGAACCCTAAACAGACGCTTTGTCTGGGAGAGGGAGGATTTCCCATTTTGTGGTTTTCCAGAGCCATGGATGAACTTTGAGAAGCGGCATTTGCCAGGCTTTGAGATCTTTTTTGACCTACAGTTGCAAGGGAATGAAGTTACAGAAGAGCAGACTGACCCACCAGCTGAGGCTTGTCTCCTCTCAGATCCTCAGATCACACCGGGGTACTCGGGAGATGACTTCTCTGTTTCCATGATTGGAGATCACGCAGCTGTGGGCCCTTCTTTTAGCATTCTGGACGTATCTATCACACCCTCCATCATTTGGCAATATGAGGACGGCTTTTTGTCTAGCAGTTCTGGGTCAGGTAGTGAACCAGAATCTAATTTCACAGAGTATGTGGAGTTGGAATCAGATTCTAGTTCTTCTGAGTCAAAGTCCAGTATTCCTGGGGGTGATAACCCGGATGCCGTTGTCTTGTCCAGGTCGTCTTTTTCATTTTCTTTTGAGCTGGTTGTAACTGAGGAATCAGACGATCTGGAAGTTGTTAATGCGAATGGTACCACTACTGTTTTAGAGTACTTTTCTGTGCCGCTCATTTATTGTATTAATCAGGACTTTCAAAACTTTGATAAAAACGACGAGGAGGAAATTCTTCCAGTTTTGAAACATTTGATTGATCAAGAGGAGGAGAGGTTTGTAAAACCTTTGGTTGATGAAATCACTTCAATTAATGTTAGTATTGAGAAGGATCCGCGTCTGGTCCAGATCGGGTCCACGTTGTCATCGGAGGAACGCGAGCGCTTAGTTGGTTTATTAAAAGATTTCAAAGATGTTTTCGCGTGATCCTACAAAGACATGCCTGGAATCGATCCTGAGATTGTACAGCACCGGATCCCTCTTGACCTTGAGGCCCGACCCGTCAAGCAGAAGGTTCAGAGAATACGCTCGGATTGGGCTCTGAAAATCAAAGAAGAGGTTACCAAGCAGATAGATGCAGGGTTCCTATTAGTATCTAAGTATCCTGGTTGGCTGGCCAACATTGTTCCAGGGTCGAAGAAAGATGGAAAAATTTGTGTGTGTGTGGATTTCAGGGATCTGAACAAACGCAGTCCGAAGGATGACTTCCCATTACTGCACATCGACGAATTAGTGGACTTCACTGTAGGGCATGCACTGCTCTCCTTTATGGATGGATTTTCCGGGTACAACCAGATCTTGATGGCACCCGAGGATAGGGAGAAGATTGCCTTCACCACCTCGTGGGGGACCTACTGCTATAGGGTGATGCCGTTCGATTTGAAGAATGTTGGGGCTACTTATCAACGTGCTGCAACCACGATTTTGCACAATATGATCCACAAAGACGTTGAGGTGTACGTGGACGATATGATTGTCAAGTCCAAGGAAAGAGAGGGCCACTACACCACCTTGAAGACATTTTTCCAACGGATCAGAGAGTATCAGTTGCGACTGAATCCTCAGAAATGTACTTTTGGTGTTACAGCAATGAAAATGCTGGGGTTCTTGATTACACAAAGAGGCATTGAGGTCGATCCTTCCAAGATTAAGGCCATCTTAAAAATGCCACCACCAAGGACTGAAAATGAGGTGCGAGGCTTTCTGGGTAAAGTGCAATTCATAAGACGGTTTATTGTCAAATTAACCTTGACTTGTGAACCACTATTTGGTCTCCTGAAGAAAGGAAATAAATTCCAATGGGATGACCGATGCCAAGTTGCTTTCGAACAGATCAAGCAGTATCTACAGAACCCACTCGTGTTGTCATCGCCAGAGCCGGGGAAACCGTTGATTTTGTACTTGTCAGTAACCGACACGACAATGGGCTGTATGTTTGCACAGGAATCTGAGGATAAAGTGGAGAAGGCTATCTATTACCTGAGTAAGAAGATGTTGGAATATGAGACCCGTTACACTCCGTTCGAGAAGGCTTGTTTGGCCTTGGTATGGGCTACCAGGAAGTTGAGGCACTACCTGTTAGCTCACTCTGTAATACTGGTTTCGAGATTGGATCCCATCAAATATCTCTTCAAGAAACCAGCACTTACGAGTAGGCTAGCCCGTTGGTTGCTCCTTCTCTCCGAATTTGATTTGAAGTACATGACTCGCAAGTCTGTGAAAGGGAGAGCGGTAGCAGAGTTCCTAGCTGATCACCCAGTGGAGGGAGATGAAGCAGTAGAGTATCTGTTTCCAAATAAGGCCATTCTGCAGGTCAAAGAAGAAATTTGGACTATGTACTTTAACGGAGCGTCTAATCAGTACGGGCATGGAATAGGGGTGTTGCTAATAGCACCCGACAATTCCCACATACCCTTAGCCTTCAAACTCCAGTTCAAGGTATCAAACAACGAAGCAGAGTACGAGGCATGTATCGTTGGCTTGAAAGCAGCCCTGGAACTAGGGGCAAAACGGCTGGACATCATTGGAGACTCGAACCTGGTTGTGTCTTAAGCGAAAGGAGACTGGCAGGTTAAAGAAGAAAGGATGAAAATCTATCACCAAACCCTGGACGTTCTACATTCTAGGTTTGAGAAGCTAACCTTCACGCATCTGTTAAGAGATAGCAACAGGTTCGCTGACACTTTATCAGCTCTATCTTTTATGATAGACATCCCTTTCGGAGTTTGGATGCGTCCAATCATTATTGAACAGAGGTATGTGCCGGCCTATGAACTGATTGCCGCCATAGATGAAGCACAAGATCAGAACCCTTGGTACTTTGATGTCTAGAACTTCTTGGAAAAGAAGGCTTATCCACCAGGGGGCAAATGCCAAAGATAAGAGGGCAATAAGGCGAATGGCTACTCAGTTTATCATCTGTGGGGGTAAATTGTACAAACGGGGCCATCTGGGAATGCATAAACTATGTGTCGATGCAGAAGAGTCGAAGCGCTTGATAAAGGCCATTCACGGAGGAGAGTGCGGGTCACACATGAGCGGAGTAATGCTACCTCGGAAAATTCTCAGATAGGGTTACTATTGGTCAACCATGGAGGAGGATTGTATCGGTTTTGTTCAGCGATGCCACAAATGCCAAATTCATGCAAATTGCATGAACATCCCACCACCAAAACTATACAACATGACTTCACCATGGCCGTTTTCAGTCTGGGGAATTGATGTTATTGGGGGCAGTTACTCCAAAGGGGTCGGACGGGCATGAGTACATCCTGGTGGCAATAGACTACTTTACAAAGTGGGTTATGGCCCAATCTTATGCAGTGCTGAAAGCGTCGCATGTAGCCAAGTTCATCAGGAACAACAATATCTGCCGGTATGGGGTCCTGAATGAGATCATCTTGGATAATGGTTCCCGCTTCAAGAAGGAAGTGATCGACTTGTAAGAGAAATACAACGTGGCTTTTCATAAGTCATCCACATATAGGCCGCAAACCAACAGAGCAGCTGAGGCCACCAACAAAAACATCAAACACATTCTACAGAAGATGGTGGAAACCTACAGGGACTGGCCAGATAAGTTGTCGTTCGCTCTTTGGGGCTACAGGACATCAATCTGAACATCTACTGGGGCAACTCTGCATTCTCTTGTTTACGGAATGGAGGCTATTCTGCCGATCAAAGTTGAGGTTCCATCACTGCGAGTGATGGCTGAGTGCCAAATAGCGAACGCAGATTGGCAGCAGAATAAGTTTGAGGAACTTATGTTGTTCGACGAGAGGAGGCTGAAAGCACTATACCACATTCAATGTTATTTACGCAGAATTGCCAGGGCTTTCAACAAGAAAGTTAAGTCTAGGAATCTGAAAGAAGGGGATTTGGTGCTCAAAGACAACCGAGCTCCCATCCACGACCTTAGGGGTAAGTTCAGACCCAATTGGACGGGTCCATACATCATCAAGTCTATTTGGTTGGGTGGAGCTGTCATCCTTATGGACCTAGATGGCCTCGAGTTCTCTCAACCGATCAACATGGACAAGTTGAAGAAATACTTCCCTTGAGTGGCTCTCTAGGCCGAAAACCTGAAAGGGCAACCTAGGCAAATGTTAAAGCACAAAAAATTTGAAATAAGAAAAACTGAGCTCGCTAGGTTGAAAACCCAAAAAGAGCGGCCTTGGCAAAAGTTAGACCGTAAAAGGAGAGTGTTAAAACCCTAGTGAACCCTAACCGAACTACGTAAGGCTTGATTTCCATCTTCGGGATACGTAGGCAACTTCATTCTGAAGTCCAGCCATAAACACTTCCAAATCAACTCTGTCCATGTGATTGTTTTGGTCATCTTTGTCTTTTTCGGCATCCAAGAGTTCGGTTGTGATCTCTAGTGCAGTGTTATTCAGATAAGGGGCAACTTTCCAGTTATCGGATTTGAGGTTGTACATCTCAGTGATAGATTTTAGGTATGTCCAATTGTGATCCATATCGAAAATGGTTTTGAAAAGTTTTAATAAAAGTTGATTTTGTTCAAATTAATCTTTTTACAACTTCGATCATTTTTTGACCAAACGGAAAATTTTGAGTACCCACAACCTTCAATTTCATTGATTTTAATACAGAGTTCTCCGACTCTTGATACAAATTGAAGTTGTTTTTTATTACATTCAAAAGAAAACTTGAAAGTACAGATTAAAGCAATAAACTTGGGACATAGTCAAGTCAGGTGTTCCTGCGCCCCCTCCGAGAGCTTGTGAAAGCTTCAAATGCCAAAGTAGGCCCGGTTTGTGCCTCATCTTCAAGCCAAGCTATGCATTCGCTAGAAAGGGCGTAACTGAAATTGGGAGCGGGGGCCAAAAGTTCTCTTGTCCTCCATGTAGTGGAATACCAAGCTAGCTGTGTGCCTCGGATTAGAAATGAAGCTAGGTACTCTATCCCCTCTTCCGGGTAAGTCTGGTTGTGACCGAACAGATGCCGGAACCGAAATAGAAAGTAGAAAACACAGTGTGTCAAACCAATTAGCTGAATGCCAGGCTGGCGAGACATGTTGTAGCTCATCTCAGGCAAATCAAACCAGGGGCAATGCCAAGCAATGTCAACAGCAGACCTGTTACACATCCAATGGCACCACCATCCCTCGTTTGGGAAATCAACTAGCCGTTGACGGAAGAAATAGCCGCGCGCTGAATATGTGGGGCAAGAGTCCACTACTTTCAACTTCTCCATGAGCCATACCTGAAGAGGGATGAAAAATAAGAGAGATTAAAGAATAGAGAGGTGTACGTGGAGAGAAAAAGTGAGAAAGGGTTTTTGACAGAAAAACAGAGCCTGAGGGCCGAGTGATGTGAGAAATACATGTAAGAAGGGTGGGAAACACTGCCTGCAAGAGTAATGGACTTCATGCAAACTTGGTTGTCTCCCGTCGATGGAAAGCGTCCAAGCCCATCAAAGTCTCGGGTAGTGTCAAGCCAATGCAGCTTTTGCCCTCTTTCAAGCCTTGGGCAACTTCTATCATGCGAATGCTAGACCCTCCGAAGCCAGGGGCAAGCATGAAATGAACTAACATACACAAGCAGAGGGCATGTTGCCGAAAACTCTGCCAAACACGGTCGCCACAGCAGCCAGCATCAGAAAATCGATGAATCAAGCCGGGAATGTCAAGTTCTCCGTTGTGAACTAGAGATCGAGCATCATGCAAAGTGAGTCCACACATCCTTTCTAAAGTTTGGATGTGGCCGAAACGAGACTGGGACAAGATTTCCTCGTCACGCCAGGATTCCATTAAAGCTTGGAATTCTTCGATTGTGGGGCATATCTCTTGTCCCCCAAAGCTAAAAACATGTGTGATCGGATTCCAACATCTAGCTGCGGCATGGAGGAATAGAAAACACAGCGGAGTACGACTCAACGGGAATAGTACGTTTATCTCGAAACCCCGAAAATTCAACTTTTTTGAGCCATCTAAACTTGCAATCCAATCAGAGAATTTTTCGGTGAAGAGGGGCTCCATTTGGGGCAAAAATCTAGCTAAATTGAAGAAACCACGAAGCTGGGGCTTTTGTAGAGGATAAAGCATTGAGTGGAATACAGGTGGCAGCAATCTAGAGGCTCCCACCATAACTGGCCGACCGACCAGTTAGAGTAGCCGACCGGCCACTTAAGTGGCCGACACCCACCACCAAGTGGCCGACAATGGGCATAAGTGGCCGACAGCCTCTTTTCGTCCCCAGAAGAGTGTCTTTGGTCTTCCTGTATGTTGAGGATGCTGAAAACATGTGTTGTGTTCCACTCTAGAAGCATTCTGTTGCGGTTTTGTTAAGTCATTCTCAAGTTTGTTTTAATTTGTTTATCGAGTTGTCGCAATTTGTTTATCGAGTTGTTGCAATTTGTTTACCCAGTTGTTGCAATTTGCTTATCAAATTGTATTCATTTTGTTTATCAAATTGTTGTTTTGTTTATCGAGTTGTTGCATTAATTGTTCTCTGTGTTGTCTTATTTTGTTTGTTTTGTTTTGGTTGGTTCACTACCAGACTAAGCAATTGTCAAGGCAATGTACAAGTGTTCAATTTTCATCAATCCTATTTTTGTGTAAAATGGTGCAATGCGATGCTCAGAATATAGAATGCAACACTTTTTAATCAAAAAAGTTGTTTTCATTCCAATCATGGTTTCTTTTTTACAAGAGTACAAGTTTTAAAGAAAGTAAAACTGCCTAAGGCTGTACAATGTGCTAATACCACTAGCAAAAAGAGAAGCAAAGCAAAAACATCTAAATCGGCGCCAGCCACCTCAGGATCGAGAAGCCCTCTTCGTCCTCTTCCTCGACTGAGCAGACTCAGAGCTATCAACGCCGCTGTCCGAATCTGAGCTGGAGCCTAAATCAGAGCTGCCTCCGCTCCCATCCTCGGAATCCTCCTTAGCATCATCACCACCCTCAGAACCTGAGCAGTGTCGTCGCCTCCACCCTCAGATGGCTTTGACTGCGGACTCGTTGGCTCCTCGTCCTCACTGGACTTGCCATCGTCATCGCGCATAACAGGCTCCTGACGTCTTCCTTGGCCGTGCGCTGGAATCTCTCTCTTTGCTGCTGGAGAAGGCTCTAAGGGTCCTGTCTATAAAGGTGTGACTTGAAAAGGCAGCTTGAATATATCAGTCATAACATGAGTATCAAATGCAAGTATAGTATGTAGAGTGAGTGCGTGCAGAAGTCAGATACAGTATGTAAGTGCAATATGTTAGATGTGATCTATACATGCAGTGCATCAGTTCAGTGCAATGTGGGAAATGTTCAATTGAGATGTCAATTTCAGTATATCAGCAGAAATATGATACTCAAATGCAAGAAAACTGAAAATCACCTGAATGCCATGGGAGCTAAGCATCATCTCTCTCCTCAAGATCATGCTCTCAAATGAGGCTAGCACCTCGAGTAATCCCTCGACGTATCCGATAGAGGGCTACAAATGCGAGTTAAAACAATTAGTAAATGAATGAATAAGTATCGTGAAAATGAAATGAATGAAAGCTGTAAAGTATACCGGTGGTGAGTCAGGTGTCCTAACATATCAGTGACCTGGTAACGGGGGCTTAAGTGAAATCTGATAGGTCACTCCGGAGTACCGCCAACCTGTCAGCTCGGTAGGAAGATCAGGCCATCCAACACTCTGTCTGGTAGGAGGCATCTCTCTAGCCTCACCCCTTGGTGCCTGAGCCCTGCTCATCGAGGGGACATTTGCTGCCCGAGCCCTGCTCGTCAAAGGAGCATCTGTAGCTCGAGCCCTGCTCGACGAAGCAATATCACCAATCTTCCTTGTGTGAGCACGAGCACCTACCAGAGGAGGCATGAGGTACGCCTGGATGTAGATCGTATAGTTCCCCTCCCCGATGAACCGGTCTACATCTGCACCTCGCATGGAGTCAGTAATCTCCTGAGGGGAGAGACTCTCTGTGGCTCGCATAGAAGGCGAAGGCAGTAATGGAACTGACTGTAGTGGCAGACCCAGTGTCTAGCACATGAAGTGCTCTCCAAGAAACCAGGTTTGTCCTACTAGTCCCTCAAGCAGGAGCCGATATCAGGAGGCGCCCCAAGCTCCGGCATAATGAAATCTGGCACCCTCTGGCATCGTCGCCTAGGGCTGCCAAGTGACTTGCAGACAGCAAGTGCATAGGTTGATGAATTGTTGTTAGATATGCAAAATGAGTTGAAGCTGAAAGTAAGATGAACTGTGGGTTTTGAATTACCTCTACCATCCTCACAGTGTCAAAATACTAGCGTAGGTATGAAAGGGTCTCTCGGGCCCTCGGCTAGCACCGACCATCATATCGATGTGAGTAGGGTACCTCAAGTGGCGTCTCGACCTCTGGCGCGGGAACAAGTGCCGGAAAATAGGTGTATGGCCACAACTGTGAAAAGTAAGACAGCGGTGATGAGGATACAGATAAACATAGATAATGCGAAAAATAGAGTATGTATACAGAATACAGAAAATACAGAAAGCAAAATGTGGCACAGTGTATAGAAAGTACATGTGCAGAGCAGAGATCAGACTATATGTGTGCAGTGTGCAGTGTGCAGTGTATAGAAAGTGCAAAGCAGAAAGCATGGCAGAAAATGTAAAGTTGAGTAGTAAAGCATATCTCCCAGGCTCTCCAATAGCCACCCACTCTGTTCCCGCTCCTGTGGGAGGTCGAGCTCATATAACAATAGAGGGTAGCAAGGCTAGCGCCGCCCCAATCATAGTGTCAAACCTGAGATAGGTCCACTAAAGCACTCAGAAGATACAGCCCGACTGTGTTCGCTCTGTCAGCGAACAAGGTAGTGCCGAAGAGGAACATGAGGAAGCCTCGAGCGTACTGCTCAGTCGCCTAGATTGTCATGGGCTCTCCCCATCTGAAGTGGTCAACAAACCATGTGTACCGGACTAAGCCTGATGATCGAAAAATAGGCGGGTGTGCTCCCAGTAGATAGGTCCAAGCGGCCTTACACTCGCCCATGTCGGAGTCGTATGGGATCGGCTGGCCTCCCACCTCAAGGCCTGTCAGCATTGCGAAGTCATACGAGGTCATGGTCATATCTCCAGTGGTAGAGAAATGGAAAGAGTTAGTGGTGTCCCACCATCTCTCTACCAATGCGCCTAAGAGGGTCCTACTTGCCATGAGGCATGACAAACCCATGCAGAATAAACCAAACCCTGCATCGTCAACGATCTGTCGAACGCTGTCAGGAAGGTTCATATACCACTCTCTCGCCGTGGTGGACCCGTATCCGCGGGTGAAACGGGAGTCAATCTGTGTGGATGAGCAGAAATGCAGTGTGTACATGTGTTCAGAATTAGCAGATGAAATACAGTGCAAAAATGCGAGCTATGTAAGAAATGTAAAGTGCATCGCAAAAAATATAAGAGTGCAGTGTGTACCTTAGAGGCGTCATGGGACAGATGAGACTCTGGCTCCCGTAACAGCAGATCTGCAGGCGCGTGTCGTGCAAATCCACTAAAATGGCAAACTGTGCTAGGTGGTAGTACATGTGCCTCAGGGCGGTACCTCTCTAGGTCGAAAGACCGGACTCTGGGCAGCAGTGGAATGTACTCGGGCTCCTCCTCCATCCTCGGAGAACCCCCGTCATGTGGAGCATCGTCTGCTGTCTGGAAAGAAAGTGAAAAGTAGATGAAAATAAGTAAAATGGGCAAAAGTGCCAAAAAGTCAACAAAGGTCAACTCTCGGAAAGAGAAAAAGTCAAAGAAAGTCAAAACCCGAGGAAGGGTGCCAAACTAAGATAAACTTGAGGGAAACAAACCTCAAATGGTAAAAATGGAGAAAAAAACTCCGAAAACAAGTTTTGATCGGTTCAAAACGAAGGAAACTGAAGAGTTTTAGCGAATCAACTTTGCGAGGGGCGTTGGAAAACGCGTGTGGAGCCCGGATCTAAGAGGAAAAAAGGTCTAGAGACAAAGAGGAAGAGATTTCGGCACTGTGTGTGTGAGGAAAAGTGTTTTGGGGTTGTGTTTTTAAAGTTCTCCATGCAAAAAGACTAAACTGTCCCGAATCTGCCACAACTGGCCGACCGGCCACTTAGGTGGCCGACAGCTTTTTCAACTGGCCGACATGCTTCCAGGGTGGCCGGCAGGTGTCTAGTGTTCCCCTGCGTGTTTTCACACTATTTTGAGTCCTTGGTTCTTGAGAAAGTGTAAGAAAAGCCCACTTTTCAACTCAAAGTGTTTCTGTGGAAGGTTTAACTCATGTCTTCAATGTGTGTCTCATCATCAGCCGGCATGAATGAGGTGTATCCTTTTGAAGTACATTGTAACTCCTCCGAGAGGTAAATCGGAGGTTGCAACTAAATCGGTCTTGTAAAGACGCACATTTCTTTATTCAATGTTTTGCGTAAACATGCTATTGATGTTGCATTGAATAATGCATTGTTGTCATTATGCACAAAATGCGTATGCCGTGTTGCATTGTATTAAACATACTCTCATGTTTGCATAGAATATGTTGTATTGCATTGTGCATGCCCTTACATTCGCATAGAATATGTGCTTCTCACGTTCGCGTAGAACATGCTGTCGATCTTGCATAGAACATGCATTCCTATTGTACTATACCTGTTAAGTTTCTTCCTTGTGCAGGCACGATATGGTATGTATGGTTCATTTGAGGCTGGTGCAACCAGACGATATTGTATGTACGGTTCATTTAAAGGGATTTGGGTACGCTCGGTGCTTACACCACACCTTGCACCGGTTAGAAACATTCGGGTACGCCCGGTGTTTACACCGCACCTTTGTTGGTTAGAAATATTGGATCGTGTGTCCGATGTTTATACCACCCCTTTGGTTTGAAGCGTTTCGATCGTGTGTCCAACGCTTATACCACCCCTTTGGTTAGAAGCATTTGGATCGTGTGTCCGACGCTTATACCACCCCTTTGGTTAGAAGCATTTGGATCGTGTGTCCGATGCTTATACCACCCTTTTGGTTAGAAGTGTTTAGACCGTGTTCTGATGTTTATACCACTCTCCGGTGTTTGCACCGCTTCCTTTTTCCTCTCGCGTGTGGCGCATTAGGATGCTTTGGTTAAATGCATCTGGACAGATCCCAATGCTTATACCGCTCTTTGTTTGGATTGCATAATAGTTGGATGTGTTTCGCCTGTTATTATTGTTCTCTATGGCTCGGAATCTTAGGATGTGTCCTTGGGTTCGCACCACTTCTCTCCTCGCGTGTGCCATGCGTTAGGATCTTGTTTGCCGCCCCGAGTGCACCCGACGGTTGTGTTTCTTTGCCTTTTCTATGTGAGGCGCGATTAAGATTGCATAATTTTCTTACATCCTTTCTGCATGAGATGTAGTTTGGTTCGTGTTAACTTGCTTATGTACAAGTTTGCTGTAGCATTTCTTTGCATAACATTTGCATCTAGATGTTCTATTTCAGCCCTCATTGCATGATCATAAGTTATGTTCTGCATCGTGCATGTCATTTCCATTTTGCCCCTGCCTGCAGGCACATCTATTGTTATCTTGCTTGTCTGTCTGAGTCTTCGGCCTTGTCAAAAATGGGTCGTCTCTGGGCTTTGACATTCACTCCCGTCATTTCATGACTTTTGAGTTCTGTCAAAGAGGGGCAACTGTAGACGCCCCATTTTTAACCGACCTTAAGACTCAGACTTCATCTTTTGTGCACTCGATGATTGTGCATGTTTGTGCTCATTTTGAGTGGCCGAAGGTCTCGGCTGAGCACCTTGTCTCTGGGCCTTTAAACCCTCTTTGTTTTAGCCTTATTTTTGGGCCAAACCTTGGTGCCTCTTGCCTGGAGGGGGGAAGGGCCTTGCCAGCCACTTTTGGCACTTGTCGGTCACTTGAAATGGTCGGTCGGCTAGGGGAGATGGCCGGCCGGCCACCTGAAGTGGCCGACGGCCAATTTTTTCCTTTTTCAAATATTTTATGTGCCAGCTATGCCAGCTGTTAGTCACTGAATGCATCCTCCATACACGTGTATGGAGGGATGAAGGCAAGCTTTTTGCTTGTTTTTCTATATAAGGGGTGGTTCCTCCCCTATTTTGAGGGTTCAGAAATTTAAGAGCAAAATTTCCCCCTCTCTCTCTAGAACTCTCTCTCTCTCCCTATTTTAGGCTTAAAAGTAGGAATTCTCTACATTTTTGCATACAACCCCTTAACCAAACAACTTCACCTTGGAGCTAAGGTTCTTGGAGGCCTTGATTGAGCTTCTTAGAGTGGTTTTAGCTCAGAATCCTTGCTGTTTTGTTTCTGTGCTTCAAGGATAAGAACTTAACTCTTTTAAGCCTTATTTTAATTCATTGTTTGGCCACCTTTATATGCTACTTTGAAGCTGGTTTTAACCTCTAAAGAACTCTATTTTTAAGGTTTTAAAATGGAGGTTTAAGCCTTGTTCGGTTAGGGGGTGGTTTCCTCCCTTTACTCTTTTGCTTGAAAAGCCTTTTGAGCCATCTTTCAAAGCTTTTGAAATCCCCTTTTCTTGGCCTTTTAACCATTGAATTCCAGAGAAATTTCAGTGGCAAAAAGTTTGTTTTGAGGTCCAAAATAGGAGGGGACGGCCTCCCCTCCTTGTATCTTGTTTGCATGTGTAGGTGGCCTAATGTTTGAGCATTCTTTTCTACCTTTTTGTAGCTTCGTTCAAGCATGTTTTTGGCTCTGTTTTTACATGCTTTAACTCTGTTTTTAGTTGGTTGGAACACTTCTTGCTTGCTTTTTGTACTTGTAGTGTAATCATGCTTACTAGCCTAGCATACTTGATGATTTAGCCTATCATTCCAGCTTGTGTTAGTTTGATTCTAGCATGTTTTTGCCACTGATTTAGCATGCTTTAGCTCTATTTTGAGCTGTCTTGGTCATATGAGATTCATCTTATATAGTTGTAGTGCAAAGGCCTTTAATAGCTTTGAGTTTCAAGGCCCCTAACATGTTGTGCTTGAGATGGTTGCATGCTATAGCATCATTTTACAAATGATTTCAGTGTGTATAGCCTTGTTACACTCTTACATATTCCACTCTTTCATTGCTTTTGAGAGGTGTCACTACAAGAAATTTGACTTTCAAAAACGCCGCAATAAGTTTTTGTAACGTTTAATATTTTCGTCGTAGATACGGCCGCCACAATAGCTTAGCGGCGTTTCAAAAGCGTTGCTAAAAACATTAGATGGCGTTTTTTAAAACGTCGCAAAATCTTTAACAACCATCTACTTTTTCGCCATAATTAACATATGATGTAATAATGATGTCAAAACGCCACCTTTTTTCATTTTTAATACTTACCTCAAATGTGATGTCATGATGACAACATTTAGTGTCATTTTTTTCAAAAACGCCATTTTATTTATTTATTTATTTATTTTTAAGAATACAGCCCAATTAATTGAGAATTTAACTAGGAATAGAGATTGAGATTGAGAATTAACTAAGAATTTATATAAATTTAACTAGGAACAGAGATTGAGAATTAACTGATAATTAATATAAAATAACACAGATTGGCTTAAATTTAAATTACAATGCCAAATTGAAAACCATAAAAATTCTAGTTTATCTCCTTAGATATTTAACCCTACAACTTTCCAAATCTCAATCATATATTGTCAAACATTTTGAATTTTCTTCAAATCACCCCCTCATTTTGTTATTTAGTGCAAACCTTCAAATCTTTACTTTGCAACCAACAAAAGTCAGTTTGTTGACACTATAACAACTTGTTCAAAAATATAATGAAAATGTGAGCACACCCGATCAACAGATAAACAAACTTACAACAAAAAAAAAAAAGAAGGCAACATTGAGTTTTGATCAGCTGAATTATAAAGCCTGCACCCAAATTTGCAAATTCAAATCCAGAGAGAAGAAATAGTCAGCAAGATTATACAAGTTACTCATTCATGGGCCAACGCTTATTTAAGGAACAAGCTGTCAATTTTAGAAATTACACTGCAGAGTGGAACATCACCAATTTCTCTCTCCCTCGGGATGATATCCCCAAATTTGACCTCACAAAATAAGTGAAGGAAATAGCAAATTAAGCCAGAAGAAGAAGGAAAACCAGTAGCCAAACTCATAAAAGTGAACTATTGAGAAAAAACCAAACAAACCTCAAAAGACCAATGGTGTCGGTCTAGTGAAGGAACTTCCCTGAGAATGAACAATTGCCATTGAGCCTAGTTGGAGATTAGTCACACTTTCACCTACAGTCTCCAAATTGTTCAAAATACGCAGCCTCATACTAAATTTCCCATATAACTGCTGCAAAGTAAAAGAAATCCAGAAGCCACAAAAAGAAACAAATCCAATGCAGCCTATAAATCAAATCCTCCACATCCTACCTAAGTAGTGCAGATATTGTTGGTGGCCTTGTCTCTCCGGATACGTTGCTCGCTTGTCTGCATTCCCATACACAGCAGATTTCCCCAAATAATTAGTAGAACATAGGCAGATTTCAATTAGATCTAACCAACCATGGAAACATAATCGTATGTTCTTTCCAAGCAAATAAAAATGAGTAAACAAAAAAAAACAAAAAAGAAAAAAAGAAACTAGATCTCTATGTTCTTTTCCTAGTGGAGAGGTTGGGTACTTAAAAGGGAAAACCAACAATGTTAATTTACAACTTACATCAAGAAAGAAATAGTAAATTCTTGGTTATACTTTCGAATTTCTGCCTTAAAATTGCATACACATATAACATAATAAATCATGAAAATCATGCCAAGAAAAGACAATATATTAGCAACATCGAAAAGAACATTCAATTGATTCTTAGAAAAGAAAAATAAATCCTCAATTGGCAATCTAAACCAGCCACTCAGCAATACAAAAGAAGCCTTATATAAAGTTAAAGGAAGTACCAAAAAGAGACTATTGTGGGCCAACTTTAGGTGCTTTGAAAAGCATTAATGCATCTGAAACAATAGACATTTTTTCTCATGCTAGTAATTGCATCAAATAATGAACTGTAAAGGCAGAATAAAGCTTATGGAAATCCAAATAATTTTTTCTTGATCTAAAACTTTTATGTTAGAACTGCTTGTATACTAGCAAGTAAGCCAAGTATTACATGAGAAGCAGAAAATTATAACAATACAATTGCAATGCGAAGTAAGAGTGAGGAGATGAGATAATAAGACAATATTGATAACAAAAGGCATAAACACGACAAAATTGGGTTTCCAATTGCATATATGCACAACTACTTCCCAGAAAATGGTCCAATTGCATATATATCAAACAATGGACATGTAAGGCCTAAATGGAGAAAATGTGATCTTGAGGAGCATCATCATATCTATAACAATAGACACTGTTGATTTGCTCACTGTTGACATAAAAGAGGATACCTGACTTAGTCTGGTGATATTTGCTCACTGATGGAATGACTAAACAATCCAATTTTGGTTTTCTAAGAAGAGAAGACTGAAGGAAAGGGGCACCAGTCACAAAGCAAGCAAAAGAGGCTTTTATAAACTAATGAAAGTACCAAAAAGAGACTTTTGTGGACTAACTTGAGATTCTTTGACAAAAATTAATGCATCCAAAACAATAAACATGGGTTTTCAAGGAATAAAGCTACAGATGAGAGGTTAAAAGAGATCCGATACACATCACTAGCAGAAATAACCAGGAAGAAATAGATTCCCCTTAAGCTCATTATTAAACCTGGATTACAAAATGAGAAAAGAGAGGATGAAAACCAAATGGATGTTTGTAGTAAATAATCAATCATGACAGAGTGAGGACAAATGAGAGATTAAGAAACAAAAAAGAAAAAGATGATAAATGAGAGATTAAGACCACGACAGAGCAGGTGTAGATTAAGAGATAATAACCCACTCAATCTAATGATTGACATTTAACGTAGCACCAGATTATCATAGTAAATGGTCCAGAGGAATCATGAATATCAGGAAACACCAGATTATCATCAGTGAATCATATATTCACTTATCAAGATACTACTATACCAGTCTATCCAAAAAAAAAAAACAACAGATTAGCAAAATTTCCCAATCTCTCAATACAAAATAGGCGATTCAGAACAGTCTAATCCACACCTGTTCGAGTTTTCTTGGAACAAAAAAGCCTATCATTTCATCGGCTGGTTTCCAGCGAAGTACTGGTGAGAACGATTTTGTAGTTACAGAGGAAAGCTCTTCCGGTGCTGATGGTGGTGGTTCTGTAATGAAGACGACATCGACGACGTTGGATTAGGCGGCAACATCCTCACCGCACCGCACCGCTGCCGCCGCCGGCGACTCCATCATCATCGTCATCATTCACGCTCTCCTCTGAACTATCCTCACCACCATCTTCTCTATTGCTCCTATAAATCAACCTATCTCCTCTCCTCCTCTTGCTCCAACTCACCCGATCTCGGTCCCGGTCCCTATCTCGATCCCGATGATCTCGATCCTTCTTCACTCAACTGGTCCATCTTCCTCTGCAAAATTATCAAAATTAGAATAAAAAAAAATACCGTTAAGAAATTTCAACCAATTGATTCAAGAATCGATGGATTTAGGATTAGATCTGAACAAATAATCGAAATCGAACCAGTGAATCTCTCAAGGAGAATGAGGAGAGACACAGAAAACCCTAGATCTAGAGCAGTGAGAGAAAATGATAAGAGAGAAACATAGAAAACCCTAGATCTAGGACAGTGAGAGAAAACGATGAGAGAGAGAAATGGAGATAGAAAACAAAATGAAGGAAGAAAAATGGATACTGAGGAGACGGAGCATCGTTATAAAAGTGAATGCGTGTCTATAAGAGAGGATAACATGTGTCTTTTAATTTTACTTTATGTTTTTCACAGCGTTTTTCAAAAAATGTTGTCCAACCAACATGGTTATAGCCACTTTTTGTTGTAGTGTGTGCTTTGTGCCTTGTTTGTGAGCCAACATACGGGCATGTTTTTCTTGTCTTTTGTGTCTAAATTTCAGCATGTTTTAGCTACTGATTTGGCATGTTTAAGCTCTATCCAGTGCTGGTTTGGTCATTTAAGCTTAGTATTGCATGCCTCTTGTGTAATGCTCTTTACTAGCTTTGATATCTTTGACTCTTAACATGTTGTGCATGTGTTGCTTGCATGATTTAAGGTCTTTAGCATGCCATTTCAACACTAAAAAAGTCTGCAACCTCCCTCATTTCTTCATTTTTCCATTTGTTTTGAGGGTTGGTTAGTCTTAAGGTTGTGTTTAAGCTTGATAGAGCTTGTGCTCAATGGCTTTAACTCTCTTATGAGGGTTCCTCCTAGCCAAAGGCATGATCTGTCTCATGTCTTAAACCATTCTTTGGTTGACCCCTCTCTCATTAGAGGACAATCATATTAGACT
Source organism: Camellia sinensis (assembly GCF_055761805.1). NCBI lineage: Eukaryota > Viridiplantae > Streptophyta > Magnoliopsida > Ericales > Theaceae > Camellia > Camellia sinensis. The sequence continues at coordinate 7,282,893 of NC_138965.1, forward strand.
TAATCGGTTAAAGGATTAATCGGTAATGTAAAATGTGTAAACAAAATGAGCAAAGTAAAACATGAACAAGATAAGCATTTGTGTTGCATTGCATGTGTTTGGATCGGACGTTAATCCAAACACAAGAAATGTGAGACGTTTCATCGTTAATCTAAACACAAGAAATGTGAGACATTTCATACTCAAAGTGATGAAACGTGTCACGTTTCTTGGTCGTCGTCACCCTTGATCATGCATGATAGGGTGGTGGCCCTTTGAGTCTTATTTGTGCACTCACTAAGCTTGTACAAGCTTGGTTCTTTAGCTATCATGCATTGAAAATGCTTGATAGGTGGCTTGAGAGCCAAGTGTCACACTCCTTTGAGCTTGAGAAATGATAAGGAGGGTGGCAGTACACACATTTCTTGAAAAATGCATTGCTTTGCCTCTGTTGTTCTCTGTTGCAGCAAAAATAGAAGCCTAGAAAAATGGGTAGCCGACCGGCCACTTGCAGTAGCCGACCAACCAGGTGAGGTAGCTGACCGACCACTTGCAGTAGCCGACCGGTCACCAGTTCAAAGATTGTCCAATGTGTTCATGTGTTGGAGCAGAGGCAATCTGGAAGTTTGTATAGTGTTCAGAGATCACAATGAGTGCAAACAGAGGCAGCCGACGGCAAGACGATGGATTTTTGGGAAGAAGCCAACCGAGCATGCATGTCCCCCTCGCCTCCAAGGCCGTTTACTCGCTTTATTCAAATTGCTTTAATTAGTTAGTGTAACCAGTTCTTCAATTTGTTTTGTAATATTTTAATTAGCTTAGCATAGCTAGTTATTCAATTGTGTTGTAATTAATTAGCTAGAATAGTTAATTAGTTGATTTGTAATAATTAGCTTAGCTTAGTGTAGCTTAGCTTATTTATTCGGACCCTCTTTCGAGGGGGCAAAATGTTGTAATAAGCATGCGTGTGTGTGTGCATGTCTTCCAACCCCACTTCTTTCTCCCTTTTACTTACTGCGTTCAATGGTTAGTTTTAGGGCACGTTTTGATTAGCATACCTTATGCTTGTATGTTTGCATCATTCATTTGTATTGCATGCACCGGGCTCGGCGCATCATTCAAACTGCATCGTATTTCAATACTTATTTAAATACGTGTTTTAAAGCATGTTATCTAATTGTTGCATTCAAATGCCATGATTAAGTAGTCGAGCCTATTAAATGCATTTTGCATGCGTTGCATTAGGCATCTTCGCATTGTTAGGATCATGCATATTTCTAACTAGCTTTTGCTTTGGCTTGGGGTACACTGTAAGTCTTTACGCTTTAGCATACTTACATGAGTGTGAGTATTGCCATGACAGCATGCTTGCCATGAGGCTATTTTCTTAAATGATTAACTGCATGAATGCTTGTGGATGAAGGCTTTGTTGCTTGAATTGGAACAATTCAATGAATGTGAGTTTTAAGCCCACTTTGCGACGTGGCAAATCATGTTTCAAACCCACTTGAGGATGGCATTTTCAAACCATTTTCGAAAACAAACATGAGTTGTTTTGTTCCAATTCTTGCGATTTAGTCTATACTTGCTTGCGTACGCACCACATAGTAAAGTTAGTTAATAACCAGAATAAGAACACATGAGATTTATAAAACAGCATATCATGATTAGTAGAGGTTAATCTTTGATCGGGCGAGCGGTGGTGCTCATTTCAGGACCTTCACCTCTCGTATCCAAGTTCTCGAGCCGAGGCAACTTTGGTGATGACGAATACGTGGCCTTTGGCACAAGTCAAGTTTTTCTAAATTTTTCGAAAATAAAATATTTAGGTGGCGACTCTGTAATCTGGCAAAGCAGTCCATTTTTTGCGCTTTTTGATTCAAAATTAATTTTCCAAAACGATTTGCCAGATTTGGACTCTTTGGTGTTTATCAGTCTCATATTGCACTTTGTGAGATTAGATTCAGAACCATGACAGGAGTCCGAACTGTGGGAGACCAATTCGCGCCTCTCCGAAAGGGGGACGCGCGAAGAAAGTCGAGTCTACACAATGTAATATGTAATTTTTTTGTCCAATAAATATATAAAGGCAATTATTAGAATATATAAATGTTATTTTCATAAAGTTGTCGCTTTTTAAACTAAGTGTTGCAAGTTTTTCGACTAAGTGTAAGGCGTATTCGCGGGCTGTTATGAATTTTCGCCGGCTGAAAGCTCTTTTTCGAGTAAGTTTAGGACGTATTTGGCTCTAACTCCCAACCTACGGGTCCAAATTACATTCTGTTAGTTCTCACAAGTCCTATTTCTCATGGCAAAGCTATCCGTGTGAGCCACACGGTCGTTCGGGGGCTGTTTCGAATGTTCGCCCCCGAAACGCCCTTTTTCAACTAAGTTTAGGGCGTATTCAGCTCTAACTCTCAACCTACGGGTCCAGATTACATTCCATCAGTTGTCACAAGTCCTATTTCTCATGGGGGAACTGTCTGTGTGAGCCACATGGTGGTTCGGGGGCAGTTTTGAATTTTCGCCCCCGAAACGGCCTTTTTCTACTAAGTTTAGGGCTTATTCAGCTCTAACATGCAACCTACGGGTCCAAATTGCGTTCCGTCAGTTCTCACAAGTCGTATTTTTCATGGGGAAGCTATCCGTTAGAGTCACACAGTCGTTTGGAGGTTGTTTTGAATTTTTGCACCCGAAAAGCTCTTTTTTGAGTAAATTTAAGGCGTATTCGGCTCTAACTCCCAACCTATGGGTCCGGATTACATTCTGTCAATTGTCACAAGTCCTATTTCTCACGAGGGAACTTTCCATGAGAGTCAAATAGTGGATCGGGCGCTGCTTTGACTTTTCGCCTTCGAAACGCCCTTTTCGACTTAGTTTAGGACGTATTCAGCTCTGACTCCCAACCTACGGGTCCGGATTACATTTCGTAAGTTGTCATAAGTCCTATTTGTCATGGGGGAACTGTCCGAGTGAGTCACACAGTGGTTCGGGGGCTGTTTTGAATTTTCACCCCCGAAATGCCCTTTTTCGACTAAGTTTAGGGCGTCTTTGGCTCTAACTCCCAACCTATGGGTCCGAATTACGTTCCGTTAGTTCTCACAAGTTCTATTTGTCATGGTGGAGCTATCCGTGTGAGCCACACGATCATTCGGGGGCTGTTTTGAATTTTTGCCCCCAAAACGCTCTTTTTCGAGTAAGTTTTAGGCGTATTCGGCTCTAACTCCCAACCTATGGGTCCGGATTACATTTCGTCAGTTCTCACAAGTCCTATTTCTCATGGAGGAACTTTTTGTGGGAGTCACGTGGTGGATCGGGGGGCTGCTTTGACTTTTTGCCTTCGAAACGCCCCTTTTCGACTAAGTTTAGAGCATATTCAGCTCTAACTCCCAACCTACAGATCTGGATTACATTCCGTCAGTTGTCACAAGTCGTATTTGTCATGGGGAAACTGTCCTTGTGAGTGACATGGTGGTTCAGGGGTTGTTTAGAATTTTCGACCCCAAACGCCATTTTTCAACTAAGTTTAGGGCATGTTCGGCTCTAACTCCCAACTTACGGGTCCCAATTACGTTCCGTCAGTTCTCACAAGTCCTATTTCTCATGGCAAAGCTATCCATGTGAGCCACACGGTCGTTCAGGGGCTGTTTTGAATTTTCGCCCCCTAAAACGTCTTTTTTCGACTAAGTTTAGGGCGTATTCGGCTCTAACTCCCAACCTACGGGTTCGGATTACATTCCGTCAGTTGTCACAAGTCCCATTTGTCATAGGGGAACTGTCTATGCGAGCCACATGGTGGTTCAGGGGCTATTTTGAATTTTCGCCCCCAAAACGCCCTTTTTCCAATAAGTTTAGGGCGTATTTGGCTCTAACTCCAAACCTACTGGTCTGAATTACGTTCCGTCAGTTCTCGCAAGTCCTATTTGTCATGGGGAAGCTATCTGTAAGAGTCACATGGTCGTTCGGAGGCTGTTTTGAATTTTTACCCCCGAAAGCTCTTTTTCGAGTAAGTTTAAGGCGTATTCGGCTCTAACTCCCAACCTACGGGTCCGGATTACATTCGGTCAATTGTCACAAGTCCTATTTCTCATGAGGGAACTTTCCGTGAGAGTTACACAGTGGATCGGGGGCTGCTTTGACTTTTCGACTTCAAAACGCCCTTTTCGACTAAGTTTAGGACGTATTCGGCTCTGACTCCTAACCTACGGGTCCGGATTACATTCCGTAAGTTATCACAAGTCCTATTTGTCATGGGGGAACTGTCCGAGTGAGTCACACAGTGGTTCGAGGGCTGTTTAGAATTTTCGCCCCCGAAACGTCCTTTTTCGACTAAGTTTAGGGCGTATTTGGCTCTAACTCCCAACTTACGGGTCTGAATTACGTTCTGTCAGTTCTCATAAGTCCTATTTCTCATGGCAAAGCTATCCGTGTGAGCCACACAATTGTTCGGGGGCTGTTTTGAATTTTCACCCTAGAAACGCCATTTTTCGACAAAGTTTAGGGTGTATTCGGCTTTAACTCCCAACCTACGAGTCCGGATTACATTCTGTCAGTTGTCACAAGTCCTATTTGTCATGACGGAACTATCCGTGTGAGACACAAGGTGGTTCGGGGGCTTTTTTTGAATTTTCGCCCCCGAAACGCCCTTTTTCTACTAAGTTTAGGGCGTATTCAGCTCTAACTCCCAACCTACGGATCCGAATTACATTCCATCAGTTCTCACAAGTCCTATTTGTCATGGGGAAGTTATCCGTAAAAGTCACACGGTCGTTCGGAGGCTTTTTTGAATTTTTGCCTCCGAAAAGCTCTTTTTTCGAGTAAGTTTAAGGCGTATTCGGCTCTAACTCACTCCCTACGGCTCCGAATTACGTTCCATCAGTTGTCACAAGTCTTATTTGTCATGGAGAAGCTATCCCTAAGAGTCACACAGTAGATCAGGGGCTGCTTTGACTTTTTGCCCTCGAAACGACCATTTTCGACTAAGTTTAGGGCGTATTCGGTTCTAACTCCCAACCTATGGGTCCGGATTACATTCCATCAGTTGTCAGAAGTCCTATTTGTCATGGGGGAACTATCCATGTAAGTCACACGGTGGTTCAGGGGCTGTTTTGAATTTTCGCCCCCGAAATGCCCTTTTTCGACTAAGTTTAGGGCGTATTCGGCTCTAACTCCCAACCTACGAGTCCGAATAATGTTCCGTCAGTTCTTGCAAGGTCTATTTGTCATGGTGGAGCTTTCCGTGTGAGCCACACGAGCATTCGGGGGCTGTTATCAATTTTCGCCCCCGAAACACTCTTTTTCGAGCAAGTTTAAAGCGTATTCGGCTCTAACTCCCAACCTACGGGTCCGGATTACATCCCGTCAGTTGTCACAAGTCCTATTTCTCATGGGGGAACTTTCTGTGAGAGTCACATGGTGGATCGGGATGCTGCTTTGACTTTTCACCTTCGAAACACCCATTTTTTACTAAGTTTAGGGTGTATTTAGCTCTACCTCCCAACCTACGGATCTGGATTAAATTCCTTCCATTGTCACAAGTCCTATTTGTCATGGGGAAACTATCTGTATGAGTGACATGGGGGTTCGGGGGTTGTTTAGAATTTTCAACCCCAAACGCCCTTTTTCAACTAAGTTTAGGGCGTATTCGGCTCTAACTCCCAACCTATGGGTCCGAATTACGTTCCGTGAGTTCTCATAAGTCCTATTTCTCATGGCAAAGCTATCCGTGTGAGCCACACGGTCGTACAGGGGCTGTTTTGAATTTTCGCCCCTGAAACATCCTTTTTCGACTAAGTTTAGAACGTATTCGGCTCTAACTCCCAACCTACGAGTCTGGATTACATTCCATCAGTTGTCACAAGTCCTATTTGTCATGGGGGAACTGTCTGTGCGAGCCACACGGTGGTTCGGGGGCTGTTTTGAATTTTCGCCCCCGAAACGTCTTTTTTCTACTAAGTTTAGGGCGTATTCAGCTCTAACTCCAAACCTACTGGTCCGAATTACATTCCGTCAGTTCTGACAAGTCCTATTTGTCATGGGAAAGCTATCCATGAGAGTCACACTATCGTTCGGAGGCTATTTTGAATTTTCACCCCTAAAAATCTCTTTTTCGAGTAAGTTTAAGGCGTATTCAGCTCTAACTCCCAACCTACGGGTCCGGATTACATTCCGTCAATTGTCACAAGTCCTATTTCTCATGAGGGAACTTTCCATGAGAGTCGCACAGTGGATCGGGGGCTACTTTGACTTTTCGCCTTCGAAACGCCCTTTTCGACTAAGTTTAGGACGTATTCGGCTCTACTCCCAACCTACGGGTCCGGATTACATTCCGTAAGTTATCACAAGTCCTATTTGTCATGGAGGAACTGTCCGAGTGAGTCACACAGTGGTTCGAGGGCTGTTTAGAATTTTTGCCCCCGAAACGCCCTTTTTCGACTAAGTTTAGGGCTTATTCGGTTCTAACTCCCAACCTACGGGTCCGGATTACATTCCATTAGTTGTCACAAGTCCTATTTGTCATGGGGGAACTATCCGTGTGAGCCACACGATGGTTCGGGGGCTGTTTTGAATTTTCGCCCCCCGAAGCGCCTTTTTCTACACATTTAGGGTGTATTCGGCTCTAACTCCCAACCTACGGGTGTGAATTACGTTCCGTCAGTTCTTACAAGTCCTATTTGTCATGGGGAAGCTATCCGTGAGAGTCACAAAGTCGTTCAGAGGCTGTTTTGAATTTTCGCCCTCGAAAAGTTCTTTTTTGAGTAAGTTTAAGGCGTATTCTGCTCAAACTCTCAATTTACGGGTCTGGATTACATTCCGTCAGTTGTCACAAGTCCTAATTGCCATAGGAGAACTATCTGTGTGAGCCACACGTGGTTCGGGGGCTATTTTGAATTTTCACCCCCGAAACGCCCTTTTCTACTAAGTTTTGGGCGTATTCGGCTCTAACTCCCAACCTACGGGTCTGAATTACGTTCCATCAATTCTCACAAGTCCTATTTGTCATGGGGAAGCTATCCGGTAGATTCAGACAGTCGTTCAGAGGCTGTTTTGAATTTTTGCCCCCAAAAAGCTCTTTTTCGAGTAAGTTTAAAGCGTATTCGGCTCTAACTCTCTCCCTACGGGTCTGAATTACGTTCTGTCAGTTGTCACAAGTCTTATTTGTCACGAAGAAGCTATCCATGAGTGTCACACCATGGATCGGGGGCTGCTTTGACTTTTCACCTTTGAAACGCCCATTTTCGACTAAGTTTAGGGCATATTCGGCTCTAACTCCCAACCTACGGGTCCAGATTACATTCCGTCAGTTGTCACAAGTCCTATTTGTCATGGAGGAACTGTCCGTGTGAGTCATATAGTGGTTTGGGGGCTGTTTAGAATTTTCGCCCCCGAAACACCCTTTTTCGACTAAGTTTAGGGTGTATTCGGCTCTAACTCCCAACCTACGGGTCCAAATTACGTTCCCTCAGTTCTCACAAGTCCTATTTCTCATAGCGAAGCTATCCGTGTGAGCCACACGGTCGTTCGGGGGCTGTTTTGAATTTTTACCTCTGAAACGCCCTTTTTCGACTAAGTTTAGGACGTATTCGGCTCTAACTCCCAACCTACGGTCCGGATTATATTCCGTCAGTTGTCACAAGTCCTATTTGTCATGGGGGAACTGTCTGTGTGAGCCACACCGTGGTTCGTGGGCTGTTTTGAATTTTCACCCCCCAAAAGCCCTTTTTCGACTAAGTTTAGGGCGTATTCGGTTCTTACTCCCAACCTATAGGTCCAAATTACATTCCACCAGTTGTCACAAGTCCTATTTGTCATGGGGAAACTGTCCGTGAGAGCCACACAGTAGTTTAGGGGCTGTTTTGAGTTTTCTCCCACGGAAAGCCCTTTTTCGACTAAGTTCAGGACGTATTCGGCTGTAACTATGGTAAAGCAATAAACATTCCTAGTGGGCTGATTGAGTGCCAAATGAGAAGTTAATGCATGTGGAATCTGATTCAGAAGTGACATTACACCACTTTTCATGAGTACAATCGTGATTACAAAAGTGAGATTACATTTGAGCTTCCATTGTGCAATACCGGACAGAAATTGGAGAGGCAAATAAGATTAAAAAATCATCCAAGTTTCAAAGAAAGTAAGGGAGTTTTCCAATTTTCATTTATAAATTAAATAATATTTGAAGGAAAAGATGAGAAGTATCAAAGAATATGATAGTTTCCCAATTTTCATTTGCCAGTCAAATGAGGGACAACTGCATGGGCAAATTTTGTATTATTAGTAGCAATGACAATGTTCTGCATGAATCCATTATCTTAAAACATATATTTACATAAGAGTATGGTAGATTGTAGAATAAATATATAGGATATGACTAGAGGACAAGAGAACATACTCAATGTATCTGTTAGACAGTTCACAACCACCAACAAGACCAGGTCCTCCAATTTTTGGGTGCTGAAATGAAATAAAAAATCAGACCGCATGGCATGAAATATCATAACTAAATCTAAAGAGTTTTTAACAAGTACCTCAATAATAACAATTCAGAGTAAAACAAAATATAGGTAGTGTAGTATTCACTATAACTAAAAGAGGAACATAAGTGCAAATAATAAGTATATATTTTACTGTTTATAAGCAATAAAATAATTGACCACATGATTGCACACTTTGTTACTTGCATATTTGGATTTAATTTTAGCATTAATTCACTTCTATACTATAAGATTCAATGAGTGAAATTAATTTAGATTTAATACGCTTTGAAATTTCTTAACATTTTAATGCATGGAACTTCTGTGGAAGCTATACTTATTCCCCCCAAAACTGTTTGGTGGTCAAGAAAGAGCAGAGATTTTTTTAAAAAAATTTCTTGATTGGCAACAAAACAAAATTATTGATAAATCAAAAAGTTAAACAGGGACACAAAGTCCGCCAAAAGCAACATGAACAACAACAAAATACATTACATATTACTAGACTTTGTAATCTCTAGAGATCAAAAATAAAGGAATCCTGAAAACCAAAGCCCACGAGAAAGCAAAGTATCAAAGTTTCTCCCCCAAATCACACAAAACACAATCACAAATGTGGTTATACATTTACAGGTGTTTATATTATACTCTTTTTTTTTTTTTTTTTTTTTACATTTTCTAAACTTTCACAAGATTACTTCAAGGTATTCCTAAATTTTGTTACAACTAGAACTATTCCACACTAAGTTCTTACTTATCTGATGACCTATACTTCTACATAGCAGTTACTTTTTGTTTTTCAATTTTTTTTTCCTTGGATAAGGTACGTGTTCAAGCATAAAGATAGAACAATAGCATTTATGTCTGAAATCTGAAGTAGATGAAACCTTTACAATAAATAACTTTTTTTTTTTTAAATGTAGTTAAATTGGGATGAATCAAACCATCTGGAAAATGAAACAGTATATGAAACTTAATACTTGTTGTCCAACCTGTACTGCCAATGAAAGAAACTTATAGGTATCCAAAGCATATCGGGCCAGTGCTTCATTCTCACCTGGGTTGATTGTACACGTGAAAATTTGAAGGATTCATGTGAACTGTACTCTTCCTTCCCAATGTCAGGTGGAAGGATAGATATAAAATAATAAGATAATCACTGAAATCATTATGGAATAAAATGAGACCACATAACTATAACAAAAACATATATAATTACTCAAAGGCGTGGAACCAAGTGCCAAGATCATGAACAAGAAGGGGGAGAGAGAACAAGAAAGTAAAAGGGTGGGAGAAAAACCACATTTAAATGTACTCTTCTGTATTGTATATTAATGTATAAGAAAACATGCATATAGCCCTGTAGGCGCGCCCTTGGGTTTCATGCTACAGTTCGGACTCAAATGTCACGGTTCTTAATCTGATCTCACAATGTGCAATGTGAGATTGATAAATCACCAAAGAGTCCAAATCCGGCAAATCGTTTTGAAAAACTGATTTTTGTAAAGAAGTGCCAAACATGGACTGCTTTGCCAAATACAGAGTCGCCACCTAAATATTTTATTTTGGGAGAATTTAGGAAACCCTGACTCGTGCCTAAGGCCACGTGTCCATCATCACCAAAGTTGCCTCGGCTCGGGAACTTGGGTACAATTAGGGAATGTCATTTAATGAGCACCCTCGCTCGCCCAATCAAAGATCGGCCTGTACTAAGCATGATATCTTGTTTTTGAAAACACATGTGCTCATATTCTGGTTAATTAGCTAATCTTACTACGTGATGTGCACAGCAAAACAAGTATAGACTAGATCGCCTAATTTAGAACCAAGCATCGCATATCCGTTTATTTGGAAAATGGTTTGAAGTTTGCTACTCATAAGTAGGCTAAAATGCAGATTTCAATGAATTGTCCCAATTCAAGTAATCCAACCTTCACCCACAAGCATTCAGGCAGTTAATCACGTAAGCAAATAACCTCATGGCAAGCATGCTTTCATGGCAACATTAACACACATGCAGTATGCTAAAGCGTAAACACTCACAGTGTACTCCGAGCCAAAACAAAGAACTAGTTAGAAATCAATGCATGGTCCTAATTCATGTTAAAATGGCTAATGCAACACATGCAAAAATGCAATTAAGTTAGGCTCGGCTATCCTAAGAATGTCATGTGAGATGCAACTTGGTACATGTATTCAAATTAGAATTGAAATATAATGCAGTTAGCATGATGCGCCGAGCCGGTGCATGCAATTCAGATGAATGGATGCAAACATGCAAGCATAAGGTATGCTAAATGAAATATGTCGTAAAACTAACCATCGTAAGCGGTTAAGTAAAAAAGAGAAAGAAATGGGGATTGGAAGACATGCATCACACACACACACGCATGCTTATTACAATGATACGCCCTCTTGAGGGAGAGACCGAAAAAGGAGCTAACTAGCTAATCTAAGCTAATTAAACTAATTATTACACAACAAATTAATTAACTAATTATTACAAAACGAATCGAATAGCTAACGCATTAACTAATTAAAGTACAAGCCAAGGCATAAACTAGCTATCTAAGCATGGCAGCTAAGGAAAGCAGTAAATCAAGAGGTTCTCAAAGGGAGAAGACTAGATGCATGCTCGATCATCTCGTTCGGAAATCCAATGCGATGCCCCGATTTGCCTCTGTTTTCATTTGTTTTCAGAAACTTGCACCAAGCTCCAGAAAGATGAAAATCCACCTTGGGCATCCAGTGGGAGGGTGGTCGACCACTTTTGGTCTCTCCAGACCCCTGCCGACCACTTTTTGTTGTTGAAAACCAAGAAAAGCGGTCGGCCAGCTACTTTTTCTGGCTGGCCGGCCAGTTGTTGCTGCTGAACTGCAATTTGCTACAATAGAGAGCAAGAAAGGGCGTAGCAATGTATTTGCAAGATATATGTGTGCACAACCACCCTCCCTATCATGTGATAAACTCAAGGGGGTATGGTTCTCGACTCTCGGGCCACCAATTGCGCATTTCCATGCGTGATGGCCGAGAGGCGAAGTTGCACGATTCAATATGAAATGAATGCACAAGTAAACACATAAAGCCTAAAACTCTATCATGTATGATCAAGAGCGTCGGCGACCGGGAATTAAGGCACGTTTCATCACTTGAAGTATGAAACATCCCTCTTTTCCCGTGTTTGGACTAACGCATATTCCAAACACAATGCAACACATAACATGGCATGCTCAATGCAAACAATAACTTAGCATACTCAATGCAATGTGACATGATCAACTTAACAAAGCTAATGACATGCGAATGATGCTAATGCATGCATGCACAATGCAATACAATAAGGGCAACTTATCAATTTTAGAAACATGCATACTCAATGCGAAGAACAACTTGGCATACACAATGCAAATAACCGCATGGCATGCACAATGCAATGTAAGATGACATACTCAATGCAATATACATGGCATGATCAATGGACTTAAACCAAAAAGGGGGTAGACTTCAGCCATGCCCAAATTAGTGGCCATTGGTGATGAAATGAAGGCACATAAAGCAGGGCATGCATGTACAATGCATTGGCCATCAAAGAGGCCAAAAAGCACAACTCTCAAGAGTGCTCAATGAGTGATAGGAGTGAAAGTGTAACAACACTAAGTGCACTGAAATGAAGCAAGAAATGATGCCAAATCATTCAAACAACATAAGTAAAGCATGCTAGGGTCCTAAGGCATGAAAGCTAGCAAAGAGCAACACAAAGAAGGCATGTAATACATGGCACAAATGCATGAACTAAGCATGGATAGAGCTCAAGTAGGTCACAACAAGGACCAAAACATGCTGAGACGAGGGCTCGAAGGCCTAGGCATGCAAGCATACAAGCTAAGCCATAATGCATAACCCTTAAAAGCATTTAAAGCATGAATGAAGTGGGAACATAAGCATTCTATAAGCGCTGAAATGTCATGTTAAGTGATGCCAAATCATGTACACAACACAAATGAAGCATGCAATGGTGCTCAAAGCTTGAGGCAAGCAAGAGCATTTGTACTACAAGTATACAAAACATGAAGCATGTGACCAAGGCAACCCAAAACAATCCTAGTACATGTTAGAATGAGTCTAAAACATGCATGGAAGTAAGCCAAAATATGCTAGCAAAAAGGGCATGATGCATGATATATACAAGGCAAATAAGGCGGATTATACTACATATATTAAGACCAAGCATGGAATGACTTAAGAAATAAAAATTAGAGTTATATCATGGCAAAATAATCCCAAATAAACACTGAAATGGTGGCTCGCAAGCAAAGACATGAAGGCATACGCAATGGTTCATGTTAAGACATAAAGGGGGAAACACTCCAACGCATTGAATGAGTGATAAATGCAAGTGCATGGCCATGAAACATGGACTGAAATCACATAACAAGTGATGCCAAATCATTCAAATAAGCCAAGTAAAGTATGCTAGTGGACTTGGTGTACAAAGCTAACAAGCTAGATTGAACTATAGCTATACAAAGCAAGTCATGCATGGCCAAAACAACCAAAATCAGAGCTAAAGCATGTTAAAACATGGACAAAAGCTTCATGAAGTTAAGCCAAAAGCATGCTAGAATGACATGTCACAACATGATGCATGTTAGGCTATTTCATGGAAATGCACTACAAGTGCATGGAGCATGCAAAGGCTAACCAAACCAAACCTAAACAGAGGTATGACATGGTAAAACAAGCCCAAGAACATGCTAAAATGGACACAACATAGGCTAGAAATACATGCTACTTCATGAAGCATACAAAGCTAGTGTGTGTGATTTACACTACAAGTGTATTAACCATGCATGGAGTGACCAAGACAAGTAAAAACAGTGGTATGCCTCAGCAAAATAACCACAAATACATGCTAAGACATGGTCAACATACACTTAACAAAGGTGCTCAAACATGAGACATATTAAGGCATGTAAAGAAGACACAAGGAGAGGGGATGACCCTCTCCTTTTTAGGACCTTAAAACACCATAAGTGGTGAGAAGGCCAATACAAGGTGGTCCCAAAACTCACAAAAAAAGCTCAAAAGCAAGGCCAAACAAGGCCTAAGAGGGGGTAAACAACCCCAAACACAAAAGTGATTTTAAACAAACTTTTTAAGCATGTAAAAACAGAACTTTTATTAGTTATGAGATAAGCTTAAAACAGCATGCAAGATAGGCTAAAAGCTTAAGCAAGAAAGGGAGATTTAAAGGTCAAAAGCTCACCCTTGAAGACCCTCTTTATAAATGCAACTCCAACAGGTTTTTCAAGCTCAAGGCAACCCAAGAACACCAAAATCAGCCCCTAAGCACTTCAGTAGCAAAAGGATGGTGTTTGAGTGTGTGTTTGTGTGTTAAAGTAAGACAAATCTACACTTTAAGGCACAAAAATGAAGCAAACAAAGCAATATAGATACAATACTATATCTATCCTCTTCCCTCAGATTTTTTGAACCTAGAGGAGGGAGAAGGAGCTTCCCTCTTATAGAAGAGGAAAGGCAAAGCTTCTAGGAGAAGCCAAGCACCAAAGCAATCCCTCCATACACGTGTATGGAGGATGAGTCTATCTCCAAAAAGGTGCCAAAAAGCAGCCAACCACTTGAAGTGGTCGGCCTGCTAGTTTAAGTGGTCGGCCAACCACTTTAGGTGGTCAAATAGAGCAAAAATTGCTCGGCCATAGGTGGGAGAGGTCAACACACTAAATGCAAGGTGGTGGTGTGGTGGTCGACCAGAAAAGATGGTCCAAAGACCAAGAAAGGCAGTTATCTGACGAGAAAACTAGCTGGAAAAAGGAAAAGTGGTCGGCCAGGAGAAATACTGGTCTCCCACCCTTGTACCACCTTCCAAATAAGGAAACAAGGTTTGTACCAAAAACAAACCAAAGCGGATGCAAGACGAGAAATCGAGAGGCAAAGCACGCGGTCGAAAGTCCCGAAAACTAGCTGACGAGCACCAAAAGTGGTATGCAACCACAAAAGTGGTCTCCCGAACCACAATGTTCCTCTAGGCAGAGGCAACAAGGTGTGGTTCAAAAACCACGCCAAATGGAGAATGTTAAGCGGTCCCGAGACAAGGCGCGCGGCCAAAGGCTCCAAAAATCGGAAACTAGTCTCCAAACGGAAAAAGTGGCCTACGACCACGAAAAGTAGTCTACGACCACTGAGAGATGGTCTACAAGACCACTCCCTCCCTCCAGGAAAGAGAAACAAAGTTCGGTCCACAAACTGAGCCGAAGCACAAAGAGTTCAGAGGTCCGGAGGCAAGGCTCTCAGCCAAAACTCTAAAACCTCAGAACGAGCACAACATGGACCATTACCGAGCACTCAATCGATGACGTCTGAGTCTTAAGGTCAGTCAAAAATGGGGTGTCTACAAGCCCACAGTCAAAGTGCAAGCAGGAAGCTTGTCTGAGGGAAACAAGGCACAACATGTTTATGGAAATAAATTGAAATGATTATAACCACCTACCAAATACTATTCATGTAATGTTGAGATGGTCATAAATACATTGTTTACATTGTTTTGTAGCTCAGAAAACCAAAAACTTCTTACCTAATGCATGATTCCTTGTTTGCTACACATCCTGCTTTGCAGTTCACAAGTCCAATGTCAAGCTTCCCAAAACAACATATAGAAGACAAAACTTAATTCACACTTGGAAAGATGATTTAGATTGAAGAAAATCAATTGAATCATCAAGCCTCAACCCTGGTCAACCAAGATTATCAACTAGCTTATGAGTTGGTCAACCAGACCTTAGAAAAAGAAGGTATAGTGAAGAAAAGAGGACATCATATTGATCAAAGAGTTTGTCAACCCAATGACAAATTCACCTTTGGCACTTAATATCAAGGAACACCCCTCCCCTCTCTTCTTCTCTTCATGCATTTTACCACTCCTAAACCAACAATCTAATCTCACCACCTTTAAAAATAGTCCCTTCTTTCTATTCAAATGCCTTACCTACCTTTCAAATATTCCTAACCTACAACCAAGATATTTACCCTACCTCTCATTGGAATAAGAGGTTGAATAGAAGGGTAACTGATGATTATCAAGTAAGATATTTGTATGACATATAATAAACTGGTAGAAGTATAATTTCAAATGTGTCCCAAGCATGTTGTGTCCAGATAGGGGAAACCAAAAAATTAAGGGCTAACCCATCACCTCATCTGAGCAATCAAGAAATAAAAAATAAATATGGATCTACCCTACCCTCCAACCAACTATACATAACTACAAGAAGACGATTTTGTAACCAAGAAACAGTATGAGACACCTCTAAGAAGGAATGACAAAAAAGGAGTTACAACTTGCAAATCAACATTTGAGAGAAATTAAAACATATATAAAATAACTACTATGCATTGAACAAGTCTTTGTGATGTCATAAAAATACACCAAAAAAACAGAAAGTGATACCCAACATCAACTTTTAAAATTGTCCAAACGCGAACTAAATGGATTATTCTCATCAAAATGAAACAACCAAACTCATCAAGTATAGTTTAGTTGCATTTGTTGCATCTTTTTTAAACTCATCAAGTATATTATAACTATTTTTGCAAAGACGTGATAGAAAGAACAATGTCAAATTGGAAAATACATAAAGCATACTTGGGACATTGTGAAGTTAAGTTTTCATTTTACTTGAGCCTTACTTAACATCTACATTATGCAATGCAGCCAAGATGATATGGGACTTGCAAGAAGTCAATGTTGATTAATATATTTTAATTTATTAATAATCATTAGGACCCACAGAAATACTATTGCTAAATTTTCATTTTATTAGGACTTTAAGAGGCTTACTTGAGAATTTTAGTGGTTATTACGTTCGATAGAGTTAGTTTTAATGTGTTTGGTAGACTTAATTTTAATGTGGTTTTTATGTGAGAAATAAGTATTATCATTTAACAAAGGTAAATCATAAACAGACCAGAACAATCCAGTTCCAATACCGAGTATGATAGTTCAAACAAAGAAACCAAAAGGCCAACTGAAATAGAATCCACAAAGTTGTTTCTTCATTATCAACAAAAACAACTACATCTCTATACAAGTAAAAAAAAAAATTATTTAACTAAAGCTCAAGATAAAGAAACATTTAATTGAAGCTCAAGATTATTTTTTCTTTCTACTTGTATTTACAAGAAGCACTTAATTTATTTGTAAGCAAGTCAATGCCCAAATCGGCTTCTGAAACTTCACTTTGTTAAAATCTTTAGCGTATGATTCCTCTAAAAAGCATGATCTGCGAAGCAAATAAATTTCCTTTCTATAATAAGTGGAAATGTTCACTTAACACATTCAGAATTCTACAATCCTCCTTCTACTCCTCCTTTATAACCCGCATTCCATACAATTAAAACATGAAAAGTAAAACATGTTGTTGGACTCCAAAGTCAACATTTTCATTAATAGAGAACAAGAACAGCATTTTTATTGCCATGTCTCACAATAAATTATCAAACTCTTGATATAGACTTAGTCCTACATCAAAATTAAATTTTCTCAAAAAGTCTTGAAAAAGAGCAAAAATGTCACTATCTGGTAGGTGGCTAATTGTTTATAAGCTATTCGATAGATCAATATGCTAAGATAAATTTTAGGAGACAAACCTGGGATCCCTATTTACTTCGTTTGCTGGTCATACAATTGTACTTGGTTGAAAAGGGCTATGTTGTACTCTTTCTTCCCCATATGTGAAGACGGGCCATGCAGTAATCAGACAATTATGTTCTGACATGAAAATAGATACAACTATGGATTAAGATACGATACTATCAACTGTTGCAATAGCGACGGGTAGTCGGTTCTTAAACTTTCAAACACATTATGGATCAGTCTATGGATAGAGGAGTGAGTTAGTAACGCTCTATATGTTTGGGCGAAAAACATTTTTTGAAAAATATTTTCCGTGTTTTTTGGTGTTTGGTACAATAAAAAAAAAATGAAAGTTAACATAAAATGTTTTTCGTGGTCAACAAAAAACAAGCTTATTTAGGCAAAAATTATTTTTCAATTTTGAAAGAAAGGAAAACATTTTTTTTGAACTAAAGTCTTACCAATGCCACCACACTACCACCACTACTACCTCCACCCCCACCAAGACACACCAACAACACCTCTGCCACACGATGGTTCTCTATAATATATTTTTTTAAATGTTTGGGTATTGAACCAACAAACCAGTCGTCAAAACCTCTCTATGACATTTTTACATACACTTGGTGAGCATAAATCAAAAAGATTAGTTTGATCACCAACACAAGAAAACAGACCAAACCTTTCTCACAAACATTGGCACATGAGGCATGAATGAATGACATATCTCTCTTGCAACCCACTGAAAGTTGCATATATATATATATATATATATATATATTCTTGATTTCATTAATTAATCCAGCCGAAAGGGGGTCATAGGGAGGGAAATAGGGGGTTTTGCAGAGGGGTTTGGGAAGAGGGTTTCACCTGGTGGTAAGAGAGTTGCAGAGAGGGGGAAAGGAAGGGGAAGAAGAGATAGATTGAGAAGGATATATCTATTACTTCAAAATAATTCACCACATCAATTTTTTTATAATTATTTCGGTAAAACTTTATTTTTAAACTACTAAAATACAACAAAGGTTAAAAATAAATTATTTAGGCCCTTCATTTTTTAAACAAAAATTTGGGTCTTCTATGAGACCGAGGTCGACAGACCAGAGAGAGAGAGAGAGACGGGCAGACCGAGAGTAAGAGAGCACCTGGGAGGATGCAGTGGTGGTTGTCGTGATTTGTGGCGGCGGCAACAGCGGTGGCGAATGGCAAGCTGCGAGCTGCAGTGGTCTGCGCTGAGGTGAGGTTGGGTGAGGTTTGGTGCTAACAAAATCTGTGTGTGAGAGAGAGCACCAAATGTGTAAAATTAAACAGGCGCCAACATTTATTCATTTCCCTCTATTTCATTCAACCTTTAGCGACAAAACTAATAATTTGTCGGCAAATAGTGGCAAATGTTATTAACAGCGACCAACCCATTAGTCGCCAAAAGTGAATATTGGCCGACTAACTTCCTAGTAGCCAAAGACTAACAGTAAATGTCTGTTTTGGGTTGGAAACAAAATACATAAATAATTACTAACAAATCGCGACTAAATATTTTAGTCGCTAATTATTTTTTAATCCCTCCAAAATTTGAAATCTCCCTCCAAATATTTTAGTTTTTGCGACTAAAATATTCTTTTGTCGCTAAAAATATACTTTTGGCGACCAAACTTTTGGTCGCCAAAGATAAAAAATAATATTTTTCTTTTCATTCGGTTACTAAACAATTTTAGTAGCAAAAACTAACTATACGGCTATTAAAATATTCTTTTGTCACTGAAAATATACTTTTGGCGACCAAACTTTATAAAAAATATATATATATTTTTTTTTCATTCAGCTACTAAACAATTTTAGTAGCCAAAACTATCTATACAGCTACTAAATTTTATTTACTCACCAATTGTGATATTTTTAGCGACGAAATTTTTTTTAGTCGCCCATAATCAATATTTCCCAACTAAAAAAAATTAGTATCTAAATATTTGACTTTTGCCGACTAATATTATTTTTAGTCGCGAATTCCACAACTTTTGGTGACTAAATTTTTTTAGTTGCCAAAAATTGTCGCCAAAAGTGAATTTTGTTGTAGTGTAAGGTCAATGAAAAGAATAAGTCAAAAACCCCCAAAAAGTAGAGCCCAAACCAGCCTAAAAATCTAAAAATTACACATAGATGTCGACCCTTCGGGCAGAGGTGTCGACACTTCAGGAAGAAAAGCAATGTGTGCAACGGGCAATGTGTCGACACCTCCTAGACTGATATCGACACTAAATTTCAGCAAGTAACCTCCAGATTCAACAACATACAAGGGTCGACCCTTTCCAAACTGGTGTCGACCCTTAAGGCCAACAACAAAAGGCAAGTGTCGACACCACCAAGATTAATGTCGACTCCAGAACAAGATTTCCATGTTCCAAACAACTTTTCAACGTAAACAAGCATGAAGGAACAATCCCAACGCGTTCAAATCAAATTGTACTCTTCCAAAACCAAAATATAATGACTCTAAAGACTCCCAAAATGAAAATAAGGGAATTAAATACACTCTCCAATGGATTAAAGGATGCAAGTGTTATATAAATAACCTTTTTGTTTGATTGTGATAGTAGTATTAACAATTGTTAACACCAGAAAAGTCTAAACATGATGATTTAAATAGTGGTGTCATTCCATTTAATTGGAAGTAGATTGAGGAAACTTTTTTTTGTTGGTTATTATTTTGTTAATAATCAATTGAAAGTTATTTTAAAGTAACTCTAAGTTTTGTGACATAAATTGTCATCAATCATTATTTTACTTGTGTAGTAGAATTTGTTTAACCATGAACCATAATATTAATGTGAGAGTTTATCTCTTAAATTAGAAGAGATAATTCAATTTACTTTTGTCACACATATTTTTGTGACAATGACACTTGTTCGTAAATGAGTCATGTTGTTTGTGCTAATTTATGTATTATCATAAATGTGGGGGGAGATAAGTAGAATTGTCGGCTAATCATGATTCATGAAAAGTTACTCATAGAAACTCGAATAAAAAATACTCAAAATTAAGAGTTTGAATATTAATTTGGACGTACAAGTATTTCTCTTTGTTTGCATTGTAAGAATTTATACAGTCAAATGAGATTTTTGAATTATTTGGTTCTGAGGCAAAATCTTTATGAAAATATGATTTTAACAAAGCATTAATTCTGACTTTTGTAGTCATAATTATTCTGGGTTTTCTATTTCATACACTTTGATTTAGAAATTTGTTATTCAAGCACACTATAGTCAATAAGTAATGAATGTTATATTCTAATTTACATCAGAATTATGAGGGTGTATTGATATTTTTGTATGGTAATGTCTTAATAAGAAAATTAATTTTTCTTAGAATACTTAAAATGTGGGGGTGCTTGGAGGATTTTACCAAAGTAATGGTTCCGATAGTAGGTCCATAAAGAATCTCAATTCTTTCTATAGGACTGTAGACGTCCCCGAACGCCCTGGGAGGATAAGTCTCGTTTTGTTCATATTGGGCTCACTACAGTTCAGGACTCTCAAATTGTCACGGTTCTTAATCTGAACCAAAGAGTCCAAATCCGGCAAATCGTTTTGAGAAAACAGATCTTTTTGAAAGAAGTGCCAAACATGGACTGCTTTGCCAGATACAGAGTCGCCACATAAATGTTTTATTTTGGGGAAATTTAGGAAACCCTGACTCGTTTGCCTAAGGCCACGTGTCCGTCATCACCAAAGTTGCCTCGGCTCGGAAACTTGGGTACGATCAGGGAAGGTCACTTCGTGAGCACCCCCGCTCGCCCGATCAAAGATCGGCCTCTACTAACCATGATATCTATTTTTGAAAACATTATATGTTCTTATTCCGGTTATTAGCCTAGATTACTATGTGATACGTACAGCATACAAGTATAGACTGGATCGCCTGAATTTGAACAAAACGTTTCATGTTTGTTTATTTGAAAATGGTTTGATGGTGCTACCCGCAAGTAGGCTAAGACGTGAATTTGCCACCCTCAGGTGGGCTTAGAAAACATGATTTTGCCACTATCTAGTGGGCTTAAAAAAAACTTACAGTCAACAAATTGTTCCAATCTAAGTAACCCAATCTTCACCCACAGGCATTCAGACAGATATATCACATAAGCAATTAGCCTCATGGTAAGCATGCTATCATGGCAGTCACTCACACGCATGCAAGGATGCTAAAGCATAAAACTTACCGAGTACTCCAAACCAAAACAGAAGCTAATTAGAAATCCATGCATGATCCTAATTATACAGAAATGCCTAATGCAACACATGCAAAAGTACAACTATAGCAGGCTCGGCTATTCTAGACATGGCATATGAAATGCTACAGCTAACATGTATTCAACTTGGAATTAAAAATACAATGCAGTTAGTATGATGCGCCGAGCCCGGTGCATGCAAAACAGATGAATGAATGCAAACATGCTATCATACTGTATGCTAATTGAAACATGCCCTAATCTAACCATCATAAGCGGGTAAATAAAAGGGAGAAAGACGTGGGGTTGGAAGACATACATCACACACACGCACACTTATTACAACATTGTCCTCGCTCGGAGGGTCCGAATAAATAATATACAGTCCCAAATAATTACAGTCCAAATATGTACAAAACCCTAATTAATTAACAAATTAAATTAGGAAAGCGATAAATTGGCATGCGAGCCAGGGACTGCCTCAAATCTGCTCCGGATGACGAATGATGCATGCTCGGGTTGCCTTGTGCAGAGAATCCCTTGCGATGCCCCGGTTTGCCTCTGTTTGCAATTATTCTTGGGATGCGTGACAAGCTCCGGAAGGCTGCTGATTTCTGATTTGCTGCAACAGAGAGCAACAAAGGAGCATGGCAAAGTATTTTCACATATGTATGCATGACTACTCTTCAGGGAGTGTAGTCCTCGATCCTCGTGCCACCAATCACGCATATCGATGCATGATGGCCGAGGAGTCGAATTGCATGACTCAATATGAAATGAATGCACATATAAACACAACAAGACCTAAACTCCATCATGGATAATCCGGAGTGTCGGTGACTGAGAATTGAGACGCGTTCCGTCACTCGAAGTACGAAACGTCCATCGTTTCCCGTGCTCAGGCTAACTCCTATCCCAAGCGCAATGCAATAAGCATGACATGCATGAATGCAACTAATATACAACCTAGCATGCACAATGCTATGGAATGGCATACACGATGCACGAGGTAACATGGCATACACAATGCGCTAACATGCAACCTAGCATACACAATGTTATAAAATGAAATAGCATACACAATGCACAATGGACTTACACCAACATGAGTGGACCTCAGCCACACTCACATCAGTATCCATGAGATGAAAAATGAGACACTCGAAATGCGTGCACACATGCACACAAACCGAGGACCGATCCTAAGGCACAAATGCCACTCTAACAAGGCATGGCAAGGCACGAAATATGGCATACAAACATGAAAGTTTTAGCACTGAAATGTGATGCAAAATGATCCCGAAACATGGAAACATGGCACCCGATGCATGGAATGGCCCCGAAACACAAAACTAGGCATACGCATTGGCCTATAGCTATACAAAGCATGCATTATTTTATTATGAAGCATGAAGACAGATGCAAGACAGTCCCAAAATATGCATATTTCCAGTTTTTAACAAGTCCCAAAAATGAACGCAAATAGGGCTAATCTATCATGCAAAAATGGCCCCAAAAAAGAGATTAAATACAAAGGGACAGAAGCTGGCCTCAAATGGCAAAGAGCCCTTCAACAAAGTTGAAGAGGGGCTCAAAAAATGGCACTTTAAATTTTACATCAAGCCACAAAAATAATCACAAATAAGACCAAACTATCATGCAAGAAAAGGGCCTAAAAGAGGGGTAAAGAGACAAGTGATTGCTTCTGGCCTCAAATAGAGGAGAGCCCTTCAACAATGTTGAATAGGGGCTCAAAAAAAGGTTTTTTACAGTTTATGTCAAGAACCAAAACAGCTCACAAATAGGCCTAAAATACTATGCAAAAATAAGGCCTAAAAGAGAGATAAAAAAGCAAGTGATAGCAGAAGGCCTCAAACAGAGGAGATCCCTTCAACAATGTTGAAGAGAGGCTCAAAACAAGACATTTTACAGTTTATGGAAAAGTCCAAAACAACTCAAAAATAGGCCTAAAATACTATGCAAAAATAAGGCCTAAAAGAGAGTTAAAGAGGCAAGTGATAACTGCTGGCCTCAAACAGAGAAAGACCCTTTATCAAACATGAAAAGGGGCTCAAAATATGACTATTTACAGCTTGGGTCGGAGCCCAAAAATGCTAGCAAGTATGGCTTAGATACAAAGCAAAATAAGGCGCAAAAGAGGGAAAATGGGACTCACCCTTGTAGACCAATGCTTCAACAACTTTTGGGCCAAGTTTGGGAGTTCTTCACCTCTGGAAAGCAACCTCAAGTTGCTGGAATAGAGGATGGAGGCCTTGTGCTATGAGGTGTAGGGTAAATGGTGTAGGACTAAGGGTGTTTTGAGGGTTAGGATAGAGAGAGAGAGGGATTGAATGCAAGAGCCTTAAACCAATTTTTGTAACCCTTAAAAATGCAGCTGACGGGTTGGTTATATAGGCAAAGGGATGGAGGAAAATGGGGGAAAAGGAAATTCAAATTTTCCCCCAAAAGGGCACCCCTCCGGATACAGGGTCTGGGGGGAAACAAAATACACAGCTGGAAGGAACCAGGTGAGAGGGTCACGGCCGGCCAGGTTCAGAAGGTTCAGGGGGCTGGCCAACCACCTCCCATGGCTGGCCGACCAAGGGTCAAAGGGGGCAAGCACAATTGCTGGTCAGCCACCTCATATTGGTGGCCTCCCATGTGTGTACAACACAACTATGGGGTTGAAACCCAGAAAAAGTGAACCAGGAGAGAGAAAAGACCATTTTTTAGAGGGGGTCAAAAGGGTCAGGCACAATTACTGGTCGGCCACCAAATATTGGTGGCCTCCCAGGTGTGTACAACACAAATATTGGGTTTAGGGTTCAAGAAAGTGGTCCCGGGGTGGTCAACATTGGCTTTCAAGTGAGGAAAACGGGCGTCGGAGAGCAATGAAGGAAAAAAAGCTGGATTTTGGAACAATTGCTGGCCTCCCACCCTCCTACAAGCTTCCTAACTATGAAAATAAGGTCTCCACCAAAAATGAACCAAAACGGATGCAAAACGGAGATTCGGGGACCGAAATGCTCGGCCTGGGGCCCCGAAAATGGGCTGTTAAGCACCAGAGGTGGCGTTCGACCACGAAGTTGGTCTCTCGGGCCACAGTGTCCCCCAAAAGGGAGTAAATAAGGTGTGTACCAAAAACCGGAGCAAATGGAGATGGTTAGGCAGTCCTGAACCGAGGCACATGGCCGTCGGCTCCGAAAAAACTGAAAACCGGGCTCCAAATGGGAAAAATGGCCTACGACCACAAAACGTAGCCTACGGCCACTGAGAGATGATCTACGAGACCTCTCCCTCCCTTCGAGAAGAGAAAACAGAGAAAACAGAGCCTGGTTCGCAAACCGAGGCAAGGCACGAAAGAGTCCAGAAGTCCGGAGACAAGGCTCGCAGCCGAGACTCTGAAACTTCTGAACGAGCACAATATGCAATATCACCGAGCGCTCAACTGGTGACGTCTGAGTCTTAAGGTCGGTCAAAAATGGGGTGTCTACAAGGACAAAGTTAGAGTAGAAGCAAAAATGATTTCATTAACTTCTAAGGAACACCTCTATGTTTATTATTTAAATTTGAAAATGGGAGTGACATAGAGTAACAGTATGTCTTGATGTAATCAAAGAGGTAATACCGTAGGACATTTGCTTTCAATTGTGAATATTGTCTAAGGATAATATAGTAGAGCCACGAACTACTCAATGATATATAACTGAGAAGGTCAAACGAAAAATAGCGACCGTTAAACAAAAGGTTTGACCAGAGAGCAAATGAGGGAAAGTTCATTGAGGGGAATATGATTAGAGCCTATTAATTTCGAGTCGCCATAATGGCAACCCAACCTAGTTGATTGGAGATCCCAAGATATAGGTTCAAAGGGACAATCGAATTATGAATGACTTACCAGAAATCACTAAGGCAGTCTATCTCCTATCCATTTCTATGATGAGAGTCATATCTGCAACATGTGTTATATGTAGGAGACTTAGGATAAGCTATGCATTTAATGATCATTTATATCTTGAAAAACCTAGAGGGGTATCTTTCAAGAGGAGTATTTAAGAGACTCGAAATAAGGATCACCTATATGAGTGTGAATGGTGTAGACACCCCATTTTTGACCGTATCAAGACTTGGACGTCATCGTTTGAACACTCGATGATCATCTATGCTCGTGTTCGTTTTGAGTTCCCGAAGGTCTCGGCTGCGCACCTTGCCTTAGGATCTCTCAAATTGTCTGTTTTGTGCTTGGTTGTGGACCAAGGACTTGTGGTTTTTCTTCTGAGGGAAGATGGTGGCTTGTTGGCCATCCCCTCAACCCATCGGCTAAGGCATTGTGCCATTGGCCTTGTTTTCTTGCCATCGGCTATAAATGTTGGCCGAACGGCACTTTTTTTGGTCAATCGATACTCTTTTTGGTCAATCGGCCATGTTTTTGAGCCGAGACCTTTCCATCTGCTTTTTGCAAATATTTTGTGCCAATTGTGACAACTGGTGAGCACAATTCTTATCCTTCACACACGTGTATGGAAGGATTTGTTTCAAGACTCAAGCTTGTTGAACAAGCTTGAGAATTGAAATTCTATAAGAATAGAGCCTCCCTTGCCTTTCCAGAGGTTCTAAAAATCTGAGATACAAGTTCTATATCTCTCTCTATATATTTTACCTCTTTCTCTCCATTTGCCTTTGTTTATGCTCAAAAGTGTAAATCCTTCACACTATTGCACACAAACACCTACTAGAACACCATCCTTTTATTGCTGAGGTACTGAGGAGTTGGTTTTAGTGTTCTTGGACTGGTTTTGGTCAAAAAAGAGTGTTGGAGTTGTGTTCTTCAAGGGTGAGATTCTAGCTTTTAATCCTCTATTTTGGCTTAAGCTTTTAGACCCACTTGCATATTGTTTTAAGCTTAACTCTAAACTATAAAAAGTTCTAATTTTTCATGCTTGTGAAGTTTGTTTAAGGTCAATTTTTGGTTGGGGGTGGTCTACCCCCTCTTAGGCCTTGTTTGGCCTAGTTTTGAGCCATCCCTTTTGGCTCTTGTGCTAACCTTTGCATGACCTTTCTACCACTGAAATTCAGAGGATTTTTAGTGGTGGAAAGGTGGTTTTGGAGTCTTGAATAGGAGAGGGGCACCCCCCTCTCCTTGTGTCTCATATGCTAGTATAAATGACTCATAATAGTGGCATGTTTGCTTAGCATGTTTTGGTTCCATTTCAGTAACTTTTTGGTGTTATTTTAGCATGCTATACCTCTATCTAAGGTTGTTTTGATAGCCTCTTACATGCATCATGCAATTGTAGTGTAATCCTCTCTATTGCCTTAACATGCATCTTGCATTTGGATCATCATTCTTGCATGTTTTGGCTCAACTCAAAGAAGCTTTTAGTTATATTTTACCATGCTTGAGCTCTATTTCATGTTGTTTTAGTCATGCATGCACTGTTTTGTATAGCCTTGGTTCAATCTAGCTTGTTAGCTTTGAGTGTCTAAGTCATTAACATGCATTGCTTGGACCATTTTCATGATTTGGCATCATTTCATATGAGATTTCAGTCCATATAGTGTGGCCATGCATTCACATTTGTCACATTTTTCATGCATTGGGAGGTTTGTGTTTTATACCTTAAGAGTGGGCCATTGTGCATGCCATCATATTTAGGCTTTTGGGATGCCATCTAAGTGGATTTTTGGGCTTATTTTGACATGCCATAACTCTGATTTTCATTGGTTAAGTCATGCCATGTTTGGTTTTGATAGGTGTAGTGCAATCCCCTTTGTTGGCCTTACTTGCATCATGCCTTATGCCTTTTATGTTGACTTGTTTTGGCTTTGGTCTATGCATGTTTTAGACTCACTTTGGTATGCTTTAGGACTGTTTTGGTTTGCTTAGGCCATTTGCTTCATGTTTTGCATAGCCTTAGTGCAAGTTCCTTTGCTAACCTTGAGCTTCGAGCCTCTTAACATGCCATACTTGCATTGTTTGGTTGATTTGACATCATTCCATGCTTAATTGCAGGGCCTATAGTATTGTCACTTGTCCACACTTTTCACTCTTTAAGTGCTCTCAAGAGTTGGTGTCTTCATGCCTTAATTCTTGGGCCAATTGGCATGCATGCTTGTCTTGCATTTCATGTCATCAATTCATCACTTTGGCCACTGCTTTGGATATGGCTGAGGTCTACTCATTTTGGTTTAAGTCCATCTTTGCATGTTGTTGCATGCTTGTCTCATTACATGTTGTTGCATGCTTGCTAGTTTGCATCTTGTTGCATGCTAGTCCATCTTTGCATGTTGTCATATGCTTGTTGTTGGCATTGTTGTTGCATGCTTATTACATTACATGTTTGCATTTTGCATGCTTGGTACATTGCATGTTTGCATGTCTAGGTTGCATTGCATTTTGCATACTTGTTACATTGCATTTGGCATGCTCATGTTGCATTGCATAGTATCTCCATGTTGCATGCATTGCATTGTTTTTGGTTTGGGTGTTAAACCAAACACGAGGAACGAAGAACGTTTCATACTTGAAGTGATGAAACGTGCCTCAATCCTCGGTCGCCGACACTCTTGATCCAACATGATAGAGCATGAGGCATTCTTTTTTTTTTTGTGTGTATTCATTCCATATTGATTTGTGCAATTCGGCTTCTTTGGCTATCATGCATCGAAATGCGTGATTGATGGCTCGAGAGTTAAACACTACACTTCTTTGAGTCTCAAACATAATAAGGGGTGTAGTTGCACAACATTTTCTTGCAAATGTATTGTCATGCCCTTGTTTGTCCTCTGCTGCAGCAAAAGGAGCAGTTTACAGGAAGAGATGGCCGATCGGCTGACAATTTTTGACCGATGGACTCATAAGTGGTCGATAACCCATTTCCCTTGGCCGATGGCCATACCATTTGGCCGATGGCCTCTCAGAGTGTCCACGGGGTGGTTCAGAGGCATCACAGAAGCTGGAATAGTTTTCAGAGGAGCATAAGTGTGCAAACAGAGGCAACATGGGGCATGGCAACAGATTTCCGGGTGGACGCGACCAAGCATGCATCTCTCTATCGCCTGCGAGGCCATTTCAATATTCATGATTAGTTCATGTCATTTAATCATTTATTTGATTTTGTAATATTCATTTAGCTTAGTGTAGCTTTTTGTTTCAATTTGGATTGTAATAATTAATTAGCTTGTTAGTTAATTAGTTTTGTTATTGAAATAATTAGTCTAATTAAATTATTAGATTAGTTGCTTAGCTTGGTGTAGCTAGCTTAGCGTATTCATTCGGACCCTCCGTCGAGAGGGCAAATTTTGTAATAAGCGCGCGTGTGTGTGATGCATGCCTTCCAACCCCCATTTCTTTCTCCATTTTACTTAACCGCTTACGATGGTTAGTTCTAGGTCATGTTTCAATTAGTATCCCTATGCTCGCATGTTTGCATCCATTTTTTCGTATTGCATGCACCAGGCTCGGCGCATCATACTAACCGCATAGTATTTCAATTTCTACTTGAATATATAATTATCAAGTTGCATCTCATATGCCATTTTAGAATAGCCGAGCCTATTTCTAGTCGCATTTTGCATGTGTTGCATTGGCCATGTTAACATAGGTAGGATCATGCATTGATTACTAACTAGCTATTGTTTTGGTTCGGAGTACTAGGTAAGCCCTTATGCTTTAGCATCTTGTATGCGTGTGAGTGATTGCCATGATAGCACGCTTGTTATGAGGCTAACTACTTATATGATATAACTGCCTGAATGCCTATGGGTGAAGGTTAGATTACTTGAATTGGAACAATTCATCGAAATGTAAGTTTTAAGCCCAATTGAGAGTAGCAAAATCATGTTTTCTAAGCCCACTTGAGGGTGGCAAATCCACGTCTTAGCCTACTTGCGAGTAGCATCTTCAAACCATTTTCAAACAAATATGAGATGTTTTGTTCCAAATTAGGCGATCTAGTCTATACTTGTGTGTTGTGCGCATCACATAGTAATTCTAACTAATAAACCAGAATAAGAACACTGTTTTCAAAAATAAGATATCATGTTAGTAAAGGCCAATCTTTGATCGGGCGAGTGGGGGTGCTCATTGCATGACCTTCCCCTCTTGTACCCAAGTTCCCGAGCCGAGGCAACTTTGGTGATGACGGACACGTGGCCTTAGGCACGAGTCAGGGTTTCCTAAATTTCCCAAAATAAAATATTTAAATGGCTACTCTGCATCTGGCAAAGCAGCCCATGTTTGGCACTTCTTTATAAAAATCTGTTTTCCAAAACGATTTGCCGGATTTGGACTCTTTGGTGATTTATCGGTCTTGCATTGCACTTTGCGAGATTAGATTCAGAACCGTGACATTGAGTCTGAACTGTAGTATGCTAATGAACAAAATGAATTTTCGCGCCATTTCGCCGCGGAGCGGGGACGTTCGGGCACGTCTACAAAGGGTTGCTTCTATGAGAATTGATAAGGCTAAACCCTAAAACCCTAAACTCTAAACCCTAAACTCTAAATCCTAAACCCCAAAGCTCTAAACCCTAAACCATATGCCCTAAACCCCAAATCGTAAATCATAAATCCTAAACCCTAAACCCTAATCCTAAACCCTAAACCCTAAACCCTAAACTTAAGGTTCACAGTTTACAATTAACATACAACTACTTTTAAAAAACTAAACTCTTACCAATGTGAACAATCACACTACAAAGTGAAAATATAAAACAAAAGTAAAAATCAACTATTTTGATTGTTCAATGATAACAAAAATAATTGTTCAACCACTAAACATAGCAACAAAAACAACAAACGTATAACTAACCTTCTAAAAAATAAAATTCATGTCAAAATACAATGTGAATGTTCATAACTTATAATTAACATACAACTAGCCTTAAAAAAAACTAAATGCATATCAATGTGAACATTCACACTGTAACTTGAAAACACAAAATAAAATTAAAAAAATAAAAATAAACTATTTCAATTATTTAATGGCGATAAAAATGATTGTTTAACCAACAAGTATAGTAACAAACAAACACACAATAAATCATCAAACAATATATAAAAAATTATCAAATAGTTCATATATATTGATGCACCTTTTTTTAAAAAAATCTGTATATAATCAACTCCGGTATAATACCGGCGAATAAACTACACAATATCGATGACTATATAAACCGATGAAGATACTACGGTTTATGTATAAAAATAGCAAAAAAATGATTGTTCATCGTCGGTTTACTATTATTTCTATTGCGAGTTCATCATCTCTATCATTGGTTTACGTGTACAACTAATATTTTCTGCCAAATGTTCTTCCATGACATGACCTTATTGTAAAATAATGGTGAATGAAGATCTTTAATCCAATGAATCCCTCACATTGAGGCAAAAAAAAAAAAAAAATACTAAAAATAATAATATTATATATTTATATACTGTATTTTATATATATCATAAATGATATATGTCGAATAATAATTTTCTCTCTCCTAAATATATTATAATAAAAGTTTATAAAGGTAAAATAGTCAACATAATACTTCTAATATAGAGAGAAAAAAAAAAGAAGACTAACTGGCATATAAGTGAAACATAAAAATACTTTGTCGATTTATTGAAGTTATAAGTCCTTTAAATGGAAGTGACGAGTAAATATCTTTTTTTGAATCCACTTAATCATGATATACTTAAAAAGAATAAAATTTGTACAAAAATTTTAAAAAAAAATTATTAAATACAACAAAATAAGAAAGTGTACTATTTTTTTATATTTTTTTATATTTTTTCGTATTTAATGAATTTTTTTAAAAAAAAATCACAAATATTATATTATACTTTTTAAATGTGTCCGGATTAGAAGTATTCAAAAAATTAAAAACAATGTGTAAAATATAAAAACAAAAATTCACTTAAAATAAAAAACACTAAAAAAAAAAAACTTGATTTAAAAAAATAGCAATAGTACGAACCCAAACTTAATTACTTAGAAATTATTTAGAATTATCAACTTGTTCAGATTTATTCTACCAACAAATTTTACACTGCACAAATTTAATTTTCACTACATAATCACATATCCAGACAAATCTGAAATAACAAAAACATTTTTTTTTTTTAATTTATTCTTCTTTTTTATTTTTTATTTCAGCTAGCTGAAGGCTTTAATTGGAGTGGAGGTAAGTCTTGAGACGTGGCTTGCCACGTCAATTTCGGTGATGGAATCGGTGATTGGCATCGCTGTTAGTAGCACTACTGAAATAGCAACTGAAGTGCAGAGAGGGTTAATACAGCACCACCACTCTCTTGATCGGATTCCCCCAAAAGGGAGAGGCAGTTCGAAAGCAAACCCTCGCGACCCTCTTCCTTCAATAGGTGCGGCTTCTCTTCAATTCGTCCTGACAACACATATATATCTGCATATCTGGACTATATACTATTATGTGTATTCTTTGCGTTTTCATGATTCTGATTCTCAATTGATTCGTATCCCTCACATTTTTGTATTTTCAGGGTTTATTTTTCGTATTCCGTTATGATTAGATCGTTATAGTGCCTTCGATGTTACTGGATTTGATCCATTTCATTTATTTATTATTATTATTTTTTTTTTTTGTGATTCAATACTGGATTTGATCGATGGATGTGAGGTTTTGGAGGATTTCCCCCTCCCCCCTTTTTGTTGTTGTTGTTGTTGCGTGGGTTTAGCTTTATCGCTCTTCTTTGATTCTTGATTTCTTGATTGGTTGCTAAGAAAGCGCATTCAAGGAGGGGGAAAAAAGTATATTGTGTGTGTGTGTGTGTGTGTGTGTGTGTTTTTTTTTTTTTTGTCATGGTTCCAATCGTGTTGGGACTTTTTATTAGTAATTAAAATAAGTTTACTTTCTATTTTGCCAAAATTTGTTCGGACTTTTTTCAGTCTCTGAACAGATTGCAATGACAACCTATTTAATTTAGAAGAGAAAAACGTAACCTGAAAACTGTTTTTGCTTCTGTTTTTGGTCCTTGTCCCAATCATGTTGGGTCTGTTTATTAGTGGTAATTAAAATAAGTTCATTTTTTATTTTTCCAAATTTGTTTCCCTTGACCTTTCTCTGTCACTTAACAAGATTGCAATGGTAGCCTAGAGGTGGTATTTTTATTGTTACCTCGCACCATCCTCTGCTATAGAGAGATGATTATGTGTTGCACATTAGAGGACATAATGATCAAAAAAATTATATTCTTTTCTTTTTAGGGGTGGTTTGTTGTATTTTTTTTAATAATAATTAAATAAATTAAAACAGAATGATCGGCACCCTCTCTCTATTTTATGGTTTTTACGAATCAAGATGATACAGACTATTTGTTGTTCAATTACCATCTTATTTTTATTAGTGAAATGGATACCCCCAATTTCACTCAATGTTATACATGCTTTTTTTTTTGGGGGGTCTGAAACTTGACTTTTCTTCTAATGGTCCTCCACGACAATTGGGAGCCTTTAATTTTCCCCTACAATTGTATTTGATTTTTTTATTATTTATTTTTTTGGCAGTGAGAGTCTTGTCCTTGTGAAAAGAGTTTGTCATGGCTTCAAAGAGGATTCATAAGGAGTTAAAGGACCTGCAGAAGGATCCTCCTGCATCTTGCAGTGCAGGTTTGTTCCATTGTTATTTCGCAACATTTAACTTCTATGTTGTATTGTTCGCACTTTAATTTCTTCTTTGCTAAGGGTGGAAGTAACCATTGATTTCCATTGCTAAAGGCTTGGGATTTGGGGTTTTAGGATTGGTGGTTAGGGTTGTTGGGTTAGGTTTAGGATTTTTAGGGGTTAAGGGTTTTTAAAGGTTCAGGATTTAGCATTTGTGTGCCGGTAACAAGTCCATCAACATATATCAGTTGTTGAAAAAGGATAGAAGCCGAGGCAACTTCATACACAATGGAAAGCAACATTCAGTCGTTAGTAAAACCATGAAAGAAAAGATTTTTTTCCCAACATTTAATGAATTCACTTCCCATTGTATGGCCCTCTGTAGTGCTAACTCACGAAAATGGACAAATTTCTACCTCGAGGGTGGTGAATAGGCCAAAATCTTAGTTAATTTATAGCCGATTATAAATCAAAATTCCAACCCAGGTAATCAAACTTTAGCAACTATTCAATCTCAAATCAATAACGCCATTGATTCACTCTCTTTACAAAATTCCGGTTAGGATTGCCTAGAAAATTGCGAAGTTAATGAGGGCTTTCTTTGAGAAGGATGCGAAGAGGGGTTTAGGATCCACTTAATTAAGTGGGAGGTTGTTGCTCTTCTTAGAAATAAAGGGGGCCTTGCCATTGAGAATACTGTTGCAAGGAACATTGCTCTCTTGAGCAAGTGGTTATGGAGATTTCTAATCGAAAGTGAATCACTATGGCATTCTATTATTAAGAGCAAGTATGGTGTTCAGGCCAATGGTAGAGACTCTATTGTGGTTAGCTGTCACAAGGCTAATTTTCAGTTTATAAAAATTTTCTTGCAATGGCACTAAGTCCTAACACTTTGTCTCAGCTAATGTATGCAACTCACACATATAGATTAAATTTCGTCAAGCATAGAAGATAAGCAACACAAAAATTAATGAAAAATCCAACATTTATTATTACACCAACAATTACAAAGGGAAGCCGAATGCCAAACTCTCTAACGCTTGATGAATTCGAGTTTGCATGGCCATGCCTATATATAGGCTACAATCAGAACATTTGAAATTCAAACAGGCTACAAAACATAAGGGACACATGCCACCTGGCATGGTAGTTGACACCCCCAACTGCCAAGGGGTTAACATAGATTTGAAACAAGCTTACATAAATAACTGTCACCATCTACTCCATTATTTCAGTCTACTTTGTTCCTTGCCAGCATGTCTGGTTTCATGCATAACCGCCCACAACTGCCCTTATATTTTAGGAAGCCTTTGTCTTGCTTTAGACAATTCGAATTTCTCAAGCCACTAGCCAGACAGAGCCCGGAGTGTCATATGTTGGCCTTGCTCAAGTCTAACTACCTTACTAACCAGCCAAGTTGTGCACCACGCCTTGCTGTCTAGCCCAGTCAAGTTGTATGATTTTGTTAAACCCCCAAGTATGCGGCAGCCTAGCATTAAGGTCATATTAATGCCTTGCACGTGCCATGCAGTCGATACTTTGGCCAAGGGTTGAGTTTGCCGCCGAACGACACAGCTGATTGCCCACCTTGTTTTGGCATGCCTCCCTCATGCTGTGGTCCAAACCTGACATAGGTGGAAGGTGTCACCAAGTGTCAGGCCGCCAGCTCCCAAATATCAAGGTGTTAACAGACCACCCCCACCAGAAGAAGCCAACGTCCTCGTTGGTAGAGTCTTAAAGTACTCTTCGACTTGTTTTTCAAGCTGCAATAATATTACATA
Source organism: Camellia sinensis (assembly GCF_055761805.1). Taxonomy (NCBI): domain Eukaryota; kingdom Viridiplantae; phylum Streptophyta; class Magnoliopsida; order Ericales; family Theaceae; genus Camellia; species Camellia sinensis. Next base: position 7,317,629 of record NC_138965.1, read on the forward strand.
TTTTTCCCAACTGGCATCAGATTCTGGGAAACCCTTCCACTTCACTAAGTAATGAGTTCTTCGATTTTTTTTACTCTGCCCCTCGGTCTTGTGATCAAGAATTCGTTCTATCTCAGTCAAACTGCTTTCTGATCACTGGAGGTGCCCTCCGAGCCTACGTCCTTGTCAAGTTAGTCTGATCCCCATGAAAAGGTTTAGAAAACTGACATGGAAATTTAGGTGGATTTTCAACCGATCAAGCAACACCGGCCTGTATGCAACATTTCCCACATGTTTTAAGATTTTGAAGGGGCCATCATATTTCGAAATTAGACCATGGTGCATTGCCTTGCTGCATATCTTCTTCCAAATTTAAGGAGTAAGCTTCAATAGCACATTGTCTCACACTTTGAACTCTAAGGGTCTTCTCTCTTTGTCAGCATACTTTTTCATTCTTTTGCTTGCTTTAGCCAAACTGTCTTGTGCTTCCTCCAGCAACTGCTGTATAGCTTTTGCAAAGCGGTATGCTGCTGGACATCTACCACCAGAGCCTGTTTTAGCCACTTCATGAGGGGATAGGGGCTGTTGCCCCATGGCTAATTCAAACGGACTCATTTTGGTTGCAGATGATCTATGCAAATTGTAGCGAAATTGTGCACTATCCAACAATTTGACCCAATTCTTTTGACTTGCGGTCATGTAATGTCAGTGATACTCCTCAAGCAACCCATTCAGCCTCTTGGTCTGGCCATCTGTCTGAGGGTGATTTGCTGTGGAGAACTTTAATTCTGAACCCAACAAATTAAGGAGCAGTCTAAAACCTTCTCGTAAATCAGGTATTCCTATCACTAATTATGTCCTCAGGTAAGCTAAAGTATTTTACAACATGCTTGTAAAATAAATCAGCAGCAATATCAACGGGACAAGCATGAGAAGCAGGAATGAATATCGTATACTTAGAAAAATGGTCAACAACTACCATGATGGAACACATCCCATTGATATTAGGAAACCCGGAGATGAAGTCCATGGACACTGAAACCCAATGCTTCTCAGGGACCGGCAATGGTTGCAACAACCCAGCCACCTTCTTCCTTTCTATCTTGTCTAGTTGGCACACCATGCAAGTCTTGACATAGGCCTCCACATCATCTTCCATTTTCGGCTAAACATATGAACGAGACGAGTGCCATCATGCATTGTTGTCCCGGATGACCAGGCCACTGCGGATCATGCGTCTCTCTAAGAAGTTCCAATCTCAGTCCCTCAACACTAGGAACGTGTAGTCTGTCTCCTTTGCCATGAAGAAGACCATCTTCAAGCCAATACCGACGAACAATATCATCATTTACTTGTTGCACCAACCATTGATACTTTGAATCAATTGCAGCACTATCCTTGACCCTTTGCAGCAATTGTGTTTCAGGCCTCGTTTGTGAACAGGCTAATTTAGTAACTTTTTGGCTATTTGGCTAAAATATGAGCTACAAAAACTAGTATGTTTGGGATGACTTTTTGACTTTTTACGAAAAGATGTGCAAAAAGTAGAGAGAAAAGAGAATCTTTGACTTTTTGGTGTGGGTTGTTGGCTTTTTGGTTTTTTTAATAACTTTTTAACTTTTTGACTAAAAAAGTCACTTGCCAAACAAGGCCTCAGTATTGGAAATAGCATCCACATATTCAACTATCTATTTCCGGCTTAAGGCATCGGCGACTAGTTTGTGTTGTCCAGGCTTGTGTCGCCGCTTAAAGTCATATTCTTCAAGGAATTCCTGCCAATGAGCCTGCCTCGGCGATAACTATTTTTGAGTTTTGAAAAATGTATTGGCCACATTATTAGTAAGAACCAAAAATCTAGTTCCCAATAGATAAACCCTCTAAGTGAGATAGCAATGTACCACCGCTGTCATTTCCTTCTCATGGGCCTAATAATTCTTCTCAACAACATTCAATTTTCTGCTTTCAAAGGCCACAGGGTGTCCTTGCACTAATAGCCCTCCAAGCGCTTTGTCTGAGGCATCTGTTTGCACTTCAAAAGGCAACGCAAAATTTGGCAGTCGCAAGATCGATTTACTTGCTACCGCACCTTGCAATTTGTTAAAGGCCTCTTGACAACTAACGGACCAATGTCATTTGTGATCTTTCTTCAGCAAATCAATGAGGGGAGCAGCCTTCTTTGAATACCCCTTGATAAACTTTCTGTAGTAATTTGCCAAACCCAAGAGGGATCGCAACTCTGCAACATTGGTGGGTAGAGACCATTCCATAATAGCCTGCACCTTCTTTCCATCCATTTTGACGTGGCCTCGGCAAATAATATGCCCAAGAAACTTGATTTCTTTTTTAGCAAACTCACAATTCTTCTTTACATAGAGTTTATTTTCTCGCAGTCGAGAGAACACTTTTTAAAGATGGGTCAAATGGTCTTGTAATGTTTCACTATAGATTGCAATATTATCCAAGTAAGCAACTATAAACCGATCAACATAATCATTAAAGACATCATTCATTAAATTACAAAATGTCGCAGGAACATTGGTAAGGCCAAAAGGCATAACTAAAAATTCAAAAGAACCATAGCTAGTTATACAAGTGGTCTTTGCCTTGTCCCCTTCCGCAACCCAAACTTGCCAGTAACTCGAGCGAAGGTCCAACTTTGTGAAGACAGTGGCCTTGCTAAGACGGTCGAACAGATAAGCCACCAAAGGGAGAGAGTACTTATTTTTGATTGTCACTTTGTTTAGGGCCCGATAATCCACACACATCCGCAATGATCCATCTTGCTTCTTTTGGAACAGGATTGGGGCACCGTATGGGGCTTTGGAGGGCTGGACTAAACCAGTTTCCAACAATTCCGACAACTGCCTCCAGCAAGTTCCAACGGTGACATTCAGTAGGGTGCCTTTGCAGGAACCTTAGCACCAGGCACCAATTCGATTTTGTGATCAGTGGCACGCCGATGAGGGAGAGATTTAGGTGACTCTGGAGGCATTGCATCATTGATGCACTCCATGAAGATATTAGCCACTGCATCCAACACTTCAATAGTAAAGTCAGGCTTGATTTCAATCCATGCTGCAAGGAATGTCTCCTCACCCTTCCTTAGCCCATTAAGCACTTGCACGGCCAACAACATCTCATCCTTCTTCTTTGCCCCATTTTTCTTGTCTGGTCGAGTAGATCTCGACACAAAACATGGTTGATTCTCATCTGAAATCAACAACCCACCCAAATATGACATCAATGCCACTTTTGCAGCCACAAAAAAGTCATTCCGAAGAATAACATCAAAGTTATCTAGTGGGATTGCCATCAGGTTCAATTGTCCAGTCTATTCACCCACTGTTACCTTTACATCCCGAGCCATCTCATGCACCAGTTGGGCTGCAAAATTCATGGTCTTGATTCTGCTTGGATTCTAGACAATTTTCAACTTTAGGGACTACACTACCCTTTCAGACACAAAGTTATGGGTGGCACCAGTGTCAACCATTGCAAACACTTCAATACCATCCATCAACACCTTTATGTACATCAAACCAAATAAGGGGGTTCTCTCTGCACGAATTACATTCAGCAATTGCAAGGGGTTGACTCAAGTAGGGCCATCTGAGTCAAATCTCGCCTTATCATCTTCAGCAACTATGGCACTTAACTTCTTCCGTTTCGGACTGTCTTTAGCTCAGTGAGGTCTATCACAAATGAAGCAACCGGAGTTAGATTTTGTTCCATTACTTCGTGATTCCTCGCCTTTCTGTTTGGACTTATAGCCCTCTTTCCCTTTCTTGTAGCCCTTCTTCCACTTATTGTCTCCCTTTTTCTCCTTCCCTTTTTGTTTGGAAGATTTGGATTCAGAAGTGGATGCATGACTCAATTTGTAGTCAAGTAAACCATCTGCAGTAGTTACAGCAGAAGACAAATCTTTTACCCCCAACCTACAAAGTTCCAGTTGTGCCTAGTTCTGAAGGCCCAACATGAAGTTGAAAAACTTGTTTTCCGCAGACATGTTTTTGATGTCCAACATTAACGAACTGAATTGCTTCACATATTCTCTTACTGATCCACTGTCTTAATCGCTTCAAAGCGTCTCTTGCAACCCAAGACGAGTTGCAAGGAAGGAACTGCTCCTTTAATTCCTTCTTTAACAATTCCCACGTCTCGATCACTGGACGAGAATAATCCTCCATCCTTGTGCGCCACCAAAGTTTTGCATTCCCAGAGAGATACATGCTTGTGATCGTGACTTTCTACTCTTTAGGAACATGGGCAGCCTTGAAATATTTCTCCATATCCCACAAAAAGTTATCAAGTTCTTTGGCATTACGAGCACCGCCAAATGCCTTAGGGTTAGGGATTTTTACTTGCGAAGGGACATCACCACGACCAAAATGCCCATAGACAGCCTTCTTGAGGATAGACAATTCGTCTTCCACGTTCTGCAACTTGTCCTTCTAGGCATCAGTCATGGCAGCCATGTCTTCCAAAGCTCCCTTGAACCAATTTGCCGTTGAGGCCTCGAGGGCAAGGAACTTAGAAGCCACAACATCCAATCAATCCATCAAAGAGCGACTTTCATCATTTGGCGCCCCCACCAGATTTTCCAACCGAGTCACTCGTTCTTTCAAAGCATCCATACCAGACACCATTTATGAGCAACCATGCTCTGATACCTATTGTCACATGGCCAATTTTTAGTCTATAAAAATTTTCCTACAATGGCATTAAGTCCTAACACTTAGTCTCAGCCAATTTATGTAACTTACACACAGATTAAATTTTGCCAAGCATACAAGATAAGCAACACAATAGTTACGAGAAAATCCAACCTTTATTATTGCACCAACAATTACAAAGGAAAGTCAAATGCTAAACTCTCAAACACTTGATGAATTCGAGTTTGCATGGCCATGCCTATATATAGGCTACGATCAGAACATTTGAAATTCAAACAAGCTACAAAACATAAGGGACACATGTCATCTGGCATTTCAGTTGACACCCCCACTGCCAAGGGGTTAATACAGATTTGAAACAAGACTATAGAAATAACTATCACCAACTGCCCCATTATTTCAGCCTTCCTTGTTCTTTGCCAGCATGTTTGATTCTGTGCATAACCGCCCACAATTGCCCCTCTATGTTAGGAAGCCTTTGTCTTCCTTTATACAATTCGAATTTCTCAAGCCACCAGCCAAGCAAAACCCGGAGTGCCATATGTTGGCCTTGCTTAAGCCTAATTGCCTTGCTAACCAGCCAAGTTGTGCACCACGCCTTGTTGTTTAGCCAAGTCAAGCCGTTTGATTTTGTTAAACCCCCAAGTATGTTGCAGCCTAGCATTAAGGTCATATTAATGCCTTGCACGTGCCATGCTACCCATAATTTGGCTAAGGGTTGAGTGCCGCCACCGAACGACACATCTGATTGCCCACCTTCTTGTTTTGGCATGCCTCCTGCATGCCGTGGTCCAGGCCTAGCATAGATGCAAGGTGCCACCAAGTGTCAGGCCGCCAACTCCCAAATATCAAGGTGCTAACATTAGTAGAGGCAATTGTCGATCACCATGGAGGTCCATTTCTCGTTTACTCACACTTGTGTCTACATTTTTTTCTTTGAAAGTGGGTAATGGGAAAGTGTACGGTTTTAGGAGGATTAGTGGGTGGGGTAGAGCCTTTCTGCTTCTTTACAAATTGGTCCGATCTCGGAATGTTTCTAGAACATGCCGCCAATATCATGGAATTTCAATTTTCTTAGGAATCTAAGCGATAAGGAGTCTCTTTAGTTAGCTTCTTTGCTGCCATTGCATGATAGGGTTTCTTTGGTTCCTCTCAATAGCGACGAGAGGGTATGGAACATCATTTCTTCGGGGGCTTTCTCATGTAAATCTTTGTCTGATAGGATTATTGATGTACCCTCCATTCCTTTTTTTCTACTTAATAAAAAAATTTGGAAAGTGGTTGTTCTTCATAAAGTGAAGTTTTTCATGTGGTCTCATGGAAACATTATGACTAATGATCTTTTCCAAAGAAGGCCCAATTATTTTCTCAGTCCTGAATGGTGCATGATGTGTAGGCTAGGAAGCATGGGTGCGGATGTGGGTACAGATACGGGTACGGTACAATACGGGTACTTCGATACGACAAATTTTAAAAAAAAGTAGGGTACGGGTATGGTTGTGGTACACCAATTTTTTTATTTTAAATTTATAGCTACACATCCAACATAGAAATTAAAGTTCAATAACATAATTAAAAGGAGAAATTACCTAAAAAAAAAAAAAATCATTCTTCAACAATACCAATACTATAGTAAATCGACGAGCTATTTTAATGTCATTACATAGAAAAAATTAGAAAAGAGAGTTTCATGCCAAAAACAAGCTAAACAAAAATAAAAGATAACCCTAATGAAACTAGAAAACTTAGAACATCAACTTTCAATTCCATCAACTTCATCATTAAACAATATGGCTTCCATCTCCAGCTCATCAAATGAAAGATTTGCAATTCTTAATAAACCAGAGCCCTCCAATGAATCAAAAGCATCTCCACCAATATCGCATAACTTGTTCTCTCCTTCTGTGTATTGTTGACGACTCCTTGATAGAAGGCGAATATTAGAATGCACAAGCCAAATCCTCACAATGTTGTGGAGTCATTTTATTTCTTCGCATGGAGTGAATGAAAGAGTATGTGCTCCAATTCCTTTCACAACATGAAGAGGAACAAGGTTGGCCAAGTAATTTCACTGTTAATGATTGGAGCATAGGCAGTGGCGGAGCTAGAAATTTAATATAGGGGGTACCTATTAATTATAATCTCAAAATTTTCTTCCCTAACCAATAACAGTAACATAATAATAATTTTTTGAGCTAATATTAAACATTAAAAATTAATATTCTTTACAAGAAGTTTTTAATTTTAAACTTTTACAATTGACCTCGACGAGTTTTCATCTTTTGAAATCTTTCCATGATAGTATCATTGTCAATGCCATCACAAATATCTCTCTCAATGTAGACAACCAAGCTATCATTCATCCATTCATCACCCATTCGGTTCTGCAACCGATTCTTCACAATATTCATAGCTTAAAATACCCTCTCAACAGTAGCAGTTGCAACATGTAAGATTAATGCTAAAGTCAAGAGCAAATACACCAATGGATATACTTTGTCTCTTCCAGTCTCCACCATTTTCTTAGCAAGATTGGCAATTCCATTTAACATTGAGAATTCACTATTGGATAGCATGTCGATAATATATGTATCAAGTTGATCATTAAGTACCATGAGCTCCACTGAAGAAAATTCTTTGGGATAAAATTCAGCAAGATGAATTAACTTTTTCCTGTCCAAACTGGAGAAATAGTTAGATGGATTCAAACATGCCACACAAAGTAATAACGCAGTGTTCGACTCAGTGAAAAGAGCATTTAGTTCTTGAATTTGCATATCCAAAATAGTGTAGAATAACTCAGCGCGATAGTGATGTTAGTTTGTAATTTCTTGAGCATTGCGCCTTTTTCTCCCTCGAGCTACAAACATATCATCCATTTGGGGAACATCAATTTCATGCTTTTCACAAAAAGACAAAATATCATCAAGTGCAAAGGTCCACCCACTCTCCCTCATCTTTTGGAGCCGTACTTTAGAAATTTGAACTAAATTTATGGCATTAACAATATCTTGATCTTTCTTTTGTAGTGCTTGCGATAACTCACTTGTAATAGCCAATATCGTTTTCATCAAATAAACGTTTAATACAAACTCAAATGATTGAATTGAGTCCAACAATACATTTGCTTCTACTCGTTGTTCTAAATTTGAACCATTCTCCGAAATCATTTCAAGCAGATCAATCACTATTGAAAACATACTAGCGAAGCTGACTGAAGTACCATAGTGTGAACCCCAACGTGTATCACCAGCACGTTTAAGATTAGTTTCTTGATTTAAGCCTTGCCCACTAGATAGCTCTCCAGTATTAAGTGCTTCGGCAATTTTTGTAGTTTGCTTCTCCCTAACAATATCTCGACATTTACATGATGCTCCAACAACATTCGCCACATTAGAAACAAAAGTGAAAAGTAAAGCAATTGATTATGATTATTTGCCACGGCTACGAGTGTCAATTGCAATTGATGAGCAAAACAATGAACATAATACGCACAAGGATTCTCTTTTAGTATAAGTATTTTAAGACCATTGAACTCACCGTGTATATTACTAGCCCTATCATATCCTTGACCCAGCAATCTAGAAATACTCAATCCAAGTCAGGAGAATAAATTTTCCACAGCTTGCTTGAGTGAGAGAGCATTCGTATTAGCAACATGCTCAATACCCAAAAAGCGCTCAATCACTTGGCCTTTTTTGTCAACATATCGTATTACAACTGTCATTTGCTTCTTGATTGATATGTCACGGGCTTTATCAATCAAAGTAGAAAAAATGCATCACCAAGATCTCTAATAATCACATTGATAGTTTCAAATGCGGCCACATTTACAATGTCTTTGTGAATATTTGGAGATGTCAACTTGAGATTTTGTGGAGCATTGCTCAATGCAACCACTTTGACATCTTCCTTATGATCAGCAAGAAACTTGAGAAGTTTAACAAAATTTCCTTAGTTACTTGAATTTTCAGATTCATCATGCCCACGAAATGCAAGTCTTTGTCTTAGAAGAAATTTGACACAATCAACCGATGCATTCAAATGGGTTCAATACTCAATTCGAGCTTGATCAGATTGTCTGAAAAAAATCGTTTGAATATGTTGGTTTTAGTTTAACAAGTCTTGACATTTACTTGAAGCTTGATTATGAGCACTATTAGAACCTCCAACATAAGTCGGAATTTTTTTTTTGTTCTTCCAATTTGAGAAACCCTCACCAACAAAAGAATCACCACCAACTTGATCTCCAATATCGGGTTTGAAAAGATAACAACACAAACAAAATGCCGCATCTTTTGCTACGCTATACTCCAATCAATTAGTCAATTCACTAAACCAAGCTTGATTAAGTCGCCGAAGTTTTTGCCTAAATGATTTTTATGGAAAATTATGATCATGAGGTTAACAAGAACCTTTTTGTAGATATGCCCTACGAATTTGGTCTTGATCATTAGCATTATAGTCCATAATCCGAGGCCGTAGTCCCTGGATCTGTAGGAAGGTCCACTAAGTTGATACGATTTTGTTTTGCAGAAGAATAATTATCATCTTCTTCTTGAGGAAGAGATGATTCTAACTTTGATTTTCTTTTGAAATATTTCTCCATGATTGTTTAAAAAAACTGAAAATCAAAATAAAAATTCATAATTAAAATCACAAACCCCCACAAATCAAAATCTCCAATTTTAATACAAACCAAAAAATTTAAATTTAGCACAAATCACAACAAATCAAAAATTCTAATTTTAGCACAAATTATAACAAATCAAAATCCCCAATTTAAATATTAATCATTGCAAATTAATATTTTTAATTTTAGCACAAATAAAATCCCTAATTTTAATATAAATCACCACCAATTAAGATTTATAATTTTAGCGTATCAAAATCTCTTATTTTAACATAAATAATAACAAATAATTTTTTTTTACAAATCAAAACTTAACAAATAACTATAAATTAACACTCATAATTTTTATTTAAAAGTAAAAAATAAATAAATAAAGTTACCTGTAAACAATGAAGAGAAGATACCAAGATTGTAGTGTGGTCCCACATCTGTTGTGCGATCCTAATCTGGTGAATCGCCAGTCGGTAAATTACAAAGCAACAAAAGGAGATAAAGAAGACAAAGAAAATACGAATATACTTAACAAGTACTGTGAATAAAAAAAAAATAAAGAATTTTATACATTTTAGAATTTTAAGTTGTGTGTCAGTGTTTGGTTGGGATTGGGATTCAAAAAAATAAAAACGTGGGTGCGTGGTGTGTCAGTGTGTTTGGGGGCACTATGTGTAAGCAAGAGCAAGACCCAACCAACCAAAAAAAAAAATTGAAAATTTAGGTGGGCACGTGACCCCCCTCGCACCAACGTCCCTCTGCCACTTGAGCATAGGTGCAGAAGAGCCATGCGCCAACCACCAAACCATTGGTTTCATTTCTCTTCTATCACATATTGAGTTAGTGTCTCCAAAACTCTCCAAAAAACCTAAAAACTTGGCATACTCTGTATTCACAGCCCGTTCTTGTCTCTTCTTCATTTGGAAAGTATTTCTTAAAGCACTTGGTTCTTATACCAGAAATTTCTTCATGCTTGTGAGGAGGAACACAAATGGGATTTTCATGAAGTCACATTCCACTATAATACCTAGATTGCAAAATTAGGGGAAAAAATAAATAAAAAGTAAATTATGTTAAGATATCTAGCATAATTAAATTCTATCCTTTTCCCCTCTAAAAAAAATGAGTTTAAAGACGAGTTATACCTCGGATTCAAAGAATGTGTGAGACAATGAAGTGGTGTACTGCTTTTTGTCCATCTCTCCACTAGTATTTGGTGCACCACAAAATAGAAAGCCAACTCTTCATTTTCTAACTGTCCTTCACGCCTATAAATGGATGCCTTCACCCTCTCAATCATTGAATCCTACATTTCATAGACCAAATGTAAACATGGCTTATCGGCGTCACAAGATCCAAGCATCTCATATATTGGCAAACTAAAGGAGGGTTTGTAATCTATCTTGTCCCACCAAATATCATTCAACACTTTTTCCTTGATAAGAGCCGCTTTTCCGACATCATTTTCCTTGTAGGATGACCATTTCTCACTTTCACTATTGCTTGGAGGCCATGATATATAAGGTTATACCTTTTTAATAATTGCAGATGCAAAGCGTGTATCGCAATAGAAAGTAGCTTCAAAGGCACAAACTCATTGAAAATTGCCAATCTTATAGAATGATTCGTGATGAAATTTTTTATGAACATCACATCATCAATTACAATTGTAATCCAATGGCATTCATCATAAGCATAGGCAGCACCTCCAATTTCCTTTACAGCACAAATATTTTTAAGAGCAAGATTAAGTATGTGCACTACACAGGGTGTCCAAAATATCTTCGGATAATTACCTTGAATAATTGATCTAGCTACACTACAAACAAGAGGTAATTACTTGAATGACATTATGAGGGCCTGGTTCATCAATCACCTCACTAATTAATTTAGCAATATGATACTTGTCTTTGTACTCACCTTCACAATTAACAACTTTTACAAAAATATCTCCACCTTCCGATGCTGCCATGAGATTGATAAGAGGTCTCCTTTGTGCATTTGTCTATCCATCGGCTAATACACTCAACCCCTTTTGATTCCATGATTGCTTTGTTGGTTCCAACAACCTGTCAATGGCTTTGTTTGGGAAGTTGGCTATTTTAGTAGGCTAAAATATTTGTGTTTGAGAAGATGGTTGGATTTTTTTATAGTTGGATGTAATGTTTGTGAGAAAAAGTGAAATGATTAGTCCTCAATAAGTTGTAACCAGGAGGGACATACCCTATAATTTGATTCTTAGTAGCAAATTTGAAAGCACCTACAAAATATGGATTCCTAGCCAAATGAAAGGGCAACCCACCTGAATAGAACATGCAAGCAATTAAAGAATGCAAATGTTCTCTAGCACCTTGATTGAATGCTTTATCTAAGGCACTGTTCCCACTTGTCTTTCTGTTTTTTTTGGTTCATAACCATCCAATCTAAATGTTCCAACATCTCCTACCACCCCTACGCTAGAACTAATTCGGGAAGAGAGAGGTGGCAAAGGAACATCTTTAAGGTTTGCCATCTTTTTCCTATTCTCAGCTTCTTTATTTGGCTTTCGCATTTTAGCAAGAAGATCAGGCCTATTCTTCACAAATGCACACACTCTGATTCCATACCCAGAAAGTAGCAACAAATGTGCTTTGACTCTAGAGTATGAACCTTGAAACTCATTATTACAATAATTACACCAAAATTTGGTATTACCACTTCTGCCTTCACCCTTTTTAGCTATTTTCGTAATGTAACCCCAAAGAGGAGCATTTTCATCCCCAGTTTGATCAATATCAATGGAAGGGGAACCTGCAATTGAACCTATACTTCTTGATGAACTCATATTGCTATAATATAACCATTAACAAAATAATTTGTGAATTCTTTCACTTCATTCTAGTATATAATTTTTCAAATATTTAAATAACAATTTTTTGATTGTGTCTACTACAATCTACAACAGTAAGGTGAGGGCAAAATTAATAACAGAGTGGGTCATTTTACATTACCTTTTTTTTTTTTTTTTTTTTTAATGAAGATGATTAAGGAGAAGGCTCTAGACTTGCAAGTTGCATGAAATTCCAGTGGTTATGGGGGAAAAAATGTAAAAAATAATATATATATATATATCATGAAAAAAAATGAAGGAGAGTTCAAGGAAAAGGAAGAAGAAGAAGAAGAAGAAGAATCAAAGATAGAGAAAATCAGAGGAGAGAATTGAATCAAAAAAACAAAGGGGGAGGTGGAGGGAGGGGAGGGGAGTGGGGGGGGGGGAGGGAAAGAGGATTGATCAATTTGTTTCCTGTGAAGAAAGAAAAAAATTTGAAAAAAAAAATGAAAGAGGAAGAAGAATCGAAGAAAAATGGAGGAAAAAAAAAAAAGACCTCTTCGTTCTTCATTTGATGTGAAGAAAGAGAACAAAAATCTGGAAGGAAAAAAAAACGAAAGAAAGAGGGAGGAGAATTGAAGAAAAACGAAAGAAAGAGGAAGGAGAATCGAAGAAAAACAATGGGAAGAAAAACGGCCTCTTTGTTCTTTATTTGATGCGAAGAAAGAGAACAAAAATCTGGGAAAAAAAATGAAAGAAAGAGGATGGAGAATCAAAGAAAAACGATGGAAAAAAAGGCCTCTTCGTTCTTCGTTTGCTACGAAGAAAGAGAACAAAAATCTGGAGGAAAAAAAAAATGAAAGAAAGAGGAAGAAGAATCGAAGAAAAAAGATGGAAAAAAAGAGGCCTCTTTGTTCTTCGTTTGCTGCAAAGAAAGAGAACAAATATCTGGAAAAAACAAATGAAAGAAAGAGGAGGAAGAAAGAGGAAGAATAATTGAAGAAAAGGAGGAAGAATCGAAGATAAACTTGCCAGAATGCGTTCTTCGAAGGAGAGAATCAGCACCTTCGAAGGAGTTCTTCAATTGCCAAACATTTCTCTTATGGAGTCTCTGTATTTCTGCGAAGGAGATAATCGAATAGAACCAGCAACCCTAATTTCAATTTGTTTCATGTTTTTTTTATTATACAAAAGATCCCCAAATTTATTTAATTTTTTAAAATAGACCAAAAAAAATTGCTCCGGTACCCTTTAAATTGCAAAAAATCTCATTTTTTACCCTGGTGTACCCAAAAACGTACTAGGATTATGCAGATCGTATAAAACATATCCGGTGCATTTTTGGCATACCCTGTACGCGTACCCGCACCCGCACCCACACCCGATAAGTACTCGGTATTTATACGGCAACATTTTTGGAGTACCCGTGCTTCATAGTGTGTAGGAGAGATGCGGAATCGGTGGATCATTTATTTCTTCATTGCCCAGCATCTCTTTGGTCTGTGTGATGTTTAGTGGGTTGTTCCACGGATGTGCATGTACATGCTGTTAGTTTTTTATGGTGGGTTTGGAGGCAATAGGAAGGCCAAAACACTGCAGTCTTGCATTGTCTTTGCTATTTTTTGGACCATTTGGCTGGAGAGAAATGCAAGGATTTTTAATGATAAGGACTCAAAAGTGGAAGCTACGTTGGATAAGGCAAGGCATTTAGCTTTAGTTTGGGCTTGTGTGTCTTCCCCTTTCAAAGGAATTCCTCTGTTTTTAATTTCTAGGGATTGGGCGGCTGTTTTCCATTCTTAGTGGTAGAATGTTTGCTTTTTCATTTTTACTGTTTGGATTACTGCTTTGTTCTTTAGTCATTGTATGAGGACTTTGTCCTCCCCTCGTTTTCACCTTTTGTTATCAATAAAATTCTGTTGTTGCTGGTTCAAAAAGTAAAAAAGTCACTCTCAAGCTCAGCAATTATTCAACATGTCTTGTATGATAAGCATTGGGTAGGTCAACAGATAGCAGCACCAATGCTAGCAACATCACTACCATACATAGCTAAGGATGAAGCTTTAGATGATGCACCACCTTTGCCCCCACCATCATGGATTATGCATTTTCTATGAATGCCTTTATTTGAGCATGTGTGTATGAAATATGAATGTTAACTATGGTGTAGTGAATGTTATTTAGTTTAGGTGTTGATGAGGCCCTGTTTGGGGACTTTGGTTTTTAGCCAAAAAGCCACTACAAGTTGTCACATTACTCTCTCTATTTTTTTGCACATTTTTTCATAAAAAGCTAAAAAGCCAACTAAAATAGCCAATTCCCATGTCGTTTAGTTAACTATTCTTGATGTTAAGGTTTAACTTAGTTAATTTGGGATGTAAGGAATTATGTTACTTAAATTGATTAAAGTCTTTAACTCTGTTAACATGTGTGGATGTTACTTTAATCTAATAAGCACTATGTATGTAATTTGAAGTTATGTATGGCAGACACATAATTATTCTTCTAGTAATTTAAAAGTAGAGTAAATATAGCCCAAAATGTTCAATAAATTGTAATATGCAAATATAAAATATAAAAATCGTGCACAATGGGATTTGGTTAGTTTCTTGTAATTCTGTAAATTTCATTCATTGAGGGCATCATTACAACATAACAAACACCAACAATATTAATGAGAATTCCATTCAAGGTATCCTTTTTAGCAAAATAACCAGACATTATAATGTTATGATTATTACTGGCTCCTTCATTGCAGCTCGATTACGACCAAAAATCATTCATCTCAACCAACCAAACAAACATATATATACAGGCATGAAAATGACTTTTTAATCTAAATCAATCAGAGAATATTAGGTAAACATGCATACGCTTGTTTGCCCCAATATAGAATCCTTGCCCAAAAATCTAGGTCAACCATTTGGTTGGTATCACAACACGGGGAAGTCATCCTTGGAAATCCCAATCTCAAGATCATAACAGGTAAAACTCAAGTAAAACATAATATAGTGTCTTAATTCAATGAAATTAAATGAAACAAAAGGAATTCAAACGCGCGCTAACATGTATGTTTCGTCCAAGGGGTGACTCAACTTACCCGAACTACAAGAGGTCAGAACATCTTTTTGCGAATTTGAAGCCATGAGTAACTTGGCAGATTGTCACGTCCCGCCAAGTTACCTAGACGTAATTGCCTACCAGGAGGAGTGTTGAAGGAGAGGAGGCTAATGGAAGATTCCGGAAGCTCCTGGAAGACTTGAGGAATGTGGGGCTATTGTACATAATTCTATAATGTACATAGAAAGATCTAGATTAGGTTCTAGAGCATTTAAATGAAGATTGGAAGAATGGAAGCAATAGAAGATTCTAGAACCTCCTAGAGAAATAGAGATGGTAAAGGACTCTTGTACATACATCTAGAAAGATGTAGATATTTGTATAGATATTTCTAGAGAGCATTCTAAAACCCTCTTGTAAGGATGGGGAAAGCTTCTATGAAGCTTCTACACCATTCCTTTCTTGTATATTCTAGAATATTCTAGGAAGACCTAAGTTGCCTATAAATCGGAGAGGGGCTCATTTGTTCCAATCCATCTAAGATTTGTACATTCTCTCCAAGTGAACATAAGAGCACTCTTTCAAACTCTCTTTGTGTACTAAGTTTCTCTTATTGCCAACTTTTGGGATAGGCTGACTTAGCATCATCAAGCAAGGCTTGTGATTGTCTAAGTGCCGCATGGAGTGCTTGGAAATAATCAAGGCCGTGATAGGCTGTTGTCTTTGTGTGTGTGTGTGTGTGTGTGTGAGAGAGAGAGAGAGAGAGAGAGAGATTAAATAGGGTTAAACATGAAATGATGAATAAATAGACATTGAATAAATAATCTGGAAGCTATCTACTGTTAAAAGACATTGAATTAATAGGGTTTAAACATGAAATGATGTAATCAAATTGCATAGCAGATTGATTCCACAAGCCATATTGCAGCATGATGAAACCCGAACAATATATTAACTCTGAGAATAGAGAAGATGAAAGCCTAACAGTGACAACTTGAATAAAATTCTGACAGACTAACAAGATATAAGCCATTGAATAAATAGAATAGAATGTTAAAATAATTCGGAAGCTATCCACTGTTAAAAGCCATTGAATAAAAAGGGTTTAAACATAAAACGATCTAAGCAAATTGATTCCACAAGCTATATTGTAGCACAATGAAACCCAAACAATATATTAACTGTAAGAACAAAGAAGATCAAAACCTGACAGGGACAGCTTGGATAAACTTCCGAAAGATGGACAAATTGAATGAGGGTTCCCAATCCCACAGGCTCTCACTGAATTGAAGCTGAGGCTTTCTTAATTAGCCATCTTCTATACATTTTTAAAACCCTATTAACCACTGAATGGTGAGAAAGATACAAACACAGACTTCAATGGCTCAATTACTTGTTCGATGCAGTTTCAAGATAGTAACCAAATTGCGGATGACGGATTGGCTAATTTGTCATTTGCAATCAACCTGCTGCCATAAAAAATTAGTGAGTTGGTTAAAAAATATTTTAAATTATATAGTAAACTAAATATGATCCATACACTTCAATCAATTATATAACATAATTCCTCACATCCCAAGGTAATCTAGTTAAACCCTAACATTTAGAATAGTTAACTAAATGACATCAAGATGCATTAACACCCATCAACACCTAAACTAAATAATTTCCACTACACTACTGTTAATATTCATATAGTAATGTTCAAATATGGGCATTCATAAAAAAATGCATAATCCATGATGTTATTATGTGCGGGCAAAGGTGGTGCATTATCTCATGCTTCGTCCTTAGCTATGTATGGTAGTGATGTTGCTAGCACTACTACTTGTGCAACAGATTTTCTGGTGGGTGGTGGTGGTACTATTGGTTGCCCTACCCAATGCTTGCCATACAAGCCATGCTAAATAATTGCTAAATTTGAGAATTAATTACTGCCACTATAGATTTGAAATTGAATAGTTGCTGAATTTTAATTACCTGGGTTTGAATTTTGATGTATCAGCTATAAATTACCTGGGATTTTGGTCTATTCACACCCCCCAAACTTGTTCATCTCCATCAGTTAGCACTAGTAAGGACTTAAGAATGGGAAGTGAATTCATTAATTGTTAGGAAAGTAACCTTCGCTTGGAATAGTGCTTCGCCTTGTATATGAAGTTGCCTTAGCTTCTATCCCTATTCAACAACTAATTTCTTGTTGGACTTTTACTTGCACACGAATGCTAATCTATGAGTCTTTCCTTTTTCTTTTCCAAGGCTTATTTTGTTTCTATTGCTTATGACTTCATTAGGAATTATTTAATGATGACTTGTTTAAGCTCTTGTATATATTGCTTTTGTTAGATGAAAAGATTGGTACGGCAGAGAACAAAAGTCCAAAATCTGAATCATCCTCTATGGACACACAATCAGGACAAGGACCAACTCCTACAGGAGCTGGATTTTCTGCAAGTCCTTTCGATTTCTCAGCTATGACGGGCCTACTCAATGTAACTTATCTTCTTCATCTTCTCCTTGTTATTTAGATGAATTTAGCATTTATATTATTGCAAATTGAGGTTAACAAGGCCCATGTGGTAAAGTTTTTGTTCGATGTTGGTGCATATATAATCTTTGGCTGACACTATCTATTTTATGTTTTGGATCGTACATTTTAAATCGTAGTACACTTAATTTCCAAAACCGTGAATTTAGCAATGCAAATTGATCCCAATTTTTTTCTTATTTGTTTTCTTAAAGTTTTTGTTTACATACGAAAAGTGGCGTATTGAAAACTAACAATACATCTCTTGAGGTAACTGTTATTGATGCAGCTATTGCATCTGCTACCCTAGCTTCCTAGAGTGAGTATCTGACTTGTTTTCCTCAGTTTATGTTCCTTAGAGAAGAAAAGATAAATATAATGAACTAAAATCTAAGGAGAATGGACATTATGGTTTGCTTGGCCTGCTTATGGAGGAGAGTCTTGCCACACGTAAGGGGGTGTGCCGAGGATATAATTTAAATAATTAGTTATCCCTCTCTCTTTTGGATGAGTTGATGTTAGTAATTTGACAAGAAACATCAACTTTCGAATGTTAACCCAAAACTGGTAACATTTGAATACACCGCCACCCAAAAAAAATATGGTATTTAAATTCCTACTGCACACGCCCCTCCCCCAGCCTCTCCCCTTTAATAAAAACTCCCTTTGCATTTTCGCAAGTCATTATCAGTATTTTCCCAACTAACTCCAAACTTATGTATCTTTTCATCACTAAATAATTTCCCTAGCTCAAAGTTGTTGGCATGTTGGTCATAGAGTTTAAGTTGTATTTTGTTTGGGTTGACATATTGCCTTTCTTAGCTCCAGTTGGCGGGGAGCTACTCTTGTTCAGCAACTAATGAGATCTCATGGTGATGTTCAAAACACAAAAAATCTAGACTAACATGTTGTATGTTTGTACTGTGGTTCAAAGTCACAAATCTTCATGCAGAGATTGGAACAACTTTTGTAATTAAAGTTGATGTTTGTTACTAATTTGGTATTACATATAACGAAATGAATTGAAATATTCTACCAATGTCCTTTCACTCTTCAAGGTTTTTTAATCAATATATGCTACATTGTACTTCTCAAAAAAAAAAAATAATAATAATAATAAATAAATAAAAATCAGTCCATACTACATTGTTGCCTCAACAATCTGCTTTTTTTTTTTTTTTTTTTAAAAAAAAATTCAATGAATCTGTCTCATTTAATGCTTTGCTTCTAATTATTAAAGCTGTGAGAAATATAGGACCCAAGCATTAAGGAATTAGCCGAACAGATAGCACTAGACCCTTCATTTAACCAGATGGCAGAGCAGCTCCAAAAGACTTTTCATGGTGCGCCAGCTGAAGATGGCATCCCTCAATTTGATTCGCAACAGTACTACTCCACAATGCAACAGGTTATGCAAAACCCCCAATTTATGACAATGGCTGAGCGCCTTGGTAATGCGTTGATGCAGGTATATATGCGTTTTCACCTTGTTTAAACTTTGCTTATATTGCTGTTTAATGTATGAGGGGAAGGGGAAGGGGAAGGGGAAGGGGAAGGGGAAGTTTACATCTCGTGGTCTAAATTTGTTGTATCGTTTCCTAGGATCCGTCCATGTCCACCGTGCTTGAGAACCTGGCTAATCCTTCACACAAAGACCAGCTTGATGAACGAATGGCGCTCATCAAAGAAGATCCTGCTTTGAAGCCTATTTTAGAAGAGATAGAGACAGAAGGTCCAGCTGCAATGATGAGGTAGCAAATATTATTATGCTTGTAGTTTCATCATTATCTAGTTGTATTTGTCATTACATCACTCATGCAATGATATATGATATGGTTGTATGAGCTTGTAATCGTTTTGTGCGTTATTAATATTTTTTTTTTTTTTTTTTTAAAGATTCTAATTAATATTTTATGATGTATAAATGATAATATGCATTGCATCTTTGACCATACCATAGCTTACATTTTGTGATGTACATTTTATATGGAAAAAACATGTGTATGTACCGCATATACTGTCTTAAATTATACCATAAGATCTAAATAACTAAAGTCCAAGCTAGTTTTGGCTTTATTTTGCATCCAACGAAACAATTAAGCCTTCTATTTTCTAGTTCTAAATGTGTGTGTGTATATTTACCTTGTAGATTGTAGTGAAAGAAACATTGTCATATGTATAAATAAATGCGTTTCTCTTTCTTTCAAAGATTCAAGTGTGTGCATATTTATCAGTCTTTCTTTTTCAATTTATTATTTGAAAGAATAATGAGAATTTTTACCTTGTAGATTGTAGTGTGTATATTATCTAGTGTGTATATTTATTCAAGTGAAAGTAAATATCAGTCTTCAATTTATTATCTAAATGTGTGTGTATATTACCTTGTAGATTGTAGTGAAAGAAACATTGTCATATCTTTGTAAATGTGTGTATATTTACCTTTTATTTTGGATCCAATGTATTTACCTTGTCGATTGTAGTGAAAGAAACATTGTCATATCTTTGTATAAATAAATGAGTTTCTCTTTCTTTCAAGCATTCAACTGAAAGTAAATATCAGTCTTCCTTTTTCAATTTATTATTTAAAAGAATAAAGAGAATTTTTTTTTGTCTAAGGTAGATTTAATTTGTAGTTCCAGAAAGCAACCTTTTTGTTCTCCTTATTCAGCTAGTTATATTTTCCCTCTCCCTTTAGAGTTGAGGGCAAGTTTGGGAAGTTAATAAAATAACCAAAAATCCACCAAAAAAGCCAAAATACTATACAAAAAAACATTCTCTTTCCACACTACTTTTTTACACTTTTTTTTTGTAGAAAGACAAAAATCATCCCAAACATACTAGTTTTCGTACTTCATATTTTAGCTAAAAAGCCAAAAAGTTTGTAAAATAGCATATTCCCAAACCAACCTTGAATATTGAAAAAGTTCATAAAGGTTTTACCAAGTGCACAAGGCTCGTACATACAATATCTAGTTCATGTAGAGAGGTAATAGGTAGGCAAGCTTATGAAGCATGGGTACATCAACAAACATGTTATACCCGTATCGGGTACTTACTAGGGTATGGTACTTCGTATGGTACTTCTGCTACGTATTGGGTCCACGAAATACGTATTTAAATTTTTTCTTCTTAATTTTTGGCGTATCCAGACGTACTTAGTATATACCAAAGTTGTATCGTACCTTAGTCGAAGTAATATTTTTTTGTGCTACAAAAATAAAATTTCTTTCACTAGACTTCTTATTTTTTATTTTTAGTTTTAAAATTAGCATGATTTTAAAATTAAGTTATGATTTATACGTTATTTAATATGATGATATTTAATTTTGGTCTATACCTGTACTTTTGACATTAAATTTTAATTGGCGTACCTATATCGTATCAATACCAGTACTCATATTTGTACCCATGACCTTAGGAAAGTTTTTTACTTTCTAAAACTTTTATCTTATGTTATTATTAAAGAAAAAGAAAAGAGAATCATTTATAGACGATGTGACAGTTTGTTTTAGCTGAAGATTTTGTTTTCGTGTTATTTCTTTCTATTACAATAGCTTTAGCTTGGTTGGCTATTTCCATCGAACAAAATCTTTGGAGTATGTACGTTTGGGGCTTTGGTTGGTAGAATTTCTTCGACAAGCTATGTTACATGCTATGTTACACGGACTCTTCAAAATAAATCAAATGCTCGTGTCGGACATTCGACACTCGGACACGGGTATGAGATACGTGTCAGATACTTTTTAACTGATACTTCTTATATCATTTTATATTAAACTATTATTATATGTACATATTGTTGTATAATTGCTATAAATATCTTTTTGTCACTATTAAGTTACATATAGTACCATTTTATCTCACATACTTGATTAAAAATATTAAAATATGATATTTTTTTGCCGAGTCCGCGTACCCTTAAATTTATGGTTTGATGGGTCCGACATCTAAATACATACCAGCACCTGACACCTATACCCAAGTCCATGTAATATAGGTTACATGGACTCGGGTACGAGTATTGGGTGCATATAGTGTCCAAGAGTCAGACTTACATAAACTTTAATCTTAGGATTTGGGGATACATATCCAAGAGTTGGATATGGGTATGGGGATGCATTATAAACACATATATTGTATATTGTATAATATTCTTGAGAGGGAGATTTATGATCTGGAATTGGGCCGAGGTAATGGCCGAGCAAGTTGAGAGCCTAATGGTGCATGGGGCCGAGATGACCGGCGATCCGCCCGGAGATGGGCTGCCAGGACTTGGGCCGGGCAGGAGTTGGGCCAAGTATGTGCCGCCCCAGACCTTAAGGAAGCTGCTCGGCAGGGCAGTGCTCGCTTAGACCGAGCTGCTTGAGCAGGCGATGGTAGAGCCAGTCAAGCTGAACGACCGGCGCCCGGAAAGGCGTGGTCAGCCGAGGTAATCGTTTGATCGGCAAGAAGGCCAACCACAGGAGGTGCCCCGGCTAGGCTTTGCCGAGATGCTGCCTAGCCCGGTCTTCCTTGGGCTTAGCCAGTGAAGTGCTTGGGAATGAAGCACAGCACGGCCGTGGATAGAGAAGCTCGGCTGCCGAGCTCCAGCTGAGAAGGCAGGCAGTTGAGATTAGGTGATGTTCAGCAAGGTTTATGCTGACAGATGGGATAGCGGAGCTACGTGTCAGGAGATGACTGGGAGTGGATATGGGGCGCAGAAGGTATATAAGCATGTTTGCCCCCCCCATACGCGACAGACGAACATTCTGTAAGGAAATTCTTACACTCAAACACTCCTCTCTCTCTCTCTCTATCCTAAGGTGTGTGCTAACTTGATCGTCGGAGGGTTTTTCCGGCCACACACCGCCGGGCAGCTCACCGTTATTTGCTCGCAGGTGATTGGACATAAACGGAGCTCGAAAGAAAGGAGTACGGGCTTGCAGGAATATTTGCTCCCCGTACAATTGGCGCCGTCTGTGGGAAACTTGACAGACAAAACCTTGTCTTCCAGGTTCATCTGATCGCCGTCCATGGCGAACAACGACGAGTTTCTGTTGTCTGCCATAGACGGAGCCACCCCGGAGTTCACCCAAAGGAGAGAAGGCCCTCCCACCATCCATCCAATGGCGAACTTGGGGACGCCCACCGGAGGACAGTCATGGTCATTCACGGAGTCCAGACGGTCACCGGCGGAGGAGAGACTCACACGCCAGACGTCTGGAAAATAAGTTGAGGGACCAAGACGCTGTCATCCGGCGAATGGCGGCGGAGATGGAGGATCTGAAGCGGCATGTCAAAGGTAAAGGTGTAGCTGGAGTGGGTGACCACAGTGAGCGCACCCCATCCCGCCGTTCAGGCGGTCAGAGTTGGCGACGCACTCAGTCCATATCTATTACCAGAAGTTACCAGGTTGGTGATTCCGACGCGCATGCAGAAAAGTCTAGCACGCAAGACAGCACCTACAAACCCTCACGTCCGGAGACGACGTCGAGGTACTCTTACTCCGCTCATTCAGAGGATTTGCGGGCGGTCTTAAAGGAGCGGGCTCGCCGGCGCGAAGCTCAGAGAATACCGGCGTTCCAGCGGCTATCCTACGGGGTTCACGCCAGCGAGGAGGTTGGAATGCCTCCACCCCACCAGGCAGTGCCACTCTTTGAAGATACGGACTTGGCCAGGCTGAGTGCCACCCTTTTTTCCCTGGAAATAGAAACAACACCGCTTCCGGCAGGCTTCCACCAGCCTAAGTTCACATTCTACGACGGAAAAACTAATCCTTACATGCACGTAAGCCACTTCCGACAGGTTATGGCCGGACATAGGCGAAATGATGGACTTATGTGCCTGATCTTCCCGTTGAGTTTAGGCGAGCTGGGCTTGAAGTGGTTCGAGAGGTTGCCGGAAGGGAGCATACAACAGTGGAATCAGTTGGCCGAAGCCTTTGTGACGCACTTCAAAACCAACACAAAAACACCAAAGGAGGTCGATCATTTACTTAGTGTGAAGATGGAACCGAGCGACACACTGAAGGCATATAACTCCAGGTATTGGGAGACCTTCAACGAGATCTTGGATTGCCCGGTCAACCTTGCAATCACTCAATACAAGCGTGGTCTCCCGGTCGGACATAGACTGCGGGACTCGCTCACCATGCACCAACCGACGTCCATGGGCCATCTCATGCAACGCATCAATGAGCATATCAGGGTCGAGGGTGATGCGTCAGCATCTACCGTGAAGTCAACCCTGGTAGCAACAGACAAGAAGACGGCAGGCAAAGTGCACGCAGTTGGGCGAGAGTCCAGCCGCTCAAGTGACAGAGCAGAGGAATCAGACCGTGGCTCGAATCGTAAGAACCGTGGTAGAGGACGTCGGAACGACCGGGATGACTACGCCCGAGATGATGTTGCGGATGCCGACAGAAGATTGAAGGCAAGAACTAGCATCACCACGGTCTTCAAGATTCCAATTTATCGCATACTTCGTGAAATCCGAGACGAGGGGTATGTCCGGTTTCCTGCTAAGTTGGGCGATGGACAGAAGGGCTACAATCCGCGGTATCGTTGCACATTCCACCGGGAGAGAGGCCACCGGACTGAGGATTGTTTGCCTTTGAGGCAACACTTAGAAGAGCTGGTCGCGGCCGGGCACCTCGACCTTTACATTGATGGCGGCGTAAAGTCGAATCAGGCTCCGGTCGATCCCAGGGGACAGGATGACCGAGACGCACCACCACAGGGAGTTATTAATGTCATCCACGGCATCGTGGAACCGGAGCGTGTTTGCGAACTCCGGGGCATGATCAAAAAGGCAGAACATATGAGGGAAGTTTTGTCGGTACAGCCTGCCATCAAAAGGGGGAAGACTGAAGAAAAAGACGTGATTAGTTTCACCTCAAGGGATCTAGAGCTTATCCAGACGCCGCACAACGATGCCCTAGTAGTAACACTACGCGTCAACGGATCTTGATCGATCAGGGAAGCTCGGTCGAGATAATGTATTATGATGCGTTCAAGCAGCTCAAACTCCGGGAAACAGACTTGGCTCCAGCAACTTCGCCACTGGTTGGATTCAACTCACAACTGGAGTGGCCCTTGAGAAAGATTATCCTGCCGGTTAAAGCGGGATCCGTGGTCAAACAAGTGGAGTTTTGGGTGCTACAAGTGCCATCGACGTACAACCTTATCCTTGGAAGGGGATGGCTTCACGCTATGCAAGCTGTAGCGTCGACCTACCACCAGGTGATGAGATTCCCCTCGGCTATGGGGGCAATCGAGGAGATCTGGGGGGATCAAGTCATGTCCAAACAGTGCTTCGTGGCGGTGAACGGCAGCCGAGCTGCCAAAGGGTTCGTGCAAATGATAGAAGGACCGGAAGACCGAGGAGTTCTAGAGGATGTGGGCACTAAGGCAGAGGACAAAGCTGTGGAGGACCTGGTTGAGGTGCGACTCGATATAGAGCGGCCGGATAAGTTCTTCCTGCTCGGTTCCAGCCTTACTGCCCAAGAGAGGACCGAGATGGTTGAGTTTTTGATTGCTAACATCGAAGTCTTCGCATGGTCGCCTTATGACATGCCCGGCCTCGATCCAAGTTTTATCTGCCATCACCTCAATGTCTTCCCTGGAGCAAAGCCAGTCATCCAGCGAACAAGGAGATCGGCACTGTATCACGTCGAGATAGTTGCAGAGGAGGTGAAGAACCTGCTTGAGGCACGAGCAATTCAGGAAGTGCACTACCTGCGGTGGATTTCCAACACAGTAGTGGTGCCCAAGAAGAATGGAAAGTGGCGAGTTTGTGTCGACTATAAGACAGTTAACCGAGCTTGTCCCAAAGATAGCTTCCCTTTGTCGCGAATTGACCAGCTTGTGGACTTGACGGCTGGACATAATAGGCTCAGTTTCTTGGATGCCTACCGCGGCTACCATCAGATCGCCATGCATGGGCCTGACCAAGAGATCACCTCTTTCACGACTCCAAGGGGACTCTTTTGCTACCGAGTCATGCCTTTTGGTTTGAAGAATGCCGGGGCAACCTTTCAGAGGATGGTGACCAAAATGTTTGCTCCTTTGCTTGGCCGGACAATGGAGGCTTACATCGATGATATGGTGGTAAAGAGCCGACATAAGGCAAACCATTTGTCCGACTTAGCCGAGATGTTTGCCATTCTAAAGAAGCACAAGTTGTGCTTGAACGCGTCAAAGTGTGCCTTTGGCGTGGGATCCGGAAAATTTTTGGGGTTCCTAGTCACGAACCGAGGCATCGAAGCAGACCCTACTCAGATCAGAGCCGTGCAAGAGTTAAAGCAACCCAGCTCAGCTAAGGACGTGCAGCATCTGGCCGGGATGGCCGCCGCGCTTAATCGGTTTATAAGCTGGTCATCAGATCGCTGCCGCCCTTTCTTTCAGGCTTTGAAGTCAAAGTTCTCGTGGGACGAAGAGTGTGACCGAGCTTTGGTCGAGCTCAAGGAATATATCTGTCTTCTCCGCCACTGTTGGTTACACCAAAGCCGGGTGAGGAACTCTACCTTTAACTTGCCGTCTCCCAGCACGCAGTCAGTGCGGTGCTAGTCCGCGCTGAAGGAATCAAGCACCTTCCAATTTTCTATGTTAGTAAGACCTTGCTGCCGGCTGAGACGAGGTACTTGCCGCTGGAAAAACTTGCGTTGGCATTGATGATGGCTTCAAGGAAGTTGGCGCATTATTTTCACGCCCATACCATCATCGTATTGACTGAGTTTCCCCTTAAGGCCTTGTTTGAACGGGCGGACTTTTCAGGCCGAATTCTCAAGTGGGCGGCCGAATTGGGACAGTTTGATGTAAAGTTCCAACCGTGCACAGCCATAAAGGCCCAAACCTTGGCCGATTTCGTTGCTGAATTCTCGCTAGGAACTTATCTGGTATGCCCGGTCGATATTGTCGCGGCCGAAGAAGAAGGGATTGCAAGCCTGACCAAGATACCACAACTGGGTGGAGTGGCCGACGCGGAATTTGTGTGCCCCACCGTAGTACCCACAACTTGTACAATTCAGCCAACCGGTGACGCGATGACGGAGTCGGGTATTGTTGTCCCACCCACTCTGTCCGGTACCGCATCGTCAGAGGGTGAAGTGATGGAACTACTCAGCACAGAGCCTGCGGTCGACATAATACTGCAACCTGGTGATTCGCCTACGGACTTAAGCATTGTGGACCGACTTGCTGAGTCCGGTGCCGAATCACCAAGGGGGGCTGGAGTGGAACCAATCAACACGGAACTTGAAACCAGACAGCCAAGGAACCGTGATCCCATTGCCCTTCGCAACTCTCAAGACCCATCAGACTGTTGGAAGCTTTTTGTGGGGGAAATGTGGAAGCTTTTTACCGTCATGGTGCCGGCTTAGGTATCGTTCTTATCTCCCCGGATGGCCTAACTATTGAACATTTTATCACGCTTGGCTTCCTAGCATCTAACAACGAGGCTGAGTACGAGGCCCTTCTCGCCGGGCTCAAGAGCGCTATTCAAATGAAGGCTGCCGAGCTATTAGTGTACAGTGATTCCCAGCTTGTGGTTAACCAAGTCTCTGGGATTTACGAAGCAAAGGATGACAGAATGGCGAAGTACCAAGCTCTGGTCAAGGCGCACATCAAGCAGTTTCAGGCAATCAGAGTCCAACAGATTGTCCGTGAAGAAAACAGCCGAGCTGATGAGTTGGCCGGCCTCGCTTCGATGGTAGATAGTACGTTTCCAAACCCCCTGTTAATTGACTTTCTTCCACGGCCAAGCATTGAAGACGCCGGGCAGACGGATGTACTCTGCGCCGCGCTAGGTCCTTCCTGGATGGACCCCTTAATCTTGTTCCTCAGAGACCGGACTCTACCAACTGACAAGAAGGAAGCACACAAAGTCCAGGTGAAGTCAGAGCGGTTTTGGCTCTCTCCATCTGGTGCGTTGTACAAAAAGTCCTTCACTGGTCCTTATCTAAAGTGCGTGCACCCGAGTAGTGTGGAGGCTTTCTTGTACGAAATTCACGAAGGCATTTGTGGCAGCCACATTGGGGGCAGGTCCTTGGCCTACCGAGCTATTTCGCAGGGATACTGGTGACCGTGCATGCAGGCCGACGCACAAAAGTACGTCCGCAAGTGCGAAAAATGCCAGAGATTCGCCCATTAGATCCATCAGCCTGCTAGGGAACTTCTTCCCCTCACCAGTCCTTGGCCCTTCGCCATGTAGGGGCTAGATATAGTGGGGCCACTGCCAACAGCACCGGGCAATCGGAAATTCTTCATTGCGGCCACAGATTACTTCACGAAATGGGTTGAAGCTGAGCCCTTGGCAACAATCAAGGAGAAAGACGTGAAGCGGTTTGTTTGGCAAAACGTGGTCACGCGGTTTGGCGTCCCCAAGATCTTGATCTCTGACAACGGCACCCAGTTTGACGGTCGCCTGTTCCGAGGATTTTGTGAAGATTTGAAGATTGAATTCTACAACTCCACTCCGGCTTACCCGCAGTCCAATGGTCAAGCCAAGGCATCGAACAAGACTATTCTGGATGGGTTGAAGAAACGGCTGGAGAAGGCAAGGGGAAAATGGGCTGAGGAGTTACCCAGCGTCCTTTGGGCATACCGAACAACCCCGCGGCGATCTACCGGGGAAACTCCATTTGCTTTGGCTTATGGCATGGAGGCGGTCATACCTTTGGAAGTTGGCATGCCCACCCTAAGAAGCGAGAGTTTTGAGCCCGAACTGAACGCCGAGGCTATTGCCTTAGAGCTGGACCTAGTGGAAGAGCGTCGGGAGAAGGCCCTCTTCCATGTGGCCGCCTACCAACGAGAGCTCTCAAAGAAATACAACAAGACGGTGCACCCCAGACCGTTCAAAGTTGGTGATTGGGTTTTGAGGAAGGTTATGGGCAACACCCTGGTGCCAGGTGAAGGCAAACTAGGAGCAAATTGGGAAGGACCCTACAAGATCACCGGTCTGGCGGGCAAAGGGGCTTACCACTTGGAGGATCTAGAGGGAAGAGCAATACCCCGGCCATGGAATGCGGCCAACCTGAAACTGTATTATTTCTAAGATTTTGCTTTCTTTTCTTGTCTTGTGTAAAGGAATTTTTTGGCTTGCACTGCAGAATGTAATTCTTTTTGTCAATATATAGAAGTAATTTTGCTTTAGCACTTGGACTGTTGTTTTAATGTAAAAAATCGAGATGATTTACTCCGGTTGGAAGAGTTGGTGTTTTGTCCAACTTCGGAATCCCAACCGAGATGATTTACTCCGGTCGGAAGAGTTGGTGTTTTGTCCAACTTCGGAATCCCAACCGAGATGATTTACTCCGGTTGGAAGAGTTGGTGTTTTGTCCAACTTAGGATTCCCAACCGAGATGATTTACTCCGGTTGGAAGAGTTGGTAATTTGTTCAACTTTGTTATTACCAACCAGGATGGTTATTTCGGTTTATGAATTTGCTGTTTTGTTCTGCTTAAGTACTTCAATCGAGTTATGAATTCCAGTTGACGAGGTGTTTTGTTCAATCTATGATTTTTACCGAGATGTTTTGCTGAAGATGGAATTGATGACAACCGTGCAAACACTTGGTAAAATTTGAGTTTTTCATTGATAAGAAAGTCAATACAAAAGGTGGGGACAGAGCCCGGTTACATCAGAAGCACTGAAAGCAAAAATACAAAAAGAGAAGAAAACTAAACTAAGGGGGAGAGATTGGTAAACTCGTCCTCGGCGGCATCAAGGTTGATGGTTGGACTTTTGTCTTGGGCACCGGGCTCGTCATGGCCGGGCTGCTCCTGCACCTCGGCATCCTCTGCCTCTGTATCTGTATCGGCGTCTCCCTCTGCAAGCCCTTCCTCGGCCTCAGCTTGCAAAGCGCTGAAGACGTCGTTTGCGTAAGGCACGAGGTAGACCGGTAGCAAAGCAGGAGGAGGGTTGGCAAATACGTCAGTGTCAGAGCCCTGGCCGAGATGCTCGCAGGCGGACTTCCAGCCAGCTTTGAAGTAAATGTCTTGTGTTGCAAAGACTTGTTTCTTATAGCTCTCCTCGGCTTCGTTGAAGCCGGCGTTGTTAGCAGCCCGGCAGTCTTTCTTTCGTGACTTTTTGAGCGCGTTTAGCTCGGTCTGGAGCTCATCCTGTTTTTTCGTGGCCGCATCCAGCTAACCGAGCAGTCGGTTGTTGTCTGCATTAGCCATCTCAAGTGAAGACTTTGCCCGGCCGAGCTCGGCTTGGAGGCTCTGGACTTGGCTGGCTGTGTCATTGGCCTTTTGCCGAAGTCTATGGATGCGCTCCATTACTAGGTGTTGTTTCTGAATGGCCTGCAAGAAGCAAAGATGATTAGAGAAGGAACCGGGCAAACACTTGTGAAAATTTCAGAGGCACATTAACTTACCCTAGCCATAGACTTCACTGATGATTTTACCAACCGAGTGTCAGGGACGTGGTCGCTGCCGACCACGTCGCTCGGTAGAAGAAGAGCTTTGGAAAGATCGAAGGCGAGCAAATGCTCTTTATCGCCCTTGATCGAAGCCGTGGCCGGGATGTCTTGACCCCGGTGCTTCAGCTGTGGACGCCAGGCCGGCACTGGGACAGGATTGTCAGATGGCTGCTCGGTACTCAGCTCGGCGACAAGCTCGGCAGATGGGTCTGCGCGAGCTCTTTTACCAGCACGGCGAGGAGCAGGTTCTCGGCTGGACTGCCCGGTCGCTTGAGAGGCAAGAGCGACCACGGCGCCGCTGGATTGACCGGCGGCTGGCGAGCGGGTGACAACGCTCGGCATCTCGGCAGATGTGGCGGTGAGCAGGTTCTTGATTCTGCTTCGTTTGGCCATCTCTTGCTCCTCTGTCAAGCGAATGAGTGGAACGTCTGGCAGAGTTGGATCTGGTGGAGGTGTTGGAGCGCGGAGGAAGTCTGTAACTTTACTCCGACGGGAAGCGGAGTATTTGTATGTGGGACTGTAGCCGAGCAATTGGTTGCAATCTCGGTCGCGGCAGCGGGGCGCGGTCCTGATTGCCTCTACGTTGGGGAAATGATAGTTGGCTTGCAAGGCTTGGATTGCTGCAAAAGAAACAAGAAAGAAAATGACTAAGTACAGAAACATGAAGACAGTATATTAACCGAGCTAATTTGTGCGGCTTACATGTGCTGCCAAAGTTTTTGCTTATCATCCAGCCCGGTACCTCGGCTGTCTCGTAATTGTCTGACACCCAGAAAAAATCATCGTCGTGAAGATCCTTGTCTGGTGTGCCGGTCACAATTTTCTCTCTGCCCGGTCTAATCTTAAGATAATAGGCGAGGCCGTCGCCGGTGTGGCCTAGGGTGTATTGGCGCAGGATCTCGGCTAAACCTAGGCTTATGCCTAACCAGTTGTTTAGCTCGTGCACGCCGTTTATTATCCGGTAAGTGTTGGTGGACACTTGGGTGGGTGTTAGCCCGGTTCGGCGCAGGAACTCGGTAATCAATGGGTTGAGTGGGAAACGAAGGCCCCCTTCGACGATGGATAGCACGGTGAAGGGGCATTCCTCCCTGCCCCAAGGCGTCGTCTCAATTTCTGCAAGTTCAAGGTGGACATCGGCCGGAATGCCGTACTCCTCCCTGAATGCAGCCAGTGCAGCCGAAGTGTCTACGAGAAATCGAAATTTCCCCATTTGTGGCCGGCCTAGGTTAGCTCGGCTGAGGGGTTTGGCACTGTGGTAATTGGTTGTTGCTCGGCCTTGAGAGCCTCAGGAATGGACAGTGGTCCCCTTGGACTCTGCAGGAAAATGATGGCAAGTGTGAGCGCGGTCGGGCGAAAGGAGCTGGACTTTAGCTCGGTCATTAAGAGTGCCAAACCACCTCGGTCGTCTAAGCTAACTAAGGAGCTCGGTCGTCCAAGCAGACCAGATGTTAGCCCGGTTAAGCGACCAATTCCTTTTGTTATCTCGGTTTTTGCTGGGGTTGAGACAAACATGTTATTTGCTCGGTTAGATTGATTTTTTGGATCAAATGAAGACCAGGAGCCCGGTCCGCCCCAGTTCTTCAGTGTTCTTCAGGAAAAATAAAGAACACCAAGAACAGTGGGAGGTTTGGGACGGTCTTTATGGCCTAAGCCCTAAGAACTAAGTTTTAGTGCCCTAATGTGTGAAATATTGAAGAAGATAGCAACAAAAGAGGGATGGAAGGTCTTACCAGTGAGGGGTAATTACTTTTTCTTCGAGCACAAGCGCAAAGAATGGCAAGCGGGGCTTGGAGGAAGATGCTAGAGCTCTGGCGAGTCGGATAGCAGAATGACAGTAGGAGGAAATTGAGTGAGAAGGGTCTTGTATGTATAGACAAGAGAGACCGCCCAAATTCAAATTCTGGCAAAAACGGCGGGTTGGTTGCTCGAGAACCAATGGCAGCCCGCCACGTGTCACAATTTATGGCGACGTCAGAACTGAAGAGACAGGTTGAAGAGTCGAAGAGCCAACCGAGCTACTTTCAAAGAAGAGGACGTCAGCCGAGGAATATAACCGGGCAAGTTTGCAGACAGTAATGTTAACTAGCCCGGTCGCCCTTTGGCATTTTGAAGACCGAAGAAATGTTACCCCGGTCGAAGTATAGGTAATCCCAGTCACGCTCGCGCGGATGGAATTAAGGGGCAATTGAGAGGGAGATTTATGATCTGGAATTGGGCCGAGGTAACGGCCGAGCAAGTTGAGAGCCTAATGGTGCATGGGGCCGAGATGACCGGCGATCCGCCCGGAGATGGGCTGCCAGGACTTGGGCCGGGCAGGAGTTAGGCCAAGTATGTGCCGCCCCAGACCTTAAGGAAGCTGCTCGGCAGGGCAGTGCTCGGTTGGACCGAGCTGCTTGAGCAGGCGATGGTGGAGCCAGTCAAGCTGAGCGACTGGCGCCCGGAAAGGCGTGGTCAGCTGAGGTAATCGTTTGATCAGCAGGAAGGCCGACCACAGGAGGTGCCCCGGGCTAGGCTTTGCCGAGATGCCGCCTAGCCCGGTCTTCCTTGGGCTTAGCCAGTGAAGTGCTTGGGAATGAAGCACAGCACGGCCGTGGA
This sequence comes from Camellia sinensis, assembly GCF_055761805.1. NCBI lineage: Eukaryota > Viridiplantae > Streptophyta > Magnoliopsida > Ericales > Theaceae > Camellia > Camellia sinensis. The sequence goes on from NC_138965.1 coordinate 7,350,292, forward strand.
TAGAGAAGCTCGGCTGCCGAGCTCCAGCTGAGAAGGCAGGCAGTTGAGATTAGGTGATGTTCAGCAAGGTTTATGCTGACAGATGGGATAGCGGAGCCACGTGTCAGGAGATGACTGGGAGTGGATATGGGGCGCAGAAGGTATATAAGCATGTCTGCGCCCCCCATACGCGACAGACGAACATTCTGTAAGGAAATTCTTACACTCAAACACTCCTCTCTCTCTCCCTATCCTAAGGTGTGTGGTAACTTGATCGTCGGAGGGTTTTTCCGGCCACACACCGCCGGGCAGCTCACCGTTATTTGCTCGCAGGTGATCGGACATAAACGGAGCTCGGAAGAAAGGAGTACGGGCTTGCCGGAATATTTGTTCCCCGTACAATTCTCAAATAAGATGTTATAAATTATATAGAAATATACTAGAAATTAAATAGGATTTACGAAAAATATCAAATTTCTATCTCTAATTCATGTGAGGCTAAAAATATTGCTTGTAAATTACACTTAGTACCCCTGCACTTTCATTAAAATCTCACTTTGGTCCCTTCACTTTCAATTATAACAACCTACCCCTGACACTTTATTTCATCCGTCTACCATTAACAAAGTTGACAAAATTTGTCATTTGAAGCATGTTACATTTTTGTTGTGTCATTAGCACCCTTGTACTTCTATTAAAATCTTACTTTACTCTTTACACTTCTACCAAAATCTCACTTTAGTCCCTCAACTTTCAATTTCCATCAGCTTTATTAGCGGGAGACGGATCAAAGGGTGAGATTGCAACTTGACTTAAAGTGTAAAGGGTTTTGTTACAATTGAAAGTGAAGGGATTAATTTTGGAAAAGGTGTAGGGGTTCTAAGTGTAGTTAGCCCAAATATTGCTTTGATAGCAAAAGTGAGTTTTCTCCTCTTCAAACATTGTAACAATATTGAGTATGGGTGTTGGACACACATATCCCATACTATTACCCTTGTCATACCCCATGGACATGGGTAATTTGGTGGGAAATAGAAGAGTCCATATAACAGAATCGACAAAAGATCTAGTCTTCAGTTCTGTTGCCAGTAGGCCTATCTGGACCCTAGCACATGACTGCTTGGCATGTCTCTTGCATTCAAGAACTAGCCTATTTTAGGATTTTGATTGATAATTTGTATTTCGTAATTCATTTCATACATTTTCAAAGTTGCTTGACCGCTCACTTAGCGCACTAGTGCTAGAAGGCTGCTTTGGAACGAATGTCAAGCTTTGAGCTTGTGGCGAACTCAATTGTAGGTAAACATGGGTAAGAAGTTGTAAAACCTTCAATTATGTCTTTGTAATCATTGATTTGATAGTGGATTGATTCCATGTATTTGGATCGTGTTTTGTCCTTGTAGAAGAGGGCTTTTAAAGGGTTTTCACGTTAAATATGTTGTCTCATGCTGGTTGGATATATCTTGATGAGATTGATAGATTCAATAGCTTAATTATCTAACTGATGGATTGATAATTGGTAGGTTAATTAATTGGTTTGTTAAATTGGCTTCAGAGCAATTAATCACTTATATTCATAATTGGTATTGTTTGCTCATAATTGGCAGGCACAATTCCATAGGTCTTTACTAATTTCATTTGATATCAGAACATTTGATTACACTTTTTTTTTTAAACACAATTTGATTACTCCTTGTTGCTTAATTGCTAAAGTAGATCTCTTATTTTGAGTTCATAAAGATGGACTCGATAAGAGAAAGGGGTAACGTGTTAGACCATCGTTGTTTGATAGTACTAATTATCTTTATTGTTAGGCAAAAATGATGCTCTTTTCGAGTATTGGGCCGGTCGAAGAGGGCCAAGGTGCTTTGGTTTTGTGCTATCTTTGTGATTTTCTGGTTCATTTGGTTGGAGAGAAATGGGCACGTCTTTGAAGAAGTATCTCGGGATATTGATTTTTTATGGAATAAAGTATGACATTTAGCTTCGTTTTGGGTGTTGGGGAATCCTTTGTTCAAAGGAATTCCTCTCTTTTTGATTCAGCAGATTGGGTGTCAGTATGTGATATGTAGTGTTTTCTTTGTTTTGAGTTTTGTCTCTTTTGTTGTTTTGTCATTTTTCACTTGTACTCTTTTATAGAGGATGCTGTACCCTCCCTTCTTTTGGCTTTGTGTGTTAATAAAGTCTTTGTTTGTTGCTAATCAAAAAAGAAAAAGAAAATGATGCTCTTTTGAAAATCCCTAGTAGTGATTGTGTCTGGATGTCCATTGAGTACGGATTTGAGACCCCTTGCATGATTGACTTGAAAACTTAGGCATGAAGGTAAAAACCCATACTCAATGAACATAGCCAGCATAGACAACATGGATTATAACTCTTAAGGCACTCTATGCTATTTTTAGTGCGGTAACTCTTAGTGAGTTTTGTTGCATTTCCAACTGAACTGTTGCCAAAGGTACTTGGTACATCTTGAAGGTAAGCCGCGAGGGTACCCAAATTGTGAAGGAGTCTAAACTCGAAGCCTTGACCAAGAGGCTCAAGGAATGTAAGATGGAGTTTGAAACCTTTGGCCAATTCTATGCTAGGTTTAGTGACATAGTGAATGCCACTTTCAGTCTAGGTGAATCAATCAGTGAAGTAAAAATTTGTGAGAGAAATCCCCGGGGCACTTTCAAAGCTCTTTAGGGCCAAGGTTACAACCATAGAAGAGAGCAAAAACCTTGGTATTATGAAGATTGAAGAATTGGTAGGTTCTCTCCAAACCTATGAGATCAACACCTGTCCACCTCAAAAAGAGTGTTGCATTTAAATCTGTCAAGGAAGAGAGTGTTGTCTCAGATGAGGAAAAGGAATTAGATGAGGAAGACATAGCATTTTTTGCTAAAGATTCAAGAAAAAATGCTTGTTCATCTCAACCTAGGAAACTAAGTGGTCTATACAAGCCAAGTCAATCAAGTGGTCAACACAAGTGAGTGAACTTAGAGGTGATCCTGAGAAAGGTAAAGGAAAAATTAGAAAGCCAGAAGGAATTCAATGTCATGAACATCATGGATTTGGGCATGTGTAAGCTGATTGTGGTAACCATAGAAAAGCTGGGAACAGCTTTGTTATGACGTGGGATGATAGTGATTCGGATGACAATCCTATGACTTAGGGTTTGTGATTCAAAGCTTTATGTCCAATCCAAACATATGTTGGTTTGACTTCTTTGTCTTGGGACTCGTAGCTTTACTTAGAAACTGGTGATGATTCTAACTCTTAAGGCTAACTGATTTTGCCACACATTGATTTGTGTCATTCACACGTCGAGTTTTGCAAAGAGCCAATAAAACAAAATGACAAAATAGGCTAAAACAGCCAATAAAACAAAATGCCACATCAAACCCATAATCATTTCACTTTTTTTCTCACAAACATCACATCCAACTACAAGAAAATCCAACTCTCTTCCCAAACACAAATATTGTAGCCTACTAAAATAGCCAACTTCCCAAACAAGGTCTTCATATCTTTAAGATGGCATTTTGAGTTGCTTGCTTTCATTTTTGATTTTGTGTTTTTGTTGATCTTGCATGCATGATGTTCCATGTTAGTGCATTGGAGAGTGCCATTGGTTTAGGGGGAGTGTTTTTCTTGAGGGGAGTTTCTGTTTTTAGCTTCATACTCTGCTTTGGCCCCAGTTTCTTCACTTTTTGTTTTGACTCTCGCTAAGCACTCGCTTAGTGCTCAACCTTCAGTAGCACTCACAGTGCTTGCTACCCATTCAAGCGCACTGCGTATATAAGTAGTGTAGCGGTTTCTGTAACACCATTTTCAGTTATACATCCCAGAGCTCGAGTGTCAATCCTTCTCTTCCTCTGGTTCTTCCTCTTCCTCACCCTAGTAAGTACCTTGTCTAGTGTTTTTTTAAATTTTGTACCATGTTCATAATGTTCTTTGTGGTTTTGACTCTCTTTATGGCTGGGGCAATTCCACATGTGGTTCTAGACTCCCACACACACATTCATGTTCTCCCTCTTCTCATGGCTCGAGGCCACATGCCTTTGATGCTACTTGTTTAACTAGTCAACTCTATGAGTGAGGTGTGAGGTTGAGTGATCTTGTGGGCTATAGTATTCAAGAGTTGTTTTTGAACCAACAATGGTGTGAGATTTGTGCTGGCCATGTAATCCCTTCATGGAGTTTCTTCAAGAATTTCACTCCAATGTTCATGAGTCTGATGAGTCTTATTTTATTTTTTGTTGTCTTTCTATGTGATATGACCTTTGAGGTCTCAACAACTATATTGTAGCCTTTTATAACCTTCCTCGAGCCCAGGTCCCCTCTTATCATTTTAATCCTGCTTCTACACCGTCTCGTTAGATCATTTCAGCCATTTTGACTGTTGATGCTTACACCTTTGAGTTCTCCCTATGGTGCCCTGTCTCTTTTTTATAGGATTCTTAATAGGGTTGTGGTCGATGTCAAGAGACTAAGGGCCATGCCTCTGATATCCAGCCTCCTTGGGCTGATCCTCTGCAAGCCACTGGCGCAGGTCGCTCCATTGACCTTCCCCCATTCATTTGGCACATTTTGTTGACTATAGTTTGAAAAACCAAACAGCATTGATGGCTCGTCACTCGTCGTTCCACTACTCACAAAGTTCTGATAGGCGCTTCTAAAGAGCGTGTCAGTTGCTCATCTTATCTTTAAGAGGACCATTAGTCAAACTTACGATCATGCAGCTGGCTGACCAACTACTGATGTTGCCAATGAGGATGCTTCAGTTCTTCTTGCTCATGTTGTTGTTCCACCTCCTCCTGCAGCCCAACCAACTTGTTTGGGTGTGGTTCTTCAATACGTGTAGCTCTTTAATCTCCACATGCAGAGTTTTGATTCTCGCCTCACTCATCTCTAAATTGATGTTACCTACCTATCTCGACGAGCAGTGGAGCACCAATGTGAATCATATGCTCGATTGAGATGGTGACATTGCAACTAATGAGGTTAATGATTATGCTCCATTGCTGCTTTAGAGATTCTTTCTTTTCTTTTTATATGTCCTTCTGTACCCCTTTTGGCATGTTGTGACAAAAGGGGGGAGCTTAGTTGCACGAAGCGAGAGCGGGAGCGGGAGCCGATGGAAGTTTCTTAGGTTAGGAGCACCTCGGGAGCAGTAATATATATATATATATATATTAATAGTTATTTTTAAAATGTGTTTATTATATAAAGGTGAGTTAAATAGTTATTTTTAAATATATTTATTATTTTTACTGATAATATTTTTAATTTATTTATATAATTATTTTTATTTTTAATTGATGTATATTATAAATAAAAAATATAACAAATAAAGAATAATAAAATATGTTAAAGTAAATAAAAGTTAAAAATTGGATATTTATTTTATAGATTTGATTTGATATTTTTTATTATATTTGATTTAATTAGATTTGTTCTTATATAACAAATTATATTATTTATTATATGTTAAAAATGGGAGGGGGGAGAGAGAACAGAACAGAACATAAATCGACGAGAGAGCGAGAGAGAGAAGAAGAAGAAGAAGAAGAAGAAACAGATCGAAGAAGGCGATGGCGATGGCGATGTCGAGAAGATCGAAGGCGAGAGCGATCACGAGCAGATCGCGAGGCGAGAGTAGATCGAAGGTCCAGGCGATGTCGAAGGAGAAGGCGACAGCGAGTTCAGGTCTCTCTCTCTCTCTCTCTCCCCCTTACGATCCCATCTTGGATTGGATCGCGCTTCTCTCTCCACAGAAACGCGATTCTTACACATTTCTTTCTAGGAAGCGCAGAATCGCGATTCTTACTCAGAACCGCCACCTGATTGCACGATTCCTGCAACTAAGGGGGGGAGATATGTATTTGCTATGAAGCATGGGTACTTCGACAGACATGCCACTGATCCTTCGTATGGTTCTTTTGCATACATACCGGGTACACGAAATATGTACCAGATTTTTTGTTCTTAATTTTTGCCGTACCTCAAATATACCTAGTGTATACCCAAGTCATATGTACCTCAGTCAAAATAGTATTTTCTTCTTATGCAGAGTTAAAATTAGTTTCTTTGGACTTTTTTTGTTTTATTTTATTTTATGCTGGTATGATCTTAAAATTACATTATGATTTGTAAGTTATTTAATATAATGACGTTTAATTTTGGTTTATACCTTTACTTTTGGCATTAAATGTGAATTTTAAGTTAGATATTAACAAATTAAACCATTTAACCAATTTGGCATTATTCCAAATTAAAAATAAATATTTTTTTACAAGCGTACCATAAATACCTGTACCCTATTATTTTAAAAGATTTTCCCGTATTGACGCACCCCTATCGTACCAGTACCTATATACCCATACACATCCTTCATAGTATATTTGAGAAGGAGAGTTTTTCTAGTTATGTATTGATGTTTACATTATTATGGATGGAGACATTTATGTTTTTGGATATTGTTATGTTTATATTTTTCGTGTTAGCCTTGCTTAATCCAGTTTGTTTCTTTTGATTAACATGATTATGTAGTTTTCTTGTGATGTCTTATTCTTTTTCTTTTACATCCATAACATTTTGCTTCATATTGACTATGTTCCCTATTGTCCTGATTATTACACATTGCACCTTGCGCTTTGTGGTATTCTTTCAATGTCCCTTTCAATGAAAAAAAATATGCTTTTTAATTACTTAAAAACTGGAAATAGACAAAAACTCAAAAAGTACTTGGGCCATATTTTTGCTTGCCACCCTATAAAGAAAAAAGGTGTTTTCTTGGTGAGCATTTTGTCATAGGTGTACAGGTTTGGTTGGGCTTATGAAATTCAAGCCAAAGACACAGCGTAGTTCAAGTTTATGGGTGTCTTGGGCTGGTTGGTACTCTTTTTCTTTGTTTTGAGATTCATGTACTATTTTGGGTGTCTTGTAACAGAAATGCCAGAGAGGCAGATTTAGGATCATAGTTGTCAAATTGGGATTCAAATCGTGAATCGCGGATCGTAAAGATTCGGTCACTTTTTCTAAATTGCTTAGAAAATATATTTTCATACTTGGATGCTAAATATATCTTATGAATATTAAATATTTTGACTTAAATCAATAAAAATATTGTTTGAATGATGAACACGTAGTTTAATATGTAATAAGTTAACAAAGGTTCATATGTGAGATCACCATCTTACCTTTTTCTTTTTTTTTAGATATTTCTTATCAACCATTCTTAATAAAAGATATGAAATAAAGACAAACTCTCAATTTCCAAAGTAATAATAATTTGACAAAGGTATTGATATTTGGACAATAAGAATGAATTATTTAGGATATTTTATTTTAAAGCATAAAACATTTTAAAAGGTATAACTAACCTCACCTATGTAATATTCAATTATATTTAATTTAATAAAATAACAATAGATAATTCATGACGTAAGTTACTTTAATCTTAAAAGAAAACAAATGAGAAGAAAGGTTAAAAACATGTTGAGTCTGACTAAATCTAATTGGATTCTATTAAAAACTTCATGATCACTAAAATAACAACAAATCATGTATATATATTGGTTATTTTGGCATCCAACACTATTAGTTGTATTATGTCATTTTTACTAAAAAGATGGAGAAAAAAAGAATTGAAAATATGTTGGACACGATAGTTTCAAGAATTGCATGAATCGTAAAAAGTGAATCGAATCGTGAATCGATTGTGAATTGTGCGATTCACTAGAATTCACTTTCAAAATAGATTCACCTATAGATTCGTATCGATTTTGCAAAAATTGCGAATCGAATCGCGAATCGAATCGCAAATCGTAAGATTCTGATAGCAGAGGTTAGGATAGCTTTAGTTAGGTTGACAATTTCCATTGAACAAAATCTTTAGAGTGACTCTGATTTGGTAGTATTTTTTTTAATTAAAATACTCGGATTGAGTTTACCACATGAAAGATTCTTCGGCAAGTGATGTAGGCCTCAGTTCCATTGCTAGCGCATGATTTGAATCAATTGAATGCACCTAGATTGTGTAATAACTCGCAAAAACCTTCACAATTCACTCCCTATCCCTATAACATCATGGACGTTTGAGCAACGGAGCCGTTGAAGATGGAAATTGGAGCAAGGACCTTCGTGGTGGCTTTAAAATCTTCGGAGCTTGAGGTGTTGGGATCATGGTTTTCTCCCTATAGAAGTGGGTTCCTATTGGGCTTCCATGTTTAAATATATTATCTTGTGGTTGATTGTATATATCTTGATGAGATTGATATATTTACTAGCTTAATTGTCTAATTTATGGATTGATTTATTGATAGGTTAATTAATTGGTTGTTGAATTGTCTTGAGATCAATTAATCACTTGATGATTTTCATAATTGGTTTTGTTTGCTCATAAGTGGCTTATTCCTTCCAATTTGTGTTGTCTAGGTACTGGAATGATAAAGATGTTCTACAGAAGCTAGGTGAAGCAATGGGTCTTGCTGTTGCAGGGGAACCTGCTACCTCTGCTGAAAATGCTGGGCCAGATGAAATAGAAGAGCCAGGAATTGAGGATGAATCCATTGTTCATCACACTGCTAGTGTTGGTGATGTGGAGGTACTCAATTGTTTGTTATGCCTTTCCTCTATTACTGTCCTGTCCTTGATGAACTATTATTATTGGACTCCTGTATGTCCTTAATTTTTCAAGAGCAGGTTTAATATGTAGCATCAGGGATACTGAGTAGGCTAAATGTGTTTGACCTGGCTGATTGCTTTTATGCTTGCTCAGATTCAGTTTCATGAATAAGGGTTGGGTACACCAGAAGAAACGAAGCAAGGTTTTAGAATTTAATTGATATTTCTTGAAGCTGAAGGCTACATTTGTGCATGTTTGTTGTCAATCTGCGCATTTTGGCACATACAAATTCTTGAAATTTAGTTATACCAATTTGAAATTACAAAATATTAATTTTATTGGCATTTTTAGTTTAAGATGCAGGTTGGTAAATTTACTAATGAGTTTATGGTTTACAATTGGTGAATAAGCACATCATCAGTGCCAAATTGATTTAACCTAGGAAATCCTATAATAAAACAATTTGATGTCTAATTATTTCACTGAAATACCTATATATTTGGATACATTTAGAGAGGAGAAACCCTTGAGTCCACTTGGGGCCTCGAATCCACAACGAGAATAGAGGGGAGAAAGAAATAAGGGAAAACCCTTCGAGTCCAGCAGGGGGCTTGAATCCACAAGCAGATGAATAGAGAATTTGGAAGGGGGAAGGATACGTGGAGCCACTGCTCTAACAAACCGAGGGGTTTCTCACATCTTAACCTCCTTTCAATGAACATAACTGAGTCCTAGTCACCATGTTTGGTTCCAAAAATTGAGGTTTTTGTTTTCAACGTTTTTTTGTTTTTAGTGAATTTTTTTGATATTTTATACAATTTTTTTTTATTTTTTAGATTCACTTAATCTAAATACACTCAAAAAGTATAATATTTGTGAAATTTTTTTTTTTAAAATTCATCAAATACCAAAAAAAAAAATAAAAAATAAAAAATTGAAATTTCAATACATTTTCGTATTGTGTTGTATTCAATGAATTTTTTAAAGATTTTTGTACAAATTTTTTACTTTTTAAGTATATTAAGATTAAGTGAATCTAAAAATTAAAATAAATTGATTAGAGTAATTAAAAAATCATTAAAAATATAAAAATATGAATTGAAAACTCTGAAAACTGTTTCTGAAAACTGAAAATCAAATAGGGTGATTTATACTCTATAGACTCTTGAAAACCGGAAAAAGAAAAATACAAAATTAACTCTCCTATAAAAATTAGAAAAATAACCCTGTTTTATTTTAATAACATATTAGCTCAACAATTTAATTCTCAATCTTTTCATATGGGAACATCTCACTTCAAGAATGCATAGAATTCTTTTTCTTGGTGGCTAGGTATGAAGCACAGACACTTCAAAATCGGCACCTTAGCGGTGTCAGACATGGTAACACGCCTAGGACAGATACGTGTCCCTTTAATTTTATTAGTTTTTTTTTTTTGGTAGGGGACATGGTAGAGACATACCGGGGACACATGTGTCCAAATCTGGACACATTAGGGGACACAACGGGGGTATTTTTTTTAATTTTTGTAAATGTCTTTTGGGGTCAGAGTGTAAAATTAAGAAAGTAAAAAAAGAACATTGTTGAATGTTGAATGTTTTTCCCTCATCACCTTAGCTCTTATCGTTTATTATGTTTTTTTTTTTTTTGTGGATGGATGATCTATTAATTTGTTTAAATGTAGTGGTTTATATATTTTGAATTAATGTTAGTTTTTATTAATTTTGACTTCGTATTAATTTACATAGAAAATATATATAATAATAAATAAATAAAATTTGCCATTTCTGTGTCCCCATTCTTTTGAAATCACCATGTCTTGTGTCCCGTGTCCCGTGCCCGTTCTTCATAGGTGGCTAGTGAATTGTGCTGCTGCAGTTGGTTAACAAAAGAGCATTATATATATGCCGTAGATGTTTCCTGCAAATTTTGAATAATCTTGCTGAGTAGTAGCTCCTTGGTAATAATGGACAAGTGACCTTCGTAGAAGGCCTTCAGTTGAAACTTGGAGGTTATCACTGCACACCATTTGCTATACAGGGGTTGTATGTAATCACTACAAATGACATTCTCTAGTGAAGTTAATTCTCAAAGATAGCCTATGTTTGGGAAATATTTCCTTGGGGATAACTTTGAAAAAATTGTGGATAAAGTAATTAAATTTCATATGTAAGTTTGAAAGTGGGATAAGCAACCGGTGCTTGGGAAAATGGATGTTATATGTTTTCAATTGGGGATTGTATGGAATTATTAGAATATTTGAAGTTTGCAATAATTTGTGGCTTGTAGTTGACAAAGTTGGTTTTTGTATGCATTATACAAATAATTTTCTAATTTTGGGGAAATATTTTTCAGAATAGTTGGAAGATTATTGTAGAAAAAATGTATGCCAACATTCCAAATTTGCACCTGCTCAGTTATTATACCGAATAATTTTAACCTGGGAATAGATTTATCAACAACAACAAAAAAGATATAACCTGGAGTGGTATTTCTGCCAATTCAAATTACTGAAAGACGGCTTGCTGGCTGTCGTCGTTTTCTATAATCTGCTTTATTCTGATGAAGTGAATTCACTTCATAAGCATTGCATTCATTTTTAGTTAATAAACAAGATAACTATTGCTAGTTTCACTGTATGTGATCATTAGGGCTTGAAGAATGCACTGGCCTCTGGTGCTGATAAAGATGAAGAAGATTCAGAGGGAAGGACAGCATTGCATTTTGCTTGTGGATATGGCGAGGTATTATAGTCTCTTGAAGTGAAACTCTTTTTTTCATATTTTTTCGGGCATAATACTCTGTTTCTCTGTGCTTTTTATGTTCTTTGGTGGTGGATTCTTCTCAACTAGTTGGACGTGCATTCTAACTTGGGCTGATTAAGTTTAGTACTGTATTTTTTAAATCATCAGAAAACCAATATAGTTCATACATTATGCAGACTGCCAATGGTCTCACTCTTACCCCTAAAGTATCACACATGTCTCCTTATTAAAATCGCCACAATCAATAGTGTGATGATGCATGCATCATTCATACACTTGCGTTGGAACATGTGAGCTAATTGGTCCTACATTTTACAATATATATAACCAAACTAAACCAAGTATTAAGTCCCATCAAATGGGGTCAGGTACATGAATCCTTCTTCTCCATTCGACTATCAAAGGCCATTTGGTTAGTCAAATTAAGAAGATTCATATCTCTATTTATTACACTAGCTCACATCAATTTAGGTTTGCTCCTTCCCCTAACACTTCTCTCTACTGTCATTGTATTGCATCTCTTCACTACTGCCTCTGTTAGTCTCCATTGTATATGACCAAACCATCTCAATGTATTCGACCAAACCATCTCAATGTATTCTCTTTCAATTTATCTTCTCTTTCAATTTCTCTTTCATACATGGCCCTAACCACATCACATTTTACAATATATGTATATATATATTTGGTAGAAAGAACTGCATTAGTTCCTGCATTATGTATCACATATTAGTTCATACAAATTTTTTTATTTGGTAGAAAGAAAGAACTGCACTAATAACAACCATAAATGGTGAAAATATCCATGGTTTTAGCCACTCAGGCTAATGCCCATTTCAATAATGAGGGTATTTTAAAAGACAAACTGGCAACCATATATAGAAGAAACTAGGTGCAAGATGTTATGTTATACAAGGCACTGGCATAGGAATTGAAAGGAATCGTTACCACAATGGAATTTAATTTTTATTTTGATTCTCAATTCGCATAATCGTGTTTCTGATATATACAAAACTCATATTCAACCATGCATAGAGATAGTTGGGGTAAATACCTAAAATGCAAATCCAACTCTCTGCTTGATCCTTTGAGTTCGCTTGAATCCTCAAGCATTCAATTGTCTTGTCTCAAAGTATTCACTTGAAGAAAATCTGGAACATGAAAATACCTGCAAACTTCATAAGTTTTCTAGAGAATGTTGGAGAGCGAAAATCTCAATTAGACTAGCTTATCTGAAGACTATTATTTATAGAATTAGGTAATCTTATTTGACAAGGATTAGTTTATCTTGCCCTACAAAAAATAGACTTTGTGACAATTAACTCTTACCCTTTATGAAATATTTATTACGTAAGTTCCTAATTAAACCCTTAATTATGATGAACTCCCTTAATTCCTTTATATTATACATTGCCCCTGTTTTTTGAAACCTCTTAGGTTCACACTAATCTAGGTAGTAAAATTAATTAGACCTCCTAATTTAACCCTAGAATTATTCCAGTAGGTTCTATGGATCATGAGTGACACCTAGCAGCATATCATGACCACCCTAGATAGTATCCATATAAACAGTGACCCTTCAATTAACATTTAATAGTTGTCATACAATTCAATCATTCAATCGTACTATGTTCCAATTAAGCCATTAAGGTTTGGAAAACTATCAAACCCCTAACTCAATAATTTGTATTCAATCTAACTGCATAATTCATATTGGTGTAATTAGAAACTCTTTTCTAATTATCACCCTTCCCTGGCTAAATTCTTCTTTCCTCGAGTCATATCATCCGGACGTTGTGGTTACCATGTTTTTAATCATGTTTTTTCTTTTTTTGTACAAAAAATGATAATCAAAACACTATGAAGGTCTTTTTTGTAATTTTTCTGGCCTTCCACCACTTCAATTTCTCTGCACACACACCTTGTGATTTGTACCCTCACAAGGTGGGTGTGGAAATAAATTTAAAGGGTGTAAATAGAATCACCCTCCTCAAAGGAATTATGATTTTTGTCCAAACTAACAGGGTAACCAATTATTATTTTGGACTTTACAAGTGATACTCAGTAGCCCATTGTGGCTGCAGAACAACATTGCATTTTTTGCAGCATGAGCTTCGAAGTCCTTTAGCTTTTCTACAAGGAGCTAAACTGACCCTCTTGATTCAATTCCAGGTGAAGTGTGCTCAAATCCTTCTTGAGGCTGGAGCAATGGTGGATGCGTTGGATAAGAATAAAAACACTGCCCTGCACTATGCAGCTGGTTATGGCAGGAAGGAGTGTGTAGCACTTCTACTGGAAAATGGTGCCGCTGTGTAAGTCAGCATCTGGTCAACATTTGTTTGCTGTCATAAACTTCATTTTTACTTATTCAGTATTTCTCTTGCTGCAGCACTCTTCAGAATATGGATGGAAAAACTCCCATTGATGTTGCCAAGCTTAACAACCAGCATGAGGTACTGAAGCTGTTAGAGAAGGATGCTTTCCTGTAAGTCAAAGAGCTTGTTTGCATGTGTACCTTTGGGTTCTTTTTCCATTTGATTATTGTGTTAGAGAAAAGTTGTTTGATGAGCACAAGGATGATGTCATCTAACTCGGGTGTTTGTTAATCTTTTGTTTCTTGCTGTTTGATTGCTATATCTCAGGATTTTTATAGTTAAGTTGCATAAACACTCTTCCCTTGGACACCATGTATGTGGGATGGATTATAACACACCATTTACCCAATAACAAACTCCAATAATTTCTCCATTTTAATAAATTGATGGGTTGAGGGTGGCTGAATAACTACTACTTCAGGTATTTTCAGTGCAGCATCAGGATTATTATAGGTTCTATTGCTGGTGATTGATGTGTGTGGCTATGGCATTTTTCAAGTAAATTTGACCGTGACGTGTCCTTGGACTACTCTCTGTGGATTGCAATAATTTGTCTATGATACGACCACCTGTAATTAATAGATTTCTTTTTTATTTTCATTTTATATTCATATTTCATATATATATATATCAGAAAGTACTATGCTTAATACATTACATATCTGACAATAAATTGTCTAATAAAGTACATTGGAGTACAAAGCAGATCTTGAATGGGATAATGGGAGGTTGCACGTAGGAAGACAAATCTCCGTGCAGGGAGGAGAAAGCCTCCTTAGCAATGTTGGAAATTGATCAAGAGTTAGATCTGAACCTAAAATTGAAAGCTTTCTCTATGACAAATCAACGATGGAGTCGGGAGGAGTGAGGAGTGATAGCCGTTAGCATGGTGATACACAAGAAAGAAAAAAATAGATCTAGAGAGGAAAAGAGGGGGGGGGTTACGTGGAAATTGAAGAAACTCCTGGAGAAAAGACTGGGGGGAAAGGAAGACTGGGGGGGTAAGGAAGACTAGAAAGTGTTGCCCAACAGATTTCTGAGAGTATGCACGCTTGTTTTTTTTTCTTTTTCTTTTTTTGTGACTAGAAGAGACGTGACTTTTGGATTTAAATTAAATAGTGTAACCATTAAATTTAAACAAAAATGTCTCTTTTGGATTTAAATCATTGGGTATAACTATTGGATTTAAATTAAAAGACAGGACTCTTAGATTTAAATAGTGTTAATTTTGAATTTAAAGGATATCACCTTTGGTCTAAGGGCATGTCTGGTACGATGGAATAGGTTGAGATAGAATACCCATTCTAGCTTTGCATTCCCCTTCCTTTATTTGGTATGCTTTAAGTGGGAATAGTCTTTCTATTAGAATGGTTATTCTAACAAAATGTGAGGATGCTTATTCTTTCCTCCAACGTCTAGGGATGGCAATTTGAACCCGGCCCGACGGGGACCCGACCCCCCGACCCCGATCAGAATGGTTTTTTCCCGAAAAATACCCCCGTGGGGACGGGGATGGTATTGAAAATTAAATCCCCGAAGCATTTCGGGCCGGGGACGGGGATAACATTCACTGCCCCGGACCCGGCCCGTCCCCGTCCCCGTACCTCGCCCCGGTTGCCCCCCGACATGAAATTAGTAATTTGCCCCTGTATACATATATCATATATGTGTATCTGTTAGGATTTGTCCAAACTGTTTCGCCTCTCTCTCTCTCTCTCTCTCTCTCTCTCTCTCTACAGGTGCTCCTCACAGTCACGGCGTCGGCAGTGGCGGCAGCAGCTCCTCCGCTGTCCTCTTCCTCCTCCCACTCGCCGATCTCCGATCTCACCGATAGTGGTGGCAACGGCTTCTCTGACGTCTCCTACGTCTTCTTCCTCCTCCCATCTCGCCGATCTCACCGATGGTGGTGGCAGGGGCTTCTCCGACGTCTCCGACGTCTTCTCCCTCCTCCCATCACGGCGATCTCCGATCTCACCGACTATTGCGTCGCCGATCTCCCTGCTCAAGAATATCACACCGATCTCACCGCCTTTCCCATCTTTCTGATTTTCCTTTTTTTATCTATTATGTATAATGATTTTGTTGATCTGTTTGTTTGTTGTGTAAGTATACACTGTTGTTGATGCATGATGTTGTTGTTGTTGATCATCCGCCATTTTTGTTCCTTCTTTTTTTTTTTTTTTTTTTTTTTTTGGACCGGGGAGTTTTTAGGGTCGGGGAACCTGATCCCCGTTAGGGGACGGGGGCGGGGGTGGTGATAGCTCCCCCGTCGGGGATCGGGGCCGGGGTCGGGGAAATTGTCGCTGTCGGGGATCGGGGACGGGGAGGGTGATCCCCGGCCCCGCCCCGCCCCGTTGCCATTCCTACCAACGTCATTCCATTCTCTCATGGAATTATCCTAAAATTTTATTATTATTTTTTGTTGGCATTTAAAAAAAAAATTATTATTCAACTATTACCACTATTTTGGTCTCCTACCACTATTGCCATTGCAACTGCCACCGCCACTGTCACCCGATTGCCACCATACTACCACCACCATACTACTGATGTTGCCACTACTATCACCACCACCACCACCACCACCCCCATTGCAACCACAGTACCACCTTACCACAAACACTAATGCCACAACAATCAACTACCACCATCATGTATCATTGCTATCACTACCGCCGCTACCACCACCACCACTAACACCATCACATTCACAATTATTAATATTATCATGATTTATATAAAATTTTAATTTGTTTGTTACTAGCTTGTTAAAAAAAATAATAATAAAAAAAATTTATCTCATTCCATGAGTTTAATAGATATAACCAAACATGAGAATGAAAATTATCATTTTATTCTTATATCATTATGTGTTGGCAACCAAATAATGGAATGAGAATGGACATTCCATTCCATTCAATTTTATCTTTTATTCTTACTCTCATTCTATTCCCACTTCATTTCATTTTATTTCATTGTACCAAACATACTCTAAAGGACAAACTCAGCTTATATAAAGGCAGAATGGGTTGACAATTGGATATATATTTTCATGGAATTTCTCTCAATGATATATATTGTTATTTTCCTCTTTACTTGGTGAATTAAAAAATCCAAAGGTATTCGGGATCTAATTTCATTGGTGCATAACGCAGTTAGACATCAATTTTTAGATTAGGTTTCATTGTATCCTGGAGGCGGATTTGTGGGTAACTTGATACACACTATATTCAACAAAATTGGTGGGAGTGAATATCATCTTAAGGAAAGCAACGTTGTAACGTGCATTGAAGCAATAATAATTATTTTTTATTTTATCCTTTTCATTGTATTTATCAAATCCGTACCAACAATCTTAAGACAATATTTCAAAGAGATGGAAGCCTATTAATGTTTATCCATTCAACAAACAAGGCTGCATAACTGTTAAATGTGATTAAATTTTATTCTCTATAATAGTAGAATGTTAGAATTTCCCATCTTTACCTTCACCTACTTCACCACACACTCCACTTCACCTAACCCACTATCACCTCCACTACACCTACTACCACATTTTCTTCTATATATAGATTGTATAGGAATTGTAATTAATCAATCTTGTAACACATCTATACATCAATCATAATACATACAATTTCTCTCTATATCAATTTTTCTTACATGGTATCAGAGCAAGGTTAAGAACCTAGTAATTTCGTTTCACCGGCGGGCGGCAATCTCGCCTTGGCCGCCCGCCGGACAAACCCAAATTTCCTCGATTTCTTCTTTCATGGCAGATTCTTCAACAACACTTCATAGCTCCTGCTTTACATACAGCAAGTGAAACTGCCAATATAGCATTTGCACCAGCCCCATTCATTAACTGTCCCATCGAGTTCTTGCACCATGAAGTTGTCGATTTTGGTCTGTTCTGTTGGTTCCTTGCCAATCAATGCAGGTCCGATGATTGAATTCACATTATTCACAGCCTTGAGGACACCTTTTCCGAGATAATCTGAACCCCCATCTCTCAATTCCAAAGCTTCGTAAACACCTGTGGAAGCACCACTAGGAACAGCAGCCCTAGCAAAAGGTCCATCATTACAAATGACATCAACTTCGACGGTTGGATTTCCACGGCTGTCGAAGATCTGGCGAGCTTTGACGGCTTTGATCGTCACCATTGTTACAACATCCGTTGCTTCAGCTGCCTCTGTCTTCACCTCTAGAGCCTGTTCTGCTGGGGCAGGATCAGCCGGTGCATCTGTAGCTTCAGTAGTTTCATCTTTCACCTCCTCAACAACAGGCTTTGCCTTCACCTCTGGTTTTGGTTTGATGGTCCATTATTTTAGTATATATATATATAAAAGAAAAGTGTGAAATAAGGTGGGTGGAACTGCTGTGTTGTTTTTGAGAAGAGTCAGAAAACTTGCATCGAAATTCCTCTCTCTCCCTTTACTTTTTCAAACCCACAGCTCCTTTTTCTTTCACCACATGATCCCCTTTCTTTTCTTTTCTTTATTTTTCATTTTCAAACACACAATCCTTTTTTTTTTTAGTCAACCCACTCAACTTTCTTTTATTTTAATATATATCTATATATATTTATGTTTATTATAATATATTGCACCGACTCTGTCTACTTTTGCACAAACCCATTTTCTTTTCTTCTTTTCTTTCTTTATTTATTTCTTTCTTTTCATTCATTTATTACATCTATACCCATATCCATCATCACACTCTTTCTTTATTTATTTCTTTTAATCACCTTTTGCACCTCCCTCACCGACTTCCTCACCACAACATAGAATTTTTATTTATTTATCTTATTTTTTTTGTGTCCCCTTTTTCACAATCAAAAAAAAAAATATATATATATATATAGCTTTGCACACCAAACCATATTTTATTCATTTCAGGGATCAAACCCGATCCCCATTTTACACCAAAAAAAAAAAAAAAAAAAAAAAAGCCAAACAAACAAACAAACAAACCAAACCAACCAAAACCACCCACAGGTGGGATTTTTCTTTTCCCTTCTCTACTCTACAGCAGGTCTCTTCTTCTTACTTTTATCTTGGGTGTCCTGTGCCAGTCCGGCCTCCGTGTTTCCCACTCCACTGGGCACGATCACTACTCCCTGCTCCTCCACTGCAGCATATGGCAGCCCTCCAAATCGGAACATCACGGTGGCCTTCCGCTTCAGCTCCTTGTTTTCTGACCTTAGCACGCTTATCTCTGCTCGCGCATCCTTATACATGCGTTGGAGCAGAGCCAGCTGGGAATTTAAATGCTGCACCTCATTTGTCCTACTCTGCAGCCGGTTCGACAAATTTGTGACCGCCGTCATGGTTTCCACGCATGACTTCAGAGTATACTGATTAGCCTCAATATCAGTTTGCACCGCCATTTTTTGCTCCACCGACCGCATCGGAAAGTTCAATGGAGCAATACCAGAGGTGTTTGGTTGAGGTTCACTGGCCACCGCACCAGTTATTTCTCTTGTGGGCTCGTTCAGTTCTGGAAAGAGCGTGAGCAGGTTCTGGGTAGCTGGACGGGAAGAAGAGGCCATGTTTTTGGGTTGCTAAGTGTTTCGGAAGGGTTGGTGACAGAATGACAACAAAGTGTTCCACAGTTTCTCTCTCCGCAGAGGCAGAGTTTTTTTCAGCAAAGGGTTGGTTTCAGAGGTTTCAGAATGGTATGCCTCAGCCTCTGCCTTCGTCTTGGTTATATAGCCAAGGCGGCCACGCGCATCGCGCGCCTCTTGACGCACGACAAACTGGCACGCCTTTTCATGGCACATCTTTTGATAAAATGGACACGCCTTTTGATGGCACGTCTTTTGATGGCACGCCTTTTGATGACACGCCTTTTTATGAATTGGACACACCTTTTGAGGGTGCGACTTTTTAAGGGTCCGACAAGACTCTGTAAACTGTCCCGACATTGATTCCGGTTAGCTCCTTTATGGGTCCGACAAGACTCTGTAAACTGTCCCGACATAGATTCCGGTTAGTTTCTACAAGGGTCCGACAAGACTCTGTAAACTGTCCCGACATTGATTCCGGTTAGCTCCTTTATGGGTCCGACAAGACTCTGTAAACTGTCTTCTACAACGGTCCGACATGACCCCATAAACTGTCTTCTACAACGGTCCGACATGACCCCATAAACTGTCTTCTACATCGGTCTGACACCGCCATCCAGTGTCCTCTACACCATTATGACACCACCATACAGTGTCCTCTACAACGTTATGACACCACCATCCAGTGTCTTCACCAATGGTCTGACACGACCATACAGTGTCTCTTATCCTTTTTTATTTTTATGTATTTTCTTGTTTTGTTACTCTCTCCAAACTCAAGTTGGTTAGTTTCTCTCCTCCTTGAGTTTGCGGGGGGCTGTTAGAATTTCCCATCTTTACCTTCACCTACTTCACCACACACTCCACTTCACCTAACCCACTATCACCTCCACTACACCTACTACCACATTTTCTTCTATATATAGATTGTATAGGAATTGTAATTAATCAATCTTGTAACACATCTATACATCAATCATAATACATACAATTTCTCTCTATATCAATTTTTCTTACATAGAAAAAGGAATGTCATAACCTCTCTGTTATATAGTTAATATTCTTGTGATGCTCGACATAAAATATATTTTATTGTTGTTATGAAAGTGATATTTGTTGAAGATTATATTATGATTGTTAAATCGGGATTCGTATTGTGAATTAAAATAGTCTCATATCAAATCACAAATCGAATCGAATCGAATTATGAATTGTAAAGATTCGGTTTTTTTTTTTTTTAAATTACTTAAAAGCATACATTTATATATTTAGATATTAAATATATCTTATGAATATGAAATATTTGGACTTAAATCAATGAAAATATTATTTTGAATGATAATCATATAATTTAATAGGTAAGAAGTTAACAAAGATTTCTATGTAAGATCACTATCATATTTTTTTTCTTTTTAGATATTTAATATCAACCATTCTTAATAAAAATAATAATCAAATAGACAAACTATCAATTTCTAAAGTAATAATAATTAATAACGATATTGATATTTAAACAATAAGCATACATACTTTTTTAAGTTACAGTAAGCAAATAATACGAAAGAATTATTTAGAATATTTTATTTTAAAACCTGAAACATTTTAAAAGGTATAACTGACCCTATACATATAATATTCAATTTAATAAAATAGCAATAGATAATTCATAGTGTAACTTTAACCTTAAATATCTTTAGAAGATATATTATGATTTTTTAAAGAGAAATAAAATAACAATAGATAATTCATAGTGTAGCTTTAACCTTAAATATCTTTAGAAGATATATTATGATTTTTTTAAAGGGAAAAAAATGAGAAGAAATGTTAAAAATATGTTAGGTCTGACTGAATCTGATTATATCCTATTAAAAACTCCATGATCACTAAAATAATAACAAATCATGTATATATATATATATATATATATATATTAGTTATTTTAGTATTAAACGTTATTAGAAGTTGTATTATGTTATTTTCACTAAAAAGATGGAGAGAGAAAAAAGAGTTGAAAATATATCGAACACAATAATTTTAAAAATTGCATGAATCGTAAAAAGTGAATCGATTGTGAATCGTGCGATTCACTAGAGATTCACTTCTAAAATAGATTCACTCATAAATTCGTATTGATTTTGTAAAAATTAAAAAATAAATCGCGAATCGTAAAATCCTAATAACAAAGGTTGATACCAATTTATGAGAATTATAAAAACGGCCATAAGAACTTGTTTTGCATGTCTAATAGTATGCAATATTAACAATGTTGATGATATTTTTAAAAGTGAAATAACTTACATAGTAAAGGTGTTTTACTCCAAATATGCGTAAAATCGGTGAGTTTGGTACTTTGAATAGTATATTCAAGTCTGTGTAGGCTTTTTTTCACCTGTTTTGAAGTAGTTTTGGGTTAGTGTTATGATTCTTTCTATAACTTGTTTTGCTTATAGACATTTTAACAAGCATGCTTCATACATTTGCTAGGATTATTAGTTTGTTTTAATGGACTAAACATGTCATTTTTAGCTCTGATTCGTCACATTCCGACATATACAGTCTTTTTCCGGCCTAGTTTTCCATGTGTTCAGGACACATGAAAATGTTTCCATGTGAATGTCTTGTTAGCTCTAGCCCACATGGAGGAGTCATTAAAGGGTGGCTCTCCAAGTCAAGAAGTAGGAGGGAAGATGGCAGGTGGCAAACCCAATTACTCCTTTCTCTTGTCTTTGTTTCCTTCTTCTCGTGTATATATATAAATGTTGAGAGGAAGAGAAAATAAGACAACACAGAGTGAAAAAGCTGTGTAAGAGGGTGAATTCTATAGAGGGTTGTGAGGTGTGAATTGTAATCTTCCTCCGGGAAAATTCTATAGTCAGAAATATCTCTCTGTGGACGTAGGCTATTGCCTAACTACGTAAAACTCTTGTGTCTCCTTTTTGTGTGATTGATTTCTGAGTGTCCCTAAGCCTAACAAGTGGTATCAGAGCCCCGCTTGTTGAAAAACAATGTGATTTTCAAAATTTGTCAAATTTTGAAGTTGCTCGAAATCAAATTTTGAGCACACCAGGAGGTGCGTCTCTTCGAGACGATTCCGACGATAAAAAATTCGTCAAAATTAGAGCTAAAACGAGTGCCGTAAAGCTTGCCGAAGATTCGCTAGAATTTTGTTGAAAATTTCAGTTCGGTAAAGGAATTTGAAGAAGAAGGCTGATGTCACTGTGACGTCATCATTACATCAGTAGAGTTTCTGAAATTACAATTTAGCCCCTAAAGTTGTGATAAATTACATTTTAGCCTCTGAAGTTTTTAAAATTATAATTTAGCCCCTGAAGTTATGGTAAATTACATTTTAGCCCTTAAAGTTTTTAAAATTACAATTTGGCCCCTAAAGTTGTGGTAAATTGCATTCCAGCCCCTACAATTTTTGAAATTGCAATTTGGCCTAGCTTGGAGAAATTTCATTAAGGTCCCTAAAAAAAGTGCTTTTCTAGCTAATTTGACCATTCTGGACTCAATAGTGTGGTCCATTTGTCCAAATTCAGATTTTTTGTACAAGTAAGAAGACGATGGAGGAATCTACATCAACTTCAAGATCGATAATAAAGTTGAATGCTTCCAATTATGGAATCTAGAAGCTGCAGATGGAAGATGTCCTATACTATAAAGACCTATTTGACCCTATTGCTCTAAAAAGGGTTAAACTGGAAGCAGAGAATGATGAAGACTGGATAAAGATGAACTGAAAGACCGTCGGTCAGATCAGACAATGGATGGACCACAATGTGTTCCACCATGTCGCCTAAAAGACAGATGCATATGTCTTATGGACAATGTTAGAAGGAATGTATCAGTCAAAGACTGCCCGGAACAAAGCCTTGGTGATGAAAAGGCTTATAAATCTGAAGTTGAAAAATGATGTGTCTCTCGTCGAGCACACCAGTGAATTCAAGAATCTGGTGAATTAGCTTGTAATCGTCAAGATGCCCTTGGACGATGAAATACAAGTTGTACTACTGCTCAGTTCTTTACCGGACAGTTGGGAGACGTTGGTGGTTTCTCTCAGCAACTCTGCACTAGAGGGGAAGCTGACTATGAGCATGGTCACAGATGTCTTGTACAATGAAGAGACAAGGAGGAAAGACATGGAAGGTAATCAGTCTCATGCTCTTGCCACAGAAGATAGAGGCAGAAACAGAGGCAGAAGAAGAAGTAAGAGTAGAGGCAGATGGAACAATAGGAGTAAATCCAGAGACAATAAAAGTCAAGGTAACTCTAGCTTCACTTGCTTTCATTGTGGCCAGGAGGGTCACATAAAGAGGAACTGCCCAAGCCAGAAAGATAAAGGCCAAAACAATAAGTCAAAGGGAGATAAGAACACGACAGGCACAACAACTGATAAAATACTTCTTGCAATTGGTAAAGAGGAGGACTACCTTCACGTGGCTAACCACAGCTACACAGAAAATGTGATAGACACAGCTGCATCCTATCACGCCACTTCCCACAGAAAACTCTTCTGCTCGTACAACGTTGGAGATTTTGGCACTGTTCGAATGGAAAATTTTAGCTATTCGAAGATTGTGGGCATTGGAGACATTATTATTCAGACTAATGTCGGACACAAGCTAGTTCTAAAAGATGTGAGGTATGTTCTAGATTTGCACCTCAATCTTATCTCCAGAAGCGCTCTAGACCGACAGGGCTATACAAGTACATTCAAAAATGGTCGTTGAAAGCTGACAGGAGGAGCTTTGACAATCGCCAGATAAGAGATGTCTTCAACACTGTATAAGACTCAAACAAAGATCTGTCTGGGAAATCTTAATGCAGCAAAAGATAAAAGAGTCACTGGACTTATGGCACAGAAGACTAACTCACATGAGTGAGAAGAGATTGCATCTGTTGGCAAAGCAATCTAGGATACCCTTATCCAAAGGGAGTGCCCTGAAGCCGTGTGATCATTGCCTTTATGGCAAGCAACATCGAGTATCATTCAATTTAACAAGAAAGAGAAAAACAGAAGTGCTAAGTATGGTATACTCATATGTTTATGGCCCAATAGAAATGGAGTCACTTGGCAGTCACAAGTATTTTCTGACTTTCATTGATGATACATCAAGGAAGTTGTGGGTATATTTCCTAAAGACAAAGGATGAGGTATTCCAGCATTTTTAGGAGTTTCATGCAATTGTGGAAAGAGAGACAGGGAAGAAGCTAAAGTGTCTTCACACAGATAATGGAGGTGAGTACACTTCCAATGCTTTTGAAGCATATTATGCCAGTAGAGGTATCTGGCACGAGACAATAGTTCTTGGTACCCTACAACACAATGGTGTAGCAGAGAGGATTAACCACACTATTGTTGAAAAAGTCAGATGCATGCTCAGAATGGCAAAGTTACCAAAGTCATTCCAGACTGAATCCGCCCGTACAACCCGTTATCTCATTAACAGGTCGCCCTCAATCCCGTTGAATTTTGTGATATCTGAGGAAGTCTGGTCTAGAAGAAAGGTATCATATTCTCACTTGACAGTCTTTGGGTGTAAGGCGTTCACACACATCTCCAAGGAAAACAGACAAAAGCTTGATGACAAGTCCACTCCATGCATATTTGTGGGCTATTCAGATGCAGCATTTGGGTACAAGTTGTAAAACCCAGTGAACAAGAAGATGTTCAAGAGCAGAGATGTTGTGTTTCAGGAAGACCAAACAGTAGGAGATTTTGAGAAGTCTGCAAAGTCTAGAGATGTCATTACTCCAAACTTGATACCATCTCCCAAGTCATCACAAAATTTTAGATGTGATGATGTACAACAAGAAGTGCCAGAGTTACAAGATCCTATGCCAGAAATTGAGGATCAGGAGGAAAGAGATGAAGACTCGGATGAAGAATGTGTTAAGTAGGGGGAGCTACCCCCTCAACCAGAGACAACTCGGCCTCAGTTACGGAGATCTAGAAGAGCTGTTGTGCCATCAACCAAATATCCCGCTTCTTAGTATGTTCTAATTACTGATGAGGGGGAACCCGAGAGTTTTTCAGAAGCAAAGAGTCATGAAAGAAGAGATGAGTTCTTTGCAGAAGAACCACACTTATGAGCTTGTTCCACTTCTAAGAGATAGGAGAGCCTTGAAGAACAAATGCGTGTATAAGTTGAAGAAAGATGGCAACGGTAAACTATTGCAGCATAGAGCTCGCTTGGTGGTCAAAGGTTTTGGGCAGAAGAAGGGAATTGATTTTGAAGAGATCTTTTCCCCAGTTGTGAAGATGACTTCCATTCAAGTAGCTCTAGGATTAGCAACTCGCTTGAATCTGGAGGTAAAACAGATGGATGTCAAGATTGCCTTTCTCCTTGGTGATTTGGAGGAAGAGATCTATATGGAGCAACCAGAAGGATTTAAAGTCCAAGGAAAGCATAATCTGGTCTGCAAACTGAAAAAGAGCCTCTACAGCTTGAAACAGGCACCGAGACAATGGTACAAAAAGTTTGATTCATTCATGGTGGATCACGAGTACACAAGAACGGTAGCAAACCAGTGTGTATATTTCTAAAAGTTTTCAGATGAAAACTTCATTATCTTACTATTGTATGTCGATGATATGCTGATTATCGGACAGGATACTACTATGATTAACAAGTTGAAAAAGGACTTGTCGCAGTATTTTGACATGAACAATTTAGGCCCAGCACAGCAAATTTTGGACAAAAAGATTGCTCGTGATAGGAAAGCCAAGAAGATATGGCTGTCACAGGAGAAATATGTTGAATGAGTGATTGAAAGGTTCAACAAGAAAGATACCAAGCCAGTCAGCACACCATTGGCCAACCATTTCAATGTGACAAAGCGTTCGTGTCCCATGACCAGCTTTGAAAGGAAAGAAATTGAGGTAATCCCCTATTCCTCTGCAGTAGGAAGTTTGATGTATGCTATGGTGTGTACCCAGCCAGATATAGCTCACGCATTTGGCATTGTGAGCAGATTCCTCGCCAATCCAGGAAATGAGCATTGGGAGGTTGTCAAATGGATTATTCGGTACTTAAAAGGAACTTCAAAGATATGTTTATGTTTCGGGGGAGCTGAACCAATTTTGGAGGGTTTTACAGATGTCGATATGGCAGGTGATCTTGATAGTAGAAATTCTACATCAGGATTTCTGTTCACCTTTGTAGGGAGAGCTATTTTATGGTAGTCCAAACTACAAAAGTGTATTGTTTTATCTACAATAGAGGCAGAGTACATTGTTGCTGGAAAGGAAATGTTGTGGTTAAAGCGGTTTCTCCAAGAATTGGGTCTACAGCAGGAAGAATACAAGAAACATTATGATAGTCAGAGTGCAATTGATCTGAGCAAGAATTCCATGTACCATTTATGTACAAAGCACATTGATGTCTGGTATCATTGGATACGAAAAGTGATGGAAAAGTAGCTGATGAAGCTAGTGAAGATTCACGCGAACAAGAATCCTTCTGACATGATGACCTAGGTTGTCACCAGAGATAAACTGAAAGTTTACAAGAATCTGATTGGGATAGACTTCAAGTGAGAAGTTAGTTATCCATATGGGCGTGGGGGGGGGGGGGGGAATTGTTAGCTCCAGCCCATATGGAGGAGTCATTAAAGGGTGGCTCTCCAAGTCAAGGGAAGATGGCATGTGAAAAAATGTCACGACCCAAACCCGCCCCTATAGGTTTAGCACCGTAGCTGGCCAGTAATCTGTGAATTACCAAAAGTCTCTGAACAGATTATCAAGTAATAAGGGGCTGCGGAAGCAATAATACAAAATAGACAAGGTCCAATGAGCTGTGACAACGTACATGGGACTGAACATTTTAAAACTTATTTATATATAAATAAACATGCCAGTCAAGGACACCAATATTTACAAAATAATTACAGAAGTGAACTTCCCAAGATCTAGCTATACAGTGCAAACACTAAGACTAGCATGAAATACAAAAACAGCCATGGCATTAGGCTTCGATCGGAACCTCCTCGAAGGCACAACGGTTGGCTGACAAAAACAGTACAAAAGTCCATCAACTCTGGCCCTGGACATGTGCTGGCTCACCTATATACATAATATAAACTATGAGCGAAAGCCCAGTGAATAATAACAGAGTAAAGGGTTTAATGAATGATGTCCATCATAGGGTTAGAAATCAAATTCTTATAAAAAACAGAGTCTTACGCATATTCAGATTCCAAATCAGAAACAGATTCATATACATATTCATAATCATTTCCATATTCAGATTTCGCATATAATCATACGCGGTACATCCATTAGCGTTAACAAATTCGATGACCCATAAAGGGACGGCCTTAAAGGCATTCCGATGACTCATGTGCACAGAGACGTTTCTGATGACCCATGAAGGGACCTGATAACCCATAAAGGGACCTGATGACCTATAAAGGGACCTGATGACCCATGAAGGGACGCATATCATATGATGCTAAGGATGCCACGAATAACTTTCACAATTTTGGACAACCATTCATTCATTTCAAACATAGCATAGCATTTCAGAGAACTAATTACTTCGTATTATAATATTCAGAAAATACTTAACATTAAACATAACTTTACAAAGTTATTACTCACAGTGGGGCTTGGAGACAGACAAACAGACAGAGCAGATCGATCAAGCAGGACGTGGCATATGACCTACACGACACATAACAGATACACACTTGAAACACACGTTCTAATTGTACAAAACTTATTTCATTGGCTCTTAGTGTGTTTCTAATCTCTTACCCTCACTATAGAGTCTTAAACATGGCCTAGGAATGTCTAGGATGGAATAAGGATGCAAAGATGCGCTTTAAAACACTTTTCAGAATTTTCAGAAAATAGGGGTCTCGCTCGAGCGTGGCTTTCTACGTTCGAGCGGACATGCAGACAAAGGATCTCTGCTCGAGTGTGACTTCCTTCACTCGAGCGGACTGTAAACTACAGTAAAAGTACTGGATGCACATAAATCATGCTCGATGGGCGCTCGATCCACACTCGAGCGTAAGACACAAGTCCTCGCTCGAGCGGACTGTAAAACACACAAACTTTTGGGTATACGCATTTCACGCTCGAGCGTGACTCTCGTCGCTCGAGCGGAAGTGCATGTACTCAGGCTTCACGCTCGAGCGTGGGTCAAATTTCTGGAAAATCCAAATTGACCTCCAAACATGAAACTCGACCTCCAACCATCCAAAACTCATTTTTCTGGGCCAAATCTTTGGAAAACACTTAGTAACCCATAAAACAACATGTTTAAAGCTTCAATTCAAGAAATCATGGCCCAAGAGCAACCCAATTTGTGCCAAATCAACATGAACTCCATGAATATGCTATGAATCCAACATGCAAGGACCCCCTTGAAATCAAACCTCCCAAAACATAACCAAACTTAATAATTTGATGGAAAACAAGTTGAATGACCACAATGTGAGTGAAATTAACACATGCATGGAAGAAATCTTAGAATTCAAACTCAAAACATGGAAATGTATGCATGCATGCATGAATTACTACTCAATTCAACCTTTAGAACCAAAACTTGACTTTAGACACTAATTAACCATGAACCATGAAAGAATTTATCTGAAATTCACAATTGAAAAGGACATCTCCTACCTTAAGTCTTGAATTCCAAGTCTAGGAGCTCAAATTTGCCAAGCCTCTTCAATTCTCCTTTGTTCCAAGCCCAATCTCTAGATGAATTCAAGTTTCTCTCACTCTCCCTCTAACCCACGGTTTGGACAAGAAAAATGGCTAAGGAAGGATGTTTCTAAGTGTAATGAAGTTGGTCTCAAATAAGTCACTAAGTGGCATTTGTGTAATAACTCAAACAAGTATAAATTAACATGATTTAATCTAATTTAATCGCTCCAAACCGAATTTTAATTAAACCTACCATAAAATCACATAAAATCTAACTAACATAAAACATTAATCAATTTCGGAATCGGACGCCGATAAGGCTTTCAATTCACAGTTAAAGTCAAAGACATGAACAGATCATTTTATGGCAAACAGATAGAAACACATAAATAATGCAATACACATGCAAATAAATCCCAAATCCCTCCTAAATTACTGTTAAGCATAATTAATAATGAATTAGCATTAATCGGAGGTCGGGGTCATTACAGTCTCCCCACCTTAAAAAGTTTGGTCCTCCAAACTCAAGTTATCTTAAAGGAAACGATGTTCAACAAAAATATAATTTTCAACTCTTTACAAGACAGAACGTAACCATGTACAAAGACTAAGGTTCCTATCAAAATAGAGTCTTATACACACTCGGGTTTTAGTCCAAAACAGTTCAGACACATGTTCATTTCCATATTCTTGTCCAGATCATACACAGATGTCACAATTCTGGCTTAAACATACGTGGTGCATTTATTAGCACAACAGAGAAGATATAGAACAGATGCAGACATAGCAGATACAGAACAGATACAGACACGTAATGGTTATAAATAACCAGTTCCATAAAGGAACCTCCGAATCGGGGTAACAGAACAGAACAGAAGCTGAGCCCTCATGACAGGACCTCCGGTACGGGTAACAGAGTGCAGACAAAAATAAGTTCCATAAAGGAACCTCCGATACCAGGTAACAGCTAACAGATATCACATAATACCAAGAGTCACACGAATACATATCAGAGATTAGACAATTATTCATTGCACAACACATAATATTCCTGAAAACAGATCCCCTTTAGACATACAGAAAACAAATATAGTTGAACACAACTTTACTACGTTATTAATCACATTACTTATATCAAGTACTTATCGGGGTCATAAATTCACACTGTTTCCATTTTCATAGGTAATTTCCCCCGTTAAGTTACAGAGATTTGATTATTCATTTCCGAGTCACTCATCCGGTCTTTGTTCAACTTGGTTTTCAATTCGGTAATCCATTACAGTTAGTCCAGGTCACCCAAAGTATAGTAGAAATACAAGGCAATTTCGTATATTAACCCCACAGCAGTAAACGACATTCCGAAGTAATCATTCATATACTACTCACCAGCCTCAGTTTCCACATATTCAATCGTATTATGTGTCAACACAGAAGCAGTCATACTGATCACATATACCCCCAGGTAGTCAGAGTTTATAATCAACCAGTCTGTTGCCACAAATCCCATCAGTTTTGAAGTATAGTAACACCAAAACAATCATGCTCTAGTCAACCAAGTTCATGGTCAAAACGGTAATATCGGAATAATTAGCCACGTGTCATGTATACGGTATTCCCATATTCCCCAAGCACAAGTTACCAAATTTCATAATCTTATTCACATGTTTTCTCCAATCGGTTACAGGCATATAGTAAGAAGCTATTCGTAATCACATAATCTACTGTTGACAGTTCACATTCTTCCTAAGGGTTCAAGATTGATTCTAATTCTCATTCAGTTAGTTCCCTTAGTAACACGGCCCTGTTATTCGATCATAAGCAATTCACAATCCCCCATAATGTAATCAAATCAGATAGTAGCTCTCAATAAGGGTACACAATAGCAGATCGTTATACAGAAGTTTCAAAACGGTCGTACAGTCGCTAAAGTATAGGCTCACTAGTCCAGTCAAACAGTCTTATCAAGTTGCAACAATCGTGGTTCACAATTTAGAGTTTATCACTCGGGGTCTTTACATAATCACACAATCCCAGAGTCATAATCCCAACGGTCAAGTTATCAAAACAAATAACATATTGATCATTCTGAGCAAAAGGACAGTCATATAGGTGCATGTTCGGAATCTAATAACATTCCCAATACGAATTCATGAGTTCAATGTACAGATGAACACAAAATAGTTTCTCCAAATACGATAGTTAAGGCAAGTCCACTCAGTCTAGGTACAAAGAGCGTTTCAAGTTTGAATCAATCAACATCCCAAGCAAAGGTATAAACATACATAAGTCCAAACATTCTCCATAGTATAGGTAGTTGTTACGCAAAAGAGTCTAAAGCATTACACATATAGTTCACATCAGACAGTAGGTCTCAAAGTGTACAAGCAAGGTCATATGTGTACGGATACGAGTCTAGAATCAATTATCATTTAGGCATTCGTCCACAATTCACAAACAAAAGTTCGTTCTTCCAAACTGATATAGGTTCTCAATTATAGTCAATCATAACGTATTCCCATGTTCGATAGTTCTAGCATAGTTCAAAAGGTCGTACCTAACAGTTCACATTGAATTGTTGCACTACGGTGCAAGATCTAACCCAGCACATTCTCGTCATTCACCAGTCCCAACAATTCTCATAGCGCAGGCGATTCGTTAAGTTCATAAGGTTCCGAGCATCTCACATAAAATTTACTTCAAGATAGTCAATAACTAGGGTTTATAATTTTTTTTTTTTTAATGATTCAATTGGTCCAATCAATATGTCTACAATCTATATCAGGTTAAGGAATGTACACTTTCCACACAAATTCCCATTTAAACAATTGCACATAGTTAAGGTAATACTTGCGTCAGTCATTTTAATATTCCGAGCATTTTCTAGAACTAGGATGTAAACCCTTCCTTGCTTCTAGATGTTGTTCAGATGAGCTCGTGAGCAAGATTTAGCTAAGTGTCCTTTCTGTCCACATCTAAAACAAGCTCCTGATAGGCGGCGACAAATGCCCCAATGTTGTTTCCCATATTCTCTACAGATAGGTATATTGTTGATCACATTGCTTCCCCGACTCTCTTTGTTCACAGTTATTGCCCTAGATTTTTCATTCGCAGAGGTCATCGAATTACTAGTCATTTTGACTTTCTGTTTCTTCTATTTCGTTCTTTCGGATTCGGTTGATGATGTTGATTTTGATATTTTCAAGGCTGCTATGTTTGCCTCAGACATTAAGGCCCTATCAAGAACATCCACATATTTTGGCAACTTTAAGACGCCAACCCGATCAAACACATCTAAGTCAAGCCCACCTTCAAATTTCCTAGCCTTTTTGTAATCAGTGTCTATCATGTGGGGTGCATAACGGGCTAACTCAGTAAATTTTGTTTCATATTCAGCCACAGTCATTTTGCCTTGTTTAAGTTGCTAAAACTCAGATACTTTTCCATCTCGGATGCATTGGGGAAAGTATTTTTCGAAGAAAATTTCTTTAAACCTATCCCATGTCACACCTTCATTATCATTTCGTACTAACATCCACCATCTCCTAGCTTCTTCTTTAAGCGTGAATGTTGCCAACAAAACTTTTTGTGCCTCAATACACGAAAATACTTCAAATATTTTCTCAGTTTCTAAAACCCAAGCCTCGGCTTTCAACGGTTCAATACCCCCCTGAAATTCTTGTGGTTTCATCTTATTGTATTTCTGTGTTAGTGTTATCAGATCATAATTAGCTGGTTTAGGTACATGTATTTGCCCTTGTTGTTGTTTCAGATTTTCGGTTAAGGCCTCAACCATTCTTTCTAACCGGCTAATTCTAGTGTCAGAAGATTCAGATTCGTCTATATTCCTTGTCCTTTCCATTGGCTACACACAAACAGGGTGCTTATTAATATAAGGAAAGTTTTCACTGTTCTCACATTTTATTTCATATCAGACGCGTATATACTTTTATCTCAATTCAGATACAGTCACATGATCCTTACTTTCATACGTTCACGTTCACAAGATTCCACATTCGATATTGAAATTAGCATTACATGTTATTCCACTTAACTTCTTCGATCATGCACAAAGTTTCATTTTCAATAGGGATGTGTTCATAATAGTTCATACACTTAAACATGGTAATGCAATGTCCCTATTTCATTTCTAAGACATCCTATAGCTCATATGGACACGTGTGTGCGGTATAACTCGTGCTTTGGTACCACTCTGTCACGACCCAAACCCACCCCTATAGGTTTAGCACCGTAACCGGCCAGTAATCCGTGAATTACCAAAGGTCTCTGAACAGATTATCAAGTAATAAAGGGCTGCGGAAGCAATAATACAAAATAGACAAGGTCCAATGAGCTGTGACAACGTATATGGGACTGAACATTTTAAAACTTATTTATATATACATAAACATGCCAGTCAAGGACACCAATATTTACAAAATAATTACAGAAGTGAACTTCCCAAGATCTGACTATACAGTGCAAACACTAAGACTAGCATGAAATACAAAAACAACCATGGCATTAGGCTTCGATCGGAACCTCCTCGGAGGCACAACGGTTGGCTGACAAAAACAGTACAAAAGGCCATCAACTTTGGCCCTGGTCATGTGCTGGCTCACCTACATAAATAATATAAACTGTGAGCGAAAGCACAGTGAATAATAACAGAGTAAAAGGTTTAATGAATGATGTCCATCACAGGGTTAGAAATCAAATTCTTATAAAAAACAGAGTCTTACGCATATTCAGATTCCAAATCAGAAACAGATTCATATACATATTCATAATCATTTTCATATTCAGATTTCGCATATAATCATACGTGGTACATCCATTAGCGTTAAAAAATCCGATGACCCATAAAGAGACGGCCTTAAAGGCATTCCGATGAATCATGTGCACAGAGACGTTTCTGATGACCCATAAAGGGACCTGATAACCCATAAGACCTGATGACCTTGACCTGATGACCCATGAAGGGATGCATATCATATGATGCTAAGGATGCCACAAATAACTTTCACAATTTTGGACAACCATTCATTCATTTCAAACATAGCATAGCATTTCAGAGAACTAATTACTTCGTATTATAATATTCAGAAAATACTTAACATTGAACATAACTTTACAAAGTTATTACTCACAGTGGGCTTGGAGACAGACAGACAGAGCAGATCGATCAAACAAGACGTGGCACGTGACCTACACGACACATAACAGATACACACTTGAAACACACGTTCTAATTGTACAAAACTTATTTCATTGGCTCTTAGTGTGTTTCTAATCTCTTGCCCTCACTATAGAGTCTTAAACATGGCCTAGGAATGCCTATGATGGAATAAGGATGCAAAGATGTGCTTTAAAACACTTTTCAGAATTTTCAGAAGATAGGTGTCTTGCTCAAACGTGGCTTTCTACGCTCGAGCGTGACTTCCTTCGCTCGAGCGGACTGTAAACTACAGTAAAAGTACTGGGTGCACAAAAATCACGCTCGATGGGCGCTCGATCCACGCTCGAGCGTAAGACACAAGTCCTCGCTCGAGTGTGCATTCCCTCGCTCGAGCGGACTGCAAAACACACAAACTTTTGGGTATACGCATTTCACGCTCGAGCATGACTCTCGCCGCTCGAGCGAAAGTGCATGTACTCAGGCTTCACGCTCGAACGTGAAAGTCCTCGCTCGAGCGTGGGTCAAATTTCTGGAAAATCCAGATTGACCTCCAAACATGAAACTCGACCTCCAACCATCCAAAACTCATTTTTCTGGGCCAAATCTTTGGAAAACACTTAGTAACCCATAAAACAACATGTTTAAAGCTTCAATTCAAGAAATCATGGCCCAAGAGCAACCCAATTTGTGCCAAATCAACATGAACTCCATGAATATGCTATGAATCCAACATGCAAGGACCCCCTTGAAATCAAACCTCCCAAAACATAACCAAACTTAATAATTTGATGGAAAACAAGTTGAATGACTACAATGTGAGTGAAATTAACACATGCATGGAAGAAATCTTAGAATTCAAACTCAAAACATGGAAATGTATGCATGAATGCATGAATTACTACTCAATTCAACCTTTAAAACCAAAACTTGACTTTAGACACTAATTCACAATTGAAAGGGACATCTCCTACCTTAAGTCTTGAATTCCAAGTCTAGAAGCTCAAATTTCTCACTCTCTCTCTCCCTCTAACCCACGGTTTGGACAAGAAAAATGGCTAAGGAAGGATGTTTCTAAGTGTAATGAAGTTGGTCTCAAATAAGTCACTAAGTGGCATTTGTGTAATAACTCAAACAAGTATAAATTAACATGATTTAATCTAATTTAATCGCTCCGAACCGAATTTTAGTTAAACCTACCATAAAATCACATAAAATCTAACTAACATAAAACATTAATCAATTTCGGAATCGGGCGCCGACAAGGCTTTCAATTCGCAGTTTAAAGTCAAAGACATGAACAGATCATTTTATGGCAAACAGATAGAAACACATAAATAATGCAATACACATGCAAATAAATCCCAAATCCTTCCTAAATTACTGTTAAGCATAATTAATCATGAATTAGCATTAATCGGAGGTCGGGGTCATTACAAAAACCCAATTACTCCTTTCTCTTGACTTCGTTTCTTTCTCCCCGTGTATATATATAGATGCTGAGAGGAAGAGAAAATAAGGCAACACAAAGTGAAAAAGCTATGTGTAAGAGAGTGAATTCTATAGAGGGTTGTGAGGTGTGAGTTGTAATCTCCCTCCGGGATAATTCTATAGTGAGAAATATCTCTCTGTGGATATAGGCTATTGCCAAACCACGTCAATCTCTTGTGTCTACTTTCTATGTGTGATTGATTTCTGAGTGTCCCTAATCCTAACATGTCTGTCATGTTTGGTATACTATTACTTTTTACGTTTTGTGGTTTTGCAAAGTTTTGTGGTACAGAAACTATGCTGATTTCTTTGCAAATTGAATTTCGTCAGCATTTTTCGACTTCACCGATAGATTCAAAACGGAGATTAAAGTAAGAAGATGTCTTGGGTACAAAATAGTGCCGGAAAATACCTTCGCGAATCGTCACTTTGGTTCACGAAACAAACATAGGTTTTCATGAAGATAGGTTTGGACTAGGCTGGAAATTAATTTTTTTATTTAATTAATAAGGAATTCCTTTACTATGGTCTAGTTGTGGACAAGCCTTGTCAGTCAACTATACATTTTAGTCAAAAAATTAAAATATCACTATAAGTTGTCACACCACTCTCCTTACTTTTCTACATTTATTTTCATAAAAAGCTAAAAAGTTACTAAAATAACTTGTTCCCAAACATAGCCTTAGTCCAAAATAATCTTTTGGATGGGTTGGATCTGCTAGGTGCATCTACTTAATTCATTATATGAATTTAAAAAAAAAAAAAAAACCCCACTTGCCAAACAAGAGCAAAATATTCGAAATATATTTTAAGAAAATTTTCAAGAATATATTTTTAAAATCAAATTATTATAAAAATAAGGTATGATTTTTGATTTGTGAATTCTTGAAACTTGAGAAAATATAGAGTATATATTATATACTTGGTAAATTTTCTTGAGAAAATATAGAGTATATGTTATATACGTGGTAAATTTTCTGAATAAATAAATTAGAATTTCTAATTTATGTAATTTGTATTTGTTAGACAATCTTCACTGTAATTAATTAATTAAGTTTGTGTACTTAACAACAAACAAAATATAAAAGAAGTAAAAGAAATGAAAGAATTTGTTTGATTACAAAAATCAAACTCGAAATAAAAATAAATAAATAAAAACAGATTTTATTTTGTTACAAAAACAAAATTAAAATCTGATTTAAATAAATAATAATAACATTGAAAATAAATTAAATAACTTACTTGATTTAATTTCTTCGAATTATAATTTGATCAAGTCCAGTGTTTGACACTGTGTCCTTAAGACAGATTCGTCATCTCCATGGTGCGACGTCTATCTCCCAGGATAAAATGATCTACTACAAACAATAGCAGCACTACAAATTGTTTGCCTAACGAACACACTAAGTGTTTATACTCTCTCTGACAAGAAAATAATGCAGCAAAATGAAGAGGATGTTTGCAGAATTATGAAGGACGAAAATTAGAGTTACGAAATCTAAATGAGGGTTGTCCTATTTATAGATGTAATGTTGGCTGTAGGTTTTGAATTGAATAGGTATGAAACCTGTTGGTTTTGAATTCAAACAGATTTGAATCTGTTGGATTACAATTTAAACAGATAACAAAAATGGGAAGGGCCCTGTTTGGGAGTACAGTAAATCCGGGCCAGTTTAATTTCGATTTAAAATCGGGAAGGGCCCTGTTTGGATGTACAGTAAAACCAAACCAGTTTAATTTTGAATTTTGGATTTTATTTTACTAAAAATAAAATTAAATTCAAATGTTTTTGGCGCAAAAAGATTAATATTGGGCCAAACAAGCCCAACCCAACCACACACCACGCACCCGCGCCCAAGCCCAGCCCGCTCGGACAGACGGCGACGGCGGGGTGCGTGCGCGTGTGTGATTTTTGGGTCCAATGGGTCTAGCCTATTTTGCCCAGAACCTCTCCTTCTAAAACACTTGGGTACCCCTTGGGGCACACCCTAAGTACCAAACCCAAGCCTTATAAACCCATTCAAAACTTCCCACCAAATCAATGTGGGACAAGCCATTTTACAACCTTAAGGAATTTCCACCAAAACTCCATTTCTATGGAGCACACTTTGACTTCAATTTCCCATTCACTTAGTAATGGTTTTGAGCAACCAAATATACCACGTGAATCACAACGCGGCATAGAACGCGTTACCACTTTGACCCGTGAAAATCGACACATGGGGTCCACCTAAAAAATAGACCGAACTTAGGATAAAATTCTGGTTTTACCCAGAATTTATAACCATTTCCAACAATCCCCCACATGAATGGAATTTGATGACAACGGAAATGCAACAATATGCAGATTTATCGAAAGAGTATAAGTCGAAAATATCTTGCATCAGGATAGGTAGTTTTCGGCCTTAAACCTTCCCTAATGATAACCTATCAGACTTACTGGCTAACCAATGGACGCGATGCCTTGAATTGTTCAGCCGTTTGTGTAAGCCAAGACAATAGATTTCACATAAAATATCTTCTAACACATCGTGGTTCTCACTGTTGTGTTCATTTTGGCCTTGAACGGGCCTAGTTTTCATAAGTGTTTCTAGAGAATTTAGCCTCTTTATTCTCATAGAACCGGCCCCAGTTCAACACTCATATAGGTGATTCTTATTGTGAGTATCTCCTTATACTCGTCTTGATTTATGCATCAATCAAGATATAAGTAATCATTAAAAGCAAAGCTTATCCTTATACCCCTGCAGACAACACATGTTGCAGATATCACTCTTACCATAGGAATGGGTAGGAACTTAATCCTTTGGTGATTTCTGGCGAGCCATACATAACTTAGTTGTCCCTTTGAACTTAGTTCTTGGGATCTCCAGTCATATAAGTAGGGTTACATTATGACGACTCTTATGTAATAGGCTTTAATCACATCCCCTTTGATGAACTATACACTAGCTCTTTTGTCAAACCTTTTGTTAACGAATCCGCAATATTCTCTTTAGATTTTATATAATCTATTGAGATTATTCCATTTGACAACAATTTCCTTACGGTATTATGTCGATGGCAAATATGTTGTGACTTACCATTATACATATGATTCTGTGTCCTGCCTATTGCAGATTGACTATCACAATGAATGCAAATAGCTGGCACAGGTTTTGGCCACATTGGAATGTCTTCTAAGAAGTGACGAAGCCATTTTGCTTCTTCTCCTGCTTTGTCCAAAGCAATGAACTCGGATTCCATTGTGGATCGTGCGATGCATGTTTGTTCCGTGGATTTCCAAGAAACAGCTGCGCCTCCTAGAGTAAAGACATATCCACTTGTGGATTTTGAATCTTTAGTATCCGATATCCAATTTGCATCACAATAACCTTCAAGTACTGCTGGATATCGAGTAAAGTTCAAACCATGATCATGGGAGAATCTTAGATATCTAAGAACCCGAATGATCGCTTTCCAATGGTCTTCTCCGGGGTTACTAGTGTACCTACTCAATTTACTGATAGCATAAGTTATATCAAGACGAGTACAATTCATTAGGTACATTAGGCTTCCAATAATTTTGGAGTATTTTAACTGAGACACTGCATCACCTTTATTTTTCAATAAATAAAGATTGACGTCTACAGGTGTTCTAGCTAAATTTATATCATCCTTGATAAATTTACCAAGAATTTTCTCAATATAATGTGATTGAGATAATGCATATCCGTCAAATATTTTAGTAACTTTCATTCCTAATATAACATCTGCGACCCCCATATCTTTCATATCAAATCTTTTGTTAAGCATTTGCTTAGTTGATTTGATCATGTTTTGACTGCTTCCAATGATAAGCATGTCATCCACATAAAGACAAACTATGACATATCCTTGGTCAGTGTTTTTAACATAGACGCATTTGTCACATTCGTTTATCTTAAACCCATTAGTAAGCATTGCATGATCAAATTTTTCATGCTATTGCTTAGGTGCTTGTTTTAATCCATAAAGAGACTTCACAAGCCGACAAACTTTCTTTTATTGCCCCGACACTGCAAACCCTTCGGGTTGCTCCATATAGATCTCTTCATTTAGATCACCGTTTTTAAGAAAGCTATATTAACATCCATTTGATGTATTTCTAAATTAAACAACGCTGCTATAGAAATAAGCATGCGAATGGAAGTTATTCTTGTCACAGGGGTATATGTGTCAAAATAGTTCAGACTTTCCTTTTGTCTGTAACCTTTAACTACAAGTCTTGCTTTATACTTGTCAATTGAACCATCTGCTTTCATTTTTCTCTTGAATATCCATTTATATCCAAAAGAGGTTTAGAACCTGGTGGAAGGTCCACCAATTCCCAAGTATGATTTTGCATAATGGATTATTAACAGCCTCTTTCCACAAAGGTGCTTCAGGACCTATCATTGCTGCCTTAAAGCTTTGAGGTTCATTTTCTAACAGGTATGTCAGAAAATCGGGACCAAAGGATTTTGATGTTCTCGCTCTCTTACTTCGTCTTGGTTCATCATCAGTTAAATCCTGTTGGTCGAGACTATTACTAGTCTCTTGTGTTTGATTGTCATTAATCTCTTGACTTTGTGTACAATCATAAGTTCTTTTCTTTGAACTTAATTCCTGTCCTTTCTTGTAAGGAAAGACATGTTCAAAAAACACAGCATTCCTTGACTCTATAATAGTGTTCACATTTATATCAGGTATTTCTGATTTATAAGTCAGAAACCGATATGCACTATTATTCTGAGCATAACCAATAAACACACAATCTACTGTTTTTGGTCCAATCTTAGTCTTTTTAGGAATAGGAACTTCAACTTTAGCCAAACATCCCCACACTTTTAAGTATTTGTAGGAAGGTGGTCGACCTTTTCACAATTCATAAGGAATGCTTTTGGTTTTCTTGTGGGGTATTCTATTAAGAACATAATTAACAGACAATATTGCTTCCCCCCACAAGTTCTGTGGCAAGCCTGAACTTAGTAACATGGCATTCATCATTTCTTTTAGGGTTCTATTCTTTTTTTCAGCAATTCCATTTTGCTGTGGAGAATAAGGGGCTGTAGTTTGGTGAATAAAGCCATGTTATGCACAAAACTCATTTAATGGTGCATCATATTCACCACCCATATTACTTCTGATATAAATCAATGAATTTCAAAACAAATTCAAGAAAAAAAACCAAAATAATTATGACTACTCAAGTCAGAATTAATGTTTTGACAAAATCATATCCTCATAAAAAATTTTGCCTAAGAATCAAACAATTCAAAAACCTATTTGATTGTATACATTCTTACAACTCAATAACAAATAAATGTCACTGTCATAAAAATATTTGTGACAGAAGAAAATTAAATTATCTCAACTAATGTAAAAGATACACCCCCATATTAATAAAATGATTCATGGTTTAACAAATTCTACTACGCAAAGTAAAATAATTATTAATGACATCTCATGTCACATAATTCAAAATAAACTAAAAATCAACATAAAAGATTTCTTAAATTTACTTTCCAATTAAATGGAACAATATAACTACACACATTTTCATGTTTAAATTTCTCTGGTGTTTAAACACCCATTCAAAATTGATTGGAAAAACTCAAATTAATCAACATATCAATTTAACATTCCAAATCACATGAAATTTTTGTTAAGAAATAACTTGAGTTGACGTCATACATGCATATCAAACGCATCAACTAAAAATAATGAATTAACAAAATAAATTAATCATGCATGATCCCAAAATTTGCATTATGAAATAAAAAGATTCTTAACTCATAAATAAAATTCAATGCGTTTTGAATTTTAAACTCCAAAATGACAAAACATACCTTCATTTAATAAGTTTGATTTGTACATAAATAAACTAATTAAATATGCATGCAAAAGTCCTTCTGAATATATATATATATATATATATATTATTCCGACTCATATGCAGACACTATTCACAACTACAGATCCACACACAGAAATGTAAAAAAGATTCAAAAAACCAATAAAGAAACTAAACTTGCCACAAAGGTTTCTTTGTAATAAAAATGAAATTTGTTTGTAAATTAATATTTTACTCCAGAAACAAATTCTCCCATGTACTATGATAAAGTCAAAAGAACTATGATAAATTAACAAAATTAATTTTCTAGTTACTAAAACTAGAAAATAAATTATAACATAAAATAATTTTATTTTCCTTGCTGTTTAAACTAGTAAAATAAAATACCGAAATAATATCTGAGTACAAAAAATCAGAAAACCAAACCACAAATTAATTTTCTAATTACTAAAACCATAAAATAAATTATAACACAAAATCATTTTATTTTTCTTGTTACTAAAACTAGAAAATACTGTAATTTTATTTTCCTTGTTACTGAAACTAGAAAATAAAATACCACAAAACTATCTAATTACAAAAATCAAAAAAAACACAAAATAATTTTCTAGGTACCAAAACCAGAAAATAAATTAAAATACAAAATAATTTTATTTTCTTTGTTACTAAAACTAGAAAATAATATAATTTTATTTTCCTTGTTACTAAAACTAGAAAAATAAAATACCAAAATAATTTTTTGTAAAACCAAATAATATTCTGCAATTGTTAATGACACCAGTATATTACTACTAGTTGTCAAAGAAAAGAGATAGTATATTATTACTATCT
Organism: Camellia sinensis; assembly: GCF_055761805.1. Lineage (NCBI taxonomy): Eukaryota > Viridiplantae > Streptophyta > Magnoliopsida > Ericales > Theaceae > Camellia > Camellia sinensis. The sequence goes on from NC_138965.1 coordinate 7,392,601, forward strand.
GTCAAATAGCATAAATCACTATTTGTTTTTCCAACCAGAATATTACTTTGAAAACACAGAAAATTAAATACAATGAAGATACCAAAAACAAAATACGGATCTGTCTTAAGATTGTTGGACAATCTTCACTGTAATTAATTAATTAAGTTTGTGTACTTAATAACAAACAAAATATAAAAGAAATAAAGGAAATGAGAGAATTTGTTTGATTACAAAAATCAAACTCGAAATAAAAATAAATAAATAAAAATAGATTTTATTTTGTTACAAAAACAAAATAAAATCTGATTTAAATAAATAATAATAACACTGAAAATAAATTAAATAACTTACTTGATTTAATTTCTTCGAATTATAATTTAATCAAGTCCAGTGTTTGACACTGTGTCCTTAAGACAGATTCGTCCTCTCCATGGTGCTTTCAGAATTTGGACGTCTATCTCCCAGGATAAAATGATCTACTACAAACAATAGTAGCACTACAAATTGTTTGCCTAACGAACACACTAAGTGTTTATACTCTCTCTGACAAGAAAATAATGCAGCAAAATGAAGAGGATGTTTGCAGAATTATGAAGGACGAAAATTAGAGTTACAAAATCCAAATGAGGGTTGTCCTATTTATAGATGTAATGGTGGCTGTAGGTTTTGAATTAAATAGGTATGAAACCTGTTGGTTTTGAATTCAAACAGATTTAAATCTGTTGGATTACAATTTAAACAGATAACAAAAATGGGAAGGATCCTGTTTGGGTGTACAGTAAATTCGGACCAGTTTAATTCCGGTTTAACCAAACCAGTTTAATTTTGAATTCTGGATTTTATTTTACTAAAAATAAAATTAAATTCAAATGTTTTTGGCCCAAAAAGATTAATATTGGACCGAACAAGCCCAACCCAACCACACACCCGCACCCAAGCCCAGGCCTAGCCCGCCCGGACGGACGACGACGGCGGCGCGTGTGGGGTTTTTGGGTCCAATGGGTCTAGCCCATTTTGCCCATAACCTCTCCCTCTAAAACACTTGGGTACCCCTTGGGGCACACCCCAGGTACCAAACCCAAGCCTTATAAACCCATTCAAAACTTCCCACCAAATCAATGTGGAACAAGCTATTTTACAACCTTAAGGAATTTCCACCAAAACTCAATTTCCATGAAGCACACTTTGGCTTCAATTTCCCATTCACTCAGTAATGGTTTTGAGCAACCAAATATACCGCGTGAATCACAACGCAGCATAGAACGCGTTACCACTTTGACCCGTGAAAATCGACGCACGGGGCCCACCTAAAAAATAGACCGAACTTAGGATAAAATTCTGGTTTTACCCAGAATTTATAACCATTTCCAACAGTATTTGAATGGAAATTTTATATTGATTGGTCAATTTATAATTCAAAACAAATACAAACAAAAATCATGAAACTTAAGATATAAGAAAGTATTAGTTCTAAATATCTTAAGTATTGATTGTTTAAGTCTCACAATTTAATTTCTCAAAGTTATTGAGAATGGTTAATTTATATGTTAAAGTGGGTATCCAGTTATTTGAAACGATGCATAGGCGCCTGTTTAAACATTTAGCATGAAAACTATGGCTTAGAATAGATAAAGATTACTCTTGGTGGGGATTTATCTCTTAGAATTAAAGAGATGATTTTTACAATTTGTTAGTCTCTTGTAACAAATAAAATGAAGTGACATGATATTTTTGTCACGGATTTTTCTTGAGTTTTTCAAGATCAATATGAGTTGGTAGTTATGACGGTGGTTGCTAGTTCGGACATGTTGATCATGTCATAAACTGTGGTCATACATAGCTATGTAAGAATTTTGTACACATGACTATGAATTATCTTAAGAAATACTTGCAAGAGATTTGATATGAGATCATTAAAGGGGATGAGTCTTAAGCCGAAGTAACATATCACTCCTGGTGGAAACTCGACTCAATGCTTGAAGAAATATTAAGTCCTTGAATTCAATGAGCTCAAGTACACCATATGTAATGATTGCAAGCACTTAAATTTTTTTTATTTTATATTTTTTATAACCATCCCAAGGTAAAGTGATTGGACCTGTAATGCAAAAGAGGAGGTTGAACTACTTAGCTCTTAATAAGTTTACAAGAGTGAGAGTACTTTTGTTACAGGGATACTCTTAGTAAACTTACCTATATGAGTGTAGAAGGTTACGCCGCTTCCTATGAGTCCAAAGACTTGACTCTAAAGCACTCAAGAAACAAAATATAGACACAAGGCCAATCCACGTATCAGTTTTTTGAATTACCTAAGGAGAAGAAAATTTGTGTGTGAGACGTGTCCGGTTAATCATATAAGATCACTAGTTCAAAGACAAGTCTATTATGCCATCTTGATTAACTTTGATATGTTTTCATTAAGTGAATGATTCAAATCGAAAGATATCTTCATTTATGCATAAATTTTCCTAATCTATCCAAGTTGTTATTTTCATACATTTTGAAAATGGTGAGGGATTGTTGGAACATTTTCATAATATATTTATATATATTTAAAAGTATAATATAGTTATATGAATTATTGAAGAGATGTGACTTTAGATTTTAATCAAATGGTGTAACCATTGAGTTTAAACAAAAATGTGTGTATTTTAGATTTAAATCATAGTGTAACCATTGGATTTAAACCAAAAATATAACTCTTGAATTTAAAGAGTGTCACTTTCAAATCTAACTGACACGACCTTTGGTCGAAGGGACAAACTCATGCCTATATAAAAGCGGAATGGGTTGACAATTGGATATATATATATATATATATCCATGGAATTTCTCCCAATGATACATATTGTTATTTTCCTCTTTACTTGGTAGATTAAAAAATCTAAAGGTATTTGAAATCTGATTTCATTCGTACATAATGTAGTCAGACATCAGTCTTTAGATTGAGTTTCATTGTATCCTGGAGACAAATTCGCGAATAACCCGGTACACACCATATTCGACAGAATTGGCGGAGGTGAATATCGTCTTAAGGATAGTGACGTTGTAGCATGTCTTGAAACAATACTAATTATTTTATGTTTTATCTTTTTCCATCTTATTTACCAAATTTGCACCAACACCAATGCTGCTAAGCTCAAAAATGGTTAATTGAAATTTTTAAATTTATTTATAATAACTTGAAAATTGGCATATCACAATCTCATGCATTGAAATGAAAATTGTCATTTCCCACCCAAAAAATAGAGTAATAGTACCCGCTAAAAGCTAGATGCTCAAAGGGGTAACTTATGCGGGGGTGAAATCCGCGAGGTATGTGATGGAGCTCAAAGGGGCAACTTATGCGGGGGTGAAATCCGCAGGGTATGTGATGGAGCTCCGAACTTGGCTTGGGCGATCCAAGCAAGGATTTCTTGCAAGATAGAACACAGTGAACTCACCGGGCATGCATCTGGCTAGAAAAGTCCCTCCAATGCGTAGGTCAGGAGATAGGTAGAGAGAGATAGAAGCAAGAATTTGGGTTTATTCTATACCTCATCGTGTTTGGGGGTCCTACTTTATAGTGCTACACAAAAGATCAACATCACACAAAAGAACATGAACTTTTCTCTATCCATTGACTTAGCAATATGGATTTTGAGTAACGTGGATCTTTTGAGTGACTTGGTCACATCCAATTCATGTGTTTAAGGCCAATTTGGTGTTGCCCGGCCTCGTATAGCCCAGGCAGTTCATGTCTGCCAGACTTGTTTTGTTGGGCTTTCATTAAGACATCCAAACCCATTGTCAACTAGACTGGCAACTAGTGTTCGGCCATATCTATGGCTATTTAGCCCAACCAGGTGCCCTTGTGTCTAAGGCCCATGCTAAAGATTTGGTCCAAGCCCCATATTGTTTGACCTTTTAGGGTCTTATTATTTTTTATTTTTCTTGATCAGTATATTGTTTACTTTTATTTTAACATAATTGTTTTCTAATTTTCTATAAAAAATAAAATAAATAAATAAATAAATAAATAAAATAAAATAAAATAAACACACACACACCAGAACTGAACCAAACTTGTCCATGAATACCCTACAGGCTACATGCCTAGGCTAAAAGACACTTTGCCTTGTATAGAGAGAAACCCATGCCAGGAAAAGCATATGTCTAACGATTACTAAATATTTTATCAAATCTCTCATATAGGTATGTAACTTATATATATGTAATTTGTGTAAGTTTCACACTTATATGAGAAGTTTGGTAAAATATTTAATAATTTATTTGGAGTCCTTAACATAACTCTATCTCTAATGATGATGTATTTTTTTGTTCTATCAACTATTACATCTCGTTTAGAAATTGACTATTTTAATTAATTTTTTATAAAAAAATAGAAAAAAAAATATAAAAAATGATGTGATAATTATTTTTTTTTTTTTTTTTGAGGGCTAAAAACTCGGCTCCCCAAACGGGGATATTCAAACGATAGACTTCTTATGCTATTTTTATTCAACTTTTAATAATTGATGCTTAATTAATACCGTTTTTCAAAAAGAAAATTCTATTTACACATCATCAAACCTCTCAATACACACCGTTTTCATAATTTTTTTATTACACTTACATTCCTTTATCAAATTACCATTTTGGACATATGTCTAAACCCTAGACTCTTAATATACATCTTTCGGCACCACCACCTACCACCAGCCTTCGTCGCTGCGTTCCACCTCTGGCCACCGTCACCATCACCGTCATAGTCACTTACCACCACGGCCATTCTCGCTAGCCACCATCGCAACCCCCACAGTCTTCCTACGTCGTTGTCCCACCACTTCTCACCCCCACTACCACTCCCTAACCGGCAACCCCTTTCTCCATGGCAAACCCCTCTAATTTCCTCCACTAGCGATTCCTCACCATCGCGAATAGATTCGTCTTCCACTCATTCCATTGCGAACACCTAATCTCCTCTCTCGTCATCGCGGCCCAACCCTCCATCACGATCTAGCTCTGCAGTTCTCTTCCACTGCTCGCGTGGATGTGCGTATGCACGCGTGCGCGCGCAAGAGAGAGAGAGAGAGAGAGAACCCTAGTGGCGTTGGGAAGATAGTGGCGAAAGGGGCTACGCAGAGTAGGCGGCAGCAAAAGAGGAAGTAGTGAACAGCGGTGATGGTTAGGTTTAGAGTTAGGGTTAGGGTTTGGGATAAAGAGTTGAAGAAGATGTGGGTAATTTAGAATTTTTAGAAAATTAATAGCGCAAAGTGAGAAGAAATCAAAGAATTGAAAATCTTTGTAGCGTATATTGAGAAAATAATGTGTACGGAGAGATTGTGTTGTGCGTGAATAGAATTACCCTTGTCAAAATAACTAGACATCTTTACCGCTTCAATTTATTAATTTAAGTAAAACTTACTAAATTATACCTACACCCCTTGAAGCTTAGCAATAAATATAGATTACCTTCTTGGCAATCTAAAAATTACAATGACTCCCTTGTCAAAATTTGTCTATTAACCTCGTTAACAAAAAAAAATAAAAATGACTTTAACACCCTTAGTTGCCATGTCTTTGAGATGGACTGTATTGTGTATGGCGCTGCTTCTCCACCCCACCCTTCATTCACAATCCATCTATCCATTTTCACCACCAACTTTGGTCGATATTTTTCAAACATGAGAGGGATACAAAAACTCAAACTCCAACTGCACCACTACTTCACCAACAACTTTGGTCGACATTTCATCAAACATGAGAGGGGATACAAAAACTTAACTCCAACTCCACCACTACTACTAAAAAATAAAGCAAAATAACGAGGAAAAAAAAAGGGGGGGGGGGGGGGGGGGGGTTGTGGGGGATGCCACTAGCAAAATTCATTAAATACATCAATTAATATTGTCAACAAATAGTGTTAGCTAACCTAACAAATAGTCAATGAAGAAAACAATTTGTAATGAGATTATACGTTTTAAAGAGAAAAATTTTCAAAACGCTTATGTATTAAAGTCAAATCTCAAGGGTGTAGGTATAAATTACCTATAAATAAATAAAACTGTGCATAGATGTATCTTTATTTTTACATTGAGTTTATCATAGTTTATTTGTTCTAAATTATCTTTCACTTAATAATCTCACATGATATGGTTGTAATTAGTGAAAATTGACCTCCAATTATAATGACATAGATGTAGTTTTCATTCAAAAAAAAAACTTCAACGGATGAAAGTAGTATAAAAATAACACTGTTATTTAGGTAGCATACGTTGGAGTGCCTACCTTTTGTTTAACTATGGGATTTGAATACAACTACAGTTAAGTACTACACTATTGGAAATGTTCTAAACATTGTCATCTTATCTTAAACTTAGAAATCAATGTTTATGAAAAAAGAAAAAAAAAAACAAAAACAAAAAAGAAAGAAAAAGAAAGAGACTGGCTTCCTTGGCTTTTCAAATGTGTGCACTCACAAACAAGGAAAGAAAGATGTGAAAACTAAAAAAGGTAGAGCCAAAATGCATTCGTGCTGGTGTAACGAAACTTCACCATGTAGCCCTAGGTTACATTTGAGCTCGTGCATCACATGGCTTCTTCATGTTTTCTTGTTCAACTTTCAAACATGATTCATCTATTAGCCTAGATCTGCTGTCTGGAGCCTGTGATAATGAGAATGAGAGTCCATGCCAAACAGAAAGAACGCTGTTAGTGCTTATGTACTTCAATTGTGCATGTTTTCTTCATGTCGTCAACAAAAACCAAAAATAAAAATAAAAATGTCAGCGTTGAAAAGGATTGATCCATGCATGTAGTTTACTTTTGTCAATCTATTATGTGCATTTTTTGGTTTTTTGTTTTTCTAATTCTTCACCTTTAAGATTGCAGTTGGCTCCTGTGTAGTGTTGATGCCTCTAGCTTGCTCCTCAATTATTTTTTGATCCACCTGGGACATTGAATATCAAAACCAACACTCGTAAGGCAGGAAAGCAAAACAATTAACAGGTCCCATACAGTCTAATGCAATAGATCTGACAAATAGATAATATAGATTTAGGAAATAGTACTTGCTATATTGCAAATGTGAAAATGATAAGCTATAGGTGGCACCAACTAAGATGTGGCTAAAAAACATCAAAGAAGGGTTTGCAAGGTGCAACATAGACTAGTGAATCCAATTGTGAGAAGGATTACTCAAGGTTAGAGTATATGAAATCACCGAATACAAAGATATGACCCTAGATAGAGTTAATACAAAATAACTGACTCTGTATGAGTTGATATTGTTCAAGTTGCCCCTTCAAGTACAAAATTCAAATTAAATAATTAAAAAAAAACAAAAATAAAGCAGAAACTAATTTTATTGTATGGTGCTCTGCATAATTAATTGTTAAGGATGCAACTTCCCACTAGAATTAAATTATAAAAATCAAATAAACACCCCTGAGACATTTAAAAAGCTTCCAAAAATTATAGGGATTTAGAAATTTGTGCCAAAAATGGGCATTTATCATGATAGCTGGCCCCTCATATATAATTGTTACACAAACAACTAACCAAAAAAAAGACTTCCTCTCATATTAAACTATGAAAATCCAATATTTACCCCTAAAGACTTAGACTAGCCTATGTCAATCAAAGTCATGACTCCCGCACCAGCCAGTGTACCGTTTTTGCTATCGGTACAGTACATACCAGTACCAGTGCATCCCGGCATTCCATTTTGAATTTATTGCTATTAATTTTTGTTAGGACAAAGGCCACTTTCGTTGTATTCTCATTGTTCTTTTTATTTGTGAGGTTGAGTGAGTTTTAGATGCAAATCCACCTCTCGTGTCATGTGTTTATTCTATTATCACTCGAGCGTATGTCAATCAGCATGCTTAGTTAGAGTTTTCCAAAAACTCTTTTCAGAAAATTCTACTTTCTTGTTTTTCGTGTTTTTTTGTTTTTACTGAATTTTTTTAATATTTTAAGTAATTTTTTTTACTTTTTAGACATACCTAACATAAATATACCTAAAAAGTAAAAAATTTGTGAAAGAAACCTTTTAAAAATTTACTAAATACCAAAAATACAAAAAAAAAAATACGAGAATTCCGTACATATTTTGTATTTTTATGTATTTATTAATTTTTTAAAATATTTTTTCACAAATTTTTTACTTTTTAGATACATCTAAGTAAGATGCATTTAAAAAAGTAAAAAAAAATGTTTAAAATTTTAAAAATATTCACTAAAAACAAAAAAATACGAAAATCAAAAAACTCAATTTTTAAAAAACGTAATCCAAAAAACTCAAACCAACACACTGAATGGTTTTTTAGTTCTTGGAGCATCACAGACCTGCAGTGCAGAAGGGCATAAACCGCTCGAGCGGTCTCAAGTTGGCTCGAGCGATCATGACACCCTAGCAGTTTCTCAGATTTCATTTTCTACTTCCTGCAGAGCTTTATGAACCCACTCGAGCTGTTGTGAGTTTGCTCGAGCAGTCTGAGGCAACCAATTCTATTATATGAACGTGGTACATTACTTATATGTGCGTGGCACATTTCAGATCTGACCTGAGACTCTCAAGTTCTGATCCCTGAAATGCGAAAACCAGAGAGAGAGAGTTCTGCATAGATCCAACCACTTACCTTGATGAATTGAGATTGATCTTGTACTCATAGCTCCATGGATTGAAGATCATCAAGGATTGTTCATCAAATTCACCTTTCACGAGAAGTGTTCAGTGGATTTCGGGGAATTTCAGCATGGTGATTTTGACGAATTTTAAGCTCTTGCTTTTCTCATGGATTCGGCGGTTGGTGTACAATTGATTGAAGATGGTGTTGGGAGACGCATAGTGAGTTGTGAGTCGATTCAAGCATGGATTTACTAGGTAATTAAGTGTACTCATTGTGTAATTCCTTGATCTTCTTTGTGCATTGTTTGTGGCTTCGGCCCATGATTTTTTTATCACAATTGATAGATATTCCACGTTAAATCGTTTGTGTGCATTGATTCAATTTGTGAGTAGATCTAATTCAATTCTCTTTAAATTGGGTTAGATCTATGGTTGTTCATATGGGAATTGCTATTGATTGTTGGCTATGTTTGATATTGATTCATGAATACAAATCAACATCTCGGGATTAGGTTTTTGAATTGGTATTAGAGCCGGTCGCTCAATCTTTGATTTGCAGAGCAATAGGAGCAAGATACTGATTGATTTGTGATTATAGATTCCATTCATTAAGGGTAATTCCACTATTCCTCCACCCTACTTGACGGTTCTAATTACCCATATTGGAAAGCTCGTATGAGAGCGTTTTTAAAAGCAGCTGATGAAAAAGTTTGGCAATCATATATGGATGGAAAGAACTGACTGTTACCAAGCATGGCATAACAGTTCCCAAAATGATTGAAGAATGAGACAAGACCAGTTCCGAAAATTGCAGTTGGAATAGCAAGGCTATCAATGCTGCTTCTTTTTTTTCCCTGTCACACCTGAGGAATTTAGACGTATATGTACGTGTGAAATTGCAAAGGCATTGTGTAGAAATTTAATGTATAAAGAGAAATAGAGAATTGTATTATTGATTGATGAATTGATACATTTTCTGTCTATTACAAATGGTTCCTTATATAGATGTAGGTGTAGTGGATGGTGTGTAGGATGGTGATAGTGGTGTAGTGGGTTAGGTTTAGTGGAGTAGGTGAGGTGGTAGTGGTGTAGTGGGTTAGGTTTAGTGGAGTAGGTGAGATGGTAGTGGTGGTAGGTGATGGTAAATTCTAACAGCCCCCCGCAAACTCAAGGAGGATAGAAACTAACCAACTTGAGTTTGAAGAGAAGAACAAAACAAGAAAATACATAAAAAAAGGATAGGAGACACTGTATGGTCGTGTCAGACCGTTGGTGAAGACACTGTATGGTGGTGTCAGATCGATGTAGAAGACAGTTTATGGGGTCATGTCGGACCGTTGTAGCAGACAATGTTCTGACAGTTGTTGTGACAGTTTACAGAGTCTTGCTGGACCCTTATAGAAACTAACCGGAATTAATGTCGGGACAGTTTACAGAGTCTTGTCGGACCCTTGTAGAAACTAACCGGAATCAATGTCGGGACAGTTTACAGAGTCTTGTCGGACCCATGAAGGAGCTAACCGGAATCAATGTCGGGACAGTTTACAGAGTCTTGTCGGACCCATAAAGAAGACACTGTATGAGTGTGTATATAGGCTGCCCAAAAGATATACATGTATATATATATATATCGAGCCCTCAAAAGTCGCGCCCTCAAAAGGCGCGCCCACTTTATCAAAAGATGTGCCCGACAGAAATCATCGAGCGGCGAGCCATCAAAAGGCGCGCCAGACACGCGGCGATGCACGGGACCGACAGAACGCGTGTCGGCCTCTTTGTCAGGGTCTTTATAAACCGAAGCGGAGGTTGAGGCTTGGAAGCATAACAAACCAGTTGAAACCTCTGCATTCTCAGAGAGCTTGTCTCGAAGAGCTGCAAATCTTGAAACACGCTGTAACCAACCCTGTCTGACAGTACCAATCGGTAATCGCTGCTTCTCTGAAACACTTAGCAACCCAAAACATGGCCTCGTCTTCCCGTTCAGCTACCCAGAATATGGCCTCTTCGTCCCGTGGTCTGCTCACTCTCTTTCCCAACCTCAACGAGTCAACAAGAGAGAAACTGGTGCGGTGGCCAGTGAACCTCAACCAAGCGCCTCTGGTTTTGCTCCGTTGAACTTTCCGATGCGGTTGATGGAGCAAAAAATGGCGGTGCAAACTGATATTGAGGCCAATCAGTATACTTTGAAGTCATGTGTGGAGACCATGACGGCGGTCACAAACCTGTCGCACCGGCTGCAGAGTAGGACAAATGAGGTGCAGCAGTTAAACGCCCAGTTGGCTCTGCTCCAACGCATGTATAAGGATGCGCGAGCAGAGATAAGTGTGCTAAAGGCAGAAAATAAGGAGCTGAAACGGAAGGCCACCGTGATGTTCCGATTTGGAGGGCCGCCATATGCTGCAGTGGAGGAGCAGGGAGTAATGATCATGCCCAGTGAAGGGGGAAACACGGAGGCAACACCGGCAAGGGCCGCCCAGGACGGAGGCAAGAGGAAAAGACCGGCGGCAGAGTAGAGAAGAAAAAAATCCCACCTGTGAATGTGGTTGTTTGTTTGTATTTTTTTTTTTTTTTTTTTTTTTTTTTGTGTGTGTAAAATTGTGATCGGGGTTGATCCCTGAGATGAATAAAATATGGTTTGGTGTGCAAAGCTAGATGGGATGAATGGAATTGGAAAAAGATTAAAAATAATGTGAAAGAAAAATAAAGAAAGAAATAATAAAAATATATTTGAAATCAAAAATGAAAGATGGGGGAAAGAAGGAAAGTGATTTGGAGAAAATAAATAAAAATAATGGAGTTTGAAATCAATAATGGAGTTTGAAATCAAACGGAAGAGAGAGGATGATGTTTTTTTTTTTTTTTTTTTTTTTTTTTGTTGAGATATAATAAAAAGAGATATATAGATATATATATAAAATAAAGAGATGAAAAGTGGACGGGTGGTTGTGGGTTGTGTTGGTGTTGCATAATAATAATAATAATAAGAATAAGAATAAAAAAAATAGGTATGGTGGAATGATGGGTCAAAAAAGTAGAATAGAAGAAAATAAAAAAAAAAGGTGCACATGGGTTGGTATGTGGAATAGCTCCTGGACCTACAGGGATGTCAAAAAGGTGCACATGGGTTGTAAAGTAAGGGGAAACGTGGGTGCAAAAGAACTACTAGCATCCCGCATCTCAGCTGGTAACACACGGAAGATGAAATCCTCTGATAATTTATCTCTCTCAACTAGCCCTGCTTGAAAAGATAAGGATAAGACTTTCACAGAGATCTTCAATCCACTGCCATACTGTGCCGTATGAGCTTCTGGATTCCGTTGCCCAAATATCATCGATCTCTCATTTTCCCAGTCAAACACAGGTTCATAAGCAGGGAGAGGAGACTCACCCAGATGCTTTGAAACTCTTGAATGCGATGAATCAGAGAAGGTAGCATCTGCAAATTGCCTCCCCGAGGTACTGGGGATGTCATCATCAGTAGCATCATCAATCTTAGAGAGTCATTTGCCTGGGCCATTGTTCCACTATTCGATAACAGCATTGCTGCAGCTTCTGGTGGGTCAGCTTCTCCCAGTAGTCCTCTGGCTCCTAGCATCTCTGGGTCAAGCTCCCATGATGGTGTTTCCAAATCAAGTGGAAAGATTGCATTAGATGGGAAGCCTGGTTACTCGAGTGGAAGCTCTGTTGTTGTCGAAATATCAAACTTGAACAAAGAAAAAGTATAGGTTGGACAGAGGATATCACAGTATAGAGGTGTCACAAGGCATAGATGGACTGGTAGATATGAAGCCCATCTATGGGACAACAGTTGTAAGAAAGTTGGAAGATGCAGGAAAGTGAAGGTATGTGTACAAAATTCCAGCGGGCAGCGAAGGCAAGGTTGCCGGCCGGCTGCCCGCCGGTGAGAAAACAAAATACGGGCCTAAATCTTATGGCTCTGATACCATGTAAAAATTTAATGTATAAAGAGAAATAGAGAATTGTATTATTGATTGATGAATTGATACATTTTCTGTCTATTACAAATGGTTCCTTATATAGATGTAGGTGTAGTGGATGGTGTGTAGGATGGTGATAGTGGTGTAGTGGGTTAGGTTTAGTGGAGTAGGTGAGGTGGTAGTGGTGTAGTGGGTTAGGTTTAGTGGAGTAGGTGAGGTGGTAGTGGTGGTAGGTGATGGTAAATTCTAACACATTGGATATCCTAGAGATCACTCATGAAGGCACACCACTTCAGTCAAACGCTCAAAACTTCAAAGACTCGCTACAAATTTTGAAACTTTAACCATGAAAGTTAGCGAGCTTTTTATGATTTTTATGCCAAGTTGAGTGATATTGTGAATTCCAACTTCAATTTGAGAGGAAAAACTCCCAGAGTCAAAGATTGCGGGAAAAATCTTAAGGTCATTACCCGATCGGCTCCAACCAAAAGTTACAGCGATTGAGGAGATACAAGATATCGAAAACCTCAATCTTGAATAATTAGTTAGAAATCTCCAAACCTATGAGGCTCACTTGGAAGAAGAAAAATAAGAGAAAAGAAACAAAAGGAAGCAATCGCTTTTAATAGTAGTCATGGGGATGGAAAAAAATACAATGATGATCTTGAGATGGATTCCAAGATGATGGGTTTGTTTACCAAACAGTTTAAAAAGTTTTTAAGAACAAAGAAGCAAGGTTGTTAAAATCGGGATCCTACGTTGGATCGTTAGAGGTGTTTATAGGATCGGATCGTGGAATCGGATCGAGGATCGTAAGATCCTACTGAAAAAGACAGATTACATAATAATTTAATTTAAATTAATATTTCTTATAAAGCATACACAAAATGAGCTTATATTCTATTAAAAAGAAGTGAAGATATTGTGAAAAATATAATACTCCATGTAAAATGTACATATAATATTATACAATAGAAAACTCGATGCTAAAAGTATTGTATTTCATCAAAAAAGAAGATGAAGAAGAAGAAGAATTCTACAACAAAATACTTTACAATCTACAATGATGCACAAAAAGTGAAGAAAAATTATTTAACAAAGTTGATATGAAAATAGATTAAGAACTCAAAAGAATAACTTAACCGAATGATAAAGTTTGTCGTTAGCATCCCTGGTGGAGTGGATTCAAGTCACAAAAATAATCTCTCCAAAAATTGAGATAAATTTGCAATCATCTTACCCTCCTTTGACTCCGCTAAAGCTAAGTTTGTTTTTTCGATTATTTAATTTTTTTAAATTACCGCAATATTTGAATGTTTGTTTCCTAGTTTGTTTTTCTTAGTCTATTTGATTCAATACTACTTAATTTTTATTATTTTATTTTGACCACACAAATTGTTATTTAGACAACAAACATAAAATTTACAATAAAATATGTCATACAATACAAAACAAGGCTTGTAAATTGGATCGGATAGGATCGGATTCGGATCGGGATTCCGCGATCCTATAAGATCCCATTACCAGGATCGAAAGATCCTACCTATAAGGAGTTTTTTACACGATCCGGATCGATTGTACTCAAATGGATCGTAAGATCGTAGGATCGTAAGATCCGGATCGGGATTCTGATAACCATGCAAAGAAGCCTAATTTCAAGAACCATTCCAAAAGATTGAAGGCAATGATAAGCTCAAGGTTGGTCCAAGAATGCCCAAGCAAGAAGAGAAAGAAGAAATCTACACAGTGACTTGAGATGATGAGATTTACTGTAAAAAGGGCGATGTTGCCTTACAGTGAAGAAGGGGATGGTAACTTTGTGGCCTACATGGCATTGACTACAATTGAGGACAAGTCAATTATGCTCGTGGTCATAACATATCTAGGCCTCCCTTCCTTGACGGAAGCAAATAGTTGTACAGGAAAATCTGCATGAGGATGTACTTGATATCTTTGAACTTTCGTCTATGGGTATTTAAAAAAGAAAGATTTAAAATGCCTTACATGATAAATCCAAAAACAAATATGAAAATCTTGAAACCTCAAGCTCAAAAGAGCAAGCGAGAATTAGATGGTATGGAGTTCAAAACAAATGAGATACTCAATGCTATCACTAAAAGTGACAAGAGTCATATTTCACATTGTGAGACTGCTAAGGAAGCGTGGGACATCCTAAAATCTATTCAGGAGGATATGCAATCTATGGATGAGACTCAAGGCACCTCCATTGCCTATGTAATCAAAGTTGAATCCCCCAAGGTTGGAGATTCATTAAGGTCAAGAGTGAAAACAAGGAGTCTTTGAAAGGGTTAATAAATGGTGAAGAAGAGTCATCACATGAGGAAGACGAGATGGGAGAGGAAGTTGATGGTGAAGCACAACATCAAGCCTACGAGAAATTGTTACAACTTAACTAAAATGAACTTGAAGTTATCAACCAAAGTCAAGTTGGGGGAAAAGCTGGATGAGAAAATTAAACAAGAACTTCTAGATGCTCAAGTCAAAGTAGGCCAACTTTCATGTGATTGAGCAATGTTGATTGATAAACTCTCTTCGTGTAAGAAAGAGAAAAATTACTTGGTTGTGGCTCATGATGCGCATGGCAAGGAACTGGAGACTTATGCAAAGTCCAAGAAGGAACTCGAGGCAAAGATCACCAAAATGGAAGTGGAATTTAAAAGTGTTAATGCCACATTGAAGTTTTAGAACACAGGTTCACGAAACTTGGAAGTAGCACTCAGCTTACAACAGATGGTATTCAATAAAGGAGGGTTGGGCTACAACGGAAGTCTCGGCACTGAGTTCACAGCATCTACTTCAAATGACATGAGTAGTCAACGTGTAAAAGGGGTTTGTTTCAACAAAAGGTAACATTTCTCTAACTAGGCGTGTTCGTAGGTCGGTCGGCTCGGGTTTACACATGCAACCGTTACTCAAACCGATCCTTTCGATTTGAAGTTTTTATCAACCGATGTCAACCGAGGTTTCGAACTCGACCATTTCTTCATTTGGTTTTGTCGATCGGTTTCGCACAATGAACATATAAACATAGATCTGAGACTGAAAGAACTCAACATAAACACAAAGATGAGAGTAAAAGAACTCATCTCCACCATCGATCAACCACTGCTATCATTGATACATCCATCCCCACCATCGATCGACCAAATAGAGAACTGAGATAGAGAATTATAAGGAGCGAGTTTGTGAAGAGGTCTACGATCTCCACTGGGGATTTTCAAATTACCCAGTAAACCGAAGAATCGAACCAAACTGACCTCTTTGGGTTGGGTTGGGTTGAGTTGGTTTTTGAGTACATTGGTTTGGTTCTGAGCAAGGTTTCAAAAAGCGGTTGTGATCGCTGTAACAGTTGTGGTCGTGCGGTTGCAAGATGTGAAGGCCGTAGCGTAACGGTTGCGGTAACCGGAACCCTAAATTTTTTTATTTTTCACACAATTTGGAAAAAAACACTTACCCAATACGCATATATTTTTTTTCAAAATCACATTTATTGGAGTTTAAAATAGATTTTGATCCATTTTTGTTAGTTTTTAAGTATGATCCAATATATTTCATATTTTTAAATCACTTTTAAATGAAATTTTTACATTTTATTTCAATAGTTAATGATTATATATCATAAACCCATATTGTACCTCTTATTTTATTTATTTTTTAAGAATAATTTATTATAAATGTTTACAAAATTATTTTTGACCAATACTTGAACTAACTAAATAAAAAATGTTAACAATTATTAAATGAAATGATTATAAAAATAAAAATTAAGACACAAACAAAAATTATTTTTGAGCTCCTGAATATTGCAGAATGTGTATAATCTATATTTTGTAAGCTTTTTTTTTTGGAAAGGAAGCTGTTCAGAATATTGTAAATGTATGTAACGGTGTGTAATGGGCCGTTACGATACCGCTACGGCATTTATGTAACACTGAAATGGCCGTTACATATATGAATTTCCATCACACTGCAAAAGCAGGTATAACGGGTAGTGTCTATCGCCGCAACTATTACGTAACACCGCTTTTTGAAACCTTGGTTCTAAGTCTTCAAATCATCAAACCGATAGCATTAGGTTGGTTCTTGATTTAGGCCTTGCCTAAACCGAACCAACCCAAGAATCGAACCTATTTATATATATATATATATATATTAAAATATTATTTATATTGACATATCTTCACCTTATTACTCTATTACAATAGACTTGATTATACCTAATAATTTTATATACAAGAACTATTAGATAAACCAAAGAAGTATTAGAAGCTTGAGTTAGATTTCGCAATTGATTAAGTTTGTATTTGTTGTAATAATACATTTAATTTGTATTAATTATATTTAAGCTTGAGTTGGATTTAATTTGTATTGGCTTGCATTAAACAATATTTGCTTTTTATTTACGTTATGTTTAAATGTTAAAGACTTATTTATTTTAATTATTTATTAGTAATTGATTTGCTTATTTTTAATATAGTAAAACCGTGGTTCCAAAACCCAAACCAACCCGAGCTACATTAGGTTAGGTAGGGTTGGTTCTAGTGCATGATTGGTTTGGTTCTATGTCCAAAAACTTGGAACCAATCATGATTGGGTTGGTTCCAAAAACCGAACCAAACTGACCCATGAACACCCCTAATCTCTCCACCATGAGTTGATGTCACACAGTTTCTGAAAGAGCTCTACTAGGTCGATAATGAGAGAGAGGACTGTGTGCCCTTTGGTTTTCTCTATAAGGTTTGTGGAAGAGCTCTGTTATGTCGACAATCAATAATGAAAGAAAGAGATAGAGTTGGGTTTGTATGAGAGAGATAACTATGTGCCTTTTGTTTTCTCTATAATGTTTTTGAAAGAAGGAATTATTGATAGAGAAACCCAAATGGTTAGGTGAATTTGCAAGACGAAAAATTATTAGGTAGGTTGTTTGTTGGTACTCTCTAGATTTTTTTGAATGAAATAATTAAAGGAGAAACCAAGGAAAAAGAGAGAGAAGAGAGAGAGAGATGTCAGATTTTCTAAATTGTTCCTTAAAAATGATAAAAAGTAGAAGTTGAATAGTTTATTTTTATTATTTATTTATTATCTTTCCTGGAAAGAGATATAGTCAAACTTATCATATAACCTAAAATATCTAATCTGCTAAAACTTAGAAGTTGGAACATTATATATTAGTGTGCCAGTTTCGATCGGTTTGGTTTCGACGTGTCAATGTATCAAAAGACCAATGCCGACCGAGCACCCCACATATCTTAAGCTTGTAGAACTGTTTCCGACCAGTCAACTTATCGAAATCAACCATTCAACTTCAGTTCAGATCGGGTCAATCAGGTTGGTCAATTTACTCAGATTTTTGAATAGCTCTATCTCTAACACCTCCTCTAGCGCATGAGTTCGTTGCCAAGGGTAAGTTTGCACCCATTTATCATCATTGTGGTATGATGGGTCACATTAGACCTTATTGCTTTAACTTGAATGGTAATGGTAATGTGCAAAAAAGAGGTAGGAGGAACACAAATACCTCTTGGACTAGGCAACAATGTTTGATGTCTAGGCGGGCTCCTATTCTGAGAAATGGGATCGACACCGCTAAGATAACACCCAAAAACCGCGAAGAGACCAATAGGTTAAAACTAGAGAGGCTTGGGTAAGAAAGAGCGACTTGACTTGCTATGTTGTTCACACCGCTCTTAAAGCTCATGATGCACACATGTGGTATCTTGACAGTGGTTGCTCTTAGCACATGTCCAGTGACGAGTCCTACTTCACATGTGTTGAAAAATATGAAGGACTCGTCACATTTGGGGACGGAAACACTTTTAAAGTCATTGGAAGAGGTTCTATAAGTACTCCCAAACTACCCAATTTGGAAAATGTATTACTAGTAGATGGTCTTAAGGCAAATCTCCTTGGCATTAGTCAAATGTGCAATTCACACCATGAGGTTCATTTTTCAAAAGATGGTTGTCAGATTTTGGACAAAAAAGGTGTGATGCATGGTGTGTGCATATCCAACAATTGCTATGGAATATTAATCACAAGTGATCTCACATGCCATTCTGCCACTGTTAGTAATGTTGACTTGTGGCATCAAAGACTAGGTCACATGAACTACAAAGACAAAGCTAAGATAGCCAACAAGGAGCTTGTGAGTGATGTGCCCAAAATGGAAAGACCTACAAACCACGTGTGTAGGCCATGTCAATTGGGGAAACAAACTAAAGCCCCAAATAAGAAAGTAGACAAAATGACAACCAAGCGTCCGTTAGAACTATTCCACATGGATTTGAGGGCACCAAACTGTATTGAAAGCATTGGAGGTAAAAAAATACATTTTCTGAACTGTTATTCGCTTGGGTGAACTTTTTACGCAAAAAAAAATGGACACCTTTGAGGCTTTCAAGTCCTTGGTGTTGCGGTGCAACACAAGAATCCAAACCCATCATGGTAGAGAGTTTGATAACATTGAGCGTTCGGATTTTTGTGATAAACTAGGCATTAAACATGAATTTTCAGCACCCAAAACCCTAAAACAAATGGAGTACTTGAGAGTAAGAACCGAGTGGTTCAAGAGATGGTAAGAGAATGCTTTTTAGCAAAAAGGTGCCTCTCAAGTTTTGGGCCGACGCCTTGAATACCACTTGCTATGTGATCAATCGTGTGTATTTAAGGCCCAGCACATTGTAAACTCCATACGAGTTGAGCCTTTTAGTGTTTTCTAGCTGGCCAACATTCTCTTTTAATAACATGAGCTGTTATGGGTTGTTATTGGAAAAACTTATATCCATATCCAAATATCCTCCATTTTTAGTTTTGAGACGTCCGACCCCCAGATATGCACCCACACCTGATTCCTACAACTAAGTCTGTGTAACATAGATGAGAAGTGATGGAGAATTTCTACATCATTGCCACTAGATTTGAGTTTTCCTCAGCTGTTAATGAACAAGACCCTCCTATTTGCAAAGCTACTCCTGGGGGGATTTATCTATTTTGCTTTACTGCTAATCCTTTCTGTTTGGCAAGTATACCTAAACTCCTGGAACACTTAATCTTTGATAATTTTCCCCTCAATTACTACATCAAAGGATACCAAGATGCATAAACAGTGATGCTATTGATCAGAGCTTTTGTGAAGGAGATGAAAGGTAAAGCATCACAACATTCCATATTATGTCATGCTGCCATTCCCACTTCACCATTACTCCACAACAAACACACACAGATAAAAGGAAATAAGGGTAAAAATTGTGAAACAAAATAAGAAGAAAACACATTAAAACTAATTTCATTCTCAGAATTGGTTCTCTTGCACAAATCATAACAAATGAAATAAGTAGTAGCACAATTCCTTGTGACATAAATGATTACTTGGACTTCAAGAAAATATTGTTCATGTAACATGTTCTTGCTATTGGAGGACCTTGCAAGCCCTCTCTTTCTAGAATAAATCATTTTTCCTCCTGACAAATAAACATTTAAATGGCAAAGCAATGTGAAATCATTCAACCCCTAAGAAAAGGACTATGCAAAGCATACCATATCTTTAGGCTCCAATTCAACAATTTCTCTCTTCACTCTGCTTGGTAGAGGTTTACTGTACAAAAATAATTTAGTCAAAATTGAAACTTAAAGGCACGTAACAAGAAAATGACAGAAGTGAAAAACAAAATACCACTCCGCATCAATTTCCATCTCAGAATCCGGATCCCATCTTTCATCTCCATCATCTTCATCTTCATCTGCCTAAAATTAAAAAATATTCTATGTTTATAGAGTGAACCACAAGAAACAAGTAGCTGATGCAATATAAATAATGATCTACAATAAGTTGTACATAAACAAGAACAGGTAAAATCTCCTCCCCAAAATGTAACTCTCCTATAATATCTACTAACAAAAAAGAGGATTCACAAAAGTCCTCCTTCAACCAAAAATGAACAAATCGTATCAAAGAAGGCTTTAGTCTATGAATCAATGTATAGCCATTTGTAAATCTTCTAAAATTCTCCTATTTCTTTCTCTCCAAAGGCACCACATAAGCACAAGGGTGCCACCCTCCAAGCCTTCTTCACCCTCTTCACATGGCACCCATGATCCCAACAGTCAAAAAGCTAGAGCACTGAGCCAACATAACGCAACTACCTCCAAACAAGGAAAACAATAAATTGCACAAGTCTCTTGCTAACTGGTGATAAACGGACTCCTCTGCCTTCTTACACACGCAACACCAGTTAAGCAAGGAAAAGCCTCCCTTACCCAAATCGTCAATGGCATGAACAACATCCAAAGCCATTGTCATGACAAAGAAGGCTACTTTGGTAGGAACCTCAAATTTCGATGTATGCTTCCAAGAAAATCCCTTCCCTTCCTACCAACTAGCACCAAGTAGAAAGATCTGAGAGTAAACCTACTCCCTTTTTCCTTTTCATCTCAACTCATCTTTCCCATTCACATTAATCCTCACTCTTAAAGATTTTACAAAAAGGCACCAACTGATTCCAACTCCCAATCTTGAAAGGCTCTAACAAAAGAAGGTTCCCACAATTCTCTTGCTTACAAGAACCACAAGAAACTAGAGAACAAAGATTTTTATTAGTAGCAGTCCTGAAAAGCAGCAAATAGGATCTGGATGGAGAAGCATCCCCACACCACTGATCCACCCAAAATCTCACCCTACAACCATCTCCAATAGCATAATAAACATGTCCTAGTAAGTTGGCCTAACTTTTCCTAATAGCTTTCCAAAGTCCTCTAACTTCTTTGAAGGTCCACCTTCCCATCACCAAACAATGCTTGCACTCCACCACAGTCATCCAAAAGCTTCCTACCACAGTCATCGAATAGAGATCCCCATCTAATTTTTTTTTCCCTACATCTCCAAGCCATCTTATAATGAAAATCTTCCATGCCCATTACACCCCTCATCCCGTACAACATTGGCCATAGGTTCCTCCGCTATAAGCTCAACCTCTTTGCTCCCCCAACTACTACAATCTCATACCTTTGGCTTCTCTCCACACATTTCCCCTCCTACACTAGACTCCCACTATATCTAGAACTTGCCCAACCACAACTACCCCTAGCTCGATCACTTCAGCCCTACACTGATCGACCATGTTCCCCTCCCGTGTTGTCTTATACTTTCGGTGATATACCAAAACAAGGGTCTTTCAAGTGGACCAAAAGAGATTAGGTTATACCACCTCATTCCTCCCACATAACTCCTACAACCCATCCCAAAGTAGTGAAAGACCTATGTTGATCTAGGCCTATCTAAATGACTCCAATTAGGATCTCCACCTACTTTGGAAAGGCCCATCATCGAAGGCTCACTTCCTTGTTAACAGTTATGATCTCATCAGCCAGTCATCTACCTTTCAAAATAAAGCCCAATAACCCCCTCTATTATGGTTCAATCAACGCATTGGCCATTTACCTTTCTCAGCCTAGGAGAATCACATAGGCCCAAGTCTTCCATCTGTTTGGCCCACCTAAATAATATCATGGTCCCTAACAATCTAACCAATTGACTTAATATTGACTCCATAGTCTCTCCCTTCTCACCAATTATATTCCACTTAAATTTTCAAATTAAGAGGCTCCTCTAGATGTACGCCACATACCCCTCCCTTCAACCCTAAGCTCAACCACCTCTATGCCCTTTTCTCTCCTTTTCTAGACAAGCCACCTTCATCTCCCAAGTTTCCTTTTGTAACTAGTCGGTCACCTCCTACTTATCAGCATAGAAATTCCATTCTAGCCTTTCTAGGTCCTGATTAGACCACACTAGGACTTCAAACCTTGTTAGCCCGCATCCAATAATCACGACATGAGGGATACAACAACCATCACCTCTAACCAACACCTTAGCCCACTAAAGGTGATACCAGTATGTCACAACTGCATACACTCCAACAAAGCCCCAAATTTGTTCCCCACTTTCTTAACCACATTACCTAACTCCATAGATGTACAAGTAGGCCCTCACCTCCTTAGGCCCTGCTCTAGTTTGAAACATACCAACTCTCTAGCCAATACACCATATGCTTCCTCCCTTAAAGGAAACACAAAAGGAAGAATACTCCTTGTAGCTCAAGCACTTGCACCCCAATCAAAACCTCCATCTCCAATTTGCCACTTTGCAACCTTTAAGGCTCCAGAATCCACACCTCCCAGGCCCCAAACAACTCCCAAACACTCTCTACAAGAAATTTTGCATCACCTTACATGTCCTCTCTTCCACCTCCATATCACAACCCTCTCTAGAAATATTTATATGCAGCCCAAGGTCATTTTCAGTCCACTTTTTAAACTATGCCACTTGCAGATATGTTCTTGCCCTCCCTAGCACCTCCTTTGCTTCCTTAGCCACAAACTCCTTGAAAACCCAGCAATCAACTTCCACCCCCTTCCTTCTTCAACCTCTATCACTCATATACACTTCTCTCTCCTTCCAAGACACCCACTTCCAAAAACATAACCCCCTTCCTACTTCAACCTCCATCACTCATATACACTTGAAGTAGAAAGGGGGTATATTTTTGGAAGTGGGTGTCTTGGAAGGAGAGAGAAGTGTATATGAGCGATAGAGGTTGAAGGAGGAAAGGGGTGGAAGTTGATTGCTAGGTTTTCAAGGAGTTTGTCACTAAGGAAGCAAAGGAGGTGCAAGGGAGGGCAAGAACATATCTGCAAGTGGCGTAGTTTTAAAAAGTGGACTGAAAATGACCTTGGGCTGCATCTAAATGTTTCTAGAGAGGGTTGTGATATGGAGGTGGAAGAGAGGACATGTAAGGTGATGTGAAATTTCTTGTAGAGGGTGTTTGGGAGTTGTTTGGGGGCTGGGAGGTGTGGATTCTAGAGACTTTAAGGTTGCAAAGTGGCAAATTGGAGATGGAGGTTTTGATTGGGGTGCAAGTGCTTGAGCTACAAGGAGCATTCTTCCTTTTGTGTTTCCTTCAGGGAAGGAAGCATATTGTGTATTAGCTACAGAGTTGGTATGTTTCAATCTAGAGTAGGGCCTAAGGAGGTGAGGGCCTACTTGTACATCTATGGAGTTAGGTAATGTGGTTAAGGAAGTGGGGAACAAATTTGGGGCTTTATTGGAGTTTAAGCAGCTGTGACATACTGGCATCACCTTTTGTGGGCTAAGAGGTGATGGTTGTTCTTGCCCTTCCTTGCACCTCCTTTGCTTCCTTAACGACAAACTCCTTGAAAACCCAGCAATCAACTTCCACCCCCTTCCTCTTCAACCTCTATCACTCATATACACTTCCCTCTCCTTCCAAGACACCCACTTCCAAAAACATACCCCTTTCCTACTTCAACCTCCATCACTCATATACACTTCTCTCTCCTTCTAAGACACTCACTTCCAATAAATCCCCATACACTACCACTACTTCACTCACTCCCCATAGATTTATGAGAAAACTTCCATCACTCCACCTCCCCAAAGCTCCTACAAAGCTATCACAATTCACCACAGCCTTCGCTCCGAGAAAGCCAACAAATGCCTAAGCCCGCTCATCAACACATAAATTGAATATTTTCTAAATTTGCTGGCAAGGACCAGTTATTGTGACAAAAACTAGTCATGAACAACACTCTTCCCCTAAAAGTGGAGGACAATTACATTGCCAAAGGTTAAGTATGTAACTGATACACAAACAATCAAAATTTTAGTCACAGACAAATTGGAATCAAGCTAATCACCAAAAATATCTATATTCAGATATAAATGAAGCACCCATCGTTCCCTTTGACAAGCATATTTCAATGATCCATTCATTAATGGTGAAAGAAAAAAGTGAATATCAACTCAGTTGCTAAAGGAAAACACTAATGTAACTACATAATTATTGGCTATGAAGCACGGACACCTCTCCAGAAGTCGCGTACAAGTGTCCGACATGTGTCAAACACAGACACGCTGGAAAGAGTTGGACACGATGGGACACTTTGGACATGCTGCGGACACACTGAGGACAAGCAAGGGACACGTTGAAGACATGCTAGGGACACATTAGAAACACACTGAATACTATTTTTTTCAAAAAAAAAAATTAATTTTTAAATTTTTTTTACTAAAATAGCATACCTAAGGTTGACAAATTTGATAAAATTAAATATTTGACATAAAATACATATTAAATATTTAAAAATATACATATAATAAAAATAAAAAAATATATGTTTTTAAACGTGTCCCCAACATGCCTTGTCCTGCATTTTTTGAAACTTTACGTGTTCGCGTGTCCGTGTCACGTCACGTGTCCGTGTCCATACTTCTTAGATTATTAGGAACACACCAAAATTATCAAGCAAACAAACATCGAACAGAGGCAATTTTACTATAGTTCTTTTGCAATATTTGTTCGAAGAAAGAAATATGATCCTTTCATCAAAGTTGTCATTAGGAAGCGAAACAAATTCCAGGAAGTTTTACATCAAACCCATAAAAATTGAATCCATCATTGAATTTTGAATCTCACATCAGTCACCCCAATCTCAACCTATCATATCATCTTGAATATAGTTCTTTTCTTACTCGTCAACAATGAAGTGGAGCACAAATTGATCACCAAGACATCACTCAGAAGAATTTTGACACTGGCCCCAGAAAACAGCATTACACTTTGACAACCCTAAACTTGTTGTCCTGTAATATTCCATAAAAGCTTCTCTCTTTTCTTTTCTTTTTTATGGTAGAACAAGGAGTGAATCGATAGAACAAAAATGAACATAGAAGCACACCTCAGGAAGCTCAGTATCAGGTGGTCTTTCCTGAAATTGGACACTGGGAGCATGTTGAAGCTTCGAAAGATTATCAAGAAGATTAGCCCTTATCTCCTCCAGTAACGGTCGTGAATTTTTGTTCTCCATGTTACTGGGGGCAACATGCAGAGTATAGTCTGGACCAAAATACTCATAATACTCATGTTGTGGCATCTTATCGTCGACTTCAAGACCCAGGGCAACTCCTGTCTGCCTTACACATAACAATAAAATAATTAGTCAAAAGGGGGCAAACAAACAAAATATGTCAAATGATGACATAAATCTGTGAAGATAATATCCTAATTTTTTGTTACAAAAGTTGAAAAGCAATTCCGATGCAGTTAACAATCCGGAACAATTGCCCTCAAACTGTGAAGATAAAAAAAATTATAATTCTCCCATTATTTGGAAAGAGTGATGTTAATTGTTAGCATGTCCACTAGCATACATACGAAACAATGTATGAAATATCTGAATAAATAACAATTCTTTAGTCAACCTTATCAGATCGTTAAACTTTTTCTATGCCACTAATTCAGCCCAGCAAAAGTCACTTTTTAAGCTAAACATGTATCTTCTACCAGACCACTGAAGATTTGAACAGATCTAAGCCCAAAAATATCTGAGCCCATTAGCAAAAATAGAAGTAAGCTTAATATTTTGCCTTTCTTACTTTTATCTAGTACAAAAAACTGGAGTTAGGTGATAAAATATCTAAGTAAGCTAAGGCACTCCAATACAGGTCTTATTCAGCAAGAGACAAGTTGAAGATAATATCTCAGGCCAAGTGGGAATAGCTTGATCAAGAAGAGCTGACAAGTGAGACCTGTATCTCCCAACCATGGTGGACCAAGAAGACTCAAGAATCAGAGAAACATGAAGCATTTTTAGGAGTTGGTAGCAATGTGGCTGATGGATCTGGATTGACAGAGAGAGGAGGGAGGTGAACAGAGAGAGACACAACGGGGAAGTTTAGCATGCAGGCCATTTCTTTTTTATTAGAGCAGCATAATACTCTTTGTTGGTACATATTTTGTATATATAAAAAAAAAAAAAAAAAAAAAACCTTTTGTAAATATTATAGAATTTAATATATGTTATGAAATTTATTTAATAAAAAAATATAGAACAAGGTAGAAGTCTCCTCCACCACCTCTTGTATTTGAGCAAAACGACAAAAGTAATGTTATGGAAGAATGGACAAGACAACATGTGACAAAATGGTGCTTCATCTCCACTGAATTAACTAAGTCGGTTCTCAACTTCTATTTATGTGTGTGTTTCATAGCCGTAAGATAGTTGTGATCAAGAAGAGAGTGAGTCTCTCGTCTTATGTTTTATGTTTGTTACTATTTTATGTTGCGTTTTTTACACATATTTCCAAGCAATCTATAAAGGTGTTTCTTGGTGGAGCTTTGGGTTTAACCTCTTGTGCAGATATAGTTTAAACCAACACGGCACTCGGGCTGTTATATCATAGGGGAGACAAGTCAAAGGATCTGCTGCATCGAATGGTTTTGAAGGCTTTACCAACTGCAAAGGTGTTGAATCTCCTTAAAGAAAGCGATACTACCGCGACTCAATCTGCTTTGTAAAAATTCTTTATTTTGTGTAAGCCGGTATTATTTTTGTGATTGGATGATGTGTAATGATTTAATATAGTGGATCAAAAGAAAATATCCGTGGATGTAGACCAAGTTAGCCAAACCACGTTAAATTTGGTGTCTTCTCATGATGATATTTTTTTTTTGGCTTTGTATTTATTTTTGCCATAAATTTATTTTCTGGTGGTAATTACACCAATACTATTTAATGGTGTTAACTTTAGCTTATGTCAAGTCATTTGTTGATGTGAACATGGGGATTGTACCAGTGCACAATCGGGCAAGATCCAATTGGGTTTTCAAACCACATTAGCATCATTACACATTGCCGCTATTGTACTAAATAATTTCTCCTGGCCAACAATAGGATAAACTTGCTTCAAAGAGATGAAAATTCTTCCTTTCGACATCACATTGGACTTAATACAAGAGGCTAATTGATCAATTCCATATTTGGAAAACCAAAGCCAGTTTCAAACACAATGTGCCCATTTTTTTTATAGTATCAACACGTTAGCGGCATTGCACAAATTTAAATAGGATAAACCCAAGTAACAAAATAATCATTCAGAAATGTGACAAAATGTCAAATAATTAAAAAAGGTTGTGACAAATAGCCCCACTATGAAGAGGATGCTGACAAGAAGGCCCATATGTACTCATTTGTGAATTTGAAAATGAGGAAAACTTGCATAATCAAATTCTACGATGAACCTTTAATTCATGTCTATAAAAAATTACTATCTGTAGATTCGGTGTTATTAACATTTGGTGCAAGGATTAATGTTATGAAATATTCACAATTGAGCAGCATTATAGCACAAATTCAAGGTCTTGGAGCATCATGCCTTTTTTGTCCAGGTCTAATGGTGTAATCTATGTTACCAGAAAACGCTAATACCTTGGCAAATTATGTATTAGTACGCACGTTCCGAAACATGGTACACTTTCATTCCAAAATGATAAATTTAGTGATCCGAAGCGATTCCAAAAGTTTTTTTCCAATATATTTCTTAAACGTTACCTTAGGAGAAAAAAATCAAATATAATAAGTTAAAATCTAAGGTGAGTTAAGTTTTGAAAAGACAAAAATATCAAAAATTAAAAATTAAAATTAAAAAAAAAATATACATTTTATTGGATGTCTAATAGTTAAAAAAAAATTACTTAGAAGTATCTTAAATTCTCAAGTGTAATATATATAAGTCTACACCTATCGTACCACATCTAATAGCATGTGGCGTACAACGTTCCCATTCCCGTTCCCGTTCCCGTTCCACGTACTAGAACAATCCACATTCTAGGTAACATAGGGTGTAATATTGAGATATTCTTCTCCACACTAGCAGGTTGCATGGTAATCCTCAGTTGAAAATTAACAAAAGTTTAACCATGTAGTTTGTAAAAATTAATTCTGTTGCCAAGAATTTGCATAAATCTAAACATAATTGACTGAAATGCCCTACAATTATTAAGTGCATCACATGCAACATAATGCATACAAACAAATCAGCTTCAAAAGATGGAGAATGCTTCACAACAATTCGATTCTCTTGAATTGACTCTTTAGGGATCTGACATGATTTGGAGCTAAAGTCAAGTTCACAGAATACTATTTTCATGTTCACCACACTTCTTGCTTCTTTTCCCTCCCTCAGTCTTGCCTGTTCAGTATTGATACCGATCAGCAAAGCACAGGCAAGTTTCCTATGCATGTTCCTTTCACAAGAGAACTGGGCAAATTTCTGGGGGTGGCTTTGTTGTACTCAAGAGTTACTAAGAACACTTATCAGTGTGTCGCGCAGAATATAAAAAAAAAATTAACAGGTTGGAAGGTCAATCAGCTCTCTTTAGCAAGGCGAGGTAGCCTTATTCAATCAGTGACCTCAACGATTCCTACATACATGATGCAACCAACAAAATTCCTAGTGGTGTATGTGAAGCAATTAAATGTTGTCATAAAAGATTATTGTGGGGAGGAGATGAAACTAAGCAAAAGCTGCATTTGATTGCTTGGGACCAAGTTTGTAAACCCAAGGAGTTTGGAGGTTTGGGTTTTCAAAGGATGGAAGATGTTAATGTTTTGCTTCTTACTAAGACTGGGGGGCATATGCTTCGGGAGGAAGGGAGTAGCTGGTCTCAAGTATTACAACAAAGTAAATATTTAAGGAACGATAGCCTAATCTCGAGACCACGTAAGCCAAATGCCTCTTACACTTAGAAGAGCATCAATAAGGGACAAAGCCTTCTACAAGAAGGCTTGAAATGGAGAGTAGGAAACGGTGCTGAGATCAAGTTTCGGGCAGATTGTTGGTTGACTTATGAACCATTATCTACCATGGCTCATATGCATATACCTAGTGAAGACAGAGACAAATGGGTGTGTGATTATTGGTTAGAAGTGTGAATTTTGGAGTTTATATTGTTCATTAAGGATAGTTTAGTCCTTTAGATTGTTAGGGTTTTATTCTATTAGCATATATATAATCGTACTCAGTTGATTGATTAAGAGTGATACAATATTTCTATTCATTCTCTTTTATCATGGTATCAGAGTAAAGTTACGATCGAACCTTGGTTATTCTTGGCACCAGAAGTTGCACATCGCAGGCCTATCGCTGGCTCTTTCTCGCATCGCAGGCATCGACATCGCACATCCATTGCTGGTTCTCTCTTGCATCATCAACCATCGTTTCTGTCCATCTCAGTGCATCGCAGGTCTGTCATTGGCTCTCTCTTGCATCATCGACCATCGACATCACTCTCTCTCCTCGCAAGTGGTTCGAGACTCCTCTCCCTCATCAGCCTTCAGAGTGGTTTGATCGTGTACTAGGGTTTACTTGGAATTTTGAGTTTGAAACCCTACGGGTGACTATACACTTGGGGTTGTGTTGATAAACGATCAGGATTTCGTCTCCGGATGGAGGGAGGTAGCGTCTCAAGATTTTCTTTTTCTGGTACTATTCACTTCCTCTTTTTATTTGAGTCATTATTTATGAGCATTTGATGAGATATAGAGATTGCATTTAGAGGAAAATTTAAGGGTTTTCTGTTGATACGTGTCGAAATAGTGAATAGAATTTTAGAAATATGACAGATGATAAATTGCAAGCTATCACTACTAAGTTAGATGATACCAATTATTCTTATTGGTCTCATGTAATGAAGAACTTTATAATGGGTTGCATCCGGAACTATATTATTGGTGTAACTATTAGACCTATGGAATCTAAAGAAACTGAGGCTGATGTTTCTAAATGGGATAAGGAAAATGCACAAATTCTTACTTAATTTCATAATTCAGTTCAAACTACCATTGGTTTGAATTTTTCCAAGTATTCTACTTCTAAACAAGTTTGGAACTATTTGAAAACTATGTACCTTAAGTCTAACTTTGCAAAACAGTATGAACTTGAGATGTCTATTCGCAATGCTAGTCAAAAAGATAAGTCCATTCAGGAGTTCTATAATGAGATGACAACTTATTGGGATCAACTTGCTTTAATGGAACCATCAGATTTGCAGTTACTTGACAATTATACCAAGTATTGGGAGAAGCAACGTCTTGTTCAGTTTCTTATGGCCCTTCATGATCAATTTGAGCCACTTCAGGGAGCTATTCTTCATCAGTCCCCCTTGCCTTCTGTTGATGGTGCTATCCGTGAGCTTATTACGGAAGAAAATCAGTTTAAGGTGGCTCATGGTGCTCCTGCCTCCCAGTCAGTTTTTGTCACGTCTCCGCTCTTGCCTACCGCACCATCTCATTTGTTTCAGGTTCCGGGTAAGCCCAAGTCTCAGGTTTCCATGGATAAGTGCAGCTTCTGTCGTCAGTGAGGTCATTGAAAACATGCTTGTCCTAAACTTTTGCAGCCCAAGGGTCATTCGTCTGGTCCACCATCCTCTAAGTCACCATTTTCGGGATCTTGCTCATCTACCGCCTTTTCTGCACTAGCTTCTAACAATGAACCATCTTCCAATATGCAGTCTATGTTTGAGTAGTTCAAGTCTTTCATGGTGGCTAATCCAAATCTTTCGTCCCAGGCCTCCACTATGACTATCACTCAGTTAGGTTTGTCTGGTTCATCCTTTTCAGGTAATATCCACACTTCGTGGATTTTAGATTCTGATTGTTCACATTATATGACCCCTGTTGCATCTCTCCTTAGTAATTGTGTCTCCCCTTCTTCTTCTATCACTATTGCTACTGCTAATGGTTCTTCTATGCCTGTACACTCTATTGGTTCTATTTCCTCTACCCATTTGTCTCTTTCTCCTGTATTTTATGTGCCTCACCTTTCACTCAGTCTTATTTCTATTAGTCAATTATCTGATTCCGGTTTTGATGTCGTTTTCTCTTCTTCTCATTGTGTTGCGCAGGATCGGTTATCCAAGAGGCAAATTGGGATCAAGCGTAGAGTTAAAGAACTGTATACCTGGACAGCTTGCATGTTCCTCCAGAAGTTTCTTCTATTGCATTGTCTTCTTTTTGTTTAAACAATAAGTCTTCTTTATTTTATGTTTCACATTCTAGGTTAAGTCATCTGTCGAGTGACCGTTTAAGGATGTTAGTTCGGTCTGGACATTTAGGTAGTTTTCCCATTGATAATATTTCTGAGTGTCGTGGTTGTAAACTGGCTAAAATGTCTGCTCTTCCTTTTAATAAAAGTAATTCTATTTGTTCTTCTCCCTTTCATTTGGTTCATACTGATGTTTAGGGTCCTTCCCCTATAGTTACCAAGGGTGGTTCGCCATATTATGTGTCTTTTGTGGATGATTATAGTCAGTTTACCTAGGTTTATTTGATGACCCGTAAATCTAATTT
Organism: Camellia sinensis; assembly: GCF_055761805.1. Classification (NCBI taxonomy): domain Eukaryota; kingdom Viridiplantae; phylum Streptophyta; class Magnoliopsida; order Ericales; family Theaceae; genus Camellia; species Camellia sinensis. Next base: position 7,424,359 of record NC_138965.1, read on the forward strand.
TTACAAAATATATTCTAATTTTCACTCCATAATTCGCACTCAGTTTTCCACCACGATTAAAGTTCTCCATTCTGATTTGGGGGATGAGTATTACTTATCTGAGTTTAAGGAGTTTTTAGCTACTCAGGCACTATTCATCAGTCTTCGTGTTCTGACACTCCTGCCCAAAATGGTCGAGCTGCGCGCAAACATCGCCATCTCCTTGATACCGCTCGCTCTTTGTTGCTCTCGTCTTTTGTCCCTTCTGTTTTCTAGGGAGAAGCTGTGCTCACTGCTGCATATCTTCTCAATCGAATGCCTACTCCTCTTCTCTCAGGCTCATCTCTGTATGAGCGTCTTTTTTGTGTTCCTTCCAATTATTCTCTTCTTCGTATTTTCGGTTCTGCATGCTTTGTGCTTCTTCCTAAACGGGAGCGCTCTAATTTAGTTCTCGTTGTGTTCTATGTGTCTTTTTATGATATGGCATTACTCAGAAAGGTTAATGGTGGCTATAATCCTACCACCAAAAAACTATATGTGTCTAGGCATGTCATCTTTTTAGAAAAACTACCATACTACACTATACCTTCCACCCCTGTCCCTATTACCCAGGATGAATTGGCTCACATTGACCCATTTCCTCCTGATGTTTCTCCCGATGAGTTTGTTTCTGATCTCGAGGTCTCTACTTTGCCTCTTACTAGCACTTCTGCTATCTCGCCAAGCACTTCCTCTACTCCTCTTCTTGTTTATTAGAGCCACAAAGCACTTCTGAGCTCGCCTATCTCTAGCTCTACTATCCCTCCATCTGTTTCTCTGGATCCCGCTCCTCCTACACATCGTTTTCCAAATCGTGCCCGTCATCCTCTAAACTAGTATGGTTTTAGTAATACATGTTTTTCCCTTTCCTATCAGTCCTTTCTTTCTTGTCTTCATATTTATTTTGAGCCCAGGTCCTACAAGGAAGCTTGTCACGATCCTAATTGGATTGCTGCCATGAATGACGAGTTAACTACTTTAGCTAACACTCAGACTTAGGATTTAGTTCCATTACCAGCTAATAAGAATATTGTAGGCTATAAATGGGTCTATAAGATGAAAACCCTTTCTGATGGTTCTTTGGAACGGTACAAAGCTCGTTTGGTTGCCCAGGGCTTTTCTATGGGATTGATTACGATGAGACTTTTATCCCGTTACCAAGCTCGTGTGCTGCCCATCACTGGCCTTTGTTTCAACTTGATGTCAAAAATGTTTTTCTGAATGGGCATCTTGCCGAAGAAGTGTATATGCGCCCTCCACCGGGTCTCTCTCACCCTCCTGGTGTTGTTTGTCGTCTTCGTCGTGCTCTATATGGTCTCAAGCAGTCTCCTCGTGCTTGGTATGAGCCCTTTCACTCTGTTGCACTTCAGCTTAATTTTCACCCTAGTCATCATGATTGTGCTCTCTTTGTTCGGCGCACTTCTGCTAGCCTTGTTCTCCTTCTCTTATATGTAAATGATATGATCATTACTAGTTCTGATTATAGTACTATTGAGGAGGTTAAGCATCAGTTGTTTCAGGAGTTCGAGATGAAAGATTTGGGATCTCTTCGGTATTTTCTTGGTATTGAGGTTGCTACTTCTCCTACTGGGGTATCTTCTCTCTCAGACTAAATATGCCTATGATCCCATAATATTCTTTCTTGTGCGAATCTCACTGATAACAAAATTGTTGACACTCCTCTTGAGTTGCATGCCAAGTTTTCGGCTTCTGATGGCGTTCCTCTTGAGGATCCCACTGTGTATCTCGAGTTGGTTGGGTGCCTTGCTTATCTCACCATTACTCGTTCGGATATCTCCTATGTTGTGCACATTCTTGGTCAGTTTGTTTCTGCTCCTCGCTCCACACACTGGGTTGCCTTACTCCGTACTCTGCGCTACCTTCGTGGCACTTTGTTACAATGTTTGCTGTTATTTGCCTCTTCGAACTTGACTGTTCATGCCTATGCTAACGCTGATTAGGCAGGTGACATCTCTGATCGTAAATCCACTTCTGGTCTTTGTGTTTTCCTCGACGATTCTCTCATATCCTGGAAGAGTAAGAAACAGTCTGTTGTTACTCGTTCCACTGCTGAGACTGAGTATCGTGCCATGGCTCATTCTACTTCCGAGATCATTTGGCTTCAGTGGCTTCTTTCTGATATGGGTGTATCTCTTTCTAATCCAACTCCGTTGTATTGTAATAATCAGTCCAAATTGCCCATAATTCAATCTTCCATGAGCGGACCAAGCATGTTGAAATAGATTGTCACTTTGTCAGACAGCATCTTCAGGCTGGCACTATTACTCTCCCTTTTGTTCCTTCCTCTCTTCAATTGGCCGATTTTTTTACAAAGACTCACACTGTTGCTCGTTTTCGTTTTCTTCTTGGCAAACTTTCGATGCTTTCTGCACTCGCATCCTCAGTTTGAGGGGGGGTGTGAATTTGGAGTTTATATTGTTCATTAAGGATAGTTTAATCCTTTAGATTGCTAGGATTTTATTCTATTAGCATATATAATTGTACTCAATTGATTGATTAAGAGTGATACAAGATTTCTATTCATTCTCTTTTATCAAGAATGTCATAGATGGAATTGGTAAGCTCAGTGTTTTAAAAGGCTCTAAGCGCACCGAGGCAATAAGGCCTTCAATAGCCTAAGCGCGAGGTGCAAGACGAGGCACAAGTAGTAGAAGAAAAGCAAAATTATAAAATAAGCAAACTTTTCAACGTAACAAATACATATAGAATTCTAAAAATCATAAAACAAGCTTCACAAGCATAACACGAAAAAAAAAAAAAAAAAAAAAAAAAAACAGAGAGATAATCCAGCGAAGAAGCAGGAGAAGAAAAGAAGAAGAGAAGAAAAGAAAAATAACGAAAGAAAAAATAATGGCAGAGCCATGAAGAGAACCCATTGAACAACAGAAGAAGAAAATGAGAAAAGAAGTAAAGAAGAAAAACAAAGGAAGAAAAAACAGAAGTAGAGAGATAACCTAACCAAAAGAACCCACCGAAGAAGAGAAAGAGAACCACCGAAGAAGAAGAGAAGAACCTAGAGAAGAAGCCGAAACCGTGTTGTCTTCTCACTTTCTGATCGCTTTTTTTAATCTTCTCCACTTAGGGTTTTTTTAAATCACTTTTTGCTCTCTTTTGACCACGTCTGGTCATTTTATATTGAAGAATTTTGATTCCCTGTGAATATGTCCACAAAAAAAGCACTTAATCAACAGTTGGAATAGAAAAATAGGTAAAGCGCATGAAGCCCATGCCTTGTGCCTTGAAAAAAAGCCCTCGCCTCAGCGCCTAAGCTGCGCCTTGCGTATTGCGCCTCACCTCGACCTATTTGAAGTGCAAGGCTGCGCCTCACGCGCGCGCCTAAGCGCGCCTTTTAAAACGCTAAGCTGTATATTTGTTGTCGCCTACCCATGGTTTAGATGCTATACGAAGTGTCACTTCAATTATATAGGATGATAATCCAGATAGGATGGTATGGCATTATAACAACCAATTGTAAGCTCAATGTTAAAGCATTATATGAACAGTTGAGAGTGTTAGAAGAAGCTGGACAGGGTCAGAAGGAAGTGGCAGGCAATCTGAAAAAGTATGTACTTGCAAAGATTGAAATCTTTGATTGGCTAATCAAAAATGATAAGCTTCTCACTGCTCATTTGAAGTGTAGTACACAACTTGGACGAGATAGACATTGTCCAATTTGTGGCGTTCATGGTGAAACAACATTGAATGAGGTTAGAGACTATAAACCCCCCCAAGAATGTTTGATGGCAACTAATTAAATCAAAACATTTCCAAACCTTTTCCAACCTTCCTTAGCAATATTGGGTTGACACACAAACATGGAAAAATCAATATGGTCAAATAACAGTGAGCATTTTGGGTACGGTGGTGCTACATACACCAATTAGTATACTAACTAGTGTACCAACACTAGTTATGACATTATTATTGACCCCATTCATTAATCACATTACAAATATCAAAAATCTCTTAAATTATGCCACATTATCAATTAGTACATTAGTTAATATACTAATTGGTACATATAGCATTATTCTTTTGGGTAATGTTATTCATGGGTACTCTGGTTTTGTAGTGGCTTTGGAGAAATAAATCGGTACATGAAGATTCTTTCATCATTCCAAGAAGCCCAGTTGATGTTATCTGTGAAATGGTTAAAGAGGTGGAATTGGTGAATGGCGTGACAGAGCATTCATGGCAGCATCAGTGAAGGTTAACACTGATGGGTCCTCGGTTGGCAATCTGCAGATCACAGGTATTGGATATTTGATAAGGGATAGTGTTGGCTTCTGGTTGATTGGTTTTCTCTACAATATTGGGTGGGCAACAGCTATTTCTAATGGACTTTGGGCTATAAGGCAAGGCCTTAATGTGGCTTGGCAGTGGGGATATCAACAAGCGACTTTGGAAACAGATTTGCAAGAGGCTTTGGATCACATCTGGTGGAATAATTTCAGTCATCCAAGTCATAATCTGATCTTGCAAATTTGAAAGATGATGGCATGGGAGTGGATCTGCAATCTTCAATATGCACCTCATGAAGCTAATGGTTGTGTTGATCAACTCACACAAAAAGCTCTCCAACAATCTAGTGACCTGCTGGTTCAGAGAATTCATTGCAGATTTTTCTTGCTAAGGATGCCGCTGACTGGGGATGCCAACATTAGTGATTGCTTTTCTCGCTTCGGCCTCCATTGTACCCAAAAAATAAGTGTCCTATTCATGATGCACAAAAATATTTATTGCATGATAGATTTGGCATCTTTAAAGCCAAACATGCCCCATTGATGACAAATTCAACCAATTAATTTGCAAACTCACGATATGGAATTGATTTATGTAGAAACAAACATCATACCTCGTAACACCAACAACGAGCAACATTCCTGATGGTGTAACCACCACCACCCAGCAACAATAGTGGCACATTGAAAGATCTCATATACCTGACACACTCTGCATGGCCTTTTATTGAAAGATTGAAGCATCCTAACCGGTCCCCAGATAAGGAATCAGCACCACATTGGAGAACCACCGCACCGGGCTTAAAAACTTCCATCACTTTACCAATGATTGGTTTGAACAAGAAGTGGTAGCTCTCATCGTCAATCCCGTCATCCAATGGTACGTTAAGGGAGTAGTATTTCCCTTTCCCATATCCTATATCACGTACATCCCCAGTACCAGGAAAATAATCTCCAAACTTATGGAATGACACAGTCATGACCCTGTCAGTGGTGTAAAAAGCCTCCTCAACACCGTCCCCGTGGTGAATGTCAATGTCCACATACAAAACACGCTACAATTCAAATGAGATTAAATTAGCACGTAGGAAAGTTTAAAACAAGGTAAATCTAGGTCAAATGCACAAATTAGACCCTAAAAACTTACATAACAATCAGAGAAGGGTAATTTTTAGATTGATAGACTACATCGCAAAGTTAATGAGGTCATAAGCAAACAGCACTAGACATCTCCTAAAATTAATGCACGGACTCCTCCAGAAAGCCAGCCACATTCACAGAGGCGCTAATCTGATAGCTGGTCCCCCCCCCCCTCTTTTTTTTTGGTTCGGGGCCACAGCAATGGCAGGCTGTCAGATTCTCTCCTCGGCAAATGTGGCCCTCGGATGGCCACTGTCCAAAATATCTGGAGAATAGTGGCCCCAAAAAGACCCAAGCTCTGAGCTACTGCATTCTTGTATCAAATAAGAACTGCCTCTTTCATCTTTCAAAGTTAAACTTGACAAACACAACCAAAAGAACCCCTCCCGAGAGAGAGAGAGAGAGAGAGAGAGGAAAAAAACATATTGATTGGTGATGTCCATCTTGGTGTTTAATGAAAAATGTTTCTTCTTTACATTTTTCTTGAACTACTAAGGCTTTTATTCGAATCCTATTATAGACAATATCAAACACCGGTTCTACAACACCACAGGGAAGGAAGGCACTTGACTGGTCAGCGAAACATATTTTCGTTAAGCACACTTTCTTACTTAAAGCATAAGAACACTCAGCATGAGAGCAACAAAATTAAGAAAATGGACAAAGAGAATATCATGAGACACAAACCCGTAAGTCTGTGATGTGAGCCACCCACCTCATGTTGTTTAAGAAGTTCTAAGATTGCCAAGACAATGTCATTTACATAGCAAAATCCAGATGCCTCACACTTCTTAGCATGATGTAGTCCACCAGCCCAATTAATGGCAATATCACAGAGACTATGATTTAACTTAACTGCGCCACCAACTGATCCACCAGCATAAGTTTGACAGAAAGAGTAAAGACCATCGAAGACAGGGCAGTCTTCACCAACATTGAATCGCTTGAGTTGCCTTAGCTGATCTTGCTGTGTCTCGGGGGTTATACCCCTCAAAAAGGACACATAATCATCAGCATGAAAGCGGCAAAGATCTCTATCCCGTGCAGGGAAGGGCTTTAGGACCTGCATGTGTTGCAACAATCCATAGTGGGCAAGAAGAGCATGGGTCATTCGGATCCTATGTGGCTTCATAGGGTGACCCTGACCATAGTAGTAATTGCCAACCTCTGGGTCATAAAAGTAAGAAATTTTCCTCTTCACACCATCAGGTCCAGATGGAAGAGAATTGCCTCCCGCGTCCATCATCAATTATGTTTGACCTGGAGTGAAGTTAACAATCAAAGCACATAAAAAAATTCAAAAATTAGCCCTAAAGGAAGACCAAATCAATTAACAAACACCAAAAAGAATAGCTAAAAGATGAATGTTGGATTGGTTGGATTGGTTGGATTGTATACACTAACTAACCACTATTGAGGATACATGTATAAATAGAGAGAGAGAGAGAGAGATGAAACTTCCTCCACGGAACAACGGAAGAGAAACAGATACAATATCCACATACAGGAAAGAAAGACCTGGGTGGGGTGGGGTGGGGTGGGGTGGGGAAGAATAATCGTGGAGCTGGTGAACTGTGTGTGTTCCCTCCCTCCCAATCAAAACTTGCAAAGAGCAGCAAAAACAACAATTGAAGCTAGGGTAGGCTATATTTCAAAGTTCCAACTCCGGCACTGCCTTACTGTGTCCATTAGTTATCATTTTTGGTACGGTATGGTATATTGGGGGCAATAACAATAAGCCCCAAAGCAATCCGTTCATGATTGATCAACCCTTTTTACTTACAGACTACTCACTACACTACAGCTGTTGTTGACGATGACGATGATGAGGACGAGGACGAGGACGAGGACGAGGATGGTCGCTCTGTTGCCGGTTCACACGGCGGTTCAAACGAATCTCGTCTCGTCTCCTCTCCTCTCCTCTCCTTAACGCACTGACTGCACCTTTTTCTTTTGGCAGCCTCGTGCTATTTCAGCGACGATGTTGTGAAAAATAAAGTTAGGGTAAATTACAAAAGGTGATTCTAATTAAACTACTACTTCACCTCTTTCTATCCCTTATATGAGTTCGGTGATTTTACTTACACCACTTATTTATCTTTTTATACCACTTATTTATCTTTTTACAATCTTTATCGTATTGCATCATAAAAAAAAATTAAATTAAATTCTTATTACACTCAATATATTAGCAGAACAAATCGTAAGGTAAAAAACTCTTCAAAATTCATCTCTTTACACCCATACTTTTAGAGGAAAAAAAGGAAAAAAAAACTACGCATAAAGAACAACGCAGGAAAGAAGAGTAGACAACACTAGCGTTGAGGGATTTGGACGGCATGGACGATTGAACTCATTCTTCTCATTTGTCAAAGGTAAGTAAAAAAACTCATCTCTCTCTTTCTATATTGATAGAGATAGATGTGTATATATATATATATATATATCTATATCATCTATGTCATCATTTTTTGTGAATAGACAAAGAATAGCACATTCCCAACATAGCTTTGGTGGTTTTGATCTTAGAATTTAATTGGATTTGTGATTATCACGACCCAAACCCGCCCATATGGGTTTAGCACCGTAACCGGCCAGTAATCCATGATTACCGAAAGCCTACTTAACAGTAAAGACAGTAATACAGAGTACAGGGGCTGGCGAAAGTCAAAACAGTAAATAAAAGATGTCCAATAAGCTGTGACAGTCTGTATGCAAAAAGACTTTTCATAACGTAATTCACATTCAAACCATAACGGTATAAACATACATCATATACAGGCATTCAGGTTAGAGACCAAATCCTTACCATAATAGTACAGTACAAGTCTCATACAGTCTATACAAAATAGAAACAGAAAGGGAAATCTAAAACACCCCAAAAAGCCCTAGCTTGAAGGATTTGGAACCTCTCAGTGAGGCACAGTGGCTGGCTTGACAAAAATAGAGTTAAACCCAACGCTCCTAGCTCTGATCCGGTGCCTGGACACCTACATATATATATAAACAGTAAGTTAAAGCCCAGTGAATAACAGTTGTGTAAAGAGGTTAGGAATGAATGTCATTTCAGTATTTAAAACAGTCATTTGAACAGTATAACAGTTATTCGATCATAGCAGTCATAAGTGGTACATCCAATAGCAAACAGTACAGTAGGCCTTAACAGACCGAACAGTCAATTGACGGCCATCATATTAGTAAACAGTAGTGGTTCCAAACATGGGAACCGACAGAGATCTCTGTGACAGTAACAGTACAATACAGTAACAGTAAATTGCTATGGATGCCACGGATACAGTTCGCAAATAGGACAAGCATTCATTCAGTAAGAAATATCATTTCATTTCAAAAAGCAGTACAGTTGATCATTCAAAAATTATTCATGATTGAATATATCTTTACAACATTGTTACTCACAGAGTTCTGGGTTACAGATAGGCTAGTGAGCGTCCTCGAATGCCAACCCTACACAGTTACAAAATGAACACACACTAAGGCCCCATTTGGGGACTTACTTTTTTAGCCAATTAGCCAAAAAGTTACTAAATTAGCCAAAAAGCTAACAACTCATACCAAAAAGTCAAAGATTCTCTTTTCTCTCTACTTTTTGCACATCTTTTCGTAATTAGCCAAAAAGTCATCCCAAACATACAAGTTTTTTTTACCTACTTTTTTAGCCAAATAGTCAAAAAGTTACTAAATTAGCCTGTTCCCAAACGAGGCCTAAGTTACACGTTTGGGAAAACAATAACTTAGTCCCTATCTTGACTCGGTGTGGTTCTATTGCATTAACCTCATTAAGATGCCTTAAACTAGGCCTAAGAATGCCTAGGATGAAATAAGGATGCAAAGATGCACTTTAAAACACTTTTCAGAATTTTCAGAAAACAGGAGTATCGCTCGAGCGTGGCTTTCTACGCTCGAGCGGACATGCAGACAAAAGAGCTCCGCTCGAGCGTGACTTTCCTCGCTCGAGCGGACTGTAAAAGTACTGGATGCATGAAATTCACGCTCAACGGGCGGTCGACCCCCGTTCGAGCGTGAGACACAAGCCCTCGCTCGAGCGTGCATTCCCTCGCTCGAGTGGACTGTAAACACATGCAAAGTACTGGATACACGCATTTCATGCTCAAACGTCACTATACTCGCTCGAGCGGACTGCATGAACTCAAAGTGTATGCTCAAGCGTGGAGTTCCTCGCTCGAGCGTGGATCCAAAATCTGGAATTTCCAGATTTGTCTCCAAGCATGAAACTCAACATTTAACACATCAAAACTCAACCTCTTGGGCCCATTTTCTAGAAAAACACTTTAAACCCATCATATAACATGTTTTGAAGATCAATTTGTAAAATCAAAGCCCAATGGTGAGTCAATTGAACACCATTTTCAAATAAACATCAAGAACATGATGAACATGCAACATGCAAGTGTTCAATTGAAAACAAAGCTTCTAATACAAGAACAAATGAGCCAATCCTTTCAAAAACATGATGAATTCATGAACTATAACCCAAATACGGACATGCATGTGAGGATTCTATGAAAACAACCTCAAAATACAAGAATGTAAACATGCATGCATGATTTAAGCCTTAATTCAACATTTTAAGCCATAACTTGGCTCTAGACCTTAACATCTTCTAAACCATGCGAGAACCAACTCAATTCATAAACAAGAAGGTAAAAGCTCTACCTTAAGTCTTCAATTTCAAGTCTAGAGGCTCAATTATACAATCTCTCTTCAAAATCCTCAAGTCTCCAAGCTAAATTTGTTAAAATCGAGTTTTTTCCTCTCACTCTCTCTCTCTCTCTCTAGTCGATTATGGGTCTCAAATGGCTGAGGAAATGTGATAAAGCTAACATAGATAAATCAAATAAAAGGCTCATGAAAGTCCACTAAGTGATAATTTAGTAAATAAGCCCACTAATGCAATTTAACATTATTTAATCCAATTTAATCATACCAAATCAAATTTCAACTAAATTTACCATAAAATCACATTAATTCTAATTAGCATAAAACACTAATCAATTTCGGATTCGGCTGCCGATAAGGCCTTCCATTTGCAGTTTAAAACATAAAACATGAACAAATCATTTAGCAGTCAACACAGATATATTTGCACTTAAGCTAATGCACTCAATCAATCAGTCAGAATTTTAGTCAATCGGTCACTTAACATGCTTAGTCATAGATTAGCACTAATCAATGGTGAGGGTTGTCACAGTCTCCCCTCCTTACAAAGAGTTTGGTCCTCCAAACTCGAATTACCTTCATTTTGGAAGAATACTGGATTCAGTGGAAACAATTCAGGATATCTTTTTATCATATCGTCTTCCCTTTCCCAAGTGGCATACATGCCACCATGGTTTTGCCAGTCAACTTTCACTAACGGGATTTCTTTGTTCCTTAACTTCTTGATCTGTCTGTTTACAATCTGAATAGGTCGTTCTTCATAAGTGTAGTCATCACTTAGCACTACACGGGTAGGCTCAATCACATGGAAGGGATCCCGGAGGCAATCCCTCAACATTGAAATATGGAAGACATTATGCATATGCTCCATTTCAGGAGGAAGCGCTACTTGATACGCCACCGGATTAATCTTTTCAATAATCTCATACGGCCCGACATATCTCGGCGCTAACTTACCCTTAACTCCAAAACGAGTCTGGCCTTTCATTGGTGTCACTTTAACAAAAGCGTGATCACCTACTTCATATTCTCTGTCTCGCCTTCGGACATTTGCATAACTTTTCTGTCGGCTTTGTGCGGTTTTCAATCTCTGTTGAATCAGTTTCATCTTTTCTGTGGTTTCCTGTACAATCTCGGGCCCAAGCAAAGACCCATCTCCAACTTCTGCCCAGCAAATTAGAGATCGACATTTTCTGCCATACAAAGCCTCGAAAGGCACCATACCAATGCTTGAATGAAAACTGTTGTTGTAGCGAATTTAGCCAACGGTAAGTGATTTTCCCAATTTCCCTGAAAATCAAGGACACACATTCTCAGTAAATCCTCCAGAGTCTGGATGGTTCTTTCTGACTGGCCATCTGTCTGAGGATGATATGCACTACTCAGTCTCAGTTCAATACCCAATGATGTCTATAGGCTTTGCTAGAATCTCGATGTAAACTTTGAGTCCCTATCAGAAACAATGGACACAGGCACTCCATGCAATCTAACAATCTCATCAATATAGATTATAGCCAATTTGTCCGCATTATAAATTGTTTTGATAGGTAAGAAGTGAACAAATTTAGTCAATCTATCAACAATAACCCAAATTGAGTCCATACCTTTACTGGAGCGAGGTAAACCAACAATGAAATCCATAGTGATATATTCCCATTTCCACTCCGGTATCGGTAAGGGTTGCAGTAAGCCTGCGGGTCGTCGATGTTTGGCTTTAACTTGTTGGCAATGAAGACATTTCGACACAAAATCAGCAATTTCTTTCTTCATTCCCGGCCACCATAAATTCAGTTTCAAGTCTTGGTACATTTTCGTATTTCTTGGATGGATAGACAATTTTGAATTGTGGCCCTCTTGCAGAATTCTTCTTTTCAGTTCAGAATCACTCGGTACACATAACCTTCCCTAAAATTTCAGTACATTGTTTTCAAATTTGAAACCCGGCCTCGGTTTAGTTCCTCGTTCATCGATGATTTTCTTCAAGAAGTCATCACATTGCTGTTTCTCTTTAATCTCTTCAATAAGTGCCGGTTGAGCAGAAATAGCAGCTAAGGTTCCACCTTGTTCGCGCAAAACAATCTCAACTTCAAATCTTTCAAGGTCACATAGCAATTCTTTCTGCCCGGTGAGTAAACAGGATAAATTTCCAACTGATTTCCGGTTGAGTGCATCAGCAACGGTGTTAGCTTTTCCTGGATGGTACAAAATTTGCAAGTCATAATCTTTTATCAGTTCTAACCATCTCCGTTGTCTCATGTTCAGTTCTTTCTGTGTGAAGAAGTACTTCAAACTTTTGTGGTCTGTATACACCTCACATGTTGCCCCATAAAGGTAGTGACGCCAGATTTTCAGTGCAAACACTACTGCAGCAAGTTCCAAGTCATGGGTCGGGTAGTTCTTTTCATGCGGTCTTAGTTGTCAGGAAACATACGTAATAACTTTACCATTCTGCATTAAAACACATCCCAAACCCTTATAAGAAGCATCACTAAATATAGTATAACCATCCGTACCTGAGGGTAAGGTAAGAATCGGCGCAGTCACAAGTCGAGTCTTTAACTCTTGAAAGGCTGATTCTCTCTGGTCAGTCCAGTCAAATGATATCCCATTTTGAGTCAATTGAGTCAGTGGTAGGGCAATTTTGGAGAAGTCTTTGACAAACCTTCTGTAATACCCGACTAAGCCTAGAAAACTTTGAACATCGGTAACATTTGTCGGTCTAGGCCAATTCATTACTGCTTCAATTTTCTGCGGATCAACTGAAATTCAATCCTTACTGATTATATGACCCAAAAACATAACATTGTCAAGCCAAAATTCACATTTTGTCAGTTTAGCATACAGTTTCTGTTCTCTTAGAGTCTGTAGGGCAGTTCTCAAATGATGTTCATGTTCTTCCGTGCTTTTGGAATAAATCAAAATGTCATCTATGAAAACAACTACAAATTCATCAAGGTATGGTTTGAAAATTCTGTTCATAAGATCCATAAATGCAGCAGGTGTATTGGTAACTCCGAAAGGCATAACTAAGAATTCATAATGTTCGTACCTCGTTCGAAAGGCAGTCTTTTCAATGTCCCCTGTCTTGACTTTTAACTAGTGGTATCCAGATTTGAGGTCAATTTTGGAGAACACTTGGGCCCCCTGTAACTGATCAAATAAGTCATCAATACGAGGCAATGAATATTTATTTTTCACTGTTACGTTGTTCAGTTCACGGTAGTCAATGCAGAGTCTCAATGAGCGGTCTTTCTTCTTTACAAATAAAACTGGAGCGCCCCATGGCGAAGTGCTGGGCCTGATGAACTTCTTGTCTAACAACTCTTGCAGCTGAACCAACAACTCTTGCAACTGAACTTTCAACTCTTTCAATTCAGTCGGTGCCATTCTGTAAGGAGCTTTAGATACTGGCTATGTACCCGGAATCACATCAATGGTGAATTCAATCTCCTTATCAATCAAATCCCCTAGCAAATCATCTAGAAAAACATCTGGGAATTCTCTGACTATAGGAATACTGTTCACATCAGTTCTAGCATCAGTAGGTACAGTCAATACACAACACAGATACCCTTTACACCCCTTTTAACTAGTTTAAAAGCTTTCATGGATGAAATCAGATACGGGGGAGGTACTACTCTAACTCCGTTAAACACAAATTCAGGCAGTTCAGGTGGACGGAAAATAACTTGTTTTGTTACTATAACAACCCTCACCACTGTTTACCGATAATCTACCGATTACTGCTAAACTGAGACTGATTATGAAAAGTAATTGAACTGATTGAAATACTGAACTGACTGACTGAAATCTGAAACTGATTGATTGACTGTATCTGTTTAAATGCATTATCTATCTGTTTGACTGTTTGATTATCTGTTCATGTTTTATGTTTAAATTGTGAATTGAAGGCCTTATCGGTGGCCGTACCGGAGATCGATTAGTGTTTTATGATCATCATAATTTATGTGATTTTATGGCATATTTATCCGAAATTTGATTTAGTATGATTAAACTAGATTAAATACAGCTAATTAAAGAGTTAGGCTTATCTACAACTTTGCCATTGTGAGTGGGCCACTTCATGAACTATATTTGAGCCTTATTATACACTATATTAGGCAAACATTTCATCAGCTCATTTCCCTTGCCTTAGCCGACCAAGAGAGAGAGAGGGAGATGAATTGAATTCCTTCTTGTGTTTTGCTTGGAGAATTAAAGAAATTGAAGGTTGATTACATAATTAAGCTCCTACACCTTAAACTCAAGACTTAGGTAAGGAGATTTAACCTCTTATTGTTGTGTTTAAGTTGATTCTTGCATGGTTCATGTCTAATTGAGGAGCCAATTCATGATTTAGTTCTAACATGTTGAATTATAGCTTAATTCATGCATGCATGCCTATATTATTGAATTTTGAGTTGATTCCATGGAAAATTGTCACATGCATGCTCATATTTATGTTAAGTCCATAAATTCATCTTGTCTTTGAAGATATTACCTCAATAGAGCATTTATTTGAGGCTTGTAAGTTGTTTAACTTCATGCATGTTGCATGTTCATCTTGTTTATGAAAATTGGTTTGAAATTGGATTTAATTGAAACACCCTTGGGCTTTGGTTTCTTAAATTGAGCTTTGAATCAAGTTATTCTATGTGTTTACAAGTGTTTTCCAGAAATTTAGCCCAAGATGATCGAAATTTATGCATCAAAACATGATTTTGAACTCGGGACTCAAACCTGAAAAATCCAGATTTTTGACTCCCGCTCGAGCGGGGAAATTGACGCTCGAGCGGGAAAATCGAGCTCCCAGCATCTTGCATTGATTTACAGTCTGCTCGAGCGGAGGATTATACGCTCTAGCGGGGGCTTGTGTCTCAAGCTCGAGCGTCCGTCGAGCGGGGATTTCACTTATCCAGTACTTTTACAGTCCGCTCGAGAGGGGGATTTTCCGCTCGAGCGGGTACCTTTGTTGCATGTCCGCTCGAGCGGGGAAACCTGAGCTCGAGCGGGGCTCTGTTTTTTCTGAAAATTCTAAAACTGTTTTCTGAATGCATCTTTGCATCATTATCCCATCCTAGGCATTCTTAGGCCTAGTTTAAGACATCTTAATAAGGATATAGATATAGAACACATCAAGGCAAATTAGGGATTAAATTATTATCTTTCCCAACTGTGTAGCTTAGTGTGTGTTCAATCTGTAAACTGTGTAGGATTGGCGACTGGGGACGCGCTCTAGCCTAACTGTAGCCCAGAACTCTGTGAGTAACAACTGTGTAAAGATATGTTCAAAAATGATTATCTTCTGAACAATTGAACTGTACTGTTTCTGAATTGATACTGTTAATAGAATGAATGTATTTCCTCTATTCTGAACTGTATTGTGGCATCCTTAGCAAATACTGTCACTGACTGCTACTGTTACAAAGATCTCTGTCGGTTCCCTTGTTGGAACCACTACTGTTTACTGATTGATAGCCATCATTGACTGTTCGGTCTTTCAAGACCTACTGTTTACTGTACTGTTATGCTAATGGATGTACCACATATGACTATACTGATTGAACGACTGAAATACTGATTTAATGAACTGTTTTCGTTACTGTAAGGACATTCATTCTAAACCTCTTTACGCATTATGTTATTCACTGGGCTTTAGCTCACTGCCCATATATATATGTAGGTGTACAGGCACCAAACCGTGCCTAGAAGCGTCGGGGTAAGCTCCAGTTTTGTCAAGCCAACCACTGTGCCTCACTGTGAGGTTCCGAGCCTGTCAAGCCATGGCTTAGGGGTGTTTTAATTTCCCCCGTCTGTCTCTGTAACTGTTTTGTTAACTATATAGACTGTTAATGTACTGTTTAATAGGGATTAGGTCCCTGATCTGAATGATTATAAATGTTGTACATACTGTTCTGCACTGTGTATATATATATATATATATATATATATATGTGCATGAAAAGTCTTTTTGGCATACAGACTGTCACAGCTCATTGGACATTGTTTATTTACTGTATTGGCTTCCGCCAAGCCCCTGTACTCTGTTTTACTGTATTACTGTTAAGCAGGCCTTCATTAATCTCGAATTACTGGCCAGTTACGGTGCTAAACCCATAGGGGCGGGTTTGGGTCGTGACATAGTGGTATCAGAGCGATACTTACCACGAGTTATATCGCATACACATGTCCAAATGAGCTATAGAATGTCCTAGAAAAGCGATTAGGGCATTGCATGAACTTGTTAAAGTATGTGTGACTATGACATGACTGAATATATGCTAATGTGATAAACTGCTTAAGTATGCAACTGCTTATGTTTATAATTGCTATAACTGCTTATAGTGAAATGGATAATACAAGAACTGCAAATGAATAGGAATCCTCATCCTCTGAGGCAAGAATGGCAAGACTGGAGAGAATGATGGAACTCATAACTGAGAGATTAGGGCAACAACAGAACCCACAGCCCCCACCTCCTCCAGTACAGCCAGAGCCACCTATTAATGATGACATAATTACACTGACACATAAGTTCAGCAAGATGAAACCGCCATCCTTTCAGGGAGGCCTGGAACCGTTAAAAGCTGAAGCATGGGTTCTTGAGACAGAAAAGTTATTTGAAGTGTTTCCGTGCTCTGAAGCACATAAAGTACTGTTAGCTACCTTTACCTTGCACGAAGAGGCCAAAAGGTGGTGGATGCTTATCCGTGATGACAACACTGTAATGACTTGGGCTCAATTCAAATGAGCCTTCTTTGAAAAGTACTTCCCTCAGTGTGTCAGGGATAGAAAAGTAACTGAATTTGAACAGCTGAAACAGGGCACAATGTCCGTTGCTGAATATGAAACAAAGTTCACCGAGCTTGCTAGATATGCACCACACATGGTGGACACTGATTATAAGAAGACCAGAAAGTTTGAAGGCGGCCTTAATGTTGCAATACTAGACAGAATTAATGTTTTGAAGCTACCGAATTATGTAAATGTTCTTGACCGAGCTTTGATGGCTGAATCGAACATCGAGGCACTGAAAACTGAAACACCAGCGTCTGAATGGCGTGGTAAAAGAAAGGTTTTAAATTCAAGAAAGGCAAGCATAACCTATTGAACAAGAAACAGAATACAGGACAACAACTAGCCCCAACCAAGGGAGTGGTTTCATAGCACCCTGTTCTGAGTGTGGCAGGAAGCACAAAGGGGTCTGTTACAAAATATCTGGAGCCTGCTACAGGTGTGGCAAGGTGGGCCACATGGTTAAAGACTGCCCCTCTGCTCCACAAACCAATAGTAAAGCTGCACCAAGCGTGGCAGCATCAACTGTTGCACCAAAACGGAACCCCAAAGCTACCGGGAAAGAGCCCATGAGGCAAGGCCGAGTGTTCGCCCTAGTACCAAGAGATGTGCAAAATACCGAGACCGTTGTGCCAGGTATTCTCTCTATTTGTACTCAAAATGCTTATGTACTAATTGATTCGGGGTCTACGCATTCATATGTGTCGCATGCTTTTTCGCAAAAACTGAATAGGCCATTAGAACCCATGAATTATCTGTTAGCTGTATCATCACCCGTTGGGGGATCCATGACTTGTGCATATATGTACCCTGCTTGTGAAATTATTGTTGGAGATGCACATCTGTATATTGATTTACTGCCACTGAACATTGATCATTTTGACGTAATATTGGGAATGGACTGGTTAACGAAATACCATGCTACTATAGACTGTGTAATGAAACAAGTAGTCTTCCGTCCACCTGGTTTGCCTGAATTTGTGTTTAATGGAAGTGGAGTAGTACCTCCTCCGTATTTGATTTCATCTGTGAAAGCTGTTAAATTGATTAGAAAGGGGTGTAAAGGGTATCTGTGTTCTGTATTGACTGTATCTACTGATGATAATGCTAATGTAAATAGTATTCCCATAGTCAGAGAATTCTCAAATGTTTTTCTAGATAATCTGCCAGAGGACTTGATTGACAGGGAGATTGAATTCACCGTTGATGTGATTTCGGGTACCCAGCCAGTATCTAAAGCTCCTTACCGAATGGCTCCAACTGAATTGAAAGAATTGAAAGTGCAACTGCGGGAACTGTTAGATAAGAAGTTCATTAGGCCCAGTGCTTCACCGTGGGGCGTACCTGTTTTGTTTGTGAAAAAGAAAGACGGCTCGCTGAGACTGTGTATTGACTACCGTGAACTGAACAAGGTAACCGTGAAAAATAAATACCCATTGCCACGTATTGATGACTTATTTGATCAGTTACAGGGTGCTCAAGTGTTCTCTAAGATCGACCTCAGATCAGGATACTATCAGTTGAAAGTTAAACCAGAAGATATTGACAAAACTGCTTTTCGAACGAGGTATGGACATTACGAATTTTTAGTTATGCCTTTCGGAGTTACCAATGCACCTGCTGCATTTATGAACCTCATGAACAGAATCTTTAAACCATACCTTGATGACTTTATTGTTGTATTCATTGATGACATACTGATTTACTCCAAAAGTATAGAAGAACATGAACATCATCTGAGGCTTGCCCTACAGACCCTAAGAGAACAGAAACTTCATGCTAAACTGTCTAAATGTGAATTTTGGCTTGATCATGTTATGTTTTTGGGGCATGTTGGCCTTCGGTATTCTGCACATCTCTTGGCCTTCGGTAATCTCGGATTACTAGCCAGTTACGGTGCTAAATCCATAGGGGCGGATTTGGGTCGTGACAGTTACACAGTCTATGTAGCATGATATTTTGTTAACCAGTCCATTCCCAATATCACATCAAAATGATCAATATTCAATGGCAGTAAATCAATATACAAATGCGCATCTTCAACAATAATCTCACATGCAGGGTACATATAAGCACAAGTCATGGATCCCCCAACAAGTGAAGATACAACTAACAGATAGTTCATAGGTTCCAGTGGTCTATTTAATTTTCGCGAAAAAGCATGCGATACATATGAATGTGTAGACCCCGAATCAATCAGAACATATGCATTTTGAGCACAAATTGAGAGTATTCTAGACACAATGGTCTTAGTATTCTGCACATCTCTTGGTACGAGTGGGAATTCTCGGCTTTGCCTTATAGGCTCTTTTCCAGTAACTTTGGGATTAGGTTTCGGTGGAGCAGTTGATGCTGCGGCGCTTGGTGCAGCTTTACTATTGCCTTGAGGAGCAGAAGGGCAATCTTTGACCATGTGGTCTACCTTGCCACACCTGTAACAAGCACCTGAAATTTTATAACAAACCCCTTTATGTTTCTTACTACAATCAGAACAAGGTAGTATGTAACCACTTCCCTGACTGAAACTGGTTGTTAACCCTGTATTTTGCTTTTTATTCATTGAACTGTTCTGGCCTTTCTTAAACTTGAAGCCTCGTCTCTTACCACGCCACTCGGTCGTTGGTGTTTCAGTCTGTTTCAGTGCCTCGATGTTCGACTCAGCCATTATTGCTCGGTCAAGAACATCCACATACTTCAGTAGTTTCAGAACATTGATTCTGTCAAGGATTTCAACATTAAGGCCGCCTTCAAACTTCCTGACCTTTTTGTAATCGGTATCCACCATGTGTGGTGCATATCTGGCGAGCTCAGTGAATTTCGATTCGTACTCAGCTACGGACATAGTGCCTTGTTTCAGTTGTTCAAACTCAGTCACTTTGCGGTCCCTGACACATTGTGAAAAGTATTTCTCAAAGAAGGCTCCCTTAAACTGAGCCCAAGTCATAACAGTGTCGGTGTCACGGACAAGCATCCACCACCTTCTAGCCTCTTCTTGTAAGGTGAAGGCAGCCAGTAGCACTTTGTGTGCTTCAGAACACGGAAAGATTTCAAACAGTTTCTCGGTCTCTAGGACCCATTCTTCGGCCTTTAGCGGTTCAAGGCCTCCTTAGAATGACGGTGGTTTCATTTTACTGAACTTCTGTGTTAGGGCAATTACGTCATCATTCACATTCGGTTCCGGCTGTACCGAATGAGGTGGGGGCTGTTGGTTCTGTTATAGCCTTAAGGCCTCAGTTAGCAGTTCAACTATTCTTTCGAGCCATGCCATTCTGGCCTCAGATGATTCAGGTTCATCATCATTTCTTGCGTTATCCATTTCACTCTAGACAATTATGGCAATTATAAACATAGACAGTTGCATACTTAACATATTAACACATTAGCACATATATTCATGTCATGGCCACACACACTTTCCGATGCTCATGCAATGCCCTAATCACTTTTTTAGGACATCCTATAGCTTATTTGGACACGTGTGTACGGTATAACTCGTGGTTTGATATCGCTCTGATACCACTCTGTCACGACCCAAACTCGCCCCTATGGGTTTAGCACCGTAACCGGCCAGTAATCTGTGATTACCGAAGGCCTGCTTAATAGTAAAGACAGTAATACAGAGTACAAGGTCTGGTGGAAGCCAAAACAGTAAATGAAAGATGTCCAATAAGCTGTGACAGTCTGTATGCAAAAAAAAATTTCATAACGTAATTCACATTCAAACCATAATGGTATAAACATACATCATATACAAGCGTTCAGGTTAGGAACCAAATCCCTACCATAACAGTACAGTACAAGTCTCATACAGCCTATACAAAATAGAAACAGAAAGGGGAATCTAAAACACCCCAAAAAGCCCTAGCTTAAAGGACTTGGAACCTCTCAGTGAGGCACAGTGGCTGGCTTGACAAAAATAGAGTTTAACTCAACGCTCCTAGCTCCAATCCGGTGCCTGGACTCCTACATATATATATAAACAGTAAGCTAAAGCCTAGTGAATAACAGTTGTGTAAAGAGGTTAGGAATGAATGTCCTTTCAGTATTTAAAACAATCATTTGAACAGTATAATAGTTATTCGATCATAGCAGTCATAAGTGGTACATCCAATAGCAAACAATACAGTAGGTCTTAACAGATCGAACAGTCAATTGACGGCCATCATATCAGCAAACAGTAGTGGTTCCAAACATGGAAACTGACAGAGATCTCTATGACAGTAACAGTACAGTACAGTAACAGTAAATTGCTATGGATGCCACGAATACAGTTCGCAAATAAGACAGGCATTCATTCAGTAAGAAATATCATTTCATTTTAGAAAGCAGTACAGTTGATCATTCAAAAATTATTCATGATTGAATATATCTTTACAACATTGTTACTCACAGAGTTCTGGGTTACAGATAGGCTAGTGAACGTCCTCGGATGCTAACCCTACACAGTTACAAAATGAACACACACTTAGTTGCATGTTTGGGAAAACAATAACTTAGTCCCTATCTTGACTCGGCGTGGTTCTATAGCATTAATCTCATTAAGATGCCTTAAACAAGGCCTAGGAATGCTTAGGATGGAATGAGGATGCAAAGATGCACTTTAAGACACTTTTTAGAATTTTCAGAAAACAGGGGTCTCACTCGAGCGTGGCTTTCTACGCTTGAGCAGACTGTAAAAGTACTGGATGTATGAAATTCACGCTCGACGGGCGCTCGACCCCCGCTCAAGCGTGAGACACAAGTCCTCGCTCGAGCATGCATTCCCTCGCTCGAGCGGACTGTAAACACATGCAAAGTACTAGATACACGCATTTCACGCTCGAGTGTCACTATACTCGCTCGAGCGGACTGCATGAACTCGGAGTGTACGCTCGAGCGTGGAGTTCTTCGCTTGAGCGTGGATCCAAAATCTGGAGTTTCCAGATTTGTCTCCAAGCATGAAACTCAACATTGAACACATCAAAACTCAACCTCTTGGGCCCATTTTCTGGAAAAACACTTTAAACCCATAATATAACATGTTTTGAAGATCAATTTGTAAAATCAAAGCCCAATGGTGAGTCAATTGAACACCATTTTCAAATAAACATCAAGAACATGATGAACATGCAACATGCAAGTGTTCAATTGAAAACAAAGCTTCTAATACCAGAACAAATGAGCCAATCCTTTCAAAAACATGATGAATTCATGAACTATAACCCAAATATGGACATGCATGTGAGGATTCTATGAAAACAACCTCAAAATACAAGAATGTAAACATGCATGCATGATTTAAGCCTTAATTCAACATTTTAAGCCATAACTTGGCTCTAGACCTCAACATCTTCTAAACCATGGAAGAACCAACTCAATTCATAAACAAGAAGGTAAAAGCTCTACCTTAAGTCTTCAATTTCAAGTCTAGAGGCTCAATTATGCAATCTCTCTTCAAAATCTTCAAGTCTCCAAGCTAAATTTGTTGAAATCGAGTTTTTTCCTCTCACTCTCTCTCTCTAGTCGGTTATGGGTCTCAAATGGCTGAGGAAATGTGATAAAGCTAACATAGATGAATCAAATAAAAGGCTCATGAAAGGCCACTAAGTGGTAATTTGGTAAATAAGCCCACTAATGCAATTTAACATTATTTAATCCAATTTAATCATACCAAATCAAATTTCAACTAAATTTACCATAAAATCATATTAATTCTAATTAGCATAAAACACTAATCAATTTCGGATTCGACCGCCGATAAGGCCTTCCATTTGCAGTTTAAAACATAAAACATGAACAGATCATTTAGCAGTCAAACAGATAGATTTGCATTTAAGCTAATACACTCAATCAGTCAGTCAGAATTTCAGTTAATCGGTCACTTAACATGCTTAATCATAGATTAGCACTAATCAGTGGTGAGGGTTGTCACAGTGATTTTTTGTGCTAGTTTGAATGTTGAAGTTCAAATTTTGGTTTTCTATTTTATCAGGTTTTTGATCCTCTGTTTTGCCCATTGTCTTTATTTATTTATTTATTTATTTATTTTTATTTTATTTATTTATTTATTATTTTTTTTTAGAGTGATAGTCAAGTGGAAAGGGTTAGAGTTATGTGGGTAAAGAGGTGCCATAGAAGGTTGTCAATAATTGTCGAAAAAATTGAAGTTGTGGGTTAGTTGCTCCTAATATTGCTAATCCACCATTAGGCCAACCATCACTGCCACAAATATGCATATACAACTACAATATACAAATTGCTTGCTTTTTAATTAAATAAAAGCTGCAGATAGCTAGGACATTGTTATAGTTATTTATGCTAATTGAAGGCAATTGCTTAAGTTACATAGCTTTCACCAAAATTTAGCTCAGATTGGAAGCCTACACTTTAGGGCATTACTTGGTTCAAAGATTTGGTATTGAATTAGGGATAAGATTTGGATTAGAGCCTTTAAAGCCAAATCTTGCATTTCGATCAATCCTTATATTAGATTATTCTAATTCTAATATTGCAAATTGTTACCAAAAAGCAAAGAGTTCCAAATTTTTTATAAAAAAAAAAAGAACTGTTATTTGCAAATCTCATGCACTATATTCAAATAAAAAAAACAAAAATGAGAAAACTAAGAGCATTAGTATTATTAATGGTGTCACTCTTATAGTTGAAAGCTTGCCAAAATTGCTTCCATCCTCAACACGCATTTAGAAAAGCCCATTTCAAGCCCAGTTTCTATGCACTTTTTAATAAGCTTAAACTGTTTTTGTTTTTTTAAATAAAATACATTTTATTAATTTTAACTTTTAGATCATAGTAGTATTGATGATTATACACTTCAAGATTGCATTCCACTTGTACAACAAGTCACCCAAGTTAAATAACTTATTATCACCTATCTAAATATTTGGGGCAATAGTCTACAAGAACTTCATGCAAAAATACTAAAAACATGGCCCTATTTAAATCAAGTTGTTGTAAAAGACCCCAAGTGAAACACACAACTAAAGTGCCAAAACCCTTTATGAAACACAGGTCCACTTCTTAATCACTGACGCACGTATCTGAACAATACTTCACTTAAGATGAGCTCAAAAATTTACAGCAAGAAAGAGAAGAAAACTAGAGTCCAATCCAAGTTCTTAACCTTATCAGTACAGATAATGGCTACAGATAATGACTACAGAAAACAAGCAAGCTGGTCTTCTCACTTTTTGACAATTTAACGAAAAATTGGGAACAATGAACAAATTAATTATAAGAAGCTATGTCGTGAGTCTTTGTCTCTTTTTCAATTTTATTCTATTACTTTCTATCTAAAATCAGTTTGAAGTCCACTTGGGGAAAGTTAGATGGAAGTCAAACACACCCAAATCCAAGTTTATTAAAAAGTTCTTGTTGTTTCTATAGGTTGAACTCATATTACAACCTCATACTTTTGGATTAATAGGCAAATATTATTCTAATATCCTATACTGTATAAATTTAAAATCCATTGCTCTTCTTCACTTTAACAGGAATAAGGCAATTTGGCTTCATTCTATAACTTAAAGCTTTGATACTATTTTCATCTTCATCAAATAATCATGTGTTTGACAAATGTCCTACGTAACCCATACACTCATTTAAGGCAAAAATTATTGTGTGAAACAATACAAAAAAAATGAAAAATAAAATTTTGAATTTGAAGACATGAATTTCAAGAAAATATAATCCCAATGGGTATGCAACATCCATTCAATGTAAACTATTACTCGCACCAAGCCTGAAGAAAACCCATGCTATTTAAACCATGTCTGTTGGTAACCTAATGGTTATGCCACTCTAAAATTCAAAATCTTATAAATTCTCCTGGTCATTAGAAGATCAATATGTGATTTTCTTCATTTTTCCCCTCTTGCAATATGTTCTTATAACTTTTTTAATTTTCAATAGAATTCTCAGTCTTGCTATATGTTCCCCTCTTGCAATATGCTGATGCAATTTTCTGGAACAAAAAAGTTTCAAATAGTGCCAAGTTCCCCTTTACTTATCATTTTAACAATTTTTTTTCTAAAACATAATGTATTTTGTTCTTCTAGAATTAGAATTTTTTCCCTTTTCTATACATTTACACATTAAATTTTTCTTTTTTAAATTGAATGTTATCTATGAAATTATGGTTTCTTTGCTAATATTGTTTACATCAGTTATTTAACATATTCGAGTTTTTGCTGATATTGGGTTTAATATTTTTTTTTACACAGAAATGGTTAGTGGTGTCTCACGTAAGAGACCAACGGCATCCAACAGAAGACGTGCTAGGCAAATAGAACCTGAAGCATTAGAAGTGAATGTCCCTGTAGAGGAGGATGGCCATGTAGATGTGAATAATGATGATGTTGATAACGATGTTGGTGTGGACAATGACGATGACGATGACGATGACGATATTGGTGTAGGGGCTGACCTCATGGAGGACGATATTAGTGTGGACGATGACAACACCGAACCAATTTCTGGTGCTCTAGAGGATCCTGCATTGCTAATTAGCTTCCGTAACCATGTTGATGCCGTTATTTGGAAGAAAAAGGTATTTTTTGAATTTCTCAACAATAAACTAATTATATGTACTATATGCTTCAAATTATTTATATTTTCATGTGAAATGCAGGAACGGGGACCTCTTAAATGTTTGAATCGTTCTCGAAAGCTTGTCGAGTGGCCATAGATGACACCAACATTCGAAAATGCTAGATGACAACATTTGGTTGAGCAATCTGGTCTTAATGTCCTTATTGATCACACATATCGACATGGCAATAGAGTGGCAATATCTGCCTTCGTTGAAAGATGGTATCCAGAGACAAATACATTTCACATGCCAGACGGTGAGATAACTGTCACGTTGGATGATGTACGGACCATACTTGGCATTCCAGTCACTGGTAGGGATTTGTCATGTCCTAAGTTAACAAGATACGAGGCTGTTGAACTAGTGAGTGCTACTTTGGGAGTGCCAGTGAATGATGCATTTGTAGAATTAGTTCAATCTCGTGGGCAATCCGTGAAGCTAGAGTGGTTGAGAATCAGATTTCATGAAGTTAAAGATACAGATGATGCAAATTTCATAGAATATGCAGCGAAAACTTACTTGCTATATTTATTAGGTTGTACCCTCTTCGCTGATAAGAGTGGGACTCGAGTACCCATTGCTTACCTGCACATGTTGACTGACATTGATGCTATTAGCTCATATGCATAGGGAGCTACAGCTTTGGCATTCCTGTATAGACAATTAGGACTTGAACAACCTCGTGTACCCATTGCTTACCCTCTTCGCAGATTGCTGGGTACTTGAAACTATTGGAAGCATGGATTTATGAGCATTTTCGCTTAGGAAGGCCTCATCCCAATTTGTCCTATTCTGATGAACAACCTCGTGTCTGTCGTTAGAGTCCATAGAGAGATAGGGGTTTTACAGAAGACCACTTGCAGACATTACGAGAGCAGCTTGACATGTTACGTGCTAATGAGGTTAGGCATTTTATAATAGTGTTATATTGTAAAAAAAATAAGATTTCATAACTAAAATTATGCATTGCCTATTTATAGATCGAGTTGGATCCATACCGTTTATGTAGGACACACCATCCACTTCATGAGGTTGCATAGTATATTGGATGTTTGAAATACTTTGATATTGTTGAACCCTATCACCCCAATAATGTTTTGCGACAGTTTGGTAGGGTCTAAACCATCCCACCAGCACCATTATCTCCGGTTCGAGCTACACGAGGCAGTAAATCAGGACATGACAGAATCATGTATCAATACCATGACACGATATGGGCGTAATGGGAGAATCATGTGTTGTCCATTAACGCTTGTAGTGTGCCTGTACAGCAGCACCCATCTGAATGTGTACGGGGATACCGTGAGCGGTATGCTCGTGTTTTTGCACCGGGTTGCTCAAAATCCTACGCAGCATTCTCAATTTGATCCACGTGTTCAACGTCCCAAGAATGATATTACTATGGATCCTGAGTGGGTAAGCAAATTGTGAATTAACTTATTTCTCTTTTAAGTGGTTCACCATAAATCAAACACTAAGTACGATTTTTATCAATTTTTTTGCAGTGTAATCATGGTGCTTTCAATGTTGGTGCTGCAATCCATAGGCGCGGTCGTGATGAGTATGTCTTGCACCTTGACATGCTGTATGAAACCATTGGTCGGATGTTGCAAGTTCTTGATAGACAGAGTTTGGGATCTACATCGACACGTACAGAGCGTCAAGTCTACTATCGTAAACGTCGTAGGATGAACCATACATGAGCATTGGGATCTAGTTTTTTTTTTTTTTTTTTTTTTTTCTAATTTTATCCATGTGTGAAATTACTTTTAAGGACAAAACACTAAAATTAAATATATTTGATTACCTCTTTACACCCCTTGGTCTTCAATCCCTACTCATTTTTTTCATTTCTCAACTTTTCTTTTCTCTTATACATCGTTTTTGAAAAAGTGAGAATCATAGTATTTTGATCATCAAAGAAAGCAATGGATGAAGAAACGATGATGAAGAACCATAAAAAAAGTGAAATGGTGAGTTTTTTTATTTGTTTGGCAGGTTTTTGCTTCAATTTTCTAGACTGGTCTTCGACTTTTGTTCGGTATTTTGAAATCGAACAAAATAACATAGTATGATATCAAACTGTCGAACAAAAAATATGAGATATCCAACTGCCGAATAAAAGATACATTTCTAGTAATATAAAGCCGGACTTTTTAAATTTGTTCGGCAACTCATTGCCATGTATGTTCAATTTCTTTTTCTTTTTTTTTTTGCTTTGAAGGATTATACTTATACTCATTGCAACAACATAAGTACTGCATTATTAGTGGACTCTAGTCATCAATTCATTACAGACGAGGTTTGTTAAGTTTTTTAATGAACACGATTTTTCTTATTTTCAATTGGTATTGAGTTCTATTATAATTTGACGTATAAATGTATTTATTATGTTTAGATTTTTAGTAGTCATCAAGCATTAATTAAATAGGTTCTGACATTGGGAGGAAGACTGGATTTGCCATTATTGTAAAGACATCAAATGCGGGAGGTAATGGCAGAAAACCAAGACTTACCATTGCTTGTGAAAGAAGTGGTTACTATAGAGATAACAGGAATATCAAGGGGGAACGATTAAGGTTGATAGGTTCTAAAAGGTGTGGATGTCCATTTCTATTAAGGAGGGAAAAATTACCTACAAATGACGAGTGAATGTTGCATGTCTTATGCAGAGTGCACAATCATCCGTCTGTTGATCATCTTGAAGGGTACCCATTTGCTGGCAGATTATCTAAGGAGGAAACATCCTTATTAGTTGACATGTCAAAGAGTATGGTGCGACCAAAAAAGATATTGGTTACATTGAAACAAAGGGATGCCTTTAATGCAACAACAATGAAGACAATCTACAACGCACGTCATCGACATCGAGTAGTACAGAGGGCGGGAAGATCACAGATGCAACAACTATTGGGGCAATTGTTGATTCAAAATTATGTTGAGTGGCATCGATGTGATGATAGAGAGATGGTGACTAACTTGTTTTGGGCACACATGGTTGGTTTGAAGTTGTTACGTGCATTTCCACATGTGTTGATTATGGATTGCACATACAAGACTAATAGGTATCAACTCCCTCTCTTAGAGATTGTTGGGGTAACATCAACGAACTTGACATTTTCAGTTCCTTTTGCTTATCTAGGTCATGAATGGGAGGACAACTATACATGGGCTTTAGGCATATTGCGTATTGTTATGGAGAATACTGCTTTTCCAAAAGTCATTATTACAGATAGAGGGTTGGTTTTGACGAAAGGCATATCAAAAGTTCTACCTATGGCCACTAATCTTTTATGTAGATGGAATATTAGCAAGAATGTTCTGATGAAGTGCAGGAAGGTTTTTGAGACGAAAGATAAATAGGATAAGTTCATGCATAGTTTGAGTGCTTTGGTATTGGTTAGAATAGAAAGAGAATTCAATGAACAATTTTCCAATCTGAAGACCGAATTTAGTATGTATCCTCAAGCTATTAAGTATGTTACTACCAATTGGTTAGAGCCATACAAGGAAAAATTTGTTGTAGCTTGGATAGACAATATCATGCATTTCGGAAATACTACTACAAACAGGTAAATTATGGTCCTTACATTTATAAATTGCTATATTTTTTTGATTTTTATATTAAATACCAAAATATACATACTTGTAGGGTAGAGAGTTCTTATGCTAAATTGAAGAGACAACTTGGATCAAGTCAAGGTAGTTTTGAGACATCTTAGACCAAAATACAAAATTTGTTAGAGTTGCAGCATACAGACATTAAAGCCTTATTTCAGCAAAATTTGATTATAGTCCAACACAACTACACACCTACTGAGTTCACTGAGTTATGTGGTTTTATTTTAATTTGTAGTTTGGACAAAATATTGGTAGAGTTAAAGAGATCAAATAGTGTGGGAATAGATGTTGCTGCATGTAGCTGCATTTTGCGACGTACACATGGGTCGCCATGTGCACATGAAATGACTGAGTATTTTCAACAAGGTCGACTGATTCCCCTCCTGTGCATAAATCCTCATTGGAGGAAGTAGGGGTGGGCAACGGTTTATCCGATCCGCAAAAACCGTCCAACCCGCCCAATCCACATACAAATGGGCGGTTTCGCAAATACAATGCAGGTGGATGCGCTTTAAAATATGACATATTTGCGGGTTTCGGGTTTAACCCGCACCCACAAGAAATCGCTCGCACTTTTATTTATTTATTTTTATTTTTTTATCTTTACCGTTGATTTTATTCATATATCCCACCTAGATATTTTTGCCGAAAACAAAACACCCTTTATTCTTTAAACTTACTCTAGCATTACATTTGCTAATAGTATTATATCAACTGAAACTAAATAAATACTGATCATATTATTATTGTTACATAATTGAACTTGTCCTGGATGAAGTGTGATTTGGAATTTTAAATTCCTTAATGAACATGCAGTTATGGTTTAGGATTTTGAAATATGTACTTGTGTTAGTTTATGATTTGATTTAAGATTTTAAATGATTTATTTTTGTTACGAATTGATTTTGTTGTGTTTTTAATTTTATAAGTTTTAATTCATTAATTATTAATGTTGGAGCATTTTAGAAAATGGGGAGAAAAGGGCCCAAAATAAATATTTACAAAATGGTAAAAAAATAAGGCTCAAAAATAAATTTTTGAAGAAAAAAGTCCAATCCGCAAACCGCCCGCACATCCGCAAACCCTATCCGCACAAACCACAAACCGCATTACGAGCGGTTGCGGGTTGTCTTTTCTCTAAACCGCATAGATGCGGGCGGGTCCAAACCGATCCGCAAACCGTCCAAATCCGAACCGCGAACACCCATAGGAAGAAGTTAGATATGCTTCCAGTTTCAGAAAGTCCTTTTGTGGAGTTAGATTGCAAAACAGAGACTGGTTTTTTTATTGAGAAATTCCAAAAGAATGATGAAACGCAACAAGTGATCCTTCTGAGAAAGTTAAGGGAGTTAATTAGTCCAGACATTACATTTTTATGGAACCTGAACTCAAGACTGACACGCGAGGTAGGGGCCGAGGTCGTGGTCAATTCAAAATCGACACATCTACTAAATGCGAGTCATCTGTGTTTGAGTTTGTACTATCTAGGGAATATAGTTATTCACAAGGTGTTACCATCTCAACTACACCAGTTTGTAAGCCACTGCAACGGAAGAAGGCAAAAAATGATAATGTATGTAATTACATAAAACTTGTAACTATGTACAAAATCTATTTTAATAGTTGTTCAGCCTCATTTCAATTATTTCATATATCCATTGTTGTATATTTGTGATGTAGGTCTGTATGACGAAGTCAACAAATCATATCTCTTACTTCGAACAATTTTTGAAAAAGTTAAGACCATATATCCGTCACATAAAAGATGTATAAGTAGATGGCAATTGTGGTTTCAGGGTAATAGTTGGATTAATTGGTATAGATGAAGATGATTGGCAACAAGTTAGGCGCAACTTGTTGACTGAGTTGCATTCGAATGTAGTGTACTACGTGCAACTGTTTGGTTCACAAGAAAGGGTTGATGACCTTAACTCTATCTTATCCTACTTCAAACCTGGCCCTGGATTTAATCATGAGATGACTATGCCAGACATGGACCATTTGATAGCATCATACTATCGAGTCGTTCTTTATCATTTATCCATGCAACAATGCTTAACATTTCTACCACTTAGACGAGTACCGATTGCAACACATGATCGAAGAGATATCTACATAGGATTTGTTAATGGAAACCATTTTGTACAGGTAACTACCAAGCCTACTTAGATCATTACCATGTCTTATTTTGTAATTCTGCTTATTGATTTCTTTGTTATAGGTTTGTCTGCAACCTGGTCATCCAGTACCTCCGATAGCAAATAATTGGATTCATTTTCATCACCCGTGTGTTAGTGAATGGAAGAAAGCATATACTATCCGTATTCATCAATTCCATACTCTTATTAGCTGAGAGGGTGATTTATGATCAGAAGTTGGGCCGAGGTAACGGCCGAGCAGATTGAGAGCCCAACGGTGCATGGGGCTGAGATGATTGACCATCCGCCAGGAAATGGGCTGCCAGAACCTGGGCCGGGCAGAACTTGGGCCAAGTGTGAGCCGCCCCGGCCCAAGAAGGAGCTCGGCTAGATAGCGCTTGGTTGGACCGAGCTGCCTAATCAGGGGCTGGCTGAAGCCAGACAAGCTGAGTGACCGGCGCCCGGAAAGGCGTGGTCAACCGAGGAGATTGTTTGACCGGCAGGAAGGCCGACCAAAGGAGGTATCCGGGCTAGGCACTGCCGGGATGCCGCCTAGCCCGATCCTCCATGTGTTTATCCGGTTAGGCGCTTGGGTAGGAAGCATGGCATGACCGTGGTAGAGCAGCTCGGCTGCCGAGCTCCAGCGGTGAAGTCAGGCAGTTGAGATTAGGTGATGATCGGCAAGGTTTACGCTGACAGATAGGATAGCAGAGCCACGTGTCAGGAGATGACTGGGAGTGGATATGGGGCTCAGAAGGTATATAAGCTTGTCTGCGCCCCCCATACGCGACACACGAACATCTCTGTAAGGAATTCTTACACTAAAACACTCTCTCCCTTCTCTCTATCCATCCTAAGGTGTGTGCTAACTTGACCGTCGGAGGGTTTTTCCGGCCACACACCGCCGGGTAGCTCACCGTTTCCTGCTCGCAGGTGATCGGACATCGACGGAGCTCGGAAGAAAGGAGTACGGGCTTGCCGGAATATTTGCTCCCCGTACAATTGGCGCCATCTGTGGGAAGCTTGACAGACAAAACCTTGTCTTCCAGGTTCATCTGATCGCCATCCATGGCGAACAACGACGAGTTTCCGTTGTCCGCCATCGACGGAGCCACCCCTGAGTATACCCGAAGGAGAGAGGGACCTCCTGCTGTCCACCCAATGGCTGACTTGGGAACGCCCACTGGCGGACAGTCTGGAGACGCGCGGGACAAGCGCGGACGAAGTCACGGACATTCACGCACGCCAGGCGACTGGAAAGCAAGTTGAGGGATCAAGATGCTGTCATCCGGCGAATGGCGGCGGAGATGGAAGATTTCAAGCGGCATGTCAAAGGGAAGGGTGTAGTTGGAGTGAGAGACCACAGTGAGCGCACCCCATCCCGCCGTTCAGGCGGTCAGAGTCAGCGACGTACTCAGTCGATATCCATTACCAGAAGTTACCAGGTTGGTGACTCCGACGTGGGTGCAGGGAAGTCTAGCGCGCAAGACAGCACCTACAAACCCTCACGTCCGGAGACGACGTCGAGGTACTCTTACTCCGCTCAGTCAGAGGATCTACGGGCGGTCTTAAAGGAGCGGGCCCGCCGGCGTGAAGCCCAGAGAATACCAGCTTTCCAGCGGCTATCCTACGGGGTTCACGCCAGCGATGAGGTCGGAATGCCTCCACCCCGCCAAGCAGTGCCACTCCTTGAAGATATGGACTTGGCCAGGCTGAGTGCCACTCCTTTTTCCCTGGAAATTGAAACAACACCACTTCCGGCAGGCTTCCACCAACCTAAGTTCACACTCTACGACGGAAAAACCGATCCTTACATGCATGTGAGTCACTTCCGACAGGTTATGGCCGGACATAGGCGGAATGACGGACTTATGTGCCTAATCTTCCCGTCAAGTTTAGGCGAGCTGGGCTTAAAGTGGTTCGAGCGGTTGCCGGAAGGGAGCATACAAAGGTGGCATCAGTTGGCCGAGGCGTTTGTTACACGCTTCAAAACCAACACAAAAACACCAAAGGAAGTTGATCATCTGCTAAGTGTCAAGATGGAACCGAGCGACACACTGAAGGTATACAACTCAAGGTACTGGGAAACCTTCAACGAGATCTTGGACTGCCCGGTCAACCTTGCAATCACGCAATACAAGCGTGGTCTCCCGGTCGGACATAGACTGCGGGACTCGCTTACCATGCACCAGCCGACCTCCATGGGCCAGCTCATGTAGCGCATCAATGAGCACATCCGAGTAGAGGATGACGCATCAGCTTCTACCGTGAAGGCCACCCCGGTAGCAACAGACAAGATGACAGCAGGCAAAGTGCATGCAGTTGTGCAAGAGTCCAGCCGCTCAAATGACCGAGCAGAGGAATCGAACCGTGGTTCAAACCGAAAAAATCGGGGCAGAGGACGTCGGAATGACCGGGATGACTACCCCCGAGATGACATAGCAGACGCAAACCGAAGGATGAAGGCGAGGACTGGCATCACCACGGTCTTCAAAATTCCAATTTAGCGCATACTTAGTGAAATCCAAGACGAGGAGTATGTCCGGTTTCCTGCTAAGTTGGGCGATGGGCAGAAGGGCTACAATCCGCGGTATCGCTGCACATTCCATCGGGAGAGGGGCCACCGAACAGAGGATTGCTTTCCATTGTGCCAGCACTTGGAATAGCTGGTTGCGGCCGGGCATCTAGACCTTTACATTGATGGCGGAGTAAAGCCGAATCAGGCTCCGGTCGATCCCAGGGGACAGGATGACCGAGACGCACCACCACAAGGAGTTGTTAATGTCATCCACAGCATCGTGGAACCGGAGCGAGTTTATGAACTCTGGGGCATGATAAAAAAGGCAGAGCATATGAGGGAAGTTTTGTCGGTACAGTCTGCCATCAAAAGGGGGAAGACAGGAGAAAAAGACGTGATTAGTTTCACCTCAAGGGATCTAGAGCGTATCCAGACGCCGCACAACGATGCCCTAGTAGTAACACTACGCGTCAAGGACTTTGATGTTAAGCGGATCTTGATCGATCAGGGAAGCTCGGTCGAGATCATGTACTATGATGCGTTCAAACAGCTTAAACTCCGGGAGACAGACTTAGCTCTGGCAACTTCGCCACTAGTTGGATTCAACTCGCAACCAGAGTGGCCTTTGGGAAAGATTATCCTGCCGGTCAAAGCGGGATCCGTGGTCAAACAAGTTGAGTTTTGGGTGCTGCAAGTGCCTTCGACGTACAACCTTATCCTTGGAAGGGGATGGCTACACGCCATGCAAGCCGTGGCATCAACTTTTCACAAAGTAATGAGATTTCCCTCGGCTATGGGGGCAATCGAGGAGATTTGGGGCGATCAGGTCATGTCCAAGCAGTGCTTCGTGGCAGTCAACGGAAGCCGGGCTGCCAAAGGATTCGTTCAAATGATTGAGGGACCGGAGGACCAGGGTGTCTTGGATGATGTGGGCACCAGGGCCGAAGATAAGGCTGTTGAGGAATTGGTTGAAGTGCGGATTGATACCGAGCAGCCGGACAAATTCTTCTTGCTCGGTTCAAGTCTCACGGCCATAGAGAGGACCGAGATGATTGAGTTTTTGATGGCGAATATCGAAGTCTTTGCATGGTCGCCTTACGACATGCCTGGCCTCGACCCAAGTTTTATCTGCCATCACCTCAATGTCTTCCCTGGAGGCCGCCAAAATTCAAAATTCTGGCACGGACGGCGGGTTGGCTGCCCGATGACCAATGGCAGCCCGCCACGTGTCCCTATTTATGGCAATGTCAGTACTGAAGTGACGGGTTAAAAATTCGAAGAGCCAACCGAGCTACTTCCGAAAAAGAGGGCGTCATCCGTGGCGGACAACCGGTCAAGTTTGCGGACAGTTGTTAACCAGTCCGGTTGCCTTCTGGCCTCTTGGAGACCGGAGAAATGTTATCTCGGTTGAAGTGAATAATCCCAGTCACGCTTTCGCGGACGGAATTAAGGGGCAATTGAGAGGGTGATTTATGATCAGAAGTTGGGCCGAGGTAACGGCCGAGCAGATTGAGAGCCCAACGGTGCATGGGGCCGAGATGATTGACCATCCGCCAGGAAATGGGCTGCCAGAACCTGGGCCGGGCAGAACTTGGGCCAAGTGTGAGCCGCCCCGGCCCAAGAAGGAGCTCGGCTAGATAGCGCTTGGTTGGACCGAGCTGCCTGATCAGGGGATGGCTGAAGCCAGACAAGCTGAGTAACCGGCGCCCGGAAAGGCGTGGTCAACCGAGGAGATTGTTTGACCGGCAGGAAGGCCGACCAAAGGAGGTATCCGGGCTAGGCACTGCCGGGATGCCGCCTAGCCCGATCCTCCATGTGTTTATCCAGTTAGGCGCTTGGGTAGGAAGCATGGCATGACCGTGGTAGAGCAGCTCGGCTGCCGAGCTCCAGCGGTGAAGTCAGGCAGTTGAGATTAGGTGATGATCGGCAAGGTTTACGCTGACAGATGGGATAGCAGAGCCACGTGTCAGGAGATGACTGGGAGTGGATATGGGGCTCAGAAGGTATATAAGCTTGTCTGCGCCCCCCATACGCGACACACGAACATCTCTGTAAGGAATTCTTACACTAAAACACTCTCTCCCTTCTCTCTATCCATCCTAAGGTGTGTGCTAACTTGATCGTCGGAGGGTTTTTCCGGCCACACACCGCCGGGTAGCTCACCGTTTCCTGCTCGCAGGTGATCGGATATCGACGGAGCTCGGAAGAAAGGAGTACGGGCTTGTCGGAATATTTGCTCCCCGTACATTAGCCCTGACGTAATAACTGCTGAAACAATTGATATAGACAAATTGTGATAACATGTTTGATTGATGGACGCAAATAATGATAGATTTTATGAATGTTTTTATGGGTATTCGTATACTTATTTTTTTATGAAAACTTTTATGGATACTTTTTATGTATGATTTTATACATGCGTGTTTGATTTATGAATATTTTTTTATCGAATTGGATTAATTCAAATTTGTTAACATTGTATTACCGAACAGGCTCAAATTATCGTTTGGAACAAAGTGGCTCTGTAAATGTATAGCAACAAAACGCTGGACAAATCTATTTTTTCCAGCAACATAACACCGAAAAATTGTAATTTCTCTAGTACCGTGTGACCGAACAAACACTTCACAGTGGGCTCCACTGACTTTGTTGTGAAACAAATTGAAATTATTCAATTGCATGGCAACATAACGTTAGGAAAAAATAGTTTTTCTGGTAACATGACACTGGAGTAATTGAAATTCATTAGCATTTTATTACTGAACAGGCCCGACACAAATTGTTACCACATTATTTGGAAGGAAGTGGCTCTGTAAATATATAGGAACAAAAGGCTGGACAAACCAATTCATTTTGGCTTTATAACACAGAAGTTTTGAAAGTTGTTTCGCATTGTGTGACCGAACAAGCACTTCAATGTGGGCTCCACTGGCTTTGTTGTGAAGCAAACTGAAATTATCTAATTGAACGGTAACATAATGCTGGAGAAAAAAATTGTATCTAGTAACATAGCACTGGAGTAATTCAAATGAATTAGCATTGTATTACCGAACAAGCCCAGTACAAATTAAACAAACATTGTTTAGAAGAAAGTGGCTCTGTAAATGTATAGCAACAAAATGCTAGAAGTATATATTGTTTCCGGCATCTGAACACCGGAAAAGTATGGGTGTAAAGATGGGTTTTCAAGATTTTTTTACCTTAGGGTTTGTCTTGGTAATATATTGAGTGTAATGAGAATCTAATATTTTTTCTAGTGGTGTAATGAGATGGAAGGTGTAAAGAGGTAAAAGAGTGGTGTAAGTAGAACCACCCAATTACAAATTGATTCTTCATATTTGATTAAAGTATGAATTATCTTTTATAATTTTAAAAATTATATTTCATTCTTGATGTTTTTAATTTTATAATAAATTATTTTTTTATTAATAAATTATGAAATCAATTAATAATTTTTAATGATATTAGAAATATTTTTTAATTAATGATTTAAGTAATTTTATTATCGTAGAGTAGAGCAATCATTAATTTATTTTTTTAGTTAATTCTGTTAAATAAAAAATTTTGACAAAAAAATATTTATAATTTTTCAAATCACAAGAGGCAATTTATATTTTAAGCAAAGGTGTATTTATAATTTACCCATAAAATTTACTTTAGGGTAATTTCTTATTCTAATAAAGATTTATTAGCCACAAGTCGTGTGCAACTTAAATAAATAATAATAAATAATAATAATAAAATTAATATTATAATATATACTTAACTTCCCTTAAACTCACAATTATAAATTCAAGTCTTGCTCACTTTGAAACTTTCACTTAACAAATTGCGTAGATATATTGATGGATATAGAAGAGGTTAGGATTGTGAGATAGAATGGTATAGGATTATCAAGTTTCTCATAATATTAAATATAAAAAATAGTATTTTATTCTCAAATTTATAAAAATAACTAAAAGTCACTTTTTATTTAATTTAATAATTAGTGGTGTACTCGTGTTCCGCATGGTTTAAATAAATAATTAAATTTTAATTTTAAAATTAAATAACAATATAAAATTTGTTTGACATGTATAGGAAAACTAATTTAGAATCAATTAAATTTTAACTATTCTTACTGGAGGTTTTATTTATTATTTATGGAATTAATTGTATATTCTAAGTTTTTAATAAGAAATAAATATCATAGTTTAATTGATAGAAATGAAAAGAGAGAGAGAGAGAGAACATTTATGATAAAATAAAACTACATTATGTTCTATAAGTTTTTCAATTTTAGTTTATCCCATGTCAAAGTTCACTGAATTGTATTAAATCATATTGCATAAAAGTATATTTTTCCTTATAATTTTCATGTAAGAATGAACAGTAGTTGGATTGAGTTATTAGAGTTGAGCTAGACATAATATAGAATCTAATCAAATTGATCTTTGCACTAATTTTGCTCTAATTTAATCATTAAAACATTATCTATGGGATGTTCGATTACCTAATTCAGTACTTAGAATTAAATTTATTAATTGATAATCAATTAAACTCATTTGATAACTATAATTTATATCACTTAAAATTTTAATTACCTTTTAAAATATACACTAAAACTTAAAATAAAATAAAAAATTAAGTCCTATGAAATTTATTTAATTCTAATTGAATTTATAAATATTAAATACACATATTGATATATACTGCTATAAACTCACTATCACCATCACATTTACCACCATCATGCCACCGCCACCACTTCTACCACCGCCACCGCTACCACCACCGCCACCGCCGTGCCACTGCCACCGTCACCACTACAACTACCATTACCATCACGTTGCCGCCACTACCACCACTGCCACTACCAATATCACCTTCATCACCATTGTTATTATTGTCATAAGTACCACTATCATTTTACTACTATTACCATCGCTACTGCCACGACCACCACCATCAACGCTACACCACCACCACCATGCCACCGCTATTGCTACCACTACCACTACCACTACCACCGCCACCACCACTATCATACCATCACCACCATCAACGCTACCACCACCATGTCACCACCACAACTACCACCACCATAACATGAAATATATAATTTTTAAAAAATAAATTTTAAATTTGATCTTATACATATCAAACAATTTAATTTTAGTTCAGCACCTAAATTTTTATCAAATAATTTTCAACTTAAAAAAAAAATCAACATTCAAGTTTCAATACTTTAATTTTTAGTTTTCAATTTTATCAAACACTACCTTAGTCTATGCCTAACTCATGAACCACTTAATCCATTTATTTATTTAGTTATTAAATTAACAAATACACATGTGCTAGTATTTGATTTTTATAATAAAATGGGTTAATTACACCAAAACCCTATCAACTATTAACAAATTTTACTTTATCTTCCCTCATCAATGAATTTGTTCATATTGATCTCCTTAACTATAAAAATATAACATTTTCACCCTCTCCAAACCACCTCCAAAAGGAGTGTATTTGTATAATTTTCATAATTGAGGAAGTCAATATGTATAGAGTCATAGATGAGTGAGAGAAAGCAATATTCATTCATAATTGAGGGAGTCTTGGTGCAATTAACCCTAGCAAAAATAAATATATATATATATACATGTATATGCATATTTATTAAAAAAAATTAAACTTGGGCCAAAAATTATATATTTATATTTAAAATTATTGCCAATTAAAACTATCTAATATTGGGTCGCCTTAAAATATAGGCCTTATTCTAACCCTACTTTGCACTTGATCGAAAAAATTGATTTTAGTAAAAACAATTGATAATAATCAATTTAAATTTTATGTTTGAACTTATATCCTAGTTTTTGAGGCTATGATGGGTATGAATTAACTTGAGAGTGTTAGTATTGGATTAAACACAAAAGTAATTTAGAAGCTGAATTTGAATCAATTTTTATATAAATTATCTAAATTTAGAAAATTGTATTGGCATAAAAAAACTATCCAATGCTGGGTTGACTTAAAAAATGTGCATTATTCTACCTTGGACCAATCTAAAAATCTGATTGTTCAATTAGTAAAAATAATTGGTGATAATAAATTAAAGGGGAATTTTTTTTAAGGTCCCTGGTATTAAGATTTTACAGCATAAAGGACACTCAATATTTTCATAATGTCTAAGGTCCCTCAAGTTGATCCAAAGAAAATTGATCCAGAGAAAATTAGTCCAGAGAAATTTCTCTCCAGAGAAATTTTAATTTTTCTCCAAAGAAATTCTGGAAATTTCTCTAGACTTCGGAATTTCTCTAGAGAAATATTGAATTTCTCTGATTTTGGAATTTCTTTGACTTCGAAATGTGTTTTAACAAAATTTCTCTAACTTCGAAATTTATCCAATGTGTTTTCATAATGTGTTTTAACCAAATTTCTCTAACTTCCGAATTTATCTTCAAAGAAATTTTGAATTTATCTCCAGAGAAATTTTGAATTGCTCTGGAACTGATATTGATGCTTTATGGCAGGGTGGGAAAATACAAAGGCTGAATGCTTGTATGATGATGGGGAAAATCAAGTAAAACAAGGACAAAGCATTGCCAATTTCTCTGGACTTCGGAATTTCTCTCCAGATAAATTCAAAATTTCTTTGGATAATCTAAGCACAATGGGAGCTGTTTGCTCGGCTGAGACGACTATGAAGAAAAATTCAGAGTTCCGAGAAACGAATTCGGGATTTTCTGGGAAACTCAAGTCCATGAGGAGCTTTAGTAAGCATACGGATGATTCTTTTTCGTATTCAAATGTTGACGGTTTTGAGAACACTTCACAGAATTTTGATTCCGGCGAGCTTCGATTGTCCATTTCTCGTGTACTCAAGCCTTCTACACCTGCTAGGACGTGCTTTTGTGAAACATAATTGTTCGAGAAAATGGAAGATAAGAAAGATGGCACCGTGGTGTGGGTTGCTCGTCGGAGAGGCATTTCAACCTGTCAAAATTCTGGTTTCAGATCTGGAGTTGAGGAAGATATTTCAAGGTATAATAATGACTTTTCAACTGAGCAAGTCTTGAACAAGAAATTCTGCTTTGATCAATCAGAGACTCCAACCTTTGTTCTGTGGAGAGAATGCAAACTCGTGTCATTGCGACAACTTAACTTTGCTGGGACTTCTAGAGCAGGACGAAGGGCAAGCAAGTGGAACTGTATAATAGTGTTGTACAGAGCAGCAACGGCTGGAGGAAACCCGAAGCAGAGCTGCTTGAGGAAGAAGAAGCTGGGTCTCTTGATATAGAGAGAGAGAGTACGCTCAGATTTTCTTCAACGAGAAATTATTCGATGGATTGACTTGAGAGAGTTAATTTTCTCTGTGATATATTGGTGTGGAAGTTGAGGGACCTTAGACATGATAATATAATATTGTGAATCTCTTCCATTACTAAAATTTGGTGAGGGACCTTAGACTAATTTTTCCTAAATTAAAGGCTCCTAATTTAAAGACCAAACATTTTGAAAGCTCTTAATTATAAAAAATAAAAAACAAAAATCAAAGATACTAAAATATTAATATGCTTTTGTAATATAAATTATCTACCATTTGAAAATATTTAGGAGTTAAAAATAGGATTATTAAGATATGAGACTAATATCACATGAGCTTCTAATTATACACACTTAATTTTTTTTCACATCCACTGCATGCATTATAAAATTTAAAATTTAGACATAAATATTAGTAAGTGTACAAAAAAATTAAATTGGATGTTAACAATTCCCTATATTAAGAAGTTTATGTAGAATTAAAAATATTTAACGAACACCAAACATTTTGAAACTCCTAATTTAGAAAAAAAAAAATCAAATATATTAAAATATTAATATGATTTTGCAATATAAATTCTCTACTGTTTAAAAATATTTAAGAGTTAATTTACGAATATAAATTTAAAAGATTGGAGTATCTATATATGGTATCAATAATATAACTATACAATACGGCTAACTATATGAACGTTTTAAGGAGTTAACTTAGGAACAAAAATTGGTGATATTAATGCTATTAAAAAATCTTTAATCAACCAATCATTTTAAGACATGTCTTTTTTTGCTTTTACAATAATTCAAAAATTCTCAAAAATTCATGTTGAGAATTTGGAGCTCCCACAAGACTTGTTGTTAGAAATCCTATTTTCCTTAATTTAATTTAATAATTTTAATATAATTTTATAAATTTAATCTCAACCAACTAATATTACTATACCAATATATAAATGAATAAATTAATGTCTTTTATCATACATTTCTAATTTAATATCATCATACTAATAATTTTAATACTCAATCACACTATATTCACTATCTAAGTTGACCGAATCCGAAAAACAAAACTTAGTCTACACTTCCATAAGTTTTTTTTTTTTTTTCAAGTTAATTTTTACTAGTTACAATTGTTTATATCTAATAATATGTATTCATGATATTATATTTAAGGTAAATTACACCTATACCCTTGAAGTTTAACTTTAATATAGATACTTTCTAATTTTTTGAAAATTATATTTTTTTTCCTAAAATTTATGATCTTATTACAAATTACTCTCTTCGTTAAGTAACCGTTAAGTTAGCTATCATCATTTACTTACAACATCAATTAATTTATTTAATGGATTGCCATGATGGCATTGACAACCTAGGTCCCTTCTTCAAATGCAACCATCTTTACATTATTGTATCTGTCTCTTCTAATTTGTTGTCATAAGCTATTTGCCTTTTATACTTTGCTTATTTTTTTATTAGACTTAGTGATGGAGTTGGAGTTTTTTTGTTCCTCTTATATTTGATGAAATGTTTTAGAGGATGTCAACCAAGTTGTCGGTGGTGAAATGGGAGATATGGGTTGTGAACAAAAGGTGAAGTAGAGAAAAAACTCCATGCCTAGTCCATTTCAAAGACGTGATAGTTAAGGTAGCGTTTGGTAATGTTTACGTTTTTTGTTTATGTTTATAAAAATTTTATAAATTGGTTTTTGTTTATTTTTAAAGAAACATAAATTACAAACGTGTTTGGTTTGAACAAAATGTTTTAAAAAATTTAAAAACATAAACTAAAAAATATATTTGTTCAAACCTAAAATATTTATATTTATTTTTATTATTTATGACAATGGGATCACACACATTATAATTGAAAAAAATGAAAAAAAATTAATTAAAATTAATTGAAAAAAAAAAATTGAAAAAAAATTATTTGAAAAAAAAAATTTGAAAACTGAAAATGTGAACTTATTTTGAGTTTACGTTTTTTCCTCAAATTTATAAACTGAGACAACCATTTATAAACCAAAAAAATTATCAAACAAGTTTTTATGACAGTTTTTAAAATTTTTGTAAATATAAACTAAAAACATAAAACAGAATGGTTACCAAACAGCCCCTTAAGTGTTGGCACAAATTTGGTTTAGGGTAAATCGAGAGTGAAAAATCAATAGACAATACTTAGTTTTTACCAAACATAAAAGATCAAGCAAGTGGTTGTGTTCTATGTCTTGAAAGGTTAAGAACTTCCTTGGAGGTAAATAAACAGAGAAGAATAGAGTGAAAAAGAATTGAGTTAATATAAATATAGTAAAATTGTCACTTGTCACAAATTACATGAATTTAAACAAAAACAAATAAATCAAAACTACATCAATTGGCAGCGAAGCTAAAATTGAACTACTCTTAAGAGCGTCTCCAACCCAAAACTCTCAATTAGAGAATGAAAATAATATATTTTATTCAAAAAGTGAATATAGAGTATCCCATTATTCACCTAAACTCCAACTACAAATCA
The DNA here is from genome assembly GCF_055761805.1 of Camellia sinensis. NCBI lineage: Eukaryota > Viridiplantae > Streptophyta > Magnoliopsida > Ericales > Theaceae > Camellia > Camellia sinensis. The sequence continues at coordinate 7,467,952 of NC_138965.1, forward strand.
ACTATTTTGCAAATTTGGTGCTTTGACTTGGTCTTAATTTTTTTATTCCAGAAAACTGACTTTCAAATGGCTGCAAACATAGTTTCTCTAGTGCTTTGGCTTTTATTTAATTCTTCTAAGCCATGTCACCCTGCCCCATCATCAGTATGTCTGTGATGCCACATTAAAGTCATTAAGGACATTAAAGTCATTTTTAATTTTTTGTTAAAAAGGTTAACTGACAAACTCTAACAGGAGGGTATCATTGTAATTTTTAAAACGTTAAAAGGTATATAAATTAAAGCTAAACCTCAAGGGGTGTACATATAATTTATCTCATATTTAAATTATGCGTAATTTTTAAAAAAAAATGTTATTGTGTGGTTCGAATTTAATTAGATAGTTGATAAAAAGTGGTAATAATACAGTGCAAAATTGACACCAAGTGGGGCATCAGTTTTCTTTTCATTAAACACGACTATGGCCCAAAAGTAGAAATTCATATCAAAATTTCAAAACATTGTTTAATATTTGATGAAATTCAAAACTTACAGTGTAATTTGTCACTAGTGTTACACCTTTAGGTTATTTTTTGATGCAACAAACTTATTAGGAGGAATTGTTAATTAGTAGCAAAAAGAGAAAATAAGTGCAAAAACATTGAGATACCAGTAGAGTTGTTACGGTACAATATCAGTCCACAATTTTCACTTGCACTATAGCATAGATCTACTTATACTTCAATATTTTTGTTAATATTCCAACTAATTTGCAGTTCCCCCTTCTTACTACCATGCCAGATCTCTCCTAGCTCAACAATTTGTCGAAATGCAGTGAACAGCATGTTATTGAAATATTAAAGACGCGACCACCAAAAAAAATTAGGTCAAGTACACTTTCCAAACTTCAACCACCCCTACTTTCTCTTTTCTTTCTTTTTTTTTTTTTTTTTTTGAAAAAAGTTTCACAGTTATATTAAGATAAAAACAACATACACGAACAGAAACTTCAACTACATTTACCTTCTCAACTTTAAAATCATATATTTAGATCCCTCAACACTACCAAAATTGCTACATTTCACCCCTTTTCAAAAGAGGTCTTTGTAAACGAATTTATAATTCAAGGCTCAACCTATAAGAGCCTGCTGAGCCAAAGTCAAGAAATTTGTCCTCAAATGGCACCCCCTTAGGCCATTGATGTGGGTATCGGATGGTGATGTTTTTTCCCACCAAATCTTAACCTTATGACTACCTTCATCATGACTCAGCACTTTTTGGGACCTTGCACATAGTGGCACTAAACTTTGGACCTTGGTGCTAAACTTCGGACCTTGTGCCACAGCGAGCGCTGCTTTGCTTTACACCAGTCACCAGACCATCCCAGCACTGAATGCTTCCTACCTAATTGTTCAGGGTCATTCAATCCTGTAGGGACAGTAAGCAAATGCAAGTGTTGCATGCTGTGTCCAGCTAAAGATTATGTACAGATTTGGCTTTTGCATTCTTCCGGCCCCATCATTCCAACTCAGCCTCGGATCACACTGCACCATGCTATAATGCAACAAATGAAATTCGGTGGAACTACAGAGTTGAGTAATCAATGCATGAGAGAGAGAGAAAGATGGATTGAAGTAGTAGCAGTGCCTAAAGCTCTAGCAGGATCTAAAATACTTGGCTATAATTATTCCTTTAAGCACACTAACAGGAATTGTTTCCTGCAATGTCATATCAAATGCGACCTTATGATAGAAAGCAGCAGTTGAATATATTTCTGTTGTTAATCAACTAGAGGGAACAAACAGAAGTGAGCCAATCAATGGGTGCGACCAACATCATCTACACAGTCCACAGGTAGGTATCCAGTTGTTCGTCTAGCATCTGCTTTTTGGTGATTACCTGTCCCTTGAGCCCTTGATCAAAGAATATGCACCTTTCAACACTTTGAGCCGCAATTTATAACTAGGAATGGCAACGGGGCGGGGGCGGGGCCGGGGATCACACTTCCCGTCCCCGATCTCCGATGCTCGAATTTTCCCCGGCCCCGGCCCCGACCCCGATCCCCGACAGGGAATCTGTCACTATCCCCAACCCCGCCCCCAATGGGGATTGGGTTTCCCCGACCCCGAGCATTCCTCGGCTAAAAAAAATTTCAAAAAATTTCGTCATCAACAACAAGAAGTTCATCATCTAAAAAAAGTTTCAGAAAATACAACTCATCATCAACAACAACAACAAGAAGTTCATCATCTAAAAAAAGATCTGAAACAAAAAAAAATTCCGAAAAGTTTCAGAAAATTTCATCATCAACAACAAGAAGAAGTTCATCATCTAAAAAAAGTTACAGAAAATACAACTCATCATCAACAACAAGAAGTTCATCATCTAAAAACAAATCTGAAACAAAAAAAAATTCAAAAGAGTTTCAAAAAATTTCATCATCAACAAGTTCATCATCTAAAAATATATATATATATATATATACATATATATATATATATAGAGAGAGAGAGAGAGAGCTTCACGGTTCACTCCATGAATCATGATCTAAGGGCTGATTCACGATCTGTTGGCTGATTCGCGATCTGATTCCGAGAGTGATTCACAATCTGTTGGCGATCGGCGATGTGGCGACTCAAGATCTGTTAGTGATTCACGAGGTGTGATCAAATCTGAGAGAGAAAGCGTGAGACCGAGAGGGACAGAGGAGAAGAGAGAAGAGAGTGGTTCTTCCATTGACGATTGGTGTTGGTCGGTGACAAGGCAGCAAAGGAGGTGAGGAGAAGAGAGAGAGAGAGAGAGAGAGAGAGAGAGAGAGAGTAATGTGGAGGAGAATGGATTTTGTGAAATTAGTGAATAGATGAGGGTAGATAGTGAATAGGAAAGTATATATATACAGGGATAAGTTTGGGGATAAACCGGGCCGGGGAACGGGGACGGGCCGGGGACGGGGCTGAAACACTTATCCCCGTCCCCGGCCCGAATCTGTTTGGGGATTAATTTTTAAATACCATCCCCGTCCCCGTGGGGGTATTTTTCGAAAAAAACCCGCTCAATTCGGGGTCGGGTCCCCATCGGGCCGGTTTCAAATTGCCATCCCTATTTATAACACAGGCATTCAACCAGAATACAACCACAAGCATTTATAGACATCACAGGCATTGCAACTTGAGTTTCACATCTCCTATCCTTGTCTGCAATTGTAAGCAGATCATAAAAAAATGCTCTTACTCTGCAAGGCCACAATTATGAAGTTAGAGGTTACAACCAAAAAGAGCAGTGGAAACTGTTCGGATGGATCAATGGAGACATAGGTAAGATGTTGAATTCACCAATAAAATATATTTATCTATAATCCTTCTCATTAGCCAAACTGCAACCTAGAATACACCTGCCTGCATGATTCCATGTTTAGCATATACCACACACAAACCTTCTCATGGCCTGTGAGATGATAGGAAAGATAATTCCTTTAAATAATTATGCACCAATGGGGACCCTCTTGCAAGAGATTGAAAAGAAGGAACTATCACTTCATATTAGCTACATTTCCGAAAAGCAAGGATAATTAATATTTATGCTCCATCAAAGGCAATTTGACTGAAAAACCTTTTCACTGTCTATGCTGTCAAAAAGTAAAAGAACAGTAAGTACAGAAATTCGAGAACAAACTAAATACAGGTTATGACAACGTTGCACCTTCAAGGGCCATTTTTCATGCTAAACTTTAGGTTTTGGACTTCGACTGATAGCTGTTGTTTATGATCTTCAATGTCCCTTAAAATTGAAATCAGGTTGGCCTGATAAACTTCACATTTTCGATTCGCACAGTCCAGCTCATGGGTAAGATCTTGGATCTTCTTGTCCATATCACCCTACATAGTGTGCCATAAAACTTTTCATTTACAAAGATCACCGAACATGAAATGAGATATAATCATCAGCTGCAGCACTTCGGTATGAACTAAAATGTTAGAAATGACACCAATCAATGCAAAGAAAAAATTATTGATGTTGGTGTAGTACTTAAAACAACTTCCATCCCAGAAGCTAGATTATTATAATAAAACCAGGGATGAGAAATCTAATTAATATTCAAATTAGGAGTATTTAAAAGTTTATATAAAGCAAATGTAAAACTTCTAATTTAATAAAGAACACCATCAGAATATTTATGAAGCTTTTAAAGCTCTCTTGAGATTGTGTGCTGCAATTTCAACCTCAAGTAGGATAACTATGAAATTTAGTTATGATGCCAAGAGAGTGGCAAAACATTGGGTCAGAAGTTTACCGGAGAGTGGTAAAACACATCAGCCACCCAGGACCAGAGGAAGACTGAGCATAACACCCTGGGTATTAGGGTAAATTACACTTTGTACCCCTGCACTTTACATCAAATCCTACTTTGGCCCCTACACATCAAATTATGACACTTAACCCCCTACACTTTTGGTCAAGTGCCACTTTGACCCTTCTGTTAGCCTCATTGTTCACAGAGGTTAGTCACATGTGAGGATAAATTACACTTTGCACCCCTGCACTTTACATAAAATCCCACTTTAATCCCTACACATCAAAATTGTGACACTTAATCCGCTGCACTTTTGGTCAAATGTCACATTGACCCTTCTGTTAATAGTGAGGTTAACAGAAGATATCTTTTAGGGAGCTAAGTGTCACAATTTGATGCGTAGAGACTAAAGTGAGATTTTGTGTAAAGTGCAAAGGTGCAAAGTGTAATTTACCCCTGGGTATTACCTTCCCATTTCGGTCGAGCATTCACATTTTCTTTCATATGGATTGTGAAAATTTATTGTCTCAACTATGAATTAAATTGTGTGCTTAGTAGATAACAAGTTTTTGTACTTATATGATAACATTTTTTGCTAAAATTGATTCTTGAATTTACTTGATATATATATATATATATATAATTGACACGGTTTGAATTTTTGTAAAGTATTAGCAAATTGAAAATTTGTCTTTCAATGATTTACAATTGTGGGACTGTTTGGTTGGACTTAATTTTACAGTGCATTTGCATCTGTTATAATTGCACTGGAATGTGTATAATTGAACTTAAAACAAGAATAATTCAGAGTTAAGTGAAGTTAGTTAAGTTAGTGGAGTAATTAGCCAATTAAAAGACACCTCCACACATTCCATCTCAAGCTCTATGGCCAACGCCTCATGCTTGTAATTTCTGCACTGCACAAACACTAGAGACCAAGTTAGTCTCTCTTTTTTGCCCGCAGTTTGCCTTGAGAGAGAGAGAGAGAGAGAGAGAGAGAGAGAGATGTGACAACTTATAGTGACTTTTTAGTTGGCCTCGTTTGGGAATTGGCTATTCTAGTTACCTTTTCGGCTTTTCACGAAAAGATATGTAAAAAAATAGATAATGATATGACAACTTATAGTGACTTTTTGGCTATTTTAGCCAAATGCCAAACAAGAAAGTCATGAAGAGAAGACAAACTAAATAAAAATTCAAAGAAAATTTTGAAAAGCTTGTCTTAAGGTATGGGATACCAATTTCTATGTTAAATTCTTCTTCCTCTATTTGTTCCCTCGCATAAAATGGTTGAAGTTAAAATTGAGATTAATATTGTATAGGTATGTAAAAAAAAAAGTTATCTTGGAAGAGTTTCTATCATTCAAGTTATTTCATATTTTAGTGCAGATCTAGTATGCTTGGATATGTAATTTGATGTTGGAATGACCTTAGAGACCCTATTGTTAAGTTTTGTGCATGTCATAATCAAGAAAAATGGATCTACAATAAATTCTGGTTGAAAATGGACTGAATTTTCAGTTTCTGGACCTCAGTACTATTTTGCGTGACAATCATATGTCCTCTCTCACATCCAAATGTGAGACCAGACATCCATTAATGGTGTTCAATGACTCTCTGGGCCTCCATTTTGAACGTCCAGTGCCATAGTCTGGACACCTTGTAGAAAAATGGCCGTATCTCCCCCCCAAAAAACTTGACATTACACAAACATTTGTTGCATTGGAAACTAGAGTTCTATATCTTTCTAACCATAGGTCATGAAATAATTCCAAATTCATACGTAAGAGATGTGTCAGTTTAAAGTTGGCCTATAACTGGAGACAGCCACGAGTTTGAAGATAATTCCAATATTCTTAACTGAAGTTGGACTTTTTATTCTATTTTTGGTACTGCTGCAGGAATTGAATCTCCTGCATAGTCAAGTTCACTTTTAAAATTTTAATTCTATTTTCTCGTACTTCGAATATTTTGAAATTATGAAGGCTCAAAAATAAATGTGTCTTTGATAAATTGAAACTGATTTCGTGATATTTAGATACTGTTTCAATTTATGGTGAATTTTCCAAGTTTGGTTAACGCCACTAAATTTTTTTTTTTTTTTTGATTGCAACACTGCCGGAAGTTTTCAGTCACAATAAATAAGCCACTTTTTAGATGGTGTTTGAGGGTCAAACCTTGTCTAAAAATAATGCGATTTTGTGTTGTTGTGTTGTATTAGGGGTGTACACGGGTCAGGTCAGGTTTGCCATATATCCGTAACTCGAACCGATCACTGCGGGTTGAACAGAAAATCACCCGTATTCGACCGACTGCATGTTCGAAACCAAACATTGTCGGGTACGGAAAAATCAGTCGGAGTTCGAAACCGACCACTCATCTTCTACCTTAAATAGCCATGATCAAAACCCAAAAAATAATTTTGTAGTAGGGTTAGAGAGAACGAGATTGATCTCCAACATCATTGCAGAGAGAGACGGTGAAGTGGTGAAATAGTAACGAAAGCTTGAAGAGAGAGACTTTGGGTTTGGGTTCGTAAAACCACAAACAAACATGAAAGGGGTGATGATACGGTGGTGCTACATGCACCAATTAGTATACTAACTAGAACCAACACTAGTTATGACATTATTATTAACCCCACTCATTATACAAATTACAAATACCAAAAACCTCTTAAATTATACCACATCTTCAATTGGTACATTAGTTGGTGCACTAGTTAGTCCACTAATTGATGCATACAGCATTATTCGGTAATAATATCCTCGTCGTTGTTAGATCTGATTATCGTCACCACTGTCTAACCAATGGCCTCAATTCATCAAATTGCAACTTTGGGTTTGCAAAAATTTGTAGATCTGGACTCCATGAGAGTTGAGCCTTGAGGCTGGAGTGAGATGGTGAGAGTTGAGAGAGTGATTTGATAGTTTGAGAAAAAACAAATAAGGAGGTTGAGCGAAACCTAGTAATTTGAGAGACAACAAATAAAGGCTATGAAGCACGGACACCTCTTCGGAGGTCGCGTACAAGTGTCGAACACGTGTCAGACACGCGTCGGACATGCTCCAAACACATGTCGGACACGCTAGAAAGAGTTGGACACACTGGGACACTTTGGACACATTCGAACACGCTGAGAACACGCAAAAGACACATTGAGGACACGTTGATGACATGCTAGGCACACGCTGAATGCTTTTTTTTTTTTTTTAAATTAAAATTTTTAATTTTTATACTAAAATAGCATACCTAAGGTTGATAAATTTGATAAAATTAAATATTTGACATAAAATACATATTAAATATTTAAAAATATACATATAATAACAATATAAAAATATATATTTTGAATGTGTCCCCAATATGTCGTGTCTTGCGTTTTTTGAAAATTTACGTGCTCGTGTCGTGTCACGTGTCCGTACTTCTAAGCACAAAGGAGAGAGAGTTGAGATTTTTAGAGAGGGAATTAAATAGAGAAATAGACGGTCTTTGACAGATGAGCGAGAAAGTGAGACGTAATGATAAAATTCATTGATAAGTGCAATCTTGCAGTGGTCTATTAGAGAGAATTAAGAAAGAGAGAAATAGATCGTCTTTAACAAATGAGAGCGCCACAAAAAAAGAAAGAAAAAAACAAATGAGAGAGAAAGTCAGATGTCATGATAAAGTGTCATTGACAAGTGCAACCTTGCAGTGGTCAAAGACGGAGGCAACATGTGTAGAGAAATAGAAAAATCTTCTTGCTTTATTGTTTCGGTCAGTTCGGGTGTTCAAGTTGATTTGATGATAAACCCACAGTCTGACCGCAAATTTGAAAATTTGTGAATTGCTCAACCACAGCCGACCGCCTAAACAATCAAAATCGACTGACTTTAGTATTTTTCGGTCGGTTTGGTCAGATTAATCGGGTGATTCGGGTTGATGCACAGCCCTTCCTTGTATGTCTAGTTTACGGCCCAAAAACCAGAAGTCAATTTCAAGTAACTAATAATGAGTTTTGGTCAACACAGTACTCGGGAGTCACTACTGTGCGAAAACCCATGTTGCATTCCAATGGGACTATGACCAAAACAAAAAAAAACATCAATCAATACAAGCAGTAAAAAGATATGAGTTCTAACGAGATTAGTGAACTAAATACCTACAATGGAATGAGGAATAAAATGACTATTTGCATTCTAATAAAGTTGTATATGTATGTGAACATTATTTGTGTAGGATCATTATAACGAGGATAGATAAGGACCTAGGAAATCAAGGTATGTATGTAATCATTTTGGAGCAAGGCTTGCCTACCCTTTCTTTCAAATTATTCTTTATATACTTTCAAATACGCAAATAATTGTTCTACGCTTCAAATGCTTATCTTGATTTATATGTATACAAATCGACGGATATTACTCGATTTGCAAGCATAACTTGAGAATTTGTATTATGTAATCTATCTGATTCCTTGGTAACTCCTAAACCAGTGTTATTTAACGTGAGGCACACCGAGGTGCGAAGGTCTTTAAGGCATAGGCCTGAGGTGAGGCCAGGCACAAGCTTCATCAAAGGGAAGCACATGCTATAGCTATTACATAAATTTTTTATGAGTACGAAAAAATTATTTTGTGTTTTATCTGCCATGTGATAACCAATGAAGCCTTTTACATGAAATTATTACCACCAATATATTACATTGTGCTTCATAACTTGCACCAAACCCCAAGGGGTTAGCCTAGTGGTGCAACTTAGATCCTAGGGGTGTACTCCCTTTTAAGTCTCACGTTTAACTCCCATTAGGAGCAATCTGCTCCTTGGGGCCATGCCCTCAAGCTCAGCTCGAGATTTGCCCGATTCACGTGGAAAGAGCGTTTTGCATGGGTCCCGAGTCTACTCGAGCTTTGCATGATCCACGTAGAGGGGGCACTTTACGTGGATCCCAGGATTAATCAAGACACGTGCAAGCTGGTCCGGACACCCGATTATCAAAAAAATAATAATAATTTGCACCACATCAACAATTTCAAATGAAGTAAATTCAAATTAAACAATTAAAAATAGTTAAGCAACTAAATAATTAATTAAATTACATATTTAAATAACTAAATGACTTAATAACTAAGCATATTAAGTCATTTAACAATAAACACTCACTACAAATAATCGTTTGGCCATTGTTACTGTTTGAAAGAAAGAAGAAAAAATCAAACAAAAAAAAAAATATGGCATACAAGCCAAAATATAAAAGTTTAAGAGGACTACTATATACCACATGCTTTTCTTCGCCATTTTATATCACCGGGTACATGGCACTATATTATTTGTCTTCATTATTTCCTTCATGATTGTTTCCAAACAAGGAATCAATCATGAACATCCACATAGGTAGCGATACAAAATAAAGACAAAATACAAGTGACATATAGCATTTCTCAATGTTTAAATATTTATCTACAATTTGTTATCTAAGGTTGAGGCTATCTATTTATTTAGGGGACTTTGATAGGATGTGCGCAATATATAAAATTATGGTAGGATTCATTAGATGAAAGGGTTGATATCACATCATTAATAAATTAGGCACAATGGAAACAGGCATTCGCATCTTTCCAACTGCCGCCTTGATGCTTGCACTCCTCAAGTGCCTCGGTCACACTTCACTAAACTTGCCTCGTGCCTATGAAGCACGGATACTCCGAAATGGCCCCCGTACGTGTATCGGATACGGATATGGATACGTGCTCGATACGGCAAGATACGTATCAGATACGGCGGGGTAAAAAAATAATTTCAAAAACTTAAAATGGGGTCAAAGTATAAAATATCAAAATAAGGTAAAATAAAACAAAAAAAAAATTAATCAACCAAACTTGCCTAGGTTGAACAGCAGCCAGCCGCGAAGGAGGAGGAGTTCGTCTTCATCGTCGTCGTCTCTCTCTCTCTCTCTCTCTCCCTCTCGCTCTCGATCTGGAGAAGGACAGATCTCGATCTCATCTCCCCCCCCCCTCTCAGTCGATCTCTCCCTCTCCCTTTTATCTATATCGTCTGTCACTCTCTTTGCAATCACATATATATATATATATATTTTGCATGTATACTCTGTAAATAAAATTAAAAAAATCAAATAAGATATATAAAAAAAAAAGAACTTTGTATGTATTAGGTATATTACCTGTATGATAAAACAAAATAAATCAAATAAGGTAAAAAAACTTATTAATAAATAAATAAATAAACTTATTAATGAACTTTGTAAACTTATAAAATTATAAACTCTGTCTGGTCTGGATAAATAAATAAATAAACTTATTGATAAATAAATAAACTTGGTAAATTTTTTCCCCCTCAATTTGAATTGCATTATGGTTGTTATGGGTGATGCTATATCGTTGAAATTGCTGAAATTTAATTTAATTGATGAATTTTTTGTTATGGGTGATGCATTATTGTTGTTATAGGTGATGCTACATTACTAAAAATTGTTGAAGTTTTATTTGTATGGATGTTACATTACCAAAAATTGTAAAAATAATATTTTTTATGAACGGATTTTCGCCATATCCGTATCCTACTTTTTCAAATTTTGTCGTATCGCCGTATCCGTATCGTATCGTACCTGTACTTGTATCCGTATCCATATCCGTGCTTCCTAGCCTCGTGCCCTAGGAATGTAGAGGCACCTCAAGTTCTCTTCAGTGCGCCTTGCGCCTAGGCATGTGCTTAGCCTTTGATAACATTGTCCTAAACCGTGTGGCTATAATCCCTTCATAGATCTATATGTTTTCTATATTTCGTAAGGGAAAATATTTCGATAAATTTCAAATCTCCAAGACATGGGCCAAAATAGCCTCCCATGGTTAAACTGCATGTCAAATTTTGCAACAAAATCTCTATTGAGGACTTTTAGTTGTGGCTCAAATAAGTTTCAGAAGTCAAAATTTTTATTTTGAAGTTGGAAAAATAATATATATATATATATATATATAGGGTAAATTATAAAACACCCCTGAGGTTTGATTAAAATACGAATTACCCCCTGTGATTATAGAAATTACATTCCACTCGCTGAGGTTTCTAATTTCATAACAAATCGCCCATTTTATTAATAAATCATCAAGTCAATTAATAATTTTTAATGATGTTAGAAATATGTTTCAATTAATGATTTAGGTAATTTTATTATTGTATAAGAGAGCAAATATGAATTTCATTTTTTTTAGTTAATTTTGTTAAATAAAAAATTCTAACAAGAAGGTATTTGTAATTTTTCAAAACACGGGACAATCATTGTCAACATAAATTTCAGAACATAAACCTTACACTTTGGATCATTTACCATGTGTATTATCAAAAAATCAAGACAAAATGACATACCTGAATCCATAGATGAACGGTTAAACGGAAGCGTGATTATCAATGAACTCTTTGTTATTGATTATGTTATTGCCTTCTAATCCTTTCCCCTTTGGTGCCTTATGTTTCTCCTTGAGAGGATTTAGAAAGAAAAATGACAGTGTTCTTTTTTTCCCACTTGGGAAGGAATAGGGACCATAACCTTTTAAAGGTTGTAATTGGTTTTTAAAACTGAAAGATTGTGGAAGTTCAAAAGGAATGAAAACCAACTTTAACCATTATTGGTTTTAATTTCTATTTATTGGTTTTCAAAACTGAAAGGTTGTGGAAGTTCAAAAGGAATGAAAACCAACTTTAACCAATATGTTTTAATTTCTATTTCTGCCCCTCAGAAATAAAAATTATACAACTAGTATCTACACATTAGGTCCATAACACATATACCCTTAAGCCTATTAACTAAATTGAATCACTTAAATTGTATACTTTAAGCAAACCTTAGGAGGTGTATTTGTAATTTACCCATATAATTATATATTTGTTCTAAAGTATATATGATGCAAAGCATAAGAAACTCAAGGAAGGCCAAATTCAAAGAAGTAGTGATATTTGGACATTGCCATGATTTCAAAGAAAACTTGATAGGAATCTTATATAATTATGTTTCTAATATTATTAGAGTCTTATTTTATGATTAATTTATATTTTCTAAGATTTTTAGGTCAAGGGTATTTGATAATTTTTCAATTCGCTAACATGGGTTGTAGGAGTCGCACATGGGTGGTCTTGTGGGTCAAGTTATTTAATTAGTCTTTATTTTTGTTTCTTATTTAGTTTTAGATTAGTTTTAGAAGTCAAAGTAATTATAATAATTTCATTTTTTTTTGTTATAGTTAGTTTAGAAAGTCTCCTAGTTCTATATAAAGCCATGTAATGCTTATAATTTAATAGAGTTGATATTTTATAGAATTTTAGGGCTTTTAAAGCTTCTCTATAGATTATGCAATGCAATCAAACCCTAGGTGATATGCCTAAGGGATTCTAGGAGTGATTCCTAGATCTTTCTTCTTCTTCTCTTTTTTTTTTATTTTATTTTCTACACTTTTAACAGCCCAAAAAGAAGCCAACTAACAAATTTTATAATATAAGCCATCAATATCTTCATTTTTATCCTAAAAATTTATTGAATTCCTTTCCAACCAAATAATCCAAAATACCGCCCAAATCACACACTTCCAAGGAACTCCGACTTTCTTGTTAGTCCAAAACCTCTAAAATCAACCACTAGCAATTGAAGACAAGAGTGAGGCAAAACCCACTCCATCTCTATTAATCACAATAATCTCCACTATAAAACCAAAGCCAAAGGACAAAGTAAAACAAATTATCGATACTCCCCTCATTTTCCCTTACACACGACATATCATTGTGGATGAAATTTGGTCTCCTAATTTGAAACATGCCATCTGTATTGAGCTTCTTGTGAGCCATAGTCCATGAAAATACATTACTTTTAAGTGACACATTTGCACTTCATATGAATTTGTGAGAATCAAAGGATTGTACATTTGAATCATCAATGAGGTTTTCAAAAAAGATTTGCAAGAGAAAACCCCGGAAGAGCAAATGGTCCATATCCATTTATCAACAACATCTTGCCTCAAAGAAACCCTATCAAGAAAATATTACATAGAAGCGAGTTCATTAGCCTAATGATAGCTAAGATATCAAAAAATATATAGAAATTCATGCAATTGGATTGGAAGAAGATGAAACCATAGAAGCTTATGAGATAATCGATTCAATCGCGGAAATAAATGAACAAAAGAACCCTCACCCAATCTTCCCATAAATGATTACCTTTTTTTCTTTGACAAGAAACCCCTCCAAGGTAGGGCCATGTTAAACCCACCCGTACAGACTAACCCCTAGATATTTGCAACCACCAAGAAGCCACTGGTATCTGGTAAGACAGGGCATTGCTATTGGCCCGAAAGGGGATATCTCTCCACAAGAAAACGAGTATAAGAAGAAAAACGAGACAATCTTTAAGAAGTAGACTTCCATGGAGACTGAGCATGTGAGAATATTAGATTTTTTTGTATATATGGTAGTACATATATTTGGTATATATTAGGGATTGAGTAAATAATTCTCATATTTCCTTTTTCGTTCTAGGGCTAGACTATTATATAAACCAATGTATTCTTGTATTACAAACTATCGAATATACAGAAAGACATTTAGAAATCTTACAAAGTATCAAAGCTAAAAATCCTATAAATTGTTGCTCTCTCTCAGTCATGAGTTGTGGGTGATCTTCTCCCCCAATCGCAATATTGGAACAGGTTCTTGATTGGTCTCTCTCTGGTTCTCGACATCGACTCTCTGGTTCACATCGCGACATCAGTTCAGTCATTGATTCAACCCTCAATTGAAGTCGTGCCTCATCTTCGCTGGTTGAAGTCGAGTGGTCTGGTCGATCGACACTGGTTCGTAATCATCAGAAGCTTCTCTCTCTGGAATCACGATCATGGTTCGACTAAACTCTCTCTAGCTTTGATTCACGCGATCGAAGAGGTGTTTGATTTTTTCTCTCTCGACCGACTTCTGCTCTACTCTGTCTCTCTCTCTCTCTCTCTCTCTCTCTCTCTCTCTCTGTGTTCGTGATTCTGATTTCAGTACTGTTATTTGGTCAAAGGCTCTTATTTACAGTTTGCCCCCTTGTTATTTGATTATTATGCTTCAACCTGTTAATCTTTGGTTTATTACGATAACGAATACCAAAATCCAAGCCATCAGATGTAAGCTCATTGGTGCCAATTATGCATATTGGGCTAGTGTTATGAAGAATTTCCTTCTTAGTCAGAAAAAATAGGGCTATATTTCTGGTTCTGTTCCTCATCCATTGGACTCGAAAGCAAAAGGATATCTGACTTCCTATGACACTTGGGATTGTGATAATGCCCAAGTTCTGACCTGGTTTCATAATTCTGTGGATGACGTATTGGACTAATGTTTTCCAAATACAACACTGCCAAGGAGGTGTGGGACTATTTATTGAATGTGTATCAGCAGTCCAACTTTGCTAAGCAGTATGAGTTGGAAACAGTATTTAGAGTGCTCGTCAGCGGGATCAATCTATTCAGGACTTCTACATTGAGATGACAGGCCTCTGGGATCAGTTGGCTCTCATGGAACCATCTAGCCTCAAGGCACTAGATGCTTATATTAAGTTTCGGGAACAGGGTCATTTAGTACAGTTCTTAACGACTCTCTCCCCTCAGTATGAGGCTATCCGTGGTGGCATCCTTCATCAGTCTCCTCTTCCCTCTTTGGATGCTATTGTTCATGAGCTCCTCTTCAAGGAAACCCATCTTAAGACGACCAATCAGACTCTTGTCTCCATTTGTTTTCTTTGCTCCTACTTAGCCTCCTCTGTTGTCGACCCCACCATCCCTTCAGCTTCAGGCCACTGCAGAGCCCAAGAAGGGGCCACTAGCCACTAATGAGTGTGCCTTTTGCCATAAAAAAGGCCATTGGAAGTACAATTGTCCCAAGAAAGGACGTCAGTCTGCTCAGTTATCTCAGCCGCCTCAAAACCAGTTCCGAGGTCTTGCTCCAAGTACTTTTCGGCCTCCTGTTGCTTATACTGCATCTACTCCAGCTCCTGATCTTGACTTAGCTTCCTTGAGTGCCCAAATTGCTCAGCTTTAGCATCTCTTGTCCATCTCCCAGTCATCCCCATCTGCCTCTACTCTCACCTCTCTTCATTCAGGTTTGCTTGGGTCCTTTTCAGGTATCTCCTTGTCTGTTTGGCTTTTGACTCTGAAGCCTCTCATCATATGACTCCTCACCTTTCCTTATTTCAAAACTGTATCCTCCCTCCCTCTCCTATTATTGTTAATGGGTTTAGTATACCTATTCTATCTATTGGGCCTATCTTACCCTCTGTTATGTCTAATGTTACTATTCTCTTTGTTCTTTATATTCCTCAACTATCTGTCAGTTTATTATCTATCAGTCAACTTGACGCTTCTGGTTTTGATATTATCTTTTCCTCTTCTGTCTGTTGTGTGGAGGATCGGGTGTCCAAGAAGCATATTGGGACCGGCCGTAGAGTTAGAGATCTCTATATGGTCGAAAGCTTACATATCTCTCTATCCACCTTTCCAGTTACCTTTTCCTTGTTTTAGTTAGATTATCAGTCGAGCCAGTTTTATTTATGGCATTCTCGCCTAGGTCATTTGTCTGTTGACCGCTTATGGTCTTTAGCTCAGTCAAGATTATTAAGTAAAGTTTCTCCCAATCAAATTGATGAATGTCGAGGGTGTAAACTTACCAAAATGTTGGCTTTACTATTTAATAAAAGTACTTCTGTTTCTGTTTCTCCATTTTCTCGTGTATACTGATGTCTGGGGATCCTCTCCTATTCTCACTAAAGGGGGTTCCGCGTGTCATTTGTTGACAATTTCACCCGTTATACTTAGGTTTATCTTATAACTTATAAATCTGATTTCTACCAAATACATTGTATATTTCAATCTATGATCACTACACAATTTGGGGCTACCATTAAATTGTTACGATCTAACTTAGGTGGAGCATATTTTAAAACTGAGTTCTGTAAATATTTGGCCAATTTGGGTACCATTCACCAAACGTCTAGTAAAATGGTTATGCTGAGTGTAAACACCATCCTCGCCTTGAAACAGCTAGGTCTCTCCTCTCTGCCTCTGTTCTGGCTCGTTTTTGAGGTGAAGCAGTTCTCACTGCTGCTTTTCTTCTAAACCGTATGCCTACTCCCCTAATTTCTGGTCGTTCTCCTTATGAAGCTCTGTTCTCCCTGATAGTTTTAGGGAAGAGAAGAGTTAGGGAATGAGTGAGACCTCATCCCCTTTTATATTAGAAATAAACCATAATTACAAGAGTGCCACAAGGCATGATTTCAGTGCCAACTCAAAACAGCCCATTACATAGATCAAGGAACAAATTAGAATAATATCATTTCCTATTCTAACATGTGAATATAATTTCTTATTCTAACACTCCCCCTCATCTTGTATGCCCAGCTTGTTTAGAATGTCATGAAATGATTTGCTCCCTATTCCTTTGGTGAGAATATTTGCTAGTTGGTTCCTAGTCTTCACAAATGGAGTACATATAGTGCTACTAGTGAGTTTTTCCTTGATGAAGTGCCTATCAATCGCCACATGCTTGGTTCTGTCATGTTGAACCGGATTATGAGCTATACTGATCGCCGCCTTGTTGTCACAGTACAATCTCATGGAATCGGTCTGATGAATCCCCTAGTCTTCCAACAATAGCCTAATCCATAGCAACTCACATACACCCTGAGCCATAGCTCTAAATTCTGCCTCAACACTAAATCTAGCAACCACATTCTGTTTCTTACTTCGCCATGTGACTAAGTTGCCTCCAACAAATGTGTAATATCCTTGACTAAGTTGCCTCCACACTGAGATGTCCATGTTTCGAGAAATAGAGACCCTCACCAAGAGAGGACTTTAGGTACCTCAGGATTCTCATGACCGCTTCTAAATGAGAAATTCTAAGGGCATGCATAAACTGGCTAACCATGCTCACCGCAATGGCGATGTTTGGACGTGAGTGGGATAAGTATATGAGCTTACCCACTAGCCTCTGATATCGTCCCCTGTCTACTGGCTTTCCTTCTTGATCCTCACTTAGTTTCTAGCCCGGTTCTAGAGGTGTATCACATGGTCTACCTCCAAGCATCCCAATTTCCTTTAGCAAGTCAAGGGCATACTTCCTCTGGCATATGAAGATACCATCCTTGGACCGAGCTACTTTAATGCTCAAGAAATACTTCAAATGACCCAAGCTTTGGTTTCGAACTTCTTGGCCAAATATTCTTTTAACCAAGGGATTTCCGTAACATCATTCCCTATCAAAACAATATCATCCACATAAACAATCAGAGTTGTAGTCTTACCATATGAGGAGTGTTTCACAAATAAGGTGCGATCAACTTGACTTTGCTTGAACCCATATCCAAGGTTGTTAAAATCAGAATCCTAAGTAGGATCGGTGAGAGGGTCTAGTGGATCGGATCGTAGGATCAGATCGAGAATCGTAAGATCCTACTTTCTATTAAAAAAAAAGATAAAAATTAAAATTAAAATGATACATATTAAAAATAAGGTGAAAAATCATAAAATCTACGATCCTACTTGTGATCCTACCTACGATCCTATACGATCCCATGCGATCCTACACGATCCTGTTATAACATCGATCCTACAACGATCTGGATCGTTTTGGCAAAGTAGGATCGAAGGATCGTACGATCCTACGATCCGGATCGCAATTTTAACAACCATGCCCATATCTCAGCATAGCTTGAGCAAACCTTTCAAATCACGCCCTAGGCAATTGCTTTAGCTCATAAAGTGAATCTAGAGCCTGCACACTTTACCTTTGGACTTAGCATCCTCAAAACCAAGGGAAATATCCATATAGATCTCTTTTTCTAGGTCTCCATGAAGGAAGGCATTCTTCACATCAAACTAATGAAATGGCCAATCCAAGTTTGCTGCAAGAGAGTAGTATTCTTACAGTGTTCATCTTAGCAACCGGGGCAAATGTCTCATGGTAATCTACTCCATAAGTCTGTGTGAAACCCTTTGCAACTAGTCTTGCCTTGTAACGTTCGATGAAACCATCTACATTGTGTTTGACAGTGTACACCCACATACACCCAACTGGATGTTTGCCTCTAGGTAACTCCACTAACTCTCAAGTGTCATTCTTACTGAAAGCTCTCATCTCTTCCATCATGGCATGTTTCCAACCAGGAATAGAGAGAGCATCCTAAAAATTGTTAAGCAAACTCACAGAAGAAACTTTAGACATAAGGATTTTATATGAGGGAGACAGATTAGAATAAGTCACATGATTAGTAATAGGATGCTAAGTACATGACCTAACCCCCTTCCTATTAGCAATGGAAACATCAAGATTTGAAAACTCAGGAATAGAAGCACTAGGATCAGAATTACCTAAACTCTCAGGAAAGGGAGGTGACTCTAGACACTCATCTGGAGAAGTAGTTAGTAGTAGAGAAAGAAAAGTAGTCTTTTGCACCCAGGTGACTTGCTGTCTGTCCTTATCCCTGACATAAACTTTGCCTGCGTCGTCAACAACTACTGCCTCATCATCCTCTATTTGTTTAACCACTAGCAGAAGTGGAACAAGAATCTCTTCAAATCAAGGCTCCCCAGGGAAGGGATAACAGGGACGCTGGAGAGGGTATAAAGTAAGACTTGAGACTCAAAAAATGTGACATCCATGGGGACAAACTATTTGCGAGTGAAAGGATGATAACACTTATAACCCTTTTGTGTGGCAGAGTAACCCAAGAAAACGCATTTAAAAGACTGAGGATCCAATTTAGCACGAGTAAGGGAATGATTGTGGACAAAGCAAACACAGCCAAAGATCTTAAGGAAAATGGCAAACCCAGAGGAGGTGGATCCGAACAGCACTTGAAGAGGTGTTTGTTTGTGAAGGACTCAGGTAAGAAGACGATTAATCAAATAAGCGGCAGTGAAAATTGCATCCCCCCAATAAGATCGAGGAACACGCATTTCAAAGGATAGACAACGAGCCACATCAAGGAGATGACAATTTTTCTGTTCGGCAACACCATTTTGTAGAGGGGTATTAGTGCATGCAGGAAGTGTCATGAATAATGCCATAAGTGGCGAAATAGATGGCAAGACCAGAGTCAATATATTCCCCCCATTCTCAAAATGTAAAATTTTGAGAACCGCCCCAAACTTAGTGCAAATCATTTTATGAAGGTCTTGATATACCAAAAACACCTCACTTTTATCTTTCATCAGATAGACCCAAGTGGCCGTAGAACAATCATCTATGAAAGTGACAAAGCATTTTTGACCTTTTAAAGACAAAGCGCGAGGGACCCCAGACATCAAAATGAATTAAAGTAAATGGAACTGAACTTTTATTAATAGAAGGAGCAATAGAAGCTCGGTGTTATTTTCCAAGTTGACAAGACTCGCATTAAAAATCAGACACATTATTTTTCTCAAAAACAAAAGGGAATGCTTAAGGAGTACAAAAGAAGGATGTCTTAAACGGCGGTGCCATAGCCAAAGGTCTTCCTTGGTGGATGGTAACTGCATAAATGAGTGAGCCAGTTTATCTGTCTAAATTAGAATGTAGAGACCATGTTCCTCTCTACCACTGCCATTTTCGTTCCTCATGATAAGGTCTTAGAAAAGACAATGATCAGGGAAAAACGTCAAGCTACAATTCAAATCACGATTAATACTACTTAAAGATAAAAGATTAACACTAAATTTGGGAACATGGAGGACAGAGGATAAAGGAAGGGAAGAGGTGACATAAATTAAACCTTTCCCTGATACAGAGGACATAGTACCATCAGCAAAACGTACTTTTTCTTGACCTAAAGAGGGGTTATACTCTGAGAATAAATGAGAGGAACCAAACATATGATTGGAAGCACCAAAATCAATAATTCATGGCACAGTGGTATGAGATAGCAATGCACATGGAGGGGAAGCCAAGTTACCTGAATTGACAAAGGAAGAAAAGGGTGCACCTGTGGCAGATGTGGAGACTCGACGATCAAGCAAGTAGCAAAGAGCAATCTCAAAATCCGAGGCAGATAACCCCGAAACATCAGCAGCCAGGAAGTCAACTGGAGATGAAGGTGGTGGCTCAACCGTGTCTGAAAGATGAGCCCGAGCATTGGCCCCTCGACCTCTAGACTGGCTGGATCTACCCCTGCAAGAACCAGGACGGTCGCCTCGGCCGCCAGAAGGAGTCCCATGCAGCTTCCAACAAGTCTCTCAGGTGTGGCAAGATCGACAACAGTAGTCACAAAAAAGATGATTTTTCTCAGAAGAAGGATGAGAACCACGTGTTACCCGCTTTCCATCTCGAGGGGGTGCAGAAACCAAGGCAGA
Organism: Camellia sinensis; assembly: GCF_055761805.1. Taxonomy (NCBI): domain Eukaryota; kingdom Viridiplantae; phylum Streptophyta; class Magnoliopsida; order Ericales; family Theaceae; genus Camellia; species Camellia sinensis. Next base: position 7,488,564 of record NC_138965.1, read on the forward strand.
GTGATTAGTAGTGGTAGAAAGAAGCATAGCAGAGCGGTGACTCCTCATTCTGCACAAAAGCAAAGGCGTCCTCGAGAGAATAATGCACATCCATGCCAAGGAGTGCTTCGAACCGGATCATACTCCACATTCAGACCTTCCAAGAACTTGAAGACCCGCTCGTGGTCCACAAACTTTCGGTAACCAGCAAAATTAGTTGGACAGACAGGCTTGTAATCCTGAAGGTGATCAAGACACTTCCACCCATTGCTAAGAAAGGTAAAATACTGGAGGATAGTCATCTCATCTTGTATCGACCTTTCAATGGATCAACACAATTTGAATGCCTGGGAGAAATTCCTTTTGCGGGAACAAGTAGTAGCCACAGCCTTCCAAATGTCCTGTGCAGTATCCATAGACAAGTATCCTTCACCAATCTCAGGAACCATAGAGTGTATCAGTCATCCCATGATCAGAGAATTTGTAATTTCCCACTGGTCATAACTGGAATCTGTAATGCTAGGTGCTTGCATTCTCCCATCAACATAACCCATCTTTCCTATACTGTTGAAAAAAAGAGTCTGACATGCTAGGTAGCTTTGACCATTAAATAGAGAAGCGATTTTAAGGCTAGGATTCATAGTGTCAGATGTAGTAATCATGATGGAACTCTCCCCCTTTAGTGGCTGAGAAATAGTTGTTGATTCACTCGTCAATTCAGCCATATATACTCTACAATCCTAACCCAAGAATACTGCACTAATCATAAAAATTGGAAAGATAGAATGAGATAAACAAGCAATGTGTGGTTCTGACCACTATGGGATCATAATATAATGCTCATTTTTTCAAAGTAAAACAGGGCCTTATTAAATGACAAAAGTGTGACCCATCAAGTAAACAGAGAGATAAAGTTAGGTACTGTGTAGAACAGATAAACAGACAGATGAACTAAAAAGATCATACCTAGAACTAGAGTAGACAGAGGGCAGCGGAGCAGTGGATGGAGCCAAAACAGACAAAGACACTATTGCCGACTAGCCCAGGTGAGCTTCCGACAACAATCAAGTAGCCATGGGTAGCCTTTGGCAGGACCTGGGTGCCTTTAGCAGGGCCTGGGTAGCTGTCAACAGGGCCAGGGTGGCCTTCGGTGACTGTCGACCAGGCCTAGGTGTCCTTCGGTGATTGTCAACCAAGCCTAGAGGGGCTTTTAGCAGTAGTCGACCAGGCCTAGGTGGCCTTTGGTGACTGTCGACTCAACCTAGATCACCTCTGTTGCTGTCAGGACCCCGACTCTCACAAGAGGTTGATGAAACTCTATGGGTGGCTGTGTGGTGGCTGGGTGGTGATGTATAGGTTTAGGTTTGTGGCTCTGATACCATGATAGTTTTATAGAAGAGAAGAGTTGAGTTAGGGAATGAGTGAGACCTCATCTCCTTTTATATTAGAAATAAACCATAATTACAGGAGTGCCATAAGGCATGATTTCAGGGCCAACTCATAACAGCCCATTACATAGATCAAGGAACAAATCAGAATAATATCATTTCTTATTCTAACATGTGAACATAATTTCCTATTCTAACACTCCCAACTTCCCAATTACTCTCTCCTGTGTGTATTTGGATCTGCTTGTTTTGTCCTTCTTCCTCGTAAAGATAGGACCAAACTTAGTACTCAGTTTGTTCTATGCGTCTTTTTAGGCTACAGCCTTGCCCAGAAAGGGTATCGCTGTTTTGACCCTGTTTGTCATCGCCTTTATGTCTCCAGCCATGTTACCTTTCTCGAACGTCTGTCTTACTTATAGCTTCCCTCTATCATTACTCCAGTTTCCAAAGAAGATTTGGTTCACATTGATTCATTTCCTTCTGAGGTCCCTTCCGATGAATACATCTCTAATGTTTCCCATGAACTTGTTCCCTCTACCACCCCTCTTGCTGAGTCCCTTTCCACTGATCCCCATGAGTCTGCTCCCTTTTCTCTTCCTCTACCTCTAGCTCCCTCTTCATCTCCTTCTCCGTTGTTAATTTATTCCCGTTGAAAGGCTCTCCCTTCACCGGTGGTCTCTGCCACTATTGTCAATACTCCTACCTCTGAAGATTCTAATCTTGCCAATCGTAAGTATCCCCTTCACATCCGTAAATAGGTAGAAAAACTTGATTTTGCTAAAATATGTTTTTCTCCTTCATATTACACCTTTTTGTCTGCTATCCACTCTTTTTCAGAACCCCAATCTCACAAGGCAGCTTGTTAGGATCCTAATTGGATTAGAGCTACACAAGATGACTTGTCTACTTTGCAGAAAACTACTACTTGGGAGCTAGTTCCTTTGCCTGCTGGCAAGAATCTGGTTGGTTGCAAATGGGTCTATAAAGTCAAGACTCATTCTGATGGTTCTCTTGAGCGCTACAAAGCTCACCTAGTTGCAAAAGGTTTCTCACAGGAGCATGGTATTGATTATGAGGAGACATTTGCTCCTGTTGCCAAAATGACTATTGATTATAAGGAGTCTTAATTGTTTAGTTCTCTATTTTGAGGGTATTTGAGAAGGATGGAAAAGAGCTTTAGTATCCGAAGGGGTAGGATTTACTTTGGTTGAGTCAATTTTGTCAAGTGTACCTATTTATTCTCTTTCATTGTTTAATATATTATTGAGTGTGGCAAACAAAAATGTAAAAAAATGATGAGAATTTCTTCTGGGACGCGAGGAGGAAGAGAGTACTGCTTTGCATGGTAAATGCTTGTAAGGATTCCATGTTTAGCAAAATGCTCTATTGCATGTGGTCATTGGGAGTAAATATGGGATTCATGTAGTAAATTTGGAGAATGCTTTGTAAGATTTCTGAATGTCTTTTTGTATATTCGATAGTCTGTAATACAAGAATACATTGGTTTATATAACAGTCTAGCCCTAGAATGAAAAAGGAAATATGAGAATTATTTGCTCAATCCCTAATATATACAAAATATATATACTACCATATATATAAAAAATTTAATCTTTTCACACCCTTGCTCAAACTCTAGGTGTTTTAGCAGAAAACACTGAGAGTTTGCTAAGAAGAAACTGAAACTGAATAGTGGTGTGAGTTTTGGTGAAGAAGTCAGCAAGTTGCAGAGCCAAAGAGACGAAAGGAAGGGAAAGAGAGCCAGACTGCAGATGTTGACGGACAAAGTGACAATCAATCTTAACATGATTCATCCGCTCATGGAAGAGAGTGTTATGGGCAATCTGAATAGCACTGCGGTTGTTACAATAGAGAGAGGTCAGAGAAGACTGAGGTACACCCAAATTAGATAGGAAACGACGAAGCCAAACAATCTTAGCAGTAGCATGAGCCATAGCACGGTACTCAGCTTTGGCAGTAGAGCGAGCGACAACAATTTGTTTCTTATTTTTTTAAGAGATCAATGAATCGCCAAGAAACTTGCGATCAGTGATATCACTAGCCTAATCAGAATCAGCATAAGCCACCAAGTTCAAAGAGGAAGTAGAAGACATCAATAAGTCCTAAAATATAGTACCCCAAAGATAATGAAGAAACCGAACCAAAGCAGCTCAATGTGTAGACCGAGGAGGAGAAACAGACTGGCTAACCATATGAACAACATAGACAAGATTAGGATGAGTAACCGTTAGATAGACTAAGCAACCTACAAGCTCTCGATATGAAGTAGGATCATCTAGAGGAACATTATCAATAGTGTTGAGATTCACATTAAATTCAATGGGGGTATCAGAAATCTTAGTGTCAGTAAGACCGGCTTGATGAATAATCTCATTGGCATACTTGACCTAAAACAAAAAATAGCCCTTGGGAGAAGAAGCGACCTCAATACCAAGAAAATATCTCAATGGCCCAGATCTTTCATTTCAAAGGTGCGAAAGAGATGCTACTTGAACTCAGAGATAGCAGAACAGTCAGAGCCAGTGATGATCATATTATCTATATACAGTAATAAGGCAACAAAACCAGTAGATGTGTGAAGTAGAAAAAAAGCGAAGTCATGGGCACAAGGATGAAACCCAAGCTCTGAGGCCTCGTTTGGGAACAGGCTAATTTAGTAACTTTTTGGCTATTTGGCTAAAAAGGTAGGTAAAAAAAACTTGTATGTTTGGGATGACTTTTTGGCTAATTACGAAAAAATGTGCAAAAAGTAAAGAGAAAAGAGAATATTTGACTTTTTGGTATGGGTTGTTGGCTTTTTGGCTAATTTAGGCCTCGTTTGGGAACAGGCTAATTTAGTAACTTTTTGGCTATTTGGCTAAAAAGGTAGGTAAAAAAAACTTGTATGTTTGGGATGACTTTTTGGCTAATTACGAAAAGATGTGCAAAAAGTAGAGAGAAAAGAGAATCTTTGACTTTTTGGTATGGGTTGTTGGCTTTTTGGCTAATTTAGTAACTTTTTGGCTAATTGGCTAAAATAGCCTCTTGCCAAACAAGGCCTAACTTTTTGGCTAATTGGCTAAAATAGCCTGTTACCAAACGAGGCCTAAAGATGAGATACTGAAACACTATCCTGGTTGCTAATTACAAGACAATCCATTGTACCCTCTCGTTGGCCCCTATCAACCATTCTACCCAATACACAAACCACTAACATGAACCCGAAAAAGAAAAAAACAAAAAAAACAAAAACAAAAACAAATCATTCTACTTAATACATCAACCCAACTTTTTTTCTTTTTTTTTTTAGGATAAATAATACCTCAACCCAACTTGGATCCATTTCCTCCACCAAATTCCAAAACCTTTTGTATCCATAAAAAGAATAATAAAAAATAAAAACAAAAACCAAGAATATCCGATCCGCATGAACATAAGCTTTCTCAAAATTAGCTTTAAAAATATCATCTTGCTCGAGATTTACGTTCCTCCACTATCCAAACTCTGATGACCCTCAACAAAAGCTCTAAACAATAATTAGTCTTCTAGACAACATTAGCTAAAATCCTGTATAATTTAATAGCTGAACTAATTATTAGCAAAAGCAAAAATAATAACTAAACTAATAGGCCTAACATCTCCAATCCTCCGAAAAATCTCCTTTTTCATAGATCAAACATATGAATGTGGCATTTATACAAGCATTGATCACTGCATTTTCAAAAAATTCCACAAAGGCCATCATTAAATACGTCTTTACAATGTCCCAACAATCTTAGGAAATAGCCATGGCGAAATCATCTAGCAATGGAGACTTGACCTTCTCACAATTAAAAACTGCACGTCTAAGTTCCATTTCATCGAAAGGCATTTCCAACCAACTTGTTTTCCTAGCATCAATTGGATAGCAATTTAAACCATCTAAACCCGATCTAACTTCCCCTTCCAAAGAATGAAGTCTACAAAAAAAAATTAAATATATATATATATATGTAAGACGACATTAACAATCAAATCATCTCTATCCACAATCTACCAAATCAAATCTCAACATTTAGGAAATTTACTTTGCCTTTTTCCATTTGTGAACTTCTGAAACAATTTGGAATTGTTTTCCCTTTCTTTTTAGCCAATTTATGTGTGCATTTTGCGTCCAAGAAGTTCCTTCCCTAAAAGCAACATTTTCAAATTTGATCTTTTAGCTCAATCTCTCCCTCCTAAGAGGTTCATCGAGTTCACCCAAGCCCCTAACCTATCCAATTCTTCAATCCTTCTCACAATCTCATTTTTCACCTCTCTTAAATACCCAAATACCTCCTCATTCTAACCCTTCACATTCTCCTTAACAGACTTCAACTTCCTGACAAACTTAAAACCGTTTCATTCATAAACCCTATTATTTTCTCACTTCTTAAAACATCTCTAAAACAAATGGTGTTCAAGCCACATATTGTCAAATCTACATAGCGGAAGATCCCATTTTAAAGAACTACTCTCTACAACAATAGGGTAATGATCATAAACTACTTTAGACAACACTTCGTATCTCATATTTGGAAATCTTTCCTTCCACCACAAAAAATATAAGAATCTAAATCTATTACATACTAATTTTTTCTAAAAATTTGACCAATTAAAAAAAAAAGTCTAACAATCGAGTATCAATTAATTCACAATCTCTAATGAAAGCATCAAAATCCCTCATACTCCTTGTAACCCAACCCTCATTTGATTTTTCAAAATTTGATCTAACAACATTAAATCCCTACCCACACAAACAATTAGAAGAACATAAATCGAACAAGCTTCATAATTCATCCCATAGAGATTATCCCACCCTCAGATAATTGGGACCATTGACCCCCCCACTAACCACCAATCACTACCATCCCTTTTCCTAAAACTATTCACACTGAAAATTCCCCCACCACTATTTCATTTTCAATAACTACTATCTCCCCCTAACTCACCACATGAAGGTAAAGCAAGTAAGCAATTCATTTCCTATATCTAGAACCCCCACCCCCACAATATATATATATATATATATATATATATATATGTTCTTAATCAATTTCCTATCAAACTTTCCAATTTTTTGTTTCTTGATGGGCTACAATACACGAGCTAGTCCTAACCAAGAAATCTTTCACTACACCCTTGCTTCAAGACACATTCCAACTTAATATTTTCATTAGTAACCAATTCTATCGTTGACCTCTTTCAAATGGCCATCATCATTGATTCTTGAATGAAACCCCTTTAAATCTCTTAACACTCTCCTATTATTACCATTTCCTTTCATTACACTTTCCTCTTTTTTATTTTATCCCCTCCTCGCACTTGGCCTTCCCATTCATTTCCAAGCTTAATAAAGACAATCCCTTATTGTACGATCCCTTATTATACCTTTTCTTGTGTGTGTTTATCGGGTTGCTCACCCTAAGCATGTTTTTCTGATATGTTTTACTAATACCAAAAAAGAAATGTGTTTTGATAAACCCCACAACGCTGCATATTTTGGCAGCACATCCTTGGTGATGTAATTCAAGTACTTAATAAACCCTAGTCCTATAACAATTACCTTATAACATTATAAGCAACCGGTGAACTGAAATATCAAGGGTCCTTTAAGTCCACACACAATCTTATGCATCTCAAATCAAAGTGGCCTACAGTGCTGCAATATAATCTTCTTCTTTTTTCCACAAGAGAAAATGGCACTTGGAGTAGGGTTATGCAACTAAACTTAAATCTAAATAAATTACCTCTTTAGACACCCAGAGCTGTCTAGATCTGTACTTGACCTAAAATCACAGTCATGTTGAAAGCTCAACTGCATATGATTCAATTTGCAATATGCGAGTATGGCAAAAATTAAAATTCAAGAGTTATATTTAGACCTTGTTTGGCATGATTTAAAAAAGTCAAAAAGTCACTATCCTATTTAAGTCACATCATCTTATTTAAGTCACATCACCTCTCTATCATATCACTTCAAACCCAACCCATACCCAATCCATATTTCATAAAAAGTCAAAAAGTGCACTTATTTAGATCATCCCAAACCACCCCTTAAAGGAAAGCCCAATAATCAAGGGATGATTCAGAAGAGATGCGTCCAGTAAAATGTTACCTTAATATAAGCCAAGGAATAGGTAGAATAAAAGAGAAAAAATGTAATCAAAGCAAAAAAATTCACTAGAAAGAGGAGCATAAAAGCAGATACTCAAAAGGCAACAAGAAGAAATCACTAACCTCAGATAATTGCTGAGAGATGCTCCTGGGGTGATCCCCACTACTATAATTTGCCTGGCTTCCATCATTGGTTGAGTTCTCCCTGATACGCCCATTGATCATGGGTGTTTTTCCCTCATTCTTTGTTGCAAGGGCAACTCTTTTGGCAGCCTCTTGTAGAGCAACCATTGCCACGTTGTAAGAGTCAACAGATTCTGCCCCTTCATCTACAAATTTGAAGGCCTCATGGCGTAAGGTATTATATCGGACAGTATGAGACTCCAAATAACTGCTAAATACATCACAAGGACGTTCTTCTAACATAATAGTGCTCTTGGCATTTCTTGTCCATCGTTTCAAAATGTAATGCAATGGAAGAGTAAGTACATTTGTCACTCTAAAGACGGCCAATATATGTCTGCAAAGAAGACCTGAGAACTCAAACATCTGGCAGCTGCAAGTTGCTCTCATCTCCAGGACATTAAATTTAACATAATAAGCTTTATGATCCTCCCCAAACTTCGCTACTTGATACGCTGTCACCTCTCCATTGTCTTCCACTTTGGATGCCATGAAAGTAAGAGTGCCAACCAACTCCTCTTGAAATCTTGCAAATAATTTTCTCGTGTACAGCTTAGATGCTTGTTTCTCCATGGGGGAAGGGGTCTTCAGAACAGGAGAAGCGTTCATTGTATCAAAATCTGCTTTCACTTCTTTTTCATTGCGACTATCCAATGCTTTCTCGTACAGTTTAAAGAACTGATTTAGATTGGTTGATGCGTTCACAAACCCATCAAAATATGAGTTCATACTATCACTACGTTGTGTTATTGACATTTCTGCAAAAAATGTGTCCCGCAAATACACTGGTACCCATTGCCTGCGTGCAGAGTATATCGTCTGAAGCCACTCATGATCCCTAAGATCATACTTATCAACAAGTGATAACCAGCAAGATTCAAACTCCTCAATTGAATCAGCCAAGTTCACACATTTATGGAAGTCCGCTTCGAAATTTGGGTGCTTAAGAAACACATGAGACAGCTTCTCCTGGCATTTCTTAAAGATGTGCCATTTGCAGAAACGGTGCCGGGTGTCCGGGAAGACCTGCAAAATGGCTGCTTGTATCACCACATCGTGATCAGTAGTGATTGATAACGGAGGGCGGCCAGACATTGCCATAAGCCATGTCTTAAATAGCCAAACAAATGATGCTTCTGATTCATTCATTAGGAAAGCACAGCCGAACAACACAGGCTGTCCGTGATGATTTATCCCAGTGAAGGGTGCAAAGGGCAAACGGTATCTGTTTGACCTGTAAGTCGTGTCGAATGTTACAGTATCACCAAAGTAAGTGTAGTTCATCTTTGCCTTTGGATCAGCCCAGAAGACATTACCTGTCTCATCGCCCTGCACAGCATAGAAGAAGGAAGGATTCTCAGCATGCATTTGCCTCAAATAATCCAGAAGAAGCTGAATGTCTCCCTCAAAGCTCCTCTGCCGATTAGTTCTTATGTAATTCCTACAGTCTACTTCTGTAAATCCAACTTTGCTGATACCACCATACTCTTTGATCAGAACTGACATAATCCTCCGGGGCCCCATTCCAGCTGCCTGTAAAGTATCTATCAAGGTCTTGGCAGGGCCAGAAATTTGGCGATGGGAGCGAAGGCAATGCACCTGATCTGGGGGAACAAGTTCGTGATTGTGTTCCTTGACAAAGCCGGAGACAACCCATTTCCCGGAGGAATCTTGTATCTTCACGGACAAGGATGCTTTGCATCCCACTCGGGTAATGGTGCGGGGGCGCTTGATCTCTCTATCTTTGGTGCGCTTCTCATTCAAGTTCCGGAACCCTTCTTTGGCACAAACGAAGGATCTCTGTATGATTGCTCCATCCTTCCTGGACCGCCTGGAGGAGCTAACACGGGTGCTGAATCCAACGCGGCGACCATATGAGTTGTAAAAAGCCTTGGCAGCCTCTTCAGATTCAAATTCCATGCCCTCATAAGGCTCAAGATCAGGGTCCCCTTCGGGAATGTAGATTTCTCCGCCACCAAAGCCGCCACCAGGGCCAGTGGGAGAAGCATCGTCGGCGGCCATATCTTCATCAATGACCAGGTGGTGGTGGTCATCGTCTCCACTGACAGCATCCCCACCTCCGAGACCTATATCGAATTCAATGACCTCATTTTCCATGTTCAGTTTTAAAGAGGCCACCCACTCCCCCACTGCGTATTGCAACAATTTGTTTTACAATCAGACCACCGTGATCGTGATCGTGATCATCCAAGGCAAACAAAAGTAAATAAATAAATAAAAAGTTATTTAAAAAAGGAAATTAAACCCACCGTCATATACGCGAGCGCTCCAGGGGTGTATATATGCAGGAAGAAGCGAAGAGTCGTTTCGAGGAGGAGGGTGTGAGCACCGCTGAATCTTCAGACCCTGGTAGTAGTAGTAGAAGAAGAAAGAAACAATACAATACGATCAAACAAAGCAGCAGCAGCAGTGGCAGTGGGGATGGATGGCAATAATAATCTTTCAAATGTTTGTGCTTAGTCGACTAGTGATATAGGAGGGGAGAAGACAAGGGATGATTGGTACTTTTTTTCTTTTCTAGGGTTTGTATAAACGAAATATTCAAGGAAACACAGTATGCCCCCAATACTCCCAACAGAGAAATTTGTTATTTATTTGATGAAAGAATAGCTTCGATGGATGGATGGATGGACGGAGGGGTCTCGGACGGAGGGAGGATGCTGGGGGCACTGCTAGTGAGGTCTTCCGTTTGCATATAGGTGCTGGTCTGTTCTGGTCGCTGTGGTGAGCTTTTTTCAGGAAATTTCAGAAGAAAGAAAAACAATATTAATAATTATACCCCAAAAAGAAAATTGAACAAAACGACGACGACGCCGACCAATAATATATATGTGGGTAAATTACGCTGGCCTTGAGGTTTTAAACTTGTATTACAATTTAACCCTTTGTTACTCAATTGTTAATTCATTTAACAGAAAAATCTAATATAAACTATTAATTTTTAAAATATTTATTGAATAATACTATATACATCAATTAGTATATCAATTGATGATATGATATAATTTAAGATATTTTTCATATTTGTAATTTATATAATATAATGAGCAAAGTCAATAATAATGTTATAACTAATATCGATACACTAATAAGTTCATATACCACCACCAATATTTATTTTATCCTTATTTTTCATATCTCTCTCTTTATACTCTCTCTAAAAAACAAGGGAAAATTAGACTAGGGTCATTTTCTCACTTTTCGTAATGGAAGAGTTTCACAAAATTATTTTTTGATGTCTAAGGTTCCTAAACATATATCAGAGAAATTTGACTCTTTGTCTCTACTCTACTCTCTCTCTCTCTCTCTTCTCCTCTCACCCACTGTCTTCTAGATCCAAGGCATTCAAATCAGTTACTTGACGTTATGGAGAAATGTCCACCTTCGCAACAATCTCTGCTCCTCCACCCTCCTCTCCACCCTCCTCTCCACCCTCCTCTACGACCTCTTCCTCAACACCTTCTCCTCTAATTCCTCCCTCCGCTCCGCCACCGTCGCAGACCTCTGCGCCGCCCGGATCCGTGACCCGGCTTGCCTCTCATTCTCCCATTGCCTCCTCAACTACAAGGCTTCCTCGCTCTCCAAGCCCACTGAGTCGCCCACAAGCTCTGGATCCATAACCGAAAACCCATTTCCCTCGCGCTTCATTCCTGGGTCTCCGATGTCTTCTCCGTCAATATTTACTTGGCGGCGAGGATCAGAAATGGGGTTTTGTTGGATCATGCGACGACTATGATCTGCACAAACCATACCTAATCAACTTCTGCTTTGCAAACTTGTCAGCATAAAAAGCAGCTCACGAGTAGGAAGACCAAGATACAGATTTATTGCTCTACAACTGTGGATACGGCAATGGAGTTACGCATCAGTGAACCCCAAAACAATTTCACAATTCCACTTTGCAGATAGTGCTAAGCCAAGTAAACTCACACTTCTCATGCATATACCCTCATATGGTGCACCATTCAGAATTTCTCTCTGTGTGCCTTTTCTGTATTTTTTGAGAATTTCTCTAGGTTGATAGAATTTCTGTAGAAAGGTTTGTCTGGGAATTTCTCTAGATTGGGGAATTTCTCTGGTTATCTGTCTATGAGCGTGTTCTGGTTAGCTCTTCAGTTCATCATTCTTAGGATTTGAGATGGGTTTACACTTGTTGGCCTACAAAAGTACTTCTATGATCAGATTAGGGTTTTTGAATCTGTAATAGGCTTCATTGCATTTTTCCCCCTCTGTATTTATCTTCTTGATGTATACAAAGTTGCCCATGATGTTAAAGCAGAGAAATTTGCCTCCATCTCTGGCATCTCAATCACAGAAATTGGAATTTCTCTGGATTATAGAGGAAGAATTTCTCTGGTTTGGGTTGGAGAAGGAGAATTTCTCTGGGTTAAGTGAATTTCTATGGATTGGAGATGAGAATTTCTATGGTTTTCAATGAATTTATCTGAGTTAGAGAGGGAAATTTCTCTAGGTTAAAGTGAATTTCTCTGGAAAGTCTAGAGAAATGTGAGATTTTCTCTGTGCAGTCCAGAATTTCTCTATACTAAAATTTCTCTGGACTGAAATTTCTCTGGATTAATGTTGAGTGACCTTAGACATTATGAAAATATTAAATGTCCTATATACTATAAAGTCTTAATATCAGGATCCTAAAAAAAAAAAAAAACCCAAAAAACAAACCAATAAATTAAAAAAATCAAAAAATTTTAAAAATTATAAAAAAAAAATTAAAAGTTTATACTATTTAAGGAAAATTAAAAAGTCTATATTATTGAAGGGTAGCTTGTGGTCATTTTAATTTTACCATAATATTTTATTACACATTTTTTCATAAAAAGTCAATAAATTATTCCAAACATACATTTTTTCTATATTTTTTTAACCAAAAAGTAAAAAAAATACACTTACATAACACACTCCAGACAACTACCAAATCCACCACAACCTCTACCACCACCAACTCTCTACATTCAAACCCACCGTCATCATTAAAAGGTGATTTGGGATGATCTAAATAAGTGTACTTTTTGACTTTTTATGAAATATGAATTGAATTTAAAGTGATGTGATAGATATGTGACGTGACTTAAATAAAATGATATGACTTAAACAAAATAATAATTTTTTGACTTTTTAACTTTTTGAATTATGACAAACCAGGCCTACCCTTGCCCTATCTTCACTGCCGCCGCCATCCATTTTCCATTGAGATCAACATAACACCAAAATATTAAAACATAAATCACTTGATGGGTAAGGAAAATGTAGTCAAAATTACAAAAAATAAAACAAATATATATCTATTTAATACATATATTATAATATTATTAAAAAATTGGATAATGTTATGATACATGCCTTTTTATGATATTAATTATTATAAATATTATAATTAAATTATTTTTAGTTATAATCAAACATCACATAAAATATAAATAAATACCTTCTAAATCACAATCAAAATAATATTATAACCAATAGTTATAACTAACACTATAATAAGTCATAACCAAAAATCATGATTAGGACATATAAAATTTTTCTAAACAATAAATTGTCTGTCAATTACATATATACATACATCCTGATAAGAAAAAAAATATGTTTTGAAAAATTATTACAAAATAATGAAAAAGTTTATTACTTTAATTATTAATATTTATAAAGTTTATAACTTCTTTGTAAAACTTTTTCTCACATACCACTAGTGTATAATTTCTCTAAAACGTTTTTTTATATATTACCTATGTATAAAATTGTGGTGGGTTTGATTTGTTTTTGTGAGAGAGATATTAGATAGAGGCATTTTAAAAAATTAATTTCTTCTATTAGTTTTTTTTGTTAGTTGACATATGGTTGATTGACGGAAGAACTAAATTGTAATGGAAGTTTAAACCTTATGGAGAGAGATATAATTTTCAAAAAGTGAGAGATGTACTTGTATTAAAAATAAATCTCAAGAAATGTCAGTATAATTTACACATAATATATTATCTATAGAAAGAGCATCGGGCCGGGTTTGGGTCCGATAGTTGGATTTGTATTTCAATAATAATGTTTAGAGATTTCAATAAAAATTATCATAAATTGTACACAATATTTAAATAAATATGAGTCTATGCATCTCACAATCTATGTGAGTATTGTATAAAAAATTTAATAATATTTATTTAGGAATGGTTGAGATTTAACTTTGCATTTGTCTAAGTTCAGTCTAATCCTAAAACTTTAAACCTAGTCTTGTAGAAAAATTTCACCATTGCCCATTTTGGCCATTTATAGGCTTTAAAATAAAATAGCAAGAAAACTTAATTTTAAGAAATGTGGGTAATATTTGATTTGGTTTTTATAATCTGTTTTATGAAATTATTTCAAAAAAAAATTAAAAACCAATTAAATGAAAAAAAATAAAAATAATAAAAACAAAAAGATATTTTTATAATTTTTTAAATTATTTTGTCCCTACAAAAATAAAAATTTAAATAAAAATAATGAATATTGACGTTTATTTTTATTTTTATTAATAAATATAAAAAACTGATTTTCAATTTGAAACCAAAGAGAGCCTGATTTCAAAAGCTTTCCACTCTACAAAAATTAGTTGGAAAAAAAAAGTCATTCACGTATATCCTTCAAAAGATATGTACTATATATACGATGCTATATATTTTGATGGTAATATTATATAATTTTTTAATAAAATTAAGATATTTTATGATTTAAAAATGAAATTACGTATTTTTGTGGTGATATGACATTTTTTTTATAGTGATGTGATGTATTTTTTTGAGGAAAGGCAATGGCACACATCTCTCAAAAAGTGTGTACTTTACATATTTTATAACTAAATAATAAAACTATATAATTTCATAGTTTCTGAATCCTTACTTAAAAAAAAAAAAAATCATAATCAAACAACACATGAGGTATACGCAAAGATCTTATGAATCATAACTAAAATAAGATTATAACTAAATAAGAAAATAACATAACTTAGGAGTGTATATAATAAATGGTGTGTATAGTAAAATTTCTCCTTTCTGTGATAATGTTTACACATTTTATAATTAAAAACTAGTTGAATAAAAAAAAAAAGTGTAATATCACCACCAATATGTACAACATTACCACAAAATATGCATTTTTGTGGTAATATCACATTCAAACCAAACATTTTCTATCTACAAAAATCATAAATTGTCACAACTCTACCACAAAATACATAACATTGGTCACTCAACGTTTACCAAAAAAAACGTAACAATAGTGCACATAGTACACGTGATTTAATGGGTGTTTTTGATAGTTGTTTACCACAGCATGACTATGTGCATTGATTTTGTGTGGGCATAGAGAGGACATCTAAAGTTCGATATCTTTTCAGTTCTGGGCAACGTTATCAATGGCAATGGCGGCTGAAATCAGAGCTTGTTGGGAGGTCCTCAGATGGTGCAAGCAACGGAGTCTTCAGGTGGTGACTACAGCTACGGATTGTCTCCTACTAACCTCCCTGGCTCCAGCTAACCAACTAGGACATGCACGTGTACATTAGAAGACATCCGATCTATGTTATTATCATTTTGTTTTGTTAAGGTATGTAAGGTAAGCAGGTCAGTTGTTAATCCTGCTCACCAGCCAGCTACTGCTGCTCTTAGGAGCAACTAATGCTATTATCTTTATCTATGGAAGTTTGTTGCTTTAAAATATATATATATATATATATGAATGAACCAGCAAAAGAGCATTTGAAGATGGCAAAATTTTACAATACAAAAAATATAGTGTTATCAGCATATAATAAGTAGATGTACATTCATAAACAAAATTCCCAATGCCCCCCCCCCCCCCCCCCCTCTTGCAATACTACTACCAAAAATGGAATATCACGGCTACTGCTCAGCCAGTTGGAAGAAAATGAATTATAACAGACACCTGACAGTTTGCATGAATGCATGCACGCATGCACTATACGTCTTTCAAATCATAAAATCACTATTTCAATATTATTGGACCTATACATGATTGGAACATGTTGCTTAGAACGCGCTGAACTTCTCCTGAGCTATGCTCACTCCGGACAAGATCCACCAACAAGGGGAATAATTGCGGAACATACCTCTTAAAAGAATCGCTTTCAAAATCACTGAAAACCCGTAATGCTAACACAACAAGAGGAGTCCTGGCAGCCAACTCTTCCTTTTTCACCGAACTCAGGGGAAGAATCCAATGAAGCTCCTGCTGCTTCTCAACTGGTTTCTGCTTCTGGACAGGTCGCAACCCAGAACAGTCCAGGTATATCTGCAGAACTTCTTCACAAACTGACACAAGTAGTGCTTCTATGTCCATCCCCTCTGCCACATATGGATTATTCACAAGTAAATCATGGAGGAAATTGAGGTAATTCTGGTAAGATTCATTTTCAAAGTGAACCATGGGTGGATCAGAGATCTCCAGGATAGAGCATGCTCTCTGCAGCTTCAGCTGAAGGGTTGTCTCAGAATTCAATTGGTGGGCATGAGACGCAATAGTTGAGAATATATCAAGAAGGATCTTGATGTTGCCTAATGACAACGATTGATTATGCATCTTGAACAAATCAGTGATTACCTGTGCCAGAGAAATGGAAAATAAGATTTTAGCAGAATCACTAAGGCAAGGAAACAATGGCAAACACTATTTTGCCTTTCTTGATTGAGTATTGCCAATGTCAACTCCAACCAATAACAAAAATGCCAACTCTGGAAAACAAGAATATTCTTTACTCAAAATTTTCCATCCCAAGCAAAAGTCTTTCAATTTACACATCCTGTAAAAGATCTGAATCTATAGTTGATTTACAGCAATTTGCCGAATATTACAACAAACCATAATCCATATCAAAAAGATCTATGACCATTTGTACAAAATCTTTGCCCATTTTTTGTCTCAAATTTTATCTGGGACATAAATCTTCTAAACAGTTAAAAACTAGGAAGTTAAAAAAGAACCAAGAATTATAAAAAAATTTAAAAAATTTAAGAAAAAAAAAAAAAAGGAGCGAGAGAGAAGGACAAAAGAGAGGAAAGCTGTGATTCCTAGTTCCAGTATTTCAATATCAATTAGCAATACAATCATTTATTCACGCTTGAATGACATAGGAATAAGGAGGTTGTGAGAATAGTTTATGATACTCGCTGAATTTCCCCCTTTTCCCCTAGAATAATGTCCCCACTCTCTCGGTCAGTGGGATACATGGATCTACATAGTGGAAATGGAGGCCTCCTGAAGCCTACTCCATGAAAGATATATGAAGATAACAAAGTTATACCCTTTCTTTTTATTTCATAATATGTGGTGTCATTTTGTTACAATGCATGTAATGAATAATATTTTTTTATACTATTATATATGTTAAAGCCTTGAGATGGTGTTGACACAAATTGTCTCATATTTTAGGTTTTTCCAAAATACCCCTATAGTTGGTGTTTATGTTAAAGTTATATTAAGAGGGGGATGGGACTTGAAACTGAGATCATGGGTTTGATTGAGAAGGCACTTACCACTTGAACAACACAAGTTATGTGTGCATTTCTCTTTGTCGTTATTTTTGTACTATTACTTTTTTCTGAATTGCACACGCATTGCGTGTGCGGGCTGCTAGTATATACATATATGTGCAGGTATCAATAGACACAAACACGAATGGAGAGAGAGAAACCTGTATAATGAGAAGCTGTGCAGATATATGACTCTTCATTCTTGAAACAACATATGCCGCTGTTTGTAGGTCGTCATCTTCAGAATCATCATTGGTCATTCCATGATTAGAATACAGTTCTGGATCATTATAAGAATGAGCAATGTCTGGGACCTCGATGCTATCCATAGTTCTCACAAGCTTCAAAAATCCTGGAAGCGAGGAAGAAACTGCCTTTTTCAAAGCAAGAAAGATGTCTGCCCATTCATGTTCTGAAAGTCTGCCTCCCAAGTCACCTGCCAGACGCATTAATGCAGCTACCCCTGTGCTCGCAGGACCTTGACCAGGACTTCTTATGAAACCGGCCAGTATTGATACCACTCCAGGTAGTTGAGACTGCAGCACATTGAAGAACCTGACAAATAGGTCTACTAGACATTGAACTGCCACTGTAGAAGTTTCAGAATCCCACATACTTCCCTCAGGATGAGGAGATCTGGAAGACGGTGAAGACTGGTCATCATTGAATTGTGTTTCTTTCTTTTCATTCACAAAATTGAACATGGGGAAAACTACAGAGTTGAAAACACTGTTCCAAAATGGACGTGAAAAAAGAAGACCATGATCCTTCAAAATATTGAAGAGCACTTCCAAAGCACCCTTTCTGACAGCTGATCTTGGATCTGATGTTAGTCTTGATAAACCTGGGACAGCATTCACAGACCAACGTAAAGGTGCTTGAAACAAAGCTTACATCCAACTTATCAGCACATAAAATATAATACCGCAGAGAAGATGCAATGTAAATTATGCCACAAAGGTTCCTCTCAAAGAATTCTAAACAGCACAAAATCCATGTAATGAGCTTAATCAAGATTTGTAGCTCAGTGGCTCCGTTTAAAGTGGGCTTGAAAATGGACTAAAGTGAGGAGTTCATTGGCCATACATAGTTAAAGGGGATAGGGATCAACCTTACTTCCTCCCCTTTTTTTCCAATCGGCAGGAGGTAAAGTTAAGGTTGCTGTTAAAGTATTTCATTGTAATTAGACCAAACAAGAACAAAATCACGCTTTTATGGCCATAGTAAGACAATTGAAGAAAAGGGAAAAGATTACAAATAAAATAGGTTGCCTTTTTTGAATACATTAACTACTACTAATCCTCTAATCTTTCTACAAGAGAACTGTCTTTCCTGGAACCTGAAGGTGAAAGCAAGTTACCTGTGAGCAAAGGAACCCAAAAGGATACATGATCATCTTTATCTGAGAATGTCTGTCCATCTGAAGCGTCCTCATTTCCTACTGGAATGGATGAACCATCAAACTTGTTCTTCTCATTACAAACAAGTCCCCCATCTGCAAGTTTGACAGCACAGTATCGCAGAAAAGCAATGGCATTGAGGCTAACATCACTGTTAAATCGACTATTTGTGAAGGCAATGAGACATCTAACGCAATCAGTGAAGGTCAAAGTTTCAGTCTCCGTTATATAAGGGAAATATTCTCGTACTATCTTTTCCATAGTTTCAAAGGCCAACAAGACTATATTCTTCCTT